>NC_142484.1:30871000-32172500 GCF_049115385.1 Moschus berezovskii | reverse complement strand
TCGTCAGCTTTGGGAACTGTATTTATTTAAGCCTCATGGCCAATGAAGGGAAAAATCACCATTAGTTTGAGATCTGGTGAGGGCTACGACAGCTGTTTTTCCCTCCTACCCATATATTGTTGTTGGGATCGAAGAAAAACATTACATAAACATTATTGACCAAATTAAAATCAAATCAAAATAAATAAATAAGGCATCTGAGGAAGGCCTCTGCTCCCTCAAGACACGATTGCCCGTTTCTAGCTTATCATTTTGGGGGGATCTTATAAAACCAACCACTGTGAAATTGACTTCTAACTGATTTAAATTGAGATGGGGCCCAAATACAAGGCTCAGAAATTAAAGTCAGGAGGACTGCCCCATGGGCTAGATCGTTGATGGGGCCCTGCAAATCCCAGGTCACAGATGAGCCAGTTGGGGATTATTTCATAAGACCAGGCTTCACCCACTGTCTTTCACAAATGACTCCAGGGTCATACCATCCATTGGCTGCTTTGAAATCTGTTGTGTTTTTTTTTGTTTGTTTGTTTGTTTTTTGTTTTAATTTAATTAACTAATTAATTTTGGCTGTACTGGGTCTCCATTAGAGAAAGACTACGCACAGTCTTTCTCTAATTGCAGCAAGCAGGGAATACTCCCTATTTGCTGTGTATGGGCTTCTCGTTGCAGTGACTTCTCTTGTTGTGAAGCAGGGATTCTTGGGTGCAGGTTCAGTGCACACAGGCTTAGTTGCCCCATGGCATGTGGAATCTTCCTGGACCAGGAATAAAATCTGTGTTGCCTTCATTGGCAGGCCGATTCTTAACCACTGGACCACCAGGAAAGTCCCATTTTGTTTTAACTAGCTGAGGACTGAGTGGGTGTTGATGTTAAACTGCCTGGGCCTACAAGGATCCTTAGAAGACTTGTGGTTGAATGTTTTGCCCTCAGCCCTACCAGCATCCCCCTGCCCCACCACACACTCACTCACTCAGGTTTGCATGTATCATTCATGTGTCTGTCCCCCTACAGAGGGTATATAACATTTAGTAATTGGGCTTCCCTGGTGGCACAGATGGTAAAGAATCTGCCTGCAATGCAGAAAACACTGGGTCAGGAAGATCCCCTGGAGGAGGGAATGACTACCCACTCCAGTGTTCTTGCCTGGAGAATTCCATGGACAGAAGAGCCTGGTGGGCTACAGTCCATGGGGTTGCAAAGAGTCGGACATGACTGAGGACTTTCACTCTCATGACCCTGTGCATTATCATCAAATATAAAAAAAAAAAACTCAATTATAATTTCATTCTTCCTTCCACCTGATGATGAAATTCCTATGATTTCAGGGGTGAGCTTCGTCTCCAACCTGAGGTCTCCTCCAGCTTTAAGGGACCAGTCTTCTTCGTGTTAAAAGCAAATAGTCCAGGCCAGAACTCATGGGCTGCATGGCAGCCAAGCCGCCTCCCTTGTCATCCCGAGTCTCCCTGGCCAGCCTTCCCCTGCTTGCCACCTTGATGCTTGGCCCTCCCCCACTGTCCTCTTCCCTTTGGGTCTCCCCCAGAACTCCTCCTGCAGCAGTTCATGATCAGATTCATTCACTGCTTTGTTTAAACCCAGAAGGCCTCCCTTTTTGGATCCAAACAGTCATATTATTATGGTTTTATCCTCACTAAAAGAGTTCCCTCTCAAAGATACATTCTGCCAGACAGCTTTCCATGTGGCCAGCATTTTAAAATAACTTTGTGTGTGTGTGTGTGTGTGTGTGTGTGCGCGCTTCCAGTATGCTGCAAAATAGATACAGCACTGCAAAATATCTTCTATTAAAAGGGAAAACTAAATACACAACAGAAAGCAATGATGTGATTTTAAATTGGTCACAATACAGTGCTCCATTGTACTCTAACAAGCTTGCAAATCTCCGTAAGTCAAGCTGTTTTCATGGGAAGGCATAAGCTACTCAAACTGACTCAAGAAAAAGTAGAAAAACTTAAAAAGAAAAAAAGATCCTATACAAAGGGAACACTGAGAGTTTTAATGAAATGATGGTTTTTTAAAAGGCCCCAGGTTAAGATGATTTCATGCTGAACCCCTCTAAGTACCCAAATGCTGGGGGCACAAATGCTCAAATGATTCCCATGCTTGCATGGACAAGTTTTGGGATCCAATGTCCTGAGTTTCAATCCGAGTTTACCATTTATTAGTGGCGCAGTCGTGGATGAGTTAAAATCTCTGAATTTCAGTTTCCATGGAAATTCAACAAAGGAAGTGGTCATGGTAAGACAGAAAGGTCCAGGTGAGCTTTTTGGAGGAACTAGTCTGTGATGGATTTGATTTACCACCCATAGTTATCAGGAGCCTTTCACATCTTTGCTCAGACTCTTTACAGTTAAGGGATGGACCTATAGCTTCCCTGTACAAAGTTAGGGTAGAGTCCGTGTCATAGAAGAGCTGAAGATTCATAAGTCTTATTACTTCTTGGATATCTGTAGTAGAACTTCCAACACCCTGATTAGATGAGTCAGATTCCTGTGTCCATGAACGATCCTGAATTCCACATGCAGTAGCCCACTTAATCCTCAGAACAACCCTATGAGGTAGATGCTATAATTGCCCCCATTTTAAAGCTGAAGAACACAATTCTCTGGTGGTACATTGGTTAGGACTCTGTGAGTCCACTACAGGGGGGCCTGGGTTTGATCCCAGGTCAGAAAACTAAGATCCTGAAAGCCACGTGGCACACTCCCCCTCACCCCACAAAAAGATGAAGAAGCCAAGACAAAATGCCTTACCTGAGGTCATGCTATTAAATAACATAGATTGGAACTCAGGCCACCAACTCCAGAGCACTCCACCACCACAGTTCTCTTCTTTGATTTTAGTGTCTTCCTTTGTACAGCCTTTGACCATTGATGGCATGATATCATAGATCACTAGATCACTGTAAGAATCAGCTGTCCTCACCTTTACAAAGGAAGACACAGGCCTGGAGAGCTCTGAAATGACTTACCCAAAGTCACTGCTGAAAAGTGATAGATCCAGGATCCACCACTGAGGCTTCCCTGTGGCCTTGGGAAGGCCCCACCACTGTGGGGGATACAGGTTCATGGTAAGATATCTGTGTCCCTAAGTTAACTTGCATTCTACCAACATGGCAGCAATGCACAATACTTGCCCCCCGAAGGACTTGCCTCGGGGCCTCATCTCTGCACCCCTCAAGTCCATCACCTTCCAGAAACCTTCCCAACCACTGCATCCCGTGAGAATTCCTCACCTCTCTGATATCCTGTAGCCGTTCCTTAGCAACCCTTTGGTGTTACCGTTTGCATATCACATGCTCAAGCCCTAACTTGCCTGGGCTCACTCAGGTATACCATTGCTCCTCTCTAGCAGTGAAAGTAAGAGTCATTGTGAAATGAGGGTAGGGCCATAACTCTCTAAAACGGTCATCATGGTGTCGATACATGAGATGGTATCTTAGCTCTGGGTGTGGGCCTCTCCATCTTTATACCGAGCACCCTTTGCTTCAGATCCCTCATTGCTGGGAGGAGGATGATGATGCCTAACATACAGAGCATGAAATAGGCAAAGCACTCAGCAGAGAGCCCACGTGTAGTGAGTGCTGAGTGAATGTCAATCATGAGTGTAATTATTATGATTATTACATGACTGTTACTCCCTTTGCCATCCTGGAGCACAGGGACATGTATTTGGTAGTGCACATCAGTGTACCGTAACAGTTAGAGTGCCAGTGGGCCTGGACAGAACACAGGACGTCGATTCAAGGCCTCTGGGTCTCTGCAGCCTCCTAAGCTGGTCCCACACTCTGACTGACCTCCCTCAAGCTCAGTTTTTGCATCTGTGAAATGAGCATGACAACATCTGCCTCCCAGGGTACTTGGGGGGATTAATGAGCTGCTGCATTTTGAAAGTGTCTGGCTCAGAATGTGCAGCGGCATATATGACCTCCTTTCCCTCCCTTGGTTGTGTTTTTCATGGAACGGAGCCATATTTTTGACAAAAAGAAGACATAGTGCAGAGTTTCTGTTGTGTTTGTTTTTAGTAGGATAGTATTTCATGGCTAGTCCAATGAGAAAGCGGTAACTGAGCGCCTACTCTGAGTGCAGAGCTATGTGGGTATATGGAGAAAATATAAACGTGCCTCTGCCCTGGGGTTCCTGTGATGTTTTGCCGGTAGCTTCCTGGGATCAGGTTCTGGTGCAATTAGAGCTGTCTCTGCAGAGAATTCATCTGAGAGCACCTAATTTGGGGGTCCCATTCCCTTGAGTCCCCAAGTCAAGGACAGCTTTCAAAGAAATGTTTATTTTCAAGCAGATAGAGGAATACAATCCAGACAGCACTCCCAAACTGTTAGCTGCATATTAATCTGCAGGGACTAATATCATAACATAATTAGTATAGCAGTGCTCCCGGCTTAATTGAAAATGCTGCATATGAGGGGCAGTTAATGAGAAACGCAAGGTTTGATGATTCAGAACTGCTGAGATTTAGCGGTTTAGTGGGTGTAGTGAGGGAAGTGTTGGATTTATTTCCCTTTGCTATTCTCTTCGTACATCTGGACAGGAAGGGGTCTGAAAGGAGTTACTAACAGTATGTATGCTTAGAGAACTTTGATTATCTGGAAGTCCCTCCACAACTTGGAACACGGCAGAGAGCCAGCCAGGCAGGAAGTGGAAAAAAGCCTCTGAGGCAACAAAGCACATTTCAATTTGTCTGTGCGCCGTAGTCTTTTCACTTTTCTGATAAGAAATCCTCTCAACCCACATCACAACCTATTTGTTTATTCCTCCTTTGCACAAGATCTTAATAAAGGAGGTGATCTGATTTCCCAAGCATTAGCAGAAGAGCAACAAAGCATCCTGGCAGTCATGGGTGGGGCCTCAGGAGATGCCTGTCTGTCCACCCCTCCTGAGTTCAGTCCCACAGTCAATAGAGATCTTAAAGGCCCAGAGTATGTTTTGGCCCCAGGGGAGATAAAGATGCAGGAGAATCCCTGCTCTTAAGGAGCTTACAGTTTGAAGGCAGATAGATGTTGTCTCAAAATTCTTAATTTCAGACACGGGAAGCTACTCTGGATAGTTTAAACAGAAAAGGATTTCAAACAGGATATTAGGTGGCTTGCAAACTTTCCAGGAATGTCAGGGGCCCAGGTTTGGATGACATAGAACCAGAGATGTACCCAAAATACTCCACAGGCCAATTGGACTGGAGTCTTCTTTATCCCCAGCCCCTGAGACTCAAAACCCTAGAAACTAGACTGCAGCTTCCAAATAAATTATCATTTTTCCATGCTTATGGGAAGCCCTGATTCACCAGAGTCCAGCCACCACCTCCCATGCCAGCAACTGCCTGTGTGATCCAGGAGAACCTGGGCGTAGCTGCAAGGGAGTCTGTGTGATGTTTCTGGCCTCTGTCTGGCCTCTCTGGACAGAAAGCACACTGGGAGGAGGTAGGTGGGGATGGATGAGGGTGTTGGGAGAGCCAGTCTGTGGAATCTGCTGAGATGGGGCCAGATAACTACTGCCCAGCGAGCCAGGTCCTGCTGTAGAGTGGTTCCAGGGCTAACTCATGGACAAGGTGAATGATAGAGCGCCACACGAGATGCCACCTGGGTGCTGACAGTCAGGGAGGAGACCCCAGCATGAGAAAGAGCAAGCATAGAAACTTCACAAGCATGAAACGCTGGGGCCATTTCATTTCGGAGCAAATACCCGCCCAGAGGGGGCTTCCCAGTTAGCGCTAGTGGTAAGGAACCCACCTACCAATGCAGGAGACATAAGAGATGCAGGTTCGATCCCTGGGTCAGGAAGATCCCCTGCAGGAGGGCATGGCAACTCACTCCAGTATTCTTGCCTGGAGAATCCCATGGACAGAGGAGCTTGACGGGCTACAGTCCATGGAGTCAGAGAGTCAGAAGCGACCGAAACTTCTGAGCACCCACACAGAGCTGTCATGAGGGATATTGGTATTACACTACCAGAGGTAACAGGAAATCAGTAATAGGCCCCGTAACTAGAGAGGCAAGCAGGAACCCCTTCCCAGGTCTCAACCCCACTTCTCTCATTTCTGCTGTACTGCAGGGCCACTCTGGCTTGTGAAATTCATTAGAATTTGTCAGGGAAATTCTAGCGGAATTTTTAGGCTTCTCCCCTTCATGTGATGACATGGATATGGCCCCATTGCTTCCCTGACCCCCATGCCAGGGATGGGCCTGGGCACTGGTGTTTTTAAAACTGCCAGGACCCCCTTATGTGCAGCCCACCTGAGAAGCACCACTGCGGGTGTTCCCAAGCATCTGGGAGCGTATACAAAGTGTACAATCTCTTGGGCCCCACCTCGGACCTAGGAATCAGAACTTTGAGGGTGGCCTTCAAGCATCTTTAGATTTAACAGGCTCCCAGCACTTCTGTCAGCTCCTCAGAGATTTGAGAGCTCCGGGCATGGGTAGTCTGGAAATCTGAATGCTTCAGCAGAGACTTGCTTCTTGCCTGACCAGTCATCCAGGCAGGTGCCCTGCATCCAGGAAAGAAGTCCAGGGCAGAGGTCCCATGCTCAGGATGTAGGAAAGGCCTCATGGGCTCACTGTTTCTTTTCCTCAAGGAAGAGCCAGAGGTGGGAAATAGAACTGCCTCCCTTCCCACGCAGCAATTATGTGCACAATTAATTTCCAGCAGGTGTCACTTCAGAGGGTGAAGCCCATTAAGCGTTCAAACGAGGAAGCAGAAAGGAGCCTGTGAGGAGGCGAGGAAAGCTGCCGAGGGGACAAAGTAAATGTTGACTTTCCTGAGCAGTCAGCGCCCGGCACCCCAGCACTCTTTCCCATAAGTGATCTCATCACAGTCCGGGGACAGCCCTGGTGTAGAGGTTAATAGGCCCTGTTTGAACAAGTGAGGAAACTGAGCTTGGAGCCCTGCAGTGCATTGCCTGAGGTCACTTGTCCAGGAAGGATGAGTCCACAGGGCAGGAGGTGCACATGCCTAACAGGGAATGATGTGTGTGTGGCCATCAATTTTCTCTAAGCCCAGAGAGGGCCACCCTCTCTTAGACTCGGCTGTAGCTTTCATGGTGCCCAGCATAAAGCACATGCCCAGTAAGTACTTGAAAAGTGAAAGTCACTTCCACCAGGCTCCTCTGTCCATGGAATTCTCCAGGCAAGAATACTGAAGTGGGTAGCCATTCCCTTCTCCAGGGGATCTTCTTGATCCAGGGATCGAACCCAAGTCTCCTGTGTTGCAAGCGGATTCTTTACCATCTAAGCCACTAGGGAAGCCCAATTCAGTTCAGTTCAGTTCAGTTCAGTCGCTCAGTCGTGTGTGACTCTTTGCGACCCCATGAATCACAGCATGCCAGTCCTCCCTGTCCATCACCAACTCCCAGAGTTCACTCAAACTCATGTCCATAGAGTCGGTGATGCCATCCAGCCATCTCATTCTCTGTTGTCCCCTTCTCTTCCTGCCCCCAATCCCTCCCAGCATCAGAGTCTTTTCCAGTGAGTCAACTCTTTGCATGAGGTGGCCAAAGTATTGGAGTTTCAGCTTTAGTATCAGTCCTTCCAATGAACACCCAGATTGATCTCCTTTAGAATGGACTGGTTGGATCTCCTTGCAGTCCAAGGGACTCTCAAGAGTCTTCTCCAACACCACAGTTCAAAAGCATCAGTTCTTCAGTGATCAGCTTTCTTCACAGTCCAACTCTCACATCCATACATGATCACTGGAAAAACCATAGCCTTGACTAGACGGACCTTGGTTGGCAAAGTAATGTCTCTGCTTTTTAATATACTATCTAGGTTGGTCATAACTTTCCTTCCAAGGAGTAAGCGTCTTTTAATTTCATGGCTGCAATCAGCATCCACAGTGATTTTGGAGCCCCCAAAAATAAAGTCTGACACTGTTTCCACTGTTTCCCCATCTATTTCCCATGAAGTGATGGGACCAGATGCCATGATCTTTGTTTTCTGAATGTTGAGCTTCAAGCCAACCTTTTCACTCTCCTCTTTCACTTTCATCAAGAGGCTTTTGAGTTCCTCTTCACTTTCTGCCATAAGGGTGGTATCATCTGCATACCTGAGGTTATTGATATTTCTCCCAGCAATCTTGATTCCAGCTTGTGCTTCTTCCAGCCCAGCATTCCTCATGATGTACTCTGCGTATAAGTTAAATAAGCAGGGTGACAATATACAACCTTGACGTACTCCTTTTCCTATCTGGAATCAGTCTGTTGTTCCATGTCCAGTTCTAAATGTTGCTTCCTGACCTGCATACAGGTTTCTCAAGAGGCAGGTCAGGTGGTCTGGTATTCCCATCTCTTTCAGACTTTTCCACAGTTTATTGTGATCCACACAGTCAAAGGCTTTGGCATAGTCAATGAAGCAGAAATAGATGCTTTTCTGGAACTCTCTTGCTTTCTCCATGATCCGGCGGATGTTGCCAATTTGATCTCTGGTGCCTCTGCCTTTTCTAAAACCTGCTTGAACATCTGGGAGTTCATGGTTCACATATTACTGAAGCCTGGCTTGGAGAATTTTGAGCGTGACTTTACTAGCATGTGAGATGAGTCCAATTGTGTGGTAGTTTGAGCATTCTTTGGCATTGCCTTTCTTTGGGATTGGGATGAAAACTGATCTTTTCCAGTCCTGTGGCCACTGCTGAGTTTTCCAAATTTTCTGGCATATTGAGTGCAGCACTTTCACAGCACCATCTTTCAGGATTTGAAATAGCTCAACTGGAATTCCATCATCTCCAATAGCTTTGTTCGTAGTGATGCTTTCTAAGGCCCACTTGACTTCACATTCCAAGATGTCTGGCTCTAGGTGAGTGAGCCCTGTAGATACTTATTGGGCTTCTTTGTGGCAGTTTTATTCCTATTGCTCTAATGATGAATGAGGTTCCCAGAGGGAAAGAAGATCAAAGGGAAGAAAGTGCCAGGCATATGTAGATTTATTTAACTAGACATTTACAGTCAAAAATGAGAATTGTCACCCTCTTTTATAAATCAGGAATCTGAGGCTAAGAGCGGTAAGAGAATTGTCCAAGGCTGCTTGGCTAGCAGTAGATAGCATTGGAACTCAGGTTTGTCTGATTCCAGAGTCTGAGTTCTTGTTCTTGTTGAATGTCCTTGCATGGAATCCATCACATGGCAGAGGTGACCGCATGCTCCCCCTTGGGGGTGCTGTGAGGGCAGTGAACTCAGGGTTGCCATGCTCTTCTTTGCAGTCATATTGAAAGAGCCCCTTTCTCCCTGCTCATTGGAAGGTACTCAGATGTTGTGCTGAGACAGAAGAGCCTCTGTTTGCTCTAATCATCTAAACCCTGTCTTTGGGCCATCTTAACCAAGGCATCGGAGAAGGCAATGGCAAGCCACTCCAGTACTCTTGCCTAGAAAATCCCATGGATGGAGGAGCCTGGTGGGCTGCAGTCCATGGGGTCGCTAAGGGTCGGACACGACTGAGCAACTTCACTTTCACTTTCCACTTTCACACATTGGAGAAGGAAATGGCAACCCACTCCAGTGTTCTTGCCTGGAGAATCCCAGGGAAGGGGGAGCCTGTTGGGCTTCCGTCTAAGGGGTCACACAGAGTCGGACACGACTGAAGTGACTTAGCAGCAGCAGCAGCAACCAAGGCATGCCCAGTTTAAGTTCATGAGGGGCCACCAGAGGCAGGGAAGAATATTTATTGGAGCTCTGCCAGTCCATATGCCTCCTTTCTTGCTGATAAAACCAGGCTCACCATCTTCTTTCCCAGTTTACCACCCCCTATGCCCAATATGTATGGTTACCACTGGGTCCCTATTTTGCCTGAATGCATCACACTCTGCTCCATCTCAAAGAAGGGATCAGCCTTCCTGTACCATCTCTCTCTCTGAGCTTACCAGGTTCTGTTGAGTTCCTCTAGCAAAATCTCTTGAGTCCTCTTCATTCTTCCCATCTCCTGGCCTCTGCCATCATTTGGAATACTGCACCAGTCACCCCACTGGGGTTTTTCACATCTCTTTCCACCACCACCACCACCACCCCCATCTTCCGTACAGGCGAGTTAAAACATTTTATCCATACAACCAGCCTTCCAACCTTCCATCCATCCAATAGCTATTTGTGGGATATGAGTATTTGCTATGCATCAGGGTTCCTGCTAGACTCGGGATGTAAATTAGATAAGAAGTGATCTGGTCTCTAGTGATGGAGAGAGAGAAATTAACAAATTTCATCGCAGGTGAAGGGAACCCAAAGGAGTGATGTCTGAATCAGGTGACATCTTCACCAGAGGTTTCTGGCAGAACTGACAGGGGATCAGAATTTTTAAGGTGAGAGTGGAGAAAAAGGAGACTGTCCAGACAGAGCCGCTGTGCCCTTACGAAGGCTTGACACTGCCTGGTACCTTTGGGAAACCACGAGTGCCTGGTAAGGTTAGAGAGACCGGTGGTGGCTGTATCATGAAGTGCCTTGTTCAGTGAGTCTGAAATTTCCTCATGGGTGGTTTTCAGGAAAGGATCAGAGAGCTCTCAGCTACCCACTCTCCATGCCTCACTTGGGTGTCCTGGGGAGTTTTTTGTCCAGGCTCCGACCTCTGACTTCATCACTGAGTAGGCTCCTCTTCTGGCTGGCTGGGGTTCTGCCTGAAGGACACATGTGGTTTCCCAGACGCTGCTTATCCGTAAGAGTTCTGAACCTCACTCACAGAAATTCCTTTTCATTCTCTCTCTGTTCCAGACACGTGTCTTGAATGTATTGCAGTTTCCTGGGCCAGTGGCTGTTGAGTGTGTGGAGAGCGAGTTGTTTGCGGATGTGCTCACTCACTCCTGCTTCACCGCATCTGCCCGTCACTCCAGAGTGTTTAGTAGGAGCAGATAATACACAGGCCAGCTGCTACCTCCTGCTTTTCTAATTATCTATCAGAGAAATGGAAAACCCACTCACTGTCCCTGAATGCTGATTGGATCCACAAGCACATCTTCAGGTTAGGGACAAGTAAAAGGAAGGGCTTCCCTAGAGGAGGGCATGGCAACCCACTCCAGGATTCTTGCCTGGAGAATCCCCATGGACGGAGGAGCCTGGCGGGCTTTAGTCCATGGGGTCACAAAGAGTCGGAAATGACTGAGCAACTAAGCACAACACAAGAGGAAGGGCTTAGGGAGTGGACCAACCCATGCGCCAGGGCTCTGTGCCTGAGAACCTGCCCCCACTTACAGCCCTGACTCTGCCTGGCCCTCTCTCCGAACCTCACATCAGCCTCTGTGCCACCCAAGGTGATCCCCTCACCAGCCTGTCTTCTGTGCTCCTTACACTTGCCTGCTTCTACGAGAAGCAGGGAGAAATGGGTTGGAGGCCTTGCCTATAGGACTTTGGGTGAGTTAAGTATGGGTTTCCACACTTAAGTTCAGGGCTAATGCCCCTTGCCAGCCAATTTCAGAGCCCAGTGAGTCAAAAGCATCAGTGTACCTGAATACAGTTTATAATTGTCACAACTGCCCTGGGAAGAGTTATCATTTCTATTGCACAGATAAGGAAATGAAAAGTTCAGAGATGTCAAATAACTTTGCCCCAGGTCACACAGCTAGAAAGTGGATTGTGGCTGGTTTGTTGTTGTTATTTTGTGGCTAAGTCATGTCCAACTCTTTTGTGACCTTAGGGACTGTAGCCCTCCAGGCTCTGCCCATGGGATTTTCCTAGCAAGATACTGGAGTGGGTTGCCATTTCTTTCTTCAGGGGATCTTCTCGACCCAGGGATCGAACCTACTACGTCTCCTGCACTGGCAGGTGGATTCTTTACCACTGAGCCACCTGGGAAGCCCCAGCTGGTATATAGTAGGTGCTAAACAGTTCAGTTCAGTCATGTCCGACTCTTTGCGACCCCATGAATCGCAGCACGCCAGGCCTCCCTGTCCATCACCAACTCCCGGAGTTCACTCAAACTCACCTCCATTGAGTCGGTGATGCCATCCAGCCATCTCATTCTCTGTTGTCCCCTTCTCCTCCTGCCCCCAATCCCTCCCAGCATCAGAGACTTTTCCAGTGAGTCAACTCTTCACATAAGGTGGCCAGAGTATTGGAGTTTTAGCTTTAGCATCAGTCCTTCCAATGAACACCCAGGACTGAGTTCCTTCAGAATGGACTGGTTGGATCTCCTTGCAGTCCAAGGGACTCTCAAGAGTCTTCCCCAACACTACAGTTCAAAAGCATCACACTTAAATAACTGGCTTCAAAGAATTATGAGGGAGAAAAACAAGTTAGTAATTTAGGTATAATGGCATTTTATTTTTGTTTCTAATTTGTATTTCTTTGATTATTAGAGTAACTGAATATTTTTTCCATGCGCGTATTCACTTAACATACCTCATGTGGAACACTCTCACATCTGTTCCCAATCTATTGGTGTCCTTAAGTTTGTTCCCACATCAGTCTGGGAACTTGTTTGAATGGACATTAGCTCTCTTCTATCCTTTATGCTACAGATACTTTTCCAGCTTGATGTCCTTTTCACTTTATTTTCTTTCCTTTTCCCTGTGTAAAATTGTAAAGTAAAATTAATTTCCATTCTTGTTAACTTGTATAGTCAGCAGTTAAAACCCCAGCCAAGGTGGGGAAGCAGGTTTCCCCAGGCAGGACATACCACTTCCCCACCCCAGTGGGTCCAGTGAGTTGAAAGGAACATCAAAGGAAGACTCAGAAGTTCAGCCCTAAGCCCAAGACCCCTTGATAAGCAGCCAGAGGACAAATCTTTTGTACCGTAAATATATGATTGCCTTATGTGTATGTTTTACTGTAAACACTTGATTTTGATCTGAGTCAAAAGGTCCAACAACTTGTTTAACCTAGTATTCCCCTCCCCCCACACTCTGCCTATCAGCATTGTAGATTGGGGTGGGTGGGGCAAGGGCTCCTGCAGAGTCATGGGCACGAAAAACTTGACCCTTGGGGATAGTTGTTAGTGATGTCAGCGAAAGTGCTTTAGATTGGGTTTGACAGACTGTGAAGTGCTTTCCTACCTGTTTTTCAATTGATCCTCACAACAGCCCTCTAGTAGTGGTGTGCATGTGTGCGTTCATGTGTGCTCAGTCGATTCATTTGTGGTCAACTCTCTTCCCAACCCAGGGATCAAACCTGCGTATCTTAACATCTCTTGCCTTGGCAAGTGGGCTCTTTACCACTAGTGCCACCTGGGAAGCCCAGTAGTGCTGTGCTCTTTGCTGTGCTCAGTCACCCAGTCGTGTCCAACTCTTTGTGACCCCATGAACTATAGCCCACCACTCCTCTGTCCATGGGATTCTCCAGGTAAGAATACTGGAGTGGATTGCCATGCCCTTCTCCAAGGGATCTTCCCAACCCAGGGATCAAACCTGGGTCTCCCACACTGCAGGCAAATTCTTTACCATCTAAGTCACCTGGGAAGCCCAGTAACTAGTGTAGATAATAGTATTATTTCCATGAACTGCTGAGGGAACGGGGGCTCAGGGAGATTGTCCATATCCCCATGCTAATCACTGGCGAAGACTAGAGCCTTCTCCTTAGGTGTCAGGACTCCTGTGGTTTCCGCTTTGCAAAGTGAGCTCCTGGGGGTGGTCCCGACCGTACAGTAATGGAGCAGGGGTGGTGTTCCAGGCCAGCAATCCAGCTCTGGAAACAGATTGGCCTCATCCCTGCTTAGAAGCTCTTAAATTGTAAATTTCTGGAGATCTTCTGTAATACACTGTCTGTCCCTTCTAGCCACATGGAGATGGTACTCCAGAGAGTGTGGGGGAGGTTCTGAAAGAAGGAACAGCAGCTAATGATAAGCAGGGTGTCCTGAAGTGGTCTGCAAGTCATGGCTAAAACACAAGGCTTCCCTTGTTAAGTAGGATCTGGTCATTCCCCTGGAAGTTCGTAGCACCCGAAAGACACAGCAGCATCCCCAGACAACTATGGAAAGTGCCTGCAGTGCTCTAGCAATGTCATTCATTCATCCAGAAAATACTAACTGACCACCTACTATGTGCCAAGCACTGTCCAATAGTAGTAGATACAACAGACCAACATTACGAGTCATATTCTGCAGGGGAGAGAAAGAGTGAATAATAACCATGGAGCATGTCCGATGCTGAAGAGTACTATGGAAAGAAATAGGGAAGGGGTGTCACATGTCTGAGCAGGGTGGTCAGGAATGCACAGGAACACAGAGTAGCCCAGAGAAGAAGACCTTGAATTCTGTTTGGAGTGGGATCAAAGAGAATGCTTTTATTGTGTGCTTAGTCCTGACTTCTAAGTGAGGGTTTCCTGGCAGCCAAGGGGAGGGATGTGTTTTTGGCAGAGGGAGCAGCAAATGCATAGGCATGAAGCTGTGAAGGTATGGACACGTCTGAGACATTGTAAGCACGTCTGGTATGGCTAGAGGAAAAAGAGAAGGAAAACACAAGACTTGAAGCTGGAGAGGTCAGTTGTGGCCAGACTGGGAGGGCTCTGTGATGTACACTCTGACTCTGTAGATGCTGGGGTGACTCCAGGGCATGTCTGCCATGGCTGCCTTCCTAAACGAGTGATCAGTGGCCCCAGCCAGACTGGAGGCATGGCCTTTATAACCAAGAAAGAGTTAAAAAACAAAGGAGACATTTCTTCCCAAAGGCCCATAACCTGAGTCTTATCAGACAAATTTGTGGGACATCCAAAAAATACTTTTCCAGTACTCCCCAAAGTGTCAAGATCATCATAAACAAAAAAAGTCTGAGAAAACATCATAGCCAAGAAGCTCCTAAGAACACATGATGACTTGTTTCAGGATCCCATATAGTGTCCTTCGTGGGATCCTGAAACAAAAGAGACATTAGGGAAATGCTACCGACTCGATGGACATGAGTTTGAGTGAACTCCGGGAGTTGGTGATGGACAGGGAGGCCTGGCGTGCTGTGGTTCATGGGGTCGCAAAGCGTCGGACACGACTGAGCGACTGAACTGGACTGAACTGAAGGACATTTGAATAAACTATAGACTTCAGTCAATAATAGGGACTTCCCTGGGGGCTCAGATGGTAAAGAATCTGCCTGCAATGCAGGAGACCTGGGTTTACTCCCTGGATTGGGAAGGTCCCTACCTACTCCAGTATTCTCCAGTATTCAGCCTGGAGAATTCCATCAACAAAGGACCCTGGCAGGCTACATTCTATGGGGTGACAAAGACAAAACTGAGCAACTAAGCACCAGTTGATAATAATGTATCAATATTGGTTCATTCAGTTCAGTTCAGTTCAGTTCAATTCAGTCGCTCAGTCGTGTCCAACTCTTTGCGACCCTATGAATCACAGCACGCCAGGCCTCCCTGTCCATCACCAACTCCCGGAGTTCACTCAAACTCATTACCTGTGACCAAAAAACATACTATGAGATGTCAATCATGGGGAAAATAGAGGCAGGGTGTATAGGGAACTCTCTGTACTATGTTTGCAATTTTTCTGTAACCCAAAACTCTCCTAAAATATATTTTATTTAAAAAAATAGACATGATAACATGGAAACAGTTAAAGTGGGAAAACCTTTGTAACCCTGAGATTTACTTGGGTTTTCTTATCTCTGGAAGGATTGGTTCTTTTCCAATTCAGTTTCTCCCCCCACAAATGTCTTCAGCTTCACCAACATGGAAACAAGTACATGTGTCTGTGTAGGTGGGCACATGGGGTTGGGGAAGCTAGGGATGCTGAGGTTGAGACCACCTCTGTACTGAAGCCCCAATACTGCTTTTTTTCCCCCATCCAGGACCAACAGAGGTTTTCAGGGAGGTGAGGCATGTGGCAGTTCATTAACAATCCTGCTGTTCCACACCTGGGGGTCCTTCCTGTGAGGGACATTGGTCTGGGACACTTGGATCAGTCAGTAAAAGGCCACCTGTAACAAAGGGCCTGAGCCAAAGCAGAAAGCCAGTGCATCAGGGACCAGACCCCCTGCTCCAACTGTGGGAAGGTGGCCTCTACTAGGAAACCTGCCTGTCCTAAGGGGCTGGCTCATGTGGAGTGCCTGCAAAGCAGACCCATCATCCCTCCATTCCTGGGGCGCTCTTCTCCGTTGTCTCCTGCTGTCCGTGCCTGGGTCTGACTGTGTCTGTAGACTTACAGTCAGCTCAGTTCAGTCCCTCAGTCGTGTCCGACTCTCTGCGACCCCATGGACTACAGCACACCAGGCCTCCCTGTCCATCACCAACTCCCGGAGCTTACTCAAACTCATGTCCATCGAGTAGGAGATGCCATCCAGCCATCTCATATGTATACTTTTCACATCTAAATTCTTCTTTAGTGACAAAGAATGCTCTGTCTCTCAGCAGTCCCCAAAATATTCTGTTTTATCTCTCTCCCCATCTTCTCTCAATAAAGCATGGCTTCTCCCCTCTGAGTCTGGAATGACCCGTGATAACCCTTAACAGCTGTAGATATCAATAGAAACAAGATCCAGCTGCTGCTGCTGCTAAGTCACTTCAGTCGTGTCCGACTCTGTGTGACCCCATAGATGGAAGCCCACCAGGCTCCCCCGTCCCTGGGATTCTCCAGGCAAGAACACTGGAGTGGGTTGCCATTTCCTTCTCCAAAGATCCAGCTACATCACCTTAAGTCTCAAACATCTCATTGAATCTGCTAAGAGATGTCTTTCTTGGTCTGTCTTAGTTTTGTTTAACTCCTAGCTTCCCTACAGAGATGCTGGACACCCTAACCTTCCAAACGATTCTGAAGCTTCACAACTAAGCTCCTTGGCATCCTTTGCATTAGTAATTGACTTTTCTCATATTAGCTTACCAATTGATAAAGGAAGTCACATTAAACCTGATTAAATTCATGGGGGGGGATGGGCGGAAAACAGACATTTGACCACCTTCTTCTTCCAGATGTGTAACAGGTCCCTTCCCAATCACTTATTCCCTCCTGGGCTTGACTACATGCTCAGTTCTGCAGCAGCTCCCTATCACAGCCTGAGCACTGAGAGTCTTCATGCAGTCATTGTCCCCAAGGCTGCAGAGGGGCACTTCCACCTGCAGATTCTTTCTTAGCACCTCTATCCATCAGAGTCTAGGCGGGGAAGTGGAAACCAACATATTTCAGCAGAGGGAATTTAATACAGGGAGTTGGCTTCACAGTTAATGAAGCAGCTGAGAAGATAAACGGTACAAATTGAGTCAGTCCAGAGATCAACAACAAGAAGCAACCACTATCTCTCCTAGACCTGGAGGGGCAATGAGAGAAGGTGATGTTTCTAGAGTCGCAAAGCTGAGACAATCCAGCAGGAGATAGAATTATTGTATAGAGTGCCTGTCAGGACCTGAGGCAACCGATATGTGGCCACTGCCAAGGATGCTAAGACAAGCAAGAGAGGGACAGATACCCTCGCTTCTTCTCTCCACTTCTCACCTCCAGCCTTCTGGCTGTGGTCCTCCATTCACAAGCCCACCTGCCCAGAAGCCAGAGAGCAAAGGATTCTGAGCACTGTGGTTCTCCACGAGATGGAGTTGCAAGTGTGGGGAAGGGGCCTGAGAGCAAATGCACAGTCTCCACCCTCCCACCCTCTTTGTTCAAGGCTGAGTTGGCCCTCATCCCTTCCAGATAGCTGCTTTTTGCTAATTTCTCTCATGAAGACAGCTGGCAGCATGATACAGGCATCATATTTCTGTATGCTCTCCTGGATTGAACAGATGAGGGAAGAGAAAAAAAACAGAATCCTCTATTACTTTGGGGTGGGAGCGCTGAACTCCATAATATCTGTAGTCATCAAATCTTGCTCATGTGGATAATTGCTGTCCCTGGTCCTTTACAGAAGAGCAATGCCTCTCTTTTTTTGTGGGATCATCAAGGTAGACTGGTTCTGCTTATTCTTACAATGGAGCCTGGAGGCTCAAGGACAGCTTGAACAATTATCTTCTATTCTACAAGACCAAACTCATAGGCCAGACCCCCGCTATGCAGCCACATTCTGCCCTGGAGGGCCTGTGTGCACTGGGGATTCCAGAGGGCGGGTGAGTTGCTTCAGGGACCTCAGCTCTTGTCTGTGCGGTGAATCCTTTCCAGGCTGCCTTCCCTCTGACTGTCTCTCTCCTGGGCTAGCTTGGAGCCCTTGCTGCTGACGTAGGAGCACACGCAGAGGGGAATGTGGACAGGAAGCATCCGAGGGCAGAGCAAAAGAAACAAAGGGCCCTAAGTTTGTGCAGCCAAGAAAATAACATGAAACAAGATGAGGGACTTGGGCTGGACTTGTTTTGTTTTGGAGCATTTCAAGGGGCCAGGCACGCAGTTGTGTTTGGATTGGGAAGAAAGGGATAACTGTGCAGAAGAAAATCCGTTTCAAATTTTAGTCTGGCCATTACTGGATTACAAAAACACCAAGAGGATTAAACTGTGTGAACGTATGAAAGCAGTTGTACCCAGACAGGAGGGGAACTTGTCTCCTCCTGGGACATGTTTGGACAGTGTTTGGAAGCCATGGCTTGCTTGTCCATCCATCACTGATCTGGCACCACTTGGAGCCGTCTGCATTGTTTTCCTTTTCCTAGCATTAATGATAACTATTAAATATGAATAACAGTGCTGGTTAGGACTCTTGCTTCAAAGTGATGGAAACCTCAGAACTCACTCAAAACAGAGGGACTTTTACTATCACCTCCTCAGATCCAAGGTTGAACTCGCAGCCAGAGACACATGGAGATGCAGCAGAATCTGGTTCACAGTTTTAATTCTGTTCAGATTTGTTCTGTTTCTTTTTGCTCCTCTGGCCATTTCTCCTACTTGTGAGCTTCTTTCTCTCCCTGCAAACCTTAGCTCTGTTTTTTCCATGTTAAGTTTGCAGGGTTCTCATAACCAAGCACACCAACTGAGAGGCTAAAACAACGGAAATGCCCTGTCTCACAGTTCTGGAGGCTAAAAGTCCCATATCAAGCAATCAGAAGGACTGTGTTCTCTCTGAAGGGAAGGCCCTGCCTCTGTCCTGCCGCTGGTAGTTCTTGGCTTGTGGCAGCATAACTCCCATCTTCTCTGTGTCCAAATCTCCACCACCCCACTTTTTTTAGGACACAAGCCATATCGGATGAGAGCCCACCCCAGTGACCTCATTTTAACTCGATTACCTCTGCCAAGAGACTATCTCCAAGTAAGTTTCCATTCTCAGGTATGAGGGATTAGGACACTGACATACCTTTTGTGGAGGAGGACACAATTCAGCCCATAACGCTCACACGGCCATTAATAGCTAGTGCATTTTTAAATTTATTAATGTTTATTTTGGCTGCACTGGGTCTTCATTGATAGCTAGTGAGTTTTTACATCTTAGACTCATCATAGCTAGAGACCACATTCCTTTTCACTTCCTGTTTTCAGAAATCCCAGGGAAGAATTCCAACTGACTCAGCTTTGATCAGGTTCTGATCTCCCCGACCCCACCCCCCAGAACTGTGGTTAATCTGGCTTTATTAAGGCTCCTAAAGGCTATGGTTTTTCCTGTGGTCATGTATGGATGTGAGAGTTGGACTGTGAAGAAAGCTGATCGCTGAAGAATTGATGCTTTTGAACTGTGGTGCTGGAGAAGACTCTTGAGAGTCCCCTGGACTGCAGGGAGATCCATCCAGTCCATTCTAGAGGAGATCGATCCTGGATGTTCATTGGAAGGACTGATGCTAAAGCTGCAACTCCAATACTTTGGCCACCTCATGAGAAGAGTTGACTCACTGGAAAAGACTTGATGCTGGGAGGGATTGGGGGCGGGAGGAGAAGGGGACGACAGAGAATGAGATGGCTGGATGGCATCACCAACTCGATGGACATGAGTTTGGGTGAACCCCGGGAGTTGGTGATGGACAGGGAGGCCTGGCGTGCTGTGATTCATGGGGTCGCAAAGAGTCGGACACGACTGAGTGACTGAACTGAACTGAACTGAACACATCATCACCAGATCAAAATGGTTTATAGCAAAGGGTTCACTCACGTTCACCATGGGGCGAAGGAGGGCTGGGGTGGGGAGGGGTATTAGCTCTGAGGTCCCCCAGGGACCCAGGCTGAAAAATCACCCCAACTGCCCCGATCTCCGTGATCCGCGCCAGAATGAAAGAGCTCTGCAGAGTGCCGCGCTGGCAGTTAAATCTTCTACCTGCAAGTGGCCCACCTGTGCTCACACCCACCGGCCTCAGTTAGTGAAGGAACCTCTCGCGGTCGCCACCCACCCGCGCCTGGAAGGCAGTGCACCAGAAAGGGCTGCCGAACAGCGGCGATGACGCTCACGCCCCACAGGATCACAGCGGGAAAAGCGGGTCCCAGCAGCAGCGAGACGCTTCCCCAGAATAAGACGGGGCGCTGCACAGCCAGCTCGTGAAGGCGCACTCCGGGGCCTTCCTTGCTAAGGAGCCACAACCGGAAGACAGCGAGGGTTGCAAACACTTGGGTTTGGGCTTCCCTCATAGCTCAGTTGGTAAAGAATCTCCTTAAATGCAGGAGACCCCGGTTCAATCCCTGGGTCCGAAGATCCCCTCCAGAAGGGAGAGGCTACCCACTCAGGTATTCTTGGGCTTCCCTTGTGGCTCAGCTGGTAAAGAATCCGCCCTCTATGCCGGAGACCTGGGTTCGATCCCTGGGTTGGGAAGATCCCCTGGAGAAGGAAACAGCTACTCACTCCAGTATTCTGGCCTGGAGAATTCCATGGACTGTATAGTCCATGGCGTCCCAAAGAATTGGACACGACTGAGCGACTTTCACTTGACTTCACTCGACTGCAGCATGGCGGATCTGAGGGGAGAGTGGCAGGGACCAGGCAGGAGACGTGGCCAGGCTGGGCGTGAAGAGCAGTGCGTCTTCTAGGGAGAGCTTTGGATTCTGTCCCCAAGACAGTGAGGCACCGGCAAACATTTCAGGCCAGGCTTGCATCTTAGGAAGAGCAAGTGGCCTTCCGGTCATGTGAAGGAAGGAACTGGGGAGCACTGGAACTGCACAGAGGTCAGGGCAGGGTTTCATGGTAGAGACACCAGGTCTGGTGGCTCTTTGGCATGGCAGTGCAGTTAGTTGTGAGACACAACAGGAGTATGTATGTGTGCTCAGTCGTGTCTGACTCTTTGCGGCCCCATGGACTGTAGCCTGCCAGGCTCCTCTGTCCATGGAAATCTCCAGGCAAGAATACTGAAGTGTGTTGCCATTCCCTTCTCCAGGGGATCTTCCCAACCCAGGGACTGAACCCGCGTCTCTCGCAGTGGCTTTGTGGAAATGCCAGCCTCAGAACTGGCTCCTGAAGGAGGCAGAGGCTTTACAGGCTGATGACAAAGCTGACCAGAGGCCTGGGGGTCTGGGAGCGCTCAGGTGGTTGAGAACAAGAGTGAGCATTTGTTGCACACGTTCAAATTGCAAAATTTTTGATGCTGTGCTGGAAGGGCTTAAAGAAGAGCATCAGTGAAGTATTGGGTCAGGCCAAAAAGCACTCTTTGGCCCGACCCAAGAAAAGGTTCAGAAAACAGAAAACTTTCCACTGACTCCACTAAGGTCCTCAGGTTGCTTCGTGGCACCAGAGAACAGTTAACTCCTCTGCCCCACCCCTGCGCAATGCTTCCTTCTATAAGTTTTCCAGGCAGAGTTCTCTTGTATCCCCGGCAGCACATGGTCCTTCTCTGGTGAGAGCTCAGCCTCTCTCATCTTACTCACCGGCAGGTGAACGCTGATGCCCCTCCTGCTGCATCCAGTCTCCTCCCTGACAAACGTCCCTGCGTTACCATGGCTCCTCCGCAATCCTCTGAAAGAGACACCTGCGCGTGTTGCGAATTTGGGCTGCTCACCTGGGGAGGATTCGCGCGCCATTGCCTGCCATGGCTAACCCTGAGAGCCGCTGGGGAGTTCACGGGAGAAGAACCTCACAAGAGAACACTGAGTGGAAACCTGGATACAGCCCGTGAGCCAGAAAATGGCAAGTGAGCTCCACGCATCATCCCTGCACGAGAGATCCTCACTCCCACAAGTCTGGGGCTGGCTCTCTGGACACATGGAGGACCTGTAAAAAAAAAACAAAAACAAACTCAGGCCTTCCTGAGTGAGGATGCCTAGTGAAAAATCCACAGGAAGGCTACAGAAAACCATCTGCTGCCTTTATTTCCCCCACGTGCATTAAAAGTGCACAGCTGCCGGACACGAAACATTCCTTTACGCTGCCCTGTGGCTCATGGGCTGCTGGGGGCAGAGAGGAAGCCAGGTGGGAGGGAAGCAGGAGGAAGCACCTCCAGGGATCTCCACCTGGATCTGAGTGTCTCCAGCAGGACGGCCCAGATTTCTCCGCGCCCATCCCCACCTATGTGCTTCTGAAGGAGGTGTCCTTCACGTATGTAGTTGATGCTCTGGGTGAGTTTGTCTGTGGGGATGTGTATGTGTTTTTCTTTTTGATCTGAAAATTGGTCTTTGGGTTCACAAGCAAGCAGCTGCAGCTGCCATAATTAAAATGAAATAACCCACTTCCTCCAGTCCTCAGGGGGAAAAGCTTAAGAAATTAAAAAATAAAAAAATCCTTATTGTAAGTGGACTCAGGAACATGGTGAATTGTCTCTTCCCTCCCTGTTCGCTTGAAACAAGTTTCATGACTTTGCTTTTCTCTGGAGCCAGAGGAAGAGAAAGGGATGATCCCTTGCTGAGCATGTATCCCTGTCCCAGGCACCACGCAAGGCTGTCCCAGCTGCGCAAGCCAGGGTTTGAACCCAGTTTTATCCTTCTCTGCCATGTGCTGTTCTTGTGTCCTATTAGACCCCAACTCTCTCGTCCTGATCTGATTCTGTCCGGAGACCTGGGAGGTTTGGTATTATTAAGATGTTATTGAATATGTTGGCACATATAATTGTCTTGGATTAGAAACGAAAGCTCTTAGCAGAGTATCAAAGTGAAGCGTCCCATGCTAAATGATTCCATGCTAATGAGATGGTTTTCAGAGGATTGGATTTGTTCTTGAAGGTGTTGCTTAGAAGTTACTATTCAAACCAGGCTGAGAAAATAAAACTCCAGAAGAACCATAGACTCTGTGGTCTGTTTGGATGTGTCTGTTTGCAGGGAAGTGAGGTAGAAAGGGATATCTGTGTGCCCAGAATTGAAGCCACAGTGGTCACCCTCTTCAAGAAGGTCTCAGTATGGTGGAGGAGAAAGATATGCTGACAATTCCAAGATGCTGGTAATAAGTGCTGGAAGTGTTAGTTGCTCAGTTGTGTCTGACTCTTTTCGACCCTATGGACTGTAACCCGCCAGGCCCATCTGTCTATGGAATTTTCCAGGCAAGAATACTGGAGTGGGAAAAAAAAGAATACTGGAGTGGGTAGCCATTCCTTTCTCCAGGGGATCTTCCCAACTCAGGGATCAAACCTGGTTCTCCTGCATTGCAGACAGATTTTTTTTTTTAAAACCATCTGAGCCACCAGGGAAGCTCAATAAGCACTAGGTCAAGGATATTAACAAACTGCTATAGTTGCAGCATTTTTTCCTCCAAAAATCCATGACTTCAGTTGGTAAATTTGTGAAAACAACCTCACTGGCAGGGCATAGCCAAAATGTTGACCATAAAAAGATGAGAAGAAATTATTACACATTCTCATGTATGTGCCCAGGGCCTGGCACTCAGTTTCTCTAAGTCATTATTATCTTTCCCGTTTAATAATGAGGAAACTTAAAATTCAATCTCTGTTAAGAAGATCCCCTGGAGTAGGACACAGCAGCCTATTCCATTGTTCTTGCCAGGAGAATCCCATGGACATAAGAGCCTTGTGGGCTAAGTTCATAGGGTCACAAAGAGTTGGACACGACTGAAGCAACTTAGCATGCACGCACAAGGAGCTAAGTGGTTTGCCCAAGCCCCCATGGGTATAGCCAGTAACCTGGGGCAGTTGGAGGGTGTGATTAAGACCCAACCTATTTGCTTCCTAACTCCCTGCTCTTGCCACTGTGCCAGGCTTCCCTGAAGAAAACCTACACCCTGGATTGTCCAGTGTATACCACAGCCATCATCGTGTCCCATATTTAGAATGAGGAAATCTTTTTTCCCTTGGGGAAAAATGTTTTCACAGCAGGCATCTTGATGGGAGTGATTCATGACCGTTCTCTCCAGGCTGCAGGTGCGCCAATCCAGATGGAGTGCACTGAGTCCCCCAACCAGTCCTCCCAAACAGTGACGTCAGCCCAGAGACTCTGGGCTCCTCACTGACATTCTCCATGGCCCAGCAGAGAAGGCCTGGGTATTCAAATGTGTTTCCCTGGGTTTCTGGTCCGCTGCCCCTGTTAAACTTAGCTGACAGAAGTTAGCATTGACCCGGGTTTGATCCCTGGGTCGGGAAGAGCCCCTGGAGAAGGAAACGGTAACCCACTCCAGTATTCTTGCCTGGAGAATCCCATGTACAGTCCAAGCGGGTCGCAAAGAGTCGGACACGACTGAGCGACGGAACGAACGGACGAACGAACAAGAGAATAAGGTGGTCCCCTGCTACTTTTGGAATTCTCTGCAAGAGACTGTAGTCCATGTTGTTTGGGAGGCAACTCAAGGTATTATCTTATCTTCTAGATTGGTCACCTGGGGGAAAGCTGGAGGCTTCCCAGGTGGCGCTAGAGGTAAAGAACCTGCCTGCCAATGAAGGAGATGTAAGAGACACGGGTTTGTTCCCTGGGTCGGGGAAGATTCCCCTCGAGAAGGAAATGGCAGCCCACTCCATTCTTGCCTGGAGAATCCCACAGACAAAGGAGCCTGGCGGGCTACCACCCATGGGATCACAAAGAGGCAGACAGATCTGAATCAACTTAGCACGTATGCACGCACAGGGGAAAGCTAACAGGAACAAAGGCGCTTGGCACTTAATTCCATCTTAGCCTCTCAAAAGGCAGCCCAGGAAACCATCCTGCTTCCCCTCACCCACTTCCTAGGGCAGGCAGGAGGTACGCTGGGAGCAGAAGGTGTACCGGGCTGTCCAGTGTACAAGTGTCTTCACGGGTCACAGCGCGCTTTAAGGCTCACCTGGGAAAGGAAAGAACTGGATCCAGATCTCATCTGCTGCACTTCCTAGCTGGGGAATTAGGGGCAAGCTGCTGGAATTCCCTGAAGCCTCGTTTTCTCATCTGCAAGTCTGGAAGGAATAGGCTTGTTTCCTATGGTTGTTGAGAAGGTTAACTGAAATCAAATATTTACCAGCCTCGAACATTGCCCAGTGTCTGGCACACAATTAGCTTCCTCCCCTTCCGATCCATGCTGTGCAAGCTTGCCAAATCCATCTTCCTGCAACACACCTCTAATTATGTCACATCTCTGCTCAAAAGCCCTCGGTGGCTCTATTACTCAGTGAATGATGGCCGCCTTCTCTGTTTTGACGTTCAGGGCCCTGCGTCTTGGGGCCCGTGTCATCTGTCAGGTGTCTTCCGCTTCCCTCCACGCAGTCCTCACTCATTCTTCATCCACACTTTCCCCTCCCGTGCCTTCACTCCCTCACACGAGTGCCCCGCCCTGTCCCCATGCCAGTCCCCCCAGCACTGTCCCCGGTGCCCAGCTGGGCATGGATGGCATGCTGTCCAGTCAGTGCTCCCTGGTTTGTCTGCCGACATGGCCTCTCTGTTCCTCCCTCCTCTGACTGATTTGTTTTTCTGTTTCCACCTCCCAGACTGCCAAGCATTCCCCTTACTTGCAGCCCTGTTGTCTTATTTTCCTTATCACCCTGTGAGTCCCCTGAGGGCACGGCTTCTGAGTCCTCAGTGTGTCCTGAATCACACCTAACACTCCGAGTGGGAGTGAGCGAGTGAGCAAGTGAAGGAATGAACACGCTCATCCAGTCCTAACTGCATTTCCCTTCATAAACTGCTAGTACATGAAGGGGAAAATGTTAGTCACTCGGTTGTGTCCGACTCTTTGCAGCCCCATGGACTATAACCTGCCAGGCTCCTCTGTCCATGGGATTCTCCAGGCAAGAATATTGAAGTGGGTTGCCATTTCCTTCTCCAGGGGAACTTCCCACCCCAGGGATCGAACCCGGGTATCCTGCATTACAGACAGATTCTTTACTGTCTGAGCTACCAGGGAAACCCTAAAGCCTTTGGTCAATCCTTGGGTATTTTGGTTTCATTAACTGTCTTGTGGTACTTATTGGAGGTACAGCCAGCCCTTTATATCCACGGGTTCCACGTCTGTGAATTCAACCAACCAAAGATTGAAAATATTCTAGGGGAAAAAAAAGTCTCTAGAAAGTTCCCAAAACTAAACTTGACTTTGCCCTACCAGCAACTATTTATATAGCATTTACATTGTGTCGGACACGACTGAGTGACTGGACTGAACTGAACATATCATTTACCTTGTGTTAGGTATTGTAAGTGATCTAGAGATGATTTCATGTAGATGGGAGGGTATGTGTAGGTTACATGCAAATCCTATACCATTTTATGTAAGGCACTTGAGCATCCATGGAATTTGGTATCCATGAGGGATCCTGAAACTAATCATCCTGCATGTACCAAGTGATGACTTTACTTTGAAAAAGGGAATTCGGGGATACAAACTGAAAATGTAAAATGAAGAAAAGAAGAGGTTTTCCCTGGAAGCTTGGCAAAGATGAAGGTGGAATAGAAATAAACCTGTAGTTCTGCAGCTTCTTCAAGATGGAGGGATCAGATAAAGGTCCCAAGTACTAGCTCGGGCAAGTACTAGCTCTGGAGGCAGCATGACATTGTGTGACCTGGACAAAGGAGTCGGGTTTGAGAAAGACACTAAGTGCTTCATCCAAGTCGCTGGATACGATTAGGACCGCAGTGTGTCCCTTGCGGGCCAAGCCAACAACACTGAGTCCTAAAATCCACAAGGCACTGGGCACGGGGGAAGAGGGCCACACACAAGAGGAACGGCCTCTAACCACATCCATCGTCACAGCAAAACAATTTCCTGCTCCCCTTGAAACTTTGGAGGGTAAACTTGTAATGAACAAGGCATAGTAAATAGAAATTAAGGTCACAGTAACCATTACCGTTCATTTGAGATACATAAAATGATAGACATTTCCTGTGATTACTGCCTGTTTTTTTAATGAATATAGTACAATTTACAAGGACTTTTCTAGTTTACCTCCAAACTTCGTCTTGCTGATTCTACCTGGCAGCGTTTGGGAGCCTGAGCCCTGAGGGAAGGGTACTCCACACTTGGGCAGAGCCTGGTGAATGTTCCCACCCGATACAGTCACTCTGTTTAGAAAAATGAGAATTTACAGTAAAGAAACAGGAAATGCAGATGAAGCTAGCAAAATTTCACACTTAGGGGAATTTTGTCTTAATGAAGATTACCAGTAATTCCTCACCTTCTAATAGGCAATAACATCTTCTTAGCTAGGCTCCTAGGTATATTTGGCAAATATGTATTCAGGGAATTTCTCAAACAATGACTTTGTACTTCAGATGCCTGAATGTATCCTTTGTGCACTGTCTTTTAGCTTAGTGTGTCTTTCATATAATAAGGCACTTTGTAGTGTCTTCAGTGGGTGAGTACGGTAGTTGGTGCAGGAAAAGTACAGAGGCCTCAAGTGTACTTGAAGTCTTGAGTCTACGAGGAGCTGTGTTCAAATCCCAGCTCCTCCTCTTGCAGTGATCTCCCATAAATGGCTTAAAACCTTTGGCCTTCTTGTCACTCTTCCTTGGAGTGAGATGGAATTTTCTTTTATTCATTTCACAAAGCTTTATTGTGAACAGATACCTCTTTGGGCCCTGGATGTGTGGAGATGAATCAACATCATCATAGAATTCTGGGGGCATAAAGAATCTTACATGTAGCCTAGCTCAGAGTTTTTCTCTTTCAGACAAATGCTCAAGGAGGGGAAGTGATTTGCTAGAGGTTGCAGAGTGATAAACAAGTGGACCAGAGCTAGACTCTTAGGTGTAAAGAGCTTTGCCCATGTGACTCCCAGATGACATATCGCAGGGAGGATGGGGCCATTCTATAGGCAGGACACTAAGTGGTGTATTTATTTGCCCAGTGAATCAATGATAGAACTGCTGCAGAGGCCGGTGCCTTGGCCACATGCTCCGCCCTCTCCTTCCTCCCTGCTTCCATCACAGCACAGTCACTTCACAGAACACTAGGTGTCTACTCTACACCAAGCTGCCTTTGCCAGGCTCGTAAAGAGGGCTGATCTGCAGTTCTGACCCTGCAAGGGTTTGGTAAGCTTGAGGAAGCGTGTGTCAACAGTGGCTGTCCCACAAGGCCAGATGAGACGGGAGAAGAAAGAAAGGTTGCAGACAGGGTGTTGTGCAGGATTCCCAGGGCGTTTGAGACCCCACTTGCTTTTCTTCATGCCTGGGGGACCAGGAACCAGTCCCCTCTCCCCACCGGTGCACATTTGCTGGTGAGAGACCTGTGAGATGGGGTCAAGGACACCTTGCCACCACACTCACTAGAATCTCCGTTCTCTGCCTCAACAGGAAGGATCCCATCCCATCCTCCAGGATCTGATGGCCCTGGAGACAGGGCTTCAGGGCCCACGGACACTGCTGACTCTTCAGAACGTGCTGACATGGAGCCAGGTCAGTCCCTTGTCAGTTCTGATTTTCTGGGTCATCAACTGCAAACCTATGGTCTTGATGAGAAATGGCGTCTTAGAATCTGACAACAGGTTGAAGGCTTTTGCCAACTACGCTGCCTAGGGAGAGGACAGGTCAGGCCAGGGTAGAGTTGGCCTTCTTGGAGAGCAGATGCAGTGGTGGGATTGGTGGCTGCTGGAAGCCAAGCCAGTGCCAGCTTGGTGGGCAAACAGGGCGGGCAAGGGCCAGGCATCCAGCCAGGTATGACCGGAGAGCTGGCACCCAGGAAGCACGGTGCATATCCAGGTGCACAGAGGTTGCAACGGCCTTGACAGTCATCCCGGGGCCCAAGGCACCAAGGGCAGGGTCCAGAGTTTGCTGGTTACATTTCAAGCTGAGTTGGAGTGGAATAGGAGGCGTAGTTGAGAATAAGGTAGGAGGAAGTGTGTGGGTGGCTGCCCAGAAGACAGGTGGTCCACAGGCCAGGTCCCACTGGCCAAAATGGCTTTCCAGGGGCTTTTCTGGTATTGCTGTGCAATGGCAAAACCAGAATACACCTGGGGATGGGGAGTGAGTAGAGGGATGTTTCAAGCTGGAGAAGGAACATGGCAGAGAGAAAGGGAGAGTCATGAATGGAGCCTGGCTCATCAGGAAGGCTACAGAATCGGGGGAAAGGTCAGGACCCAGGGGATGAGCCTGAGATGGTTGGATGGTGTCATCAACTCAATGGATGCGAGTTTGAGCAAACTCCAGAAGGTGTGAAGGATAGGGAAAGCTGGCACGCTGCAGTCCATGGGGTCACAAAGAGTCAGACACAACTGAATAAGAACAACAAACTGAACCAAGCTCCTCTTCTTACTTTGTGGACGATCGTGCTGGGTAGAAGCCTGAGTCTTTCTAGGCTCAGTTATGCTGCAGTAACGAATGAACTCCGGAATCTCAGTGGGTTTATCTCTTGCTCATGCTGCCTATCTAACCGAAGGGTGGAGGGCTCTCCCCCATGATTCAGGGGTCAGGCTGATGACGGCTCTGCCATGTTTTACGTATGGCCCCTGGAACAAGGGGCCACCTTGGTCTCCACATCAGGGGAAGAGATGGCGGAAGGTTAAGCGCTGGCTCTTAAATGCTTTGGCTCAAAAGTGGCACAGCCTGTGGGCCAGAACTAATCATGTGGTCTTACCCAGTTTCTAGGGCTCTGGGAAATATAGATATTTGATGGGCGGTAACTGCCTCTACCATATATTATGAGTTCTATTTTACAGATAAGAAAACTGAGAGACAATGTTTTTGTTTGTTACATTTCTATAGTTTTTTAATCTGGTGTGTGTGTGTTCTAAGGCACCTCAGTTGTGTTCATCTCTTTGCAAGCCTGTAGACTTGTAGCCCACCAGCCTACTCTGTCCATGGGGATTCTCTAAGCAAGAACACTGGAGTAGGTTGCCATTTCCTTCTCCAGGGGATCTTCCTGACTCAGGGATCGAGCCCGCATCCCTATGTCTCCTGTATTGATAGATCGGTTCTTTATCACTAGCGCCACCTAAAGTGAAGTCGCTCAGTCGTGTCTGACTCTTTTTGACCCCATGGACTATAGCCTACCAGGCTCCCCCGTCCGTGGGATTCTCCAGGCAAGAACACTGGAGGGGGCTGCCATTTCCTTCTCCTCCTAGGAAGCCCTTTAATCTGGTGTTCCAACCAAATAACTCATGTTCAGAACTAGTGATATTGCCACATTCTAAAGAGATTATCAGTATTTTTTTTTTAACCCAGAGACATTAATTTTCTGAGGTCTCCCAGCTAAAAAGCACCAGAGCCTAGATCATATATAACCTTAGATTCCATCATTTATTTACCAATTCAGCAAAAACATATTGTATATTGACAGTAGACCCAACACCACGCTAGGCTCTGGGAATATAACAGGGAACAAAAACAGATGTAGCCTCTGCTCTCAGCCTGGTGAATGTCTGTAACTACAAGCTGGGATAAATGTTTGCCAGTGGAGACACAGTGGTTTTCTGTACATGCTAAGTCAAGTCAGTTGTGTCCAACTCTTGCAACCCCATGGACTGTAGCCCGCCAGGCTTCTCTGTCTGTGGGATTTACCAGGCAAGAATACTGGAATGGTTAGCCATTCTCTTCTCCAGGGGATCTTCCTGACCCAGGGATGGAAGCCATGTCTCTTATATCTCCTGCATTGGCCAGCAGATTCTTTACCACTGGTACCACCTGGGAAGCCATAGTTCTCTGAGAACACACCTATTAAGATTTTTGCTTTTTATAGACAGGGACAGATTAAATGGGGTGACATTTATTGAGGCATTGTGCCAAGTACTTGATTGATGCATCTCATCAAACAGCCGCAACCCCAAGAGGTAGTTCTTATAATTCCATCTTGAGAGCCCCTTGGACAGCAAGGAGATTCAACTAGTCCAACCTAAAGGAAATCAGTCCTGAATATTCATTGGAAGGACTGATGCTGAAGCTGAAACTCCAATACTTTGGCCACCTGATGAGAAGAACTGACTCATTTGAAAAGACCCTGATGCTTGGAAAGATTGAAAGTGGGAGGAGAAGGGGATGACAGAGGATGAGATGGTTGGATGGCATCACCGACTCAATGGACATGAGTTTGAGTGAACTCCGGGAGTCAGTGATGGACAGGGAGGCCGGGCGTGCTGCAGTCCACGCGGCCACGAAGAGTCGGACACGACTGAGCGACTGAACGGAACTGAACTGAAGATAAGAAAACTGAGGTTCATTCAGCAAGGGAAGATGACTGGGCTGCAGGTGAACTCTTCTGCCCCATCCAGGCTCACTTGTAAGGAGGACGTGAATGTTAAAATTAAAAGTTAAATCTCATCCCTCACTGTATCTCAACCCAAGAAAGGTGTTCTCCTCTTCCTCCCATAAATCCCCCCATCCCGGGCCTCTCTCCCACTGGTTCCCCGAACATCCTACAGTGTCACATGTGAATGCAGCTCTCAGCTCTGACAGAGGGGCCCCTTGGAGCCCAGAGACGGGGTCTCTCATTCCTATGTTGATGCTGCCCGGAGACCTGGGCCCAGAGCAAGGCTCGCTGAACCCACGTGCCTTGAGACAGACGAGGAATTGCAGGAACCTCAGGAGCATGACCTGAGCCCGGCCGGATGGGGTTGAATCTCAGCCGTGGCACTGGGGAAGTCTTCTGTCTAGAATGTCCCTCCTTTTCCGTCCTGTCTCGTTTCCCCCTGTCCTTCCACTCACACTTAGTGCAGCATTTGCCCTGACTCCATCACTTTTCTCCCCTCCTCAGCACCTGTGACCAGCTCCTCTGCCGCCTCCCTGGCCTGAGCCACCCTCTCGGACCTGGATTCTTGCAGTGGCCTGCTCGGGGGACTGTGCTGCCACCATTCCCTCCCGGGCGAGGGAACAGATCTGATCTGCTCACAGTTCACTCATGGCTCCCCAGCTCATGCAGAGGAAAGGTCACAGACCTCACCCTGACCCCCCAGGACTCACCTGAGTCAGCCCCTGCCCCCTCCTACCCCATCTCTGTTTATCCCTCGCTCATGCTCCCGTGGACACACAGGGGCTCCCGTGCTTGTCCTTGAACCATAAACACATTCCCCCCTCAAAGCATAAGGCGTTGAATCCCTTTTCCAGTCTTGGAGAGAACTCTTCCAGCAGAGGGAACCGACCTCCAGGTCACCATCCAAGTGAGCAGAGCATAGATGGGGCTGAATCAGCAAAGCGGTGTGTTTGCTGTTCAAGCTGCAGCTGGGGCCCCGTGGTGCAAGCACGGTGGACATGGAGGCGGTGAGAAGGGAAGGCAGGCCTCGCCCTCCAGGTCTTCCTGTGCCCGCCTTCCCTTGACGTTCCTGCTTAGCATTTATCTCCACCAGGCACACTGTATATTACTCTGCAAGTCTGTCTGTTTTCTGCTCTTCCCCCGTTGGAGTATAAGCTCCATGAAGGCAGGAGGTTACCCTGTGTTGGTTCGGCGGGGTTCTGATGTCTGGAACACTGCCTGGAGTGTAGCAGGCACTCAGGAAATACGCACTGGATGGCTAAATGACTAAACACACAACTGACCGAACGATTCCATAGCGCAACTCCGCACACTCTTCTGTCCTCCGCATCCTGCCTTTATGTGTGTGGGCCCCTCTTCCGGGAAGGTCCCCACTCCCCTCTTCCCCGCCCTCACCCCCTCACTCCCACTCACTCTGCCAGCCCAGGGGGCCGCCCCCCTGCAGCACATCACCCAGGCACTGTTCCTCCATCCCCCTGAGCCCAGGGTTTCCAGGGCAAGCTCAGATCCTCCTCTGGGGGCCCCCGGTGCCTGGCGCACAGGTGGCGTCCAGTAACAGTTCACTGGGCTGAGCTGCGTTGACCAGAAACGCCGTCCCAAGGGCCTCTCCTCCTCCTCCTGCCCTCACCCGCAGTCAGGAGGCAGGAGCCCTTGTTGCCAGCTGAGTCTCCCCCTGCTTAACGCCTGCCTCAGAGATCAGGAAGACGAGGCAAATGGGACACTAATGAAATTCAGAGAGAAAACTAAATTGGGAGGTGTTGCAAACACGGTGGAGGAGGGAGATGTGATTTCAAAGGCTTGCTCTTGCTCCGGGGTGGGAGGGGGAGTGGGGTGTGTGTGTGCAGAGCGCGCTGGGCTGGAGGGAGCCTCACGCAGGCCCACTTCTGTCCCCTCCAGCTGGGGCGGCCTGCCCGTCCCTTTAGTTCGGGGCCTCACTGTTCTGGCTTTAAATGAGGGGCCTTTTCTTTGTTTGACTGATTTGTTCATTCATGCCTTCCCACCACCTTGCCCAAAAAGGTTTGAGTGGGCTAGCAAAACTGTAGTTGATTAATTAAGACGAAGAACATTTAACGCAAAATTAAGATAGAATGTGAGGGAGGAAAAAGGGAAATGGAGACAAGAAGGTGATCGGGGCCAGTCAGAAGAGGGGTTCTTGGGAAGGGGGGGGTTGGGCACCGCTGTCCTGAGGATGGCACAGGCTCTCGTGACAAGAGCGTGGGGCTGCAGCCATGACCAGTCTTTAAGGAGCGCCTGTGGTCCAGGGGAAGTGAGAACGACCGCTGTCTCAATACCTGCTAACCTGTTCTTCGTGTCTTCAGTTGTAGGCATCGGCTGACTGCTGTGTGCCAGGGACCACCCCACTCCCCGCCCACAGCACACTCTTTTCTTTCTGTCTCCTTGAATGTTGGCAGCAGTGATCTTTTCTCACACGGCAGTCTTTAATTAATTATTTTAACTGGAGGATAATTACTTTACAATGCTGGGACGGTTTCTGCCACACATCAGTATGACTCGGCCATAGGCATACATGTGTCCCCTCCATCCTGAAACCCCTCCACCTCCTTCCCCTTCTCATCCATCCAGCTTATCATGGAGCACCTGCTTTAAGTGCCCTGTGTCATACATCACACTTGCCCCGGTTGCCCATTTTACAGATAGTAATGTATATGTTTGAGTGAGTGAGTGTGAGTGATAGTTGCTCTGTCATGCCTGACTCTTTGCAACCCCATGGACTGTAGCCTGCCAGGCTCCTCTGTTCATGGACTTCTCCAGGCAAGATTCCTGGAGTGGGTTGCCATTGCCTTCTGTATGTTTCAATGCTCTTCTCTCAAATCATCCCACCCTCGCCTTTTCCCACCAAGTCCAAAAGACTGTTCTTGACCTCTGTGTCTCCTTTGCTGCCCTGCATGCAGAATTGTTGGTACCATCTTTCTAGATTCCATGTATATGTGTTAGTATATGGTATTTGTCTTTCTCTTTTTGTCTTCAGTCTGTACAACAGGCCCTAGGTTCAGCCACCGAATTAGACCTGACTCAAATGTGTTCCTTTTTATGGCTGAGTAATATTGTATTGTGTATATGTATCACATCTTCCTTATCCATTCATCTGCCAATGGACATCTAGGTTGCTTCCATGTCAGCTATTGTAAATAGTGCTGCAATGAGCATTGGGTACATGTGTCTTTTTCAGTGCTGGTTTCCTCAGGGTATATGCCCAGCAGTGGAATTACCTTCTCAAGCTCATTTTAGGGATGAGGTGATTGAGACTCAGAAATAGAGTCATCTTTTCAGCAAATGGTACTGGGACAACTGGAGATCCACATACAAAAACTTGAAGTTAGACCCCTTCCTCACACCATATACAAATATTAGCTCAACATGAATCATCCATCCAGCATCCTGGTGGGTACCACTAGGTGAACATTGCAGCGGAAGAGTGTTGAAAGGTCGAGGCCTCCTGGTGGAAGGCTTGGGATACCATACCGGGAAGTCGAGATGTCCTGTTATTCTTGTTTAAGAAATGATAAGCCACTGAAAGTTTTTGCACAAGCATTGAATTGATGGTAGAACACTTACATGTGCAGAAGGCTGTGATCACCAATAGGCAGATAGAAGTCATCCGCTCCTCATTCAAAGTCAGTCACAAATAAAATAATGTCAGTGAGCTAGAAGAGAAGTGGAAATGAGAAAAAGAAAGAGGAAGGAAAGTAACAGCTAAATGAGCACTCTCAGTGTGCCAGGCATTCACCGTATCATCTAATCATCACAGCACTTAGGGAGTACGTTCTCCATTTGACAGATTTATAAACTGAGGCATCCATCCCCACCCCACCCCAGGATTGCTGTTGTTGTTTAGTCACTAAGTCATGTCAGACTCTTTTGCGACCCCATGGACTGTAGCCCGCCAGGTCCCTCTGTCCATGGGATTTTCCAGGCAAGAATACTGGAGTGGGTTACCATTTCCTTTTCTTTCCCAACCCAGGGATTGAACCCAGGTCTCCTGCATTGGCAGGTGGATTCTTTACCACTGAACCACCAGGGAAGCCTGCCTGCCCCAGATGCCTTACTGGTAGATGCAGAATTGGGATTCAAACCTAAGTCAGTCTGCTTCAAAAGCCCACGATTTCTTTTCCTACCACCCCGCCTGGGCTTGGTGTTGTTTATTTGAACTCTCATGGTTACTGCTCCAGCCTGCTCTTTTTAAAGTGCATGTCTATCTTTCAAGCACACTTTTTAGCTTTGGGAATATTGAACAAGAACCTCAGGTACGATTCTTTGTCCCTTCCTTTTGGAGTCCACCATGGCATCTCCCCGGCACGTGGTAGACAGTCAGCAGTGCTCACTTTGGTATCTGTTACTTTTCATAGATGACATGGCCACAGATGAGATGCTAACTATTAACTAGAGTTACTGGTGACTCAAAGACAACTGAGTGGTCAGGCCTTGTCAGAACCATCCTGGTTAGCACTGGGAACCTGGGGGTTCAGAGAACCTGGGACAGAACAGTTACTTTGCTCAGAGTCAGGTTGGAGAAATAATCCTAATTGGAACACACTAATTCTCATAGGCATGTGCTGTGTTGCTTCAGTTGTGTCTGACTCTTTGTGACCCCATGGACTGTAGCCCGCCAGGCTCCTCTGTCCATGGGAGCCTCCAGGCAAGAATACTGAACTGGGTTGCCATGCCCTTCTCCAGGGGCTCTTCCAACCCAGGGATCAAACCTGCATCTCTTGCATCTCCTGCATTGGCAGGCAGATTCTTAGCCCGGGTTCTTGTGTAAATACTGAATAAAGCAAACATAATTTATGAGGCTAAGAATGTGTTGCCACATTTGGTGAGAGTCCCTTGGACTGCAAGGAGGTCCAACCAGTCCATTCTAAAGGAGATCAATCCTGGGTGTTCATTGGAAGGACTGATGCTAAAGCTGAAACTCCAATACTTTGGCCACCTCATGCAAAGAGTTGACTCACTGGAAGAGTCTGATACTAGGAGGGATTGGGGGTGGGAGGAGACGGGGACGACAGAGAATGAGATGGCTGGATGGCATCACCGACTCGATGGACATGAGTTTGAGTGAACTCCGGGAGTTGGTGATGGACAGGGAGGCCTGGTGTGCTGTGATTCATGGGGTCGCAAAGGGTTGGACACGACTGAGCGACTGAACTGAACTGAACTGACCTGATGGCAGTGAAGCAAAGATAAATGAACATTGATTGAACTCTGTCTGTGGGTTAGTATCTGTGCTGGGCACATAGCGTGTCTTATTCTCATTATGAAAACCTATGTGTTTGGGGCTATATGAGGTAGGGACAGTCCCATTTTCCAGCAATCAAACTGAGATGCAGAGAAGACGCTTGCTGAGGGACACCTATGTCCTCGTTCTGGTGGAGCTGGGGTTTGAATCCAGGTACATATGCCTCGTCCTCGGGGGTCCCCACGCCGCCCTCCAGCTGGGGAGAAGCTGCCGGGTCTGGTCCTGGTGAGGCGCCCTGCTTCCATTTGTGAGGTACAGCAGTCCAAACAGCGTTGCCATGGCTGCCATACCCTCGTGCTGGTTTCGGGCTCTTTCTGCCCAGACCACCTGCCTGTCCTCCAAGACTCCTTTTCCCTCCCTGAGCTGGCACCTTCCTCTTCACTCCAGGCACCTGGGATGCCCCTGTCCTGCCATCCTACCATCCTCTTTCCGTACCTACTGTCTGCTTAATCAGTGTCCGGACTCAGTAAACACACAGATGGTCTAAGGAGGAGGAGGAAGGATCTGGTGACCTAACATGAAATCTGAAAGGTGCCCCAGATGGAGCTTGAAACCCAGAAGTTCCTTGTTCATTCAGAAGAGGAATCCTGATGAGGGAACCATTTCTGGATCGCCTCTGCCTGTATTTTGGAAAGTGACAACCAGACAGCCATAGCAACCAGGGATGGAGTTCTATCCTTCCCTGAGGCCTTGCCAGAGTCAAGGTTTAGAGAGTCACGTAGCTACTGCTGCTGCCCTTCTGCACCTCCTTTAATGGAGTCCTCGCTTACCTGTCCCCCATCCTTGGGGCATTACTATGGCGCAATCCTGGGTGCACAGAATCATTACAGAATGACTTATAAGCTGAATCCCTGGTTCATTTCCAAATGGGAAGGTCAGTGCCATTTCCCTCAGCGGGTTCAAAGACCAGATCCTCATAAAGGTAGGGCTTGCTGCTCATGGCATCTTTAGCTGCACGTCTTGGTAGCCAGTTTAGCCTAAGCAGCCACGGTTTTTGGCCTGAGGGCCTCTTCAGAAGCTGTGAACCTCTCTCACTATGCTGCCTTGACTTACCTGCTGTGAAATGGATACACTTAGACATCTTCCACCTGCTGCTGCTTTGTGAAAGCTCCCTAGGTGGGAGAGAGCAGCCCGTCAACATCTCTCAGCACAGAATCCTTTGCCTTTTTGGATTCTAACCCTGATGGAGAAGCCGAGTGTGCAGCAAACGCTCCAGGGGTGAAAACAGACATTTGTTGAATACCTATTATATGTCAACCACTGCGCCAGGCATTTCACAGTCCATTTAACCCTCACAACTTCCAGTGAGGTAAGCACTGTTATTTCTGATTCACAGATGGGGCCATGGAGCCTCGGAGAGGGTCAATGGCTTGAAGTCACACAGATGGGAAATGGGGGAGGCTGGAAATGAATCAAGGTCATCTGCTGCCAAGCCCGACTCCTTCCCACTGGGTTGAAATTAATAAGAACAACGGAAGCAAGAGCCACCATCGGTGGTGTGCTCGCTACATGCGTGACTTGTATTAGCTCACTGAATCACTGCAACAACACAGTGAGAGCAGGTACTATTACGGTTCAGATTTTACCCAAGAGGAAAGCAAGTCACAGAGCAGTGCTTTCAGAGTGAAGCATTATCCAAAAGTGGGTGTTCGGAACGTAAGCCCCAGCAATCTGTTACACTTGGGGGCTCCGTCATAAATACCTCTTGTCTCAAATAAGCACAAACCTGATTCTTCAGTTCAGTTCAGTTCAGTTCAGTCGCTCAGTCGTGTCCGACTCTTTGCGACCCCATGAACCACAGCACACCAGGCCTCCCTGTCCATCACCAACTCCTGGAGTTCACTCAAACTCATGTCCATTGAGTCGGTGATGCCATCCAGCCATCTCATTCTCTGTTGTCCTCATCTCCTCCTACCCCCAATCCCTCCCAGCATCAGACTCTTTTCCAGTGAGTCAACTCGTCGCATGAGGTGGCCAAAGTATTGGACTTTCAGCTTTAGCATCAGTCCTTCCAATGAACACCCAGGATTGATCTCCTTTAGAATACTGGTTGGATCTCCTTGCAGTCCAAGGGACTCTCAAGAGTCTTCTCCAGCACCACAGTTCAAAAGCATCAATTCTTCAGCGATCAGCTTTCTTCACAGTCCAACTCTCACATCTATACGTGACCATGGGAAAAACCATAGCCTTGACTAGACGGACCTTAGTTGGCAAAGTAATGTCTCTGCTTTTCAATATGCTATCTAGGCTGGTCATAACTTTCCTTCCAAGGAGTAAGCGTCTTTTAATTTCACAGCTGCAATCAGCATCTGTAGTAATTTTGGAGCCCCCAAAAATAAAGTCTGATACTGTTTCCACTGTTTCCCTATCTATTTCCCTTGAAGTGATGGGACCAGATGCCATGATCTTCGTTTTCTGAATGTTGAGCTTCAAGCCAACCTTTTCACTCTCCTCTTTCACTTTCATCAAGAGGCCTTTGAGTTCCTCTTCACTTTCTGCCATAAGGGTGGCGTCATCTGCATATCTGAGGTTATTGATATTTCTCCTGGCAATCTTGATTCCAGCTTGTGCTAATATTAATATTTGGCTACTGGTATCCAACATCGTTAACACAGTGAACATCGTTAACTCCACGATGCCCTTGCCACCCACTGGAGTTGGAATTCTTGTTGCTCTTAAGAGCCTGGGCTAGCCATTTAGCTGCCCCTTGCCCTGGGAGACTTCCAATAGGTCAAAGGATCCCAGAGGTGGAATTCCAGATGTGAGGAGTCAAGCAGGTAGAAGAGTATATAATGGAAGAGAGCCGGCTCTGTAATCATACTGATGGTGTCCAAGCCTGGTTTACCTGCTCTGGATCCTGGTTTACCTGCTCTGGATTCCAAGTTACTCAACGTCCGCTTCAGTTGCCTAATACACAAAACAGTTAAAATAAGAACCCATATCTCGGTGGACTATTGTAAGGGCTTACAATCTCATAAGATGCTTATAATCAGAGTTAACTCAAAAATCAGGTGCCCAGTAATGGAACAGTTGTAGAATGTTAGTTGACAGAGTTGGACCTACGAGGTGATCTAGTTCCACCCTTTCATTTGCTGATGAGACCAGTGAGGCGCAGAGACAGGCAGTGATTGGCCCAAGACACACAGTGTTTTTGTTTTCTGATTCTAGTGCCAAAGTTCTTTCTGATCTTGCAGGTGCACTGGAGTGGGTTGCCGTTTCCAACTCCAGGGGATCTTCCCGACCCAGGGATTGAACCCACATCTCCTGTGTCTCTTGCATTGGCAAGCAGATTATTTACCACTGAGCCGCCTGGGAAGTCCCTCTGGCACCACACATAGACTCTATTTAGAGCAGCCTCAGGAAGCCTATATGTCAGCCTCACTTCTAGAAGTTCTAGTTATCTTTCAATCTGCTTTATCTTTTTTGAGAGTCTGTTCTTTGTTTATGTTTTGACTACTCTTATATATCTCTTTAAATATTGTATACATTTCTTTTCTGAATCTGATCATTTTGGCACCTCTGGCACCCACAGGTCTGATTCTTTTGTCCATTATTTTGGCTTTCTCTTGCTCATGGTGGCTCATTGTCTCATGTGAATTTTCAAATCATGGGTTCATGGTTGTTAAAACTTTGTGGGGCTCCTTTGAGGCCTGAGCTGAACCTTCACTGGTCCAGAAAGAATTTACATTTGCTTAAGCTAGATGCCTAGAGGAATCACCAACTTGAGGTTACTTTAAATTCAATACTCAACCTGGACTCAGGGTTCTTTTCTGGGCATAAGGCAGTATATATCAAGCACCAGATCCACGCAAGGGCCGCTTTGTGATTGGGAATTTTCATTAAAAAACGCACACGTGTGCTCAGTTGTGTCAGACTTTTTGTGACCCGATGGACTGTAACCTGCCAAGTTCCTCCATCCATGGGATTTTCCAGGCAAGAATACTGGAGGGGGTTGTCATTTTCCTCTCCAGGGAATCTTCCCAACTCAGGAATTGAACACACATCTCTTGCATTTATGGCATTGACAGGTGGATTCTTTACCACTGCACCACCTGGGAAGCCTCATAAGAAACATTGAAAATTTTTTCTTTCTCTTCCCTTATCCCCACAACCAAGTTTCCTTGCTGTCTTCTTTGGTGGAGTAGGATTTTGTCTTTTTTTCTGACTCACCTGTTCATTATGGCATACATGTCTCCTTTGGAAATCCTAACCCTAAGTGAAATCTCAGTCTGACTTCTACCTTTTCAAGGACTTTGACTTTGCCTCTTTCCTTGACTCTTTAAAACTAAAATCCCCAGACCACCAAGGACAGGCATAGACTGTCCCCCAGGACTGTCCCCCACTCCCTGCTTGGGAACCTCTAGAGATTCGTGCTATTTTGTGGTCATCTTGACCTCTGAAAGTCTGCCTTCTGCTTCTTGACAGGTCACCTCTCTATATTTTTAAAAAATTGTATGTTTGTCTAGTCTAGTATTTTTCCATTAGGAAATTTAGGGGAATTTCTTAGGGTGAAAGAGCAGACATACTGGTGGAAATAGAAGTTGAAAGTGGTCACCTCTATCTTTCTTTTGGTGTGAATGCGGGGCTTCATTGGCTAAGATTTCCCTGATTATTACGAGTTGGCAGTTTATTGTGTTTTTGGTCCAGAGTCCGTGGAGTATGCCAGGAACGCTGAGGGGCGGTCTCCCTGCCACAGACCGAGTCCCTCCCTCAGCGTCACTGCCGTCACTCTTCTGAGATCTCACCCTGTGCTCATCTCAGCCCACAGGCGCCTTGACCAGGAACATTACCCGTCGGTGTTGTCAAACGAAAACTCTGGTTTTGTGATCAGTGCCCAGGAGGTACCACATTCTGAAGGCAGGCCTGCATGTCATGGCTACGATCCAGTTGTCCGCAGCATGGTCCTTGGAAAAGCTTCAGCCAAGCACAGCAGAGGCAGCATGAGCAATCTGATGTTCACTTGCGCATCGATTCGGTCACTCCCCAAACGTTTACTGAGCACCCGCTACATGCCATGCCCACGTTAGACCTTGGGATGCAGAGACGGAGAAGCCAGAGTCCTTCCTTTTGTGGACAAGGACGTTTACATGGACAGTGACCATTGTCTGGTCATTGCTTTGGCAGAATGAAAGGAGGTGGAAGGGGACTAACCCAGCTTCCAATAGGGATGTCTAGGCAGGCTTCTCATAGGAAGTGACAAGTGAGTCTAAAGTATGAGAACAGATAGCAAACCTAAAATCAAAAAGACCATGACTCACAAGTTCCTTGAAAGAAAACACGAACACTCCACTTGAGAACTGACGGTCCAGCTGAGTTTCCTTTCCTGGTCTTGGTTTATGGGTAGATACTGCTTTCGTCCACCTTGGGGCCAACACTTTGAGAACCACTGGTGTAATTTACATATCCTCAGCAGGGACACTGTCATCCCCCCGAGGGCAAGATTGGTTCTTGGGGGTGAAAAAAATCTTAGTTATTATAGTGACTGTGGCCTTCTGAGGAGCCCAGTTCATAAGCAGAAATACACGATATGTTCAGTATTAACATTTCATAGGAGGTAGAGGAGTTTGCAGAGGAGTGGGGAGTCTATAAAGTCTCCTTAGCAGTGGGTTTGGGGGACATGCAGAGTGATGCTGGGAAGGATTGTAATGAATAAAAAACAGAACCACTGGTGTAATTGGATGAGCAAGAGCGTTGAAGTCAGATACGCCTGTTCAAAGCCGCCTCCCTCACAACCTGTGTGTGGCTGTGACTGCTCAGTCACTAAGTCATGTCCAGCTCTTTGCAGCCCTGTACTGTCACCCTCCATGCTCCTCTGTCCATGGGATTTTCCAGGTAAGAATATAGGAGTGGGTTGCCATTTCCTTCTTCAGGGGATCTTCCCAACCCAGGGATTGAACCCTCGTCACCTGTACTGGCAGATGGATTCTTTACTGCTGAAACAATTGGGAAGCCCCACGACATGTATCATCTTGGGCAAATGTATACCTCTCTCTGAGCCTCAGTTTCCTTATCTCCTAAATGGGAAAGAATACCTCCCACCACAAGGTTGTTCTAAGGATTCAATGAATCCTATGTGTAAATTTCCTGGCACGTAACAGGTGCTCAATAAATGTTATTAAGTGTGAGTTCCCTGCTCCCATCCAGCCTGACACACATGTTGAAGAGAGGGCCCAGAGGTACAGAAACTTGTTGCAAACGTTGTTTTAACTGCAGATCATGAGCAACCTGTGTAGGAGAATTCCCCTCTGAGACCACGTGAATGTGTGATGTCCTGGGAGCTCTTGGAATGATCCAAGAGAGAGATCGGGTGATCCATGTGAGTTATCAAAGAAAACATTTCCTGGTTCTTCTTCTGAGACACAATTAATATTCATCCTGCTTGGAGAAATTGGTATCAGGGAAGTTCAGACATCCAGGTGGAGTTAAATCTTTTGAGTGACTATTTGTTTAAGGGAGAGAGTTTGGGATTTTCCCAGGGGTCCCTAGTTAATTGGGGATTCCTGTTCTCTGTACCACCATTTAGGGAAGAAACTATTGATCCAGGAGGAGCAGCCAAGTGGGATATGAGTGGAAGGGAGTAATACATGGGAGGCGGCAGGATTGCAGGAAGAGTTAGGAGAGGAGGCTTGGGTGGCTTTTCTTTGTTGCTCCGAAACTCCACGCTTCCCATCAGCATCCTCCCCAGTGCCCCAGTGAGGGCCTGCAGAGATTAGTTACCTGCATAAGGCCTGGCACAGAACAGGCCCTCATTACAAACATGTTGAATAAGTCATTAACTTTCTCCCCTTCCCCTAACAATTGTAACCAGCATCGTTATTAAGTAATGTGTTGGTTTACTGCTTTATCTCACTTAACCCTCATAGCAGCTCAATTGTTATTTCCACCACCATCATCATCCCCTTTTATAGATGAGAAAACTGAGGCTGGGAGAAGTTAGAATGTTGCCCCAGATGCCAAGATTGCAGAGCCAGGGCCAGTGGCAGCTCACCCCACTTGACCTCCAACCCAGGGCTCACGTCCACTCTGCCATTTTCTGGATCTTCCTGAGGGTGAGATCGGAGGCTGGTGCAATTCTGAATCTCAGTGTCCGGCACAGGAAAGGGAGATGGCCCTGTTTCACGGCAGTGGGCTGGCTGCCTTCCTCCTGCCATCCCCCCAGGGCCCTCTGCAGCCGCAATTTCTGTCTAGGCCTACCCAGGTCGGGTGTGACCGGAGTGCAGCGGCCTCGTATCGCTGATGCATAGACCAGGCCTGCAAGCAGAAAATGCAGCACTGCTCCAGGGATCCAGGCAGAGACGCCTTCTTTCTGACACCTGCTCTGTTTCCCCACAAGGCCTTTCTTCTGCAGTGATGAACAGTGTCTGAGCGGGTTCATTATCTCTGCTCAGAACATATTAGGGCTCGGACTGAGCAAATCCAGGCCTGGTCTGGGAGAATTCTCTGCAGCTCCCCCACCTCCTGCAGCCCCATTGGACGCCCCCCCGCCATCATTCTCCTTGCCACCAAATGAAACACACACACACCCAGGAAAGACAGGGAGTCGGGAGACCCTGCAGATAAACTAGGACATGAAGTAATGAAATCGTCTCTCGCTCTGTAAAGAATGTTGTGGTTGACCGGTATTTGCCTGTATATTCTCTGGTTCATCTGCACGACAATTGGGGCAGGGGTAGGGGTCTGCTGTCGCCATCTCAGCCGGAGAGGGGTGGGCGTGCTCCACCCTGGGTACTGTGGGTCCTTCAGGAGGCATCGCAGGCCTGGAGGGCATTTGACAACTTCTCACCCAACCTCCGCCCAGCCAAGACCACTGGAGCAGGGACCGTTCAGCCACTCACAGAGGTGGTAAATGGCAGAGTGCAAAGGCAGATTCCTTCCCCCTGTTGTGTGGGGGATGTCTCAGAGATGGGGGAGAGGCCCTGGACAGCCACTGGCCCAGAGCAGTGGGTAAAATAGAGCGACCTTCACGGAGAACTGCAGAAGGAAATGACTAACTAACCACTCCAGTACTCTTGCCTGGGAAATCCCATGGATGGAGGAGCCTGGCCGGCTACAGTCCGTGGGGTCTCCAAGAGTCAGACAAGACTGAGACACTAAACAGCAACAAAGAGGGTAGCATCCAGGTTTGGCGAAATACTGGCCAAGAGACTTCCTTGTGCGTATGGCTTGTCTTGGAGGCTCTGGGGCCAGTTCTGGTCCAGCCATGCCCAGCGGTGGCCTAGGGTGGGGAGATGAGCAGAAGTGGGTGGCACGGAGTTTAGTGGGTCTGGAACATTCAAGAGAGATGCTTCTCGTGCTGGTTTAGCAACCTCACCAGGTGCCTGCAATTATAGAAGAGGTGTTGCCTTATTCTCTAAAACAAGTGTAATATTAGCATGCTGAAAGTTTAACTTGCAAAATACCGAAGGAAAGCAATGAAACCGAGGAGCTGAGCCTCCATGGGTGGTGAGGAAAGAGTTCAGAGCAGCCTCCAAGGTAACATCCCCGAGATAGAGGTCTGCTATGATCCTCTCTGCTTAGGGATTGACTGTAGCTCCCCTTGGCCTCCAGAGGAAGCCTAGACTTCTCTCTGTATCATAGACAACCTGGTAGTATCCCTTTTCTCAGTAGAGTTGATCATCAACAGCAAGGAGCTCAGGCTTTGGGTTCAGATTATGACTGTCCTCCTTCCAAGCTGAGTTACCAGGAATAGGTTTCTTAACTACCCCATGCCTATAAAGTCACATGTAAAATTGACATGACAGTGAATTGTAGTGGTGGTTGTTAGGATCAAGTCAGGCATTACACACAAAGCTGTGGGCACGGTGCCTGGTCCATAGCATTTTCAACCAGTATGAGTTGTGATATTGTTATTATTAGCATCAGTGGTTGTAGCTATAATTGTAGTGCCTTGCAGCCCCTGGGCCTTTGCACATGCTCTTCCTTTGGCATGAGGAGCTGTTGGGATGTATTTGCACCTGTCAGAAATTTTCTCATTCTCCCTGACCCGCCTGGAAGGTAAGCTCTGTGGTAGCCCTCTCTGACTTGGACTGCAGTCTTGCTCCAGCCTCCCTCCCATGGTAGGTCATCATAGAGCCCTGCTGGCTTTTCAGCACACTGGTTGTAGTTCCCTGGGCCACACAGGACATTTCTAGGTGTCCCAGAAGGGGCCTTTTGAGGGCAGGGTGTCTGGGCACCAGGCAGTCCCCTGGGGGTGTTTGTTGCACAAGTCTGTCATTACCCCACACTCTGCCCAGGACTAAGTGGCTCATAATTGGTGTTTGTGGGGATTTAGGCAAAGCATGTTATAGCTACCTGTGTGGGGGTGTAGATAGCACACAGGAGACCGGGGCCACACCTGCCTCCCTGCACCTGGCAGTAACAGATAGGATCGGGGCCTCATTATCCACCCACGGGAAAGAAAATCCCCAACAGCTTTGACCTCAGGTTGAAAGAAAGTTCCCAGCGTTTTCTGTTTCCTTCCAACTGGCTCCCTCGACTCCAGCACTGTTCCAGAACCCAATTTGCAGCACTTCTGGAGTTTTCTCAAGGGTCTCAGGAGATGCCAGACGTCATCCTGCCTCCCTGAGCACTACCCCCATTTTTCCTGCTGTCTCTGCAACTTTCCCATTTGGGGGCAGACCACCCACACACACACAGGCTGGAGAAGGACCTTTGTGACCAGAGGCAGGATTCTTCAGACACTTGCCCCAGAGGCTGAAGGTCTTGGACGGGTTTCCTTGAACCCATGTGAGACTTGGGACCTTGATGCTGGTGGGTGCCCGGCTCCTGCTTCCTAAACACCAGACCTGCCTTGGCCTCAGTTGTCACCCAGAGTCTTGCACTTGAGGCCACCCTCTGTTGTGCACAAAGCTGGACAGGCAGTATCTCTTCCACCTTCCCTTCCTTCTGTCCTCCCTTCTTCCCTCCGCCCCTTCCTTCCAAATATGAATCTCCTTTGCATCAAAAAACAGGATCAGTAGTACAGTAAAAACTCAAATCCCTCCCAGTTGAAGGACTAAAACATGATAGATATTGTAATGGCCAGACAATGGAATGAGTCCAGATGTCCTTCACAAACTGAATGGTGAAACAAGTTGTGGAAAGGAGTGAGCCATTGATCCCTGCAACAGCTTGGATGGGTCTCTGGGGAATTGTGCTGGGCCAAAAAGTTAAAGCCAACCCCATATCATTACATATGTATGACTTCACAGACAGAACATTTTGAAATGACTGAAATTTAGAAGTAGAGGTCAGGTTGGCAGTTGGCAGGGTTTAACATCTTGACTGTAATGGTAGATACCAAAACTTTGGAGATAAAACTGGGTAGAATTTGACAGGTGCATAGAGGAACACAAGTCACACTGGGGGAATCTGAATAGGATTGGTGGATTGGATCAATATCAGTCTGCTGGCTGTGATAGTATATTATGCTTTTGCAAAATGTTACCAGTGTGGAAACTGGGCATATACATAAGGAATCTCTGTACTGTTCTTACAACTGCCCATGAATCTACCATTATTTCAATAAAAGATTTCACTTAAAAAAATAAAAGATACTGCAAGTCTGTTCTGAAAAGAAATATTATAGATATAATTGAAGACCCTAGGGTGCTCCCCAATCTTATTATTCTGTTTCCTGAGAAGCAACCAGTATCCGGAATTTCATGTTGATCATTCCGACACCTGTTTGTAGACGGCGACTATGTTTGTGCCTGTGCATAAGTAATGTAGTATTGTTTGGTATGTTTTAAACTCTGTATATATTGTATTTTGTTGGAGTTTACCTGCTGTATGTAATCCTTTGTGTGACTATAACAGAGTCCATTTACTCTTTCTCTTATTGATGGGCTTGATTCTCTCCAGTCTTGCGGTGTCAGTTGGGTAGCCATGGACCTTGTTCACGTTCCCTTGTGCAAGAGTTTATCTAAGTGATACCCTAGGAGCACTTGGGATGTCCGGGTCAGAGGGCATGTGCATCCCTAGTTCTGTTTGAATAGCTGGGTCACAGGGCATGTGTATCTTTAGTTCCACTAAACACTACCAGAATTATTTCCAAATTATACCTATTTATTCTCCCTTAGACAATATATCAGAATATCTGGGGCTCTGCATCTTTGCCAGTGTGGTAATGTCAGACTTTTTATATTTTGCCAACCCACTGGATGTGAAATAGTATCCTCCTGTTTAAAGTCCCTTGGCTTATTCTCCCATGAATCATGATTATCTGTGCCCACATCCTATCTCCTCTACCCAGAGTAGGAGCTCCTAGTCGAAATTTCCCAGATATATGCTGACTCATAATAGGGGCTTAAGATTTGTTGAATGAGTGAAAAAGTAATTCTAGATACTCTTACTTGGAAGGATCATGACTTTCTTTTTCTTTCTTTTTAAATATTTAATCATGGGCTTTAAAAAAAAAAGCAAAGTCTTTGTTGAGATGTAATTCACCCATTTAAAGTAAATGATTCAATAATTTTTAGTATATTCACAGAGTTGTGCAGCCATCACCATAATCAGTTTTAGAACATTTTTATCACCCCTCCTCCAAAATACCCACATCTATTACTGGTATTAGAAATCTGGTCACTCCAGATTTCTCCCTAACCCTCCAGTCCTAGACAACCATTAATCTACTCCCTGTCCTTCTGAATTTTCCTGTTCTAAATATTTCATGTAAATGTAACCATACATTATCTACTCTTTTGTAATAGGCTTCTTGCGCTTAGCATAAAGGTTTCGGGCTGCAGAATGTGTAGTATTGAGTTGGTCAAAAAGTTCATACCGGTTTCCCATAATGAACTTTTTGGCCAACCCAACACTTTGTTTCTTTTTTATTGCTAAGTGAATTCCATTGAATGGATATACCACATTTTATTTATCAATTCATCAGTTGACAGACATCTGGGTTCCTTTCACTTTTTTACTATTATGAATAATGCTGCTATGAACATTCATATACAGATTTATTTGTGGATGCATATTTTCATTTCTCTTGGGAATATATTAATACTAGGTGAGGAATTAGAGGAGCACATAGCAAATCTGTTGAATCCTTTGAAGAACTGCCAGCCTGTTTTCAAGTGCCTGTAGCGTTTTGTGTTCCCATCAGCAATGTATAAGAGTCCTGATTGCTCCCCATCCTCGCCAACACTTATTGTTATCTGTCTTTTTGATTCTATCTCAGACATGGGCTGTTGCATCAAGTCATCTGGGCCAGAGTCACAGTTTTGCTGTTTATTAGCTGTAAGGTCATCATTAACTTTCCCCTCTATTTTCTTCCTCTGTAAAATGGGATTAATAATACCCACTTTTCAGGACAGTTGAGAGAATGGATTATTAATAAAACAATAGACTTGTTTTAGCACAGTCAGGGATACAGCCAGCTCTCTTATCATTATGAGCCTCCTCTAGTCCACTGTCTGCCTGGGATGCTCTTAAACTCACTTAGAACCTCCGTGAGCACCTGTTCTCCACTGGCTGGGAGCTAAGCTGTGAGTGAGAAGCCTAGAGAGCTGCCTATCTCTAATACACAGAGCAGGTGCCAGAAGAATTCCACTGTACCAGTGAATCTTCAAGCCTCCAGGAGCCATCGCTGTGTGCCATGCCACCCTGGTTGGGTCTCAAGAGCAGCTCCCCACCCCAGGCGGGCTAGAAGGGCAGAGAATCTTATCAGGCCCCAGTTTAAGAAACCTCAAACTGGGTCTGAACCACTTGAGTTTAGTTAAATAGATTTTCCTCCTTTTCTTTGGCAGAAGCCCCACTTTTCATCCCATTATTTTTGCAACAATCACAAACATTATCTGCACTCCCAGGCATTGTATAAGAAAAAAAAAAATGATTGCTTGCTGATTGCTACTGTTGTTCATTTCGGTGATGACTCCATGGATGGGAAGGACACAGCTGCATATCAGAGCATAGCGAAGAGCAGAGCCCAGGAATGCCAGGGCACGGGGAGGGAAGAGAGGGCAGCAGTTCCTCACAGTGGGGGAGTCCTGGTCCAGGCAATCAGAGCACATTGATACATAGGACAAGGGATCCATTTGGGGCCGTGACACAGCCAGGATGCATGCATGCTTAGTCGCTCGGTTGTGTCCGACTCTGTGCAACCCCACGGACTGGAGCCCACCAGGCTCCTCTGTCCACGGGATTTCCCAGGCAAGGATACCAGAGTGGGCTGCCATGCCCTCCTCCAGGACATCTTCCCAGCCCAGGGATCGAACCCACATCTCCCGTATCTCCTGCATTCCAGGCAAATTCTCTACCCTCTGAGCCATCGGGGACATAGGCAGGAAGCAGAGGCTTATTAACTCCATCCTAACCCACTTGCCCAGGCCTCCCTGCCTCACTCAGTGAACCAGAAACCTGGGCACTCTCTTGCTTCTGCCGCCTCGTTGGTCCTCCACATCTAATCTCTCCAATGCATCTGCTTCTGTCCATCATCTCTTTCCTGCATCACTGCAGCAGCCTCCTCACTGACTTCCTGCCCCTCTGCCTCTAGACATGCCTCTCCCAAGGGGTGATGCATGCTCCAGCCCACGGTGGTCTTCCCATAAAACAGATAAGGTTGCTTTCCACCTTAAACTCCCATGAAGGCTTCCTTTTGCCTTGAGGATAAAGTCAAACTTAAGCCACTTGCCCATCTCTTCTCCATGCTTCTACAGCTTACCATGATCTCCGCGACTGCATCAGCTATAACAGGGGTTCATTTATCTGTCTTCCCCGTCCACCCCTGGGCTCTCTAAGAGCAGAAATTCTGGTTTATTCATGTCAATATCCTGACATCTAACAGAACTTCTGACTTAAAGTAGGCATGCCCTAAATGTTTGCTTCCTCTTGTGTTTGCGTAGTCTTTACAATTCCTGGGACTCCTTTGCCTTATTTGTTTCTCTGTTTGACATTGACCTCTCTGAGCTGCAGACAGCAGTAGTTATTCTGGTATTATAGATAGGAAGCCTGAGGCTCAGAGGTGAGAAGTGATGACCTGATGATAAGTTCTGCAGACGGCAGAACTGTATTGGCACACAGATCCTCCAAATGAGCCAGCACTAGAATGCCATGAAGAAGGCCAGACAGGTTACTATTGCTGGTGGTTCTCAAAGTGTGGTCCATTGACCACCAGCATCAGTATTGCTATTAGGAATTAAAATTTGGGGGCCCAGTCACAAGATGATAGACTAGCAAGTGGCCCAGCCCAAACTTCCCATCTGTCTTCCAGCCAAGATAGTGTTTTCTGTGTTGTCGGATGTCCTACTTCTAGAGCTTCTCACGTCCTTCAGCCCTAATTGTGGGCTCTGCTGTCCCAGTTAGAAGGAAAGCTTCTTCCTACAGGCCCTTTGCAGTATGGCCTTTTCCCATAAAGGCAGAACGCAATGTGGGGCATAGTAGTGCCCAACCTTCGAACATACTTCCTACCAGGACTGATTAAACCTGATCTGACAAATGTCTGTCTGGAGTGACTCTGAGTGTTGAGGCGGCCAGAGTATGAGTCCCTTGTAATGCCCCTGGTGAAGTGTCTCCAAGACAAGATAATCCTACAACGTGAACAGAAACTACATTGACAGGCACACAATTCAGAGACTGTGCTTGTGCCTAGAGCGACAGCTTTGTCCTCTCGTGCGCTGCCTTGACTTTGAAACATCTGTCAAGAATGATTAGCCTGGAATTGAAAGGCATCCGTGTGCCAGCTGAGCAAGAGAGAGGTGGGATGCACACAGACGTTTCCCCCAGTGGTTTTGCTGGGTGCTCACACCCCTTAAGGACGCCAAGCATGGCCGCGTGATGACAAGGAGTAAGCCTAGAAGGCCTAGCTTGCATCCTCAGTGTGTGGCCTTGGATGACCCTTGCCCTCTCTGGGCCGGATCTGTTAAGGTGCTAAATCTCCAAGGCCATTTTCGGCACTGATGTGTCACCTGTGGCATGTCTGGGGGACACTAGCTGCAGTGGGTGGCTGTCTCCCAACTTCACAGATGAGCATCAGCTAATACTAAAGAACACAAGTCAACCCCAGCCGTTTCTGCTGAAATTGTGTGGCCGTGGCCTCTGAAAGACAAGGGGCAGGGCAGGGGGGAGGTCGATGTCCTCCCGAGTCTCTGTCTCTCCCTCTGAAGGTCATCCTGTCCTTTCCAGTCTGCCTCTCCATTCCTCAGTGTCTCCAGCTCACTGGTTCTCAGATTTCACTGTGCATTAGAATCACCTGGAAGGCTGGCACAACACAAACTGCTGAGCCTCCGCCCTAGTCTCTGACTCAGGAGGTCTAGGGAAAAGCCCCAGGCTTCCTTGGTGGCTCAGGTGGTAAAGAATCCTCCTGCAGTATGGGAGACGTCAGTTCAGTCCCTGGGTTGGGAAGATCCCCTGGAGGAGGCCATGGCAACCCACTGCAGTATTCTTGTCTGGAGAATCACCATGGACAGAGGAGCCTAGCGGGCTATAGTCCATGGGGTCACAAAGAGTCGGACACAACTCAGCACAGCACAGCAGCAGGGTAAAGCCTTAGAATTTGCATTTCCGACAGGCATCGGGGTGGTGCTGCTGCTCCTCTGGCATCACAGTGAGGACCTCTGCTCTTCAGTGTGGTACCCAGCGGCTTCTGTGGTACTTCTGCTCTCCTGTGTCCTGTGATGGGAGCTCCCCCTCCTCAGGTGGCCCTTCTAGCCCTTGGACAGACCTTCCCTACATGGAGTTTGTAACACCCGCTCTTGCTAAGTCTCAGAATCCATGGCAAGTACAAATACTTGAGGTGAGAATAGTCAGTTACCTCCGCTTGTCAGGCAGTAGGCCAAGCGCTTTACAGACAAAACTTCGTTAATCCCCTCCAACTATACAGGGATTAAAATATTCTTCCTGCCTCCCAGGATCACTGTAAAAATAAAAAGAATAAAAAAATGTGAAAGTACTTCAGAACCTTATAAACTGTTAAGAGTTCTGGTTTTGTTTTTAAGCTTCATATTAATTTGCTAGGGCTGCTATAGCAAAATACCACAGACTGGGTGTTTTAAACAATAGAAATTTATTTTTTTCAAAACTGGAGATTAGAAGTCCAAGATCAAAATGCCAGCAGGTTTGGTTTCTTCTGAGGCCCCTCTCCTTGAGTTACAGGTGGGTGCCTTCTCTCTTCTTCACCGGAGAAGGCAATGGCAACCCACTCCAGTACTCTTGCCTGGAAAGTCCCATGGACAGAAGAGCCTGGTAGGCTGCGGTCCATGGGATCGCTAAGGGTCGGACACGAATGAGCGACTTCACTTTCAGTTTTCACTTTCATGCATTGGAGAATGAAATGGCAACCTACTCCAGTGTTCTTGCCTGGAGAATCCCAGGGACGGCGGAGCCTGGTGGGCTGCCATCTATGGGGTCGCACAGAGTCGGATACGACTGAAGCGACTTAGCAGCAATCTCTTCTTATTCCAGTCATATTAGATTAGGCTCCACCCACATGACATCCTGGAGGAGGAAATGGCTACCCACTCCAGTATTCTTGCCTGGAGAATCCCATGGACAGAGGAGCCTGGTGGGCTACAGTCCATGGAGTCGCAAACAATCAAACATGACTGAGCAGTCACATTCTGAGGTACTGGGGGTTAAAGTGTCAACATGTGAATTTGGGGTGGACACAGTTAACAAACTTAACAAACTTCTAAATGAAACCTGATTAATGAATAGCTGTGTGACTACAGAGATGGCACCAAACCTTTCTGAGCCTTGTTTTCTTCATCAGGGCCCAGCTTGTAATACTTCTAGGCACAATGAAAGGATATAAGTGGGGTAAAAAATATCTCAGCTTCCTAGGGAATTGTATAACAGAGAAGAAAGGTGATCAGGATGGAATCTGGCTGAGAATCAGAAGAGAAAGCCCATTGTCCAGGCGTTACTTTGGGCCGGAGGCATAGGGCCCTGACTCCCACCAGGGAAGGAAATCTGCAGAGGGAGCCTGGCTTGGCCCCAGAATTCCAGAGCTTTTGCAGGGCTTGGTGGTGGAGGCAGAGGCAGGTCTCTTTGGGAGATAACCCGGGTAAATCTTTGCCAGCGTGCCCCTCCACACCCCCACCTCCACCCCACCGCTATTCACCAGCTAATCTGTTACTCATTTGCAAGGTTCCTAAGCAGGAGGCCACCATCTTAGCCCCCTCTGTGAATTCCAGAGCCTCCCAGAGAAGGGAGGAGTGTCAGGAGAACATTGGCTTTGGAAACAAGCGAAATACGTATCAACAGGCGCATCATTAATTCAATCCTAGTTCAGTGGAGCTTGCTGTCAGTGGCGGTATCATTATTATCCACGTTTACTGAGTAGTTTTGAGGAAAGTGCTGCACTTTACCTTCCTAGCTATCACAGGGTGGGTACTATCACCAACCCCACTTCATAAAAGTGAAAGCTGAGGTTTACAGAGTGTAAGTAGCTGCCCATGGCCACAAAACCTGTAAGTGACAGAGTTAGGTCTTGAGCTCAGATCTTTCTGAAGCAAAACATATGTGCTTAACCGCTATATTATGCTGAAATTAAAAAATCAAGTTGGAGAAGTATATTGAATGACAAAGGAAAATACCTTTGATGTCAGTGGGAAAAAGAAAGGACAAAATGCAGTGTCTCGATTCTATAAATGTATGCATCTGAGTGTGTGTTAGAGAGAAGAGAGAAATGAGGAAGAACAGACTAATATCAGTGAATATTTCTAGTTGGTGAGATTACTTTTCAGGGTTTTCCATGATATCTAAAATAAATCTATATTTTTAAATCAAGGGAAAATGGATTTTTTTTTTAAGTGGAAACAGGAGAAGGGATGTGGAAAAAGACAGCCTGGCGAGCCCCCCAGCTCTGACCCTCTCCCGCATGCGGACCTGCTCTGTTGTCTCTGGGTCTTTCTGAGGGGATCTTTCTGGGACTGGTGGGGGAGGTGAGGAGTTAGGCAGCGTACCTGATTAGGGTTCTATTTTTGAAAGAGCCTTCCTGCACTGGCATCCCCAGAGACGAGCGCAGTGTATTTCCCCCAAATAACCCCTGCTATTTTTAGTGGGCACTGATGAACTGCACCCAGGGAGCGAGCAGGGAGAGGAGAGACTGGATGCTTCCACAGACCCTGCAGGGCCCGAGCTGGGTCTCAGTCCCCGTCTTCAGAAGTGCCTGCCTGGGAAGTTGCCCACCAGCCCCACTGGACCCTCGGTTGGTGCACAGGGCCCCTGGTGTCTCTTCCACTGTGAGGGCAGAGCAGGCTGGGGAGTCAACCCGAGGGGACTTTACACCCTTGAATGACATGCTCTTTGCAAGCGACCTCAGCTCCTGGGGCAGGAGATGTCTGGATTTGGTGTCTCTGCAGAGGCAGGAAAACAGGAAGAGGAGGATTAGTGTCTGGGGTCAAAACCTCCAGGATGTTTGTGAAAAGTTTTATCAATGAGCTGAAACTGATGGAGATTAGACAGATAGAATCATGGATCTGGAAGAGGACATGGCAGCCCACTCCAGTATTCTTGCCTGGAGGATCCCAGGGACAGAGGAGCCAGGTGGGCTACAGTCCATGGGGTTGCAAAGAGTCAGACAGGACTGAGGACAGCCCAGCACAGTGCACAGAATCATAGATTTTTGGCCTGCCAGGGCACCTCATCTGGCCATCCTGCAGGGGGCACTGTTGAGTCCTGGCCTTGTTCTGCTGCAGAGCAGGGCACTTCCCCAGGGAGAGCTTGTCCCATTTCCTGGAGAGAGTTGGTTGATTACAGCTTTGCTCCAAGTGGCTTATCCTCAGCCCAGCTCAGGTAATGATTAAACATGAAAATGGTGACAGTGAACTTGAATTTCCTGCTTACCATGATATCAGGTAATGTCATGCGTATTCCAGCCCTACCCTCTCATTTAACCTTCACAAGGGTGTTCTAGTTAGATATGCTGTTATTCCTATTTTGTAGATGAGGCTGAACCAATGCCATAATAATAATATCAAATGTTTCAGTTAAGTTCAGTTGCTCAGTCGTATCCGACTTTTTGCGACCCCATGAATCACAGCACGCCAGGCCTCCCTGTCCATCACCAACTCCCAGAGTTCACTCAAACTCATGTCCATAGAGTCGGTGATGCCATACAGCCATTTCATTCTCTGTTGTCCCCTTCTCCTCCCGCCCCCAATCCCTCCCAACATCAGAGTCTTTTCCAGTGAGTCAACTCGTCACATGAGGTGGCCAAAGTATTGGAGTTTCAGCTTTAGCATCAGTCCTTCCAATGAACACCCATGATTGATCTCCTTTAGAATGGACTGGTTGGATCTCCTTGCAGTCCAAGGGACTCTCAAGAGTCTTCTCCAGCACCACAGTTCAAAAGCATCAATTCTTCGGCAATCAGCTTTCTTCACAGTCCAACTCTCACATCCATACGTGACCACGGGAAAAACCATAGCCTTGACTAGACAGACCTTTGTTTGCAAAGTAATGTCGCTGCTTTTTAATATACTATCTAGGCTGGTCATAACTTTCCTTCCAAGGAGCAAGCATCTTTTAATTTCATGGCTGCAATCAGCATCCACAGTGATTTTGGAGCCCAAAAAAATAAAGTCTGACACTGTTTCCCCATCTATTTCCCATGAAGTGATGGGACCAGATGCCATGATCTTAGTTTTCTGAATGTTGAGCTTCAAGCCAACCTTTTCACTCTCCTCTTTCACTTTCATCAAGAGGCTCTTTAGTTCCTCTTCACTTTCTGCCATAAGGGTGGTGTCATCTGCATACCTGAGGTTATTGATATTTCTCTCAGCAATCTTGATTCCAGCTTGTGCTTCTTCCAGCCCAGCATTCCTCATGATGTACTCTGCATAGAAATTAAATAATCAAGGTGACAATATACAGCCTTGACGTACTCCTTTTCCTATTCGGAACCAGTCTGTTGTTCCATGTACAGTTCTGACTGTTGCTTCCTGACCTGCACACAGGTTTCTCAAGAGGCAGGTCAGGTTGTCAGGTATTCCTATCTCTTTCAGAATGTTCCACAGTTTACTGTGATCCACACAGTCAAAGGCTTTGGCATAGTCAATGAAACAGAAATAGATGCTTTTCTGGAATTCTCTTGCTTTCTCCATGATCCAGCGGCAATTTGATCTCTGGTTCCTCTGCCTTTTCTAAAACCTGCTTGAACATCTGGAAGTTCATGGTTCATGTATTGCTGAAGCCTGGCTTGGAGAATTTTGAGCATGACTTTACTAGCGTGTGATGAGTGCAGTTGTGCAGTAGTTTGAGCATTCTTTGGCATTGCCTTTCTTTGGGATTGTAATGAAGACTGACCTTTTCCAGTCCTGTGGCCATTGCTGAGTTTTCCAAATTTGTTGGCATATTGAGTGCAGCACTTTCACAGCATCATCTTTCAGGATTTGAAAGAGCTCAACTGGAATTCCATCACCTCCACTAGCTTTGTTCATAGTGATGCTTTCTGAGGCCCACTTGACTTCACATTCCAAGATGTCTGGCTCTAGGTCAGCGATCACACCATCGTGATTATCTTGGTCCTGAAGATCTTTTTTGTATACTCCTTCTGTGTATTCTTGCTACCTCTTCTTAATATCTTTTGCTTCTGTTAGGTCCATACCATTTCTGTCCTTTATTGAGCCCATCTTTGCATGAAATGTTCCCTTGGTATCTCTAATTTTCTTGAAGAGATCTCTAGTCTTTCCCATTCTGTTGTTTTCCTCTATTTCTTTGCATTGATCGCTGAGGAATGCTTTCTTATCTCTCCTTGCTATTCTTTGGAACTCTGCATTCAGATGCTTATATCTTTCCTTTTCTCCTTTGCTTTTCGCTTCTCTTCACAGCTATTTGTAAGGCCTCCTCAGACATGTGCCACTCAATGTGTTCCAGGCCCTCTTCTGAGTGGTTTGCATGAATTGAGACAAAGTGATAGTCGCTCAGCTGTCTCTGACTCTTTGTGACCGCATGGACTGTAGACCAGCCACCAGGCTCCTCTGTCTGTGGCATTCTCCAGACAAGAATACCGGAGTCTGTAGCCATTCCCTTCTCCAGAGGATCTTCCCAACTGAGGGATCAAACCTGGGTCTCCTGCATTGCAGGCAGATTCTATACCATCTGAGCTACCAGGGAAGCCCTTGCGTGAATTAACTAATTGAATTGTCACAAAAACTCTTGGAAGTTAGCATCATCTCCAGTTTAGAGATGTGGATTCCAAGTCACAGAGATATTAAGTACATAACCCAGAGTCACAGAGCTTGTAAGTGGCTGAGACAGGATTTGAAACCTGGCACTTCAGTTCCAGCAGCGGTGTTCCTTGACCAAGGCCGTGGTTCCTTGACCTGCCTTTCCGTGGATTTGTGTGTCATGAATGTCATCCTCCCTCCTTTTCTGCTCTCATCCTGACCACTCGTCCCCCTTTTGTCTCTCACACACCATGCTTCGTCTTCAAATTCCCGCCCTCAGCCCTGCACTCAGAGTGGCAGCTCCCTGAGGGCAGGGTGGTTCCACCACCTACCTCGCTGCATTGATGGACACAAAGTAGGTGCTCAGTAAATAATTGTCATTAAACGTATGAAGGCGGGGCTGGAAAACAGGGAGGCACGGATGTGACTGAAAACAGATGGGTCAGCTCCCACCGACTCATCCCGCTGTACTGAGAGCACATCTGTGTTGCCCTGAGCAGTCTGGAGACTGTCTCCGGGTGCCAGTCACCCATCTGAACGGGGAGAAGACAGAAAAGGGAAGAGTGAAGAATTAAGCAGAGGCTCTCAGCCCAGCTGTTCTCTGGAATCCCCTGGGGAGCTTAACAGACACCCTGGTCTGTGCCAACCCCTGGCCAGTGGAGCCAGCACCTCTGACAGCAGGACATGGGCCTCAGCACATTTTACATCCCGTGTCCTCAGCCTGATGCTCACAGATGGCGTTTGAAGGCCAGGCTGTCCAGAGAGAAGACTTTCCTAGAATGGCCAGTGTGGTCCTCACTGCCCCAGGGGCTCCTGTGAACACTGCAGTTCCAGTCAAAGGACCTGAACTTGCAGAAGTCAAAGATTAGGGCAGCAGTCACAAAGATTAGGGCGGAATCACATCTCCAGCATTTAATAATAACAGCTACCAGTTGGGGTTTTGAGTAAACAATGTGTGAGGCCTTTGCCATCATCCTCTTGAATGCTACAGTCGGATGGTGATGGAGGTTTTCCGGAGGAGAATACCCAGACCACACAACTGCGACAGGGAAGGGGTGGAGCCCAAGTTTGAACCTGGGTCTCTGCGAGCCCCGAGCGTGTGCTCCCAGGGACCTACACGGTCTACAACGTCCATCTTTGTCTTGCTGCATGGAGCACAGTTCATGGGGAAGGGCTTCTGGCCTCATGACTAACAAGATTCTGGAAAAAAAATCCTGATGGGAAGCCTGCTACATTTAAACTCCAATTTAGGAGCCAAGAAAGCCGGGTTTCCCCTCACAGGCATCCCCCAGGAAAACAATGCATTTTACGTGGCTCCCAAATTGCTAAGCTATTTCACTGCTTCAGAATGAAATAGCTTGGGGGAAGCTATGGGCCCTTAATGCCCTGAACATCAGAATTAAATGCCAAATGGGAAAATGAAATTACCGGAGGTTATGGGACATGGTGGTGGGGGGGGGGCTAAATTACATGGGAATAGTTTGTGGTGGATGGAGCCAAGGGGGGCTTGCAGAGCCTGGATTTCTGGGTGGGTCTGGGAGGCTGTGTCCTACGGGGTCCGCGGTTGGAGAGACCTGGGAGAAACGCAGCCCATGAGGAGTGCTCCTGTGGTGACCTGCGTGTGAGGAGTAAGTGTAAATAAAGCACCTTGTAGGCAGCAGGTTCTGAGTGGCTGCTGGAGAATGCCGATGGCAGACCCCGGCCTGGGAAGTTCTGATTCCAATGGACCCAGGGGGAAGGTGGGTGCCGGGTGGTCGCCGTGGGGCCCCAGCATGTGAACATCCAGAGCCGGGGAGCCCTGCCTGACTCCCCGGTTCCCGTCCCTCCTTCACGCTCTGCCCACTCAGGTCCCGGGTTCCTCCGCTCTCAGATGCGCGAGATATTTTGTGAGGGAGCAATCCCCAAAACACTCGGGGTGACACAGCTGTGCTCTCACTAAACTGCGGAGCGACTGGGAACAGACCCAGACTGTTTTCACTCACAACTTGGCCACACAGAGGACCCAGAGCCAGCCCCGTTTTCTAGTTGGCGCAGGAAAAAAAGTCCCCAGAAAGGCCCTGCAGTCGGCATGGAGCCCCCAGGACCCAGAACCTTGCTTCTTTTGGCTGAAATCCCATCACCCCTGGCATCCATGGCTCACACCCCGGACACACATGGCTGGGCCCTGGGAGGCAGAAAGTTCCTGCATTCAGGGGACCTAGACTGCTGCCATAGGGAGGCAGGTTGGAAGGTTCTAGAAACGTGGGTAAGGCCAGCTGTGGGCCAAGCCTGTCACAGCAGAGAGACAAAGCCCTAGGTCCTGAGGGGCAGAGCGAGCTCTCCGGCCTCCAGAGCCTCCTGTTTGCTGAGAGCTGTTGTGGGGGAGGAAGCCTGAGAATCAGGAGCCCGAGGCCCTGCACTTTCAGGAAATGTGGAGAGCGATTCTCAACCCCCACGTGTTCCCAGTGATGGTGCCTGTCCCTGGGAGGACCGCGCAGGTCTCACCCCTCAGATGCGGTCACTCCGCTCACACACACACACACAGAGACACACAGACACACACACACAGAGACACACAGACACTCAGACACACACACACAGACACACACACACGGACATTCAGATACACACACACACACAGAGACACACAGACACTCAGACACACACACACGGACACTCAGACACACAGACACACACACACAGAAACACACAGACACTCAGACACACACACACAGACAGACACACACACACAGATACACACACACGGACACTCAGACACACACACACACAGAGACACACAGACACTCAGACACACACATACACAGACACACACACACGGACACTCAGACACACACACACACACACACACAGACACTCAGACACACACACACGAACACTCAGACACACACACACACACCCTTGGGAGGCAGGACTGAGGGTCCGCATGTCGCAGGCAGAGAACCGGAGGCTCAAGGGACCACAGAACCAGTCAGTGGTGGGACTTGTGCTTTTGAGAATTGTAAGCAGCCACTTTCAGACCCTCTTCTCATTTGATCTTTTCAAGAAGCCTATGAGATGAGCGGAGGAGAGGTGGGCATCCCTGCTTTAAAGATGAAGAGGCACTCCCCTGGTGGTTCGGTGGTTAGGACTCCATGCCTCCACTGCAGGGACACAGGTTCAGTCCCTGGTCAGGAACTTGAGATCCCGCATGCTGTGCAGAGTCACACGCACACACACACACACAAAACGAGGGCAACTGAGACTCAGAGACACAGTGACACACACACACACATACACACACACACACACACAAAACGAGGGCAACTGAGGCTCAGAGACACAGTGATTTCTCCAAGTGTCACCACGAACATAGGAGCCCCAGGGCCTGGACTCGAGGCCGGGCCTGGGGCTTCGGATCCGTGTTCCCTCCCCGGAGCCCAGGCGTGTGGCATGTTCCCTCCTCTGCACCAGCCATGTCCCCTCTGGACAACTCAGTGGCCAAGCTGCCTCCGCCGCCAAACACTGCCATTCTTCATATTCTCCTGAAACCCACCCTGGTGACCGTGTTCTCGCTATATGACCCTGGACAGCCTGATTACCCCAGCCTCTCTCAGGTTTCGTTTTCCTGCAAAGGAGGGACAGGAGAGCCCACTTCCCAGGGTCACTAGAGAACAAATGAGGTGATCATCCAGGTACCTCCTGCAGGCCCCTGCTTGGGAAGTGGCCAGGCCTCCTGCTCACTGGATGCTCACTGGATCAGAGAAACTCAGCTCACACAGTGTCATCTGACCCAACCCTTCACTTAGAGGAGGAAACTGGGGGCAAAAGGGGACAGTGCCTTGTCCAGGGTCACACGGCAAGCGGAGGCCAGGCTGAATGGTCCTCAGACTCCTGTGTCCTGATCCCTAGTCCAGCACTCCACACACCATAGCAGATAGCACCCTAGCCCTGGGGAATGGATGACACAGGGGACCAGATCTGGGAAAGATCCCACCACCTTAAACCCCGAAAATCAAAACCATCCTGGTGCTGCTGGTAGTGTTGGCGGGGAGCAGGTAGGAAATCTCTGGCTGTGTGTCCAGCCCCCTTACCACCTGCGCAGGGTCCTGGGAGTAGGAGATGTGGAGAGCAAGCAGACCTGTGACAGCCTGTGTGGCTTCTTAGTGGCACTAGAGGTAAAGAACCTGCCTGCTAATGCAGTAGACGTAAGAAATATGGGTTCAATCCCTGAGTCAGGAAGATCCCCTGGAGGAGGGCATGGCAACCCACTCCAGTGTTCTTGCCTGGAGAATCCCAGGGACAAAGGAGCCTGGTGGGCCATAGTCCATGGGGTCGCAAAGAGTCGGACACAACTGAAGCAAACCAACTTAGCATGTATACATGAATGTGTGGCTTCTGGTACCTTCTGCAGCATCCTGGAACCACCACCCTGACCCCCAGCTTACTGGGAAAGGCTCACAAGCCAGGAACTTAGAGCTGATGACTGAAAGGGGTGGTTGCCACTCTTTCCCTATAGAGAAAGTAAACGTCATTCCTGGATTCTTCTCCAAAACATGTTTTTTTTTTTTTTTTTAATGCCTGAGATACTCAGATGCAGACTCTGTGCTGAAAATCTTTTTTTAAACCATAATTATAATTAAACCTGCTTTGCAACATGAAAAAAAATCACTCTCCTTGAATTGTATCACCTATTTGAATCATTTACATTTTTCTGATTCCTTCCACATTTATTCTAGCACAGACTATATCTGTGTTTGAAGGCACAATCTGTACAGTCTGTATGAGGGTCTTCTGGATGCTTGGTGGGGAGGCCTGGGGGAGAGTAGTCTAGAGAGTCTGACACTCATTCATTATAAAAATAAATCCTGAGCATCTATCCTTTATCAGGCTCTGTTTGAGGTCCTTGAGAGTTTACAGAAAAGTCAGACTTCCAAAGAGGGCAAGGAGAGGAAAGGGAAGGCAGGTTGCATTTATGGGGCACCTGCTATGCACGAGGCCTGATGCCGAGAGCTTTGCACACGTCATCTCATAGAAGCAGGGATTCGTAGCCCATTTTACACATGAGGAAGCTGAGCTGAGACCCCAGGGTAAAGTCAGTGCCAAGGGCAGTGTAACTGGTAGCTGGCAAGAGGCTGACTCCCAGAAGTGGGAGCTTGTGCCGTTTCGCAGGAAAACCTGATCATCTTTTTAAAAGCTCTGGTGGCATCTACCAAGTAAGATGTTCACAAACAGTGAACATCCTGTGATGGGGATAAAACTATGAGACTTCTTGTCTCCAGTTATAGCAGGAGCGCAGAGAAGGGAGAGACCAGTGTTGCCAGGACTGAAGACTCCAGAAGACTGCCCAGAGGGGGCCCCAATTCAGTGAGTTAGAAAGTGGAACTGTTAGTCATTCAGTAGAGTCTGACTCTCTGCAACCCCGTGGACTGTAGCCCGCCAGGCTCCTCTGTCCATGGGATTCTCTAGGCAAGAGGAATGGGATGCCATTCCCTTCTCCAGGGGATCTTCCTGACCCAGGGATCAAACCCAGGTCTCCTGCATTGCAGGCAGATTCTTTACCGTCTGAACCACCAGAGTGTAGAGTAGAAACCATCTCTAAATCCTGCAAGGGGTGGGGAATCCGGCCTCCATTCTGGTAAGTGAGTGCCTTTCCTCTGAGCGCCAGTGGTCTGGACATCCCGCCACGCTCTGTGATGGGACTCCAAGACCAGGAGCGTCTGCCCACACACGTCTGGACCCGGCCAAGCCCGAGCAATTCTGAGCAATTTCTGATGCTACACTCTTAGGCCTCTTTCTTCTGTTATTCATGCCAACTGTGAAACTGGTCAATATTAGCTTTGGTTCCATCTCAAATCGAAGTAAAATCCATTTCGCAAGTATTTGTTGAGGCCCTGCCACTTCTTCACAGGCACTACGTACCCAGGGTATGAAAAGGTGGGTAAGACTGAAAGTTTGGACTTCAAGGGGCTCTCGATTGAGGAGGGAGAGGAGAGCTAATTCCTATTACAAAAGCTGTCACGGGCATCAGAGGACCATCTGGAAAAGGGATGTTTGCTGAGTTCACCTGCGGCTGCTTCAGGCGCGCCTGCTCCTAGCTCAGCCCCGACGGCCGCGCTTGCTGGCTCCCTGCTCGCTCTTCTGATGCCCCGTCTCCTCCTGCATCCTCCCCTCCTCTCTGCTTTCCTGTCTTTACTCTCTTTCCGCTCCCCTCCCTGCTCCTGTTTTATCTTCCCCTCCATCTTCCCCTCGTGGTGCCACAGCCTGGGAACCAGAAAAGAAGAGGTTACTGTCCCTTTGTGTTTTGTTCAGTCACTCAGCCGTGTCCGACTCTGCGACCGTGTGGACTGCAGCACACCCAGGTTTCCCGGTCCCTACTCTGAAGAAACACACACCCTACTTCCTAAACATTAGAAACACGGACATGGAACTGTGAAAAAGGGGTCTTCCCTGGCGACTCACTGGTAAAGAATCTGCCTGCCAGTGCAGGAGACACAGGAGATAAGGGTTCAGTCCCTGGGTCAGGAAGATCCCCTGGAGAAGGAAATGACAACCCATGCCAGTATTCTAGGTAGAAGAATCCCATGGACAGAGAAGCCTGGCAGGCTACAGTCCATGGGGTCGCAAAGAGTTGGACATGACTGAGCGACTGAGCACGCATGCAGCTATGAAAAAATATTTGTGAGATGAAGGAGAAGGGGAAAACTGTGGGAACTCAGAAGAGGTCTAACTGTAGATGGAAGAAGAGAAAGGACCTAATATTTGTCAAGAACCTCCTAAATGCTAGGGGTTTACATATATTATGTCACTTCCCAGCTGTTCTTAATAGATTTTTTTGGATGTGGAAATTGAGACTAAGAGAGTTAAAGTAACTTGCCTGAATAACCAATTAGGAATACATAAAGTTTTGCATTCCACATAAACATCCATGTTTACTTTCATGGGAAGCAATGTTTCCAGTGACTTGCTGATAAGTGAAACTGATAGCCCATTGGAATTTACCTCATGTGTTCCCTGCTTCCTCTTCCATCCCCTTGTAGGAAGTAAGTTTGAGAAAGTAGCAGGGTTATCAGGGTCTGGAGGAATTATGCAAATGCCCTGACAAGTATTTTTACATTCCCTAAAATTCAACAACAAAAAAGGAACCCCATGGAAGGAACTGTGACAGTTGTATCTGTTTTCATACCTGTGGATTGCACACTAATAATTTCCCTGAGCCCTAGGAGTTCTTTAGGATATCTTGCCTCATAAGGTCAGTGAGAGGTTTAAATATTTATTTTGCATGTTTGTAGGAAATACATGGGCTAAATGTCCCCATATCTGAGCCTCCAGGTATTGAACACACTTCTGAGGTTAGGACTTGGATTCGCCAGCGGCCCTGTGTTAAAGCTGCCTGCATCAGACACGGACAGAGCTCACTCCAGGCGGTCCCCTCCTGCCTTCTCCTGTCTCCTCCGCACTCTCCCCTCCTCTCTCCTGTTTTTTCCGTCTCCACTCCCTCTCTGCCGTCCTGCTGCTTCTCTTCTGTTTGACCTCTGTCTTCCCGTCATTCTCCGCTCCTCCCTCCTCATCCTCTTTCCTTTCCTCCTTTGTCCCCCTCTCCATCCCCATCCCTCTCCCTGCCTCTCCCCCACCTCTGTTTTCCCTTCTTTCTTCTCCATCATCCCTTCTCTACCAGGACTCCAGCGAAACCCTCCAATCTAGTGGCTTACAAGCTGAGGCTCTTAATTCCGTGCCGGGTCTGTACCTGAGTTTAAAGAGTTTATTGACCCTGGAAGTGGAACTCAGCATCCTGCGTTCATGGGCAGAGATGTCTTTTCCTGGAGAGAAGTTGCACACCTTTGCCTCGATTCTGAGATTCCTGGACTCGGGCTCACTGCTTCTCCTTTCAGTTCTTAGTCTCCAGGTCACTGTTTCCTGGTCATCCCACAACAAGTGAGATTCGTCGTGTACTTATAATTGATTGAAAACTTTGCAACTGTTACGGAAGTATGAGCACCTCCAGCCATTGGGTGGATTAAATGAGATCTCATGGATCAATGTTCTGCCTCTATCAGTGCTTAATAATGGTTACTTTCCGTCCCCACCCCCAGTCGGAGAAGGCAATGGAACCCCACTCCAGTACTCTTGCCTGGAAAATCCCATGGACGGAGGAGCCTGGTAGGCTACAGTCCATGGGGTCACAGGGAGTTGGACATGACTGAGCAACTTCACTTTCACTCTTCACTTTCATGCCTTGGAGAAGGAAATGGCAACCCACTCCAGTATTCTTGCCTGGAGAATCCCAGGGATGGGAGCCTGGTGGGCTGCCGTCTATGGGGTCGCACAGAGTCAGACACGACTGACGTGACTTAGCAGCAGCAGCAGCAGCAGCACCCGCAGTCTACACTGAAACGTTGTTCTTTGCAGATGAGTAAAATTGTTTATTGTTTGCTAGAGCTGCTATAACACAGCCCCACAGACTGAGTCACTTAAACAGCAGAATTGTATTTTCCCTCAGTTCTGGAGGCTGGAAGTCTAGATCAAGGTGTTGGCAGGGTGTGTTTCTTCGGAGGCTTCTCTCCTTGGCTGTAGACGGCTATCTTCCCTCAGTGTCCTCACACGGTCTTTCTTCTGTGTGAGTCTGTGTTCCAGGCTCCTGGTCTCTCTGTTTTTTCTTTTGGCCATACTGTGCAGCATATGGGACTTAGTTCACTGACCAAGGGTCAAACCCACATCCCCTGCAGTGGAAGCACAGAGTCTTAACTGCCGGGCCGCTGGGGAAGTGCCCCAGTCTCTTCTTCTTAAAAGGACACCTGCCATTCTGGATTAGAGCCCACTCATATGACCTCATTTTACCTCTTTAAAACCGTATCTCCAAACAAAGTCACAGTCTGCGATAAAGGGGATTAGAACTTCAATTTCACCTGGATTTGGGGTTGTGGTTGTTTAGTCAATAAGTCATGTCTGACTCTTTGTGACCTCATGGACTGTAGCCCACCAGGCTCCTCTGTCCATGGGATTTTCCAGGCAAGAATACCGGTGCAGGTTGGCACTTCCTTCTCCAGAGGATCTGCCCGACCCAGGAATAGAACCCTCAACTCCTGCATTGGCAGGTGGATTATTTACCTCTGGGCCAGTGGGGGAGAGGGCACACCATTTAGCCCATAACCAACTAGGTGGAATCCCTCCCTTGTATGGTACACCAGAGCCCTGCTAAGGAGGCAGGCACAGGGAGGGGAGGGGTGGCCAAAGGCGATCAACTGGAAACTCTTGCACTTAGAACCTGGTCTTCATTCAAACCACTATTGACAGAAGGTTATTTCGGAAGCACTTTCTGGCTGAGTAGGCCCAGGATTAATTATTAAGGACCCATCCACACACCTGGCAGGAGTCATGGCTACCACGTGAGCGAGGAGCAGGCTCACGTGGCGGCCTGGTCTTCCTGACAGATAGGAAGAGGCTGTGTTTTATTTATACATGCAGCTATTCTTAGTCTTGAACTTCCCTCTATCCCCAGTGGAAAGAATTATTGCAACTCCTCTATCTTGAACCCCTCTCATGATCAAATTAATAGATGGGGTTCAGGTCATTGCCCTGGAGTTCAGGAGCCTGGGTGTATTAACCCAAATGCATTAGCGGATCATTAGAGCTGTGTGTGTAAAAGTTTAACATCCAGAACAGGAAGGGGAGGGGAGGGTGGGAAGGGACAGGGGCACTGGAGCTAAAAAACGTATTTAAAGATTTCATATGAATACGCCCCTCTCTTGTGAGAGTATGGTTAACAAAATCCTTCCTGTAACATCACCTGCCATGTAACTACATGATCTGAAGCGAATCTTTTGCCCAAGCCAATTGCTGGAGAATCGGACTCCATGGGGCTGTTTCAGATGCAATGAATTAGACCTGCGTGCTTAATAATATGCATTGGATGTGGATGAATCAATAATCTCGGTGCACTCAAGTATAGATTCAAAGTCGTTTATTCCAGGAACCATAACCCATGCTGTGTATTTGCATAGTTCTATGACCTTAAGTGATTTTCTTTTGAAAATTTGAGATGATAAGGGTCTCTCTCCTCTCATTGTCCCACTCCATGGTCCAGTGTTTAGTTTTCCCAGGTTGCCTACCTCACGGATAGTAAACTAATTGATAACCTCACTGCCCTCTGCTTTTCTCTGTCGGGCAGACTGGCCCTGGATTCCTGCCATGAGGTATTACTATGTGAAGGGCAAGGTTCGCCCCTGACTAGCTGTTTTGCTTTGGTGTGTCATTTGCTTTTCCCAGCCTCATCTGTGAAATGAAGATAAGATACCTGCTTATGGAATTGCTACAAGGATTAGAGAGAGAGCATGTGAAACCTCTTCTGTAGTGCCCGGTGTACCAGTTGCTTGACAAATAAATACAGTTATTCTCGCAAGGCTCTGTAGATGGTGTAGAGGGGTGGAAGGGCCACTCAGAGCAAGCAGGACCCCCGAGTCCTGTGTCCTCTCTGTTACCCAGAGCCCCTCCACTCTGAGGTACAACTGCCAGCCTAGAAACTGAGGCTATTATTAACTTAGCCAACTACAAGAATGAAGCTTGGCAAGATGGCCATAATGAACTCATCCAAGACATGAGAGCATTATTAACTTTGTGTTATAGAAGAAAGAATATGATTTTGCTGTTAGGAAGATTTGGGTTCAGATCCTAGCTTTTGCCACCTTATCTTGGGCACCTCATTTCCATGAGGCTTGGCTTCCTCGTCTTTAAAAGGTAGATAGATACGTTTGCTGGGAAAGATGTTTGGGACAATTAAATCTTCTACACATGTCGAGTATGCCCTTTAGTTCCTGGCACAGAAAAGACACTCAAACCTGGTGGCGACATTGTTATCTTCATCATCATTGCTCTGAATGTTACCTCATTGGCAGTTGTTTCTGGAGATTTTGTGAAACCACATCAGGAAGAATTTTGAAAAAGGAGAAGAGGAAGGACTGTCTGGTGCCTTGTTGCTGTTTTCTAAGCCAAAGCACTTTTTCTAAGGACTGCTAAGGTTTGCGATTCCATCAGAATTAGACATTTGGCAATGAACATGGCCAGTTGTGCCCCAAACCTTGGTTAATTAATTAGTCATTTTTCACATGGTCCAAACATGAAAATTAAGTGGTGTAGGCAGTACTCAAGGTGAATAGGCTTTCAGTAGAAAATCCAACATTGATTGGCTCCTTCTGGCACCAGGAGTCAACTGGTACCAAGCCAGCTTCTCCTGATGCAGTATGGAAACTGGCCATTTAACTGGACCCAGTCCACCTGTTAGGACTTCCCTGTAGCTCAAATGGTAAAGAATCTGCCTTCAATGAAGGAGACCAGAGTTCAATCCCTGGGTTGGGAAGATCCTCTGGAAAAGGGAATAGCAACCCATTCCAGTATTCTTGCCTGGAGAATTCCATGGACAGAGAGGCCTGGCAGACTATAGTTCATAGGATCGCAAAGAGTCAGACACAACTGAGTGACTAGCACACACACACAGTCAGCCTACTAGGCACTGCCTCAGATACGAGACCATAAGCTTCTGCTTTGTCACTTTTCAAGTCAGGGGCCAAGAGGTAAAGAACTCTTTGATTTTATTCATATATGTTTCAAGTTTTTTTTTTTCATTTCAAAGAAATATATAGATTGGTTTGACTAGTATATAAGACATAAGCGTTCCTTTATACCTTAGAATAAATATTGAGTCTCTTTTGTTTTTAAAATTTTTTAAATGGTGGTAAAATATGCCTAAGATAAATTTCATCATTTAACTATTTTTAAGTGCTCAGCTCTGTGATTTTAAGTCCATTCACATTTTTGTGCAGCCATCAGTCACCCATGGTTAGAACTCTCTTCACCTTCCAAATGGAAACTATATCCGCTAAACAGTTACTCCCCCTTCACCCTTTCTCCAGCCCTTGCGACCACTGTTCTGCTTTCCATCTCTCATATGATGAGTCTGGTCCTTCCTGTAAGTGGAATCATATGTCATCTGTTCCTTGGTGACTGACTTATACTGAAACACAGTGAAGTCACCATGATGTCCTCAAGGTTCATCCACCTGGTATCATGTGTCAGAATTTTCTTCTTTTTTTAAGGCTGGATAATATTTTATTGTATGTACATACTGAATATTATTTATCCAGTCATCTGTTGATGAACATTCAGTTTGCTTTTTACCTTTTGACTGCTGTGAATAACGCAACTGTGACCACGGGTCTCCAGTTATCTGTTCAAGTCCCTGCTTTTGATTCTTTGGGTTATAAACACAGGAGTAGAATTGCCAGATCAGATGGTAATTCCGTTTTTACATTTTTGAGGAGTTACTTTACCATTTTCCACAATGGCTATGCCACTTTATATTTACACCAGCAGTGTACAGGGGTTTCCAGTTTTTCTACACCCTTGCCAACATTTGGTATATTCTGGTTTTGGTAATAGGCACCCTAATGAGTATAGAGATTTGTTTGTTTGTTCAGTTTTTCCTTTTTTAAATTAACAAGCTTCATTTTTTAGGGTGCTTTTAGGCTCACAACAAAATTGAGGAGAAAATAAAGTTCTCGTGTACTCCGTCCCCACCTCCTCCGCACGGGCACACCCCCCTCACTGTCACCAGCCTCTTCTGCCAGTGATGACTTTGTTACAATAGATGACCCTACACTGACACAGCGTCGTCAGCCAGTGTCCATAGTGTGCATCAGGGCCCACTCATGGCGTTGTGCATTCTGTGGGTTCTGACAGACGTATAATGACATCTTTCCACTATTATAATATCAGGCAGAATGAATTCACCGTCGTGTAAATTCTTCATGCCTTACCTATTCATGGCTCTTTCCCCCAACCCCTAGAAGCTACTGATCTTCTTACTATCTGCTTAGTTTTTTGCTTTTTCCAGAATGTCACATGGTAAGAATCTTACAGTATTTAGCCTTCCCCAATTGGATTCTTTCACTTAGTAATAAGCATTAAGCATAGAAGGAAATGGCAACCCACTCCAGTATTCTTGCCTAGAGAATCCCATGGACAGAGGAGTCTGGCGGGCTACAGTCCATGGGGATCACAAAGAGTCAGATATGGCTGAGTGACTTAACACTTTCACTTTCTTTCCATTTCTTTTCATAGCTTGATAGCTCATTTCATCTTAGCACTGAATAACAATCCATTGTCTGCATGAATCAGTTTATTTAACCATTCACCTACTGAAGGATATCTTGGTTGCTTCCAAATTTTGTGACCCCATGGACTGTAGCCCATCAGGCTGCTCTGTCCATGGAATTCTCCAGGCAAGAATTTCTGGAGTAGTTAGTCATTCCCTACTGCATGGGATCTTCCCTACCCAGGGATCGAACCCAGGTCTCCTGCACTACAGGTAGATGCTTTACTGTCTGAGCCACGAGGAAAGCCCCTTTGAGTACTTACTATATGCCAAGCCCTCTCTTGTATCCCCTATGTATCAAATATGTTCATTGTCTGTCCCTAATAGTAAATGATTTTTGACTGTACATTCTCAGCATTTTCATCTTTATTTATAAATTATATCCATGCTTTGTTCTCAATCCATGTACTAAACATTAAGAAACTTTAATGTTTCTTTTTGTAAAATTGAAAAGAGAGATGTTCAGATATTTTCTTCCCAAATCCCAATGGGATGGGTGGTCTTGAGCACCCTGTTTTGGGAACTTCTGGTTTAGCTTGCTTAAGACAGAGATTGGCCAACTTTTTCTGTAAAGGGCTAGATAGTGAAGATTTTCACCTTTGCACATTCTCTGATGCAACTACTCAACTCTACTGTGTAGCCCCAAAACAGCCAGAGACAATATGCTAACACATGGGCATGGCTGCATTCTAATAAAACTTTATTTACAAAAATAGGTGTTGGCCACAGCTTGAAAGCCTCTTTTTAAGACAATTTGTCCTGCTGGTTAAAGGACTGCCCAAACCAGAAGCACTTGCAAATGTTGTGAGATAATTGGTAAAGAGGAAAATTTTAGGTGATGCATATGATAACTCCTTCTAAAATGAAAAAAGTCTATTTTATTCTGATCATCATCATTGTTATTATTAAGTTTAAACATTTTCTCAGACGTGAGTGAGCAAAGGCACTGGCTTCCTTTTACTGACCTAATTATGTAGGCATGATATGGAGTCTTGGGTAAACAAGAGCAGCCCTAGCTGAGCCTTTGCAAAGGAGAGAGATTTTTCTGTTTGATTTTCTTTCTTAGCTACTTCTAACCCCTTCACCTGGTCCAGATACACACACATGTGAAAGGACAAGGTCTTTTCTGTGAAAATGAAGGGTCATGAGCAGAGACATACAAAGATCAGTGACTTCATGAAGCAAGTGGCTTGTCCATCACTAGATCCTGTTGCCCTCTGTGTGCCAGGTGCTGTGCTGAGTGGGAGAGGGGCACGGGGAGGCAGAAATGACCGAGAGGCGCTATCTGCCCTTGAGGAGTCCACTCAGGAGTTTCTCCCCTCCTCCCATCCAGCATCACCCCTGTCAAGGTCCCCAGGGATCTCCATGTTGCTAAAACCAGTGGTCGTTGCAAGGCCCTCACCTGACTTGACCATTTTACTCAGATGATGGCCCTCCTTGTTCAGTTTTTCCTTCACGTGTTCTCAGGGACTCCTGGCTCTCCTGGTCTGTCTCACCTCACCACCTACTCCTTCTTCTGTCTCTCTTATTCCTTCCACTGAATCTCAAACCTTGAAATGCTGGGAGGCCCCAGGGCCCAGTCCAGGGAGCTTTTCTCATTCTACTCTCTGCTTCCTTGGAGATTTTATCCAGTCTTAGGGTTTAAAGGGATTTAAATGTACATGGCTCCCAGATTTTTATCTGCAGCTTGGAGCTCTGTCCTGAACTCCTAATACACACATCCACCCAAATGGGTAACAGTGCTTTTCAAACCCAACACGCCCAAGCCCGTTCCCAGGTTTTCTCCCTCCCCATCACCAACCTGTTCTTCCCATGGCAACTCAACTCCATTCCTTGCTTTGCTCAGGCTAATTTCCTGAGAGATTTATTGTCTCTTCTTTTCCTTTCATGTGCCACATTCCACATCCAATCCATCAGCGAGTACTGTCAGCTTCACCTTTAAGAGCAAATAAAGAATCGGGCCACTTCCCATCACCCTCACACCCTCGCCTGGTCGTTTCTCACCTGGATTCTCGCAGTAGCATCCTACATGGACTTCCTGCTTTCTCTTTGCTCCCCTCCCATCTGTTCTCATCATTCTTCTGCTCAAAACCTTCCAGAGTCCCCATCTCAGAGGAAAAGTCAGAGTCTCACAGTGTCCCGCAGGGCTCTACACACCTGTCACAGCAGCCTCTCACCCTGATGCCCTGATTCATCTTGCTCTCTCCCTGGCTCCTCCCAGTCCAGCCACGCCGGTCTCCTTGCTGCGCTGCTGACACACCAGGCACTCTTCAGCCACAGCCCCCTGGCCCTTGCTGGACATGTAATGCCCCCAGCTACTGCAGAGCTTGCTGCCTCGCTTCCCGCAGGTGTCTGCTCAATGTCTTCTATTCATGGAGGCCTTCCCTGACCTCACTGGATGAAGCCACCAGTCTCTCCCCATCTTATTCCCCTCTCTTTCTCTTCATAACATTTACCATCATGTAATAGGTCATACATTTGTTGTCTGACTTCCACATTATATTCCAACACATTGAAGCTTTGTTCATTCAATGTTCTAAACCTGAAACAATACCAATAGGTGCTCACTGAAGCTTCACAAAGGGATTGAGGAGGGGGAAAAAAAAACGAAAAGAAAAATGGTCTAATATCCACTAGAGCTTAGCACTAAGGCGATTATGTGTAGGACAGTGGATGCGGTAGATATGAAAACCGCGGAAGCCCAAGGGGGCTGCTACCCCTCACTCTTATTTTAATTAGAGCAATTCTTCTCGTATCTGTCTGTATACTGAGCACCAATATAAATTCCATTTTAGGAGGAAAATTCCCACTGCTAACAAAAAAAGTATTTAAGCAATTAATTAAAAGCAACCATTCTAGGCTGTGGATGGCCATCTGAGGGCATGGAGGTGGCATGATTATGTCTGCTTATCATGAAGATGAGCCTGGCATGGGCGTGGGGGTTAACAGCATGTGGCTGAGACCCCGAGCAGAGAATTCAGTAGCAGGGTCAAGGCGGAAGATAATGACACTGTGAACTTCTCAGGCAAGGAACCAGCAAACTCCCACTTATTTTTCTAATCTGGTGGAAGGATGCTAGCAGCTTCCTTTAGCCCATGCCTTCCCTTCTTGGATGAATAAAATGGATGTGATTGTATTTCGTGTACTAATACTATACCATTACTGCTAAGCATGCACTATATACTCTATGCTGTTTTTTAGTCACTAAGTCACAACTCTTTTGTGACCCCATGGACTGTAGCCCACCAGGCTTCTCTGCCATGAAATTTTCCAAGCAAGAATGCTGGAGTGGGTTGCCGTTTCCTCCTCCAGGGGATCTTCTCGACCCAGGAATCAAATCCATATCTCCTGCATTGCAGGCAGATTCTTTACCGCTGAGCTACCAGGGAAGCCCCTTCCATGATTTATTACTGTATACTAAACCCTACATCTACATGCATGTATGGAAACTTGTCTGCACATATACGTGAATGTGTGTGCAGCTTCATCTTGGCTGATTAGCTTCTGTGAGTCTTGGAGAAGGAGGCAGAGTAAAAATGAAGGAGTAAATAATTGGGTGTCAAATAATTAAAAGTACTGTTGAGAAAGAATGTCTTTTAAATCATTTTTTTTAATTGGGTTTTTAACATGACTGACTTGGAAACTTTCTCTCAGAAGATGTGTTGATTGACAGCCTATATAGTTATTAATAACATGCAGTCAATCTGCTAGGAATATATTAAGTGTTCAGGAGAGAGAATGTCAGAGAATGGCTGCCAAGAATTCAGGCAACAGTCTCAACTTGGGGCTCGTCGTTCTCTTGGCGGAGAGTCAGTGGCCGTTGCACAGAGCTGGAGGTGGCGGTGTGTAAGACTGCCTAGGAGTCTGCATCTTGCTGTGCTGAAATGTTGAGCACTTCCAGGGAGACCAGAAGCCATCAGTTAAACGATCGGTCCTATGGGCAGTGCATTCAGCAAACAGTTTAGAATCAGATACTCCTAACCAATATTTTAGGCTCATCTATAAAACTGGGTGGATGAATTTTAAAAAATTTAGTGTCATATTTTCTTATTTAAAAATAATCTATTCTTAAAAATTTAGAAACTACAGATGAGCAAATGGAAGAGAAGAAAAAATTAGGTTATCCTACCACATAAAATCACTGCAGATGGTGATTGCAGCCATGAAATTAAAAGACGCTTACTCCTTGGAAGGAAAGTTATGACCAACCCAAACAGCATATTATAAAGCAGAGACATTACTTTGCCAACCAAGGTCCATCTAGTCAAGACTATGGTTTTTCCAGTGGTCATGTATGGATGTGAGAGTTGGACTGTGAGGAAAGCTGAGCACCGAAGAATTGATGCTTTTGAACTGTGGTGCTGGAGAAGACTCTTGAGAGTCCCTTGGACTGCAAGGAAATCCAACCAGTCCATTCTAAAAGAGTTCAGTCCTGGGTGTTCATTGGAAGGACTGATGCTAAAGCTGAAACTGCAATACTTTGGCCATCTCACGCGACGAGTTGACTCACTGGGAAAGACCCTGATGCTGGGAATGATTGGGGGCGGGAGGAGAAGGGGACGACAGAGAATGAGATGGCTGGATGGCATCACCAACTCGATGGACATGAGTTTGAGTGAACACCAGGAGTTGGTGATGGACAGGGAGGCTGTGATTCATGGGGTCACGGAGAGTCGGACACGACTGAGCGACTGAACTGACCGACTGACTGACTGAGCGACTGAACTGAACTGAACCATATCAGAATAAAGACTGTTGCTCTTTCTGCTGTGTAAACACACACACAGAGACACACATCACCTTTTTTTAATTTCTAAAAATAAAACCACACTCTATATTAAATTTTGTGATCTGCTTTTTTCATTTAACGATATGTATAATATATGGGCTTCCTGGGTAGCTCAGCTGGTAAAGAATCCTCTATCCACTTGCAATGCAGGAGACCCCGGTTCTATTCCTGGGTCGGGAAGATCCCATGGCAAAGGGATAGGCTACCCACTCCAGTATCCTTCGGCTTCCTGGTGGCTCAGATGGTCAAGAATCTGCCTGCAATGTGGGAGACCTGGGTTCAATCTTTGGGTTGGGAAGATCACCAGAGGAGGGCATGGTAACCCACTCTGGTGTTCTTGCCTGGAGAATCCCATGGACAGAGGAGCCTGGTGGGTTACAGTCATGGGGTCACAAAGTCAGACACAACTGCGTGACACAGCACAGCACAAACATCATTAAATATTCATCTTCGGAATCATTTTGAAAGGCTGTGTAGTATTTTATCCTACAGAATACCAGAGTGTATTTACATTTCTCCTGCTGTTAGACATTCAGGTGGTTTCCTGCTTTTCTTCAGTTCTGTGTTCACTACTGCAGTGAGTGCCCAGTGCCAATATTCAGCCAGTTGGCACTGATACAGTAATCCAGTCGGCTCTATTTCCATTAAGGGATGCTCATATCATTATGTGCTTTTAATATCACTCTTGGAAGCATCTTTATATAAATCCAGAGATTCCTTGGGGTAGCTTTTAGAACTGTTAGAATTTCTGGGTTATTGGAATTCAACATGTTCACAGATTTTTGCTGTATATTGAGAAACTGACCTCTAAAAATCAAGTCATAGGTAACAGCAGGTTGGATAGTCTAGGAAGCCCTTCTGAGCTCAAACCTTCTGGGGCATTTGTTCAAGCAGTTTGATGAGGAAGGGAAGCAAGCAATAGAAGTTTTGCCTTGGAGTCAAAGACGGCATAGATACTAACATAGAGCTGTTATGTATAGTTGGGGTCCTGGCAAGAAACAGTGGCATTTGTTTTAAGGGATATTAAGGGTGGGGTGTAAGGAAGGGGCTGTTCTTCTATATGGCAGACTGGAGGCAACCACAATGGGTTAGCAACAGCTGGGAGCTGTGACCTGGCATAGCCTGATGGGTGGAGGGAGGGAGCCGGCCCTGGGACCTGGAGACGCTGTAGCTGTCTAGCAGCTCTAGCTGCAGCTCTAGCAAAGGGCTGCCCCAAAGAATTGTGCCCGCCCCCACAGGAACACAGCCACTGCCAACTCACAGCCCTGCAGCCAGCTTGCCAGGAGAATAAATACCCCAACCTCACTTGCTTCCCAACCTCAGCCTCCTGCCAGGGCTCCCACTGGTGGAACCCAGCTGGCAGCCACTGATGCAGGTAAAAGAGCAGCCTCCCAGGGCGTCACACAGGCTGGAAAAGGGCAGGAAGGCTCTGGACAGGCACATTGAGACATCTGACTGGTAGAGCCATGGACAGAAGCAGGGACATCAAGCTTTTATTTCAAATCAGGCTCTGACGACTGAGGGAAGGCTTGATTGAGGAAAAAGAAATTAAAGATGGTGAGGAAATGAGGGACTTCCCTGGCAGTCCAATGGTTAAGACTCCACACTTCCACTGCAGGGGGCATGAGTTCCATCTCTGCTTGGGGAAGTGCTGCATGCCAGATTGTGTTGCAGAAAAATGGGCGGGGCGGGTGGGTGATGCTGGTAAGGAAATGAAATCAAAATTCTAACCCTGTCTTTTGCCTGCTCTGGAAGTATCTGAGACATAAGAACGTATGAGTCAGTTAGTCCCTCCCCGGGGAGCATCGTGACCTGGGTTTCACGTTTGCCACCTCTGTAAGCCTCTCCCAGTGCCGTTTCTGAAGGTTTTCAGTGTCATCTGGGCAAAGAACAGACACAGGGAGGATGAGGCGGGAGCGGGGGAGGAAGCAAGTTAATCTCATGTAACTTACATCCTTATGAAAACTGTTTTGCTTTTAAGAAGTGCTATTTATGAATTCTCCAGGGGGTTAAAAAGCCTAAAAGATGGGTTTTTGATGAAATGTCAATAGAAAAATCTCTTGACTCCTGGAATTAAATGATGCTTTTGTTTGGGCTTTCTGTATTTCATAAAGGCCATCTGTTTTCGTAAACACAAACTAGAATCTCTAGCCACCTTTTCCCATATAACCCTCTGTCTCATTGCACAAATGACGATAGTCCCTTTGTGATTCATTCCTGAAGATGTTCTTCTGGGCAAAATGCTGGCACTAAATTTGTACTTCAGTTTTCACCATGAGCCCTGCATGATCCTTGCTCAGCCGGCATCTGCACTATTACAGCTTTTATTTCTCCAGTCCCAGATTGTAACACCCTTGGGTTGCCAAGGGCTCCATACCAGGCTTTATGCAGTCCGTTTCTCTGATTTCTCACAGGATACTCAAGGTCTTTAGCAGGGAGCCAATAAACAGCACCCCTCTTTCCATCTGAGCTCTGAACAAATTGAGAAATAAACAGAGGGAGGCAGATGGAAGCCAAAATATCATGTTCATTACTGGTAATGAATAACTTGGCTTGGTATGAGAGCCAAATTGACTTGATAATTGGATCCAGGATTAGGCAGACTGACCCACCTGGTCACGGGCAGTGCTGGGTCGGGGCAGAGGAAGAGATGGACCCCTGGAGGGTTCGCCAAGAGCGTTGCAAGCTGCCAAGAGGAGGAAGAGTGGCACTCATCTAAGCTTGCCCAGTTCCTTCTGCCTGTTTTTACCACCAGTGTAACTCATTCCACTCCCTGTGAGCAGAGGGGCAGAGAGGGGCTAGGAGGCTCCTTCATGGGAAAAGAAATATCCGGAATTAGAGTGACGTTTTCTTCCCGACAGTGACATGGGTCACACAAAAGCTATAAGGTATGCCTTGCATGAGTCTAGCACAGCTATCCCTCAATATCTGTGGGTGGGAGGGAGGTCAATTCCAAAACCACCTCCCCATTGTGGATTCCAGAATTTCAGGATACACAAGTCCCTGATATAAAATGGTGTAGTCTTTGCAGTATAACCTACCACATCCTCCTCTGTACTTTAAATCATCTCCAGGACTTATAATAACTAATGTAAATGTTATGTTGCTGTTTAGTCACTAACTCATGTCCTACTCTTTTGGGATGCTATGGACTGTAGCCTGCCAGGCTCCTTTGTCCATGGGATTTCCCAGGCAAGAATATTGGAGTGGGTTGCCGTTTCCTTCTCCAGGGAATCTTTCCCACACAGGGGTTGAACCTCTGTCTCCAGCATTAACAGGTGGATTCTTTACCACTGAGCCAATGGTAAATAATAGTCCCTAGTGACTTAGTCCGGAGAAGGTAATGGCAAGCCACTCCAGTACTCTTGCCTAGAAAATCCCATGGATGGAGGAGCCTGGTAGGCTGCAGTCCATGGGGTCGCTAAGGGTCGGACACGACTGAGCGACTTCACTTTCACTTTTCACTTTCACACATTGGAGAAGGAAATGGCAACCCACTCCAGTGTTCTTGCCTGGAGAATCCCAGGGACAGGGGAGCCTGGTGGGCTTCCGTCTGTGGGGTCACACAGAGTCGGACACGACTGAAGTGACTTAGCAGCAGCAGCAGCAGTGACTTAGTCAGTAAAGAATCTGCCTGCAGTATGGGAGACCTGGGTTCAATCCCTGGGTCAGGAAGTTTCCCTGGAGAAGGAAATGGCAACCCACTCCAGTATTCTTGCCTGGAAAATTCCATGGACGGAGGAGCCAGGCGGGATACAGTCCATGGGGTCACAAAGAATTGGACACAACTGAGTGACTAACACACACACACAACAATGTTATGTAAGTAGTTGTAAATATAGTGTAAATGCTATGTAAATAGTTGTCAGTACAGCAAATTCAAGTCTTGTTTGGGGAACTTTCTGGAATCCCCCTCAAAAATTTTTTATCCACTAGCAGGTATGAAACCTACCTATTGAGGGCTAACTGTACATAGAAGATCCTCAGCAAATACTTCTTGACTGTGTGTGTATTTATTTATCACATACTTATTGAACAATGACATAGAGCCAAGATAAGGAGTTTAGCTTCTTTATTCTACAATAGCTCAGTTGGTAAAGAATCTGCCTGCAATGCAGGAGACCCCAGTTCAATTTCTGGGTCAGGAAGATCCACTGGAGAAGGGATAGGCTACCCATTCCAGTATTCTTGGGCTTCCCTGGTGGCTCAGCGGGTACAGAATCTGCCTACAATGCGGGAGACCTGGGTTCAGTCCCTGGGTTAGGAAGATCCCCTGGAGAAGGGAACGGCTACCCACCCTAGTGTTCTGGCCTGGAGAATTCCATGGACTGTGTAGTCCACGGGGTCGCAAAGAGGCAGACACGGCTGAGCACCTTTCACTTTCACAGTAGAGAACTGCTAGAAGATTCTGAGAAAGGGAGAGATGTATCAGATTTACATTTTTGAAAAATTGCTGTTGTTACCTTTTGGATAATGGATTGTGAAAAGAACATGTGTGGAAGTAGGGAGATGGATTAGAAAGCTTTTGCTGCTGTCCACATGAGAAATGATGATGCTAAGATCAGGGTGAAGTCAGTGGACAAAGACACAGGTGAACAAGTCGGAGATAACTTGTAGTCGGGGTTATCAGGACTTGCTGATGGATTAGAGTTGGGGCAGGGGGTGGGGTGGAGAAGGAAGATAAGGGGTGAAGGGAGAAAAATTGTGGGGGATCTGGGTTTCTACTTGAGTCATTGAATAGACAGAGGTAAAGTAGCCAGAGAAGGGCAGGTTTGGGGTAAAGAATGAATGATGATGTCCCTGGGTTACTCAGTCTCTTTTGGAGGCTTGTCATGGACTGACCATACATCCCTGTTTGCTGGGACCGTTCTGGTTTATTCCTGCTGACCCATCATAATTGTTCAGAATGCTTCTTTTCAACCTCAAAGGCGACACACTTTGGATGATAAAGTACCTGGCCACCTAAACTTAGCTTGTTGAGAATTGTTGGAAAAGTGCTTTGCAATGTGTAAAATAGTACATAAATGTAAAGCATCAATCAACATTAGCTATGTTAATGAAGATTTGTCCCCAAACTGAATCTTCTTTGATCATTAACTTGCATGATCATTTTAGATTATATTCTCGTGCTGTCTGATTCACCTTCTGTGCTTTGAGGCTCCAGAATGGGACGCTATTCCCATAATATCCTCCCCCATTCCCCCCCTACCCTCTCTCCTCCTCCTCCTCCTCACTTCAACCCTTCCCCAGTCTTCAGTAATTTCTAAATCACCAGACTTCACAGCCCTGTGGCAATTCTCCATTTAGGGAAACCCAATGGTTAATGCTTTCATGGATCAGAACTTTGTTAGGTATTAAACAGTGGCTCCCTGCTCTGCAGCGTTTCCTTGGCTAGGTTCACCTCAAGGGAGACAGTCTTAAAAAACAGTCTTCACTCATCCTGGCTTCCGGAGTGTTTTGTGAAAATGAAAATATCCACGTTGCAGCCGCCTTCCCTTCTTGAGAATGTCTAAATATACAGTGGTGCCCACAGAGGCTTTTGCATTTCACACAAACGCCAGCCTCTGTATGTTGGCTGGATGAGGCATGTCGAGATTTGGAGAAAGACAGCTGTGGATGCCTGGGTTCTGGTGCTCACTCTATCCCTTTGTGGATACTGACAAAAATACTCCACCATTGAGGTCTTCATCTCCTTACCTGTAAAATAGAGCAGGGGGTCTCTCTGACCTTTGTAATTCCTTCCAACTCACCACCGATTTTCATAATGTCATATGAAAAAGCGATGCTTTGGAGCCAGGGAGAGTTCTATTACAGCCCTTATTTCTCAAGACAAATTTAAACTGACTTGAACCTTCACACACGGACTGATGCAAGTCCTGATTGTTCTCTTATGGTTCCCTCCCCTGTTTGCCTTCCCAACTTATCCTAGCACCAAGGACACTTATGCAACCTCCCCCACCCCACCCCACCCAATGGTCTCTCACACTGCCCTTCCTGTGTTAGTTTGCTGGGTCTACCATAACCAGGTACCACAAACTGGGTGACTTCAACAACAGGAAGTTATTGTCTGGAGGCAAGGTGTGACCAGGGGGCTGTGAAGGGAGAATCTGCTTGCCTCTCCCCCAGCTTCTGGTGGTTTGCTGGCATCCTTGGTATTCTTTGCCTTCTGGAAGCCTCTTTCCAGTCTCTGCCTTTATCTTCACATAGCATTCTTCCTATGTGAGTGCCTGCCTCCAAATTTCTCCTTTTTATAAAAATATCACCACCCTGCTCTGATCAGGGCTTCCTTGTAGTTCAGATGGTAAAGAATTCACCTGCAGTGCACGAGACCTGGGTTTGATCCCTGGATTGGGAAGATCCCCTAAAGAAGGGAATGGCATATGTACACCCGGGGCAGATTCATGTCAGTGTATGGCAAAAACCAATACAATCATGTAAAGTAATTAGCCTCCAATTAAAATAAATAAATTTTTAAAAAATAAAAAATAAAACTACCCCTTAAAAAAAAAAAAAAGAAGGGAATGGCAACTCACTCCAGTATTCATGCCTGGTGAATCCCAGGGACAGAGGAACCTGGCAGGCTACAATCCACGCGGTTGCAAAGAGCTGGATATGACTGAGTGACTAACACGAGCTACTCTGATATAACTTCATCTTGACTATATCTGCAGTGAGCCTATTTCCAAATAAGGTCATGTTCCGATGCCCTGAGGGTCAGGACTTCAGCATATGAATTTGAAGGGACCCAATTCAACCCATAATACCATGCAGGTATTGAAAAGCTCTGCTTTGTTCAATCCACCGCTGTAGTTAGTACCATTATACCTTATGAATAAGTACTGGCTCATAGCCCTTGTCTAGTACCAGTCTCCCGGTGTAGCAAAGTCTCATTTGCCCAGCTTCCTACCCAAGCCTGCACGACCCTTGGAAGGAGAGGGGTCTTCTTGGTGCTAAATTTTGCCTCTGATGTTTCCCACTAGACTTCTGAGACCACTAGATCCCTTAGCAGGATTCTCCTCCTAGCACTGCCAAAGTCTCACCGTCCCAGAGATGTTTAGAAGCGAACATGAAGTACTCATGGGAGTGCAATGTGTGTGTACTTAGTCGCTCAGTCTTGTCCGACTCTGAGACCCCATGGACTGCAGCACACCAGGCTCCTCTGCCTATGGGGATTCCACAGGCAGGAATACTGGAGTGGGTTGCTGCTGCTGCTAAGTCGCTTCAGTCGTGACTGACTCTGCGACCCCATAGATGGCAGCCCACCAGGCTCCCCCATCCCTGGGATTCTCCAGGCAAGAACACTGGAGTGAGTTGCCATTTCCCTCTCCAATGCATGAAAGTGGAAAGTTAAAGTGAAGTCGTCCAGTCGTGTCCGACTCTTAGCGACCCCATGGACTGCAGCCCACCAGGCTCCTCTGCCTACGGGGATTCCACAGGCAGGAATACTGGAGTGGGTTGCCATGCCCTCAAAGCCAGCCAGTTCTCTTTAGGGGCAAACCCCAGACCCAAGAAACAAAGTCCTGTATCATTCTCACTCTTCTTTGGAATGGGGGGAAGAAATTTACATTTTATCCAAATTAATGTCAGGGACCCCTGCCCTCTGCAACATGGCTTTCTTGCTCTATCAGCAAAAAAAGAAGACATTCTGTTATGACATATGCGATCAGTGAGCATTCTTTGAACAGCTATGATGCATTGTACTTGGTCCTGGGTTCAAAGGTGCCCACCCCATGTTCTGCCCTCAATTTACAGTGAATGGTACAAGTTTCAAATCAACTGGCATCCAGTCTCCCAGAGAAGGACAGGGAGTTGCCCAAGGTCATGCAGCAGGTATATGTCAGAATTAAAACTACAATCAATGTCCACCAGCTCCTCGTGTGTGTGATAAAAAGCCAGTGTGGCTTTCCACCTGCGTGTCAGGACATTCTGAACACATGTCTTCTGCTGCCTGCCAATGTTGCCTTTGCCCTGGTCTCTGACCATGGTCGGACTGGCTGTGGCTTGTGGTTAAGTGTGAGTCCCAGGGGAGAGAGCGTATAACGTGGTCTGACACTGAATCTAGTAAAGAAAACCATCGCAGGAGCCAGAGCATGACCAGAGATTTGTTAAATTAACAGTCTCTGGGGGGGCTCTGGTTACTGCTGCACAAATCTGCTGATTACATAGAGAAAGCATGATGGAAGGGGAAGGTCAGAGGCCTGGGGCTGCATTCCGTTGCCAGTACGCACTGGCTCTGTGATCCTGAGCAGGTGACTTAACCTCTCTGAGCGTCAGGGTCTTCCCTCTCTTGACCCACTCAATGCCACACTCCAGGAGAGAAGCTTAATTGGTTCCCAACTGCTGCGGAAGCCGAGAACCTGAGCCTCACCCCCAGTGAGCCAGCTTATCTGTTATCCATCGCTGTATAACAAACTTGGCACTTTAAAACCACAGACTTGGTGCTTTAAAACCGCAGCATTTATGACTGCGCCCTCATCTGTGGGTCACAGGCAGCTCTGCTGATCTGCTTGAAACTTGACTGGGCTTGTTCATGCATCTAAGGTCAGCTTAGGATGACTCAGTTCAGTTCAGTTCAGTCGCTCAGTCATGTCAGACTCTTTGTGACCCCATGAACCGCAGCACGCCAGGCCTCCCTGTCCATCACCAACTCCCGGAGTCCCCCCAGACCCATGTCCATCGAGTCAGTGATGCCATCCAGCCATCTCATCCTCTGTCGTCCCCTTCTCCTCCTGCCCTCAATCTTTTCCAGCATCAGGGTCTTTTCAAATGAGTCAGCTAGGATGACTAGCCATTCCTATTTGCCTGGGACCGAAAGCATTCTTGGGATGTGGACCATTTCATTTAAAACTAGGAAAGTCCCGGGCAAAAAGGCGTGACTTGGTCACTCTGGGTCAGCTGGTGGAGGGACCCAGGGCTGACTGTCGTCTGGGGCCATGGAGGGGTGGGGGTAAGGTCTCTGGGCTAGGTGCCTCTCGTCATCCAGTAAAGTAAGCGGGCAGCTGAGGACAACTCCAAGAGAGTGGGAAGATGTGAGTTTAGAACTCCTGTGTCACCAGCTTGCCTCCTCCTATCGGCCAAAGCAAGTTACACAGTCAGCCCAGATTTAACAGAGGGGAGAATAGTCTTCACCTCTTGATAACAGGATCTGCAGTCATAGCGCACAGGGGCATGAATACGAGGAGGGGAAGACCTGTGACAGTTTTGTGATCAATCTGCCACAAGCGCTAGGAGCCCTGCTTTCCGCAACAGGTATTGTGTGTATCAGCCACTGGAATGTTAGAAGCCACAAGTGTGACGTGAAACAGAATAGGCTTGGTTCCTCCTGAAGACTCTTCTCTATGTGCCTTGCTTTCTGTCCATTCGTCTTAGCCCATTTGGTTCTTATTTAATGGAATACCCTCCCTTCCTCTTTGCCTGGCCAACTCTTATGGAATTCAGGTTGCTAGCCACTTCCTCCAGGAAGCCCACCTGGCCCTCCCAGGCTGGTTTAGCATCTCCTCACCACCCTGGACCCCTACCCCATGCCTTCCATGCTCCCTCATATCTCAGCACTGATCACTGGCACCAGTGCTGTGGAGATTGGGAACTCCCTGATGTCAAGGATGGTGGGATTTGCCTCTGCATTCGCCTCTGGCAGCTCACCAAGGGCAGGGGAGATGCATGCTGGAGAGGTGGCTTGAAGTCACCACTAACTAAAGATCCAGCTGGGACAGGAGCCCAGGGCTTTTTGAGCCCCCGAGTCATCGTCCTCCCCCTCCACGTGGGTCCCGTCAGCTGCAGACATCAGCATCACCCTGTGCCCATCTGCCAGGCACAAGACAGTGATCTAACTGTGTCCCCACCTCTGCCAACCGCTTCCTGCTTTTTTGGGCCTTGGCACTGTCTGGGGTGAGAGTCTGCACACAAAACGACGACAGTGATGTGGGTGTAGCGTGAAAGTCAAGCCTGTGTCAGGCTCTGCTGCTGCCATGCTGTGACTCTTTCTGCAGAGTCCCTGCAGCTGTCCAGCACTGGTGCCCCGACCTCAGTCCTGCAGGCCCTGCAGACACAGAGGAGCCTGGTTTAGGGAGGGGAGAGTCAGACAGTCGTAAGGTCCTCTCCTTCCCCTCCTGCCCGCCCCCATTCCTCACCCATGCCACCATCCTGGCAAGGGTCCCATTCTCTCCACCTGGAGAGTTCAGCGTCTACACTGGACTCGCTGCCTCCACACTTGCGCTTAGTACACTTTCTAAAATGCAGGAGAACATGGTGATTAAGAGCAAGACTCAGAGTCAGACCGCTCAATTTCTGCCTCTTCTACCTGGGCAGCAGTAGGTGATTTTCTTAACCTGTCTGCGTCGCCTCATTTTTAAATGGGGACGTACCTGCCTCTTCCTTCTCTGATGGCTCAGCAGGTGAAGGATCTACCTGCCTTGAAGGAGACATAGGAGACAACAGGTTGGATCCCTGGGTCAGAAAGTTCCTCTGGAGGAGGAAATGGCAACCCACTCTGGTATTCTTGCCTGGAGAATCCCCACGGATAGAGGAGCCTGGTGGGCTACAGTCCATCGGGTCACAAAGAGTTGGACATGACTGAGCTCGAGCACAGATGGACATGAATCTGTGTCTTAAGGTTGCTTTGAGGAGTAGCTGCAGTGACGTGTGCAAGGTGACGTGTGTAATGTAGAACATTCCCTGGGGCAGTTAGTGCTCAGTACATGTTAGCCAGCGTTGTTATCGTCTCTTGCCCTGCCTCGGACTCTTCAGTGGGTCCCCAGTGGATACAAAATGAATGGAATTTGAGCTCCTATCACAAAGATCAGACTTTCGCTCTTTACCCTTTGTACGTCTTCCTGCCTTGAACACAGATAGACTGCTTGGGGGTGCAGACACCATCTTGCAACTGTAATAAAATGTTAAGGATGAAAGAACTGTAAGGGAAAAGGAACCTGGGACCTTGATGACATTGTTAGACTGCTATGCCAGCCTGGAATACTTTTCCCCAAACTATTTATTGCATGAAATGAGTAAACCCCATGTTTGTTTCATAGGGGAAAAAAATCTTAGTTTCTTTGCCTCACATTCACAGTTCTCCAAGAGCTGGTCCCTTTTCCTTCTGCAGCCTCATTTCTGAAATTGTATCCCCTCCTGCATTCCTGTTCCTTGAGTTTATGTTCTAGACATACTGACCTACCTGGGATTCCTTCCACACACCTCTCTGTTTTGAACCTCTCAACCATTGTTTGTGCTTTTCTCTCTTTACTTCTGTCTAAAACTTCCTGATCCACTCTCACCTTGTTTCTCCCTGGCAAACTCCTATTCATCCTGCAAAACCCTACTCCGATATTAACTCCTCTGTGAAGATGGAACTGACTTCTCCACGCATCCTGGGCAAATTAAGTACTGCTTGAATACAAAATTGAGCTCAGTGTCTGAGTTTGATTTCCCCTTCTGCAATTCCAATCTCCCTGTGCCTCAGTTTCCTCATGAATAAAATAATAGGGTTTTGTGAAGGTTAAATGAGATAATAAGCATCAGTCATTCAGAACGGCCAATAGTAAGTACTTAGTAATTGCTAGCACCCATCCCCTTCATCATTCTTGTGCTCCCAGGTTCCTATTCCCTCTTGCTCATAAACTCTCAAGGGCAGGGGCTTTCTGATTCCTCTCTGGAGACCCTCCCCCTAGCATCATGCCTGGCAACACAGAGTGGACATCAGGAAGTGTGGCTGAATTTGCTGATGAAAGTCTGTTAGCAAGCAGAGCACGCTCTAATCTCTCAGGCGTGGAAGAGGTTCCTGATCTGGAATCTTTCAGTGAGATCACAGGTGGAGCTTGTCTCGACCCACATCACCTCACAGGAGAGAATCAAGGTATAAGTCCTCCCTGGAGTATAAAGGGCCATCCAAACACAGCAGCACCACTGATGCTGGAGATGCGTGGCTGCAGTGTGCATGGAGCATGACGCAGGGGAACCTACTCCGGGGCTCCAGACCCCTCTGGGTCAGGTCAGACCCCGAAAGACTCCCTGCTCAGAGTGAAGAAGGCGTGTCCGATTCTCCTGTGTTGTCAAAGAAAAACTTAAGGCAAACCTAGGTACCTCTGACCTTTCCTGGCTACGTAGCTTAGATAAGTGATTTCAGGTCTTTGAGCCTCAGTTTCCACTTCTTACAATGGGTTTATGGCAGAGGATTGTTGTGAGGATCAGATGTAACATCAAACATGAAGCACCTCGCACGGCGCCTGGCAGACAATAGATCCTCAACTAGTTCCCTTCCCCTTATCCCTTTGAGACTTTTCCTCCCCACCATCTGTACACTTGGGCCCAAGGACTTCCGTCCTCCCAGTGACAGGGCTTCATTCAGCATGTGGTAAACCGGCTGGTTCTTGAGACTAAACCTGCTGCTCTCACCCAGGATGGGTCTGGGAGTTCCCAGACCGAGGGGCACGTCTGCAGAGACAACTTGCTTTCCCTGGAGCACAGCTCGTGCTGCAGAGATGGCCCCACAGGGTTGAAAAGCAGTCTAGTCTTGTGTGGACACGGTCTGCAGGATCCTCACGTGGCCCCATGCCACTGAGCAGCCGATCAGGACTGCTGGCCCAGGGAGGTCCTACTAGGCTCCAGCCCTGTTACCGTGGGTCCAGGAGAGGGACCTTCCAAGACCTGCTAACTGGGGCCTAGGACCCCAACAACCAGACTGCAGGGGTGTCTGAGCTGCCAGGGTGGGTGGGGAAGAAGGACCCGGAGGGTGACTGTGGGCTACCATTTCATCTCTCTGAGATTTGGTTTCCTTGTCTGGAGGTTAATGAAGATTCAATACAGTAAAGGTTGAGGTTGAGGGGAGTCGGAAAATAATACCTACATTCCTGGTTTAAGTTAAAAATGAACTGAGACATAGCAGAGTCAGATAATAACATAGCTGATCACCACTAGTTTAGTGCTGATCACCACTAGTTAAGTGCTGACACTGGCTCAGCCCTCAGTGTTTGTCAGTCTGTGTTGTGAGCACGCCACGATATAGCTAAGTCAGTCCTCTCAGCAGTTCCGTGAGGCAGGTACTATCATCATCCCCATTTTACGGATGAAGATGCCAATGGAGTTTTAGTTAGTTTACCCCACACCACACAACTAATAGATGGCAAAGTAGAACTGGGTCCTGGTAGCCTGGCTTCAGAGGCCATGATCTTGATGACTGCACTGCACCAACGATGGAAAGCAGTACAGCTGCAGATCTGGAGACAGAGGGGCTCGCTAAACCCTGCATTCGAGAATCAGAGACACCCTATGCATTCCCTGCAGGAGAAGAGAGGTTGGCTTTCTGGGGGCGGTTTTGGGGGCACGGGGCTGCAGGGGAAGGCAGATCCAGTTCGGTCTGCCAAACCTTCCCGTCCAACAGCCGTCCCTCCTTCTAGAGCCTGTGTTAATTTCCTGGGTCTGCTGCAACAAATTGCCACAAACTTGGAGACAGAACAACACAAGTGTATTCTCTCACAGTTCTCGAGGCTGAAATTCTGAAAGCAGGTGTCAGCGGGGTGGGTCGGTGCTTCCTGAAGGCTCTGAGGAGGGACTCCAGGCCTCTCTCGCGGCTTCCTGTGTCCCTTGATCCATACGGGCGTCATTCCAGTCTCTGCCTCCATCATCACCTGGTGTTCTTCTCTGTGTCTCTGGGTCCTTTTCCATCTTTTCTAAGGATGTTCTCTCATTGGATGTAGCGTCTACCCTGATCCCACATGAGCTCGTTAGCTCTTTACCTTAATTACATCTGCAAAGATTGCAGTTTCAAACAAGATCGTGTTCTGAGGTTCCCAGCAGACATGAATTTTGAGGGGAAGCTGTTCAACCACAACAGTGAGGATTAAGTGAGGGAGCCGGAGAAGCCGAGAGTGTTCCTCTAAAGGAAGTTTCTCCGTAAGGAAACACAATGCAGGAGATTTCTCTCGTCTTAGTAGATATTAGCTTGGCTGCTTTAATGGAGATCAAAACAACACTGTCCAAAGCGTAACAGATATTTGTTTCTCTTGCACATAAACTCTCAGCGGGGGATATAGACATGTTAGGCTTTGTGCAGTTCTGCAGGGACTGAGGCTTCTCTGTCTTGTGACTCTACTGTGCACCAGGATGTGACCTCAATTCCAAAGGCAGAGATGGCTCACTGGAGAGGGCCATGCTTTAGCTGGCAGGTAGTGAAGTAAGGAGTGGAGGGCAGCCAGTGTCCTCCTAAGGACATAGCCAAGAAGTTGCATGTAACACCTCTGCTCACGCCCATTGGCCAGGTGTTAGCCAGTCATGCCTTGCTGCAAGGGGATCTGGAAAATCTAGTCTTTGGCTGTGAGGTCATGTGGACCAGTGAAAAACTCAGGAGATTCTATTTCTAGAAGATAGCAAGCTGGATTACTGAGGTATGCTAGAATAAAGGATGGGAAGCCCCTGACACTGGGAAGTTAGTTCAACAAATTATAAGTTTGATCTTGGCCATGACATTGCTAATAACTTCTCATTGGCCTTGCCACCAATAAACCTCTCCATTGTCCATTGACCGTGTCACCTGTCATCACAGTACCCGAACGCAGACCAATCGTGAGTTTGTAATCCTAAGACAGTCCACTCCTTTTCACGCTCCTTAACCCGCCTCACAAAGTCCACTGCTTTCCACTGCTCTCCTGGCCCGTCTCCCTCTCCAACTGGTCCCTGGACCCCAGATCACGGATCCCTGGAGCAGGGAGGCTCTCCAAGTTCCCTGCATCTCTGACCGCCAGCAATCTCCCGTGTCCTAGACTCTGAACCCTGGGCACTGCAGGCCCTGCCCATGCTGAGCGGATGCCTTCCTGCATGCTGGAGGAGTTTGGAGAATTTTCTGGCATTAGAGGGTGAAAGTCAAAACAGTCATTCCAAGAACATCTGTCCCTTAATGGCAAGCATAGCCTCCGCACTCCAGGACACATGCCTGCACAGTTCAGCAAGCTGGATGGTAGAGGGAAGTGAATGTTCTGGGAGTGAGGACTGATGGACCCCACTGTGATGGAGACTGGCCTTCCTGGAAGGGTGCCGTGCTGGGAAATAGGGAGTAATAAGTGTCGGAGGTGAGTGAGGGCCCAAGGGAGTGACTGCATGGAAAGAGGCAGTGAGTGCTTGAAGGAAAAGTGAATGAAAGGGCGAGCAAACGAGTGAGGTAAGGAGGAGCAAATGAAGAAACAAAATGTTAGTAAATGAATGAACGAGTAGGTGAGTAAATAAGCCAAGAAATTAATCAGCAGATGAACGAATGAATGAGTCTAATGTTGAGTGAATGAGTGAATGAATGAATCTAATGTTGAGTGAACATATGAATGAGTCTAATGTTGAGTGAATGAGTGAATGAATGAGTCTAATGTTGAGTGAATGAGTGAATGAATGAGTCTAGTGTTGAGTGAATGAATGAGTCTAATGATGAGTGAATGAATGAATGAATTAGTCTAATGATGAGTGAATGAATGAATGAATTAGTCTAATGTTGAGCGAATGAATGAATGAATGAGTCTAATGTTGAGTGAATGAGTGAATGAATGTGTCTAATGTTGAGTGAATGAATGAATGAGTCTAATGTTGAGTGAATGAATGAATGAATGAGTCTAATGTTGAGTGAATGAGTGAATGAGTCTAATGTTGAGTGAATGAATGAATGAGTCTAATGTTGAGTGAATGAATAAGTGTACACTGGCGGAAATAAATATAGGAATGAGTGAATCCTTGTGAATGAGTGATTAAGGAAAGAGATGACATGTGGTGGAAGAAGTGGTTGAGTCCATGCTTGAGTGAGCCAGCAGCTAGATTACTCTTCTTTTTCTGGGCACCAAGACTGGAACTGTGGGGCAAGACAGGAGTCTAGTCTAGCTGGAGGCCCAAGGTCAGGGCTAGCATGGCAGAGCCAAGGTTCCAACCCTGGCTGCCTTGTACCAAGGGGTATCTGTAGCCCCGCTATGCTTTCACTGGTGTGACTGTATTAATACTTTGGAAGGGAAAATAATCCTCTCTTTCTTAAAGAACTTTAGCAAACTTCAAGTGCAGTCAGAAAAACTTAAGCTTCTAGAGGGACTTATTATTTGAGAAAATATGTTAAAGGTAGATTTTCTTCGGATCATGAATGCATGCACATTTCCCAGCAAGTTCACAGAATGTCTTGAGAAGAGATGACACAGGGCATTAGAGGATATGGTGTAAACTGCCAGGGTGCTGGGAGCAGAGTCCCCAGGTCCCATGTGAGCTGAGAACAGCCTCTGGAATCAGAGGGGAGCTGCAGAGCATGATCGTGTTGGGTTTGCTGGTAGGACAGGTAGTGACACACTTTCTGCCTTTTCTCTGAGTCTGGGTGAGTTAGCATGTGCTGGTCAGGAAGTTTTGATGGCAGTTCATTTCAGCCAGGCCCTCTCCAGCACTTGCTGGGTCAACACTGCTGTGGATGGGATGATGAAAATACTGTCCCGGGACTCATGGAGTTCAGAGCAGCAGGGCCACCAGACAAACCCACCAGTGTGAGATGGTGGAACCGTTGTGGAGAGGAGAGGCTGTGTGACACCCGTGGAGGGAGGTCACGGAAGGTATCACAGGGTAGGGGGCTTGAGGACTAGACCTTGCAAGGGGGTGAAAAGACAGAGAGAGTCCAGGCAGACCTGCAGCCTGAACTGAATCGTGGGTTGGGAGCATAGTGAATGTTGGTGACATCCTCAGCTCTGAAAACTGCCTGGCTCAGCACCAGGAAAGGGGCCTGCTGAGGTCACAAGGCAGGTCCTCGGTGAGGTGCTTCGTGAGCATCTGTGGGATGAATGAATGAAGTATGAAAGAAGGAGACATCCAGGAGGGAGGAGGAAGGAAGAGAGAGAGGCTCACTCCAAGTTGTAGAGCAGATTCTTGGAGGGCAGCCCAGGACTTCAGAGACCTGTACGAGGGAGCAGGTCCAGGGGAAGGCGTTGGTCCCTGGGGGCCCTGTGGTTGCGCCCAGGTCAGCTCCTGGCACACAGCTGACACTTAGTACATTTGTTTTGGATAAATGAATGAAGGGCTATTCCCTGTGAGTAGGTCCTTGAATTTGCATCAGGATAAGACAGATCAGCTGATGTCACATGAACACTGACCTCGTTACTCCTCAGCTTCTTTCTTTTCTTCTTTTTAACCGCAGTCTCAGTGGGGTTTACAAACTGGAAGTGTAAAGTGACTTGCCCTTCTGCATTTTCCACTTCCGATGGGATCTAGAACTACCAAAGTTCTAGAAGCCCAAATCCTGTTTCCTGTGATGCCAAGAACCGGGAGGCCTCGCCGTCTCTTCTCTCTTCTCTCTGACCTCAGTTTTCCTCATCGACATGAGAGATCTCTAAGGCCCCTTCAGGTCCTCCCCCCCAATCATCTCATTCACCCCACAAATACTGAGCATCCCTACAAGTCAGGTTCTGTGCTATACCCTGGGCTAGACCAGAGGGAAGAATTCTCAAACCCACACCAGGCCTCCACCCACATCACATCATCTCAGCCCCAGTCATATGATACATATATATATTTTTTTATGATTCAGTTCAGTTCAGTTCAGTCGCTCAGTCGTGTCCGACTCTTTGTGACCCCATGAATCACAGCACGCCAGGCCTCCCTGTCCATCACCAACTCCCAGAGTTCACTCAAACTCATGTCCATCGAGTCGGTGATGCCATCCAGCCATCTCATTCTCCGTCATCCCCGTCTCCTCCTGCCCCCAATCCCTCTGAGCATCAGACTCTTTTCCAGTGAGTCAACTCGTCACATGAAGTGGCCAAAGTATTGGAGTTTCTCTGCTGTTCCACTCTAAGCTTCTCAGGAGCATTTTTCATTTTTGTGCTGTCTTAAATTCTTCCTGGAGCAAGGCACAAAATTGGTGCATAGATTAAACAATATATTGATTGTTACTGTTTTGTACCCAAAAACTCCTTTCCCTGTAAGCATTCACTGGAGATATTCACTGGAGACAGTCAAATAAGCAGATAATGTCACCAGGGTGAGCACTGCACCAGCAAGGGAAGCCCAGGGGATGTGGAAGCTCAGAAGATGATCCCCTGATCTAGACAGAGGGTATCAAAGGCTTCCAGAGGAGATGAACTTCAGCTCAGTTTTCAAGGAGAAGAGGGAATTAGGGGAGGATGAGGTGACGGAGACAAAGGAAACGGCGTGTACAGAGTGCTTGAGGCTTGAGAGAGCCTTGTCCATTTGAGGATCTGCTGGTCAGTTTTTAAAAAATATTTACTTGGTGGCACCAGGTGTTAGTTGTGCTGTACGGTCTCTTAGTTACAGCATGTGGGGTCTAGTTCCCTAACCAGGGATCGAACCTGGATCCCCTGCACTGGGAGCTCAGAGTCTTAACCACTGGACCACCAAGGAAGTTCCATCTGTTGGTAATTTTTGACGATGCTGAAATCACCCCCTTCACCTCTTTCCTCCCCAGAATTTCCTGAGGACTATCTGTTATGCACAGTAGGAACACTGCTGGAGGGGAGCTCTGAGCTGTCCACACTGACAAGCAACTGGGGGAAAAGCCCTTATACATAGGACTTTGAGAATGGGGCTGGGGTGCCGGCTTCTGCTACAATGTACAGCATGCAGGGCAGACTCTGAAGTCACTTCCCCAAGCTGCCAGCCAACAGCCAGAGCTGAAGCCCCATTGCCCCAGAGCCTGTGCGTTAACTGAACACCCCTGGCTGGCGTTTCTTCTGCATAGGTGTGTGCCACGAGTCACAACAGTTTGCACTGTTCTTAGAACTGAATCTCACCTCTTTGTGAGCAATAGCTTAGAACCACTTTTAAAATATGAATATTTTAGAAATATTTCTGAAGTTGAATTAGTCCCCTGCTCAACACCGTGTGGGTCGAATGGACTGGCTGGGAGGAGCAGGCAGTGGTGGATGCAAAGGAGAGATGTGAGTCACTGAGCCGCATCAGGAGGCAAGTTCAGAAACTCGGAAGTGCCCCCAGGTACAGATCCGCGTGCTCTTGTCCCAGGAAGAAAACTAAGGCCCGGATGTTCTTAAATAGGAAGGAGGAAGAGGAAAAGCGGGGAAGGAGAGAGGGAGGGAGGCAAGCTAGGCAGCTCCTTTTGGAAACAGACACCTACTTTTACTTACACATCAGATATTAGGGATAATCAGCAGGTTTCCAAAGTGCTCCAGAGTCGATCTGGTTAGGTTGCTATTGCTCTGAGGTTAATATGAGGAAATAGCATTCTTAAGCACGCATATTAACCTGTCTCTTGTTTTATGGACTGTGACAGTTGCATTTTACATCTTAATGGCTAACCATTTATTTCCCTCCAAAAAAGGGGCATTTTTTTTAGCCCATGAAGCAGGTACTCAAGGCCGGAAGCTTTGCCCCTCGAAATGAATTTTGAGGCAGAATCTCCAAGTGGACGCAAGTAGCTGCCACAAACAGCCCCACTCCTTCCAGGGGTCCCCACTGTTTCACCCATACCCCCAGCAGACTCTCTCCCTCTTTGGAGTCCTCCCTGGTTTGCCCCTCTAGGCCTTTCTCTGACTGCTGTGGTCTTGGGGGAGTCAGGTCACTGTCTGGGATAACAATGCATGGAAGGGTCCTCAGTGCAGAGAAAAGGCCCTGGGAGCTAGGAGAAAGAGCAGAAGGACCCAGCTGGACCAGCTTTGGAGAAGAAGAAGGATTTGAGCTGGGTCAGGGGAGAAAGATGAGGAGCAGTCTTGATAAGAAGAACAGCCTCACTTCAGTTCAGTTCAGTTCAGTCGCTCAGTTGTGTCTGATTCTCTGCGACCCCATGAACTGCAGCCTGCCAGACCTCCCTGTCCATCCCCAACTCCTGGAGCTTGCTTAAACTCATGTCCATTGAGTCAGTAATGCCATCCAACCATCTCATCCTCTGTTGTCCCCTTCTCCTCCCGCCTTCAATCTTTCCCAGCATCAGGGTCTTTTCAAATGAGTCTGCTCTTCACATCAGGAGGTCCAAGTATTGGAGTTTCAGCTTCAACATCAGTCCTTCCATTGAACACTCAGGACTGATCTCCTTTAGGATGGACTGGTTGGATCTCCTTGCAGTCCAAGCCTCACTTACATAGTGCCAACCCCACGCCTGACCTTGCTCATGAACTTAGAATATATTATTTAATCCTCACAACCACTTTGAGAGGTAGGCACAGCTATGATTCCTTTGAGTAAATGAGGAAACTATAAATGAGGCCCACAGATGTCAAGTCACTTCCCAGGGTAGCACACCTCTGAGAGGAGAAGCCAAGGTCACCCCCTGGTGCACATCCTGTGTAACCAACCTTTATGCTCGCATTCCTCCAACAAGTGTTGATTGAGCACTGACCTGACCGTGTGCCGCGCAGCCTCCAGAGGCTGGGGTACACAAGTAAACAAAATGAACACATTAACTGAGTGGCTGCTGTGTGCCTGGCCCCCTGAAGACATCCCCCCACCCCCCACCGAGGACATCCTGGTGACAAGACAAAAGCGGGCCCTGCCCCGCTCTAATTGGAGAGGCAGACGTTCATCAACTGTCATTCAAAGAAGTGCAAGTACCCTACAGAACAGATGGCAGAGAAAACCTGTCCCCGGAAGTGATTCCCAGTCTAAGCTGAGACCGAAATGGCAAAGGCAACTCCTGGCAGGGGAAACAAAATTTGCTCCCTGAGTATAATGGCCTGAAAGATGGCTGGCTTGCACAGAGCCAAGGGAACAAGGGGACAGACAGGAAGATACAGTCAGTGTATCTTTCTGTGACTTGGGAACAAAAACAATTTAAACCAGGAAGCGCTCGAGGGTCTGAATGAGAGAACAGGTCATTCAGTGTTTGGCATAGTTTCCAAAGCGTTTCACACTCACCCTCTTTGATCTGAAAGCCGTCTGGTGAAGTGGGCAAGTGAAGTCCCAACTTAAGTGATCTGAACACTGAAGTTCCCCTGAAATGATCCCTAAGACCTGAAAGCGTGAGGATGAGGGCCCCGGTCTTCCTGCTCAGGGGCCGGGTGGGGAGGCAGATGGGAGAGGAGGCCTTGCAGGCCGTACACAGTGACAGTCTCGGCGCCCTGTGACCCTGTGGCCAGGGGTCCCCTCATAGGCTGTGAGTGTCGGGGAAGAAGGGAGTTTCCTCTTCCCTTCTAGCCAGGTTCTTCTGGCTGGTCTGAGAACCGAATTGACATAAGACAGATAAACAGGAGAAAATAGGAAGTGTAATTACTATATTCATGGGAGAAACCCAGGAAAACTAACTCACCAAAATGGCTGAAACCCCCACCTTAAATACCATCTTCAGCTAAAGTCGCAAGAGAATATTGGGGATAGTGATTTCAGACTTCAAAGGGAAAGAAGGCAAATGGAGAAGAAAGAGAAAATATTTGGTAAATAAATGTTTGCTGGGCCATGCAGGGACAGTGGGACAGAATGTGGCCTCTGATCCGTAGGTCCTGTTCCCACCACCATCCCCAGTCCCTATTCTTGTTGCAGCAAAAAATAGAAATGAGACTTTTCTTAAATAGAAATGACTTTTCTGATAGAAAAGGAAAATAAAGAAACAATGAACGGACTGGGAAAACAGCATAAACAGACCTGCAAGAGCTGAGCAATCTCGGCTATTCTTTTGCTGTTACTACTAACAAACACTTATGTAGCTGGATTGTCCTTCACAAAGCTAATTACTCTCTGACTCCATATGAATTACACTCTGCACCTGGCATTCTTTTCTCCCTACACACCCTCATAGCATTCTGCATATCAGAAAGAAGGTCACAGGCCAGATAAACTTCGGAAAAGACCAACACCAGTTGCCAACTGTGGTCATTTTGAAGTTTTGTACAAGAAAAATAAAACCCAAGACCTTCATTAGGATATAAAACCTTTCCCTATTCCCCAGGGAGTGGGACACAGTTCTTAAGACTCCAGTCTCCTATGTTCCCTCTTTGCCTGGCAAAGAATAAAGCTCCTTTTTCTTTTGCCTCCAAAACCCTATATTTCCTTTTAGCATCAGTGCACAGAGAGCCAAGATTTTGGCATCACTATCTCTGGTGATAGCTCTATTTTGGGAACAGGCCCTCTATCTAAATTTTCTAGGCAATTAGGGGGAAGGTCAAAGTTTCTTCCTGAGTCTTTCAAGCGATTGTTTTCAGTTCAAAATAATTGTCATACTAAAGAGATATTGGGGGAGGGAGAAGAGAGCAAGTGTTGCATCCCTGCAGAAGCGAAGCTGTCCAGTGCTGTGCCTGTCACGTGGTCATTGCTCGGTGAATGCTCATTCCCCTGCCTCTAACAGAGAGGATACAAGGATCACTTTGGTTTTACACACCGCCTGGCACCATCCTCACCTTCCGTGTCAGTGTGTGTTTTGGCGGGTGTTTGGCAAAGTGCATGAGAAAGGAGAAAGTTGTTCACATTCCTTGCCCACAGCAGGATCCCTGTTTCCTAGCATCACAATGTTCCGCCAGGAAGATACTATGAAAGGTAAATGGATCGGCCTCTGCCTGGATTCTGCAGAGGGAAACTCAAGGAGACAACTTTCCAGCTTTTCTGCTGCCCCAGCCCTGGCGCCTTACCACAGCATACTCTAGTGCTTTGGACAGGAGCATCCCTCATCAGAGAGAGCTACTTTGGGAATGTATTCACTCAAGAAGAATCACTAGCATTCACTTACAAAACCCTTTTGATACGTTTTTCTCATTTAATCACCATGATAATCTCGTGAAGAAGACACACGCATCTGTCAGCATTTTGTAAAAGAGACTTGACATGATTGTCATTCATGGCACACATACAGCAAAACCCAAACACAGTTCCTCTCTGACCCCCGCCCAGCCTTTTCTTAGCCTTTTCTTGGTCCGGGATTCAATAGTGCCTACTCAGAGACATCACAGCAAACGTTCCTGCCCTTGGGTGTTCTTGCTCATTGGAAGGATGGTTTAGAACACCATCCTGGCCCCTGCAAAAATGAGCATGGATCCTTCATGGGGTGGGGGGCGGGGGGATGCTGTATTCTAGAAGTCTTGCTTCCCAGGCAGACTGGAGGCCAGAGTTACAGTCCCCTCTCTGTGGCACACCCATCAGACATCAGTAGATGGATGCTGGCCAGTGTCAAAATTGTGGCATCAGAAGGGGCTGGAGGAGTGTGGCTGGCTCCCAGCCTCTTAATTTCCCCATTCTGCTGGAAGGTCGTGCTCATTCGAGCTTTCAAACCAGAAATAAATTATTATAATCCATTTGCTAATTACACCACGCTGAAGCTCGAGACGCTGTAAATTGCAGCCGTGATAGAGCTAGATGAAGTTTCGGAGAGTTTATTTTTAGCCATGCAGAGAGCACTTGGTTTCCTAGAGGCTTCATTTGCAAGTCTAGGAGGGGACAGGGAAAATTTGTCTGTACGGTCCTTTCTGTCCCATGACTTGGATGGAGTCACTTAACCTCCCTTTCCCTCCTTGGTAAAGCAGGTGACTGTCATGGTTGATATTAAAGCACTGTCTGTCTCTACGGTCTAACTCTCATTTCCTGACTATGGAAACTAGAATGTGTTCAGACATCATCTTTCCCTGCCTAGGTCATCCTGGAGAATATCAAAAGCCATCACCCCAACATGTAAACTATGGGACACAGGCCTCAGAAACCTCAGGTTAAGTGGATGCATGGTCCCCCTTTCCTGATCCTTTTTTTGGGGGGTTAGGTGGAAAAAGGTAGAAGGATTTTGTATAGGATTTTATGTGTACTTTATACCGACTGTGTCCACAGCTAGGTGCTTGCCTTTGAGTGGCTGTTGAATGGCCTTCTCCATTCAAGGCCAGGGTCATCAGTTTCAGCTGGGCAGTCACATTTGAGTGTCTGTGCGCCAGGCACTGGACTTGGTTCTGAAAACATCATGAAGGTGAAGTGGGTGCAATTCCGAGCTCCAAGGAGACCAGCAGGGAAGGTAAAGCAGGAAATGAACATGTGGAAGTGCTTTTTGAACTGCAGTATTAGCCATGGATGATGAAAGTGCTGAGTGTCATCAGCAATGTCACAGACTCATTGTGGTGTGCAGATCCTGGTTCATTCATGCCTGATGGGAGAAGAGAATCAGGGAAGGCTTTGCGGATGAAGGGGTATTTGAGCCAGGCTTGGTGTATCAATAGGATTTAGAAATATAGGGACTGGGTAAAGGAAATTGCACAGACCTGCCTTGGTAACCTTGGAAACCACCCTGACCAGATCACAGGGATGGCAGTCCCTGACCAGTCAGCATTCCCAGATACCTAGCAGAGCACTTTCCTTCCCTAGACACCATGACCTCCAACAAATTTTCTTCAATTTTGACCAGAGTATGATACATTTTTTTTTTCAAAGGCAGAGCATAAAACATCCTATGTTTGGATGCTTCTGGGTAAACAGTCTTCTACCATATTTGTGTGATTCTTGGGTGGATAGATGGATATGTGGTCAGATGGATGAATGGATGGTTTGGTATCATTATAGAGCTGCCACAGGAAGGAGATGGAAACAATTAAACTGGCTGGGTTTGTGGGAAATGTTATGAGGGGAAGGCCGTGGAACTGAGCCTTGAACAATGGATAGACTTTCTCAGTTCACAGTGCAGATAAAGGTCTTCCATTCCAAGGGCAGCAAAATGGAAGCATGAAGTGCATGACATTGTGGGGGAATGGTGAGTTCCAGGGCTTAGGAGGGAGGACGAGTAAATGTGGTAGATGAGAGCACACGCTTTGAATTAGACAGATGGTGTTTTGAATCCCAGCTCTGCCACATAGTAGCTGAGCGATCTTGGGCAAATTATATTTCTTTTCTTAGCTTCTCCTTTCTCATCCGTTAAAAAAAAGTGCGGGGGGAGTATTAACAAAAACTATGCCCCCCCAGGTGGTTATTGTGAAGATTAAGTGAAATACTGTTTAGCACTGCTGCTGCTAAGTCACTTCAGTTGTGTCCGACTCTGTGTGACCCCATAGACAGAAGCCCACCAGGCTTCCCCCGTCCCTGGGATTCTCCAGGCAAGAACACTGGAGTGGGTTGCCATTTCCTTCTCCAATGTGTGAAAGTGAAAAGTGAAAGTAAAGTCGCTCAGTCGTGTCTGACCCTTAGCGACCCCATGGACTGCAGCCTACCAGGCTCCTCCATCCATGGGATTTTCTAGGCAATAGTACTGGAGTGGCTTGCCATTGCCTGCACAGTGACTGGCATACACTTAATGTGCACTTAATAAATAGCAGTTTATGGTTCTTATTATAGTGAAACAATTCTAATTAAATTATGAAATTAATAATGTTATATACCAGTTTTGCATCAACAAATAACAAGTTATGAAAATGCCAATTGAAGCCACAGAATTGAAGAAAGGGGGCTCTTTACTCCTTCACATATAAGGATGAGGCAAAGAAAAAAGAACTAACAAGAAGCAGAGAACATCCTTGCAGGTAAAGGAGAATCAGAAGAGATTGGTATTGTAGATGCCAAGCAGAAGGGTCTCCAGAGGAGCCGATGATACTGCTGGAGGGTGACCCAGGGAGGCCACTGCAGACTGAGAATCTTTGGAATTTGCAGTGACAACATGATTATGATCTTTAAAAGAACTCTCTGGAGGTGGAGCCCCACCACAGTAATTTGTGGGGTGTGTGGGTGTGGGGGAAGTAGTTTAGATGACTCTTTCAGGAATTCTCTCAGAGAAGGAGAGGAAGAACTTGGAGTGGGATGGAAGCAAGGTCACTGGAAGGGCTGAGTTGGAGGAAGACTATTTGAACTCAGTTGTTTTTCTTTCTAAACGCATGCCTCTGTTTGATCAATGTAACATCACTGTCCCCTTCCCAATTCTGACGCTCTGGTACCCATCCGCCAGCACTTACCCCAGCCCCACTGCCGAGCTGTGCCTTCCAAGATTTTGCCTGGATTTGTTTATTGTAATCGCATTCTAAGAACAGTAGGAATTTAATAGCCTGTTGAAATAAAGCAGATAAGAAATGATGTTGGCATAGTGGGTGAGGAGATAGATTTGAGAGTCAGCAAGTAGACCTGAGCAGATGTAAGGAGCCAGCTGGAGGGGAGTCACGGAGGGTCCCTGTGGTTCCGGGGTGGAGCGCTGAGTGAACGGCCACACCTGCTGGTGGGCGGGACCTGCTGGTGGGAGGGACCTGCTGGTGGGCGTGTCCCTGCTCCGCGTGGGTCCTTACCTCCACCCACCTGGGCAGCAACCCGCAGGCTTATGGAGAGTAAGGAATCAAATGGTAGGCGTGCTCATCATTTGGAATATTTCAAATGCTTTCTAAATCTAGGCTATTCTTATGAGTATTGTGATAAGCTAGAAACAGCGCATCTGGCTCTCTTTCCTTTGTACTCTCTATCTGCACAGCGTCTTCGTCAGGAAGCATAAATCTAAATGGCAGGAGGGAACTAATGTGTATTGCTCGGGTACCTTTTTACAGATAAGGAAATGGGAGGGGCGGGGAGGTTTTTAAAAAACTAGCCCGAGATTGCACCTAGTAACTAGAGAATACACGTTCTTTCTAAGCACACATGGAACATTCACAACAATTGACTACATCTTGGGCTATAAAATGCATCTCAGTAAATTTCAAGGAATCAGTATCCTGCAAACCACATTCCCCCACCACAGGACAATTAAGCTCGAAATCAATAACAGAAAGATGAGTTTTAAAAAATGCGCTGGGCAGGGGATAAATAGTTTGGGGAAATAAAATACATTGAGAGAGATTCAAAAAAACACTTCTAATTAACTCATGAGTCAAAAAAGAAATGATAATATGAATTATAAAATACTTAAAAGTGATGAGAAATATCAGATATAACATGTACAAACTGCTATACTTAAAATGGATAGCTAACAGTATCAGTTCAGTTCAGTCGCTCAGTCGTGTCCGACTCTTTGCGACCCCATGAATTGCAGCACTCCAGGCCTCCCTGTCCATCACCAACTCCTGAAGTTTATCTAAACTCACGTCCATCGAGTCGGTGATGCCATCCAGCCATCTCATCTTCTGTTGTCCCCTTCTTCTCCTGCCCCCAATCCCTCCCAGCATCAGGGTCTTTTCCAATGAGTCAACTCTTCACATGAGGTGGCCAAAGTATTGGAGTTTCAGCTTTAGCATCAGTCCTTCCAATGAACACCCACGACTGATCTCCTTTAGAATGGACTGGTTGGATCTCCTTGCAGCCCAAGGGACTCTCAAGAGTCTTCTCCAACACCACAGTTCGAAAGCATCCATTCTTCAGCACTCAGCTTTCTTCACAGTCCAACTCTCACATCCATACATGACCACTGGAAAAACTGTAGCCTTGACTAGTCGGACCTTTGTTGGCAAAGTAATGTCTCTGAGTCAACTGTATAGTACCTACTATATAGCACATGAAGCTCTGCTTAGTGTTACATGGCAGCTTGCATGGGAGCAGAGTTGTGGGAGAATGAGTACACGTATATGTGAGTCCCTTCCCTGTTCTCCTGAAACTATCACGAACAACATTGTTAATCGGCTATACCCCAATACAAAAGAAAAAAAAAATTAAGTGGAATTATAGCTGAGACAGTACTTAAAGGAAATGTATGAACTTAAATGCTTGTATTCAGAAAGAAGAAGCACTGAAAATTGACAAATGGGCTAAGTATCGAATTTAATAACAGTAATAAACATAAATGGGCTTCCCTGGTGGCTCAGAGGTTACAGCGTCTGCCTCCAATGCGGGAGACCCGGGTTCGATCCCTGGGTCGGGAAGATCCCCTGGAGAAGGAAACGGTAACCCACTCCAGTATTCTTGCCTGGAGAATCCCATGGACGGAGAAGCCTGGTAGGCTACAGTCCACGGGGTCGCAAAGAGTCGGACACGACTGAGCGACCGAACAGAACGGAACGGAATAAACATAAATGGAGAAGGAAATGGCAACCCACTCCAGTGTTCTTGCCTGGAGAATCCCAGGGACGGGGTAGCCTGGTGGGCTTCCATCTATGGGGTCACACAGAGTCGGACACGACTGAAGTGACTTAGAAAAAAAATAAATAAACATAAATAGACTTCCCAGGTGGCACTAGTGCTAAAGAACCCACCTGCCAATGTAAGAGATGCCAATTAGATCCCTGGGTCTGGAAGATCCCCTGGAGGAGGCCATGGCAACCCACTCCAGTATTCTTGCCTGGAGAATCCTCGTGGACAAAGGAGCCTGGTGGGCTAGAGTCCATAGGGTTGCAAAGACTCAGACATGACTGAAATGACTTAGCGCATATGCACGCACGCAGTAAACATCAATAAATAAGATAGCCCAGGACTGTGTAGTTATAAGTGGTAGAGCCAGATTCAAATACACTTATGGCTGTTTCTAAAACCCCCACTCTCTCCACTATAGCATGAGCCTTTCTGTGTATCATCTCCATGGTATGCCCAGCGCCTAGAAACGAGGCTTCTCCCTAAAACTCCAAGACCTGAGCCCATAGGGTAACTCCCTGTATCCACAGGCTGATGATAAATCATGCTCACTTACTCATCCATCCTTTTCTTCATTCACTGATTAAATATTTATTGAGCGTTTGCTATGTGCCAGGCACTGGAATCCCTGTCTTAGTTGCCTTTCCTGAGTGTTCAAACCCAGTCTCCAGCCTGGGCCAAAGCTGCTGCTGCTGCCCACCCCGAACCCCATCCTCGCCCCCGCCTTGGGCTGCCTGAACCTCAGCTGCTGCTTGTCAGAACAGCAGCCTCGTCAGAAATGACTGATTTCTCTCTTGTCTCTTTCAACAGGTAGACTGAAATTACCATGTGTCCAAATTAAAATTGCATACTTCAAGGATTATTTGAAGGACTATTCTTAGACCCTTTTAAGAAGATTTAAAGAAAAGTGAGTTGATTTTTTTTTTTACACTTCAGAGAGTATTCATGATTTAAGTTAATGATATGGGTGCTTTTTTACTCTACCCCTTAAATATGTGTTAATAGGTAGACTTTATATCCATTTATATTATAAGAGGTTTTTTTTAAAAAAAACCTAAAAACAATGAGCAGGGAGTACAGAATTACTGCGTGGCTTCCCTGTACGATTTTAGTGTATTTCAAAGGCTTGTGAAATTTTAGAGATAAAAGGGTCTTAGAGGCGTGGACCTTTGATAGAGAGATAGATGGATGGATGGATGGATGGATATAGATTGATAGATAGATTTGGCCTATGCTTGGAAAGCTCCAGGGACTAATGAGGAAGTGGTTATCTCTCCCATTTGGAATTTTTGTTCAAAAAACTCCGGATTTGGTATGCACTATATCCACTGCTCCTCTCATCTTGCCAAGCCTATTTTTCACCAGACAGCCCTAACAATGGATGAGGACAAAAATCATACAGTTCCTTGAGATCTTTTCGTATTCTTTGTCCCTCCAAGAATGCCTTATAACAGTTTTAAGAGCAGTTTCTTCCCTGGTCACCTTCTTTCCAAGAAGCGTCGCCTAGAACAGGGGTCCCCAACCTCTGGGCTGTGGACTGGTTCCTCCTATTAGATCAATGGCAGCATTAGATTTGAAATAAAGTGCTCGATAAATGTTATGCACCTGAATCATCCTAAAACCACCCCCTCATCCCCAGTCTGTGGAAATTTGTCATCCACAAAATTGGTCCTTGCTACCAAAAAGTTCAAAAGCATCAATTCTTCGGCGCTCAGCTTTCTTCACAGTCCAACTCTCACATCCGTACATGACCACTGGAAAAACCATAGCCTTGACTAGACGGACCTTTGTTGGCAAAGTAATGTCTCTGCTTTTTAATATACTATCTAGGTTGATCATAACTTTCCTTCCAAGGAGATCCAACCAGTCCATTCTAAAGGAGATCAATCCTGGGTGTTCATTGGAAGGACTGATGCTAAAGCTGAAACTCCAATACTTTGGCCACCTCATGCGACGAGCTGACTCACTGGAAAAGAGTGTGATGCTGGGAAGGATTGGGGGCTGGAGGAGAAGGGGACGACAGAGAATGAGATGGCTGGATGGCATCACTGACTTGATGGACATGAGTTTGAGTGAACTCCGGGATTTGGTGATGGACAGGGAGGCCTGGCGTACTGTGATTCATGGGGTTGCAAAGAGTCGAACACGACTGAGCGACTGAACTGAACTGAACCAAAAAGTTGGGGGCCAATGGCCTGGAATACAGACAGTGCTCCACCTGCGTCTTTTATTCCATGAGATCCTCGAGAATCAGAGGAAGATAAACTTGAGGAGCCACACCTGGGTTCCAGTCCCAGTTCTGCTGCGACGATGCTTTCGAGAAAGTCCCTTAATCTCTCTGAGCTTGAAGAAAACAGGAGGGTAGGACAAGATGGTCCTAAGATGCTGTCTCCTTCCATGTAGATAGTTTTGCTGACTCAGGGTAAAGAAGTTGTGGCTTCTTTCTGTCCCAGGCACTGCAATGGGCCAGGACTTGGGGATCAGTAAAAAATATTGTGATAAGCAAGTATTTTATAAGATAGCCCAGGGACGTGGGTACAGTCCCAGATCAGTCACTTGCTGACCATGGGGTCCTAGGCTGTCACTTCTCTCTGAGCATCTGTTTCCTCATTTATGAAGGAAGGTTATTAATATATATGGCAAAGGATTCATGTGAGGTGTGCTTGGATAATGCACATAAAGCGCTTGGTACCTGGTGTGTAGGAAGTGTTCAGTAAACTCCTAGTAGTCGCATAAGTGACGACAGTGTGCCTTACCTCCAGCTGGAGGAGAAGACAGCAGGTGGCAAAGACGCTAACAAGAGAAAAGCGTGAATCTGTGGGCGTGCTTGTTAGGGATGGGGGAGGAGTGGCCACATCCCGTAAACTCTCAGGCAAACACAAGCCCAGCTTTGGAAAGTTCATGAAATTAAAACTCTGCTCAGAATCAGACAAGGAAAGATTGGTTGCTGCAGAATATACAGTTAAATGGGAAACTTGTAGAGAGGATCTGAGGAGCTGCAAAATTCTACCAACGTCTGGCAGCTGGCACAGCGCTAGTCATGGATACATAGGATTGGTATCCCCAGAAGGAAGGTCCTTGGACCCCCAGTAGACCCAGGGGCTGGAGAATCATCATGTATTTGTATAAGTTCAGAAGGCTGGTTGTGAGGTTGAGATGAGGGATTAGCTGTTAACAAGATATACAAACTGTAAAGCACCCTTCACATCCATGCATGTTTGTATTATTCGTGTGTTATGAGATGGCTCACTACTTTGGACACCAGGAGAAGGGCGAAAATCCACATGTAATGAAGCAGTAGGGTCCAGCCCACAGATTCCTGAGCAGGACAGCATGTGTGTGTGTGCATGCATATGTCCGTGTGTGTCTGCTCACATGTGTGAGTTTGTGTGCATGTGTGAGAGCCCCTTTGGGTCCTTTGGGTGTGTCAGCACTCTCCATGGTGACTGGCAGCCCAGAAAGAGTATGATATAGGAATGAAAACACAGGCTGCGGGGCTAGTCAGCTTTGCTCTGTAACTGCGTGACCTTGGCCACGATTTCCATGAGTGTCACAGCCCCTGTTTTCATGGAGCCTAGAGTGTATAGGCTACTCTGAGGAGTGGGGAGGGAACTGCATAGAAGGTACCCTTCACACAAAGAAGGCACCCAGAATGTGTGTGTGCCCTTCTCGCATGATTAACAGAGTCTATCAGAGTTTAGGGAAAGTTTTCTTGGCCTGTTGGCTGAAAGGAACCTCCAAAGGCATCTTAGATTCCACCAGACCCTCCCCCGAGGGTGTAAGCACCTTGGTGGATGGAAAGCCCAGGTGGATGAGCACACTCTTTGCCCTCTGCAAAGGCTCATTCCAGAGGTGTTCCCACACTCCCCTTCTGAGTCCCCTCGCTCAGTCTGTGGAGCTGGTGACTCTTAAACTCAGGAGGACTGAGAACTGTGTTGTCGTTGAAGGTATAGAACAAGGTTGCTGTTTAAATTTGGAAATTATGATAGCTGATAGCATGGCCTTTGTTCTCCAGACACCTGCCTGCTGTTCATACCAGGTCCTGCCCCAGGCTAACACTGCAGTGGCAGCCACTGGCCAAAGGTGTCCCTTTCATGGTTTCTAGATCCAAGGAAAACTGCATTTTCATGTATTGCAGTGTTTTTCAAATTATGGGTTGTAACCCATTAGTGGGTCATGAATTTAATTTGGTGGTTCAAGATCATCGTGCATTAAAGTGAAACAAAGTAATCCAGTAACCCATAGAGTGTGTGAAGATATTTACATTATGTTTATTCAACACAGGTCTCATATCCAAAGTATATACATTTGACCTTGGAACAACGCAGGGATTGGGGCACTGACCCTTTCTCTGCACAGTTGAAAATTCCAGTATAATTTAGAGTGGCCCCTCCGTTTACATGGTTTGTCAATATTCCAGGCTCTGCATCTGCAGATTCAACCAACCATTGTCGGTATAGCACTGTAGCATTTGCTGTTGAAAAAAATGTGTATCTAAGTGGACCTATACCATCTAAACTCATGTTGTTCAAGGGTCAGCTGTGTAGTAGAAAAAAGAGGAAACTCCAACAAATAAGTAAGGAAAAGACAAGCGACCTAATAGAAAAATGAGCAAAAGATACTTCAAACAGACACTTCACAAAGGAGGATATCCAAATAGGCAATAAGCATATGAAAGCATTATCAGTTATCAGGAAATCACAGATTAAACCAGCAATGAAATACCACTATAAACCCATGAGAAGGGCTAAAATGAAAAAGATAGGCAATATCTAATATTGGCAAAGATATGAAGCAACTTGGCAGTAAAGAGTTTGCCTGCAGTGCAGGAGACACAAGTTTGATCCCTGAGTCGAGAAGAGCCCCTGGAGGAGGAAATGTCAATCCACTCTAATATTCTTGCCTGGAAAATTCCAGGGACAGAGGAGCATGGCAGGCTGCAGTCCATGGGGTTGCAAAGAGTCGGACGTGACTGAGCGACTGAGCATGCGTGCATGAAGCAACTAGAACCCTCATATATGGCTGATGGAGACTAATTTGGTATGATGAATTTGGAAAACAGCCTGGCAGTATCAACTAATGCAGAGCGTATGCAACTAGCCGTTCCATCTTTAGACACTCATGTGGGCCATGCATACACCTGTCTACCCATAAACATGACCATCAGCAGCGGCATAGATAAACGGTGGTACAGCCACACAATGGAGTACTGTCCCCTGCTGTATCAGTGGCCCTCACAAGTATAATGTTGAAATAAAAAGCCAGGTACAAAGAAACTTTGTGACAACATTCATCTTAAGTATGTTGCCGCTGCTGCTGCTAAGTCACTTCAGTCGTGTCCGACTCTGTGCGACCCCATAGACGACAGCCCACCAGGCTCCCCCATCCTTGGGAATTTCCAGGCAAGAGTACTGGAGTGGGTTGACACTTCCTTCTCCTTATCTTAAGTATAAAAACAGACAAAACTAATCTATATTATTAGAAATCAGGGGGGAGGGGCTAGAAAATGGGCCGGGCACCAGGGGGCTTTCAAGGTGTTGATAAACCTCTGTCTTTTGATCTGAGAGCTGAGTACATGGGTGTTTTCAATTTGTGAGAGTTTATCCAGCTCTTTATCTATGATACATATGTTGTATATATATATGATATATATCATATATACATGATATATGTATACAGTAAGATCATGGCATCTGGTCCCATCACTTCATGGGAAATAGATGGTGAAACAGTGTCAGACTTTATTTTTTTGGGCTCCAAAATCACTGTGGATGCTGATTGCAGCCAAGAAATTAAAAGACGCTTACTTCTTGGAAGGAAAGTTATGACCAACCTAGACAGTATATTAAAAAGCAGAGACATTACTTTGCCAACAAAGGTCCGTCTAGTCAAGGCTATGGTTTTTCCAGTGGTCATGTATGGATGTGAGAGTTGGACTGTGAAGAAGGCTGATTGCCTAAGAATTGATGCTTTTGAACTGTGGTGCTAGAGAAGACTCTTGAGAGTCCCTTGGACTGCAGGGAGATCCAACCAGTCCATCCTAAAGGAGATCAGTCCTGGGTGTTCATTGGAAGGACTGATGCTAAAGCTGAAACTCCAATACTTTGGCCACCTCATGTGACGAGTTGACTCATTGGAAAAGACTCTGTTGCTGGGAGGGATTGGGGGCGGGAGGAGAAGGGGACGAGAGAGAATGAGATGGCTAGATGGCATCACCGACTCGATGGACATGAGTTTGAGTGAACTCCGGGAGTTGGTGACGGACAGGGAGGCCTGGTGTGCTGTGATTCATGGGGTCGCAAAGCGTTGGACACGACTGAGCAACTGAAGTGAACTGAAGGACTTCTCTGGTGGCTCAGACGGTCAAGCGTCTGTCTACAATGAGGGAGACCCGGGTTTGATCCCTGGGTCGGGAAGATGCCCTGGAGAAGGCAATGGCAACCCACTCCAGTACTCTTGCCTGGAAAATGCCATGGACGGAGGAGCCTGATAGACTACTTTTGTCCATGGGGTCGCAAAGAGTTGGACACGACTGAGCGACTTCACTTTCACTTTATATACAGTACTCACATTGTGCTTCAATAACAGTTTATAAAATGAATGTATAAACTATAATAAATAATAAATGAATAAAGAGGACTAGAGAACACAGCAGGTAGTAAGGGCAAGCACTGCTAAGTGAAACTCGGGTTACACGTGCATCCAGGCTGAGCTGAGATGTCCAATGTACTCCCTCCAGTGAGTCACAGACCAGAAACCCGTCGAACCCGCTCCTTTTTAAGATGAAGAGTCTAAGGCCCAGAGACGAGGGAGTTAAGAGAGAGCTGGGAGGAAAGCAGGGCTGGGAAGAACACTGCCTCCAGGACTCCTCCCGACGCCGCGTCCCCCGGTTCCACTGCCCGTCGGTGGGGCAGCGCGTGCGGCTCAGTCTGGCACCGCAGTCTCGGGGGCAGCCCCGGGCTTTCAGTCCGAGGGGAGCGGCTGTTCTCCCGCCGCAGACGGGCAGGGACCCGGCTCCAGCGCCCCACACGCCCTCTCCGCTCCTTCCTGCCCGAACTGCCCCCACAGAGCCCCGGAACACCACCGCACTGAGCGGGCTTTCATTTGTGTAAAACAACCGCCGTGCCAAAGCTCGCTCACGCCTGTGGAAGTTAGAAAACTGCGAAGAGAATACATAGGGAGAATACGAGCCAACAAAGCGGGAGTCAATGCTGGCTTTATGCTCTTGTTACAAGATGATGAGTCCATCCCGCAGACCCCTCCTGTGAGGGGCCCGGGGCGGCCGGCTCCTGAGGGCATGAGAGGGGCAGAGTGGTCCTGTCCTTGCCAGGCAGGGCTTCACAGAGGAGGAGACTGCTGTGCGGGTTTTAAAAGGCTCGGGGTGAACCTTGCACAGGGGCTAGAACCATCTGCAGTAAGAGGGTCATGTAACAGCAGGGGCTTTCCAGCTGTGTTGGCTGTGATGCTCAGCACAGAACACCTGTGGCATCTTCACTCTGCACACACCCAAACAGGGAAACGGGCACAGTGTAGGGTACAGCAGCCCAGCCCTCCCCAGGACCGGTGTCTAGCTGGATCCTGGAGACTGGGCGCAGGAGGGGGTCCCAGAGATGGTTTCAGGGAAGCCAAGAGGTTTGAGCTAAGGATCGAAGCAAGGGAAACTACACAGGCAAGATTTCCCAGGGCTGGCCAGAAGGTGAGAACCTCATTTGAGAGAAGCCATCTTGCATTCTGGAAAGTTCCATAGAGTCAGGATTGAAGAAATGTGTAGTGAAAATGAGGATCTAGAAGACATGGGCAGCGGCCAGCTGAAGGCCTCTGTGCCCTGACCGAGCATGTCTGGAGAGAGAAGGAAACAGTGCCTGAGATTCATACAGGCAAGACATGCCTGTAGCCTTGGAGACGGACTAAGAGATATAGGCAGACACAGGTATGAATGTTGGTGCAGACACAGGTATGAATGTTGGTGCAGCCCCAGAACTTTGTTTTACAGTGTTCACTTGTGCCATGTGCAAAAAAAAAAAAAATTTTCTGAGCACGCTTCTGATCCAGGCCTGGCTGATGGCAGAAGCTGGAGAGATGAGAAAAACAAGAGTTCCCAGCCTCACCTTCCTGCCAGTGGCTTGACAGGTCAAACCCAAACACAGATTTGACATGGTATTATTATTCTAGGGCAGAATATCCCAAACAGTGTTTTATGATACATCCGCCCTGCAAAATGTTGTTTGGGAAAAAAAGAAAAAGGTTTCCATGTTGAACAATCTGGAAAGTATTGTACACTGACCCCACTCCTGGGGGTTCTCACTGCCTCTGCTACTCTAAAGGCTCTGAGAAGTCCTGCAGGGAGGATGTCCACCTAATATTTCCCAAACTTACTTTCTCCAAAACACCTTTTTGGATGTCTATTGAAATCCCTCAGTTTCCAAACTGATTTGGGGAAAGTCCATCCTAGAGAATGGGCAGAAGGCTGCTGGGGAGCTCTGAGGAAGGAGAAATGGGCTCTGCCTGGGTGCAGACACAGAGAACTTCCTGGAAGAGGTGGATATGGCGTACACTGTAGAAAACCCAATCTGAACCCGGCCTGGGGTCTGGGCCCCAGCAGACGCCCGGTAAATAAATTAGTAAATGAAAGGGGACTTCACTGGTGTCCAGTGGTTGGGAATCTGCCTGCCATTGCAGGAGACCCAGGTTCCATCCCTGGTCCGGGAAGATCCCACTTGCCACAGAGCACCGAAGCCTGCACACTGTAACTACCAAAGCGCACATGCCATAGAGCCTTCGCTCCACAGCAAGGGAAGCCTCCACAACAAGAAGCCTTGTGTACCGCAGTTAAAGCGTAGCCCCCACCCCACTGCAACTGGAGAGAGCCTGTGGGCAGCCATGAAGACCCAGCACAACCAAAATGAATGAATGGCTCTGCTTTTGCTGGTGAAAAGAGTTCAGCTTCCTGTGCAGACGCTGGAGGCAGAAAGTCCATGCCGCACTGGGGCTGTGCAAATGTGGCATTGGCAGTTGGATGCACGGTCTCTTTCCTCACGCTTGTACCTCTTTCTTGACTGCTTTGGAAAAGGCAACAGGAGGCAGCGAAGGCAGAGTGGCTTAAGGCACGTACTCTGGGGCCACACTGCCTCGAATCCCAGCTCCATCACCTCCTCGCTGGTTCCATAGACAACCTGACAGAACCTTTCTGTCTCATCACCTTCATCTGTAAAATGGGCCTGAAAGTAGTGCTCAGCTTCATGGGGTTCCTATAGGATGGCCTTTAGACAGGGACGTGCAATAAGTACCCCATAACCACTAGCTCCTCCTATGTTGGCTGCTTTCTATCATTACCTCCCAGGCCTTCGCCCGAGCTCCCTTCCTCAGCATTTCCCAGCAGCCTGCAGTCCTTATGTTTCTGAGTGAGGCAATCTGCACATTTGTTCTCTTTCCATGAGCATCAGGAAGGGCCAGGCTGATGCTTCTTCATTTTCAGTAGTCTGGGCTGTTTGAGGGAAGGCTTGGGTTCCATTCCTGGTTATTAGCCTACAACCATTCCGGCTGGGTAAATATTTCAGAAGGAGTTCAGATCATCTATTATTAATTTACTGCAAGCAGTTGCTGTATTTTCCAGAACAGCTCTGCCTACAGGTGTTTTGTCGGCCATGTCGAGTTCTCCTGATCTTAAATGCTTTCCATGGGGTGCGCTGGCATCATCCCTCCGGCCTTTGTCTCCCTGGGGAAGGATGGGCAGTTGTATGAGCAAGGGGCTTGGGGTCCTTGCTGGATCCTGGGTAGTTTGGACAAAGATGCTGGTGGAGTCTGTGCTTTACACGGCTAGTTTCAGTATCACAGCTGACATACAGCCTGGAGACCTGAGGGTCATCCTTGAGAGCACGCTCCCTTCCCTGGCCTCCTGTCCAGTCGGTCACCAAGTCTTAGTGGTACCATCTCCAGAACCTCACAGTCCAATCCCTTCTCTCTTGCACTGCCCCCGTCAGCTAGTCCAAGCTGCCATCTTCCCCATCTTCCAGGTCCCAGCTTCCCCGATGGCTGAGCTACTTTAGACCCCTGCTTTGTGTTCCCAGTGAGACTCCCCCACCCCAATTCTTTTTCAATCACCTTTCATCTTTATATTACCTGTTCCTGGTCTGACTTCTCTGCTGAACCATAAGACTAGAGATTGAGTTCATTTTCTTAACAAATATAAATCTCCTCCCAGGTAGCAACAGACAAGACTGTGTTTTTCCTTTCTCCTGCCCTTCTATTTTTTTCTTCTTTCCTTTCTTTCACTTAATTACAGTGAAAAGGAGCCTAGTGACCAACTAGTCAAATTCCCTAGAGGAACCCCAAGGCCACAGTGGGAGGGAAGGAGGCAAAACAGGCAGGACCCTGAGCCCCCAACCCCTCACCAATCCAGAAGCGACCCTTTATCTTCTTTAGACATGAGTCTTATTTTAGAGTTTCTTTAGAGCAAGTAAGGTGGTTCTTCTATGCTGAAAGTTTTTGAAAACGCTGATCTGTTCGTCTATTCTCATTTCTCAGAGCAAAAATGTACCAAGAATTTTGAATATGTTCACTCATAAACAGAGCTTCCCTGGTGGCTCAGATGGTAAAGAATCTAGATGCAGTGCAGGAGACCCAGATTCGATCCCTGGATTGGGAAGATCCCCTGGAGAAGGAAATGGCAACCCACTCTAGTATTCTTGCCTAGAGAATCCCACAACAGAGGAGGCTGGTGGGCTGCAGTCCATGGCATGGCAAATAGTCAGGCACGACTGAGCGACCAACACTTTTCCACTTTCACTTATAAACAAGGAAGGTGTTTCCTCATTTCAGAGATCCAGAAACAGGTGCCCAGAGCAATTAGGAAACTTGTCCATGGTCACATGGCCAGTGTGCTTAGTGGCTCCAGAACTCCTATCTAGTATGATCAGACTCCAAGCTCTTTCCACTGACACCTGCTACCTCTCCAAGATCCATCATCTAGGAAACAGTGGCTTCCCAAGCCAGCCTCTCCGGCTGGCACAGCACATGGCCAGAGACAGATTGTTGGGATTTAATTGGGCACCGCTTGCTCAGAGGGACAGGACCTTCATTCCTAGGGTTTCCTGGCTGTGTGGGCTGTAAGATGCTAGGCAGAGAGAAATGGATGCTGTGAAAGCCAAGGGAGAGCTGGGCTGCTCCACCAGATGGTCCTTTGTGCCTGAAATAAAGTGACTTGAGCTGGGATCTCTGAGTCCCCGATACCTTCACCACACCTTGGTCTTGCTTCCCCTGTGTCAGGAGTTTCTCCCAGGAATGTCCAGGACAAAGTGACAACCCAGGAAAATAAAGCTGCTCTAGATTCTGCAAGAAAACAACACGCATCTCACCATGAACTTTTAGTGTCTCTTTCCTTACTTTGTCCTCATGCCCAGGTTATTTTGACCTTAACTTGGAGGTAAAGTCTGGCTTATTTAAACAGCAGTGAAACAGAATGGAAGAAGAGGAGGCTGAGAGCTTGCCCCGGGCTGCCTCAAGAACTCACCACGTGACTCCCTTTGGACTTGTCACATGACTCCTCTAAGTCTCAGCTTCCTCATCCATCTTTACAATGAGTGTGTTTGGACAAGATGCCCTTGCCCACTGTGGCAAGAAGTGTTCAAAGTCCTGAGTTTCCCCCTCTACTTTCCCAGATCCGCTCTTACTGCTGTGTGAACTTGGATGAGTTATGAAGGCTCTAATGGTCATCTTTATCACCCGCAAAATGGGGTGGTGATAATGCCTATCTCACAGATTTATTGTGGGGACTGAAAAGTAAGGCACTTAGAGTGATGCCCAGCATGTCGTTCCTAGTTTAGTTTGCTGCTGTGGTGTTTGTGATTGCCTCCATTCATGGAATGGTACATTATGATTCTGCACTTTTGTTTGTCTAGACCACGTCCAGTGGTTAGTAGTCACACTTTTAGCTTTCATTGGCGGAGAAAACTACAGTGACAGATAACTGCTTTGGATTCAGTAACATTCGAACACAATACATATTCCTCATAACACCCCTACTATATTGTGCAAAACATCAGTTCCGTTACGTACAATCCTCAGTGAGCCAACATACAGGTTCCTAGATTGTTGCAGGATAATATGCTCTCAATTAGAAACTTCTGATCTAGGATCATTGCAGTCTCCTCCAGCGTAGCTCATGGCACAAAGTTAATGTTTGAATGAACAAGTGACTGAAGGGATGGATGGATGGATGGATGGATGGATGGATGGATGGGTGACTCTCTTTTTCATATGCCTCTCGATATACTTTGAGCAGAATAATAAGTGTGTTATTTGTGTTCATGTGGGTATGTGTCTATGAACATTTTCAGAGAAAGTCCAAGCTATTTCTGTCCCGAGGAAGAAGATAGAGTTTGCATATTCCCCTCTTTTTTAGTTTATGGGGTCATTTTTCACTGGAATCCTTCCAGCTTGCTGGCCCTGACAAAAGATAAGCAGCCCCTCTGCCTCTCCCAAGCCTTCCTCCTCCAACAATGAGGGCTTTGTGCTGGCAAGACTGCCTCTAGATGTCTCTTTCCCAAGGCCCCACAGCTTCTCTGGCTTCTCTCAGGAGTGTTGATGGGGGAGGGACACAGACAGTGGAATTCAGGGAGCCGCGCCTATGGCCTGGTGCCAACCCTACAAGTCAGGCCAGGGTAGACAACTCAGTATCTGTTCTGGGATACGGGCAGCCCGGTTACCTGAGCTGGTCATCCAGCTATCTGCAGCCAGCGCCCTGGGAATCATGAGGCTCTGGTTTCCTGGAGTCTTTTGCCCCATGCATGCCCAGGGGAGGATCAGAGCTGGGGAGGATGGGTGGGAGATGGCAGAGGGATGGAGAGCCAGTCTCAGGGTGTGAAGAATTTCACCCCATCGGCACAAGGGGCTGCTGTGGCTGCAGCCTCTTAGGGCTTCAGTTCACTAATAAGATTAAAATGCCAACAGCCTGCCTCTACACACACACTCTGGAACACAGTGGCCTGAGCTGCTTAATGAGTGTTAGTCAGGAATCGAAGAAAGGCCCGGGCAGGCGCCTGGCTGATGCCTGGTTGATTAGAGCACTAAACGTGTCACCATTTGAAAGCCAGCACTTGCTGGAGAACAAACCCAGGGTTGAGATTTCCTGGTAGCGCTTACATCCCCCACTGTTTCCAGATGTTTACAGTCGTAAGCTGATCTGGGTGAGGCAGGGTGACAAGGGCAGCTGGATAATGACAGGACACAGTGACTTACCCCAATGGTGGGCTTCCCTTATGACCCAGTTGGTAAAGAATCCGCCTGCAATGCACAAGAGGAGGGTTTGATCACTGGCTTGGGAAGATCCCCTGGAGAAGGGAATGGCAACCCGCTCCAGTATTCTCGCCTGGAAAATCCCAAGGACAGAGGAGCCTGGCAGGCTGTAGTCCATGAGGTCCCAAGAGTCGGACGTGACTTAACCACCATCCCAAGAGTAAACAGTGGTTACCTAAACCTGGCTGCCTACCAGAAACAGAGGGTTAGTTTGTTTCTTTGTTGTTTGATTTTTGTTATTTTGAAAATACAGACTCCTGGGTCCTATCCCTAGAGGTTCTATTTCTTGAGTCCTGGAGACCCAGCAATCTATATGTTTTAACAAGGACACTGGATGGATCTGATACTTCTAGCTGAGCCCTCGTCTCAGGAACTGTTACTCTGTAGAATGAGGTCACCATGGACCCAGATTGGCATCAGACTCTCCCTTCCGAAGCTGTGGCCTCAGGCCTGTTGCTCAGCTCTTAACCCAAGATGCATCATCTCTAAAAAAGGATTAGACGAAATTGTACAGCCACTATAGAGAACAGTATGATGAGTCCTCAAAAAATTAAAAATAGGATTGCCATGTGAAAAAGCAATTCTGCTTTGGGGTCTATAAGAGAATTGAGGGCAGGGACTTGAAGTGGTAGTTGTACGCCCACGTTCATAGCTGCATTATTTACAATAGCCGAGAGATGGAAGCAACCCAAGTGTCTGCAGTGAGTGTCAGTGGATAAAGGCATAAACAAAATTTGGCATAGGCATACATGGGAGTATTAGTCAGCCTTTAAACAGGAAGGCCGTCCTGACACATATACAACATGGAGGAGCCTTGAAAATATTAGGCTAAGTGAAATAATCAGTCACAAAAGAACAAATACTGCAGGATTCCACTGTAAGGTACTTTACCAGATTATAGAGACAGTAAAATGGTAGTTGCCAGGGGCTGGCTGGAGGGGTACTGGAGGTTCATGGGTACAAGGGTTTCAGTTTTGCATGAGATGGAATGAGTTCTATAGTGGGATCTTGGTGATGACTGCACAACGAGGTGAATTAATGTATTTAATGCCACTGAACTATACACTTACTAATGGTAAGAATGGTGAATTCTAGGTTATATATATTTTACCACAATTAAAAAAGAATATAACTAATATCTTCCCTCCGGAGTCATTCTGAGAATGGCATACTATAGCATCTGTTAGAAAACCTAACACAATGCCTAACACACAGCTGCTGCTGCTGCTGAGTCACTTCAGTCGTGTCCGACTCTGTGTGACCCCACAGACAGAAGCCCACCAGGTTCCCCCGTCCCTGGGATTCTCCAGGCAAGAACACTGGAGTGGGTTGCCATTTCCTTCTCCACTAACACACAGCACACACACATAAAAAAAGGTTTCTTTTCTCTTCATCATCTACCTATTCCTTTCATAAACATTTTCTTCCCTGAGAGCTTTTTAATCTTTGTTTCCCCACAAAGATGTGTCTGAAGGGAAGGGGAAGAGGGAACTGATATTTGTTGATAGCTAATTGTGAGTTTTTGACCCTTATTTACCCTTGGGAGGTGGGTCTTCCCACTTTACAGATGAAGAAACAGAGGCTTAGAAAGGTTAAATGACTTACCTAAGATCTCAAAACTGAGACACAGCAGAGCTAAGCTTGCTTCACTGTACCCTTCTGAGCAGCTTTTAACCTACAGATGGCTGAAGAATTTGGCTGCCACTCTCCAAGGAGAAGATGCAAAAAGTTACTCTTGTTGATGGACTGTGATGTCAGTTAAGGCAGTGCAAAATCTGGTTGGACATCTCCTCCAGAGAGGAAGCAGAGCCTTGACTGAGCTGAGGTTGTGTTTGGCCCCAACCTGTGTTGGCTCTTTGCTCAGAGCCAGGCTCTTGACAGCCCTACCTGTCCTACTATTAGGCAAGACGCAGTCTTGCTCAGAACTCCTAAAGAACGGCCTGTTCCAGAGATCGGGGCTCTCTGACATCACGTGAAGTCTAAATCAGCCTCGAAGCTAGCCACCTGCCCGCTTAGCCCAAGCAGGAGAGCTGTGTGCCCCTCAGGGACAAAGGGATGCTGATTCCCGTGCAGCCCTTCTAGCATGAGTTGAAGAAAGTGAGAGACAGCTGATGAAGGGGAGAAGTGTGGGCACCGTGTGGGCGGGATACCAGGCGTGTGGTTGCTGCCAAAGTCAACATTAAGGGTAAAGTTTTATTACAAATGCGTGAGCTGAATTAGACAGCAAGCTGAGTAGCTGCGTTTTCAACATCATCATCAGAGCAAAGTAAATAACTAAATTGGATGCTCAAATATATATTGGGTATACATAAACATCATGATGATGAGAATGATAGAGGTAAATTGAGTAGCTGAACTGGATAGTAAATTGGATTGCCAAAAAAATTAAAAATTGTATTTATCATACCCGAATCCATGCTAAGCATTTTATCCTAATTTCCTCTGTCTTCCCCTAAAAAGTCCTGTGAGGTATATACTATCATCACTGTTTTACAGACAAGGAAAACTGAAGCCAGGGGACTTGGGTGTTCAAGGCAGTATAGCTAATGCTGCTCTACAGTCAGAACCCAAGGTCTACCTGGCCCCAGAAATATCATTTTTACTCCAGCAGGTTTAGTATGTAGTAGGTAAATCAGATGGAGAAGGAAATGGCAACCCACTCCAGTGTTCTTGCCTGGAGAATCCCAGGGACGGGGGAGCCTGGTGGGCTGCCGTCTGTGGGGTCACACAGAGTCAGACATGACTGAAGTGACTTAGCAGCAGCAGCAGGTAAATCAGAGTTGATTATTCATTTTCAGAAACAAAATCATTTACTTGTTTTATAGGAGGAGTCCTTTGAAAGGCAACTCTTATACCGTGCATTTAACATAAAACCCTGATTATAAAGATTCATTTGGGGAAAGTGGTTCTAAGAATAATCCTTCCCATCTGGGTGGCTGTAACACTGTATTGCAGAGCACTGTCGCAGGTATTATGTTAAGCATCACTTTGACTTAGACAGAGGCTTGTCACTCTTTCCTCTGCAGTGTTCGGTTTTCGTCAGTGGTTGAACAGCAGGCTCTGGTGCTGAATTTGAATCCCAGCTCCACCACACACTGCCTGTGCAAACTCGGACAAGCTACTTAGCTTCTCTGAGTCTCAGTTTCTTTGTCTATGTGCATTCATGCGTGCTAAGCTGCTTAAGTTATGTCCAACTCTTTACAACCCCATGGACCGTAACCCTCCAGGCTCCTCTGTCCACGGGATTCTTCAGGCAAGAATACTGAAATGGGTTACCATTTCCTCCCCCCCGGGGATCTTCCCAACCCAGGGATCAAAGCCATGTCTCTTATGTTTCCTGCGTTGGCAGGTGGGTTCTTTACCACTAGCACCACCTGGGAAGCCCATCTATAGCCCATCATCTATGAAGTAGGCATAATGATTGAGGATTTTTATATAAGGAATGTTAGGCCCTTGTCCCAGAGCATCACAGAACAAGTGAGGTATGTCACTTGTAATCTACCATGTTCACCCAGTGACCTTCAGAAGATAATTTGGCTTCCTACATAGAACGCTTTGATCAGACTAATGTGGATGGTTTTGTTTCTCAGTGTCAATCACTATACTGACTTTCTGCCTTATACTTCAGTCTTGTGTATACTTTCCAAGGATCTTCAGATCTCATTAACTGGACTGAGACACTGATGAATTTGTTTCTGGAAAAGTCAGGCTAATATCCTGACCCCAGGGTACAGAAAATTCCCCAGATTCTGCTTCTGTGCCTAGTTTCCTTACTCTGCTCACAGGATTCTGGTGTCCTGAGCAAGCACTTTGGAAGGCCCAAGTAGAAACAGCCTCTGAGACCAGGTGGAAAGTTGGAAAGCCTGGCCTTCTTTCAGACACTAGAAATCCTCAGGAACAAAGGCAGTTGGATATTGAGATCTGGAGTTCAAGAAAGAGGTCAGGGCTCGAGACTAAGACTCAGGCTGCAGGCCCAAGAGTAGATGCAGTTGCCCAGGTAGCATGAGATGTAAGGGTGTAGCGTGAGGTGAAAGGTCAAGTTTACCACAGTGATTCAGGGGAAGCGAAGACCTGAGCTAGTCCATGGCAGTGGGAAGGAAAGGAAAGTTATGAACATACAGTCAATGGGATGTGATCTCTGCTGGTGTGAGAGCCAGGTGAAAGAGATGGGGATGATTCAACGTTGAGTAACTCCCCAGCCCCTGCCTCTGCCCTCTCCAGGCTGAGCAGGTTGCTCCCCGTGGATGCTCCCACCGTGTCTCTTCACAGCAAACCCCACAGTGTATTGTGATTTTCTCTGTGTGTGTGCCAGCATCTCCCTCATTTCCACCATCCAGGTGCATAGTCACTTACTTTCAAGTCCTGAATCAGATATTAATATGCCCCACTCCTCCAGCCCCTTTCTGTCTCCCTTATCCTGATTCAGTTTTCTTCACAGCCCTATCCTACAAAGATAACTGATTATTTGTTTATTGTCTGTCTACCCTGACTGGTACCGAAGCTTGATAGAGTGGGGACTTGGCCTAATTTGTTCATGACTCTGTACCTAGAGCCCGGTGACAGCTTAAGGTGCCTGGTAAACAGTAGCTAAGTGTCCCCTGGCTCCTTACTTGCCCAAACTGAATATGTCCCATCCTCATAACCACCCTAGTCATAGCCTGGAAGCCCTTACTTGACACAACAGTCCAAAGACTGCATTGTTCTGCCCTGAATAATTAGACTGTGATTTCTCTTGATGAACATACTCTGATGAACAGGTACTGTTACATAATTTGTGGGGGAAAGTGCAAAATTAAAATGTGGATCCCTTGTTTTCAAATTAAGAATTTCGAGATAGCCATAGCAGAGCATGTAACCAGGCATGGACCTTTCCTTGGCTGCCTTGGTGGCTCAGGTGGTAAAAAATCCACCTGTGATGCAGGAGACACAGATTCGATCCCAGGGTCAGGAATCCCTGGAGAAGGGAAGGGCAGCCCACTCCAGTATTCTTGCCTGGAGATTTCCATGGACAGAGGAGCCTGGCGGGCTAAAGTCCATGGGTCGCAAAGAATCGAACACGACTGAGCAGCCAGCACATTCTTTGGCTTCCCTGGTGGCTCAGAGGTAACGTATCAGCCTGCAATGCAAGAGACCCGGGTTCACACACACAAGGGTCTTTCCTTAGTGTGGGCCTTTGTGCGACTGCACAGGTCACATTCACATCTGTGTGGCTGGCCCTGCAATGAGGACCAGATCTTAGAAGGTTGTAAATACCAGTCTCAGAGTTTCTATTTTGTCATGTAGAAAATAAGGAATGACAGAAGGATTTTGAACAGAGGTGACATTTAAGTTTTTGTTTTTGGTGAAAATTTGCACAGGTTATAAAGGTATAAAGCCCTGTTAATCTTGTCCTCCTGTACCCTCCTTCCCTGAAGGTACCAAACCTAAAAGTAACCAGTGACTGTTTGGTTAATTTCCTTCTTTTTGAGGTTCTGTTTTTGTTTTTTGTTTTCTGTGTAATGTAATTAGGATCATAGTTCAGCTACAACGTCTTGTCCTGCTTTGGTCGTTTGATAGTGGAAGAAGAGGAGGAGAGGGACTTGTTAAATGCATGCTCAGGGGAGACGGGCCTGGGAGCCAGCTTACAGAGCAGATTGGGGGTACAGATTGGCACCAAGGACTGAGATGGAGGCATTTAAGGGTCCTGGAAGAGAGAACCTGGAGGCCTTGGATTAAGGAAGGGATTCAGGCCTGGAGAATTCCATGGACATAGTCCATGGGGTCCCAAAGAATCGGACACAACTGAGAGACTCTCACTTCACTTCACTTAACAGAGGTAAGAGTGGAAGGACAGCTTAGGAGCTGGAGTCACTCTGATGGGAGGTGACTACAGCCCCCAGACCATTGAATGCCCTTGACCAGTTGGAAAGAGCATCAGATTCTAGCCCTGTCTTTCAGGGATTATGCATGCTACGACAAGCATCAGGGTCAAACACAAGGCCTTGGCTCTTGCCCTCGAGAGCTAGACTTGCCCAAACCCCTCCGCTAGGGCTCAGATTCCTAAAGCTGGGCCCACGGGCTGCCACACACCCCACCACCACCCGACAGCCCATGACAATAGCAAATGGGACTCCAGGGAGAGAGCAGGGGGGTCCAGGTTCCCAGGGGTCAGGAGATGCCTGGGGGCTTAGATTTGCCCATTTTGTTGTTAATCACCAGTGCCTGGGCTGGCAAAGGGGAGAGTTAACATTGTCATTGGATCCTTAATTGTGCGTTTCATGAATTTTCATGTTTCCGCTTGCAAGCTTAATGTCTCTTTCTTGGTGAGTTTTTTTGTACTTGAGCATAAGAGCCTTGTAATTACAGAGTGTTGTGGATTGCAGAGGGTGATTAAAATGGATTTCATGAAATCTGAAGCTCCCCACCTTCCCCCCGCTCTGCTGTGTCTCCCTGTCTCTCTCTCTCTCATACACACACACACTCACAGAGCCACCACCAGCACACACATACACTCACACACACTCACACACAGAGCCACCACCAGCACACACATACACTCACACACACTCACACACAGAGCCACCACCAGCACACACATACACTCACACACACTCACACACAGAGCCACCACCAGCAATCCAATAGGCGATGGGGAGTAACTCAAGCCAGAATCCCATGAAGTTCAGAGACTCAGGATGTGAGGAGATGAATTTTCTTCCCAATGCTTTTCCTCCCTGGCTTTTGGCTCTGCTCCCAGAGAGCGTACTCCCTTTTCTTCCTCCTCCCTTTCCTGAGTGAAGTCCACCTACATCCCTGACCCCCAGCCAACTCTGACCCCCAGGGCTGGCAGCTTTCTCACTCACAGCGATCATAAAACAAGGAGTAGGTTCTCATCATTGCTTCTGTACAGTCATTAAGCATGCCTCACTTACCTTTGCAATCAGCCTTTGCTCCCATCTAAAAGGGTGACTCGCTTTGAATAGGGGCCTGAAGGTTGCTGAAACCAGCGAGGGTATAAGAATTCCCATTGCAGCATCTTTTTTCCTAGGACAAGTTGGTTCTCGTTGGCAGCGAGATCTACTCTTTACCTTACACTGAATCCGGGAGGGCTGGCTGGTGCTCTGAGGACACTTGAAAGAATAAGTGACCTGGGCGTGGAGCATGGAGATGTGGGAGGGGGTGGCTGGAAGGCTTCCTAGAGGAGGATGGTGGTAGGATCCCTGGGGAAGGACAGCAGAGAGGCACTGCTGCTTGTATGGCACCATATTGTATCTGGGTTTCCATGGCATTTTCCCCACTAGAGTCAGGGGGGCCTCCCCAGCGTGTGTGTATTAGTTGCTCAGTTGTGTCCGACTCTATGCGACCCCGTGGACTGTAGCCTGACAGGCTTCTCTGTCCATGGGGGTTCTCCAGGCAAGAATACTGGAGTGGGTTGCCGTTTCCTTCTCCAGAGGATCTTCCTGACCAAGGGATCGAACCCCAGTCTCATGCATTGCAGGCAGATTCTTTACCACCTGAGCCATCTGTTGCTTGCGTGGCACTGTATCGTATCTGGGTTTCCATGGCAGTTTCCCCACTCGAGAGTGGGCTCCCCAGGATGGCCTGCGGTCTAACCCGTCTCGGTGACCCCCGTGCCCAGTAGGCATCCCAGCACACTGAGGAGGTGCCCAGGGTGCTTCTGCTTAGACAGAGCTGACAGCCACATGCTGGATGGGTCAGCCCTGAAGAGGAAGGGAGGCCCTTCACTGCACAGGCCCGGGAAAACAGCCGCAGCTTAATCATCTAGGAAGGTTGGGCCAAGTGCTTGACTGGCACAAGGCCTGTCTCAGATACCCTGCTCTGGAGTCCAGTGTCACCCTTCCGAAGTAGACTCATGCCACCCATCCTCCCAGAGGGGGAGCCTGTGGCATGGACAACTTCTTTCTTTTCCTGAACTTTTAAATTTACCTGACATGTACATCCCCATGTACCTTGCTACCTGGGCTTCCCAGGTGGCTCAGTGGTAAAAGAATCCACCTGCCAATGCAGAAGAGACAGGAGATGTGGCTTCAACCCCTGGATCGGGAAGATCCCCTGGAAAAGGGAATAACAACCCACTCCAGTAGTCTTGCCTGGAGCCTAGAGGGTCGTAGTCCATGGGGTCACAAAGAGTCAGACAGGACTGAGCAACTAACAGCGCGCGCACACACACACACACACACGTACATGTCCTTGCTAGGTCTGTGGTTTCCACTTCAACGTGTGGATCCAGGAGCCTCCAACAGACAGTCTTTTCCCCTCTCCAGCCAGCACCATCAACCTGGTCCTGCTCAAACCGCTGACAGGCAGAGATGGAAGCCGCTGAGAAGATCTGCATGACCTCTCCCTTCTTCCTCTCCCCAGCATACATTGTCCTAGCAGCTCCTGAGTGCTGGGCCATAGTCTCTAGGTCTCAGGCTGGAACTCCCCACCCTGGGTGCCCACTGTGAGTGAGTGAGTTAACAGGGAAGTGCAGCCAGGGGTCTCCTCTGCTCCAGCATGGTTAGGGAGAGGGCTGCCCGACCAATGCAGACGGCCCTGCTGCCTGTAGCCCTGGGTTCTGTGTCTGTACATCGGAGGGCTGACTGTGTACCTTGCTGTGTGCTTAGTCGCTTAGTGAAGTCCAACTCTTTGCCATCCTTTGGACTGTAGCCAGCCATGTTTCTCTGTCTGTGGGATTTTTTTTCAGGCAAGAATACTGGCATAGGTTGCCATTTCCTTCTCCAGGGGATTTTTCCCACCCGGGGATCGAATCAGGGACCAAAGGACTTGAGACTCCATGGATTTTGGTATCTATGGGGATCCTAGAACCAGTCCTTCTTGTATACGAAGGGATCACTTGATAAGAGTTGGGCAGCTGCATATCAGGTTTGCAGCAGTGATAAGACCTGGTCCCACTCTGAAGGCAGTGCAGGTGAGAGGGGCTCCTATAAAGAGGGTAGGCGTTGGGCTCTGAGAGCAAGCATGATGGAGATGTACAGAGTGTCTTAGCTGCAAACGGGGGTGTTATTATTTCTATGAAAAGGATCAGGGAAGACTTTATGGGAGAGGTGATATTTAAACTAAGCCTCAAAGGATAAGAAGAAATTCACCAGCAGGAAATGTCTTTGGGGCCAGACCGCGGAAGGAGATAGGCAGAAAGTAAGTGAAGGAATGCAAACCATAATAAGAGCAGCTGTATTAGGTACCAACAGAGTGCCAGCTGCAGATTCGCTCACTTAGTGGTCCTTAGGAAATGGCAACCCACTCCAGTGCTCTTGCCTGGAGAATCTCAGGGACGGGGAGGGCCTGGTGGGCTTCCGTCTATGGGGTCACACAGAGTCGAACACGACTGAAGTGACTTAGCAGCAGCAGTAGCAGCCACAGTGCTAAAGGTGCCCCCATTTTGCAGCTGAGCAAACAGGCACAGAGAGGCTCCGTAATTGGCCAGAGTCACCCAGCTAGAAAGTGGCAGAGCTGGGATTCAAAGCCAGGCTTTGTTCCACAGGCCTGCTTCTTAGGAACATGGCACTTCAGGTGTCTGAGTGCTGTATTTGGAAGGCACTGGCTGGCTCTTTGCAGACATGTACTTATTAGAACCTCTCAGTGACCTTTTGAAACGCTTCATGCCCATTTTACTTGTGGGGAAACAGAGGCTTAGAGGGCTTTCCCAGCTTCCACGGTTTGGCTGGGTTTTTTTCAATTTTTATTTGTTTGGGTGTACCAGATCTTAGTTGCAGTGTGTGGAATCTTTAGTTGTGGCATGCAAAATCTTTAGTTGCAGCATGTGCGATCTAGTTCCCTGACCAGGCATGGAACCCCGGCCACCTGCATTGGAAGTTCTGAGTCTTAGTCACCAAACCACCAAGGAAGTCCCTGCTCCGGGCTTGGAACCTCAGCCTCCTGCCCAGCTCCAAAGTGCCCTTCCTCCCTCCAGCACATGGCAGAACCAGCCTCTGTTTCCCTGAGTGTTTTGCACCTCTTGCTTCCTGGCTAGAAGGCCTCCTGAGCTCACCACCCCACCCCCACCCCGAGGCGATCACTGCCTCAGATGCACATAAAAATGAGGCTGGTTCACAGGCAGGCTGGAGGAAACTCACTTCACACAGCTGCCTCTGCCCTCGTAACAATTAGGCCCTGTCGCACCAAGCCTTCTGAGAGGGCTTCATAAATACCTGTGCCCAGCCAAATTTATTGGCGAGCAATATTAATCACATATTAAAATGAAAAAGTGAAATAAATTATAACTGGCAATCTTCTGCTTCCAAAAAGCCACCTGCAGCTCCACCAGGTAGCTGGCACCTTGCTCTCCCAAACTGTTACACGGCCCTGCCCTCTGCTGTAAATGTTGACATCCCTCCTTAGACAGAAGGCCGGCTCTTGCAGAAACCCACACATGTGTGCCCTGCCTTCCTGCTACCCCAGCATTGCAAAACTGAGGCGACGGAGTTTTCCCGGGCCTGCTGGCAGCAGAGAGGAAATGGCTAACTCCGAGTATGTTTGAGTCTGTGTGTGTCGGGGCAGGAGGAAGGGGAGAGGGCCAGAGAGAAGGGGAGGACAGACAGACAAGAGATCCTCATCTGGACCCTGTCATCAGATGTGGACCCGTTTCTGGCCCAGGGGCACCATGGTTACCAGGGCCAGTGGCCAGTGCCTTCGCTGGCCAGGAAGCACCTGCAGGAAGATGGCAGATCTGTTTTACTGTTTGATTCATAGTTTGCCATTTTCCAATTACAAACGTATTAGTACCTGAATGATGAGAGGATGAGATGGTTGGATGGCCTCACCGACTCGCTGGACATGAGTTTGAGCAGGCTCCGGGAGTTGGTGATGGACAGGGAAGCCTGGCGTGCTGCAGGCCATGGGGTCGCAAAGAGTCAGACACGACTGAGCGACTGAACTGATTGACTGACTGACCTGAATGATGTGTCCTTCTGAGTACATAACATCTGGAGGCATATGGCACCCTTTTGGCCCTTTTGGGTGGCGTTCATTTGGATCACTTTGTTCCGATGGTGTCCCAGGGTTCTCCAGAGATGAAGACAAATAGAATATGTATATAAAGGGACTTATACATATATATTTGGAGAGAGAGCGTGCAAGAGAGATAGACTTTTAGGAATGGAATTGGCCCACAGTTGTGGGGCTGACCAGCCTGAAATCTGCAGGGTAGGTTGGAAATTCAGGCAGGAGTTGATGCTTCAGTCTTAACACAACATTTCTTTCTCTGAGAAACCTGTATTTGCTCACAGGGCCTTTCAACTGATTGGATGAGGTCCACCCATATCACTGAGGATAATCTCCTTTATTAAGTCAGCTGATGTTTAGATGTTCACCTACATCTCCAAGACTCATTCACAGCACCACCTGGATTAGCATTTGATCGAATGACTGGATGTTATAGCCCAGCCAGGATCCCACATAAAGCTAATCGTTACGCATGGTGCCCCTATTGTCATGTTTTCCTTTGTAATATTTTTTAGGGAGATACTTCAGGACTAGGTAGACATCCTGTTTCTCATCGAATCGTTTCCCCCTCAGTTTGGCATCTATTAGTGACTTTTGCTGGAATCAGTTTTTGCAATTATAGTTACATAAAGAGCTTTCCCTGGGGGAGGGGTTGGGAACTTGGTTTCAGGCCCCAGCTCTGCCACTGAGTGGGTCCTGTGACTTGGAACATGTTAGCCGACTCTCCCGAGCCAGGGTCCTCCGTGCTCAAATAGAGGTGACAGCACTTACCCCAAAGGCTTGGAGTGCTTACTGAATGCAGTAACAGATACCAAGAAGGCATTCCCCGGAGTCTGTGGCGTTGAAGGCATGAAATAGACACGTCCAGGCCTCAGTGAAGTAACGGCTGACTTGTCCCTGAGCCACATTGGTTAGCCAAGTGATCTGAGACCAGTGGAAAAGTCCCTTCAGCCAAATGGGATGCAGTGTCAAACCCCACCATTAGCACTGACTCAGCAACCTTGACCAGCTGTGACAGGAGACACCATCTGAAAAGCGCTCCCAGAGCTAGCTACATTCAAGCTGAGTCCCTAAGGACAAAGGGAGGGAAAGTGCTCCTGGTGGAGGAGTAACCTGGGCAATGGAGGTGGGTGGGGGAGAGGGCGAGGGGTCTTGGCTGTCTGGGAAGCTTGGGTAGGGGTTCATGTTGTTAGTCTCTCAGTGGTCCACCTCTTTGTGATCCCATGTACTGTAACCCGCCAGGCTCCTCTGTCCATGGAATTCTCCACGCAAGATTGGGACTGGGTAGCCATTGCTTTCTCCTGGGGATCTTCCTGACCCAGGGACAGAATCCGCATCTCCTGCATTGCAGGCAGATTCTTTACCGTCTGAGCCACCAGGCAAGCCAGGTGTTAGTAAGTTCTCCCAAAAAATCACAGAGGGAGCTGCCTATTTGTATGTCCTTTCTCCTGTTATTACTATTATGAGTAGCATCGCTATTCTTAAGTAATATTTAGCCACACATTATACACATTAGAAAGCAGCTCAGTCTTCCTGGGGAGAAACAGCACGGCATCACGGTCATGATATGGACTCGAGCCGGAATACTTGGGTTCGAATCCCAACTCTACATTTTACCAGTTACAGGACCGTGAGCAAAATTAACTTCTCAGAGCCTCTGTGTCCTCCTGTGTAAGATGGAGGTGACCGTAATTGTCGCTTCCTCCCGGGATTGGAGTGACGGTTAAGTGAGTTCATGTTTCTTAAGAGCTTAGCTCGGTAACCGGCAGGCGCAGAGTAAGCAATGTGCTTACTTGTTGGATAAATAAGGAAGTATATTTTAGATATTTGCTCAGAAAGTTACTGTTTTCCTTCCAGCTATTCAACAACACGCTCTCAATGCTCCCATTTATCTCCAGTCTACTTACATTGCAGTTTACTTGGCTGCTCCACCGCAGAGCTAGTCACTGCTGTCATAGAAAATGCAGACGGTGGGGATGGGGAGGGTCAGGAGATGTGAGTTCTGGTCCCGTCTCTGCCGTTACCCTGCACTGTGACCTTGAACATGTCAGCATCTTTGTCTAAGCCTCGGTTTTCCCCTCTGTAAAGTGAGAGAGTTGAACAGATGATGTCAAAGAGCTCTTCCAACCTGAAGCCCCGAGTACTGGTGACCTGTGAGTGGCTTTCCCTGGAGGGACAGGCAGGGGGCCAGCGCCTACTACACGCCAGGCACTGCCGGGCTCTCTCCTCACATGCTATCTGCTTGTGGTCCTCACAGCAACCTGGTAAAGCAGGAATTTTATTCTCACATTACAGTCGGAGGTGCCAGGGCTCTGGGAGATTAGGTGGCCAGCTGGTCACTCAGCTGATAAGGATCACAGCCAGAACTCCAACAGGATTGCTTGTCTCCAAGCATTTTCCTTCCATTAGTCTGGCTTCCTCCCAGATGGTGTCCTGCAAAGGTTTAATGAAGGAGTGAGTGAGTAAGTGAACAAAAGCATCCTTGCTCACTTATACTTGAGGAAATTTCTCCTCTGTCTCTGCTTTCAAGTAGATATACTTTGGAGCTAGACAGATCGATTAGAATCCTGCCTTTGCCACGTGCTAGCTGTGTGACTTGGGGCACATTATTTGACCTCTCTGGGACTGTTTCCTAGTCTTTAAAAGAGGGATGGGATTTCCTACTTCATACAGCTATCTCGAGGCTTGAAGAAAGAGCATGTGTGAAATATTAGTACAGTGACTAGAATCTAGGTAATCTCTAAAAATAATATAACATCTTGATTGTGGTTGTATAAGTCAGTGGTTTTCAGATCTCGAAATGTCAAGGAAAAGCCAAATGTCAAAAGAAAAGTTGCCAAGTTTGTATTTTGCTAAGTAAGCCTATAAAGAACACAATTACCATATTGTCACACAGTTAATTGATAATGGTAACTAAAGATCGCTGAAGAATTGATGCTTTTGAACTGTGGTGTTGGAGAAGACTCTTGAGAGTCCCTTAGACTGCAAGGAGATCCAACCAGTCCATTCTAAAGGAGATCAATCCTGGGTGTTCTTTGGAAGGACTGATGCTAAAGCTGAAGCTCCAATACTTTGGCCACCTCATGCAAAGAGTTGACTCACTGGAAAAGACTCTGATACTGGGAGGGATTGGGGGTGGGAGGAGAAGAGGACCACAGAGAATGAGATGGCTGGATGGCATCACTGACTCGATGGAGGTGAGTTTGAGTGACCTCTGGGATTTGGTGATGGACAGGGAGGCCTGGCGTGCTGTGATTCATGGGGTCGCAAAGAGTTGGACACGACTGAGCGACTGAACTAAATTGAACTGAACTGAACTAGAGTCTGCCCAGAGCTGAGCTAGTTCTCACAACCAAGCAGCTGCTTGATTACCTCACTCTTGCAGAGAGCTGCTAGGGTCAGCCCTTTACCTGTCTGGTTTAGATACACATTTCCCAAAGTGAAGTTTGGAAACTCCTTTAAGTCAGCACGAAAAGGCTGAAAGTAGCTGGGGGAGGAGGGCAGGAGATAGGTACTGGCCAGCCTGGCCTACTTGGCAGGACCCTCCAGCTCTGCCAGATGGAAATGTCTCTGAACTAGGAGTCAGAAGAGGTAGGTTTAGCCTCAACTCTCCTTCCGATTTACTGTGTGACCTTGAACATGTCCCTCTTTGCCATCAGCCCCAGCTGACGCCTCTCTAAAACAAGGGTTACTGCAGTAGCCGTGCTGGGCCAGCCTCTCAAGGTCATTGTGAAGACTGGGTGCCACAAAGGGTGGAAGGCGTATGATAGCCTGTGATGTGCTGTTTACATATGAAGGATCAGCACCACTCTGACATCTGACTGCAGTGAAGACAGTCAAGGCCAGAGCTGGGAGGGGCAGGGGCAGAATCTGATTTTGAGGGTGTGAACCCTAGAGGATGGCGAAGTCCATGTTGTCACACATCCTTTGTTCCCGGGCTTCCAACCTGGAGGATTTTACCCAATGACAGACTGGATTTGTGGGGGACACAGGTGACATGAATTGTAGAGAAGCGATGACAGAAATGAGAGTTCCAAATGAAACCAAATTCTATTCATTGGTTTTACACTAGTTATTAACTATGTTGAGAGGGAGAAAATAGTGATTTTACCCTTTTGAACTGAAATTGGGGTTAGTTAGCGGCTCACACCTGTACTGTATTAAGTTGTGGGTTCAGTTGGGTATCATTACAAAATTTAATTATAAATTGCACCTCACTGGCATGTGCATGTATATTTATTTCAAGAGACAACCTTTCAAGGTAGTTCAACCTGGCAAGATAGTCAATTTAAAAAAAAATGTGCCTACCATAACACTGCTATACCTAAGCCTGAAATGGCTCTACCACTAACTCTGCAGGGCTATCAAAGTGGGGCTTAGGGCCTTAGCAGGGGTGCTAAAGCCATGGGGGATTTTATAAATCTTTCCAAGTAGACAGGAGTTGCCCAAAGGATGGAGGGAAACCAGTCTCTTTCTCAGCCCTCTCTGAACCTCGCAAAGTTTTTGCGCACAGTGGGATTCCTCACCTGAAAGGGGGTTCCATTCTTACCATCTACCCAAAGTCTGATAGTAAGTTCATACTGCTTAGCCCAATAGTAACACTTGAATGGACATAAGCAAAGAAATTTGTACAAAGATGCTCCTTTGCAGCACTGCCTGTCATACCAGAGGACAGGGACAAGCTCAAAGCTACCTGCAAGGGCTGGTTAAATCCAGTAGGGTCACTCCATACTGGGAAATAGCATGTCCCCTTTAGAAACAGGGGTGGCCATCCAGGCATATGGATGTGAAAGGTATCCGTGATATTGTAAGTAGAGGGGGGAAAGCATATTAGAAACCAATATAAATAGACTACATCTTTAAAAAAAAAAAAAAAAGAAGTGTATGACCACACACACATGCAGAAAACACCCAGAAAGGTATTAACTGTGATTCTCTGAGTAGTGGGGACACAAGGGTCTTTATGATTTCCTTTAATGCTTTTCTGTGTTTTCGATTACTCAAAAAAATTGCTTAAGTACCTGCTAGAAAAAAAATCCTCCCTTTGGAATAGCTTGCATGGTTGTTGGGAAGATACAGAGAATCAACAAGTACACAATTAATTCCTAGGGCTGATGAGTGCTGGGAAGAAAATGAGATCGTTAATGTGAGAGAAGCTGACTGGGGGAGGATGAGACCAAACTTAGCAGGGGTGAAGGCGGCTCTATAGAGGCCATTTAATGAGACCTGCAAAATAAGAGAGAAGCCCCGAGATGAAATCTGGGCCAGGGGTGTTCTAGGAAGGGGGACAACTAATACACAGCCCCTGAGATGGAAAAGAATTTTGTACAGTAACCATGCATTATTTCTAAAATCAGAAAAACAATCATTCAGATCTGTTCGATCCATTCAAGAAGACAGAGGACATTTCTGAATCTTCCTGTGGCAGGGGCCCGATCAGAAAGCAGTAGGAAGAAGACAGTGAGGTGAAGGGGCCTCCAGCTACCATGCTGAATGATGCTCTAAAGGGGACTCTCCCAAGAGGCCAACTCACATTTGCCTCGCTTTCCTTGAGGCCGTGTTTTCCCTTTACATTTTGACATTTCTGAAAGCAGAAGGTGTCTTATAATCAATGTGTCATTTAGACACATTGTGCTCTTTTTTCTTTTTCTCAAAAAGGCTACCATTGAATTGATGATGTCCTTATTACTGCTGGTGTCGTTGGACTAATGAAGTAGCAGTGATATATGCAGGGGATGCTAAGAAGACCAGCTTTGGGAAGTGGAAGGACCTTGGTGGAAGTCGATGTTTCCTCCTGGAGGGGGAGCCTGGTGGGACCACAAGGACGGACTGTGGCTTCTCCGTCTCTATGCCCCGCCTCCAAGCACCAACCGTAGCCACGCCTCGTGCAGGGCCCCGGGGTGCAAAAATGCCTACAGCGTGTCCCTGGTGGACTCTCAGGGAGCAACTAGAAAGGGAGAGGGGCCTGTAAGCAGGCAAATACCACCGTGTAAATACCAGGATAAGGAGAAGCTCTGGAAGCTGGGGGAGCCAGAGGTGGTACCCTTGACGGCTTGGGTGGGAGGGGAAAGCTTCTGGAGAGATTACTGGGCAGATAAGGCAGGAAGGGCATCCACAACGAACGGACGGAGGCACAGCCGGTTTCTGCGGGTAATGGTGTGGAACGTTGGTGGCCAGGCAGGGTGCCCACAGACAGCACCCCTCCGCCAGAGGCTCTGCTGGACCTTGGATGCGTGTCAGAGGAATTGGAGACCTGGAGAGACATTAAGCCAAGAAGTGACATGGCGACATGCCGTGCTGTCCAGCATAGTAGCTATCCGTCACAGGAGGCTATTCAAATTAATTAAAATTAAATAGCGTTTTTAAAAAGCCATGGGATTACTTGAGGAAAAAGTTCGATTCAAAGCTCAGTTGCTCAGTCGCACTGGTCACCTTGGCAGATCCCTGCAGCCACATGGGACTGGTCAGACATGGACAGTGCAGACACAGAACGTGGATCTTGACAGAAATTCCTTCTGGACGGTACTGCTCTCACAGGATCCCTTGAGGATGGGTGGGTGGGCAGATGGACGGACAAAAGAAGTAGCAATGAGCATGGTGCTTACTGTGGCCAGGAACCACCTAAGTGTTTCTCATGTGTTTTTCCTTGAACCCTCGCCACACCCCACAGAAACACAGACAAGTCCACTCGGCAGACAACTCCGGGGACCATTCATAAGCTTTTATCAACCTTTTCCCTGATCAGATTCTGGCTTCGTCTGAATCCTGGCTCCTATTGCTTGTGTTTTCAAACAGTGTTGGAGCCTTAGCTTTCCTCAAAAGGTCACCAACTCAACAACTCATGGTTGGCTAAGAAGGTGCTAGGTGGGCATCCTCCAAATTTCATGAGTGCCATGCATCCTTGAAAGGAAGTATCTCCAAGTATCTAACCCAGGTTTCCAATTAATGACAGCAGCTATTGGCCTGTTTCTTCTGTTTAATATTTTCCCCCACAGAAAATGGAGGTTGTAGCATACTAAGTAAAGGTTGTAGCATCTACTTCTGCTTCATTAACTACACTAAAGACTTTGACTGTGTGGATCACACCAAACTGTGGAAAATTCTTCAAGAGATGGGAATACCAGACTACATTACCTGCATCCTGCAAAATTGCTATGGAGGTCAAGAAGTAACAGTTAGAACTGGACATGGAACAACAGACTGGAAAAGAAGTGTGTCAAGGCTATACATTGTCACCCTGCTTATTTAACTTCTATGCAGAGTACATCATGAGAAATGCTGGGCTGGAAGAAGCACAAGCTAGAATCAAGATTGCTGGGAGAAATATCAATAACCTCAGACATGCAGATGACACCACCCTTATGGCAGAAAGTGAAGAGGAACTAAAGAGCCTCTTGATGGAGGTGAAAGAGGAGAGTGAAAAAGCTGGCTTAAAACTCTACATTCAATGAACTAATATCATGGCATTTCCATCTCTTCATGGCAAATGTATGGGGAAACAATGGAAACAGTGAGAGACTATATTCTTGGGTTCCAAATTCACTGCATATGGTGACTGCAGCCATGAAATTAAAAGACTCCTGCTCCTTGGAAGCAAAGCTATGACCAGCCTAGACAGTACATTAAAACGCAGAGACATTACTTTGCCGACGAAGGTCTGTCTAGTCAACGCAATGGTTTTTTTAAGTAGTCATGTATGGATGTGAGTGTTGAACCATAAAAAAGGCTGAGCACTGAAGATTTTATGCTTTTGAACTGTGGTGCTGGGGAAGACTCAGGAGAGTCCCTTGGACTGCAAGGAGATCCACCAGTCCGTCCTAAAGGAAATCAGTCCTGAATATTCATTGGAAGGGCTGAAGCTGAAACTCCAATACTTTGGCCACCTGATGCAAAGAACTGACTCATTGGAAAAGACCCTGATAGCGGGAAAGATTGCAGGCGGGAGGAGAAAGGGATGACAGAGGATGAAATGGTTGGATGACATCACCAACTCAATGGACATGAGTTGGAGCAGGCTCCGGGAATTGGTGATGGACAAGAAAGCCTGGCGTGCTGCAGTCTGTGGAGTCACAAAGAGTTGGACACTAATGAGCTACTGAATAACAGCAACAGCATACTAATATGGGCTTACTCTGTCCTCGACACCGTTTCAAGCACTTTCCAGACTAACTCATTTAATCCTCATAAGAACTTTGTGAGTTTTCTATTATTTCCCCCATTTTACATGTAAGAGAAACAACTGAGTCTTGGAGGGATGCCATAATGTGCCTAAGGTCATCCTTTGATCAGCTAGTAAGTGGTGGTCCTAGGACTCGAACATACACTGTCTGACCCCAGAGTCCAGTTCGTAGCCATGGCGCTCCCATCATCAATCTTACGGAACTAGAAGACAGCTGCTAAGTGTACTTTCCACCTGTTTTGGCTGCAGTGGCAAGAGAACCTGATTCTGTGCCAGAAAACCTTGGCTGAGTGTTATACCCAGTCATAACACAAATGCTTCACATTTGGAGGGCCCTTTATGTCATTTTTTGACTACTTCTCTGCCAGGAGTAGTTATAGCAATGGTCATCCTACAGTTACACCATTTTCTAGTTTAGAAAGCACCTTCATTTGCATGTTTTCATTTCCTCCTCACATCAACCCTAGAGGAAAGCGAGCTGAGAACTACAGTTTATTCTATTTAATACAGGGAGACCAGGGAAGAGAAGGCACCTGGTTGGGATCACTGTGTCTCTCTGGGATGTAGTTGTTTCTCAAATTCTGCTACCATTGGTCAAAGTTTCAAAGTCAAGCCAGCATCGGAGTTGGAAAGCCATGACCCTGGGTGCCAACACTGTAGTATGCCAAGGTCAGGACACAGTCTAATGAGCAGAAATCATTTCAGAAGAACTCAGATCCTCCACTTACATTTCTGAGATGTTGCAGGACACAGCACATCCACAGCAAAACTACGTAAAGCCTGCCTTCTCTGCATTCCCTCCACTGCACTTACAGACAATAGCTTCCCCTGTGCCTCTTTTACAATATTTTCTATGAAATTTTTCAATAATAATACTCTTTCATAGTAAATAGTATTTATAATAAGTTTGTGTGGTTTAAAGAATAATGATAAACCCTCATGTCCTCACCAGCTAGCTTAAGCAACAGAAGTGACACTCCCTTCAAAGTCCTGGGGGCTCCTTCTCAGCCCCTCATCCCAAGGAACTGCTGTCAATGTGTGTTCCCATTTTGGTCTGGCTTGGTCAGCTCCGGCCACTTTAACAAAACACCGTAGACAAGGTAGTTTATAAACAGAAATTTTATTTCTCAGAGTCATGGAAGTTGGTATAATTTCCAAAGTAAGAGTGCTGGCAGACCCAGTGTCTGGGAAGAGCCCACTTCCTGGTTCTTAGACAGCGTTCTTTTCACTCTAACCTTTCATGGCAGAAGGAGTGCGGGAGCTGGGATCTCTTTTGTAAGGACACCAATCCCATTCATTACCTGATCACCTCCCAGAGGCCCCATCACCTAATGCCATCACACTGGTTGCGACCTATGAATTTTGAGGAACATTAGCATTGGTTTATAATGTAGTCCTGTAATTTTTTTAAAAAGTAAATATACTATGGTCCTGGACCACTTTCCACCCTTTTCAGAGGGCCCAGGTGGAATCTTTTTTCAGTAAAAGGAGGAGAAGATTAGGGACATTAGTGCACACACATTGAGAGGAGCTGGGGAGGAGCTTCCTCATAAGTTTTCTTATCACTTTTATTTGTTTATTTGGCTGTACCGGGTCCTCGTTGGGGCATGTGGGATCTACTTCCCTGAACAGGGATTGAACCCAGGCCCCCTGCATTGAGAACACAGTGTCTTAGCCACTGGACCACCAGGGAAGTCTCTGTAAGCTTATTCCTGGAGCAGTTTGTCACCGTGTCACCTGAAGCAAAGCCTCTTCACCATGTGGACTTCTGAGCGTGGAAGGGACTGGGGTTTCCTATGGTTGTCATTTATTCTAAAGATACTAACTGAGCACTTGCTGTGTTTCAAGCAGTGTCCTAGGTACTGGGATGTGGTGGGGAAATCCCTGACCTCCAGGAATTTACTGTCTAGGAGGGATCTTGTCCCTTCTCCACCGCTGTCTCTCCATTCTCCCTTTGTCACTGACTTACTCATCTTCAAATCTCAGGGTGGGAATAAAATCTGTTGATAAGTATAAAAGTTCTTGGAAGACCTGAGACAGATCCTCGCTGACTTGCTTGTAACCAGTGCAACCCCTGAAATGAGGTGTGTGTGTCACATGAAGGGTCTGGAGCTTTGGGTACTCACACCTGCAGTTACTCGGCTCTACCACTAGATGTCAGTGCTTTGTCGGAGGGGGTCAGGGAGCTTAGGGTGATGCACTTTTAGACTAAAGTGAAAAGTGCAAAATAACTGCTTACTGTGTCCTAGTTGCTGATCTGTTATATTTCTATGTCATTCAATGCTCATAAAAACTGTAAGAGTTAAGCATTGCTCACAGAAACTGTCATCCCCATTTTACAGACAAGGAAACTGGGGCTCAGGAAAGGGATATAAGTGGCACTCTCTTGCTTTTTCAATGATCCAGCGGATGTTGGCAATTTGATCTCTGCTTCCTCTGCCTTTTCTAAATCCAGCTTGAACATCTGGAAGGTCACAGTTCACGTATTGCTGAAGCCTGGCTTGGAGAATTTTGAGCATGACTTTACTAGCGTGTGAGATGAGTGAAATAGTGTGGTAGTTTGAGCATTCTTTGGCATTGCCTTTCTTTGGGATTGGGATGAAAACTGATCTTTTCCAGTCCTGTGGCCACTGCTGAGTTTTCCAAATTTGCTGGCATATTGAGGGCAGCACTTTCACAGCATCATCTTTCAGGATTTGAAATAGCTCAACTGGAATTCCATCACCTCCACTAGCTTTGTTCGTAGTGATGCTTTCTAAGGCCCACTTGACTTCGCATTCCAGGATGTCTGGCTCTGGGTGAGTGATCACACCATCATGGTTATTTGCTTATATTGTACAAATTAAACAGTTTAATAAACCATTTTATCTATATCATCTAATTCAATCCAGACAATTATTCTTTGAGGGAGTTTTTAATCCCCATTTAAGGATGGGGAAAGTGAACTGAGAAGTTCACTCATTTCCCAAGTTTTGGAGCTGGGATTAGAAACCAGGTCTCTCTAGCTGCAATACCACATTCTTTTCATGCTGAAATTGCCTGGAGATGATAAGGATGGGCTTCATAATGTTTTTCAATGGCTACGAGATATGACTTGTTAACTGCATTTTGCAGATGGAGCATCTGAGCCCCAGAGGGGACCCACCTGTCACTTGCCCATCGCAGCACAGCTGGAACTGGGGGAGACAGGGATGAATACAGGCAGCAGTCCACAAGCCAATGTCCCTTCCTGCTTCTGTCAGTAATGGGAGTGAGAGAGCTCCTCATTCCTAGAGGGGTGGGGGCGACTTTGAGATGACTGTCCACCGGCTCGCCTGCAGAGTGAGTGCTCCCAGGACACCTGTCCGGAGGTGACGGTAGCCAGGACCCTGCTTCCTACCTGGAGGTTCCCTGGCTGTGCGGATTGGAGAACAGCACACAGCCAGGTGCCTTGCTTGAAGCAAATTCCTAGGGAGTGATGAACAGTTGGGGGGAGGAGGCTGCCAGGAGTGAGAGGCCAGGTGAAGGGTGCTGGGGGCAGAACCGTGTTTGACTTTGAGGTGAGGGGGGAATCATGAGAGATGAGCAGAGCAGGGAGTGATGTGATCAAACAGTGTATGTGAAAGGTGACTCTCACTGAGCCAGGGAGGGTGGGAAAGACATGGGAAGCCCACACGGAGGCCTTGGAAGGTGCAGACCCAGGGGTCTGGGCAGCCCGGAAGGACGGCGGACGACCCTGAGGACAGTGGATCCTGTGAGTTGAGAATAACCCCTGAGCCTTGGTCATCATACTTGGTTCTTTGCAGCCTTTTCCAGTTATAGGATAAACACCTGCCTTCTTCTCTGGGCTCAACCTGTAGCTACCAGTTCAGCTTACCTTGGGTCACCGTCTTTTTTTTTTGGTTTCACTAAGTCATCTGCATAAATTTAGGTTTAACTTGCTTGTGGTTGGTCTGCTAACTCAGAATTGCAATCCAGGCAGTATTCATTCATTAAAGCCTCTTCATGTTTTATATCAGATTTGAAAGGCAAAGGAACTTGTCATGTAAGCCCCATGAGGAGTTTCTGGGTGAGAAATATCATCTACTGCAAACCTGAAGTTGCTGAACTGTGTTGAGCCAGATCCACACATTCACTCTCCTGTGATGTCATGGAAATGCCACGCAGAGTGTTGATTTTTCTATTCTCAGCTTACAGGGCAAAATGGCGTTCACTTTTACTATTTATTTTTGGAGAAAGTTCAGGAGGAAGGAAGGAGAAATTCCTTTGGCATATTTCAAAGAGGACAAAAATACAATCTGACTTTTGTGTGGTGAAAATGTGGTAAATTTCAGTTTCTGAGTGCCTGTGCTGGAGGAAGCAGGCTGAACTTTGAGTCTTGGTTCCTTGGGGCCTGGACCCAGAGGAGGGAACAGCTGGTAGGTGCTGAGCTGCACTGGAAAGTCAGCAGGTAGTTTATGTTAGAAAATTCAACTTGGGGCTCCTTTCCAGGACTCCAGAGGTGAGAGAGATGCTGTCTTAGTTGACCTGACATGCCCAAAGGAAAGAAAATCTCTCCAACCGGTTAACTCCTTCAGCATGGGTGGAGAAGGCAGCACAAGGTAGCGATGGGGCTCCAGGCCTCTAGACCTGCGCCAGCGACGCAGCCTGCCCTTCACATGTCTGCCCACCTCTGTTTCCTCATCTGTAAAATGGGAATACTTAGAGCCCTGTTTCAAGAATCATTGTGAGGACTCTGTGAGGTGATGAGTTACTCTTTGTCTAGTGTCAGTTGCTTAGTCATGTCTGACTCCTTGCAACCCTATGGACTAGCCCGCCAGGCTCCGTGGGAATCTCCAGGCAAGAAGACTGGAGTGGGTAGACTGACCCAAGGATTGAACGCATGTCTCCTGCTTTACCGGCAGATTTTTTGCCACCTGAGCCAATAGGAAAGCCCTTCCTCTTCAGTTAGCATGTACTGAACAAATACTAATAATTGCTGACATTAGATTTGTCACTGAAATTGTAGTTAAGCATACCCAGGAACAAATTAAAAGTGTATGTGTGTGTGTGCATCTTACAATTGGTCTTCCAAAAGAAAAAAAAAATTAAATGTGTGAGAAAGGAACAAATTGTTCCCTTAGAGACTGGGATACCCTGGGAAATTTCCTATAAGTTGCTGAGACCATGTCTTCTCCTTGCCAAGATATTCCAGGGAACAGGGGAGAAGCCAGCCAGTGGCCCAGCTGTTGGCTTTACAGGGCCCAGGGTCCATATGTTTGGCTGAGTTTGTCCTTCTGGCATCCTAGCCTTGGGGGCGGGGGGTTGCACGTCCCCAAGAGTTGCTGCCCTGGGTGCCTTCCAGACAGCTGCTTTGCTGAAAAATGGAACACAGGGGAGGTCTGAGACTCACCAGAGGAAGGGCGGATTGGAGCTTTCCTGGCTTGGGTGGACCTTGTAGGCAAGCGATCCCAAAGCCATGGAGGGGGAGGGGGACTCCCAGGGGCTGGCGCCCATTGCACTGGAAGTCAGTATTGATGAGCTCCATCTGGGAACCTCCCCGACGTCAACAACACCAAAAGTTTTACCCAGCGCTTTGGCAGTTCATCTTCACATTGAGCGGGCAGGCCTTTCTTAGTGACTGTGGACTCCGAATCAGCCCTGGGCTGGCCACCAGGGGAAACAGGGTGGTCGTGACAATAAACAACTTGCTGATTTCTTTCCACAAGCCAGTCTGGTGCTGGGTGCTTCCCGGGGATGATCCTCATCACAGTAGGTCTCTGAGTAGGAAGGCCATATCCCCCACTTTGAAGAGTAGAAACGGAGACCCAGAGAGGTCATGTCCCCTGCGGAAAGTCACACGGCTGGGAAGAAGCAAAGCTGGGATCCAGATCCAGGCTCTGACTCTAAATCAACACTTGTAACCTCTACCATGTGCGTGGTTGCCCTGGCAACATCTGGCAGAGGAGCAGAGATGGCACTCACAGGGTACATCATACGCCATCTCTGGGTGAAACCCAAGCCGGCCCGTCTTAGAGGCTAGCTACTGTGATGGGAACACAGCAGGTGAGAAGCAAATATTGCCAGCTGGGGCCCCTCTGAGCTTCTGCAAATTAGATAATGATACTTTGCCAGAACGCTGAAATAAATTGTCATAACTGGGTGTTTTCTGGTACCTCCTAGGTAGATGTCTTTAAATAGCAAGAAGGACTAGAATTGCTTGACCCTGGGAAGTTACAGCTTCAGGGAGCAGTGAGGAGCAGTTTGCAGAAGACCAGCCTCAGGCAGGAAGAAAACTCCAGAGGTCGCCAGGCCCAGAGCTCTCCTGGCAGTTTGCAGCCGGGATGTTGGCCCTGGCAAGGCAACTCGTCATGTTTTATAAACTTCCGAAGGCTGGATAATAACCGCCTCCTCTCATCACTCATTCTAGTTTATGAAAGAGCTCGAAAGAGTGTAAAGGAATGTGTACTTCCTCTTAAAGATAGAAGATGTAAGTTTTATTTTTGTTGGGTCGAGAAATACTTGCTGAGTGCAGGTTGCTGCCCAGGGAGGCAGGGTGTGACAAGCAGGCATTGGTAGTGGAGTTCGGTTCCCGTTCTGTCCTGGGCACCTCACTTGACCTCCCTGAGCCTCCACGTCCTCCTGTGAAAAGGGGACAGTCCTGGCTCCCTGGAAGGGTTGCCAGCAGTACTGAAGGTTGGCTCTAGGGCTGCAGCTGTTGGGAGCTTCTTGACTGCAGCCCAGAGACCATTTTTGCAAGAGTGGCCTGGCCCTGCTTCCTTACTGCTCTCCCCATCCTCTGTCAGACTGGACCAATCGTGTCCTGGCTGATCCAAGATCCTGGAGATGACACGCCTCCCACCAGGCGTGGCTGACTCTAAGTCCTCCTGCTGCAGTGGGGGAGGGAATAGATGTAGCCCCGAGCCGGCCCTGGGCTCAGATCCTCTGACCCACCCATCTCTGGGCTAATGCATAGCTTGGAGCTGGTGCCGCTGGCAGCCTCGTAAATCAGGCCCTGGCCTTTGAAGCTTCCGCAGGCTCCTGGGAGAGCCTGAGAAGCTTGATCTTCTTGCCGCAGGATCTCTTCCCCCCTGGTCTGGAGTCTGCAGGGTGACTGGGGCCTGATTTACCGAGGTCGCTGAGAGCAGCAGCCCGGCCTGGGAGAGGAGGCCCAGGGAAGAATGAGTCTGCCCTGTGACCTCGTCTCCGGTCCAGGGAGACCGTGGGAGCTACCCTGAAAGGGGGGTTACTTCCCTCTGGGCCTGTGTGGGTGACACCCCACCCCCACCCCTACTGGAATTTGGCCCTCCTTGCTGGAAAGATTCATCTCTTCCCTTTGGCGTCCCTTCAGACAAGACGGGGGAAGGAAGGGGCTCCAGAGCTGACTCCCAGAGGAGAGAAGGCAAGCCAGGGGTCTGGATTTGGAGTCCGATCCAGGGCCCTGGGGCCCAGCTCCAGCATTTCCTAGGTGTGTGGCCTTGGACAGGTCTTCTCATGTTTCTGAGCTTTGGTTTCTTTTTCTGTCACTTGAGGTTAATAAACGGTGCTGGTGTGGAGTTGGTGGGATGGGTAAATTAGCCAGCAGATGTCAGGCCCTCTGCACCATGACCAGCGTATCCTCCACTCTCCCATGAGGTTCTCCCGACTCCTTTCTCCTTCCTCGTGGGCCTGGCTCCGGCTCCATGCTTGGGTCCCTGTGCAGGCCTGTGCTCTCCAGGCAGGGATCTGTGAATGACTCTATTGGACCAGTCGCTAGAACTCTTTGTCACTCCCCATCCAGGAGCCGCTATCCACATGTGATACTTTTGAAATATGGCCAGGGTGACCAAAGGACTGACTTTTATCTCATCTTGGATTACAAGTTTAAAGGTAACGTGCTGCAGGTGGCTCTCGGCTACCATATTGGATGGCGTAAGTCTGGACCACAAGGAAGACGGACTTGCATGGCACTGACTTACATATGTGTGACCTTGGGCAAGCCACGTCACCTCTCTGCACTTCCAGTTTCCTCCTCTGTAACATATGGGCTGTCGGTACAACTCCATGAAGCCATGAGCTGTGCCTCATTCATAGACACACATGTTCTTTATGGTTATTGGGTGTTTACTGAGCTGAGATCAGTGAGAGGAGCGGGCGTGACCCCATCTTTGGGACACTGCAGGTGCAGTACAGAGATGAGGGGGTGATGCTAGTCCTTCCCCAGCTCTTGCTGACGTCTAAGTCCCAGGTGGTGCTAGGGGTAAAGAACCCGCCTGCCAGTGCAGGAGACGTGGGGGCCGTGAGTTCAATTGTTGGGTCTGGAAGATCCCCTGGAGGAGGGCATGGCAACCCACTCCAGTATTCGTGGCTGGAGAATCCCATGGACAGAGGAGCCTGGTGGCTATAGTCAATAGGGTCGCAAATGGTTGGACACTACTGCATCAACTTAGCGTGCAAACTAGTCCCACTCTGGCTGGTCCCTCCCTCTTCTCTGCTCTGAAGACTTCCCTGGTAGGGACCATAACTGTGATCGGGGTCAGCATCTCCCCGTGATTTTCCATCTTAGCAACTTCACTCCCAGAGTTCATCATCAGATAGCATCTCGTTAGAGGCTGTAGCCACCATGCGGGAGAGAGAGGATGGGGCCTTGAGTGGGGTGGGTACCCCAGGTTTGCAGGGTAGGGGAGAGGAAAGTGGGTCCCCTCCACCATCCTTTCAAGGTGATTTTTAGTCCTTATGCCTGTCACTTCATGGTCCCAAGGTGGCCTCCAGAGCATACATGCTGTCACCACACTTAAGAATTGGGAGATAAGTGGTGTCACTTGCAAGCCTCCCCAAACCTCCCTCTGCCAGTGGACTTCCTTTTCCGTCTGATTGGCTAGAAGTGGGTCACATGATTATCATTAGCTGCAAGGGAGGCTGGGAAACGGCAAAGAGAAAACAGGCTTGTCCTGATGGCCTTAGCCACATCATGGTTTGTTGCCCAGGGCTGAGCATGTGGTTTTCCCAAACAAAACTGGGCTTGCATTAGCCTGGGAAAAAAAGGGTCTTGAGGTTGGCTGCTAATACCGCCTGCCTCAGTAATGTTGCACAATTAGTACAGCACTTTACAGTTTACCAAGACTTTCGATTTGTGATTTTTCAAGTTTCTGAGAGAGTATAGGGATCAGAACCCCCATATTACAGATGAGAACAATGAGGCTTTGAGAAGGAAAGTGGCTTAGTGGGCCAGGAAGCACTAGATTCCAGCTGTCCAGACCCTCCAGCTGCCTCTTGTGGATTGGAAAAATGACCCTCGCTGAGGGCAGGGACTAAAAGTCACTGACCTTTGTACCCCAGACATGTACCTCGATGGCCAGCCGCAAGTTAGGTGTTCTGTGACTGCTCATGGATGCATTCATGAATGTATCACTTTAATTCAGTAGTCATCATGCCTGTTACTGAGGATTTTAATTCATTAACTAGATCTAGAGTGCATGGGATGGGAGTAACGGGAGCTGGCCACCTACTTTTCCTTCAAAATAAGCATCGTCCCTTTCCAGGCCTGGCTGCATGTCACTTCCTAGCAACCATGCAAGGCCTGTGAGAAGACTGAGGCCAGGCTGAGGGGACCCCTCTCATGGGGAAATGGTTCACACACGTGACTCAGCCTCCTGACGACTCAGTCCTGAGGCCATGAGTGCTCCCTCAGGGGACAGTGAGAAAGTCTGTTGGGAAAGAGAGATGGGGCGCAGGAGCCAGTAACCATGTGCCTAAAGAGCAAAGCTGCCTGGCTTCATCGACCTTGATCATGGTTCAGCTCAGTAAACCTCACATCCGTTACCACACACCTGTGTCGAGAGCTTGAACTCGTTACTTTGAAAGCCAGGCTGGCCCACCAGACTGGGTGCTCCTCAGAGCAGACTCTGAATCCCGACTGCATTCCCAGTGAGTGGCAGCACAGGGGTGGGGTGATAGATCAGTGTTAGTCTCTCAGTCGTGTCTGACTCTTTGCAACCCCGTGGACTGCAGCCCGCCAGGATCCTCTGTCCATGGAGTTCTCCAGGCAAGAATACTGGAGTGGGTTTGCCATTCCCTTCTTCAGAGGATCTTCCCAACCAGGGATCAAACCCACCTCTCCTGCATTGCAGGCAGATTCTTTACCATCTGAGCCACCAGGGAAGCCAGGGATAGGGTGGTTGGCTATAAAGAAGGAAAAGGACCAGGCTTTGCCTCCAGGACTCATTGTCTTTTGAAGGAGACAGTGAAGTGAAGTGAAGTGAAAGTTGCTCAGTAGTGTGCAACTCTTTGCAACCCCATGGACTATACAGTCCATGGAATTCTCTAGGTCAGAATTCTGGGGTGGGTAGCCTATCCCTTCTCCAGAGGATCTTCCCAACCCAGGAATTGAACCAGGGTCTCCTGCACTGCAGGCAGATTCTTTACCAACTGAGCTATCAGGGAAGCCCTGAAGGAGACAGGCACTTGCCTAAGTGAGAAACACAGATTCCAGCACACTAAGCCCTCTAGCAGACATGCAGGCACTGGGCTGGGTGGGGAAGTGATGGGGCCACAAGAAGGCTGTGGCTAAGAGCTCCAGGAAGATTTAAGCCAATGCCTGGCTGCCGGGCATTGCAGCTGGCAGCCAGCTGGGGAAGGGTAGCCTGGATAGAAGGCCCCATGTGTACCATGTGTACGAAGGCTTGGAAGTGGGAGAGGACAGGTGGGCAGGGAAGACTAGCATTGAGTCCAGTGTGTTTGAGAAAAGGGGGTGGAGATGACGCAAGTACCAGCAGGTATCAGGATGTGAAGGGTGGTGCTGACATCTTACACTCCTGTACTTCTCAGATCCCAACATCATAGGAATCACCTGGGGACCTAATTGCAGGTCTGAGGTGGAGCCTGCGATTCTGAATTCAAGTAAACTCCAGATCATGCCGATGCCACTACTCTGTGGCTCAAGCTACCTTGAGTAGTAATGCTTTAGGCAATAGAGAGCCACTGAACGTTTTGAGCAGCAACACCGCTGTCATCTGATTTGCTTCTTAGAAAAATCACTCCAAAAGCAGTGAGAAGGCTTCAGCAAGGTAGAAGTATGCAGATAGGGTGAGAGATTTTTTTTTTTCTGTATCTATAACACCTAGGATGGTGTCTGACTCATATCAGATAATCAATAGATATATGTAAAGGATAGAGCTTTTACGTGAGACGACAGAAAGAATAGATGACTCAAGTTATCCTAGGCCAATAAGCCAATATTATGTAAAACACTCCTTCAGGCCAACAGATTGGGAATGTGTCTTAAGGCAGCGGTTTTCTACCTTGTTTCTGGCCAAGGATCTGATTGCTTAAATGAAACCCTAACTGGAGGCCCAATATGTGTGTCAGATAAAAAATAATTAAGTGCCCTGGTTGGTGTAGAGGGACCCTGGACCGCACACCTTACTCCTTCCCCTTTCTTTCCTCTCCCGGTGACTGGCAGATTCCTGCTGCATCATCAGAGTCTGGAAAGCATCAGGTGCCCCCACGAAGCCAGCCCAACACCTCCCCCGCCCTCTGGCTGGGTAAGGCGGCCCTTCAGAAAGATTATGGATGGAGGTTATCTGTTTCTGGCTTGGTTTCCCCTCCCAGACAGTGCAGACCTGCAGGAAAGGACCATTCAAGAAGACCACCTCGGAATCCTCATGCCTGGCACAGGGACCTGGTCAGACGAGGCACTCAGGGAAGACTGATGGGCAGAGGTGGACAGGTGACCCAGCAAGTCCCAACAAATGGGCTTAAATTCTCAGAGCCCCAGACACATAACCCTGTCCCTTCCAGGCAGCAAAGATAGTGTGGGCAGCAGAGAGGTGCAGAGGATAGAGCTGAGATTGTAGAGTAAGACAGTTCTGGGTTCAAATCCCACTCAGGCACTCACTGACTGTGCAACCTTGGATAAGTCACAAGCTTCTCTGGGCCTTGGCTTCTCATCAATCAAACAGAAGTAACAAGTGCTCCAGCAGAGGGATGCAGTGGAGAATGAGTGGGTTCGGGTGCAAGCAGCACCTTCTAACCCAGGCAGCCCTCCTTCACGCCGCCGCTGTCGCCGCCCACAGCCTGCCTTTCTGGTGTTCAAGTGTCTGTATGTTGCATTTAAGCAGGACGCATCAGTCACGCTGACAAATCTCTGTGCCCCCGGGTGGTGTTCCTAACCAGTTAGAGGTTTGGCATTTATTCTCAACTGCTTGTCGTTATATTTTTCAAATAGCCGGGTATTTAAATATCATCAGTCTGATTGCTCCTAGAGATTTGTAACTCTTGTGCTGTGCCGGCGGGTGTTCCAGATGGCAGCTGCAGCCTCTTGGAAGGGACCCAGGGACAGCAGAACAAGGAGATCGAGTCCCAGCGCTGCTCCTTGCCGGCTGGGCGACCTTGAATACAACCCTTCACCTCTGGGAGCCTTGATTCTCTCAGTAATGGGAACAAATATTTGTCGATAGCTACATCCACCTACTCCTGTGACACTCCAATGTCTGGATATAACTGATAGCTATCATCTTCATGATATGGTCCAGAAATTGAACCTCTTCGTGTGGGCTTCCAAATCTCAACCTTAAAAAAAAAAAAAAGAGTTGTGTGACTTAGGGCAAATCCATGCCCCCTCCAAACCTCAGTTCATATGACATGGCAACATTTTGGCAAGCAAGAATCACCAGTTACATCCTGGGTGCCCAGTAGATGAGAGCCACTGTTTGTATTCACCCTTTAGATATTATTGGCATTTGCTTAGGATCACAAAGCCAGATCTCAGAGTGGGGTTCTGAGCCAGAACCCCACACTCCTGCCTGCCTGCCTCGTTTCCCTGCTGCAATGAGGATGTAAACCCTGCTTCTCAGGGCAGCAGAGGGTGTGTGGAGGGCACCCGATTGTCCGGGCTGTGTAGACTCTGAAGTGCCAGGTAGGAAATGCCCCGGCATTCTGTTTTCTCTGTGTGACCCCAGGGCCTCTCCCTCTGGAAAGGTCGATCCAATTGCTTGTCAGAGACTGTAAATTATAAGCACAGACTGTCTCTAGATGGTGCCCAACATCATTCCACAAGCCCTTCCCATTTGCTCCTCAGTTCAAGGCCCTGATTGAAACACCCTTCTTTTGCACTCAGGTAAAGAAGGGAAAGGGAACAGGCTCCTTCCTCTGGCATCAGGCCAAGGGGCACACAAGTCAAGAGATATAAGGCCAAGGGGCTGGTTTCCAGCCATCTGACCTCTCGGTGAGGCCTGGCCCTCCTGGGGGCTGGTCCCTGCTTTGTGATGCTTTCTCAGGGTGAGCACAGAGCCAACCAAAGCCCTCTCTCTGAAGGGGGTTCAGGTTTCCCAAGGCCACTGCTTTAGAGACTGCTTTCCCCTCCTCTTGGCTTTGCAGAGCTGGAGGAGGGCTGGGGCTCTGCTCTGGAAATGTTCCAGAACATACCTCTTCTCCAGGCCCCCAGATGATCCTGTGGGTCCTCAGAAGAGGCAGGGTGGCCGCGCTACAGATAACGCCCCATCTTACAGATGAGGAAAAATGGCCAAGGATGACCTACCTGTGGCCCATCCCTCGTAAATGCAGGGCTGAGATCCAAACTGGAACATTGTTCAAAATGGATACCTTCCTGTCTTCCCGGGACAGCAGGCCTTGCATCCCAGCACAGCTCTGGGCACACAGTAGTACATTTCTAGTAACTATTTGCTCAGTGAATAGGTGAGTGGATAAATCGTGCTAAACGGGGATATTGGTATCCTGATGCAATAGTGTGGCTGGGGTGGAGAAATCTAAAACTTCAGGCCAGAATGCAATACTTTTTTTTTTTTTGGATGATTCTTCTTGTTCATTTTTTTAATTTATTATTTTATTGAAGGATAATTGCTTTACAGAATTTTGTTGTTTATAATAGCAGTAGCAGCAATAGTGGTAGTCACCACCGCAACAGCCAAGGGCTAAGTGTGTTCTAAATCCTTTGCATATGTTAACTCATTCCGTTCTCCCAACAACCCGATCTTACAGGTACAGTTATTCTCTCCACTTTAGCTGTCAGGCATGGAGTGGTTAAATAACGTTCCCCGCTTCCATAGCTGGGGATGACAGAGCTGGGATTTGAACCCTAGCTGTCTGACTGCAGGGTCCATGCTCTTAATGGCTCCGCACTGCTTTCTCTCTACCAGAGAATGTCCGCCTCTGTAAGCTGGAGATGGTGATGACTGGCACTCTCCCTGTCACAGCTTTACAGGTCTTGGTGACTTCTGAGATGTGAAAGCGTTGCATAGGGACACAATGGACAGATCTGAGGAGCTGCCTAGGAGAGGCCAGGCTGGGTCCCAGAGAGCGTGGCCTGCCCCGCTGAGGGCTCCTACCCTGGAAAGGAGTAAGGAGCCCCACCCACCCCACGTCCTCTCCAGACTGGAGTCAACCTTGAACACTGGCACCATTAACCACTGAGCTTAATTAAATTAAAAATCGCTCAGTAGTGTCCGACTCTTTGCGACCCCATGGACTGTAACCTACCAGGATCCTCCGTCCACGGGATTTTCCAGGCAAGAGTACTGGAGTGGGCTGCCACTTCCTTCTCCATGGGATCTTCCCGACCCAGGGATCGAACCCAGGTCTCCCTCACTGTAGGCAGACGCTTTACCGCCTGAGCCACCAGGGAAGTCCCTAACCACTGAGATTAACAACCCCTCAAAAAAGGCAGAATTAATGGAGTGGCAGGAAGAGCTTCTTAATGAAAACAAATTGAGGGCTCCAATCAGGAGAACAAAGTGAGGGTCTGGCCCCAGGGAGCAGGACTGCGGTGACCCAGGTGTAACATAAGCCAGCAGAGGGGCCAGGGGCCAGAGCTCCCCCACAGAGAGGGCTCGGGCCCTCCTGGAAGGCAGAGGCAGCTGCAGCCGCCGAGGGGGCCTCTGCTCAGCCCACCTGAGCCCACTCAAGCTCTGAGCAGCCCGGCGGCCCTGTCCTCTGTTGCTGGTGGCGGCTGCGAGGGTCACAGAGCCTTCTCAGCTGGAATGTGGGACAGAGTGGTTAAGGGCATTGTGAGAATGTCACCTTTGTGTACCGAGCAGCAGGGAGAGACCAAGAAGAGAGAAGGGGCAGCCAGAGCAGGCGGGATACAGAGCTCAGTGCTCACATCTGGGGGTCCCTGTGAAAGGCTGAGGGCAGAGCTGTTCAGCGGCCCCGGGTCTGCTGGGTGTTACAAGCTTGACTGGGATGCCCCGTGGGGATCTGGGACTGAATGGTACAAACAGCGTGAGACTGGTGCTGACAGCCACCTCTGACCCCAGGCCCTGGGGTTCACACTGCAGCACATTTCTCTCCAGCTGGAATCTTGGTGTGATCAGAATCCTCTTAGCATGGGGATTGGCATTCCTGAAACATATGGAATTCATCCAACAACATTCCTGCCTAACTGTGGGGTAGTAACTCATTTCCTTGTCTGTCTCACCCTCCAGATGCACAGAGAATTTAAGACAGACCTTTGCACGTAGAGGCAAAGACCTGGGCTGCATCTCAGCGCTGCCTTTTGCTAGCTGTATGACTTTGAAACAAGCACTTCACCTCTCTGAGCACCAGTTTTCTGTCTAATACAGGATCGTGATATGACCTCTCAGAGGTATTTCTTCATTTATCCAGCCAGTCATTATTAAGTGCCTACTCTTCACAAGGCTCAAAGCTTGAGATTCGGTGCTAAACAAGATAGACTTGATCTTCATCTGCTTAGAGCATATAATTAAGCAGCCACTCAAATATAAATGTGATTTTGAAAAATTCCCAAAAAAGTAGGTATAGGATGATGGATTAAATCGCCCCAAAATGTGGGAAAATGTATAAACTCTTAAGTATACCCTTTAAACATTAGGTGTTATTCTTACTGTCCTCATAACATTTCTTCATTTTTCTTAAGGTACTTTAATGATATGAGCCTCAGTTTCCTCATCTATAATATAGAAATTATAATAATACCTGTATTAGGTAGCCCTCGTAATATCACTGTAAAATACAGTGGCTTAAAATGATCATTTAAAAAGTTGTTAAAATATAGTTAATTTACAATTTTGTGTTAGTTTTAGATGTACAGCAAAGTTATTCTGATATATATATTGTATACAGGGGCTTCCCTAGTGGCTCAGCTGGTAAAAGATCCACCTGCAATGTGGGAGACCTGGGTTTGATCCCTGGTTGGGAAGATCCCCTGGAGAAGGGAAAGGTTACCCACTCCAGTATTCTGGCCTGGAGAGTTCCATGGACTGTATAGTCCATGGGGTCTCAAAGAGTCGGACATGACTGACCTTCATTTTCACAAATACATATATATATATATAAAATAAATACATATGCATGCTAAGTTGCTTCAGTCATGTCCAACTCTTTGCGAAGCTATGGTCTGTAGCCCGCCAGGCTCCTCTGTCTATGGGATTCTCCAGGCAAGAATACTGGAGTGGGTTGCCATGTCCTCCTCCAGGGAGCTTCCCAACTCACGGATCGAACCCAAGTCTTTTATGCCTCCTGCATTGGCAGGCAGGTTCTTTACCACTAGCACCACCTGGGAAGCCCTATATGTGTGTATGTGTGTGTATGTGTGTGTGTGTGTGTGTGAGAGAGAGTATGTGTGTATTCTTTTTTTACATTTTCTTCCCTTATAGGTTATTATAAGATATTAGGTATAGCTCCCTGTGCTATACAGTTGGTCCTTGTTGGTTATCTGTTTTATGTATAGCAGTGTATATGTTTTAATCCTCAATTAATTAGGAGTTTGGGATTAAAATGATCACTTATTGGTTCCTGCTTCTGGGGATCAGAAATGTGCACTGGGCGGAGCTGGATGGTTTGGCTGCTACCCTCTGGGCTCACTCCTCTGGCACAATCTACAGGGGCTGGTTGCCTCAGCCTTGTGTCTCTAGCAACAAGCTGGATAACTCAGGCCTGGTTACATGATAAACAAAAGTAGCAAAAGAAATCAAGCCCAGACACTCAAGGGTTTTTCATGCCTCTGGTTCCTGGTTGACAACGTCCCTTTGGCCCCTCGGTCAATAATCACATGGCCCACCCTGGAGTCAGCAGGGAGACCCCTCAAGGGTGTGGTGCAGAGAGGGGTCCTTACAAGAGCAATCTGCCCCCATTTCTAAACTCCAGAGATGTCCTGAGGGTTTTGTAACAGGTACACAGTGCCCCCACTGGTGGGGTTTGTCTTAGTACTAGCACCTGCTCATAGTATATGTTGTTTAGTTGCTAAGTCACGTCCGACTCTTTTGTGACCCCATGAACTATAACACGACAGGCTCCTCTGTCCATGGGATTCCCCAGGCAGGAATACTGGAGTGGGCTGCCATTTCCTTCTCCAGGGGATCTTCCCAACCCAGGGATGGAACCCACATATTCTGCATTGGCAGGTATGTTCTTTACCACTGAGCCACCAGGGAAGCCCTAAGAATTGGTAGATGCATATGAATCTGAGCAGTCTGCTACCTTATTGGAGTAAAAAAGACTTCACACAGGAAACATGTAGCAAGCAGTTAGTCAAAACGACTGTGAAATATGGCATCATGGCTGGAAATCTTAAGATGCCAGAGCCATTTCTGATATTGAGATAGCATCAGGCTTTTAACTTTTCAACTCTAGTGTTTTCACGAGTGACAATGACCAAAAAAGAACCTTTTCAAAGGGCAACCAGGATAGAGGCAAGGTTGATGGGAATTGAATTAGGAGAAGGCTCAGAGATACTTATCCAGAATAATAATGTAACATTTACTCCTGTTGTTTATTGAGTCCTTATGTGTGTACCATACATAGAATTAAGCATTGTCACGGATAGCCTCATTTAAGCCTCAAGAAAACCCTGTAAGATAGTTTGTACTACTCCCATTTTACAGGTGAGGAAAGTGAGACTCAGACAGTTTCTTCATGCAAAGCTGTACAGGAAGTACATAGTAGGTTCACGGTTTAAGTCTAGGTTTGTCTGACTCGTAATACCTATTTTTTTTTCTCTTCCAGGCTGACCTGTTTTAAAAAAAAATTAAGTTATATTGATCTACATTATTATATAAATTACAGGTGTACGATACAATTTTGAAAGTTATCCTCCATTTCTAGTTATTATAAAGCACTAGCCCTGTTCCCGTGTTATACAGTGTATCTTTGTAGCTTATTTTACACTTGCTAGTTTGTGCCTCTTAACTCCTTGCCCTTCTTTGCGCCTCCTCCCTTCCCTCTTCTCACTACTAAGCTACTAGTCTGTCCTCTGTATCTGAGTCTGCTTCTTTTTTTGTTATATTCACTAGTTTGTTGTATTTTTTAATGCCACATATAAAGTGATACCATGCAATATTTGCCTTTCTCTGTCTGACCTATCTCACTTAGCGCAAAGCCTACAAGTCCATCCAGGTTGTTGCAAACTGCAAAGTCTCAATCTTTTTATGGCTGAGTGGTATTCCATTGCATCATCGGTATCTGTTCCTCTGTCAATGGACATTTAGGTTGCTTCCATATTTTGACCATTGCAAATAATGCTGCTATGGACACTGGGGTGCATGTATCTTTTAAAATTAGTGTTTTTGTTTTTCTGGATATAAAATTGATGGGAGTGGAGAGGAGCGGAATTGCTGGGTCATATGGTAGTTCTATTTTTAGTTTCTTGAGAAATCATCAAAGTGTTTTCCACAGTGGCTGTACCGGTTTTAATTGAAACTTTTGTTACGATAATTGCAGTTTTCTTTGCAGTTGTAAAAAATAGTCCAAAGATATCCAGGGTCCCCTAGTCCCAGTTTCCCCCAGTAGTAGAGTGACATGTTCCAAAAGTACAGTAAGAGAATAGATATCACAACCAGGGTATGGACATTGGTACAACCCACTCATTTTATTCAGATTTCCTCAATTTTGCTTGTACTTATTTGTGTGTGTGTGCGTTTACTTCTACACTATTTTATCATCTGCATCCAATCAAGACAGTGAGCACTTCCATCACCACAAACACCCCCTCCCTGCCTTCCTATAGCCACACCCACCTTCTTCCCATCCCTCCCCACCTCTGGCAACTACTAACCTGTTCTCCGTTGCTAAAAGGTTGTCATTTCAACAATGTTCTGTAAATGGAATCATACAGTATGTAGCCTTTGTGATTGGCTTTTTTCACTCAGCACAATTCTCAAGAGATTCATTAGTATCATCAATTCATTCCTTTTTCTTATCAACTAGTATTCCCATGGGGCTTCCCTGGTGGCTCAGAGGTTAAAGCGTCTGCCTCCAATGCGGGAGACCCGGGTTCGATCCCTGGGTCGGGAAGATCCCCTGGAGAAGGAAATGGTAACCCACTCCAGTATTCTTGCCTGGAGAATCCCATGGACGGAGAAGCCTGGTAGGCTACAGTCCACGGGGTCGCAAAGAGTCGGACACGACTGAGTGACTGAACAGAACAGTATTCCCATGGCATTCCATTTACCTGGTAATTCGCCTTTGGAAGGACATCTGGACTGGTTCCAGTTTTTAACTATTATAAGTAGGGCTTCTGTGAACATCTCTGTATAGATTCTTGTGTAAACATATGTTTTCATTTCTGAGGGGTAAATTTCATTTCTGAGGGGTAAATGCCCAAGAGGGTGGTATAGTAATTGCATGTTTAGTTTCATAAGAAACTGCCAAGCTGTTTTCCAGAGGGGCTGTACTGTTTCGTATATCTACCAGAAATGTATGAGTCGGGGATCCAGGATCTCTCTGCACCCTTGCCAGCGTTCAGAGTCATCACTATTTTTCACCTTAGCTCTTCTGATGGGTGTGTGGTGACACTGGGGCTTTCATTTGCATTTCCCTGCTGGCCGGTGATGTTGAGCATCTTTTCGTGTGCCATCTGCATATCCTCTGCAGTGAAATATCTGTTCATCTTTTGGCCATTTTCTAATTGGGTGATTTTTTTTTTTCACTGCTGGGTTTTGAGAGTTCTTTCTGTGCTCTAGATGCTAGGCTTTTGTTGAATATGTGGTTTGCAAATATTTTCTCCCACCGTGTAGCTTGATCTTTTTGACAAGTCTTTCACAGAGCACGAGCTGGAGTTTCCGGCAAGTTCCAGTTGTATCATTTTGGGGAGGGATTGGGCTTTTGATGTACAGCTTGTGTTTTTCACCACTGGAGCTTGAGGGGGAGAGAGTGTGATCTGGAGCGGAGGGGTAGGGATTCTCTGTGAGATTTTAAGGCAGAGATAAGGTCAGTGGGAAGTCTCCCAAACGAAGGAAATTTCAGCTCACCATCAACCATCAGAATGAACTAAGGTCAGGCTTAGGGTCTGAAATATGTTAGGAGTAAGCAATGTCTTTGGAGATCAAGCAAAGGCTGGCTGGGGTCCATGAGGATGCAGAGGGAAGCAAACATCGATGGGGCTGGCCCACTACGTCTTTGACGTTCCCTTCTAACTCTAAGAATAGAGAGAGTGGTATTTGAGTTACCCCTACCTGATGTGATGCATCTAATAAATACATCCCCCAGAGACTGTCCAGCTTGCAAAATTTAGAAAGGCTTTGGATGGCCATCTGAACCGTGTTGGGGCAGGTTGAACCAGGCTCCATAGGAGGTAGCCAGTGATGCCACAAGGCTCGCAGTTGTCCTGACTCAGGGCCAAACGCACCAGGCCAGAGGTTTAAAAGGCCCAACATCATGGTCAGGGCCTCTTCCTTGTCCTCTGTCCCCAAGCCTGGGGACCAGGGGCAAGGCCACCTGCCCCACCTCCACCCCACCTCCTCTTCTTCACTCAGACTGCCAGGGAGAATCCCTTTCTTTATGGCATTTCAGTTCAGTTCAGTTCAGTTCAGTCGCTCAGTTGTGTCTGACTCTTTGCAACCCAATGGACTGCAGCACGCCAGGCCTCCCTGTCCATCACCAACTCCCGGAGTTCACTCAAACTCATGTCCATTGAGTTGGTGATGCCATCCAACCATCTCATCCTCTGTCGTCCCCTTCTCCCGCCTTCAATCTTTCCCAGCATCAGGGTCTTTTCAAATGAGTCAGATCTTTGCATCTGGTGGCCAAAGTACTGGAGTTTCAGCTTCAGCATCAGTCCTTCCAATGAATATTCAAGACTGATTTCCTTTAGGATGGACTGGTTGGATCTCCTTGCAGTCCAAGGGACTCTCAAGAGTCTTCTCCAACACCATAGTTCAAAAGCATCAATTCTTTGGTGCTTAGCTTTATTTATTTAGGAGATTTAATTGCCACAAGCAAAGTCCTTTGAGGCCTTGGATGAAAGGGATGGGAGCCATGCAAGCTTGATTAGGCGTGTAGAACCCTGGGCACAATTAGCTCCATGAGAGACTGGCCCTGCCTTTATCTGTCTCCAGTTCTATGTGACTTACAGCAGCTAATTATTGAGGTAAAAATTGCCTGACCACCCAGCTGCTGGAAAGAGGGCCCTAATATCTATTAAGTCTGCCTTTAATTATTGGAAATGGCGGCAGCTTCAGGCAGTTGGGGTTTCCCCATTTTTACGAGCCTTTTCCTCCACCCCTTTGAGTACACAGGAGATGGAAGCAGAATTCTACCCAAGCTGCTTCTGTCTCCCTTGCTATCCCACCTGGACATCCGTTTCTGGGGCACCTTCGCTCACAAGCTTTGTCTGCGGGGAGCACCCCTCCTGCCTCCTCCCACAAGGGACTTTGTACCTTTCCAGAACCCCTGGCCCTTGACAAAGCGCTCTGAATTCCACTCTGTCTGTGTGTGTGTTTGTGTGTGTCTGACTGTCTGGGAACACAAAGACAGACCTCAGGCATGGATTATGTGGGACCTGCCCCCCTCCACCCCATGTTGCAAAGAGAAAACAGAGGCTGTGGAAGGTAACACAAGGAAGCCGAGCGCGCCGGGCTCTTCACTCGTGGGCTGTCACAGCCTCTGAGCCCCATCTCCGCCTCTCCATGACCACAGGGCCCTGGGCTGCTCTCAGAGGGCACAGCAGTTGCAATCTTTGCACATCTTAGAGTCCGGATTAAACTCTGGGATCAAGGGAATTAGTGGTAAAACCAAGAGTCTCACCATTTCCAAGAGCTGTAAACTAGCCCTGCTTCTTCGTGGGGCTGGTCTTCCCCTCTAGCTCTCCCGACTCGGGGCTCCCCAGCTTGCAGAGTGGAAGCCTGACCCAGGAACCCTGGGTCATTACAGGGTAAGCTGTGGCTGCCACAGGGGATGTGCGATTAAACAGCCTATCGCTCCCCACTCCTGCTTATCTCAAAGTGTGGTCTCAGAACGAACCCCTAAACAATGAGAAATCAGTGCGGTCGAGAGGGTTTCAGTGCTTGCACTGGTTTTCTAGGGAGAAGGAAAGAGGACCCTTTTCAGGGGGGACTGCACTGCAGAAGAGACCGTTTCTCAAGGTGCTGTTCATGGAAATACTGAGTCTCAGCAGACAGGGTACCTCCCTTTCAAAGAAGCCGCACAGGTTTGAGCTGCCCCATGGGAATATGGAGTCCAGTGCTGGAGAGAGGGTGAGGGACATGCATATTGTGCCCCGTGAGAGAGGCGTGTGGGCAATCCTGAGCACTCTCCTCCCCCTGTCCACCAGTTAACTCCTCCGGGCTTCCCTGGTAAACACGGTAAAGAATCTGCCTGCAATGCGGGAGGCCCGGGTTCGATCCCTGGGTCAGGTAGATCCCCTGGAGAAGGCAATGGCAACCCACTCCAGTATTCTTACCTGGAAAATCCCAGGGACAGAGGAGCCTGGTGGGCTACAGTCCATGGGGTTTCAAAGAGCCAGACACGACTGAGCGATTAAGCACACACACAGCCTTCCGTCCTCAGCTCAGGTGTCACCTCCTTCAGGACACCTGAGCTGCTGTCCCTCTGCGCCCAAGTGTCTGTGTCAGCGGCTTTTTTGTGTTCACCGTGTCGGAATCACCATAGACATGTCTGTCCTCTGACTGCTTCTGGTCAAACTACTTTTCCCAAGTCTCAACCTAGATTGTTTTGGGGGAAGGAGAGTTGGGGAGAAGGAAAGATTACTTACTTGCAGCAAGTAAGGAGAACAATGGGGATCTCTTACCAAAGCAGTTCAGTCACTCAGTCGTGTCCGACTCTGCAACCCCACCTACTGCAGCACACCAGGCTTCCCAGTCCATCCCCAACTCCCGGAGCTTGCTCAAACTCATGTCCATCGAGTTGGTGATGCCATCCAACCATCTCATCCTCTGTTGTCCCCTTCTCCTCCTTTTGCCGAAGCAGTGTCTCCCCAAAGAGCAAAGTTGGGAAAGTTTTAAACTAAGGGTATGTGCTATTTGTGAAAGGACTTGAGCAGAGGAGAATTGAAAATAGAGCGGGAGCAGAGGTTGACAGAGCCCAAGCTTTATTGGATTGAGATCAGGAGGATGGATTCCATCCCATCTTCCCTCTGAGTGTGTGAGGACCTTAGGTTCTAGAGTCAGGACTTAACTGAAGCTCAGGTTCTTTATGTCTCATGGCAGAAAGAATTCAGTGAGAGGCAAAGTGATAGATAAGAAGTGGATTTATTTAGAGAGGTACACATTCCATAGACAGAAAGTGGTCTGTCTCAAAAGGCGAGAGAGACCCTGGAAGAAACACACTCCACAGAGTGGGGGCCATCTCAGAAGGCAAGAGTCCTCAGCCTACGTCTAGATGAAGCCTCGTTAGAAGGGAAAAGGGAGTGAGATGGATGAACCTGGTAAAGGTGACTGGGATTGTGAGATGTTCCCTCTGATGAGAAAACTCGAGGACACACAGACTAGTCCCTCTTCAGCCCAGAAGGCTGCCAGGGCAAATTGTCAGACTCATCTCCTGAGACCCCAGCTGAGACCCCAGAGCTGAGGCCTGTAGAAGGAAGCTGAAAGGAAGCAGGTGTGGCTCCATGGCAGGAAGCACATTCTCGCAGCCCCAGCTGTCTCTGGAGGTAGTCGAGTCCCCAGCTTTGGAGGTGGTGTGACCCGGTGTAGGTGGGACAGGAACCTGCTGACCTTTGATGGTGCTTTCACTCTTAAGACAATAAATGCCACATTTTCTGACTCTGAGATGTCACCATTTGTAAAGGGGAATTGTTGGCAGGCAAATAGCTTTGGGAGAGGAGACTGTAGTTGGAGGAATCCGGACACTACAGCCCCAGTCATAACTCCCGTTGGCTGAGGACTGACTTTGTTCCGTGTCCTGCACGGGCTCAGCCCTGGGGGTTCAGGGCTGGGGCTGCCCTGGAGGGAGCTCCCCCAGCCGGAACCCAAGGAGCTGTGCCCATACAGCAACCACGGGCCCTTTGGTGCCTGACCTGTGACAAGCCTTCTAACAGAAGGGCGACATGGCTTCTGTGGGCAGTGGCACCATCTGTCACCTGCCTGCCAGCCGCTGATGAGGGATGTTCCCGCAGCCAGGCTAGGCATAGGGCACACCATGTCCCCAAGGAAGCCCTTTCCCTGGCCCACAGTGCTGGCTTTCTGGGAGGAAACACTTAGAGGTGAAACTGTACAAGTCCAGGTCAGGTGCTAACTTAGTTGATCAGAGAAATTAACATTGCTTAAAACACAAGGTGGAAGAACAAATAGAACATTTAAGCACATTAGGATAAGGCGTGACCTACGTGAGAAGCAGTGCGGGTTCTGATTAACAGCTTGAGCCTGAGGGTCACACAGACCCAAGTTTGAATCCTGGTTCTTCCCCTTCCTTGCTGTGGTCCTCTGGGCAAAGCACTTAACCTCTAAACATGCCAGTTTCTTTCGTCTGTTAAAAGAGAATGGTTCTGGGCGTGGTGAGGGCTAAATGAGGTAATGCACGTAAAGTCCTTGCCTTTCACTGCCCTTGTCATAATCACTGTCTCAGCACTTTAAAAGGCAGGGGATTCCCTAATGTGTCAGGTCAGAGAAATGTGCTCTGGGGGCTGCCATAGGGAGCACAAAGCAGCTGGATGCCAGTCTTGGCATTTTGTGTGAGTGGAGCATCCCTTTGCTACTCTGGGCCTCAGTTTCCAAATCTGTAAAGTGGGGATGATGGTGCCTGCCTCTGTGGCTTGTGCATAAACCAGCACAGCACCTGGCACAGATGAGATGCCTCTGTCCCTGGCATCCACCTTCATATCATGCCAGAAGTGAAAACAAAGGACTCACCAGAGCAGACTTGGAAGGACTAAGGAAAGTAAAAATTTATGATGACTTTCTGCATGCACACACACACACATGCTGCCCAGGACTTACATTTTGCAGAACACATTTTAGCTCTGAAATATTTATGGGCACTTTTTGACACACTAAGAACTGAAAATATCACCGTGTGCTTGTGTTAAAGAAAACTTATAAAACTTTAGTCCAGTAGGAATTCAGTCAATTTCCTGGCTCGTCTCTGGTCGTTTCTGAGGTTGCAGGGAAACCCAGGGTGGTAACAGCCCCCGTTTCCCTGAGGCTCTGGCAGGGGCAAAGGGTCCTCGGCAGGGCTGTACGTCTGATGAGGTCTCTGTGTGAATGCTCCAGGCCCCTGCCACTTGTAAATATTGTTGGAGCCCGTGTGCAGGGCCCAGGTTGGCTTCGTGAGTTTTTCCCAAACACCAACAGCTTTGTTTCCCCATCTCCTCTTCTCTTCCTGAATCCCATGTCCTTGCCTTTCTTCGAGGCCTGCTCCTGCCCCCAGAAACCCAGCTAGAGCGAGGCTCTCCAACCTCCAGAATCTAAGGCCTGCTAATCTGAGGTGGAGCTGTTGTACCAGTGGCAGACATAAAGTGCACAATAAGTGTAATGCACTCGAATCATCCCGAAACCATCCCCTCCTCCAACCCCGGGTCCATGGAAACACGGTCTTCCCTGAAACCAGCTCCTGGCGCCACAGAGGCTGGGGGCTGCCAAGCTGGAGGACATGCTCCTCTGGGATTGCCAGGCCCAGGTTTCCTACCCCCTGCGTTTTTACTTTTTACAGTCCACTTACGCTGTAATCGCTCACGGAAATATCTTTTTATTTCTCCTTCCAGCCTGCTCACTCCTCACCTCTCAAGCTTGACCTGAAAGCTCTTTCCCTCTCTGAAGTCTGAACTCTGTCTGTTCGCAGTTTCCCTCACCACCCACCACCCCCAGCCCCTACTTTCATCCAGGCTGTGACCTAGAACAGTCTTTCTCAGACTCTAGGTTGGCAACCCATCCATATTTCTACTTTAGTAGACTAGAATAAGATAGAAAATATCAGGTTCCACTCTTGAAGAAAGATTACGCATGCTTCTTGAAGTTTTTTGTTTTCATTAGAAATCTGTGGATTCAAGTGGGTGAAATAAATGTGTTTTTTACTATAGGTCAGAGAAAATGGGAAAATCACAGGTCGAGACTTTGTTCTCTCCTTGCCTCAAGACCGTCTGGCCTGGCTCACTTTTGCTTGGCTTTCTTCGGTCGTGGTCTGGATGTCGCTTTCTCTGGAGGTCCTTTGTGCACCTCCGCACCTTTGGGCCACCTGACCTACATGAGCGGCCATTCTGGTGTGCCTCCCCAGCCTAATTTGTTTAGAAACGCCAAGCCGTAGGAAATTCATTTGTCTTGTCCCCTGAAGCCTCACACGAGGCTTGCAGAGCAGGGCAGGGAGTCAGTGTTGAGGGAGGCAGAGACGGGAGGAGACGGGGAGGAGGAGAGGCGGTCAGGCAGTCTCATGCCTCGCCTCCCTGCATCTTCCGCAGCACTTAGCGGGAAGGGTCCTCAGCAATCATTTACCAAACGGCTTAACCTCTGGCTCTAGGTGTGCAATACCTTTCTTCAGAATTAAACATTTTCTTCTTATTCAAATCTAGACCCTGACATTTGGAAGCCATGTGATTTAAGAGTAAATCACTTAATCTCTTTGAGCTTGTTATCTCATTTGTAAAAATAAGAGTAAATAAGAGGAAATATGAAATAAGAGGATAACGTCTAACCTGCAGAGTTGTTGCAGGGATTAGAAACAACACCTACAAAGTACCTGGTGTGAGTAGGTGTTCGATTAACCGCTGGTTTATCGCCGCTGCCTCTTTTGCTGTCATCAGCATGTGTCTCCACGTTTACACACTGTTCAGACCTTCAGATCCATCTGCATCCAGCTCTAAGGAAAAGAAAAAAAAATATATATATATATATATGGATTTTAGAATCACTGGCTTACTGGCTGTGAGAATTTTATCAACCACCTGGCTCACTGAGTCCACTCTCTAAACTGAGAAGTGATTAGGGGACTTAACTGGTTAACACTCTGTGCTTCCAGTGCAATGGGCATGGATTTTGTTCCAGGTCGAGGAACTAAGATCCCACATGCTGTGAGGCACAGCCACAGAAAAGAAGTAACTAGGGTTCTCATGGGTCTATGTGGGAAGCACCAAGCATTCGGTGCAGACTTGATTCTTCCCAACTTTTGTCCAGAGCCCACGCTCCTTCACCGTAGACAGACCAAAAGTGAGGAGAAGATTATGCAACTACGGTGGTTTAGTCACTAAGTTGTGTCCGACTTTTGCAACCCCATGGACTATAGTCTGCCAGGCTCCTCTGTCCGTGAGATTCTCCAGGCAAGAATACTGGAGGGGGTCGCCATTTCCTTCTCCTATACAACTGTGGTTCATGGTTTCTTGAAGCACCCTTTGTTGATGGTACCTATGGCTGACACCCCAGAGTGACGGGGAGCTGCCCCCACAGAACTCATGTCCTGCTCATCTCTGGGCACGAGTTCTAGCACAAGACCGGTCTCTAACAGAACTTCTCTGCAAAGGTAACTTGGTGTGCTCAGGGCTTACCAGTAGAAGAGTTTCAGCGGGCAAGAGGGGTGTTTCTGGTAGCGGTGAGTTGGGCTGTGGATTATTCTGCAGCCAGTGAGAAGCAGCAGAGGAAGGGTCAGGAAGGGAACTCGGAGGGCAGCAGGGTAGGGAGGGACTGACTGCATAGCATGGGCGTGTGCGGGTGCTTCTGTCCTCCAGCCCTTGGGTGGGGGCCGCAGGGGCTGAACTGACACCTTCCCAGCCTGCCCCCACCCCTCCAGGGCCTCCGCATCCCTCTACTGCACACCCCTGCTCCATCAGGAGCGTTTCTCCACTGTCACTTCTTTCATCCCAGCCTTCTCTTTTTCTCTCGATTAAATGCCAGCTCCGGTGTGAACCATGACCAATCCCCCATCTGTTTAAAAGAAGTAAATATTTACTGAATTACTATATTAAGACTAAATGGGAAAAGTGAAAAGGAAATGAGAGCAAGGCAAACGTTCTCCTTGCCTCTCCGTTGTAACAGGGAAGCTATGAATTTGAGAACCGTGTTCTTAATAATTTGTAATTACTGAGCCTTTGCCTCGAAGCCAGTGTCTTCAGTCAACAGGTACATGGTGATAAGAGACATAGTCATCCACCAGTTTAACAGCCAAGACTGCGTCTCCGACTTATTAACATATGTTTCTGAGGGGATATTCCCTCTCCAGTTATAATTGACATCTAACTGGAGCCTTTTAAAACTAAAATGTGGGATTTTTCTGGTGATGATAATGACTAGCATGTATTTCTTTTTTTAAATTTTACTGAAGTATAGTTGATTTACAATGTTGTGTTTAATTTTTGCTGTACACCAAAGTGATTCAGATATATATATATTTTTATATATATTCATATATATTATTTTCCATTATGGTTTATCACAGGTATTGAATGTAGGCCTCTGTGCTTTACAGTAGGACCTTTTTCTTTATGTATTCTTTATGTAACTCATTTCATCCTCAGAACAACCTAAGAGGTTGGTACTATTTTAATAAGGAAACTGCAGTACAGAGAGGTTAAATAACTTGACCAAGGTCACATAGCTGAGAAGTGGTAGACATATACTTCAAACCCAGGTTGCCTTTGAAATTTAAAAATAATACATCCAAGCAATGCCTTTAGTTCAATCTTAGTTGTCCCTAATACACTTGGCCTAAATGTAACTACCCACAGTTTATATCCCTTAAGATTGGTAAGAAGGGATAAAGTAGCTGCCAAGTAAGTTTATTTATTCATTCACTCAGCAGACATTTCATGAACACTCAGGAGGCCAGGCCTGCCTTCAACCTACAAGGGGAGATGCAGACGTGAACATGGACCATCTAGTTAGCTGTGTTTTCTCTGATGCAGCAGGCACGCAACAGAGGTGTGAAGGCCACAGAATTAATGTCCAGGAAAGTGGCTCAACGGTGGAGAAGAAAGGTGGGCCAGATGGAGAAGAGCTTTCCATTTTGACCAAGAAGATGGAATTCATCCGGAAGGCTCCACAGGGCAGCTAGAGGGACAAAGGCAGGCAGTGGCATGGCCTGGCACAGTCCATAAAGGCTGTACCATTCAGGGGTTTTATCCATGTGCTGAGTTGAGTCGCCTGGGTCCGAACTGTAGCTCCATCACTCAAGAGCTATGTACCCTTGGGCAGGATACCTCACAATTTCTCATCTGTACTTTACAGAGAACTCTAATACCTATAACACTGGATTGAAGTGAGAATTAAAATGTTATCACATATAATTATAGTAAAAGTTATGGAGTAAAACACTCCATAAGTAATAGCTACTAAATATAATAGTATATTGGATATTAATAATGCCATTATTCATATTATGAACTATTAGCGACTTCACTTTCACTTTTCACTTTCATGCACTGGAGAAGGAAATGGCAACCCACTCCAGTGTTCTTGCCTGGAGAATCCCAGGGACAGAGGAGCCTGGTGGGCTGCTGTCTATGGGGTCGCACAGAGTCGGACATGACTGATGCGACTTAGCAGCAGCAGCAGCAGTAGTGACCAATTAACATTAAAATAAATTAAGTGCTTATTATTGTCATCACCATCATTATTGTTACTTGAAGTAATGGGTTGGAGGTAAAGAGTCAGAGGGAACAAAGTTGAGGTGGCAGTCCCCATAAATCCTTATCCAAATTAGGCTGAGCCATTGTTGTTCAGTCGCTCAGTCGTGTCTGACTGTTTGCAACCCCATGGACAGCAGTACGCCAGGCTTCCCTGTCTTTCACCAATTCCTGGAGCTTACTCAAACTCTAGTCCATTGAGTCGGTAATGCCATCCAACCATCTCACCCTCTGTCATCCCCTTCTCCTCCTGTCTTCAATCTTTCCAAGCATAAGGGTCTTTTCCAGTGAGTCAACTCTTCGCATCAGGTGGTCAAAGTATTAGAGCTTCAGCTTAAGCATCAGTTCTTCCAATGAATATTCAGGGTTGATTTCCTTGAGGATTGATTGGTTTGATCTCCTTGCAGTCCAAAGAACTCTCAAGAGTCTTCTCAAACACCACATTTCGAAAACATCAATTCTTCAGCACTCAGCCTTCTTTATGGTCCAACTCTCACATACATACGTGACTACTGGAAAAACTACAGCTTTGACTATACAGACTTTTGTTAGCAAAGTAATGTCTCTGCTTTTTAATACCCTGTGTCATAGCTTTTCTTCCAAGGAGCAAGCATCTTTTAATTTCATGGCTGCAGTTACCATCAGTAGTGATTTTGGAGCCCAAGAAAATAAAGTCTGTCACTTTTTCCATTGTTTCCCCATCTATTTGCCATGAAGTAATGGGACCAGATGCCATGATCTTAGTTTTTTGAATGTTGAATTTTAAGCCAGCTTTTTCACTCTCCTATTCTTTCACCTTCATCAAGAGGCTCTTTAGTACCTCTGCCATAGAGTGGTGTCACCTACATATCCAAGGCTGTTGATTTTTCTCCTGTCAATCTTGATTCCAGCTTGTGCTTCATCCAGCCTGGCATTTTGCATGCTGTACTCTCCATATGAGTTAAAAAAAAGCAGGGTGACAATATACAGCCTTGATGTACTCCTTTCCCAATTTGGAACCAGTCCATTATTCCATGTCCGGTTCTGACTGTCGCTTCTTGATCTGCATGCAGGTTTCTCAGGAGGCAGGTAAGGTGGTCTGGTATTCCCATCTCTTTAAGAACTTTCCACAATTCGTTGTGATCCACACAGTCAAAGTCTTTCATGTAGCCAGTGAAACAGAAGTAGATGTTTTTCTGGAATTCTCTTGCTTTCCTATGGATGTTGGCAATTTGATATCTGGTTCCTCTGCCTTTTCTAAATCCAGCTTGAATGTCTGGAAATTCTCAGTTCACATACTGTTGAAGCCTAGCTTGCAGGATTTTGAGCATTACTTGGCTAGCATGTGAAAAGTGCAATTGTGCGGTAGTTTGAACATTCTTTGGCATTGCCTTTCTTTGGGATTGGAATGAAAACTGACCATTTCCAGTCCTGTGGCCACTGCTGAGTTTTCCAAATTTGCTGGGATATTGAGTGCAGCACTTTCACAGCATCATCTTTTAGGATTTGAAATGGCTCAGCTGGAATTCCATCACCTCCACTGCTTTGAGTGAAAAGCCAGTATTGGGCTATGATTTCAGTTTAGAGAGTTATAATCAGCCATTTTCAAAAAATGAAAGAGAATGAAACAGGAAATATGAGAGTGCACTGCCCCTCGTGGTAGTAACTTTTGTATCCTTTTCCCATTTTATACAAACACACTGGCATACATATATCTGTGTATCAACTCACAACGGAAGATAGCTTTCAAATTATGGACTTTAGACAGAAATATTTTGCAGACCCTGGAGTAGAAAGTATCATCCACTGTCTTCCCTGTGGTCCTGGTCCTCAGGCCCAGAAGATCATTGCTTGACAGCTTGTGTCAGGAGACCTAGCATCAAGAGGGCAGAGCTCAGGGCCCTGAGGCCCCAGGAAGATGATTTGATCTCTGTGTATGCTGGATCAACCCCCCTCATCCAAGTACTAATTTCCAGGGCCATTTTGAAAGCTGCCCCCCCCCAAAATGTCCCTTATTCACTTCAACGGGCTCTAGTTATAACCCTAAGGCACTGCAGTCTGCCTAGTGATGCTGGCTTTGCCTCTAGCTCACCACATACCCCTGGGAGGAGATGGTGGGGCTCTGGGTTATTGTGGCCTCGTGTATAAAATGGGGTGAATATAGTTGTCATATATACTTCATGGTTACTTTGAGGTACCAGTAAAGTCACAGATAACTTACAGTCTTGAAGATCATGGAGAACTATGTAGAGGGAAGCCCGCAGCAGACACTCAGGATCTGTGATAAATCCCAAAGGCATCTAGTGGTAACCTCAGATGTTTTCTTGCAGAGAAAGTGCTGCAGTTTTATGGGTTAGGACATATGACCCCATGTGAGTGGGTCCGGAGGGCCCTTTAATAAGACAGACAAAGGTCGCACTGGAACCTAGCTAAGCTCTGCCCTGGGGGACTTGGGAAGGAAGAGTGCATCCTCAGGCCAAAGGGACGCTGATACCTCTGATGTCCATGATCAGAGGCAGAACTTGGGTCTGTTTTGTTTTGGCTAGTGGTTTCCATCAGTGTGTTCAGTTTGGCCTACATATAATAATGGATAACATTTTAAAATCATACATTTTACATTCAAGTCTAAATTTCCAGCCTGTCTTAAAAAGTCACAAGAGCCCCTAAACTCCTGTGTCACAGCATTGGCAGGCACTGAACACCACCGCCCCATTGGACAGACCTACCACCCTCCTTGTTGGTCACTGAGACTCCTTGATGACACCTCTTTCCCTGTTGCTTCTCCATTAGGACCGTGACACAACAGCACATTTTGTATGCCCATATCGCTATAAAAAGTGGAACAAGGAAAGGTCTGAGAAGGTTGTATGTTTCAGAAAAGAGCTCTAATCATACTTTGTGCAGGATATGCTGCTTTCCTCCTGTGCTGACCTCCTCACTCTTGCAGGGGGCTGGCTACGTTTGGACCCCAAAGCAAAAGGAAGACATATGGAAAGAGAAAGAGGGTGACATAACAGCTTTTAAAATGTCAGTCTAGGGCAAAATAGTCAAGATGAGGAAAAGGGAATGGGCGATGAGGGGCTTCCAATCAATCAGATACCCTGGCACCACAGACGTATATGGCAGGTGCTGTGGCGCCTCCAATGAGATGGACAAGTCTGGAGGTGAGGGAGTTCTCTGATTGGCATGGTTGCCAGGACAAGCCTACCTGTAAGGACACTTTTGTGTGGTGGGAGGGAGGGGACTTAACCTGGGAATAACAAAATAGGAAAACTCGGGCTTTAGAGTCAAACAGACCTGGTTTCACATCTTGGCTTTGATACTCACACCCAAGTCACCTTCGAGGAGGTTTGACATTGCAGTTTTCTCATCTGTCAGATGGAGATTGGTTGGCTGGTTTATTAAATATGTATGAGAGACACCAGGCTTCACCTTAGGTGCAGTAAATCAGGAGTGAGCAAAAGTGTTAAGGCCCCTGCTTTCATGGTGCTTACATATTAGTGCAAGAAAAGAGACAATAAGCAGGTAATTAATTATCTAGTGGTGATAACTGTGGATTGGTTGCTTACACCTTGGCTCATTTCCAGAAAAGTTTGGAGAAAATAAAAACATCTGAGGACATATGACATTTGATAAAATAATATATGTAACGTGCTTATCGCAGTGCCTGAATGTAGTCGTTCATTTCACATATTCTTAAGAAGTCCCTATTTTGTGTGAGGCCCTGTCCCAGGGCCCCTGTACACATGTGATTCCCATCCAAGGGGATTGAAAAACCGGTGCCCCCTGGCCTTCGATGTCGGCTTTCTTGGTACCCATCACTGAAGGAGAGGCTCCGGGCATCTTCACAGGTGGAGAGGTCACTGAGCAGGACGAGAAAGGGTTCATCATTACCGACTTTGGGTGCAAGTTCCCCCTGTGCCACTTGCGGCTCCGTGGCCATGGAGCCCTCAGTCTGCAGAGCCTGAGGACTCTCATCCACAGCGCTCCAGGGTGAAGCGAGGTCCGGGATGGACCCCGGGCTCGGCTTTCCCTCCTGGGTCCGCAGCTCACGCCCTTTCTTTGGTTTCTCGGGCTCCAGACCGCTCGGCCCTGAGCGCGGCGAGGACCCTGTTTGTGGATGTGGAGGAGCGCGGGCCGGAGACCATGGACGTGAAGGAGAGGAAGCCATACCGCTCGCTGACCCGGCGCCGCGACGCCGAGCGCCGCTACACCAGCTCGTCGGCCGACAGCGAGGAGGGCAAGGCCCCGCAGAAGTCCTACAGCTCCAGCGAGACCCTCAAGGCCTACGACCAGGACGCGCGCCTCACCTACGGCAGCCGCGTCAAGGACCTGGTACCGCAGGAGGCCGAGGAGTTCTGCCGCTCAGGTGAGGGCGGGTAGGGGGTTAGGATGCGCCTGCGCACAGGTGTGCCCCGGGGGGCGGGGGTGATGGGCCCGGCTGGTCGCGCATGCGCACAGGTGTGCGGGGCGGGGTGAAGAGGCCCCCCCGGGGGGGCTGGCGTCGCGCATGTGCACAGGTGTGCCTGGAGGGGGCGCACGTGGTTTACACGGTGGCGGCAGGTGAGCTGCCCAGAGGGGTGGAGCGCTCCCCGTGAACGCCAGCTCTCCGCTATTTTGGCCTCCTGGCTCTGGTCAGAGCCTCGGCTGTAGTCTGCTCTTGGTTCATTCATTTGCCTGCTCACCCCTCTTGTGGGCGTAATGAGAAGGTTAGGTGCTGGCTCCGTGTCAGCGCCTGCCTGGGGTTGAATTCTGAGCAGTTTCCGGCTCTCCTCCAAGCCTCTCCGGTGAGAGGCCGTGAGCACTCTTTACTGCCCTGATTTGTCTCGAGGATTCATGAGAGGACGCGTTTACGGAGTAAGTGTGATAGCACCAAGTGCTGAGTAAGTCCTAGTTATTGGTTTTGTTGTTTGTTCTATATGTATTCATTCAGCGAACATATCTTAGCAGCTTCTCTGCATTAAGCACTGTCCTGACCTTGAGGCTATGAGCTTCCCTTCTAGCTCAGTGGGCTTCCCTCAAAGCTCAGTTGGTAAAGAATTCGCCTGCAATGCGGTAGACCTGGATTCGATCCCTGGGTTGGGAAGATCCCCTGGAGAAGGGAAAGTCTACCCACTCCAGTATTCTGGCCTGGAGAATTCGCAAAGAGTCAGACAGGACTGAGCGACTTTCACTGACCTTGAGAGGAAGACGCTGGTGATCCAAGACCTAAGAATTTAGTAACCTGGGGGGATATCTTGGTGCCTGACTCCCTCTTCTTCAATCCCTACACACCGCAGTCACGAGAGCCTACCCCTCCAACTCCAGAATACCTTTCAGATCCATCCCTCTTCTCTATCCCATCAGCCACTGTCCCAGTTCCGGCCACTATTATCTCTCTTGGGGGGTTGACCGCAGCCCCTCTTTACTCAGTGCTGCCGCCTTTGGGCCACGCTCAGCCCTGCAGCTAGAGCGAAGTAGAGGCTGACTCCCCGTTGTCCTACCGTGAGTTCCTCAACACCAGAGGGCTTTCCCCAAGTCTTTGTCTTTCTGGACTGTTTTATCCCCTGTCTTTCCACACCCCACCACCCACATCCAGCCCTGCAGGGCTGCTCGTCATTCCCACTCCTGCTCTGATAAAAGTTGCCTACCCTGGTGCCTCGGAGAAGGCAATGGCAAGCCACTCCAGTACTATTGCCTAGAAAATCCCATGGATGGAGGAGCCTGGTAGGCTGTAGTCCATGGGGTCGCTAAGGGTCGGACACGACTGAGCGACTTCACTTTCACTTTTCACTTTCACACATTGGAGAAGGAAATGGCAACCCACTCCAGTGTTCTTGCCTGGAGAATCCCAGGGACGGGGGAGCCTGATGGGCTTCCGTCTATGGGGTCGCACAGAGTTGGACACGACTGAAGTGACTTAGCAGCAGCAGCAGCAACCCTGGTGCCTCAGTGATCCCTGTTTTTCTGCCTGCAGAGCCTCTTCAATGCCTTGTAGGCCCCTATAAGTCCCTGACAGTTCACACAGCCCTCCCTGATTCTGCCCTGTCCGCTCCCCTTCCATGGACAAGGTTAGCAGGGGGCTGTGCCATGTAATTTATATGCATTCTGATGTTGTTAGTTAACCTTTACAACAACCTCAATGATTCATTTGACCAAGATCACAGAGACAAGGGGAGCTGGACACCCCCCCACACACACACACCCATAGAGCCTGACAGCCTAGCTGGCCTCTCCCCCAGGCTTCCATCCACATGGAAAGCTGACCTGTTAGCAAGACTGCCTCTGGTGCTTTAAAGGCAAAGGGTCTTCAACTCTTTCCCATTTGTGGTTAACAGCTCAGACTCTGACATCAGACAGACCTGGTTTGAGTTCTGACTCTGCCGTTTTTATTATCCTGTCTTCACCTGGATGGTGCGGTCACAGCAATGCTTCCTAATTATAGAGTGTTGGGGAGAACGAGAAGGACCGTAGATGGAGCAGTGACACTTGCGTGAAGCAGATGCTTCAGAAACGCTGCCTGCTCCTGGTTGCCATCTCTGGGTCTCAGTGAGGGGAAGCGACCAGTGGTGTCAAAGCTGTCCTCCAACTCTGTGCTGCCGTGCTTGGTGGAGCTCAGTGAGCCCTGCCGGGACCAGAAGGAGCCGCTCTCGTCTTCATAAATAACAAACAGGAAGCATTCTCAACTCGTAGGCAGGCATGGGCGCTGCAGCCTACAAAGTTCTCTTCCTCCCTTTGTCTCCCTGTGCAAGTCACTCAGTCGTGTCCGACTCTTTGCAACCCCATGGACTATACACTTCATGGAATTCTCCAGGCCAGAATACTGGAATAGGTAGCCTTTCCCTTCTCCAGGGCATCTTCCCATCCCAGGGATCGAAACCAGGTCTCCACATTGCAGGTGGATTAGCCTCAAAAATCCTATGATGTTAGCTAAGTTTTCTCCTCCCACCTTTATCCACCCCCCAGGGTGCTTGCTACCAGAGTGTGTCTGTCTGATTATTTAACTAACTTTCGCTGAGCTCGTGCTCTGTGCCAGACTGGACACAGAACTGACCAAGACCCTGGGTGGTGGCAGGGGGAAGGCACAGGGACCCTTGGTAACAGTGATACCCACGACTGGGCGAGAAGGCCATCTCTGCTGGCTCCCCTCCCGCCTCGAAGCAGTTCCTTCTCCCTTCCTTTGCCAGCTTGACCTCTTCAGGACTGCTCCTGGGTGCTGTGCCCTTCACGTACAACCTCCCCTTGTCTCTTCACATCTGCTCTGATCCACAGACGTCTCCTCTGAGCTCCCACCCTCAGTGCTCCCAGAACTCTTTCCCTGCGTCCTCCCCTACTTAGGGCTTTAACCCTTCATCATGGCCTGGGTTGTATCTCCCCCACTGACTGTGAGCTCTGTGAAGTCAGGAACCACACCCTGCTCATTGCTGTACATCAGGAAAGACCCAGGGCCAGCTTGCTTGGGTGAAACATGGTGCGCCCTAATTGCAAGTCCATTTCCCACATCAGTGGTTTAACTGGAGTATGGTCCTCAGTACCTGCATCCACCTGTCCTTCCCCCGTCTCCCAAAACACTCATGAGAATGTTAGAAATCAGGAAGAAGTCATGCCTGATAGACACTGCAGAATGCGGAGGCTGTTTCCCATGGAAGCTAGTATCCCGTTTGTCCTGCAGACACTGATCCCTGAATGAGCTGCCCTCATCCATGTCTTCCTGGCCTGTCTTGGGTACCTCCAGGCTTTCCGGGAGGCTCAAGAGACCTGTCAGCAGCCCCAAGCCTTGGCTGTGTGCTTGGCTCCCTGGGTTGCTCCAAAGCCTGCTAACTCCTGTCGCAGCCCACTGGCCTGACAAAGCAGAGGGCAGAGGTTCCTTCCTTGTGCAAAGCCCACTTTTCTCAGCCCATTACCATCTTCTTCACTTTCCAGCTCCAGGCCTTCCTGACCTGGCCAGAAAGGAGTGTTGGGTCCTGGGGAGCCATTGGCATCTCATGGGCTAGGCTTCTGCCTTATTCAGGAGCCCTCCTTGCTGGCAGGCCCTCCCCAGCCCCTGGACGAGGAGAGCAGAAGCCCTCTGTCCAGCTGAACAGACGTGTATTGAGCCACATGTGAGGGTCCCGGGTTGTGCCCTAGGCCCAGGGATTTAGGAATGAATGGGGTATAATCCCTGCTCCCCACCCCCCACACCCCTGCCCCAGTGAAGCCATCTCCAGCATAGGGGCCAGGCCCTCAAGCAGCTCTGCTCTGCAAAATGCCCAGGGCTGAGGACTCTCAGAGGGGGCTCAGCGAAAGAAGCAGTGACTTCTGCACAGAGTGTAGGTTGCAGGGAGACTTCGAGGAGGAGCTTTTTGAGCTGGGCCTTCCATTAAGGTGTGGAGGGTTTGGGCTGGTGGGGAGGATGCGGAGGAAAGGCCTGCGCATTGACCACCGCTGTGAGTCCTGGAGCAGGGGTCAGGCCTCTGGGGGGGTGACCCCCACCATTACCCTAACCCAGCTCCCTTGCCTTCCCTCCTAGGCACTAACTTCACCCTGCGTGAGCTGGGACTGGGGGAGGTGACACCCCCGCACGGGACGCTGTACCGCACAGACATCGGCCTGCCCCACTGCGGCTACTCCCTGGGCGCCAGCTCTGAGGCTGAGCTGGAGGCGGACGCCGCGCTGTCCCCCGAGCACCCCGTGCGGCTGTGGGGCCGCAGCACGCGGTCGGGACGCAGCTCCTGCCTGTCCAGCCGGGCCAACTCCAACCTCACACTCACCGACACCGAACACGAGAACACGGAGCCTGGTGAGTGGCCCGCTCAGCCGCGCCATGAGCCAGGGCTTTCAGGCCCCAGGCTTTAATTACGGTGTTGATTTTCTGCTCCATTACCCTGGGGCACTGGTGAAGGCGGTGGAAAATTGCTTTGCTCTCAGTGGTCAGAAGGCAGACCCTCTCACAGAGTCACATGAAATGCCCCCACCCACGGGTGACAGGCCAGAGACGGGCTGCTGCTCTTATCTTCCAGATGAGGGGGTGCCTAAGGGACAGGGCTATGGCTTACAGGCTGCCTGTAGATGGAGCGGAGGAGCCAGAGGGCAGCGTAACCCACCCACTACAGCCCATCTTCTGTGGCCTCAGCTGTGCCCCACCCCACCCCCAGAACTCTGCTCACAAGCCTGCAGCCACCCTGGGCACTTGCCGTGGGCGCTGCCGCACCCCAGGGTCTTCTGCTGATGGGAGGCTGGCTTTCACACAAGAGCTGTCATGTTGGAGTAGCTTAAAACTCCCATCTCTCCCCCAGCTTTCCCATGATCTCATCTGCAGATCTGAGGAAGTGCTGGCTCTGGACTCTAGTCCACTCTCATCTCTGCAGCCCTGTTCCAAGGCCAGAGAGATGCTGGGGGAGAAAGAGATGACAGCTTGTTCGCGCGCCTCCTTGGTGCGGGGGAAGGAAAGGGAGCCAGGTTTCAGGCTGTTCTGCCTGTCTCTCGAACCTTGCTTGGCAGATCTCGGAGGGACTCTGAGTTGAACGCAGGCCTGCAGCGGGCCATCGAGGCGAGCTCTTCCTGTGATACCTTGGGTCTCTGGGCAAGAGGTCCGCACGGAGGAGGAGGCTCCTGCTGGACTTTTTTTTTCTCAGAAGTCCAGTGAAGGGTTCTGCTGGCCCCTGCCACACCAAATGTGGGAGGAGGATCGTGGGGAGGGCAAGCTGAGTGAGAACAGGAAGAAGCAAGCTGCACACCAGTGCCCCCTACTGGTTTCCAGCTCTAAACGCAGCATCCTGTGTGATTCCCGCCCAGGATTTGGGGGGAATTGGAGAGCCAGGGTGGGGGGTGGGGAGAGGGTGGACATCAGGTCAGTGGTGAAGGCTTAGGCAGGTTTGCCTCTAACAAGGATGCTCCAGTGAGTTATATGCACAACACAGTCCCAGGTTTGGGATCATGCAGGAGTCTAGGTAAGGACACCGTCCAGTGGAGAGATGTGATCTCCAAAAAGAGAAGAGCCCCAGGATTGCAAATCCTTGTTCTGCCCCCGCTGCTGGAGAACTCGGAGTATTTCCTCGGGACCCTGTGCACTGGGTTTGGGGGGCGGGGGCAGCAGCAGGTGACAGACCCCAACTTGGTAGTTTCACCCTCCCTAGACACTCCACCAGCCCTCTCTGCACTGGGGAGCCATCCACACCCCCTTATCCTCCTTCCCACTTAGGCCCAAGCCCAGCCAGAAACCCTCCTCTCTCTTCCTGACTACTCACTGAATTTGATGTGTGAGGCTGGTACAGAGAAAGTGGTGTCTTACCAGGAGGCAGGCAGGCTCAGGTCCATCAATGGCCTGGACTGTAACATTGGATAAGGTAGAGCCTTTCTCACTATAGATGAGGACTTCAGTTTCCTCATCTGTAACATAAGCAGTTTTAATGAAATCAGCATTCCTGGTGTTCTGAGAATGCTAATATTTCTTAGATTGAAGGTGGGGGTGGGTAGAAGGGCGTGCTCTGTGGTCAAATAGTGTAAGAAACATTGAATTCGAGGAATTTGAACCAGTTTCCTTACTGCAGGACTTCTCAGAACCTTTAACATGTTATTAATCATGCTGATGGATATATTAGCAAGCAGCATCCCCCAAATTGACCTGAGAATAAAGAACCCTTTATTCTCAAAAGATCCAATAAAATCAATGTTCCAATGAACAGGTGGGGGCAGTAAATGAGCCAAATCACTTGCAGACCCTTTTAGATGTAGGATTCTGTGATTCAAAGTCCTCACGTTGGAGATGAAGGTGTACAAGAGGAAAATTATAAACATAATAGTTAATACCTGCTGCTGATTATTAGACCCCCGAGCACAATACCAGGTGCTTAGCTGTCTGGTCTCATTTACTTTCTCTACAGCTTGTTGGGGGAGTGGGCAGCCTGTGGACAAGGTCCACATGGAAGAGGGTCCTGCTCGGGTCTGGCAGCTAAGACTTAAGGAAGGTGGCAGAGACAGGACAGCCTCTCTGCCCAGGGTAGGTTTTATCATCCCCATTGCACAGAATAAGAAACATGTTGCCCAGAGAGGTTTAAGAAACCTGTGTAGGTCACCTGGCTAGCACGACTTGAATTCGGGCCTGTGTAACTCTGAAATCTTTACCCTTGTAGCCCTAGTCATCGTGAATTTCCTCTGCAGCAAAGTACTCGGGCTGCTTGTTCATTGGAAGGTTCTCGCCATGGTGACAAATGATCATTTTTCCATAAAGTCATGACAGAATGAAGTGCACACCACCCACATTATTGTGTATTCCCTGAGAGCTGAATTGCAGCTGAATTAAGCCTCTGTTAGGTGATAATGACCTAATCAACGAGCCTGGAGAGCTTCGGCCTTTGATAGCGGGGACAGGGGGATGGCTTCTTGCTTCCCTGGCCACACCATGCTCGCCTCCTGACCATCCATCTCCACGCCGGGCCGCAGCACTCTTACCCTATGCTCAGGGAAGATGGGCAGGCAGATCCAACACCTCCTCCCTTCCAGGCCTAGACTTCCAAACCCACACATCCCTTGGGTGCCCCTGCCGCTGTCCTCTTGCTCCAGGTTGGAAAATTATATTCATGTCTCTGTTATCTGAAGATCTGAATGACACTGTCGGCCAGGTTGACCTAACTGACGTGAGTGCATGCTCAGTCCATCAGTCATGTCTGACTCTTTGAGACCCCCGTGGACTATAGCTCACCAGGCTCCTCTGTCCATGGGATTAACCAGTCAAAGATACTGGAGTGGGTTCCGTTTTGTTCTGCAGGGGATCTTCCTGACCCAGGGATCGAACCCACATCTTGTGTGTCTCTGGCATCAGCAGGCTTTGTTGTACGTGAGTTTAAATAATAACAGTGGCTCATGCTGAATGTGAGTGAGCCATAGGAGTGACTCCCCTTTATTCCTCAAAGAGGTTGAGAACATTCTCGTCAACCTCAATTACAGCCAGGGACTGGGGTTCAGAGGTGAAGGGTGTGCTGCAGCCGTGTGTCTAGCTGAGCCGGAGCCCCCGGGCTCTTTGCAGGAGTCTCTGTTCTTTCGAGGCTGCCCTCCTCGTGTTCCTGGCCCTCCTGTTCGCACTTCTTTCCCCGGAGCTCTCCTCTCCTCTCTCTCTCATCCTCCCGGTCCCAGTTTTCTCCTTTATCTGTGATGAGAAGTCTAATCTCACCATCAGAACAGAGCTTGACACCACTGGACATGTTGGCCGACACATCTCAGTGTGGCCAGTTTTCAGGGGCAGAAGGAGGCCAAACTGAGGGCCTACCATGTGTTAAGACACTGCACATGGGCCATTGCCTTCAACCCCCATGAAACAGCATGGCATTCCCATTTCCCAGATGGGAAAACTGAGGTTCCCAGAGGTCTACTGACTTGGCTGGGGATTGTTCAGCCGGTAATTCAGCAGGTGAGCCAAGCCTGGGTTTGAACTCAGGTCTCTCTGCCACTATAGGCTGAACCTTCTGCCCACCTCTACTTGAATCAGCAACTGAGGACACCAAAGCGTGACCCCCTAGCAACTTCCAGCCCCGGGAACATTGACTGCCTCCACGCCCAGCCTTGCATTAGTCAATAGTAATTGTCAACAGTATTGATAGTGGTGGAGGCTTTTGCTGAGGTCATGGTGAAGCTGCAGGCAGCTGCCATCAATAATAACTTTTATGGGGTCCATTAAAGCCAATTTCTGCCCCTGAAGGTTAATGTCAGCAGCTTTTATGTCACTGCTTAATATCCAAAATAAATACAGAATTGACTAGGTAATGTAAACACAAATCTCTCCCCTCAGGGCTATCAGGTGGAACCAGCCCTCAGGTCCCTCCTGCTGAGCTGGGCCACAGCAAGGAGAAGCTGGAGTCACGCCAGGGCACACAGTTGGCCTTCCATAAATGTTTCTTTTAGAAAGCAGAGGTTGCATTTGCGCTCCAACCACAAGGTCAGGTGGACGCAGTGCCTCTTTAGTAGTTTCGTTCTGTGATTTGTTCTGTAGCTGCACTGAACTCCTTCCGTGGACCAGGCATCATTCTAGAATCGAGAATCTTGGTAAATAGCCAAGAGAGGAGGTAGAGCTATGACAGCTTTTCTGCTCTGTCTGTCGCAGGCAGGGTGGAAAAGACACAGTCCCAGCGTCTAATGAGGAGCCTTGGTCCCAGGTCCTGGCCATGCCAGGTCCCAGCTCTGAAACCTTGGGCACGTCACCTCACCTCCCTACGCAACAGTTCCCACATTTCTAAAACTGTGTGCCAGTGGCCACATGGGGCCAGCAGAAGGGAAACGGGGAGTTAGGGTTTAGCAGGTACTGAGTTTCAGTTTGGGATGGTGGAATAGTTCTGGTTACACAGCAAAGTGAGTGCACTTAATGCCGCCGTTACCGTATGCTTAAAAACGGTTGAAAGGGTTATCTGTGTTTTACCACAGTAATAAAAAGTACAAAAACAGCATGCCATCTTTCTTCCTTGAAGTGTTGCTGTGAGCCTGACCACAGCTTTGGCAAAGCGGCTGGTCTGTGCTGGTCCTTAATACCTGCTCGCTATTAATGTTCATTGTTGAAGGAGCTGTGGGATGACTGTGGAAGGAGCCGTTCACTCTGCCCTGTGGGTCCAAAGGCTCTTTCCTCCATCGCACCCACACAATGCACCTGGGCTTGCAGGCCAGCCGAGCAGGATTGTGCTGAAGGTGAGGGTTCTGAGTGAGGTGTTGCCAGTGGAGGCAATTGCTCCAGCAGGGCTTGGAGGCATAAAGAGGCGTGGTGGGCCTGGGGCATAGTGAGAATTTACTCTCAGCTCTAATCTCAGAGGCAAAGTGAGAAATTTACATGGAAAAGAAACAATGAAACAGAATCACAGTTACCCCCCAAATTATCAAGCAGCCTGGATGTCAAAAGGGAAATTACCGGTTAACCCAATTAGGCGGCTAAATTGCTTACTGAGAGTCAGTAGATTAGGTGAGCATCTTCAAGCGTGATGAGAAAGCTCATTACCAGTTTAACTCCATTTATCCTCTGCCCTCCCCGGACCCGGTGCTCATGAGACTTCGTTTTAAAAATCTTGTAAGAATAGCTATCACTAATTTCCTAGAGTACTGCAGATACCTAGCCATGATACACAAGGCTCCCTTTTCTAGGACAGGAAACTGGGTTCCTTCACTGGGGTAGAGATTACACCCCTACTTTTGACTACCCTTCTGCCCCATGAGCAGCCTGCACTCCATCCTAGAAAATAGAGGTGCCCAGGATTGAGGGTCTCTTGCTGGACAGTTACCCACGTAACAAGGACTGCAAGCCCCCAAGTTCCAAACAGGATTGAGAAGGGCCTGCAAGTGTCAAAGCATCTGGGAATCTGGGAGCTAGAGGGGACACAGAGACAACTAGTCCATTGATGCTTAACTTTTTTCCCATTTCCTAGCCAAGAAAGCTAAGATTCAGAGAGGTTAGGTGACCTGCTGAAGGTTACACAGCTAGTAATCAGCAAAACCAGGGTTTGAGTCCACATCTGCCTCACACCACTGCCTATTATCTTTCCCGACCACCATCCTCTCCTACTTGTTCTGTTTTATAGAAACAGAATACCCAGGTCTCCCACAATGAGGTGGATTCTTTACCATCTGAGCCACCAGGGAAGCCCATGTTCGTTAGCTCAATGCTATTAATAATGATAGTCATAATCTGGGACATGAATCTAGCTGTATCCAGAACATAAACTTCCTTCTTTGTCAGTGTTCGGTTCAATTCAGTCGCTCAGTCGTGTCCGACTCTTTGCGACCCCATGAATAGCACGCCAGGCCCCCCTGCCCATCACCAACTCCCGGAGTTCACTCAAACTCACATCCATCAAGTCAGTGATGCCATCCAGCCATCTCATTCTCTGTCGTCCCCTTCTCCTCCTGCCCCCAATCCCTCCTAGCATCAGAGTCTTTTCCAGTGAGTCACCTAATATACATAATCTGGGAGATGAATCTAGCTGTTTCCAGAACATAAACTTCCTTCTTTGTCAGTGTTAGTAACTGCCAAAAATTAAATTGAATCCCAACCAGTCTATTCTAAAGATCAATCCTGGGTGTTCATTGGAAGGACTGATGCTAAAGCTGAAACTCCAATACTTTGGCCACCTCATGCGACGAGTTGACTCACTGGAAAAGACTCTGATGCTGGGAAGGATTGGGGGTGGGAGGAGAAGGGGACGACAGAGAATGAGATGGCTGGATGGCATCACTGACTCGATGGATGTGAGTTTGGGTGAACTCCGGGAGTTGGTGATGGACAGGGAGGCCTGGCGTGCTGTGATTCATGGGGTCGCAGAGAGTTGGACACGACTGAGCAACTGAACTGAACCTGTTAGAGCTAATCAGGGCCTAGAGATCATCATACCAGGTCACCCTCTAATTGTGACACTCTGGAGAAAAGACATCATAGAAGTAAAGAGAAAAATTCCGACCAGCGGGTATCAGAGAACGTTTTGTGGAAGAAGTGCTGGTCCCTGGGCTTGGAGGGCTGCCAGGGACTCTACCAGGTAAGGAAGGGGGAAGAAAGGGCATTCTGTGTGGATGAAGGAATGTGTGTGCTGGTACTTACCCTCTCAGTCATGTCTGAATCTTTGCGACACCCATGAACTGCAGCAACCACTCCAGTATTCTTGCCTGGAGAAACCCCAAGGACAGAGGATAAAGGGATGAGCAAGGACACATGTCAGGTGTGTCCCGTGAGGCTGGACCGTGGGGTGTGCGTGGGAATGTGGGGGCAGAGTGTGCTGGGGGGGGGACGCTGGCGACTTGGGCGGATCGCCTGTCACTTAACAATGTTTCTTGAGCACCTACTGTGTTAGGTTATTGGGGTTCCAGCCTGATCAGGACAGACAGAACTGCCCACCCATCAGTGGGGAAACTGATCAACAGATTTAAAAGCTAAATGATAGAGGATGTTTCAGGATGATAAGTTTACAGGAGAGGGAATGGGGAATGCCAGGCTGTGTGTGTGTGTGTGTGTGTGTGTGTGTTGGGGGGGGGGGGTGCGGTTTGCAGTTCTAAATACGGTGCCAGAGGAGGCTTACCTGAGAAGAGGACCTATGGGGCAGGGGAGGAAGCTGGCGATGAGACTGTCTGGAGGAAAGGCATCCGGGCGGAGGGCAGGGCAGGTACCAGGGTCCGGAGGCAAGGAGGCCAGTGCGGCTAGGGCGCAGAGGAGGTCAGAGACGGGAAGTGGTGCAGGTCGCTGCGTGGGGAGTCACAGGAGCCTCCGAGCGGAGTGGCAGGGTCATTCTGGAAGCAGTGTGGAGCGTCGCAGCAGGAGGCTGCTGCAGGAGTCCAGGAGAGAGGGTGGGAGCTCAGCTGGGGACGGGGCATGGAGGCAGTGGGGAGGGGTTGTGAGCCTGGTCATGGGGCCCCGCTGCTCTGCCCTGCTCCGCCGCAGAGCCTCCTAAGCAGGGAGGAAGACCGCCTTTTTCTTAAGTCTGGTGGCTGAAATGGGTCCCTCGGTGCGGGGAGGGCTCACACCTGGTCCTTCTGGCCTCGCAGCTCCTTCATCCCGGCTGCAGGGTCCCTGAGCACTGTCCGGCCCCACGCCACTCCGCACTTCCTCGCGGACCGGTCAGCGAGCTCACCCCTTGTCCCGGCCTCAGCCGGGACATCCTGCATCCTGCATCCTGACCGCCCGGATCTCTGAACCTGGCTGCCCCACTCCTGCTCCTAGCCTCGTTGTGCCGCCCACGGTAGGCTCTTTGCCTCCTCTTTTTTTTTTCTATCATCTTGGCTTCAGTGTGTCCCTGATTCCAGCCCTTCCTTCTGCTCAGCTGCCTCAAACTGCCTTGGTCAAGTCCCCCTGGAGCCTCCTCGCCACAGCGCCACCTCTGCTGGATTTACTGTGATCTGGGAGCTGGTATCTGACAGACACTAAGGTGGTTGTTCTTGTGAGTTCCTTGGGAGAGGACTTGAAATTCTCCCCAAATTCACTCCCCCTCGGTGTGCACTGCAGCGCTCCCTGGTGGGCGGTATGTGCTAATATACATGCACCCTGCTTCTGAACTGGCAGGCGGGGAAAAGAGACAGGGCGATCCAAAGCTACTCTAAATTAAGATAGATTGCTTTCTTCAAACTAGGTTAAGGCTCACTGTGTGTGCAGAGAGGTACAGTAAGCCAGAGTTTTGCTTTTGATCTGAGCCAACGTGACTTTCAGTTCCTGTGGAAGCAATGATGTGCCCAGTGACAAAGTTCCTACCGAAAGACATTTATTTGCAAACACTGTTTCCTACTGTAAGCTCAGCTTTGTCCAAGGAGAGTGGCTCTTGGTCTGTCTCCGCTTCATATAACCCCGGATGACTTCAGGGAGGAAAGGGAGTAACCAATGCTGGGAAAAGCTTTCTGCCCACAGGAGCCTAGTTCAGTGCTGGGGTGTGTGGAAGCCAGGGATGAATCTGGCTTCAGCTTTAGACTCTTGTCACTGGGCCCAGGGTGACCTTGAGCAAGTTATTTCTCCTCTCTGGGCGTCAGTTTCTTCACCAGCCCAAGGGAGTCATTGGACTCTTAGGCAGCAAGATAACTGGAAGGAGAATGGGCTTTGGAGTCGGTCTCAGGATCCCAGCTCAGCCACTCAGGAACTGGATGATGGTGTGCAAGTGACTGAATCTTACTGAGCCTCAGTTGCTTCACCTGTAACGTGGGCATGAATACCTCCTAACGTTGTAATGAGCAGAAAAGGTGTGTGCGCGTGGAAGATGAAGGCTTCCGTTTCCCACCTGTGGACCGTACCTGACCCTGAAATCAGTGGTGTAGCTCAGCACCATCATTTAAAATAATGATCATGAATGGATGGGAGAGGAGTGGAACAGAGTCCGTCAAACATAGTGAAGTCAGTATTACTTTGTGAATTTTTATTTTAGTTATACTTTACACACAGCACCTGTACTAGGTCATCATGTATACTCTGTAATTCAGTAAAAAAAAAATAATAATCGTAAGTTTAAAAGATGGTACTTGCCACATACCAGGACCTGATGAATGTTAATTCCTTTCCTTCAAAGTCCCCTCAGCTAGAAGATCCCATGATTCATGATGTCATGTGTGCATGCATGCTAAGTCACTTCAGTTGTGTCTGACTCTTTGTGGCCCATGTACTGTAGCCCACCAGGCTCTTCTGTCCATGGGATTCTCCAGGCAAGGATACTGGAGTGGGTTGCCATGCCCTCCTGCAGGGGACCTTCCTGACCCAGGGATCGAACCCAGGTCTCCTGCATTGCAGACAGATTCTTTATGGCTCAGCCACCTGGGAAGCCCTCATGATGTCATTGCTATTGTTCAGTCGCTCAATTATGTCCAACTCTTTGCAACCCAATAGATTGTAGCACACCAGGCTTCCTTTCCTTCACCATCTCCTGGAGTTTGTTCAAACTCATGTCTGTTGAGTCAGTGATGCCATTCAACCATCTTGTCCTCTGTCATCCCCTTCTCCTCCTGCCCTCAGTCTTTTCCAGCATCAGGGTCTTTTCCAATGAGTTGGCTCTTCACATCAGATGACGTCATCAGTTCAGTTCAGTTCAGTCGCTCAGTTGTGTCCGACTCTTTGCGACCCCATGAATCACAGCACGCCAGGCCTCCCTGTCCATCACCAACTCCCGGAGTTCACTCAAACTCATGTCCAACGAGTCGGTGATGCCATCCAGCCACCTCATTCTCTGTCGTCCCCGTCTCCTCCCACCCCCAATCCCTCCTAGCATCAGACTCTTTTCCAGTGAGTCAACTCATCGCATGAGGTGGCCAAAGTATTGGAGTTTCAGCTTTAACACCAGTCCTTCCAATAAACACCCAGGATCGATCTCCTTTAGAATGGACTGGTTGGATCTCCTTGCAGCTTACCTAAAAACTATTGGCATAGTATTTCTAAGGCTCCCCTATGGAGAATAAGTGCGTATTGGGGCAGGGCCCTGTGATTCAGTTGAAAGAAGCTGGGCTCTGGGATCAGATGGACTTGCCCAAGGTCACATGGCTTATATAATGACAGAGCTCAAATCCCTGGTTTGTAGGAGTTGGCCGTCTCGCCCCCTCCTCCCTCAGCTTCCTCTTATGTGGATGACTGTTGGGTGACTGGTAAGCCCTTGGGTAGCTAGGCTCAGCAGGAAAAGCACCCCAGACAGGGTGAGCTGACTTAGAAGGATACAGGAGCCTAGAAGGGTCGTAATCTGGGTTCATGTAACCAGCTGAATCTCTTCAGCAGTGCAGAGGCTACTTCTACCAACCACTTCATTGTGTGGATTATACATTAAAATAAGCTTAGAGAGGTTAAGCTCCTAGAATAGTGCCTGGTGCTTCGGGAGTGATGTATGAGCACACAGTGTTGTTATTATCATTCCTCCAGCATTTTGTGATTTACAAAGTGTTTTCACATTTTGTTTAAAATTTGCAACAGCCTTTGAGGTAGATGTGTCTCATCACTGCGTGAAAGTTCTCTGAGATCACACAGCTGGAAAGTGGCAGAGGTGAGAGTCAAGCCCAGGTCTCTCTGACCCCCATACTCACGTGCTGCTGTTCACAGCCACAGGCACACCTCAGAGATGCTGTGGGTCTGGTTCCAGACCACTGCAGTAAGACAGTACTGGGATAACGCCACTCACACATCTTTTTTTTTTTTTTTTTGGCTTTCCAGTGCATTTAAAAGTTATGTTTCTGCTACGCTGTAGCCTATTAGGTGTGCAATAGCATTATGTTGAAAAAAAATGTATATACATACTTTAAATAAAAAAAAAACTTTGTAGCTAAAAAATGCTAACTATTATCTGACCGTGCAGGATTGCCACAACCCTGCCACACACAAAAAAAAGTAAACATGTCTGGGAAGGGCAATAAAATAAGGAATGCCCAAACATATGACAGCTGGTCAGCCTGTCTCTCTGCCAAAGATAACTCCCCAGTTGCCAAGGTCAAGTGTGAAAAGACTTCAGCAGGCCTGATTTTCCTCAGACCAGTATCTCCCAGTCAGCTCCGTGAGAAGGATCTCAGCCCAGGCTCTCTGTTCTGGAAGAAACTTCCCTTCAGAGGAATATTCCAAACACCAAAGAGGGCTTTTCCTTCCCCGACTGTTTAGCAACCTGGCTTCCTAAATGAGTGTGCTGCTTTGTAGGCTCTTTACTGCAAACAAATCGCTCTCCAGAATGTGCTTCCAAGAAGGAGATAATCATATGGAACAAACCAGATTCAAAGTGTGTTGTCAACAAAGGGCAATTGTGTGCTGGTCCAGCTGCTGGAAGAATGGCAGAGGAGGGAAAGAGCAGCCCTCACGCATGTGAAGTGCTCTGTGAAAAGGCCGAGGAGGTTCTGCAAACGGGAACCAAACGGCTGAGCATTGCAGGCAGATTCTCTGCCGACTGAGCCACCAGGGAAGTCCCAAGTCAGAAGTGAGCCTGGACCAAGCAAGGCTCCCTGAGCATCTCCCTCCCTGTGGCCCCACTTGGTAGGAAAAGGAGAGAAGCTGCTTAAGCCTAAAGGATTTACCCTTCCTCCCTGCATCCACCAGTTGCAGTAATTTATTACCTCGGCCCTAGAGCTAGTGCTGAAAGATGCATTTTAGTTGGAGAAAATGTCGTGTCATTTTCCTCCCCTCTAGATCTAGCAAGCTCTTCAAGTGTCTCTGCTGGCATTTGACTGTTCTTCACGCTTAGGAAACGCGTCAGAGCTCATGACACCATGAATACCTGACATTTCATGAATTATCATGTGGCTTTCTTCGGTCCAGGGCACCTAAGCCCCCACCCTGTGTTTGAACCCTGATAGTGGACCTTCAAACTTGGAGCCCATGTCATAGGGTTTTTAAGGCTCTGAGTCACTGCGGGGACTCACGGGACTCAGCACATAGTGAGACGCATGGCTGAGACTTACTACAGGAAGAGAGTAAACAGCAAATCAGCAAGGGGGAACAATGCACAGGCGAAATCAGGGGAGACCAGACTCAAGCTTCCAGTGGTCCTCTCCTAGCAGAGTCATTCCGGACATGCTCAATTCCTTCAGCAGTGAGCTGTGATGATAGAAGTGCTGTCCACCAGGGAAGCTCAAGAAGGACACCTGGTCACAGATTTTTATCAAGGGCTGGGTCACAAGAACACCCTCTGCCTAGCATGGGCCAAAATGCCAAACTCTCAGAGGGAAGCAGGTATTTAGCATAAACCTCATTATTTGGCTAGGCACAGTCAGCCAGCCTTCTCATTTAGAGATTTTATATCAGGCAAGAATTGTTTACCAGCCAAGTTCCCAGATGCCGACCAAGGGCCAGCCTTGCAAGCAGACCTTTCTAAGGACCTCTGGCTGCTGTGGTGACTCTTCTCTGCACGAGCCTCTGGTCCTCCCCTTCTGTTTCCTAATGAGCAACCCTGAGTGCCCACCCAGCGCATGCGTGCCTCTCAGGTCAGCCGTGTCGACCTTTCTCTGCTCTTTATCTTGCAGGTGGTAACTGACTATAAACATTCTGGACACGAAATGGCTTGATAAAGTTCACTATTGGTGCTTGTGATGAAACAAGAGAAAACAAAATGATGGATCTTAGGAAAAAGGCAAACGCGTTAAATAATCTGACAGCAGGGCAACACTACCTGGTCTGTAGCTCTGTTGATGGTGTGGGGTGGGGTGGGGAGGTTGTGCAGCTGAGTGACTGACAGGGTGCTGAGGACACGTGTATCTCCTTTCAGTGGCACATGGCAGGCAGCCTGTCAGTGTTGGATGAGCACTGAGGTGAAGCAGGCATGCTCTCTGGCTACTGGGGTTTTTGATGCAGAGACGAAAGACACACAAGCTAGGCAATGTCCTGCAGAATGTCACGTGAGTGCCATCAGTGACCCGATGTGGCCAGCAGGCAGAGAACCAGCAGAAGAAACCTGGCCCTGCTAAAGCAGCTGAATGAGGTGATTTGTAAGACCTGTGGCTCGAGAGCCCATCCAGGGGGAGGGCTGGGCCAGGACCACAGGAAGAACGTCCGCCGTGATGGTGTCTCCTGCCAACCAATCCTAGAACGCAGTGCTCAAGAGTTCCAGTGGCAAAAGGCAGCTTGCAGGCTGTGGGTCCAGTGTGCCTGTGTGATACAGAAAGTAGGTGAGGGGAGAAACCTTTACCTGTGATCAGGTGTGAAAAAGTCCCAGGATCCCTCTGCTAGGGCAGGACAACACCCAAGTCCCTCCTGTGCCTTGCAGCCAGAGATGACCAGGAATTCACCTACAGTTGAACCAAGATGAGTTTGTTGACTCTCTGGCACAGTGGAGGACACGCACCCTGGGGGGTTCATTGGGTGTCTCAGTAAGTGGTGTCTGAAAGGAAGTACAAGATGTGGGTGATTTGGGGACAGGTGGGTTCAAGGAAGTGGGGAGCTTTGCTGTGGATACTGTCAGAAAGCAGGGGTGAATCTGTGCCTGAGTGTCTTAGTAAGCCATATGTGTATAGAAGGCAGGAAGAATGAAGCGAGGTTAACGTTGCATTTGGAAAAGCAGCAGCAGTTACATTAGCCAGGATTGGGAAGGCTTGACTTTTTTGGTCATTTTGTGGTTTGGACCATTTTTTTGTTTTTGTCTAAGTTCAGACATGATCGCAGAGTGGCCTTGCCTTTGTCTGGGCCAGTCGAACAGTTGCTTGTCTGAAGTTGGCATGTGAAATTGTCTATATTCATTATTAGAAAGTTACTGCCTAGCTGTGAGGGCCAGGCAGTCCTGGCTGTTAGGAACTGTTTCTGTCTTCCTCGTCCCAAGACCCACCGTCCCAGGATGCTGCTGGCTCTCAAGGCCCTTCAGTGGGCTGTCCCACAATAGATCTCAGCACCCAGGGAAAATAGTAATAGAAATTACTTATTTAATAAGAAGTACTGTTATATCGGGCCTCCCCTGGTGGCTCAGTGGTAAAGAATCCACTTGCTAATGCAGGAAATGCAGGTTTGACCCTGGATGAGGAAGATCCCCTGGAGGAGGAAATGGCAACCCACTCCAGTATCCTTGCCTGGAAAATCCCACAGACAGAGGGGTCTGGCGGGCTGTAGTCCATGGGGTTGCAAAAGAGTTGGGCACAGCAAAACAACAACTATTATATTACTTAATTACTGTCAAATAACTGCTTACTTGGTAGTATATGATACTCAGTAAATAATAAAAATTATTTATTGAATATTTATTATAAGTCAGGAAGTAGATGGTCCTCTTTAAATATATTTAGTCTTGTTTCATCCTCCTGCTGTCTCGGCAGGATTGGTATTTTGACTTTTGGGAGATAAGGTAACAGAGACTCTGATAAGTAAAATGACTTCCTGAGGACCATCTGTCTAAGAAGTGGTGGAGAAAACTCACACACAGATCTGCGCAACTCCAAAAACTGTTTTCTCTCTGCCGCGGGATGTCTTGGACACGTAGGGACGTATGGGCATTGACAGGGATGGTTTGCCTCACTGCAGCTGAGACCAGCGTTGGTCCAGAGAGTATGACTGAGAGCGTCTCTGAAACAGATCCAAAGTGTGCTCACAGACGGGAGTTTGGGCAACCCCCGAAATGCCCCAGGTCACAGACTCCCAGGCCCTGGCAGAGCGTGGCAGTCGCCAGGAGCGGGAGTCACAGCGCCAGCACAGGGAGCCCATCCCGGTCTCCCCAGAGGGGAGGGGGGCCGAACCTACTCTTCACTCCTGAACAGTTGGCTGATCCATAACGAAAAGAGCTGCCCATTACTAATTAAGTTTGTTTTCCACCTTGACAATGTCTTAATGCAACTTAGCATCTTCAGCTCAAAAACTGGGGGGAAAACTTTTAAGTCAGTGATGGCTAACCTTGCCATCCTCTTCAGAGTTCAGCACTGTGTAACAGCTTGGGGACAGGCATGGCAGGAATTGGAAAACCTGTTGACATTGGCCCCTTAGCCAGAAGTATCATTCTTCTTTCAGTGGTCTATTTTGTATTGATCTAAAAACCTTTTCTCAGAACTATGTATCTCTAAGCAAGACAGTGGTTTATTTATCTGTCTCAGGGTGATTGGGACCTGGCCTGTGTAACAAGTTGGGCTTCCCAGGTGGTGCTAGTGGTAAAGAATCTGCCTGCCAATGCAGGAGACCTATCTAAGAGATACGGGTTCAATCCCTGGGTTGAGAAGATGCCCTGGAGTAGAAAATGGCAACCCACTTCCTTGCCTGGAAAATCCCACAGACAGAGGAGTCTGGTGGGCTACAGTCCATGGTGTCCGAAAGAGACTGCAGACCAGAAAGAACAAACAGAAGAGTAGAACTGATGCTTATCGGATGCTGTGTTAGTTTGCTAGGGTTGCTGCAAAAATTACCACAAACCGAGTGCCTTAAAACAATGGGAATGTATTGTCTCAGTTCTGGAAGGCTGAAAGCTTAAGATCAAGGTACTGATGGCCACGTTCCCTCTGAAACCTGCGGGGGAGTCCTTCCCTGTCTCTTCCTGGTTTCCAGTGGGCTGCTGTCAATCGCCGGCTTTCCCGGCTCGTGCAGCACACTCCAGTCTCTGCCGTCATCGTCCACGGCATTGTCTGCACGTGTCTCTGTGTTCACATCAGAACACCGGTCATATTGAGCTGGCGGCCCATCCTACTCCAGTCTGACCTCATCTTAACTAGTTACATCAAATATGTCCCTGTTCCACACGAGGTCCACATTCTGAGGTTAAGGTACTGGTCCTGGGGGTTAGGACACTCTCAGTCTCTTTGGGCTGCTGTAACAAAAACACCATCCCCGGGGAGGCTTAAACAGCAAGCATTTATTTCTCGCCATTCTAGAGGCTGGAAGTTCAAGATCAAAGTGTCTGCAGATTTGGTGTCTAGCGGGACCCACTCCTGCTTCTCACTGTCTTCACATGGCAGAAGGGGTGAGGGAGCTCTTTAAGGGCTCTCTTTTATAAGGGGGCTCCACTTTCAGGACCTGATTACCTCTTGAAGACCTCACTTCCTAATGCCATCACCCTTGGGGGTTAGAATTTTACCATATGAATTGGAGGTAGAGGGGGCAGAAGCATTCGGTCTGTAGCAGACTTCAGCATACCTTTTTATTTTTAATTAATTTTTTTGGGGGGAAGGATAATTGTTTTACAGAATTTTGCTGTTTTCTGTCAAAGGTCAACATGAATCAGCCATAGGTGTACATATAACTTTTCAGGGGAAAACACTTCAGTCCATAGGAGATGCCTGTTAGGTTCCAGGCAGCATCTCAGGCCCCACCACCCCTCAGCAGCCTGGCTCTTAAGTGAGTCTGCAGCTTCTCAGGGCCCGCAGGAACCATTTTGGTCTGAATGCTATGGCAGTTGTGCCTCTCGCCACTGGACCTCGGGGCCCCCGAGTCCTGCTGCGGTGTCCCCTTCACTCCCTGGCGTGCGCCACCTCTCAGCCAAGGGATCATCAGATCAGGGCACCAGGTCTTAGGGCTGCTTCTGAGTGAGTGATGGATGAGACCACTTGGGGGACCCTGTGGCCTTGCCTGCAATGACAAGGGGTGTGAGTACGTGGGAGTACACACACGTGGCTGTGTGCACAGACACACGCAAGGCCTCCTGCTTTCCACGTGTGGGGTTTAGGGCCGTGTGTGTGTGTGTGAGGTTCAAGTGTGAGAGACGCATACCCTTGACCGTGTCGGAGTGTGACTGCAAGACAAGGTCTGTGGAGGGTTGGGGGGGTGATAAATGTGTGACAGGGTGGGGATCACGTGAACAGGGGTGTACGGGTCTGGCTGTCCGCGAGGGTGTGTTTGTGTGTGTCTGCGCCCGAATGAGGGAACAGGTGGGGATTACCACCAAATACCCGTTGTATTTTAGACTCAGGCAGCTAGCAGAGGTGAAGTCTTTCTTCCCATGGAAATGGGGAAGAAAGACTTTTGGGGGCCTTTTAATCGCTTTGGAAGAAAAAAAAAAGAAAAAGCGGCATCATCCAGTTAGTGGTTGTTAATTAGGAGCAGGTCCCAGGAAAGCTGCCATGCAGCAGCACCAATAAATCACTCATTAACTACCCATGGCCGCCCGCCTCTATGCCCACTTCTCTGCAGCTGGAGCCTCGTCTGCAGCTGGGCCAGGGCCCGGCCACTGCAGGCTCATCAGAATTGCGGCGGGGGTGCGTACTGCCCAGTCCTACCATTCTAGGAGCATCCCCGGGATATACTAGACACAGGGCTGAGCCTCTGTTCACTGGCTCGTGGACTCGAGTGCAAGTCTTTCCGCATCAAGACCTCCCTGTCCCACCCCTCCCGGCCTCGTCTCCCACCGTTCAGTGTTGACTCGTGTTCCAGCTTAGGCAGGCCATCGTAAGAGGCACACGTGCCTGATGGAAGTGCCATTAGGCATCTGCCTGTGTCGCTTACATAGGGGAGCAAGCGTGCAGTGGGTACACAGGAAAGACGCCCTTGCCAGACCTGCCCCTGGCAACGTTCTCACCAAAGCAATGGTTTAAAGTACTGAATGCAGCTAAAACCACCATCAGTCAGTTCAGTTCAGTTCAGTCGCTCAGTCGTGTCCGACTCTCCGCGACCCCATGAATCACAGCACGCCAGGCCTCCCTGTCCATCACCAACTCCCGGAGTACACTCAAACTCATGTCCACAGAGTCGGTGATGCCATCCAGCCATCCCATTCTCCGTCGTCCCCTTCTCCTCCCGCCCCCAACCTTTCCCAGCATCAGAGTCTTTTCCAGTGAGTCAACTCGTCGCATGAGGTGGCCAAAGTATTGCAGTTTCAGCTTTAGCATCAGTCCCTCCAATGAACATCCAGGATTGATCTCCTTTAGAATGGACTGGTTGGATCTCCTTGCAGTATAAGGGACTCTCAAGAGTCTTCTCCAACACCACAGTTCAAAAGCATCGATTCTTCGGCGATCAGCCTTCTTCACAGTCCAACTCTCACAACCATACATGACCACGGGAAAAACCATTGCCTTGACTAGACGGACCTTGGTTGGCAAAGTAATGTCTCTGCTTTTTAATATACTATCAAGGTTGGTCATAACTTTCCTTCCAAGGAGCAAGCGTCTTTTAATTTCATGGCTGCAATCAGCATCTGCAGTGATTTTGGAGCCCAAAAAAACAAAGTCTGACACTGTTTCCACTGTTTTTCCATCTATTTCCCATGAAGTGATGGGACCAGATGCCATGATCTTTGTTTTCTGAATGTTGAGCTTCAAACCAACCTTTTCACTCTCCTCTTTCACTTTCATCAAGAGGCTTTTGAGTTCCTCTTCACTTTCTGCCATAAGGGTAGTGTCATCTGCATATCTGAGGTTATTGATATGGACTGGTGCAAAACCGGTAAAAATATATCACCATTGCCCTTCCTTCAGACACTGGGGCATTAGCTAGGATCTGCATGTAGTTTCGGTTGGCCTCAGTGCAGAGATACTTCAGAGAGAGAAAGAAAAGGTCAAATCCCTCTTCTGGAACCAAATGGAGATAAAGAACAGTCCACTGGTGTTGGGGAAAGAGGGTTATGGGAGTGGTTATTGTAGGCTATTTTCTTTTGACTCTAGATCTCATTCTTTTCCCTGGGCTTCTTTGTTCACTCATCCATTCCTGCGTTCATTCATTCATCAAATGTTTATAGAGAACCCGATATTTCCAGGTCCTGTTTCAGTGATCATAGGCAGAAATATGGGCTTCCCTGGTGGCTCAGATGGTAAAGAGTCTGCCTGCAGCGTGGGAGATCTGGGTTCTATCCCTGGGTCGGGAAGATCCCCTGAAGAAGGAAATGGCAACCCACTCCAGTATTCTTGCCTGGAAAATCCCATGGACAGAGGAGCTGGCAGGCTGCAGTCCATGGGGTCACAAAGAGTCTGACGTGACTGAGCAACTAACACTTTCACTTTCACACTTCCATGATTTCTGTAGCAGTCAAATGACTTAATTATGTCACAATAACAATCAGCCCTAATATCTCAGTGGCTTTGCAGAGTTTATTTCTCACATCATGTACTCAGCACATCAGAGGTGTCAGGGAAAATGGGAGGTGTCAGGGAAAAGGGGAGGTGTCAGGGAAAAGGGTTTCTCCATAGGGTCTCTCCAGGACCCAGGTACAGGGGCTCTGCAATCTTGTAGCTGCATTGTCTGGGGCAAACAGCCTTTTTGCCTGCTTCTCAAAGCCCATAGGCCTGACTTAGTCATATAGCTCCTCTTAACTGCAAGGGAGCAGGGAAGTATATGCCTCCCATGTACCCAGAAAAAGAAGAGAACCAGCTTGGTAAGCACCAAGAGCCCCTACACCACCCAGCATAAGAAGGGCTGGGGTATGGACACAATGGAATACCTACCCTTGAGATGTTGCCATTCAGTAGAAGAGACAAGTAAAGAGACGTAACTGCTCAGGGAAGTCAGAAGAAGGGGAAAGGAGTTGTGATGTGAAATCTGAGAGGTGGGAGCTTTTCACTGGACTTTTCCACATTGGAGACTGGGGTGCTGGCAGGCTGGCCAGGAAGTGCATGGGACATTCATGTGTCAGGTGTCGTGTGGCTGCTGAAGTGTATCGGGGTGACTTGCGCGCCAGGTGGTAAATCTAGAGAGGCAGGGCCTTGGGCATCACCTGTCAGTATCTGAACCTTATTCTGGGTGGAGGGAAAGCTAGCGAAGGGTTTTAGGCAGGGGTGCAAGCCACCGTCTATGTGTTTGTGGAAAGATCACCCTAGGCTCCACCTAAAGGTGAAGAGGAAGAGATGGGTGATGGCCCCCAAAGTCAGAGCAGTGGTCGTGGGGACAGAATGGAGAGGTCCTTAGGTGGAGGGACCAGTAGAATCTGGTGACTGCCTAAATGTGGGCTGTGGGAGAGGAAACGGATGCAGGCCTGTATTTGATCGGAGCAGCGCCGTGGATGAGTGTGGAAATGCTGGAGCACGATTGTGGAGAAAGATGAATAAGCTGAGTGGTGGACGCTGTTGAATCTGAGGTGCCCGTGAACCTCCCAATCACGATGTCCATGAAACACTTGGATGTTTGGGCCTGAAGTGTAGAGAGGAGTCCGCCCACCTCTCGGGGCATCTAGGAAATTACAGGTATGGGGGGTAACCTCAGCCAAGAAGAGCTCTTTCCTCCAGGGATCTCACCTTGCACTTCTGTGGGGACCAAAATTGTTTCTCAAATGGTGTTTCAATCTGGGTGCTTGCAAGATGGAGTCATTTCTGGCTGGTCAGCTTCCCAGTCTCCTTAGGTTGAGAGAAGTCACTGCTCTCTGGGCTTCTGTGGCTCCCATCATGGTCTCTGTTAAGTTGCTGCCATTGTTCAGACGAGTCCCCAGAGGGCTAGCTAATGCTTATTCATCTGGCTTGGTACCCAGGTGCTTAATCAGTATTTCTTGAACAAATAAATGAATTAACCACCAACTGTGGGGCTTCCCTGGCCTCTCAAATGGTAAAGAATGTGCTTGCAATGTGGGAGACTCGGGTTTGATCCTTGAGTTGGGAAGATCCCCTGGAGAAGGGAATGGCTACCCACTCCAGTATTCTTTCCTGGAGAATTCCATAGACAGAGGAGCCTGGCATGGCAGGCTCTGAGCTTTTGTAGCCCCCAGTGTGGTCTCTATCAAGCTGCTATCCATTGTTGAGTCTCCAAGTCCCAGAGGGCTAACCCTTGTTCATCTGGCCTGGCACCCAGGTGCTTAATCAGTGTTTCTTGAACAAATGAATGAATTAACCACCAACCATGCAAAACTGTTGGGTCCCTGGTGGGAACATAAATAGTACTTCCATTTTCCAAAAGCCTTTAATAAATTATAACTCACCAAATTAAAATAAACATTAGTTTTAACTTCTACCAACCAAGTCTCTGGAGGGTTTGACACCTTTTCATCTTCAAAGTGCTTTCAAACCAAGGGGTGACTTCTCTCAGAGGTCCCTCTTTGAAAGTTTTAGATTATAAACAGATACAGAAATGTATTAACATTCAAGAAGCAAAGATGCCTCAGGCCAGTTTTAAAGAAAACTTTTTCCAGGAAAGAAACAAATCTTTGATTTTTTTGAGTGCCTTCAGGTGTGCCAAGGGTTGCATTAAGGGCTTTCAGTATGTTATTCCCTCCATGTTTTTATGATGTAGGTACTCTCATTCCTACTTAAGAGATAAGAAAACTGAGACCAGAGAGATACAGTGCACAGTTCAGTTCAGTCGCTCAGTCGTGTCCGACTCTTTGCGACCCCATGAATCACAGCACGCCAGGCCTCCCTGTCCATCACCAACTCCCGGAGTTCACTCAAACTCATGTCCATCGAGTCGGTGATGCCATCCAGCCATCTCATTCTCTGTCGTCCCCGTCAAGGACACATAATTGGTAAGAGGGAGAACTAAGAACCTATCTTAAGTTCTTCTAACTCCAGGACAACTGACCTTTCCTTTGCATCACCATTTCTCAACTTCGGTCTGCAGACTAGCTGCAGTAGGCAAACACAGGGTGTGGATTCTGGGTCCCCATACCACACTTACTGGATGAAACTCTGGAGAGAGACGCTTGGAGTCTGTATTTTGCTTTTATAAACATGAATCTTTTATTAACCTATTTTTGTAACTGAAGTAGTTAGTTTACAATGTGGTATTGGTTTCAGGTATACAACAAGTGGGGAATCTGCATTTTAAATAAACTTCCCAGGTGCTTCTTATGCACACTGAGATTTGATAACCTACATTTTATACCCTAGTGGGAGTCTCAAACTTAGATTTTTGTCTAAAGGGATGAGCAGAAAAAAAGGAGAGATCTAGGCCCTGAACACCGTGTGCCTTCCACCGAGCTTGGCATCTCTGCCTCCTGCACACAGTGCGGCAACATCTCCCCCCACCCCACTCCTCCATCCCCGCCTTCCCAGGCTGCACTGGCTGAGATGGAAAGCTTTCTCTGTTCCCCTGCTTTTCATGGCAAGCTTGGGTTGATGTTTTTTCTCTGCTCCATATGGATTTTGCAATTAACTCACTAGAAAAGTAAATCACAGGATGCCTGGAATAATAAGTGCAGTGAATACTAGGTCCCAGCCAAGGAGTCTGGGACCGGATCCAGCGCATGACGGAGGTTGCTGGGTTGGTGCAGGAAGGAGGCAGGAGGCGAGAGGCGGGCAGGGCCTCAGGGCTGCACAAAGGCAGCAGATGGAGGAGGAGAGGGGACCACTGCTGGTTGAGATCGAGCACCTTTTGTACATGTTCACCATACTGCTCAGTTTTATTTTCTTCATTTCACCAATTCCACACAGCTCTTTTTGGTCAGTATCACTGTTCCTATTCCACAGGGAAAGACCCTGAAGCTCAGAAAGACAAAGACACTTCCCAACTTCCAGCTTCTTCAGGCAGCCTTAATGCCTCCTCACTGTAATCTTTCCTTTCTCTGAGCAGCTAGAGTCAGAAGAAATTCTAAAAAGCAGGCAACCTAAGGATAGTTGGGAACAGTGAGAACTGATCTTGGGGAACCTGGCTCCTCACCTGTGAAATGGGATGTTGACTGTGGCCAGGTGGCAAGGCTGCGATGAATACTGAATCCGACCTCTTACATGGGAGCACTTCAGACATGGCTTGGGCTTCCCTGGTGGCTCAGACAGTAAAGAATTCACCTGCCATGCGGAGACCTGGGTTCAGTCCCTGGGTTGGGAAGATCCCCTTGAGGAGGGCATGGCAACCCACTCCAGTATTCTTGCCTGGAGAATCCCATGGACAGAGGAGCCTGGCAGGCTACAGTCCATGGGGTTGCGAAGAGTCGGACATGACTAAGTACAGCACACACACGGCTGGACATGCAGTAGATGCTTGGAACATTATTCCCCTTGAACTTCCACATCAGTCACCTAAACCACTTCCTGTCACAGAATGAGTGGCACTTTTTTCAGAGGTGAAACACCCACTGGGTTGCTCAGGAAACAGGGATGCTCTCAAGGTAGCTCAGGGAATAGAGTTTATAGGAGGGTTATAGGTGGACTGATAAAGTAGTTGGCATGGAAATCAAGAGTAGGTGTCAAAGCAGCTTGGTTTGTACTGGATTGGAGAGCTCAGTGGAGGTTCTGAATAGGAGGTGGAGGAAATAGGGCTTTACTTGACCCACTTGTCTGCTCAGGGCATTTGGCTGTGCTTTGGCTTCTTGGTTCTTGGAGAGGCATTTCCTGCTTCTGGTTTCAATTTCTGAGAGAAAGAATCTGATTGGTTGAACCCATCTCTACGTATCAAGTCATAGGTCAAACGTAAGTGGGTGGAGTCAGACAGGGCAGTCACGTGATAGGCACCTTGGCAACCTAGGCCCGGAAGTAAGTTGCTTGCTTGGGACGAGGCCATGGGCGGCCAAGCACAAGGTGATCTCTGCCCCAGAAGGCCCCTGTCTAGACTTTTCCCTCCAGAAGAAGAAAGACTTTGTCGTCTTGGTCTTTCTGTCCTCTCATGCTGGGCCTGCATGCAGTCCTCAGAAAAGGCAGGTAAAGAGGAAGAACCAAGGGTGCAAAAATGCAGAGAGCTCCTGTTTGTTCTGCTGCCTGTGGACTTTTTACAGAAATGGATTCACTAAAGATTTGGGTGCCTGCGTCTCCATCTGAGGCAGTCCTGCTCCTGCCCACCAGCTGGTAAACGGAGTTCTTTTCTGTGAAGGAGCTCTGCCAGGGACTTATGCACTGCTTCCCTGTAATGTCCACATCCAAATCTGTTCAGTTTACAAGTCAAAAGATGTTTTCTCTCTTGCTTCCAGAGCTTAAAAATCATTCTGGCTTCTTTTTGCTTTTCACAGCTTCCTGAGCAGTGAAAGATGCTGGACTGTGAGCCAGGCTGATGGTGCTGGGGAAATGTCAGGCTGGGGTTTGTCCTCTGTTCTATGGCATTCAGTCTGCTGTCACCACAGCTCCAAAACCCTTCTGGGGCTCTAAGGCAAGTGGGTATGACTCAGCAAAGCAACCAGAACAGACAGACATAGGGAATCAGGAAAACACTCTGGCTCCTGACAGCGTCTGACCCTTGTTTCTTAGGACAAAGGGGACAGGACTGAAAAAGGAGACAGCACTTTTTAGGCTGGAGTCAAGGAGTCACCCACTTCCTCTAGAACTGCACAGACCAAGGGACCTTATGAAAATGTCCTGTATCTGCACTGTTCCATACAGTAGCCGTTAGCCACATGTGGTTATCCAGCACTTGAAATGCAACTGGTGCAATGGAGGAAAGGACTTCTTTATTTAACTGATTTAGTTTTAAATCTAAATGTAAACAACCATATGTAGTTAGTGGCTACCATCTTGGACAGGACAGCTTTTGAATCAGGAGTCTATTTCCAGTTTTCTGAGGGCAAGGATCAATACTTATCCCAGGTCCTCAATGCCTAGTGCAGTGGCTACCATGGGCTCAATAGTATTCATGTGAATGAATGGAGTGGACACTGATAGTGATGAAATGGAGACTGCTTTCATGTGTTAATAGAAGGTAAAAATCACAGGATTTAGCGTTGATTAGTCTTCAATTCATGTTCTGGGCTTCCCTTGTAGCTCAGTCGGTAAAGAATCTGCCTGCAGTGCAGGAGACCTGTTTTTGATCCCTGGGTTGGGAAGATCCCCTGGAGAAGGAAATGGCAACCCACTCAAGTATCCTTGCCTGGAAAATGTCATGGACAGAGGAGCCTGGTGGACTGCAGTCCATGGGATCGCAAAGAGTCGGGCATGACTGAACAACTGACACTTACTTATTTAGACTTAAATTCATGTTCTGACTCTGAAATTTACTTAAAAGACTCTGATGCTGGGAAGGATTGGGGCGGGAGGAGAAGGGGATGACAGAGAATGAGATGGCTGGATGGCATCACCGACTCGATGGACATGAGTTTGAGTGAACTCTGGGAGTTGGTGATGGACTGGGAGGCCTGGTGTGCTGTGATTCATGGGTTCGCAAAGAGTTGGACACGACTGAGCAACTGAACTGAACTGATGCCTGTGGGAATGTTACTGACATCTTTAAGCCTTTCGCATCTGTGAAATGGCTACAATGCCTACCTCTTTCATAAAGTTGTGTTATGAAGAATAAATGAATTGACATATACAGTGAGTAGAACAGTGCCTGGCATTAAATAAGCCCTGGCATAAAATAAGAAGTAGCTTCATAGAAAAGATGGAGAAAGTGAAAAACAGCCCTGCTGGCAACCAGATTGTGATATTCTCAACAGATGCTCTGAGTAAGACATAGGCAGAACATGGGTTCAGGGCATAAACAATAACAACCTTGGAGATGCCTCATAAGATAAAGGCCTGTTGGCTTTAAGGCTGGCTCAAATATTGCTTCTCAGGCACAAGTCCTTTTGCTTTGTTCCACCATATGAGTCGTTTTCTGGCAGCATTGTTCTGATGTGATTAGAAAAGAACTAAGCTTTTCTGGTGATTCTCACACAGGTCAGATTTGTGAAAGGTATTACAAATGCATATTTAGTTCCCTTGCCCCTTGCATTCTTTGCTTTGGATATTCTGATAGATTTGAATGAAAACCATGTGCAGAAGTGTCCACTGGCTTTCTTGGGCAGGTTTCAGTTATTTGGGAGGAATGATATTTACATACAAGTCATGGAGAAAAGTCTTTCGCAACAGCAAAGAAAATGTGAGAGACGTGCTGGTCAATTAAGGAAGGGATTTTCCTTGAGGGTTTGAGCTAAGCTATTCTCTAGGAGCCCACGGCCTTAAAAAGCATGAAGCAGAAGGAAAAATGGTGTGCTTAACTGTAGAAACTGAAAGTGATGTGTATTCCAGGTTCTTGTTGTACTGTTACTAACCAAGCAGAAATCCCAGCTCTTCTTTTCTAAGAATGTAGCAGTCAGGGGGAAATTCTCATCAGACTTCTAAGACTGGTAAGAAGCCTGGCCATCTAATTAATTCCTAAGGCCCTGCCCCACCTCTGAAACCAGTGTTGGGGTCACTGGGACTTGCCAAGGGGCTGTCATTTAAGAACCACACTGGGTGGAACTGTGTTTTGTGTGTGTGTGTGTGTGTGTTAGTCACTCAGTCATGTCTGACTCTTTGCGACCCCACAGACTGTAGCCCACCAGGCTCCTCTGTCCATGGGATTCTCCAGTCAAGAATACTGATATGGGTTGCCATGCCCTTCTCCAGGGGAACTTCCCGACCCATGGATTGAACCCGGGTCTCCTGCATTGCAGGCAGATTCTTTACCACCTGAGCCACCAGGGCTGTGTTGTTTAGGGTTCCCTTATATGTGCAGCATTCCAGGTGGTGCTTGTGGTAAAGAAAATGAAAGTGAAGTCGCTCAGTCGTGTCCGACTCTTTGCGACCCCGTGGAGTGTAGCCTACCAGGCTCCTCCATCCGTGTAATTTTCCAGGCAAGAGTACTAGAGTAGGTTGCCATTTCCTTCTTCAGGCAATCTTCCTGACGCAGGGATCGAACCCGGGTCTACCGCATGTCAGGCAAACACTTTACCCTCTGAGCCACCAGGGGAGCCACCACCTGACAATACATGAGACATAAGAGATGCAGGTTCGATCCCAGAGTCAAGAAGATCCCCAGGAGGAGGAAGTGACAACCCTTTCCAGTATTCTTGCCTGGAGAATCCCATGGACAGTGAACCTGGCGGGCTACAGGTTCTAGTGACACAGAGAGTCAGCCATGACTGACACAGTTTAGCACACAGATGTGCAGCAGCTGATGGCAGGAGAGCCTCCTACTGGGGCCAATCTCGAGGCCAGAATAACAGCTGATGAGAGGGCAGAGACAAGATGCTTTCACTGTCTCAGCATTTCCATCCCGCAGCCTTCATCCACCACCTCAACTCAGTTGCTGGAAAATGCATAACCGCTATAGCTAAACTGGGGTACCTAAATCTCACTGTGCCTCTTTGGGGTTCTCTCCTCCATTGAGGTCAGAACTTCCTCCTCACTTCTGCTCCCCTTGGATGTGTTTTGGTCAAGCATCCATGTCCCGCCTTTTGGGAGTTCGGCCCTCCAGTTATTGTGTATTCTGATCCTTTGGCTCTTACTTCCCTTCAGAAAAGACCTAAACCCTGAGTTGCCTTTTTATTGTCAGACCAAGATCCCCGGGAAGTCCATACCACCACTTACCCCACCTCTTGAGGGAGATTCGTGCGTTAAGCTTAATTCTGGCCAATCAAGGAAAGCCAGTGGTGCCAGGGCTGTAGGATGCTTGAGAGGGCTGTCTTGGAGTTTATACAAATCAAGGAGAAGCATGAAGGATTTGAGTAGTTATGTATCCTGAAGCCTTGCTCCTCAAACTGGACCTGCAACATGAGCTAGATAGAAAGACAGACTCTCAGCCCCGCTCCATACCTGCTGGATCAAAATCCGTTTTTTAACGAGATCCCCAGGTGGTTCATCTACATGTTGAAGCTGAGAAGCACTATCCTAGAATTTTAAGAAAGTTGATTTTAGAAACTTACAAGAAAATACCAGGTTACATTTGAAGGCCAGACGCTTTGAAAAGATGATTCAAGAGGGTTGAGAAATAAAACATCGTAAGACCGTCTTTTATGTCTTTAAACATCAAGTGTGGAAATAAATAGGAAAACATCTATATAAATACAACAATAGTGATTTCCTCAGGAGGCAGGTAGGACAGGGTGGAAAGGAGTAAAGGAAGACCTGCATTTGTTTTCAGCTTGCTTCCTTGAATTCAAATACGTGAATATACTTTAGTGTTACTTTGGAGATAAAAAGTATGCAAATTAACTTACACAAAAAAAGAAGGCCGTATGATTTTGGTAAATGTAAGTTTGACAGCGCAGCAAAGAATAACCCCAGGAAGCACAGGCATTTCTCAGATGAGCCAAAATTGAAAAGGAACACATTAACAGCCTACTTCCCAGTGGTGGAGTTACAGGGTGATTTTTTTTATGTTGTTTTTCTTGTTCTCTTATTTTTTTCTGGTCTGAATTTTTAAACTCTCCTGCATTGACTGTGTATCCCTATATAATAAGAAAACTTGCCCAAAAATGTTTTCAGGAAGAATTACTGAAACAGGGTAAAGAGACATAAAGCTAACAAACAGGGATGCACAGGGAAATGACGGAGATCTGTGCAATTCAGATGACAACAACTAATGGTGAGCTCAGAGGTTTTCAGTGTAAAAGATAAAGGCAACAAAAGAATGTTTTAGATGTTCTGGATGTCATGTCTAGAGCCTCTGCTGTGTGCCTGCTGTGCGCCCGCACGTAGCCTGCAAGGGAGCATCATTGCCAGTGCAGAGCTGAGAGGAAGAGTTTGGGGGAGGTCCAGTACTTGCCCCGAGGTCAAGGAAGGAGTGAACTGGTCTTCAGGTGACAGCTGTCACTCTGTGCTCTGGACCGCTTGGTTCAGAACAGGAAAGGCATCATGGTAGTCCGAAGGCTAACACGTAGGTATAAGGTGAACAGAAGACCTCATGTCCTCATCTGTTGTAGAGCAGTGCTTCTCCACGTTTTAGGGGAGCTGCTCTTCAAGAACATGGGGGCTGTCTCAGTCCGTTTGAGCTGCTGTCACAAAAAACAATCATCTGGGTAGCTTATAAACAACAGGAATATTTTGCTCACACTTTTGGAGGCTAGAAGTCCAAGATCAAGGTGCCGCGTGGTCAGTTTCTTAGGAGAGCCCTTACCAACGCCTTCCTGCATCCTCATGTGGTAGAAGGAGGGAGGACCCTCTGAGATCTCTCATCAGTTTAATAAGAGGGCATTAATCCCATTCACGAGAGCTCCACCCTCATGACCTAATCAACCCAAAGGCCCCATCTTCTAACATCATCAGGTTGGGCATTAGGGATTCAACATGTTTACTGGCAGGAAAGGCAATGTGAACAGCCACACACATTCAGATGATAGCAGGAGCCTTAGCTCCAGCCCTCAGGAGCTCCTGAGATCTCTCGGAACCTACGGGATTCTGCTGAGCACAGTGTGAAAACTTGTTTCAGAGCAGAGGTTCTGTCTGAAAGTTTGTTCTGTGAAAAGCTAGTCCCCCAGTTAACCTGAGAAATAAAGGTTCCCTAACGTACATGGTTTTTCCAGTGGTCATGTATGGATGTGAGAGTTGTACTGTGAAGAAAGCTGAGCACCGAAGAATTGATGCTTTTGAACTGTGGTACTGGAGAAGACTCTTGAGAGTCCCTTGGACTGCAAGGAGATCCAACCAGTCCATCCTAAAGAACATCAGTCCTGGGTGTTCATTGGAAGGACTGATGTTGAAGCTGAAACTCCAGTACTTTGGCCACCTCATGCGAAGAGTTGACTCACTGGAAGACTCTGATGCTGGGAGGGATTGGGGGCAGGAGGAGAAGGGGACGACAGAGAATGAGATGGCTGGATGGCATCACTGACTCGATGGCCATGAGTTTGAGTGAACTCCGGGAGTTGGTGATGGACAGGGAGGCCTGGCGTGCTGTAATTCATGGGGTCGCAAAGAGTTGGACATGACTGAGCGACTGAACTGAACGTACATGGAAAGCTCTGCCGGCTGGGTCTCACTCTTGGTGGCGTGCTGCGTGCACCAGCAGGGCAGGTGCCCCGACAAGTCCCACAGCCCCGCGTTAACCTTGTCAGGGGGCCTTTCCCAGGCCTTTTTTGACCTTAGATGATTTTTTTATGGAATGCCCCTTAACAGGAATAGTGTTCTGAAAAACAGTTTTTGAGGTTCTTTTTAAACCCTATTAAGACTTATAACTTTAAAAAAAATTTTTTTAATGAAACTTCAACAATATTTGCTACATGGTGGTTTATGATTTCCAGAGAACATTTTGTGCTTTGAAGAAATTTCTATAGAGCTAAAAATGCCTTTAATTATATCCACAAGAAGCGTGGGGACTCCAGTCTGTGCCTCTCAGGGCTGGAGGTTAACAAGGAGGCACTGGCATAGCATGTGGGGGTCACACTAACCACACTGCAAATTATAAGGTCTTCTCAGCCCTCGCTGCAGAGGGAGAGGAAAGAGGAACTCAAAAACCTGACATTCATGAGCCAGCTCTACCACTGGACTCTCTTCAGGGCGGTGGTTTCTATTTTTAACTTATTCAATGCACATAATTAAAGCTACTTTGAGATCAAGTGCTCATGAGTGGATCAAGTGCCAAAATTTCCAGAGCAGCTGTAATTGCTAATGCCTTTGCAGTTTACAGAACTGCTTTCAAATCATTGTCCTTAGAACAGACTTGATTGATCTGGTTGTTGTTATGCCCATTTTACAGATAAGAAAACTGATCATCCACTAGTGACTGGTGGAGTGTGACCCTACCCTACTCCTCTCTCTCTCTTCCTCCTGTATTTTTCCTCTTAATGCTAAGTTGCCTCCTATCATTAATGATTATGGCAACACCCTAAGTTTCCTAGAGTAGACTCGATTTCATGGGATTTAAAAAACTAAAATTCATTCATTAAGTGCCTAGCAGCATGTAGTTTATTTGTATCTTTGTTGGACTTTTCAAATAGCTTCATAAATCAAAAGTCCACAAATCAAATTGGTTGGCTTGTTTATTTAGGGTTAGGGATAAGCTTCTAGTGCTCTGATAATAAAAAACAGCTATTTTTATTAAATGTCTGTTAGATAACTAATATCATGGGCTGAAACTCTTCTGTGACAAATTGCTGCCAGTTCACATGGGCATCAGCGGAGTTTTACTGAAGCATAGGAAGTACATTGGCGAGAGGCAGCCTGATAGACCAGGAAGGCTTGCGCTTTGGTGCCGAATCATCGTGGCACTCTGAGTATTCTTGTCCTCAGAGAACCAGGGAAACGATAATGCTTTACTTACAGGCTGGTCAGGAGGACTAAACCTGTGATCGCCGGCGCCTTGTGCTGCATCGTAGGGCATCAGGAAGTTGCAGCATCCTTCCTTCCTTTGGTAGACTCTAACCCTCCACTCCCAACTCACAGCCCGCATTCCTCCCCTGTGTGTACCTTCTCCTCCGGGGTGCCACTTCTCCCTATTTTACATCAAGAAATTGAATATTCATTGCACACCCACTATTGTGTCTCCCCTTGCACCAGCCACTTGGGACAGGGCTCATGGTGCAGTAGAGGAGATACACAAGTTCACTAACGTACCAGGGGCCGGGATAGATGCGTGGAAAGCGTCAGTGGGTCATCTCATAGTGCAGGGGTAATTCTTCCTTGAGGAGGGGTTTAGAAACCCCTTAGAGGGCGGGTGATGTGGAACAGACTCTTCAGAGATGCCCAGGTGGATGGAAGGTGGAGGGCAAAAGTGGTTGCTGCCCCATAACTTGTTCAGCTCCATCCCGCATCTCCCGCTGAGCCCACACTCTGTAATCTTTGCTCCAAATGAGCTAAGTGCTGGCATGTGCTTCCTGGACAAGTGAATAGCAGCTTTTGGTCATCCGAATAAGTCTGGAGGGCCTGCAGTGTGGGGAAGATATAATGCTTGTTTTTTGGTGCTCACCGTTTTATCTCCCATCACCACCTTTCCTTGGGAAAACAGGGGAAACAGCCTAATTATTTGTAAAGTCCTCTTCGTCTTTGGCATGCCTGCATGCTTCGTTACTTCAGTCATGTCTGACTCTTTACAACCTGATGGACCGTAGCCCACCAGGCTCTTCAGTCCATGGGATTCTCCAGGCAAGAATACTGGCGTGGGTTGCCATGCCCTCCTCCAGCGGATCTTCCCAACCCAGGGACTGAACCCTCATCTCCTATGTCTCCTGCACTGCAGGCAGGTTCTTTACTGCTGAGCCACTTTGGGGTCCCTCGCAAATGCTTAAAAGGACATCTTCAAGCAGTTACCTTTCTCTCCAAGGTGAATTATTCGTCAAAAACACAGACTTCCACCAGAACCTTCTCTTAGGCTCTTGGTCCCTGAACAACAGTGAGCCTCAGCTGAGCAGCACCTGATAACCTGCACCTTTGAGAGGCTTTCAGAAAGTCTACTTACACATGTCATGTACTCTGCAGGATTGCAGGAGACCCTTTTGGGAAACTTCAGTCACCAGAGGCTCCTTCTCGTCGGAAGAGCACTCGACTGGCCGTGTGGGGACCTGGGTTCCAGGCGTGGCTCTGCCACTCACGTTCCCTGGAGTCAGCTGTCACGTGCCTCACTGTCCTTCATCTGTGAAAGGAGGCGGTGGGAACAGATGCTCCTGTGACCCCTTCCTGTTCTGGCGTCTGGGTCTGTGCATTCCAGAAGGATGACGGAAAGTCCCAGGCACAGAGCTAGCTCCCTGTGGGTGTGGTGGTGGTGATGATCCCCAGGTCCCTCGCTGGGTGGTACAGCGGATTGTGTTCCCATTGGGCTTCTCTGAGTCCTGAGCCACTGTCATCTCTTTTAAGGAAAAACAGGATGACAAGTATATCTGTTTTTGTCTGTCGGGGCTCAGTACATCTTTATTGATGGCAGTGGTCTTAATTATGGTGACAAACACACCTCGAAATGAGAGCTGGGGTCCAGGGTGGAGGGTGAGGACAGCAGTGCTCCCATAGAGAGAGCTGTAGCATGTGAGGTTTCTCAGGCATCATATTTGGACCAGATAGTCCGTCACTGCAGGCTCTGTCCCACTCAATACAGGATGTGTACCACAATCCCTAGATCCATCCACTAAAATGTCAGCAGCAGCCCTCCTCACTATGACGGAACTGTCTCCAGACATTGCCAGATGGCCCCTGGGGCTCAAAACCACCACTGTTGAGAAACTGCAGGCCTAGGATGAAGGCGGAAGCAGCATTCACTCAAGCTGACCCGGGGGCACTGAGGCGTAAGCTGGAGCTCGTCCTGTCCGGCCCAGCATTCCCCTTTGAGCCTCTGTGCCCTCCTCACAGATCACACTGTCCTTCCAAAGGTGCAGCCCTAAACCCCTCACCTTGACCTGCTCAGCCCCAAATCCTGTTCTCAGCAGTCCATTCAGCAACCAAAGGCTGTGTGCATTGCAGGCCTGGATTCATGCTGGGTTCTGGGAAAACAGTGATGAGCTCCAGACTCGATCTCTGACTCCCTGCCACCCACCCCCACCTCTATTCCAGAGCTTACTGCCTGCTGCTGCCACGTTCCTGGTGCCTATCAAGAGGCTCCTTTCTCTTCCGACTCCCCACCCTGCCAGCTTTGAGGCCCCAGGTCTAGGCTGTGGTCAGGGGCAGCCCTTGACCCTCAGCCCCCAATATATTCTCCATTTGGTGCTTCTACGATGTATCTGTCCTACAAATTGGGTTCCCTCCAATCCCTCTAAAATACTGTCTGTCTGTAAGTAGGCATGTATGCAGTCAGTCAACAAGGATGTTCTGAGCAACTCATGTGCTGAGACCTGTGTTCTCTACACTGTTTGTGTCTCTTTATTTTCAGTCTCATTCACTAGAGTCTCAAAGCAGAGACATTACTTTGCCAACAAAGGTTTGTCTAGTCAAAGCTATGGCTTTTCCAGTAGTCATGTAAGGATGTGAGAGTTGGACCATAAAGAAGGCTGGGTGCCAAAGAATTGATGCTTTTGAACTGTGGTGTTGGAGAAGACTCTTGAGAGTCCCTTGGACTGCAAGAAGATCCAACCAGTCCATCCTAAAGGAGATCAGTCCTGGATATTCATTGGAAGGACTGATGCTGAAGCTGCAATACTTTGGCCCCCTGGTGTGAAGAGCTGACCCTGATGCTGGGAAAGATTGAGGGCAGGAGGAGATGGGGATGACAGAGGATGAGATGGTTGGATGGCATCACCGACTCGATGGACATGAGTTCGAGCAGGCTCTGGGAGATGGTGAAGGACTGAGCTGCAGTCCACGGGGTCGCAAAGAATTGGACACGACTGAGTGACTGAACAACAAAATACTCATGTCTCTTTATTTTCAGTCTCCTTCAGTTAGTTCTTAGGAGCATCTCCTGTGTGTCAGGCACTGTGCTGGGTTCCGGCGGCAGAGGAGTGAGCAGAACCAGACGTGGTCCCTGCAGTGTGCTGGGAGGTGCAGCCTCTCACTGCAGAAGCATCGCCCACATGAATGTCCTTTTTCCACCTCTCTGCCTCCGTCTGTGACTTCTCCTCTCTTTCCCTCTGCCTCTCCCTTCTTACCCCAGTCTCCTTTCCCTCTCTGGCTCACTCCATCCTTCATCCCCATCCATAACCAGTGGTGTTTGCTGGGGCCGGCTAAGCGCCTTCTCAGGGGCACTGAATCTTGTTCAGATCCCTGCATCCTGGCTTCCTCCTGGTGGGAGAATTACTGTCATTTAAGGGTCTGCCAAGGCTGTTTGACAGGAGTCAGCCGGGCCGGATGCTAAGGAAGAAGAATCACTCCTCCCGGGGGGTGGTAGCCTATGTGAGGCCCATCAGTCATCACTGAGAACTGGCCTGAGCGGCACACAGCTCCATTCTGCTCACTGTGCCGCCAGGGATGTTCCCGGACACGGAGACAGATCGAGGGCATCACGCTGAGAAGGATGGCTTCCGACACCTGTGTGGGGTCCTCTCCCCTCCCTGCCAGGTTTTGCTTGGTGGCGTGTCCAACTGAGACGGTTCTTTCACTTATTGAAAGAGGCACAGCTTTCCCATCCTCAGGCCAAGGTGGCTCCAAGGCCAGCATCTTAGCCAAGGTAAGAGAGGGTCTCTGAGACTTCCTGGTTTACAGTGAGGACTTGGGAACCCAGTCTGGGCTCCACGTACTGGCCCAGGTAAGCCTGAGCAGGTGGCTTCACTTCTTGGAAGCTCAGTTTCCACGTAACACAAAATGGGAGGCACCTTGGAAGCCACATCACTCAGCAGGAGCGAGGAGTCTGTTAAATCATGCTTGTAGGTGGCTTCTCACAGTCTCTGGCACTGGAAGTGCTCCGTAAATGCCAGCTCTGGCCCCTGCATTACTCTCTGGGTTTCCCAGTTTCTTCCTCTGATGACTGCTAATGCTGAATGCAGAGGAGGCAGGGTGCTTGCTTGGAACCCTGGGTGCATTCTGATCGGTGGGGCTCTGCCTAATGTCTTTCCCTAACTTCTTCCAAGGCCCTCAGCCTCCCTTTCTTTCACTGGAGCAGTGCAGCTGTTTAACAGCTGTTCCCTTTGTTCAGGAGATCAAGTTCACTGTCGGGCGATATGACTTCTCCCTGTAAAGGACTTGGGGATTTCTCAACATGAAAGCTGTTACCAAAGTGCATAGTGTTATTAATAGGGTTTCCTGGAAAGAAGCCATCTGGATGGAGAGGCCTTCCATCACAAACACCAGCTCACTCGGGTCCCATTTTATGCCCAGGCCCCTTCTCCTTCACCCTTCACCTTTGTAAGTCGTTTCTGAACTGAGATCCCAGCTGCGAAGGGCCCTCTAGGGGTGGGACTGAGAAACGCGGATGCCTGGAGGTTTGGAGGAGTTCTGAATCCTTCAGTTCTCTTGGGTCTTCTGCTTCCACCGGGCCTCCTGGGTTTCCAAGACAGCCAGACATCTGAGATGAAATAGATGGCTACATTTGGACGAGAACAGTTTAATGATCCAGAAAGCAGAGAACAAGGGCAAGGGAGAAGCTAAACTAGCCATACACTGCCTTCAGAGAGAAAGAAGTTGATTGTGCGTCGGGGAAGGTAGCAGTCCCAGGCAAAAGTTTCTGCTGACGTCAAAAGTGTTGTGATCAGTGCCCAGAACACAGATTTGAATGCAGCAGACAGGGGAGGCTGGGGGTGGGGATTGCAGCCCTGGTAGATGCCCTGTGGGGTACCTCTCTGCTAGACTCTGAGCTTCTTGAGCGAAGAGGCTGGGTCTTAATCTTTGTGTATCCACAGCAGGTGGTGAAGGTACAGAACGAGTCAGCTGGAGTTGCTCAAACCTGGGGTGTGAGTATCCTTGGGCCTGAGTGGAGGTTTTCAGGGTAGACAAGCTGTTGCTGATGCTGCTAAGTCGCTTCAGTTGTGTCCGACTCTTCGTGACCCCATGGACTGCAGCCTACCAGGCTCCTCCACCCATGGGATTTTCCAGGCAAGAGTACTGGAGTGGGTTGCCATCGCCTTAACCGAGGGAAGACAAGGGTGACCTCTATTTCTGAAGATAACGAGTGGAAGATATTTGTGTGTGAAAACAGATCATGTGTATATCGTGAAGGAGGATGCACAGCTGGAGTGAATTCTTAAGATGAAATAAGAGAATTTAATGAAGTGTCAGACAGGCAGCTGACCACGTCAGGCCACTCTCTCATGCTCTTTAGGGCAGTGGATCTCAGGCTTTAGGGCACACGCATGCTAGATGGGATATTTGTTCAACTTGCAGAATCCAGGGCTCCCCACCCAGAGATCATGATTGACAATAGTTCTAAGGTGGACTCAAAAATCCTGGGCACATTTGTAAGTGCCCAGGCAATTTCAGTGCAACGACACTCACACAGGCCCTGTCTGAGCAGGGGGATACTTGCCCTCTGCTCTTCCATGTGGTAGTGGATGCTGTCGGGCCTCACTCAGATACCCCCCAAGACGAGGCACTCATTTTCCCAGATCCCAGGGAGTGCTCGCTGCTCCCGGCTCACACTAATTTTGGGGGGGAAATTGCCTTCTCTGAGGGAGCTCCTCACCCAGCCCAGGTTGACCCTGGAGGCCACCAGCATCCAATTAGTCCTTTATGGAGAAGGGGGTTGGGAGTGAGGATTGTCGAAGGGTCTAGTCTCCTCTGTCCAATTTGAGACGACTCCGAAAGGCAGGCTCAGCTCCAGAGCTCTGAATGAGACTGGCTGAGGCCGATTTTGCAACTGCATTGCAGCTCCAGGCCTCTCTCTGCTCTGTCCCACTTCCCTCACTCCCTTCTGGGAGGTGATCTTAAGAACAAGAAACCTCTTGCCAGGAACTTTCCATCCCAGAGCCTGTTTCCCAGGGATCTTGACCCAAGACAGGCAGGGAAACGTTAGATGGAGGAGAGTGCATAGTCCCATGAATTAGACAACCAGTTGTGGTTCAGTCGCTCAGTCACGTCTGACCCTTTGTGACCCCATAGGCTGCAACATGCCAGGCCTCTCTGTCCCTCACCATCTCCCAAAGTTTGCCCAGGTTCTTTGTCCATTGCACTGGCGATGCCATCCAGCCATCTCATCCTCTGATGCCCTTTTCTCCTTCTGCCCTCAATCTTCCCCAGCATCAGGGGCTTTTCCAATGTGTCAGCTGTTCGCATCCAATGGCCAAAGTTACTGGAGTTTCAGCTTCAGCATCAGTCCTTCCAACAAATATTCAGGGTTGATTTCCCTTTAGACTGATTGGTTTGATCTCTTTACTGCCCACGGGACTCTCAGGAGTCTTCTCCAACACCATAGTTCAAAGGCATCAGTTTTTCAGCACTCCACCTCCTTTATGGTCCAGCTCTCACAACCGTGCATGACCACTGGAAAGACCATAGCCTTGACTGTACAAACCTTTGTCGGCAGAGTAATGGCTCGGCTTTTCAACACACTGTCCAGGTTTATCATAGCTTTCCTGCCAAGAAGCAAACGTCTTCTGATTTCATGGCTGCAGACTCCATCCTCAGTGATTTTAGAGCCCAAGAAGAAGAAATCTGTCACTACTTGTACCTTTTCTTCCTCCTATTTGCCGTGAAGTAATGGGGCCAGAGGGCTTCTCTGGTGGCTCAGAGGTTAAAGCGTCTGCCTCCAATGCGGGAGACCCGGGTTTGATCCCTGGGTCGGGAAGATCCCCTGGAGAAGGAAATGGTAACCCACTCCAGTATTCTTGCCTGGAGAATCCCATGGACGGAGAAGCCTGGTAGGCTACAGTCCACGGGGTCGCATAGAGTCGGACACGACTGAGCGACTGAACGGAACGGAACGGGGCCAGATGCCATGATCTTAGTTATTTTAATATTTAGTTTTAAGCTGGCTCTTTCACTCTCCTCCTTCACCCTCATCAAGAGGCTGTTTAGTTTCTCCTCACTTTCTGCCATTAGAGTGTTATCGTTGTCCTATCTGAAGTTATTGTCGTTTCTCCTGCCTGTCTTGATTCCAGCTTGTAACTCATCCAGCCCAGCATTTCTCATGATGTGCTCAGCGTATTGATTAAACAAACAGGGTGACAGTAGACAGTGCTGCCGTACTCCTTTCTAGATCTTGAACCAATCCGTTGTTCCATACAGGGTTCTAACTGTTGCCTCTTGACCCACATACAGGTTTCTCAGGAGACCAGTAACACAGTCTGGTATTCCCATCTCTTTAAGAGCTTTTCACAGTTTGTTATGATCCACTCAGTCCAAGGCTTTGGTGTAGTCAATGAAACAGAGGTTGATGTTTGTTTTTGTTTTAATTCCCTAGCTTTCTCTGTGATCTGGCAATTTGATCTCTGGTTCTTCTTCCTTTTCTAAATCCAGCTTGGACATCTGGAAATTCTTGGTCCACATACTGCTGAAACTTATGACCTTACTAACATGAGAGATGAGCACAGTTGTCTGATGGTTAGCACGTTCTTCAGTACTACCCTTCTTGGGAGTTGGGCTGAGGATTGACTTTTTCCTGTGACCCCTGCTGGGTCTTCAGATTTGCTGACATATTGAATGCAACACTTTGATGGCATCACCCTTTAGGGTTTTGAATAGTTCTACTGAAATGCCATCACATCCACTAGCTTTATTAACAGCAGTGCTTCCTAAGGCCCACCTGACTTTGCGCTCCAGAATGTCTGGCTCTGGGTGGCTAACCACTGCATTCGTCTGGTTCATCTGGATCTTTTTTGTACAGTTGCGTGTATTCTTTCCATCTCTTCATCTCTTCACCATCCTCTAGGTCTCTACAGTTTATGCCCTTCATTGCACTCATCTTTGGGCAGAATGTTCCCTTGATCTCTCGGATTTTCCTGAAGACGTCTCTAGTCTTTCCCCTTCTGTTGCTTTCTACACTGTTCATTGAAGAAGGCCCTCTTGTCTCTCCATGCTGTTCTTTGGAACTCTGCTTTCAGTTGGATGTACCTTTCCCTTTCTCCCTTGCTTTTTGCTTCTCTTCTATCTTCAGCCATTTGTAAGCCCTCCTCACACAATCACCTTGCCTTCTTGCTTTTCTTTTTCTTTGGGATGGTTTTGTTCGCTGCCTCCGGTACAATATTACAAACTTCCGTTCATAGTTCTTCAGACACAGTTTATAATTTCTTTTCCCTCGTAGTAGTAGTAATGAAATGGCAACAGCAGCAATTCCTATGTATTGGGTTCTTACTATGTTCTGAGTGCTTTGTATTTATTTTTTCCCTAAATCTTAACAGCAACCTGATTGTGTGTGTGTGTGTGTGCGTGTGTGTGTGTGCGTGCATGCTCAGTCATGTCTGACTATTTGCAACCCCACAGACTCTAGCCAGGCTCCTCTGTCCATGGGATTTTTCCAGGCAAGAATACTGGAGTGGGTTCCCATTTCCTCCTCCTAGGTATCTTCCTGACCCAGAGATCAAAACCTCATCTCTTGTGTCTTCCTGCATTTGGGAGGCGGTTTCTTTACCAACTGTGCCACCTGGAAAATCCCAACAACAGCCTGATTACTATCCCCATTTCACAAATGAGGAAATGGAGGCCCAGAAAAGTCAGGCACCTTGCCCAAGGATCACATGACTACTAAGTGGTAGAGCTGAGGTTCAAATCCATCCAGTCTGACTCTAACAGATACTTAATGCCCACACTCCACGACTTCCCAGGGGTGAAATCAAGGCTCTTCCCAGCAATAGCTGGGTTCTTCTGTGCAGGAGAACCCAGCTGAGCTTGGGTGTCCTAATCTGTGGAATGGGGTTTGTAATACCTATATTGTAGGACTGTTGTGGGCTGAACTGAGGCTCAATCTGTATGAAGTACTAGTGTATCTGGGCCCAGCAGGCACCAGGTGGACAGGTAGGCCTAGTGATCCTGCAGCCTTGATAGGTACTCAGTAAATACTTTTCAGAAGATGCATGAAGGAGATGTGTGCTCCCACAGGAAGCCCTGAGATGGCCGAGGTTCAAGGAATGTCAGAAAAGAATGGCCAGGGAATAGGAGACATGGATTTAAGGGAAGATGTGAATGTGGACTAAGATGCAGGAAAGGGAGAAATAAATCACAAATCGTAACTGTTGAGAAGGCAGGAACATCAACTCAGGAGGCTGAAGATGAAGCTGGGAATTCTGGCTTCTAGGTCTTCAGAGGATCTGTGACATGGGAGATGAAGGGTGTTCTGATGGGATCCAGACTGTGTGGTCATCTAACTGAGGAAATCATCAACCCCAAACCACTAGACTTTGACTCGATAAGGATCTCATCCTGGCTCTGTCACAAAATAGTTGTGTGACCTGGAGCAAGGCACATGCCCTATTTGGAAATGGAGGTGGAACTCAGAACTCATGATCTCCAAGACCCTCCTAGCTCAGAAACTTGGCGACTGCATGAATCTCTACATAAAAGTCCCTTAATTTGGTGAGGCTTGCTAGCCCTCTATGGTTTGCAGAAGGAAACCACAAACCTACTGTTAGAAGCATTTTCTGCCCTAACCTCTTCCCCTGAATTGCCCGGAGTTCTATTTTAGAACTTTTATGTCCAGATAATTCTAAGTTCAAGTCTCTTGTTTAGTTCGCGTTCACCCCTTCTCCGCCTCCTCACTCACCACTTAACCTCTTGCATTATATGCATCTTTCAGCATCTTTGAGATAAAGACCTTAATTCTTCTTCCTATTTCTGTGTCAGTCTTTTTTTAAAGTAGTGGGAGGAGGTGATGATCTCAGGATGAAACATCCAATCAGAATATCTAGAATTCTGACTTACAGGGTCTCACTGCCACCCCCAGCATCCTCCCCACAACTCCCACCTCTCTCCCTCCCTCTCCCTTTCTGGATGCAAAGATACATAGGTCCATAGATTAATGCCTAGATAGATACACATCCATCACACATGCAGAAGGGCACCAGAATCTGTACAGAATGGCCAACTCTCCACAAGGTTGATTGGAAGGAAGGGTCCCAAGAAATTCCAACTGCATTGCTCTTGAAAAGGCCCAAGAAGCTCTGTCCCTTTTCCAACACAATCACGCCAATTCATCCATTCTGTCAAGGAAGCCCACAGCCACTCTGTAGTGTTTGGGGATCAGACTGCCCGGTTTTTCAGTTAGCCTGACAAGTCATTGGATTCCCTTCACTGCAAAGCTGGATAATAATCACCTTTCTAGGCTGTTAGAAAGATTAGGTGTGACTAGTCGTAGAAGAGCCCCAGCCTGCCTGACTCACGGTAGGCATTCTAAGAAGCACTCAAGTATTACTCCCGATACCATTGCTGAGGTCCCAGGAGGGCTGAACTGTCTGTGTTCCGTCTTTTAGGACCTTGTGCTCATGTTCAGTTCCTGCTCAGTTGTACCAGATTTCCCAGGTAAAGAATACTCCTATGCACTGTGTTTGTGGTACTCTTTATAAACCTTCCTTCTACTCGGTGGGTGATGATCATTTGTTCTATTGCCTGATTACTGTCACACAGGGCTCTGCCTTGAATCCTGTCTGCTAACATCTATTGTTCCTCCTCCCCGAGACAGCAGTGCCTGGTCGGTGGGGCAGCCTCCTTAGCTTGGTTTTACCATAGTCCCTGCTACACGTTAACTATCTCTGGCCTCATCCCCAGGGTCATGCAGGACTGCCAGAGTACCCTTGATGAATGCGAAATAAAATAAAGATCAAGAGAGTAGGCTTCAGGTGCTCTCCACACAGAAATAAGTAAATTCGTATGTAAGGAGATGTTATGTAAACTAGCTTGACCGTAGTGATAATTTTATTCTGTATGTATATATAAAAATCATCATTATGTCCCTGAAATAGATACAATTTTCATTTAAGAAAATAAATACATTGCCCAGTTTTTTGTTTTTTTTTTTTAAGTCAACCTACCTGTGATTCTTCTCAGCACCAAGATATACCCTCCAGTTCACACCTGGTCGGGCCCTGCCCTGAGTCCTGCTCACACCCGCCATAATACAGAGCTACCCTCTGCTGCTGTCCCACAGGGACCGGAAGGCTTGCAACACACAGGTTATTTAAGAGAGGAGATCTGAACGGGTCCATTCTATTTCTGCCTCAAGGAAGATAACTCTCTCTCTCTCTCTCACACACACACACACACACATGCTCTGCACACATACCCTCATAAGCAGTGTGCATGTGACCCAGGGCTAGCCATGATGGTCATATGCAGACTCATTTTCCCTGTAATTTATTAATAGAGTTTGTCATTGCTCTCCCTATATAATTCGCAATTAGCTTGCATTCAGCCTGACAGCACCTCATTAGGCCATCCACCCCCAGGCCTCAGGCATGTTCATCCCAGCAGCTTGACCCTAGGTAGAAAATGCTCAGGTTTGGGAGTCAGATCAGTTTGGCTTTAAATAAAGTTAACTGCCCAGGTGACCTTACACAGGTTACCTTCTGAGGCCTCAGTTTTCTCATTGGAAGAATGGAGACAATAATAGTATCTATCCCAATAATAATATGTATCCCGGAAAGTGGTTGTTGAGGATTCAGTGAGCTATTTACCAGCAAAGGGTTTGACACAAGCTCGGTAAATGGCTGCTACTTATACTGTGTCTGTGATCTTGGGCAAATCTCCCAAACTGAGGTCAGAACCCTTGCCCTGTGGAAGCATATACAAAACTTCATAGAGCCACGGAGACGATGATTAGCATTATTATCCATTAAAAAGCACGGACTGACTTTAGTGACTGTGAGACCACACCTGCTGTTTGAAAGCACCCAGCTGTCTGTCCCCCAGTGTATTGACTAAATCATTCATTCATCCATTTATTTATTCTGATGTTCTGCCAGATCTTCCTGGATGTTGGCTGGGGGGTGGGAGTTGTACTCATGCACGTGACCCAGAGCCCAGGAACTCTCAGACTAACGCAAGGGACAAAGAGGCACTTAAATAACCAAGCCCTCTAGCAGGAAGTGGTAGTTCTGTGAACTAAAGGAAGTAGTCACCTACCCCTGTTTTTCCCTTCCCCTGGCATCCTCCTAGAGTTCCCGAAGCATCCATGATAATTATCATACTACCACCTCTGGCAGGCTTTTCCAGGGCACCGGGGAGGGGGCTTCTGTCTTCAGGTGAGGCAGTTCCTAACATCCTCACCCCTCTCCTTTGAGAAGAATTGGTCCCTCTGGCAAGGGCTGGTGAGGAGCCTTGGCCTGGGAATCAAGAGGCCCTGTGCCACCCCCAACCCCACTGTTTCTGGATTGTATGGCCTCTTTGGCTCCTCTGAGCCCACTTTCCATCTGTAGAAACTGGAGAGAGTATTCAAAACGTTGTTCAAGATGACCTCTGTTGTGATACAAGAAGGTGCCATACACATGTGCCAAGATGTTACTTTTCATGACAACTCAAGCAACAGTGCTTTATCAATCCCTTTCCTCATGCAGGGCTGTTCTGGGGTCTCCGGGGGATGTGAAAGCAGCAGATGATGCAGTCCCTGCCCTCAGCCTTAATGGAGAGAAAAATGAACCCAGGTGATCTCGGCAGGGAATGAGAGAATACAGGGAAACATCTGATTTTAGGGTGTCAGCTAGTTTTCTAGATATTGAATCTGACTTTTCCATTAAGGTACCTCTTTACTCCAGGGCTGTGTTTTCTTGGATGTGAATCATTTTATAGTATCCTAAGCCTCTCTGTTGAAGCTGCATAGATCCCCTCCACCCTGCCTGTCTTGTCTCCTGGGGTCCTTGTGACCAGATGAGTTGAAGAATTAGGTGAGCAATCTGTAAACCAGAGTCTTAGAAGTTTGGGGAGGCTGGAAAACACTCAAGAGATCCCACAGACCAGCCAATCCTCTTTACAGACCAAGATCCAACAGGTGTCCCCAGCATCCTCACAGCTGAGGTCGGTCACAGAATGGACCCTAGAACCCAGACTCCCTGGCTGCCAACTCTGTTCTGAGCCTTCCCCCAGCCCTTCCTTACGTTAGTCCTTCCCGCTATGACACCGCTTAGGTCAACTTACAAACCTCATAGACAGATAGAGGCAAATCTTAGTTGCCTCGTTTACTAACCAAATGATCTGGAGAAGTCATTTAACTTCCCCAAACTGTAAAACGGTAATAATAATACCTCGTGCTTGTTTCATGGTGCCATTGTACAGATGAGGCCTCTGGCAGTGGCAGTCAGTAATAAATGCTAGAGAATCAGGCCACCCCAGGGAACAGAGATGCAGTGAGTGGTGCCCAGATTTCAAGCCTTGCTTGTCTCCAGAGGGTCAGCCTACACTGTCAGCCCTTCAGGAGCTGTTCCTAGGTGCTGATCCACCCTGGTCCACGGGACTCCCGCCTGGAGCGCAGGTTTCAGTGAAAAGTAAGACAACCTCTCTCCTCACCAGCCAATTAAGGGGTGCTTTTTACTGCCACATTAATTAACCGTGAAGCAGATCCTTGTCATTAGTTTATAGGAGCTGAAAAATCATTAATGGCCCTTTTCACACTAGTCTTAGGGGCATTCATTGTGATAAATCTTGATTTGAATCCAATTCATCCTCATTTTCATTTATTTTGATTGTGAGAATAGAGGCTTTTTTTTTTTTTTTGGACACACTGGGGATTAGAAGGGCCTAGTATCTTAGGTATTCAGTTCAGTTCAGTTCAGTCGCTCAGTCGTGTCCGACTCTTTGCGACCCCATGAATCACAGCACGCCAGGCCTCCCTGTCCATCACCAACTCCCGGAGTTCACTCAAACTCATGTCCACCGAGTCGGTGATGCCATCCAGCCATCTCATTCTCTGTCGTCCCCTTCTCCTCCTGCCACCAATCCCTCCCAGCATCAGAGTCTTTTCCAGTGAGTCAACTTGTCACATGAGGTGGCCAAAGTATTGGAGTTTCAGCTTTAGCATCAGTATCCTTGGAACTAAATAAATATTTTGAATAGATGAATGGATTTTTTAAATAGTTAGGCAAGTGGAGGAGTAAATGAGCGAAGCGGATAGGCGAGTGGTCAGCGGCACAGGATTTGGAGTTCAAGCAGCAATCTCTCTCAGTGCCTTTCATGCTGGAGTTCTGAGGCTGGGCAGGTTATTTCGCTACTCTGAGCTTCAGTTTCTCGTGTGTCAAATGGGAATGCTAATCCTCAACTCATGAGGGTACTGTGATAGTCAGAGACGATGTTCATGAAGTGCTCAGCGTAGTAACCGACTCATGCAGACGCTCAGGAAATGGCAGTTGCTGTCATCCCCATCCTCATCACCACTTCATTATAATCACCGTCTCAATATGCTCATCATCTTCATCCGTCGTCACCACCATCTTCATTGTCTTCCTCATCCTTAATTCTTACAGAGCTTTACAGACTTTGATCAGAGTTCATCTTTGTCCTCTCAGGGAATATCAGTTTCAGAAAAACAAAGTGCTATCTTTTCTCTGTGTGTCTTTTAGAAACCTTTGCTTTTGAAATAATTGCATTTCCAGACAGGACCCTTTATTCTGCGGTCTGCCAGAGTAATTGCTGCAGCCACTGCCACGCTGAAAGGTTTCCAGGGCCGTGTGAATGGAGGAATGCGTGGGAGTGAGGACTGCTCTCCCCCGGGGTCCTGGGACTGATCATCTCATTTGCCTTTAATCACAAATCGGCACAAAGATCCTTTGCTGGGTCTGTTTACTGCATAGCTGAGCCCAGTGGCACATCCTTTGAAGGTCTGTGGATGAACAGCTGTAGGGAAGGGCACCCTGGGGTCACGGAACGAGGGGCAGATTCTCATTCCCACCTGGGCTTTGCATTTACCGTTGGGCCTCTCTCATCCTCAGTTTCTTCATCTGCAAAATGGTATTTTTATAGTATCTTCCAAGTGTTTTTGTGTGTGACGATTAAATGGTATGGATTAGGGTGGACAAAGAGAGCAGCACAGTGCCTGACTCAGAGGAGGTGGTTGATGAGCATCCGATGGTTTGGTGGAGGCCCACGCCATGACTGGATCCCACTCGCATTTCATGTTAGGACTCTTGGCCACCATCTCTCTGTCATCCTTGGTTTTCTCACCGTCAGCGACCCTGGGTTTCTCTGCACATCTGCTTTCACTTAAGAATGGTTGAGCCACACCACCTAAATATCCCCCATCACCCTCCTGTTACACTCATTCCTCTGTTACTTTCTCAATCCAAAGACAAAAGGTTTTTCTTCTAAAGATGGTCTGGCCTTTAGAAGCTCAGGGGCACATGGTGTCAACACCATTCTAAAATGCTAGATGCCCTCTACTCCTGATCTCCATGTATATGATAAATGTCTAAACCCCACACTCCTCCTTTGGATGCTGTGGGGAGTCCAGAGTCATCGTATGGTCAGAATTCCTCATCTACAGCTGCTTCAGGGAATAAATACCCTGTACATACCCTCTGACCACTGCAGTACCGTCAGCTGAACTTCCGACTGTATTGGAAGGCTGAGGCTTCCTCTTGCCTCGAAAGCCAACTTTGCTTATGCGTCAGGCAGGTCAGAAGAGACAAGGAATTAACACCCCCTGGAAGCAGCTCCCAGCCAGTGGTTGAGGGGTGTGTGTGCCTGCTAAGTCACTTCAGTCGTGTCCGACTCTTGGAGACCCTATGGACCATATCCCTCCAGGCTCCTCTCTCAAGATTACTGGAGTGGGTTGCCATGCCCTTCCCCAGGGGATCTTCACAAGTCAGGGATCAAACCCACATCTCCTGCACGGGCAAGCAGGCGGGCTCTTTACTACTAGTGCCGTGAGGGAAGCTGGTTGACTGGCCTCGATGGATAAATGCCTCAGTTTCCTCACTGTGCAGGTGGGGTGTTTCGGAGGATATACCCGTCACTGGCTGCCTCCCCTGCCCTGGCCCTTCTCACCCATGTTGCTTTTACTCTGAGATGCTACTTGCTCCTGGATCTCTATTTCAGGACTTGCCCCTTGGGGAACATAAACAGTTGGACCCTAGTCTTAGATACAAGGGGAGACGTGACCATTCACTCAACAAAAATTTCTAGAAGGCCCATGAATGAATCAAAGAATGGCCCTTGCCTTCAGATGCCTATATTCTTGGGAAAAGACTTGGAAACGTTCAAGTTCACTGTGATAAGGGGCTCTGGAAGGGGCTACTCTCTGAGCTTCTATGAGAAGTCAATAATGTATATAAAATTTCAAGTGATTAATTAAAATTCAACAAACATTTGTTGCATTATCTGTTATCCGCCGGGCTCTGGGCTGGCCTGGCAGAGATGCAGAGATGAATAAGATACATCCTCTACCCTTGAGGCCCTCGCGGTATGTCGGAGGGGATGTGAGCAGGAAAGGTCGTTTCAGCGCCGAGTGATGAATAACTGGTGGAGGTGTGCAGCAGGCTGCAGAGGGTATCGTGGGAGCTCAGAGGAGCAAGGCACGCGCTTCGCAATAGTTGTTTTTCTTCCCCCGTGGAATCCTCTCTATGGATGTGGATCTAGCTCAAGGCCTGGCATAGAGTCGGTACTCCATTGATGTGGGTTGAATTGAACTAGCAGTTCAGTGAGGGGGAGGACAAGACCTCTGACCACATGATTCTTTTGCCCAACTGAGAAACACCTTTCTCCTTAGATCATTGATCTTGAAGCCCAGGTGGTTTGAATATTATCAGTCTTGGCAGACAACTAGGTCAAAAATACTTTTTTTTTTAATGCCAGAAAAATCCACACTTATATTCCAAGGTTTAAAAGCATTTAGAGGTGGGGTGGGGAGGAGAAATCAGAGCTGTGGGCTATTGTTCATGCTTGGCTGATATTTAATCAGTTTGTTGGGTCTTAATTGAGAATACAGCTCCAATGACACATAAATTCCAACGATCAAGCCAAAGCTAATGAGTCTTCCTTATTATTTATCTTACAGTAGCGATAACCTTTTCATTATTGAAATATAATTGCCAAATGTGATAGTTAATATTAAAACAGAATTAGTAACATGAGCTCAACATTTGGAAAGAAATTTCTAATAGCGCTTTTTATGCCTGCAAAATTAGTGTTCGGTGTCAGTCTTTACTGCAGCATTAATTAGTGGCTGAGCCTCCAGGAGACCCTGATGCTAGGAAGGATTGAAGGCGGGAGGAGAAGGGAATGACAGTGGATGAAATGGTTGAATGGCATCACCAACTCAATAGACATGAGTTTGAGTGAACTCCGGAAGTTGGTGATAGACAGGGAGGCCTGGCGTGCTGCAGTCCATGGGGTCACAAAGAGTCGGACACAACTGAGCAACTGAACTGAACTGAGCCTCCAGGAGAGACCAGTCCCAGCTGCTCTCCTGTCCAGTAAGGGGGTTCTCTTTGAAGCCTCTGGATCTGTTAAGGAGCCTGGTGGTGTCTGCACCTGGAAGGTAAGAAGCTTTGTTTTAGCCCAAGTGAGGGCTGTTGTTAATCTAACAAAGTGATGAGTTATGGGAAAGGGATGGGGGTATGGGGTGTGAAAAGGTGAGGGCACTGTGGGGTCCCCACAAAGCTCAGAGGCAGGTAGGCTGGTAGGACCCTGAGATAGTGAGGCTGTGTAGTGCCAGGTGCTCGGTGCCCGGGGGCCTTATCCCACATCTTTCCCTTTCACGTTTATTCCCCACAGCGCAACCACTTCAGCCCATCTTATAGTTCAAGTCTCACTTCTAAGAATTCCCCTGTGAGCCTTGAGGCCCTTGGCCTTCCTCACCGTCCAGCACTTCCTTCTAACCCCACATGTTAGTAGGGTGCTGTCTCTGTTTCCGCCTCTCTCGATTCCCCCTCTCCCAAGACTGAGAGCATGAGCAGAGTGGTTGTATCTCATGGTCTCTATCGTCTCTGCTCCTAGGACGGAACCTGTTTATCATACAGAACACAGTATGTACAAGGTGACCAGCAAGTATTCGCTGAAATCATAAAGAAGTGGAAACGGGACGAACATGCTCAATGAACAGAGTAAAGGGAGCTCCTCTTTGAGGGCTTTCTGGAAGAAGAATCTGACTAGGAGCTTGAAATATAGGGAAGGTGATTCTGCCTTTCCCAGCAGAGTCAGCAGCTGATGGGAAATGGTAGCCTGCGTGGTTTATAAATGTACAAGAGGCGGGCTTTGGAGGGGCCGGACTGTCCTACTCTGCATCCTCCACTGATACCCTTACCTTTCCCCGCCTCCCGCCTTTTCTTTTGGCCACACTGGGTCTTCACTGAGGCGTGAGGCTTCTTTGTTGCCACATGTGGGGGCTTCTCTTGTGGCCTGCAGGCTTCTCTGATGCTGACGGGCTTCTGGTGCGTGGGCTCAGTAGTTGCAGTTCTCTGGCTTCTCTAGTTACAGCTCACAGGTTTAGTTGCCCCGAGGCCGGATCCTAGCTCCCCAGCCAGGGGCGGAATCCCTGTCCCCTGCATGGGAAGGCAGATTCTTCACCACCGGACCACCAGGGGAGCACTCCCTCACCCCCTTCTAAGGTTCAGCATGAGGCCCAGGTGTCGCCGGCCGTCTGCACTGACTCCATCCAGGCCTCCTGCCTTGCCACCCCCAGCTCTGCCAGGCTGTGGTCCAGGCCACTGGCCAGAGCGAAGGGTCCAGCCCTTGGAAGACTTGGCCATCTTCCGTAGGAACAGGCGATGGCGCTGTAGGCGGAGGCAGCAGCTCTGACAGAGGCACGGAGGTGTGCCAGGAAAAGAGGAAGTCCAGAAAATACCTCTGGATATTTTGTGTAACGTCTTCTCTTTATTTCCCCGGAAGTTACCTCCAAACCCCAGCTGCTGAATATAAGAGTTCTCCAGAAGAAACCTCAGTGAGGAAGCCGCTCATCTATACAACCCTGTCAACCCTGTGAGTCTAAGGCTGCTGTCAGTTTAAGTCTCACTTGAAAAAAGTCAACGAAGAACATGTGGATTAGCTTGGTTGGAGTGAATCACCACTCCCTGCCCTGCTCAAATCACATTTCACATATTAAATCCATTCTGAATATCAGGAGGAGGTGGATGGAAAGTCTCCGGGAAACAAGTCAACATATTCCAAGTAATCTCTCTCCAGTCGCTCTTCCCTCTCAAGACAGAGATAAGCACATTGTTTCAATCAGGCCTGCGTTCCATTTCCTTATTTTCAAACTATCTTCTGCCACATTATAAATAATCAGCTTATTGGTGAGCCATACCAGGTATGTGTGTGAGTGTGTCTGTAAAGGCCTGTGATGTGTCTCAGGGTAGCACTTGGGGCCCAGGCAGCAGTCTTGATCCTTGACCGACCCAAATGAATGAGGCGTCCCTCCGTGTGTCTCACCAAGGAGGCTGTTAGCAGGATAGCCTTAATTTAGGGTGGCTGTATAATTTGTTGTCCAAACTGGGATAGTTCTCAGAGTGAATGGCATCTCTGTTAATAATTACACTGGGACAACAGACCCAAACCAGAATCATCCCAGGCCAACAGGAACACGTGGTCATCCTAGCTGCAGGGTTCAGGGAAAAGAAACATCTAGGGTTAGGCATTCAAGCATGCAGCCAGCCAACAGGATTTTATTTCAAGGTCACACGACCCATTCTTCCCCAACCGTGGAACTGGCACTGCCCCCACAGCAGGCAGCCCAGGGAGTTTCTAGCCCCAGGGCTTCCCAGGTGGCTCAGCTGGTAAAGAATCTGCCTGTAATGCAGGAGACCTGGGTTCAACCCCTGGGTTGGGAAGATTTCCTGGAGGAAGGCATGGCAACCGACTCCAGTATTCTTGCCTGGAGAATCCCCATGGACTGAGAAGCCTGGTGGGTCACAGGCTCACAAAGAGTCGGACACGACTGAGCAATTAACACAGCACATAGTTCCCCAAGACAGTGGTCCTCGGAGGACCACCGTTCCTCCAAGCAAGACCTGCTACATAACTTGAGGAACCCAATGCAAAATGAAAATCCAGGCCTCCCTGTGCAAAGATTATTAAGAATTTTAAGGCAATAGCAGCAGAGCACTAAATAAAGTGTAGGGTCTTTTAAGTCCAAGGCCCAGTAGGGTTACACAGGCCCCCACGCCCACGAAGCTGGCCCTGCTCTCCAGGCAGCCTGTGCTGTGTTTTAGTAGATGGCATAGGACACTTTTGCTCTAGCCTGCTTTCTTGCATGCTTCAGTTATATTTCTCACTTAACTTTTTGAATATGAAATACATTCACGAGGTTCAAAAATCAAACAGCATAAAATGGTATACGATAAAAAGGTTTTCTCCTATCCCTTCCCTCTCCCACCTTCCCACCCAGTTCACAACACTCCTCAGCCCCTTCCCGTAGGTAGCCACTTTTTAGTTTCTGTGTTATTGTTCCAGGATTTCTTTATGGAAATATCAATACACATTATTATATCTCTCCCTGTTTTAAAACCCAAATGTTGAGCACTAAACAGATCTTCTGTGCCTTGTCTAGAAAACTCTTCCTGGTGTCCACTAACTATTCATAGTAGCTTGTTTGGCTTAAGGTGCCCCTACTGATCGCCTCCTTTAGAACCACACAAAGCAAGGTCAGATCTTCATCCCTGGCAAAGTCCTCCAGAGATATGAACGCAGAGACCAGTTTTGCATCTGCTCCACCTCTTCCAGCCTCAACTTTTTTTATCCAGACTCTTCCTTCAGCCCTTCCTCACAGGGCCTGAGGTCTGGGCTTCCCTCACATGTCTGTGACTTTCTGAGTGTGGGGGGCCCAGATTTGGCCAACTGGTCTGGCCTGCACAGAGCAGAGCGACGTTGATCCCCCATCATTCTTGTCACCCAGCTTGGTAGTAATAAGAGCTCCAAGAATAAATGGGAATTTATTCTGTACCAGGAACCATGTGTGCACTGGGCCCATCAGTTTCACCTCATGACAGCTCTCTGTAGAAGGTGGTGTGGTCACTCCTTTATGGATGAAGCATCTGAGGCTCAGGGAGCTCATACAGCAAGTGACAGTGAAGGGAAGGACCCAAACTCAGGTCTTTCAACCTCCCCCCTCAGTCATCTTGGGGTCTTTCGGTGACACCCAGTATGGGGCTGGCAGCCGGATGCGATCCCCACGTGCGTACCCCTTATGCTTGTGGTATTAACAATGAAATTTCATTCAGCTAGTTTTTCCTGGGCCTGGGGAGTGCTGTCTCTTTCCTTATCTGTCTTGTCATTTGATAGTTTCTACCTTGACTCTCAAGGAAGGCTCATCCATTTCTATGCTTTAAATAGCAACCAAATTCATATCTTCAGCCTAGGTCTCTTCTCTAAACTCCGCACTTCAACCTCTGACTGTCTGTCTGTGTGGTGAGTGAGCTTCTCAGATTAGCAAAACTAAAACAGAATTCATAATCCTGACCCCCCAAAGTCCTGCATCTCCCCAAAGTCTTCCCCATCTCGATAAATGACACTATCTACCCACTTGCTCAAGTGAGAAATCTCTTTTATTCCTGCCTTTCTTTCAGCTTGCATATCCAAATCATTCACAGATCCTATTGGTTCCACCTCTAAAATTGTGTCCACAGTCCATGTTTATCTCTAACCATAAGCTCATTAATTCAAGACCCCTTGGTCTCTCACCTGAACCACTGGGGTATCCTGTTCACTCTTCTCCCTTTGTCCACTCTTCTCTCCCACACAGCAGATCTTTGAAAGATATAAATTAGAATATTATTATATTCCCACGTAAGCCCTTCCACAACTTCCCTTCGTTCCTAGAATAAAATCCAAAGCATCTGCCGTCGTCAACGTGACTCTGCAGCATCTGTGATTTAGGCTCCTTCCTGCCTCTCCACCTACCCTGCCTTAGCCACACTTGCAGGTCCCTGACGCATCAAACTTGATCTTGCCTTTGGCCTGTAAACTTGCTGTTCCACTTCTTGGAATGTCTTCTGTCTACCTCTGGCATTTTTTTTTTTTTTTGCCCCTCTCATTCTTTAGGTCTAAACCTAACAGTCACCTTCTCAGAGAGGTCTTTTCTGACAGCCGATCTGAGTCAATACCTTGATGTCCTCTCTCGGATGTCCTGTATATTGACATCTATTACAGCACCATGGTCATTCATTCTGATTGCGTGTGTGTTGGTCATCTTCTCACCAGGCCATAAGTCCCGTGAGGGCAGCAGACATGTCTCTTCCTTTCACCATAATATCTCCAGCAGTGAACCTAGCCCTCAACACATAGCAGACTTTCAAATGTTGTGGAGCTCTTTTTCCTCTTTTCTTTGGTGCTTTCTTATAATAGACCTTACTAGAAAGCTGCAGTATAAAGTTTTCTTACCTTTTGTTTTAATTGAATAGCTTTTGTACTGTGGGGTAGTGGAACTCTAGCAGTGTCTCTTAGAACACACATACACACGTTCCTTTTCTTAAGAAATCAGCAGTGTAGCTTTTCCCGTATGGCGATGATCCACACACGACATGGAAAGAGATGGCCACTGACGTTCCTTACACCTATGTAGGCAGCAGAGGCTCTTGCAGTTATCATGGTTCCTGGCAGCACTCAGTACAACAGAAGTAGTTGCAATTGTAGTGGCTCAGACCAAGGACGCAGAAGCCAGGCTGCCCGGGTTCCCATCCCAGCTCTGCCTCACTGCATCATCTCTCCAGTGGGCTGGTAGGAAGAGTGCCTGCCTCCCGTGGTAGCTGTGAGGACTCCATTCATCAGTATGTGTGAAGTATTTAGTGCCTGCCTGGCCGGAAGTACTTAGTGAGTGTTTGTGGCCATGAGCATCATTACCAGGTACTGAACTTCTTCCATATATCTTCTCCCAACAGCCTAATGAGGTATTTTTATTTTGGTTCTGTTCACTGAACATTCCCTGTGTCCCTCTGCCAGAGCCTGAGATACAGGGATGAATTGGTCCTAACGGGGCCCCCCTGCTTCTCAGGAGTATCACACAGCTCTTGGAGACAGAAACCATGAAGAAGTGTAGGGTCAGAGTGTGCCTGAGTGTCTCGTGGGACACACGAGTGTGCCAGTGTGCCCATGTGTCAGAGGATGTGCGGTCCCTCAGTATGTCCAGATGTCAGAGTCTGTCCGAGACAGTCAGGGTATGGTTCAAGTCCGGGAGGGCCGTTAGCTGCTTGGAGAGTCCTCTGCACATCCGCCACCCTTAGCCTTCCTGTAAAAGTTATGGGACTCGGCCAAGGCTGCGGTAAGGCTCTCTTGCCCACCTTTGTCCATCTTCTTATCTCCCAGAGCCCACTTTCTCTGTGGTTATAACTTGATCTGCAAACAACAAGTAAAAGGCAGTTCTCCCTGAAAAGGGTCTTGCTCACTCACTCATCACCGGGCCCCTGGCCCAGCTGCCCCTCACCCTTTAAGAAGAGCCCTGGTGGCCAGTGTGCAGCTGACTATACCATTTGGAGCCTAATGAAGCAATAAGGCATTTCTCTGCCCTGGACCTGGGTGTTCAACAGTTATTGGCTGCTGAAGGCAGACATTAAGGAGAACCGTTTTAATTGATTAGAAGGCGTGTGTGCTGTACGGGTTTAGTTCGAGGGCATTTTGGAACAAATAGCTTTGTCATCGTGGGCCTTAATTAGATAATAAATTAATAGATAAATGGATCCCAAAGTTCCAGTGGCCTCCCCAACTCGTTTGCCAATGGGGAGATGGAGGCTTCTGCTGGAGGGCTGTGTGGGAGAGAATAGAGCGGCCACTGATGGCTCATCAGGTCCGATCGGCTCTGGCATTGTGTAGATAACATTTAAATTAGCTGCTGAAGCAAAGGGCAGCGTTTCATTATAATGTGGAAATGGTACAGAGCATGAGTCCCAGACTTGCTCACTTCTCTGCTATCAGTTCATTCAACAAATATGTATGGACTGTCTACCATGTGCCAGGGACTGTGCTGGGCACTGGGGATACGCAGCACAAAGAAGTAAATGAAACTGTCAGAGTATGTTAGGTAGTGAAAAAAAAAAAAAAGGCCATAGAGAAAAAGGTAGGAAGGAGGGAAATCGAGAATATAAGGTAGGGAGGTCAGTGGAGAGGGAGGTTGCAATTTTAAATACAGTGGTTAGAAAAGTAACTGAGGAGATGACATTTGAGCAAAGGATTAGGGGCAATGAAGGGTGAGTCAAATGGAAAAGAAATTTCCCAGCAGATGACCCACCGGTGCAGAGACTCAGAGGCCGGGGTACGGGGGTAGGGGTCTGATGGGTCTGAGGCTGAACAAGGGGGCCAGACGGGCAGGGCAGCTGGATCACGTGGTGCCTTGGGACCTCCACTGGGGCTTGGTCTGTAGCTGGGAGTGAGGTGAGGAGCTGTGGGCTATCTCCTCATCTGTGATTGACAGGGTGCAGTTAATGTGGAAAGGCAGATGCACATCATGCAGGGAGCACTACCTACTCCGGCCCCCTTGGCAGATTACATGAATTGATCACAGCCCTCTCTCCCAGTGAGGCTGATTTGGCCTTGGCATCTTGGTCACCCAGCCTTTCAGGAGATCCACCAATCCCTCCAGAGGAAGCGCTAGATTCCAGTCACTTCCCCTCGGAGTCTGCACCAGACTTGCACCAACAGGGCAAGCAGAAAGACACCAGGCCTGGGCCTGCCTGTCCCAGGGGGATCAGCAGAGGGGTGGGTGGGGAAGGAATCATCAGGAAAATAACCACAGCACAAATCTGATAAACATTACAGACACAGGGATGTTAATTCTGCCTGGGGAAGGGCCTTGGTGAGGAGGGGACATTTGAAGATAGGATGTTGCCTAGAGTCACCAGGCTCTAGGTGAGTGATCACACCATCCTGGTTATCTGGGTCGTGAAGATCTTTTTTGTATAGTTCTGTGTATTCTTGCCACCTCTTCTTATCTTCTACTTCTGTTAGGTCCATGCCATTTCTGTTCTTTATTGTGCCCATCTTTGCATGAACTATACCCTTGGCATCTCTGATTTTCTTGAAGAGATCTCTAGTCTTTCCCATTCTTTTGTTTTCCTCTATTTCTTTGCACTGATTACTGAGGAAGGCTTTCTTATCTCTCCTTGCTATTCTTTGGAACTCTGCATTCAAATGGGTATGTCTTTCTTTCTCCTTTGCCTTTAGCTTCTCTTCTTTTCTCAGCTATTTGTAAGGCCTCCACAGACAACCATTCTACCTTTTTACGTTTCTTTTTCTTGGGGATGGTCTTGATCACTGCCCCCTGTACAGTGTCATGAACCTGCACCCATAGTTCTTCAGGCACTCTGCCTATCAGATCTAATCCCTTGAATCTGTTTGTCACTTCTACTGTATAATCATAAGGGATTTGATTTAGGTCATACCTGAATGGTCTAGTGGTTTTCCCTACTTTCTTCAATTTAATTTTGAAATAAGGAAAAGCTGTGGCCACTTTAAACAGCATATTAAAAAGCAGAGACATTACTTTGCAAACACAGGTCTTTATATTCGAAGCTATGTTTTTTTCCAGTAGTCATGTATGGATGTGAGAGTTGGACTATAAAGAAAGCTGAGTGCCAAAGTATTGATGCTTTTGAACTATGGTGTTGGAGAAGACTCTAGAGAGTCCCTTGGACTGCAAGGAGAACAAATGAGTCAATCCTAAAGGAAATCAGTCCTGAATATTCACTGGAAGGACTGATGCTGAAGCTCCAATACTTTGGCCACCTGATGTGAAGAACTGACTCATTGGAAAAGACCCTGATGCCGGGAAAGATTGAAGGCGAGAGGAGGAGGGGATGACAGAGAATGAGATGGTTGGATGGCATCACCAACTCAATGGACATGAGTTTGAGTAAGCTCCAGGAGATGGTGAAGGACAGGGAGGCCTGACGTGCTGCAGTCCATGGGGTCACTAAGAGTTGGACATGACTGAGCAACTGAACTGAACTGATGTAGGATCCTGGCTTGGAAAACCTGATCCCACCAGGGGAGAAAGTCTTCTGATTGGAGGGGACCATCGGGGTAAGCTGATACATAGGGGTTAAAGTTAGGGGTGACCCTGATGGTGACTTCTCTGGGTCTCTGTGAGTCAAAAATCTAAAAATTGTGCTGGTGGAATTCAGTTGCATTCTCCCTCTCCCGTTTCTCTGGATTTATATGTAGTGAGCCTGTGCTCATCCACGCTCCTCCAAAGGTTAGTGATGTGGGTTCTCGTTTGTCAGGAGGGCTTTAGCAGGGCTGAAGCCTGCCAACTTTTATACAGACATGAATACCTGAAAGTGGGAAATCAGCTGGACACCCTTCTCAAGGAGAGGTGGTTGTTGTTCTGTTGCTCAGTCATGTCCAGCTGTTTGCAACCCCACGGATTGCAGCATGACAGGCTTCCCTGTCCTTCACAATCTCCTGGAGTTTGCTCAAACTCATGTCCACTGAGTCAGTGATGCCATCCAACCATTTCATCTTCTGTCATCCCCTTCTCCTCCTGACCTCAGTCCTTCCCAGCCTTGGGTTCTTTTCCCACGAGTCAGCTCTTTGCATCAAGTGGCCACAGTATTGGGGTTTCAGCTTTAGCATCAGTACTTCCAATGAATACTCAGGACTTATTTCCTTTACGATTAACTGGTTGGATCTCCTTGCAGTCCAAGGGACTCTGAACAGTCTTCTCCAACAACTCAGTTCAAAAGCATCAATTCTTTGGTGTTCAACCTTCTTTATGGTCCAACTCACATCCATACATGACTACTGGAAAAACCGTAGCTTTGACTATACAGACCTTTTTGGGCAAAGTAATGTCTCTACTTTTTAATATGCTGTCTAAATTTATCAAGCTTTTCTTCCAAGAAGCATCTATCTTTTAATTTTGGGCCTGCATTCGCTGTCCAAGTAAGAAGGAGAAGTAAGTTGCATCAAAAGGAAAGAAATTGAATCAATAACTTTGATTAGAATTTGGTTTCATAAATCAGAATGACAAATCAGGTCACTGGATTTTTTTTAAAGGCTATAAAAAAATTTTAAAAAAAGATGATCCTTTCTTGGAGGAATTGTCTTCTCTTCTCCATGCTTAGTGATCATGTGATGATTTCACTTATGATCATCTTTGAAATTATATTCATTTCTCACTGTGAGTTTCTACCAACTGTCAAAGCCATGAGGACAGGTTGGCTTTGGGCACTGAGCCAGCTCCCTGAGGCTGGGCAGGGGCTGCGTGAGGGGGATCGGAACCTAGTCAGGGAAGCTGGCCCCTGGGGAAAGAAGAGGGCTGCAGCAGAGGGTCTGGCCCCAGATCCATGCTCAGAAATCTAGGTACATAGGCCAAAGACCGTGGGGAAGTTAGCCTTGGAAGAAGTTCTCCTAGAAGCTAGGCAGGACTGGCCTAGGAGAGCCTTGGTCAGGTCACCACAATGGGCACTCAAAACAGGACTGTATTAGTCAGGCTCTCCAGAGAAACATAAGCAATAGGATAGATGTATACAAAGAGATTTATTATAGGGATTGGCTAATGCAGTTATGGAAGCTAAGAAGTCCTTGATCTGCAAGCTGGAGACCCAGAAAAGCTGGCAATACAGTTCCCATCCAAGTACACAGCCTGAGAACCAGGAGCCCATAATTCTCACTTCAGGGGCAGGAGAAGACCAGTGTCCCAGCTCAGGCAGCGGGAGTGCATCCTCTCTTCCTCTCTTTCTCCACCTTCTTCTTCTATTCAAGTCCTCAATGGATTGCATGACGCGTACCCATCTGTACCGAGGAAGGCAATCTGCTTTACTCAGTCTGTGGATTCAAATGCTGATATCCCTCACAGACACATACAAAATAATGTTTAACTAAATTCTGAGCACCCCATGAACCAGTCCAGTAGACACGTAAAATTAACCATCACCATTTGTTATATTGTTCAGTCACTCAGTCGTGTCTGACTCTTTGTGACCCCATGGACTGCAACACGCCAGCCTTCCCTGTCCTTCACCATCTCCCGGAGCTTGCTCAAAGTTATGTCCACCAAGTCGGTGATGCCATCCAACTATCTCATCCTCTGTCGTCCCCTTCTCCTCCTGCCTTCAATCTTTCCCAGAATCAGGGCCTTTTCTAATGAGTTAGCTCTTCCATCAGGTGGCCAAAGTATTGGAGCTTCAGCATCAATCCTTCCAATGAATATTCAGGGTTGATTTCCTTTAGGATTAACTTTTTTGTTCTCCTTGCAGTCCAAGGGACTCTCAAGTGTTTTCTCCAGCACCACATTTCAAAAGCATCAGTTCTTTGGCACTCAGCTTTCTTTATGGTCCAACTGTCACATTTATACATGACTACTAGAAAAGCCATAGCTATGACTAGACAGACCTTTGTTGGCAAAGTAATGTCTCTGCTTTTTAATATGTTGTCTAGATTTGTCATAGCTTTTTTCTATGGAGCAAACGTCTTTTAATTTCATGGCTGCAGTCACCATCTGCAGTGATTTTGGAGTCCAAGAAAACAAAATCTGTCACTGTTTCCATTGTTTCCCCATCTATTTGCCATGAACTGATGGGACCAGATGCCGTGATCTTAGTTTTTTGAATGTTGAGTTTTAGACCAGCTTTTTCACTCTCCTCTTTCACCTTTATCAAGAGGCTCTTTAGTTCCTCTTCGCTTTCTGCCATAAGGGAGGTGTCATCTGCATATCTGAGATTACTGGTATTTCTCCAGGTAATCTTAATTCCAGCTTCTGCTTCATCCAGCCTGGCATTTCTCATGATGTACTCTGCATATAAGTTAAATAAGCAGGGTGACAAAATACAGCCTTGATGTATACCTTTCCCAATTTGGAACCAATCTATTGTTCCATGTCCAGTTTTAACTGTTGCTTCTTGACCTGCATACAGATTTCTCAGGAGGCAGGTAAGGTGGTCTGGTATTCCCACCTCTTTCAGAATTTTCCACAGTTTATTGTGATTCACACAGTCAATGACTTTGGCATAGTTTATGAAGCAGAATTAGATGTTTTTCTGGAATTCTCTTGCTTTTTCTATGATCCAGGATAAGTTGGCAATTTGATCTCTGGTTCCTCTGCCTTTTCTAAATCCAACTTGACCGTCTGGAAGTTCTCAGTTCACGTACTGTTGAAACCTAGCTTAGAAAATTTTTATCATTACTTTGCTAGTGTATAAAATGAGTGTAATTGTGCAGTAGTTTGAACATTCTTTGTCATTGTCTTTCTTTGGGATTGGAATGGAAACTGACTTTTTCCAGTCCTGTGGAACCATGGCCATATCAAGGCCAAAACAGGTTTGGCAACTGAGAGTGAGAACCTCCCATGTAAGAGCTTTGTTAGCAGATGAGAGGGACACAGCTGGCACTGTGATTCTGATTCAGCGAATTACTCAGGGGCCCAGGGGTCAGTCCAATGGGACCTACAGTCAGAATAGTGCTCAGCCAGAAAGGCCCAGACAGGGGGCAGAGGCAGCACCCTCTCAGGAGAAGCACAGGTCAGAGCCCATGGCTGGCCCCATCTGTGGCTCCCACCCCGCCCCCAGGCAGAGGCCAGAAGATGGGGTATTATCTGAGTCAGGGCAGATATTGTTTTTTTTAAAAAAAGAATATTCTACTTGAGCTTACTAAGGGTGGAGCACATCCCTATGAGCTTAATAAAGAGGGGAGCACACCTACTGTGTGTGCCAAACATCCTACTGTGGGCTTTCTTCATTTCTCATGGGCAACTCTGAGGCCCAGTATAGAGGCCAGAAGACTAAGGTCAGAAAGGAGAGGTACGTTGTCCAAGGTTCTAGTCAAGGACATAGTCTGACTGTGAAGCTTGTGTTCTTTTTTCCTAACCACTGTGGGCAAGGCACCATAGTGGAGCTTTCTACTGGGGTCTGTGCTTGGCCTTTCCATGCTGTGCTATCACCTGGCAGACTGAGGGAAACTTCCCTGGGACAACATGAGTCAAAGGAAGACGTCAACTTTGATCGCCTCAAGCTGCCTCTGATCCCCAGCAGCCCAAAGTGCTTGCTCTAAATCCCACTGCTCACTGACTGTGAATTTCTGTGGTGCAGAAACAGTCATTTTAACTTCATGTCCTAGTACCGGGCACATAAAAGGGATCATGAAAAAGTAAGCAGGTGAGTCAAGAGCCAGGCAAGAATGGTGTGTAAAGAAATTGAGGTGCTTCAGAAAAAGCCTAACTAAGAAACGGGAGACTTGGATTTCAGACCATCCCTGCCACTGACTTGCCCCAAGACCCTGGTCAAGTCTCTGAGCCTCAGTTTTCTGATCTGTAAAATAGGGAGGTTCAAGTAAATGATTGCTAAGATCCCCTCAACAAAACTATTACATGCTCCTGTAGCCTGGGAATCAGGATTCCTGGATCCAAGGACTGACCATAATACTTGATAGGATTTAAAAACTTGAATCTCAGGTGCTGGTGTCAAACCCCTAGCACAGGGCATTTATTACCCCCTGCCTTGGACTCTCCTTGAGAGTGTATTTGTTTAATTTCCAAGTAGGCTGCACGCTCATTAAGGGGCTGCATCTTACTCATTTCCATCTCCCCAAGATCTGGACATGCAGGGTTGGGCAGTGAGAAGAATCCAATACTTGACTGAGTATCTGCAGCTAAATTTGGGCCCTGCCTGGGTACCCCTTTCTACCTAACTAAAGCTTAAATACCACCCCTACCCCAATATACACCACAGGGTAGGACTGGGATATTCTTGGAGTGATCATTCTATAGCTAACATAAGTAACTAGAAACCCATGTGTGTCCATTTTAGGTTTTGCTTAAAATGTTTGCCAGGAATAACAAATCTGTTTAAAAAAAAAATTTTTTTGTAGCAAATATGGCAGCCTTTTATTTCTTTTTTTTTCTTTTATTTATTTTTTTTTATTTTTTGTAATTAATTTATTTTTTATTGGAGGCAAATTATTTTACAATATTATATTGGTTGGTTTTGCCATACATTGACATGAATTCGCCCCGGGTTTACATAAGTTCCCCCTCCTGAACCCCCCTCCCACCTCCCTCCTCCCTTTATCCTCCCTCTGAGTCATCCCCGCATGCCAGCCCCGAGCATCCTATAACATGCATTGACCCTGAACTAGTGATTCATTTCACATATGACAACATACGTGTTTCAATGCCATTCTCCCAAATCATCCCACCCTCACCCTCTCCCACAGAGTCCCAAAGACTGCTCTATACATCTGTGTCTCTTTTGCTGTCTCGTATACAGGGTTATCATTTCCATCTTTCTAAATTCCATATATATGCGTTAGTATGCTGTATTGGTGTTTTTCTTTCTGGCTTACTTCACTCTGTATAATAGGCTCCAGTTTCATCCACCTCATTAGAACTGATTCAAATGTATTCTTTTTAATGGCTGAATAATACTCCATTGTGTATATGTACCAAAGCTTTCTTATCCATTCGTCTGCAGATGGACATCTAGGTTGCTTCCATTTCCTGGCTATTATAAACAGTGCTGCAATGAACATTGGAGTACATGTGTCTCTTTCATTTCTGGTTTCCTCGGTGTGTATGCCCAGGAGTGCGATTGCTGGATCATATGGCAGTTCTATTTCCAGTTTTTTGAGGAATCTCCACACTGTTCTCCATAGTGGCTGTACTAGTTTGCATTCCCACCAACAGTGTAAGAGGGTTCCTTTCTCTCCACATCCTCTCCAGCATTTATTGCATGTAGACTTTTGGATAGCAGCCATTCTGACTGGTGTGAAATGGTGTCTCATTGTGGTTTTGATTTGCATCTCTCTGATTATGAGGGATGTTGAGCATTTTTTCATGTGTTTGTTAGCCATTTGTATGTCTTCTTTGGAGAAATGTCTGTTTAGTTCTTTGGCCCATTTTTTGATTGGGTCATTTTTCTGGAATTGAGCTGCAGGAGCTGCTTGTATATTTTGGAGATTAATCCTTTATCAGTTGCTTCATTTGCTATTATTTTCTCCCATTCTGAAGGCTGTCTTTTCACCTTGCTTATAGTTTCCTTTGCTGTGCAGAAGCTTTTAAATATTGTAAAAATGAGTATGCTACCCAAAGTAATTTATACATTCAATGCAATCCCTATCAAGCTACCAACGATATTTTTCACAGAACTAGAACAAATAATCTCACAATTTGTATGGAAATACAAAAAACCTCGAATAGCCAAAGCAATCTTGAGGAAGAAAAATGGAACTGGGGGAATTAACCTGCCAGACTTCAGGCTCTACTACAAAGCCACAGTCATCAAGACAGTATGGTACTGGCATAAAGACAGAAATATAGATCAATGGAACAAAATAGAAAGCCCAGAGATAAATCCACACACCAGGGACACCTCATCTTCGACAAAGGAGGCAAGAATATAAAATGGAGAAAAGACAGTCTCTTTAACAAGTGGTGCTGGGAAAACTGGTCAGCCACTTGTAAAAGAATGAAACTAGAACACTTCCTAACACCATACACAAAAATAAACTCAAAATGGATTAGAGAGCTAAATGTAAGACCAGAAACTATAAAACTCCTAGAGGAGAACGTAGGCAAAACACTCTCCGACATAAATCACAGCAGGATCCTCCATGACCCACCTCCCAGAATATTGGAAATAAAAGCAAAAATAAACAAATGGGACCTAATTAAAATCAAAAGCCTTTTATTTCTGTAGTAAACAGGAAAGCACTAAGACTCTCATAAAGCAAAAGAAATGCAAAGAGATGACACTCAAATGGGTAGAATGTTCGACCTTACTATTAATCCAAAAACGCAAATTAAAAACAATGAGATGGCATTTTGAACTCTGCAAATTAGTAGACATGTTAAAAATTAAAGATCGCAGTGTTGGTAACAGAGGCATTCTCATGTAAGGTGGTTAGAAGTGTAACAACTTTATGAAAAGCAAGTTGCCCATACATATCAGGCCACTTTAAAATGTGACATCCCTCGATCCAGTAATTCTTTTAGAAACCTATTCCAAAGAATTCCTAGGAAATATAAGCAAAGCATTACATTGCCAGATGTTCATAATGTCATTGTTTATAATAAAAAACCAGAAACCAGCTCCATATCCAATATGGAAAATAGAACTATCATTTACAGTATATCAACCTAATAGAATATTATAAAGTTACTTAAAATGAAGTCTACAAAGCAATTTTCATGACTTCAAAATGTTTATCATAAAAATGTGAAACAAAAGTTATAAAACCATATCATAGCTATGTCCAAACTGTGTCAAAAATCCATCGGTACAGATGGGTACATAATAGTACTAGGTGGATGATGTCATTACCACTCATTTTTCAAACTTTTTATTATTTTATTTCAAAATGCGTGTTTTTAAAGAATGAAAGAGAAGAAAAGTTTTCTGGCAGCCAGAGCGAGCAGGACCCATTTGTCTTTGCAATCACCAGAACCCGGCTGCTAAGGAAGCCTGTTAAACCCAGGGTGGCAGCGCCCTGGTGCTGAAATCGCTCTGTCTCTGGAGCATATTTTTTCTTTACTGAGGAAATTGCTTTCCATAAAACCAGCTCTCTGACACCTCCGAGTACCGGGGAACCATGCACGCCCGCTTTCCTGGGGACATTCTCTAATGGGGAACTCCATCACGTTCCAGCTTGGCGCTTCCAACAAATCCCAGCCAGCCATAAAAAATCTTTAGCACCCTGTATGCAAGACTGATTGCAGAGGCCTCATAAAAATCCCATTCACCCAGCAAGAGCTGCAGGTCTAAAACTCTCGAGGCCCCTGCTGTTTTAAACCCAGCGGCGTGGCGCACTGCTAAGCGATGCCTGGTAGAACTCGACGCAGCAAGTCAGGACGGGATCTGGGGCAGAACTTCGGGAAAACATGAGAAAGGGGGGCCTGTGCAAATTGTGCAGCATACAGTCATGACTAAAAAGCACCTTCTCGCTGCTCTCTGGGGCAGGGGAAGGGGGCTTGGCAGAGTACGGGAGAGGATGTAGGGATGATGGCTATTGTTTGGGAAGAGAAAGGGGTTATGAGCTGTGGAGGTAGAGGGGTGAGTTGTGAGGGGGCATCCTCCTCCCATACATACTTCAGTCCACCCCCTTTCCTGGCTGCCCCTAGAGGAGAACAGGGAGCTTACAGGCTATATTCAGTAACCCTCTGGAGGGACCTCCCTGACTCCCAACTGCATGGTAGGTTTCAGCACCCTTCCAGCAGTGGCCAGATGACCTTTTCCGTGCATGCAGACAGCTTGCACTTTCTCAGTTATTGTGCCCCATTACACAATACAGCTGCTCTTTCCTCCCTCACAAGGATCCAGGATGCCTGGGTTCTAGCCCCTGCTTAGCTCCTACTTAGCTTTGTCACACTGGCCAAGTCACTCTATGTGGTCTCTCAGCTTTGGTTTTCTTCTCAGTAGAATGAAAATAATAAAAGTACTATCTTCCCCTCTTCCTGGGACACTCCCTCTCTACCCATTGTATTACAATGTGTCATCAGATATTTCAGTGCTCCAATCAAGTAAAATCATTCCAATATCACTGAAGAAATCATTGTTAAGGTTCTAAAAAAAAACAAAAGCCCTCAGTGTTCCACTTGTGTCTTTGTATTGAATTCCCTGCAACTCTTTTCTGTAACAAAAGACAGCCAAGTTTCCCTCTAATGTAGGACTCAAGGCCTGTGCCATATATCCAAATTTGGTGAATTCACATCTCAAGCCATACTCATCTCACGTGGCTTTGAGTAACTTAACATCTCTGAGCCCTGGCTCTCTAATCTGTAAAATGAGAATCATGACTCTCTCACAGTGTTTGGTAAAGATTCAGTGTAATACCTAATCTGGGTTAGGAGTTCAGTCACTAACCCTGCCCTGTACTTCCCTGAGTGTGAGTTAGACGTCTGAGTATGGTCAGAGCACCACTTCTAGATCTGTGTGTGCTAAAACTATCCTGTGAGTGTTTAGGGTAATGTAAGTGAATCCTCCATTTTTATGGTTTCTGACATTGAACATCAGCCTATTTAAAGTTCTCCCATTAGATATGGTGCCATTTATTTTCTTGGGGTTGCAACTTCTGATTGAGTTGAGGGATATAGCTTATTAATAATTAGGGAAGGGAAAAGAGAATCAGAACAGTGTTCTGACTTCCTTGGAAAGTATCCCCTTTCCTGAAAGGGGGCTGGTTATCCTCTGGTTACTGCATGCCTTGCTTTGCTAAATCAGGAGAGGGATGAAGAAGCCTCGTGTTTCTTTATGTTGTTGGTTTATAACGTCTGGTTATAAAAAAGCACATCTTGTATGATTTCAGTCCCTCTGTATTTGTATTTGTCTTGTGGCCTCACATATGGTCTTATCTGGCAAAGTGTTCAACATTCACTAGGAACATGTATGTGTCCCGCAGTCCTTGGGTAGAGAATGTTCTATAGATGTCTCAGGTCAGTTATTTCAGTCACTCGGTCATGTCCAGCTCTTCGTGACCCCATGGACCGCAGCACGCCAGGCCTCCCTGTCCATCTCCAACTCCCGGAGTTCACTCAAACTCATGTCCATTGAGTTGGTGTTGCCATCCATCCATCTCATCCTCTGTCGTCTACTGGATTAGTTATAGAGTGATCGGGTCTTCTATATCATTACTGATTTTCTGGCTAGTTTTTCTATCAATGTTGAGAGTAGGAGTATTAAAATCTCCAGTTATTATTGTTAAATTGTCTATTTTTTCTTTCAGTTCTGTCAGTTTTCTTTCATGAATTTTGAGTAATTAAGCACATACTCATTTATAATTGTCATATTTTCCTAGTAGACTGACTCTTTGTTTCTAGAAATATTTCATGCCCTGGATCTATTTTATGTGATATTATTGGACCAATCCAGCTTTTTTACAGTTTCTGCTTCTATGATAAATCTTTCTCATTCTTTTACTGGCAACTTGTTTGTGTCTTACAATCTAAGGTATGTCTTCTTTAGATAGTGTATGATTAGATATTGCTTTTTATCTGGTCTGACAATATCTGCCTTTTAATGGGGTCTTTTAGACCATTCACACTTAATAGCTCTATTGATATTACTCAATTTATATCTGTCACTTTGTTAGCTGTTTTCTATGTGTCCTTTGTCTTTATTTCTCTGTCACTACTCTACAGGGCTTCCACAGTGACTCAGCAGTAAAGAATCCACCTGCAGTGCAGGAGACACGTCAGACATGGATTTGATCCCTGAGTCAGGAAGAAACTCTGGAGAAGGGCATGGCAACCCATTTCAATATTCTTACCTAGAGAATCCCATGGACAGAGGAGCCTGGCAGGCTGCAGTCCATGGCATCACAAAGTCAGATATGATGAAGCAACTGAGCATGCATGCACTCTACTATCTGTTTTGGGTTTAAGTAAAAAATTTTAGTGTAGCATTTTAATTCCTTTGTTGATTTTTTAACCATATTTTAAGGGTTTTGTTAGTGATTGCTGTAGGTATTGTCCTGTGCAGCTTAAATGATCATAATCCCCTTTAGATTAATACTAAATTCCAGTAAAACCTAGAAACTTTGCTGCAAGATGACTATTGCTTTCACCTTCCTTGTGCTATTATTAATATATATAATATACAGTATATTATATGTATATTATTGTACATATAGCATGTATATATAGCATATTATTATATATAGTATATTATATTATATGGTATATAACCTAAATTCAGTGTTTCTGTACATAATCTTTTGAACTTAAGAAATGTTGAGAAGAAATAAGAAAATATATATATATATTTTTTATGTTAAGCAAATTATTTTCCATTTCTAATGCTCTTCATTTCTTCCTGTGGATTTGAGTACATCCAATATCATTTCCTTTCAACTTGAAAGACTTCACAAGACAGGTCTTCTAGCAGTGAATTCTCTCCATCTTTGTTTATCTGGGAACATCTTTATTTTGCCTTCTCTTTTTAGTTAAGCTTTGTTTGATATGGCATTCTTGGATGACAGCTATTTTTCTTTCAGCTCTTCTGTCCTCTGTTATTTAAGATGAGAAGTCAGCCACTAATTATATTGGTGCTCTGCTATAAAAAAAAAAAGTCATTTTTCTCTTTCAGTTTTCAGGATTTTCTCTTTAACAGTTTGGCTGTCTCTTTGCATGTATCTTATCAGGGGTTCACTGAGTTTCTTAGATATAGGAATTAATGCTCTTCATCCAGTTTGGGGAAGTTTTACCTGTTATTTCTCCAAATAGTTTTTCTGCCCTTTCTCTCTGTCTGCTCTTTCTGAGGCCCTTAGTGTATGTCTCTTGGGGTGCTTAATGCTGTCCCACAAGTCTCTGAAACTCTGTTTACTTTACTGCAGACTTTTCTTTTCCTGTTCTTTCAGTTGGATAATTTCTCTTGCTTCGTCTTCCAGGTTACTGATGTTTCTTTTGCCATCTTGAGTCTGCTCTTGAGCTGTTCTAGTGAATTTTTGTTTCAGTTGCTATGCTTCAACTCGAGAATTTTCCTTTGTTTTTTAAAATTTTTGTCTCTGGAGATTGTCTATGTGTCAATTGTTGCCATACCTTAATTTCTCAGGCATGGTTTTATTTAGTTCTTTGAACATTTTTTAAATAGCTGCTTTGTAATATTTATCTCTGCCGTCCCTGGTATTCTCCAGGCAAGAACACTGGAGCTTCAACATTTTGGGACATTCTCAGTTTCTATTTACTGCCTTTTTTTCTGGTTAGAGGCCATACTGTCCTGTGTCTTTGTCATAATTTTGTTGTTGAAAACTGGATATTTTAGTTACTATATTGTATCGACTCTGGGTTCTGATTTTCCCTCATGAAGACTGTTGTTGCTACTCTTTTCTTCTGTTTTTGTTTTATTTTTTTGTGTAGAACATGCATAGGTTAAATCAGTGAAATCTTTTCAGCCCCACAATTTGATCTGTATATATATATTTTTTTTTATTCTTGCCTTTAAGCTTCTCTCTGCATAGCTTGTGTTCAGTCGCTCAGTCATGTCCGACTCTTTGTGGCCCCATGGACTGTAGCCTGCTAGGCTTCTCTGTTCATGGAATTCTCCAGGCAAGAATACTGGGGTGGGTAGCCATCTCCTACTCCAGATCTGCATAGCTTAGTGGCCAACAAATGACTATCTAGAAATTGTTCTCAAACACACCAAGCCAAGTATTCTGCCAGTGGAGCTGTATGTGGACAAGGAGCACATTCAAAGTTCAGGTCATTTTTAAGTCTGTTCTGGCTTTTGCTTTCCATTTGATCCTTTTGCATTCTTTTCCATTTGATCCTACACACACCTTCAGAGTTGACCAGGGGTCAACCAGGGGTCCGTAGATAGCCTGGGCCCATTCTGAACTCCACTTGTATTTACATCTCAGCCAAGAACAGACTTGTCCCAACCATGACCTTGTGCTCGTGGAGCCACTGGCCTTTCCTACTTGCCTGCTGCCAAGGATTATAATTACAATTATAATTCCACTGACAGTGCCACTGGCCTCAGTCACCACCCACTGCTCCAAATCAACTGAGCCCCTTCAGGCTCAGCAGCCAGGTCACTGGCCCTCACGCAGCCTCACCCTGGCAGCACCTCTGTACTGACCGAGCTGGAGCAGATGGGAAGAGCACGAAGCAGTGACGTGACACAACCGAATCCCATTGTTCTTGAAGTTAGGTTTTTTAAGCAGAAGCATCTGTGAGACTGATATCTAATTTTTGTCAATTTCCAGAGTGTTCGAATGGTGCTTTTGTCAGTTTTGTTCAATTTTAAAGCTCCTTTTGAGGGGAAGGAGTTTGTCGACATCCTCACTCTGCCATAGCCAGAAATAACTTCTATAGTTTGTAAGTCCTTTAATAGTCATGGCCTCATTTGATCCTGACTCCTAAGACAGACAGACAGAACGACTATTCTTAGTCCCATTTCAAAGATAAAGAAAATGAAAATCAGAGAGGTTAAATAATTTGCCCAGTCGTTAGAAGGACTGATGCTAAAGCTGAAACTCCAATACTTTGGCCACCTCATGCGAAGAGTTGACTCACTGGAAAAGAGTCTGATGCTAGGAGGGATTGGGGGTGGGAGGAGACAGGGACGACAGAGAATGAGATGGCTGGATGGCATCACTGACTTGATGGACATGAGTTTGTGTGAACTCCGAGAGTTGGTGATGGACAGGGAGGCCTGGCGTGCTGTGATTCATGGGGTCGCAAAGAGTCGGACACGACTGAGCAACAGAACTGAACTGAATACCCAGCTGGAAACTGTCTGAGCCAGAATTCCAGCTTGATTTTCCATCTTTCAGGGCCTTTTCTACTTTGCCACGGAGCCTGAGTGGGGCTCCATTGAGCCCTGAGCAGAGATGCTCTCTTAGTTCAGCCTGCTATAACAAAATACCTACCATAGACTGGGTGGCTTAAACACAGGCATTTATTTCTCACAGTTCCGGAGGCAGCAAGATTTGGTTCTTGGTAGGGGCCCTCCTCCCGGCTTGTCGACAGCCGCCTCCTCCCTGGATTCTCACAAGGCCCTTCCTCAGTGTGTGTGCACAGAGAGGGATCGCTGTCTTTCTCTTCTTAGAAGGGCATTAAACCCAGTTACCTCCCCAAATCCCTACCTCCAACACCCTCACATTGGAGATTAGGGCTTTGACTTAGGAATTTGGGGGGATGCAAATATTCAGCCCATATGGAAGCTAACTCAGATCTTTATCTTGCTGCCTCAAAGCCTAGAAGGGCTTCCCTGGTGGCTCAGGTGGTAAAGAGTCTGCTGGGAAGATCCCCTGGAGAAGGAAATGGCAACCCACTCCAGGATTCTTGCCTGGAAAATCCCATGGATAGAGGAACCTGGCAGGCCACAGTCCATGAGGTTGCAAAGAGTCAGACACGACTGAACAGCTTCACTTTCTTTCTTTCTTTTCTTTCAAAGTCTAGAGAATTCCATTGGCCCCTCGTGTTTATCAGAAGCTAAACTTCAGGAGACAAAGGATAACGCCAGCCTTGCATGCTGAAGCCAAGGGCCATCCCTCTTCTCACCATTAGGATGACAGCTGATAGTGGAAATTCTTCCTCCTCCAGCGGGACCCTGTGCTCTTTCTCAGGGTAGCGCCTGAATTATAACTCGCACGTATTTAGTTTGATGTTAAGGTTTTAACAGTCATTCTCTTTTTCCGTTTCCTCTGTTGAACTGTCCAGCAGAGAAAGGTGACATTTGCTTTAAGATCCAGGGATTTACAACCCCTCGAGTCAGAATATTATCTTCTGTGCCACAACAAAGGCTTACATTTGCAAACTTCGGAGCCGGACAGGAGTTGCCTGAGTCTCCAGAGAGTAGTCTAAGCTCAGCACTCTTGGAAATTACTGTGGCTACCTCTGAAATAGCCCCAGAGCCGTCAGCACGGGCAGGTTCTCACAGGGAGAAAGTCCTGGACTGCTCTGTCATTAATGTGCCGTGTGACTCTAGATGTTAGAGCCAATTCCTTAATGATGATGCATGCGTGCTCAGTCGCATCTGACTCTTCGAGAGCTCATGGACCGCAGCCCACCAGGCTTCTCTGTCCATGGAGTTTTTCAGGCAAGAAGACTGGAGTGAGTTGCCATTTCCTCCTCGATGGGATCTTCAGACCCAGGGATTGAACCTGGTCTCCTGTGTCTCCTCCGCTGGCAGGCAGATTCTTTACCCTTGAGCCATCTGGGAAGCCCCTGCCTAATGATGGTGGTATTGAGCATTTACCGTGGACTAAATATTATGCAAGAAGCTTGACATATAAGACCTGGATGTCCCCAGACCTCCTCAGCCTATGATCTCATTGATTGTAGTAATCCAAATTTTCTGGATTTTCCCTCGATGACTTGTGAGGGGAAAAACTCACCCCTAGTCTTGTCTCGGGACTTTCTGTAAGACTCCAAGGGCCTCACATCTTCTCAACAAGAAGTCCACTCTGGTCCCTTTACATCGCATTCCTTGTCAACATTCTCTCTTCCCACAAGCCCATAGGAAGGCAGCAGCATGCCTCTCGCCCTGAAGCTGGAGTCCACACAGCACCATTCTTCCACCTGAGGGGCTAGCCCTAAGGTGTCCCAAAGCTGCAGACCCTCAGACTTCCACACTGTCCACACGGCACTATAAACATTCTGTTCCCTCAAGAAGGAGGAGGACGGACCTCGCCCTAATTCTGTGCGAAAGCTTGGCCCTGAGGCACCAAAGCAGCATTGCTGGTGTTCAGAATGTAATATTCCTTCAGCTTCCCAGAAAGCCTCAGACCTGACCCCCGGCTCAGGCAGGAGAGCTGACCTCTCTATTTCTGCTGGGGGTCCTTTGCTGGATAACAAATGACACAAAACTCAGTGACTTAGACAAATAGCCAGGTGTTATTTTCCACACGGCTGGCTGAGCAGTTTTGTGAGTCCTGCCCAGGGTGTTCATGAGGCTACGGTCAGGCAGGGGCCAGAAAAGTCAGAATGGCTGGGCCCCTATGTCCGGTGCCTTGGCAGAGTCAGCTGGGAGGCTGGCGTATCTCTCTCTTCCCCAAATGGTCTTTCCCCTTGTCTAGCTTGGACTTCTTGATGGCTGGATCTCAAGAGAAAATATTCAGTAGGAAGGAAGCAGAAGTTACTGGTTTTCTTAAGCTCTAAGCTCAGGATGAGTACAGTGTCCCACTCCCTGTGATGGCTATTTCAGTTGGTTAAGTAGTCCCAGGGCCAGCCAAGATTCAAGGGAGAGAAAATAAACCCCACTTGCTGAAATGAGGTTAGTGACAAAGAATTTGCAGCTATCTTTAATCCACTGTCATCCCTGTAGTTCCTGAGGCTGTCCCCAAGGAAACTTTCCTCCTTGCGGGCTCTACTCTCCACGTAAATTAGTTGAGCAATTGAATGCCTGAGGAATTGATGATCCCACACGAACAACGTCACTTTACTCTCAGTGGGAACCACACCATGGATTTCATTAGGCCTTACTTCAGTCAAGAGAAGTGGATTTTGTTGTTCTTCAATTATAGATGAAGAGAATAAACTCGGAAAGATTAGGTGATTTGCCCAAGGTCCCAACTAGTACTAGCCATGTCAGGATTCAAGCTCAGATCAGCCTAAAAAGCCCCAAAGCTCATTTTGTTACCCCATTCTGCTTCTTATATCTCCAGGTCTCAATTGTTTCCAGTGTAAGCTGTGAAATTAAGTGAAGAACAGAATGTTTTTCAGGAAGCATTATAGTCCCAAAATTTTATTATTCTTCCCCACCTATCACCTTCCTGGTGGCGCTAGTGGTAAAGAACCTGCCTGCCAATGCAGGAGACATGAAGATCTCCTGGAGGAGGGCACGGCAACCCACTCCAATATTCTTGCCTGGAGAATGCCATGGACAGAAGACAGTCCACAGGGTCTTAGAGAATCGGACACGGCTGAAGCGATTTAGCACATGCGCACGCACACATCCCCTTCACCTGCTGCCTTTCCTGCTTTTCTGCATCTCTATTGGCAAGATTTCCTCCCCATAGGATTTGTTTGTAAGCATCTGCTGTTTTTGTTTTGTTTTTTTAATCCAGATGAATCTTGCACAGAAAAGTGAAAGTGAAGTCGCTCAGTTGTGTCCGACTCTTTGCGACCCCATGGACTGTAACCTACCAGGCTCCTCCGTCCATGGGATTTTCCAGGCAAGAGTACTGGAGTGGGTTGCCACTTCCTTCTCCAGGGGATCTTCCTGACCCAGTGATCGCACCCAGGTCTGCCGCGTTGTAGGCAGACGCTTTACCATCTGAGCCACCAGGGGAAGTCCTCTGACACAGAGGTCCTTCAAATTTCTGGAGGAAGAGAGTTAAATTCTCACTGCTCTTAGTCCCATTAATGCCTTGAATATTCACCACGTTTCCTGCCGGTTCAGTCAAGAGTAGGAGTTTTCAGGGTGTCTCTCCCTTGCTTAAAAGCTCTCCTTGGCTTCCCCATTGCAATCAGGGCAGAATCTAAGCTCTTCACCTGACACACAAGGCCTCTCAAGGTCTGTTTGGCTTCTCCCATCTCATCTCACACGGCCACACTGAGATGCCTGCAGCTTCCTGTAGGTACCTGTGTCTCTATCGCCTTGTTGCCTTTGCCTAGAAAGCCTCCCTCCGCTCCTTCTGTCCCTAGTTAACGCTTACTCTTTCTTGAAGACACAGTGCATGTATCATAAAGGAAGCTAGACCTAAAAGTCTGAGTCTCTCCTCCCATAGCACCTCAGGCATAACACTGTCATCTCACTCCCTACTTTATGCTGAAAGTAACTGTTTCTCTCTCTCCTTGCAAATACTGTGAGCTCCCTGAAGACAAGAATTGTGTTTCATTCTTCTCACATCACCTTCCTATACCAGTGCAGTCTTGCACAGAGCAGGCATCCAGAAAATGGTTGAAATGAACACAGATTGGAACAAGCTGTAAACTCCATTAGGGCAAGGCTCCATTTGTCTTATTCATCACAAAATCCCTAGTGCATAACACACAGCAAGGGCTCGGTAAATATTTGCTACTCATGCTGTTTCTTCTGCCTGAAATAAGACTCCTCATTCATTGCCTTATGTCCAAATCCCACCTATTCTTCAAGTAACTATTCCAATTCTCCATTTTCCACACCTCCGCTCTTGGCCCTGATGGAGTAACTGGAACTGGACTGGCCGTGCTACCATTAACGATTATACAAATGGACAAAATGTATGAAATTACTGTTTTCAGATATTGGACGAAAAGCAACACAAAAATACGGTCTCCAGGAGAAATAAAACAAACCATTTGAGCTGGTGGTTGCCCCAGCTCTCAATTTAGAGAAACTTTTTTAAACTTAGAAGGGAGGAGAGGTCAGACAGACCTCAGCTTTCTTACTGAGTTAGAGACAGCTGACAAGTCTGGATTTGTGTGACAGGGTAGTAAGAAGAGAGAGTTGAGAAATTTACATAGACAACCTTTTGAGTCCCTGGCCACATACTAGGCTTCACATATGTAGGGAAAGATCCCAGAATGCTGGACAAAGAACATCTACTGGGGAAAGAGCAGCTATCAGGCAATAAAACAACTACCAGTCAGCTGCATGCTAAAGCTCACACAAAGCTGAGAGATGTTTAAGTTCTAGGCATCCAGAGTAGAGAGACCTTGTTAAACATCCCAGGCTTTCTTTTGAGACCCCCAAAAGACCATGCCTTAGGAATAGTGTTAATATACACATAAAGTCTACTTTAAGCCTATTTTAATGAAGCCAAAATAAGCTTTGAAAGGATCAAGCTAGTCTGCAAGTAAATTAACTGCATACCTAAATAAAAACTCAATACTTTTTAAAGGAAGACAACAAAAATTCAGACACCGAACATCCTAGCATCTGTAATGTGCAGTGTACAATCAAAAATTTCTATATATGCAAAGAAGTATATATAGGACCCAAAACTAAGAGAAAACTGAGTGCATGCATGCTAGGTTGCTTCAGTCATGTCCAACTCTTTATGACCCTCTGGACTGTAGCCCTCCAGGCATGGGAGGGCTATCCATGGGATATCCATGGGGTTCTCCCGGCAAGAATATTGGAGTCGGTTGCCATGCCCTCCTCCAGGAGATCTTCCCGACCCAGGGATCGAACCCACATCTCCTGCATGGCAGGAGGATTCTTTACCACTGAGCCACCAGGGAAGCCCAAGAGAAAAGTAAGTTGGTAGAAATTACAAAGATGATAGAATTAGAAGACAAGGACTTTGAAATGGCTACTATAAATATGTTCAAGAAGTTAAAGAAAAATACTAATGTGAACAAATAGAGAATTTCAATTTCAATTGAAAACTAGAATATTTGCAATGAAAATTTTCAGATGGATTTAACAGTAGATTAGATACTGTAGAAGAAAAGATCCATGAACCTGAATGTAAAAAAGCAAAAATTATCCCACTGAAGCAGAGGAAGACAAGAAAAAAAGACAGAACAAATGAATAGAATCTCACTGACCTGTCGGGACAATATCAAGTGGTTCGACATGTATTTCAGTTCAATTCAGTTGCTCAATCATGTCCGACTCTTTGCGACCCCATGGACTGCAGCATGCCAGGCCTTCCTGTCCATCACCAACTCCTGGAGTTTACTGAAAGTCATGTCCATTGAGTCTGTGATACCATCTAGCCATCTAATCTGTTGTCCCATTTTCCTCCTGCTTTCAATCTTTCCCAGCATCAGGGTCTTTTCAAATGAGTCGGCTCTTCGCATCAGGTGGCCAAAGTGTTGGATTTCAGCTTCAGCATCAGTCCTTCCAACGAATATTCAGGATTGATTTCCTTTAGGATGGACTGTTTGGATCTCCTTGCAGTCCAAGGGACTCTCAAGAGTCTTCTCCAGCACCACAGTTCAAAAGCATCAATTCTTCGGTGATCAGCTTTCTTTATAACTCTCACATCCATACATGACTACTGGAAAAACCATAGCCTTGACTGACGGACCTTTGTTGGCAAAGTAATGTCTCAGCTTTATAATGTGCTGTCTGGGTTGGTCATAACTTTTCTGCCAAAGAGCAAGCGTCTTTTAATTTCATGGCTGTAGTCACCATCTGCAGTGATTTTGGAGCCCCAAAAAATAAAATCACTATTTCCATTGTTTCCCAATCAATCTGCCATGAAGTGATGGGACCAGATGCCATGATCCTAGTTTTCTGAATGTTGAGACTTAAGCCAACTTTTTCAGTCTCCTCTTTCAATTTCATCAAGAGGCTTTTTAATTTAGTTCTTCACTTTCTGCCATGAGGTGGTGTCATCTGCATATCTGAGGTTATTGATATTTCTTCTTGCAATCTTGATTCCAGCTTGTGCTTCTTCCAGCCCAGCGTTTCTCGTGATGTACTCTGCATATAAGTTAAATAAATAGGGTGGCAAAAATACAGCCTTGACGTACTCCCTTTCCTATTTGGAACCAGTCTATTGTTCCACGTCCAGTTTTCAAGTTGGTTCCTAACCTGCATATAGATTTCTCAAGAGGCAGGTCAGGTGATATGGTATTCCCATCTCTTTCAGAATTTTCCACGGTTTATTGTGATCCACACAGTCAAAGGCTTTGACGTAGTCAGTGAAGCAGAATTAGATGTCTTTCTGGAATTCTCTTGCTTTTTTGATGATCCAGCCAATGTTGGCAATTTGATATCTGGTTCCTCTGCCTTTTCTCTAACCAGCTTGAACATCTGGAAGTTCACGGTTCACATAGTGTTGAAGCCTAGCTTGGAGGATTTTGAGCATTACTTTGTTAGTGTGTGAGATGAGTGCAATTGTGTGGTAGTTTGAGCATTCTTTGGCATTGCCTTTCTTTGGGATTGAAATGAAAACTGACCTTTTCCAGTCCTGTGGCCACTGCTGAGCTTTCCAAATTTGCTGACATATTGAGTGCAGCACTTTCACAGCATCATCTTTTAGGATTTGAAATAGTTCAACTGGAATTCTATCACCTCCTAAGGCCCCCTTGACTTCGTATTCCAGAATGTCTGGCTCTAGGTGAGTGATCACACCATCATGATCATCTGGGTCATGAAGATCTTTTTTGTATAGTTCTTCTGCGTATTTTTGCCACTTCTTCTTAATATCTTCTGCTTCTGTCAGGTCCATACCATTTCTGTCCTTTATTGTGCCTGTCTTGGCATGAAATCTTCCCTTTGTATCTCTAATTGTCTTGAAGAGATCTCTAGACTTTCCCATTCTATTGTTTTCCTCTATTTCTTTGAACTGATTGTTGAGGAAGGCTTTCTTATCTCTCCTTGCTATTCTTTGGAACTCTGCATTCAAATGGGTGTGTCTTTCCTTTTCTCCTTTGCCTTTTGCTTCTCTTCTTTTCACATCTATTTCTAAGACGTCCTCAGACAACCATTTTGACTTTTTTGCTTTTCTTTTATTTGGGGATGATCTTGATCACTGCCTCCTGTACCTCAACATATAATTAGGGTCCATTTAATATTTGATTAGAAGTTTTTAGGATCAAAGAAGGAGCAATAGGAGAGAGATGGGGATTGTAAAATATTGATGACATAATTACTGAAGTTTTTCCAAATCTGTTATAAACCCACTGATCCTAGAAGTTCAACTATCCTAAAGAATAAACACAACGAAAATCATAATTCATTTCTTGAAAATCAGTTATAAAGAGAAAACTCTTTAAAGTGACCAGAGGAGGACACAATTTCCTCCTTTTCTGCAAGCTGGCGTCTCCACCTATAATGCTGCCTCTTCTTCAGACTGTTATCTTTGTGCTAAGCTTCTCTCCCCGCCAAGATAATGAAATTTGTGATGGCTCGGAATTCATCTTATCGCGGGAATTCATCTGATGCTATTGCAGTGTATTACTACATCTTACCAATGGTAGGTGCTCAGCTAATGTTTGTAGAGCGAGTGAATGAAGGGCTTGAGTGAATAAAAATAATAATGCAGATTGTTTATCAAATCCTGCACCTCTAAGCAAACAATTGCTAATAAGCAACCTAGAAAGCATATTAAAAAGCAGAGACATTACTTTGCCAACAAAGGTCCATCTAGTCAAGGCTATGGTTTTTCCCGTGGTCATGTATGGATGTGAGAGTTGGACTGTGAAGAAAGCTGATCGCCGAAGAATCGATGCTTTTGAACTGTGGTGCTGGAGAAGACTCTTGAGAGTCCCTTGGACTGCAAGGAGGTCCAACCAGTCCACTCTAAAGGAGATCAGTCCTGGGTGTTCATTGGAAGGACTGATGCTAAAGCTGAAGCTGCAATACTTTGGCCACCTCATGTGACGAGTTGACTCACTGGAAAAGAGTCTGATGCTGGGAGGGATTGGGGGAGGGAGGAGAAGGGGACGACGGAGAATGAGATGGCTGGATGGCATCACCGACTCGATGGACATGAGTTTGAGTGAACTCCGGGAGTTGGTGCTGGACAGGGAGGCCTGGCGTGCTGTGATTCATGGGGTCGCAAAGAGTCGGACACGACTGAGCAACTGAACTGAACTGAACTGAATAGGGTTCAGGTCATCCCACATGGAAATTATACCTCCCCCTTCAGAATAATATATTTAAAACTGCAATTTATCAAGCATTCACTGAGTGCATGGCACTGTGGTGATTCCTTTATACACACCTAAGTCTTATAATGAGAAAGCTAAGGGGTAGATGGTTAAGTAAGTTACCTATTACATAGATAGTAATGGTGTTTCTAGGATATCCTCTCAAGATTGATTTTTTTTAATGGTGCTTTTCACTATTTTGCTGTGCTCCTTACACCCCCATTTCTTAATCATATACTTTCATCAGTTCAGTTCAGTTCAGTCGCTCAGTCGTGTCCGACTCTCCGCAACCCCATGAATCACAGTACGCCAGGCCTCCCTGTCCATCACCAACTCCCGGAGTTCACTCAAACTCATGTCCACACTTCTGTGCTTTTGCTCACATTATTCCTTTCATCTCTGCTGCCTTTTCTCTTATCCACCAGTTAAAGCCCACTTCCTTGCTCACGGACACATCAGATACTGACTTTGGCAGAAAGTAGGTTTTTATACCACTGAGAATCTGTAAGGTGGAACCCGACTGAATGCCTTGGCTGTTTTAAGCCTATGGGATTCTAAGATTAAAATATGTTTTCTCCCCTAAAGAACCACACAATCCAATCAGATAGAAAGTACAATGACCAGTGAGATGAGTACAGGATGGAAGGGAAGTGTGGGGACTTGGAGGACCTTTAACCGGCCTGGGCTTCCCAGGTGACGCAAGCAGTAAAAACCCCACCTGCCAATGCAGGAGACCTAAGAGATGTGGCTTCAATTCCTGAGTCAGTTAGATCCCCTGGAGAAGGGCATGGAAACCCACTCCAGTATTCTTGCCTGGAGAATCCCATGGACAGAGAAGCCTGGCAGGCTACAGTCCATAGGGTCACAAAGAGCTGGAAACGACTGAAGCAACTTAGCACACATGCAAACCAGCCTGGGGTGATCAGGGAAGGCTTTCTGAAAGACTGATACCCGAGATGAGTCTCAAGGATATGAGGACTGGCCAAAGTATAAAATACTGCAGTAAGAAAAAAATCCTTGTGCCTACATCAGAGAACACAGTGGTAGAGGGGCCAGTCATTGGGATGGTGGGAAGAAATCCTCTAAAAAGCTGTTCTTTCTTCCTAGTCTCTCCCTCTTTCCAGCAGGTTTTTGTAGGCCTGAATTCCTATCCTTTTCCTAAGAGAAGTCTGCAGTGACTCTTGACTCCTGCTTACCAGAAGGCACAAAGAATTAAATTCCTTTTGAATGGATCTACTTTAAGAGTGAGACATTAATGGCTCACAATTTTTCAAATTTAGGGAAAATCCATAGTTGTCCCAACTTTATAGCTTGGTATTATTGGATAATCAAGCACAACTATTTCCTCAAACTAGAGTGGTGTTTCCCTGCCCCCTTCCCTGCTCTTCCCAGCCGCCTCCACAGGCAGTGGCAAAGGGAGGGAGGGAGAGCCAATGTTTTGCCTGGGCCCAGGCCCACATTGCTCTTTTTCTTCTAGACTGTATAATTGGCCCTTGCAGACAGAGGTTAATTTCCCACTGTGAATTTCCTACCAAAGTAGCATGAGTCCTGGGGGCGTGGAACCAGAGGAGAAATTGCTTCCAGGTGCCACCTGGTCTCCTCGCATGGCTGTGAGGGAGGCCACATGGGGGAGGTTCAAGGAGCAAGGGCGTTGGAAGTGCACAAACTGGGTTTGAGCTGAGCTGTTTACTAGCCAGGTTCCCTGGGGCTGGTGGTCTAATCTCCAGGCTTCGGTTTGCTCTTCTGTAAAACAGGGATCTATCACCCTATTAACCACGGTAAGAGAGATAATAGGCCTAAAGAGCCTATATGAACAAACAGCCTCTTGGTTGCTAGGTACAATACTGTCTCTACGTGCATCTATCTTCCTCCTAGAACACATCCTTTCTGAGGTATTTGGATAGCCTACATTCTGAATATTTCCCCTCTGTCAACAGGAAGTGATACTGATTTTTTTTTTAAAACCCCAAAGGGGATGTGCAGTTTCAATGAGAAAATAGACATATTTTAAAACTCTTTGCTTCAATATTCCACCAGTGTTTCTTGGCAGGGCTCCACTGGCATTTTGGATGGCTGTTGTTACCACCCCTGACTCCAGGGCCCTAGGTATCAGTAGGCGCTTTTTTAGTCATGGTGACCACCGAAAGCCACCTCCAACAACTAACTCCAGTCACATCCAACACACACACACACACACACACACACACCACGCACCATTGGAGAAACCACCGCCACGCAACAACTTGGTCTCTCCTGTCCAGAGTGTACCGACTCTGTGTCCTGTGCCCTGAAAGCATTACTACAGAACCAGCATTCAGACGTGGAGCATTGTTTTGAATGTGTATTTATTTTTGACATCTTTTTCATAATTACACCAATAATACATGGTGGTTGAAAAAGTCGAACACTAGAAGTGTGAGACAAGTGAAAAATGAGAGTCCTCAGCATTAACATTTTAATCATTTATGCTATCTTTATTATAAAAGCAATAAAGCCACATGTTAAAAAGTCAAACAGTGCTAAAGGGTATGAAATGAAAAGTAAAAGTCTTTACCATGAACCTCATCCTGTTGTGAAGAGTTTTAGTGCATCTTTCTAGAAATTTCTAGGCAGTGACATACGTGTGTATATGCTTTCCAAATACACGTGGAATCATATACTCTATTTGTTGTTCTGAAGTTGGTGCTGGTCTGTTTTCCCACTGAATAATATATCTTGTAGTTCACTCCCTGGCAGCACATTTAGATCTTAGTCATGCTTTTTAGCAGCCTCAGAATAGCCCATGGAATAGAGGACTTGGTTTTTTCCATCTTCCCTGTGACAAACAGCGTTGCGGTGGAGATCGTGGTCAGGACCAGCTGCAAAGTCCTGTTGTGGGACTAAGAGGGTACAGACCTGGTGCCGGTGGGAGGACCCAACCAGGTGAAGCCAAACTGAGCCGCAGAGACCAGAAGGGCACATGCCAGGAAGTCGGGCTCGCTGGGTCCTGGGCCCAGTGCAGCCATTGTTTTCCCCTCTGTGGCCTCGAGAGGCCTCTTTGGGCCATAGTTGCCTCCGCTATAAAATTCGGGGGTGGGACAAAAGTCACAGCTATACCTCTAACACATCTGTGGTCTGAAACTGTGAAAATAAGTTCTAGGCTAAACACCGTGACCCAGTAAAGGAGGCAGAAATGGGAGCTGATCATTTTTATACTCTGCACTGGGCCACGACTGCATTCCCGAGGCACCTCAGCTTGGAAGGGAGGGAGCCATCAGGGAGGTTCCTCCATGGGGCTCGGGAACAACCCCGGGAGGGGAGGGCAGAGGCCCTGGAGCTCCAGAGTCTGCAGATGAGAAGGCTGAGCTGCGGGTTAATTACTCTCTGTGAACACATCGCAGGCCTTCTCTGAAGAGAGCTCTTAACACTCATTCTTCATGTTCTCAGAAGGTGAAGCAAGAGAAAAGGAGCTGAAATGAAAGCCCTGGAAATGTTCGTGGGATGGAGAGGGACTTATTTGATGATTAGGATTAAACAAAAAGTAGAAAGCAGAATTTGCTACCAAAGGATCTTGTGAACGTCTCTCATTCTGGATGTATTCAAACATAGTTAAAACGTCTGCCTAGAGACAGGAGAACGGGGCCCAAACTCATTCTAGGTGCTTTCCCCCATCCTGTGATCCTTCCACAGTCTTTTCAGTGGTATGTTCGGATCAAAATGTTCCCTCTGGTTAACGTTAACAAAATCAGGCAAATCTTGACACTAATGATTAGCATTCTAATGAAGAGTTGATATCAAACACAGCTGTTGATAAGCTCTACGGTTCAATAGGGCTAATTTATTAATAAACAAGTTGCAGGCTTTTATTTCTTCCTTGTAAGATTTGACATTATTCAGGTGTGTGTAGAAGATTAAGCTTAAGGAGATGCAGCTAAAGAATGCAGTGGCTCAGGTCAGGGCTTGAGCGGTATGGATGGAGCACAGAGAGAAAAAACGCTGAAGGGAATCGTGAAAACCAGAGAACAACTGAAAACCAGGCTATTTGTTGAGAAACAGCCCCCTGAATCTTAGCCCTCAGGCAGGGCAGAGATGACTGGCCTTGTGATTCCGGTAAGATCCAGGCTCATCTGTGAGGGCTGCTCACCATTTAATCCAAATAGCCCTTCTCTGAGGTATTAGTTTCAACTGCTATGTAACAAATTACCCCCAAATTTAGCCACTTAGAACAGCAACAACCACATTTATTATTTCACACAGGTTTTGTGGGTCAGGAATTCACCAGTGGCTTCACTGGGTGGTCTAGAAGAACCGAAAATTTACATCACCTTCTGTCTGCCTCGACATTCCAGGAGGACAGAAGAGCCCAGAAGAAAGAGAGAGCTCCTCCCAGTGAATTCAGAGGAAGAATCAAACTTTGCTCGGGGATGGTACCCTTCTCCTGGCACACCCTAGAGTGGGGACTTGAGGGGAAAGGCAAGGCTCCACCATGTGAAGGATCTTCTGAGTGCAAGTGGGGGAGTGCAGGGCATGCCCTGCTTTGTCCGTGTGAGCTTTCTTGCTGGTGCTCAGACCTCGAGGAGCTCAGGGAGACCTGACGGTAATTGAGGAAGTTGGCTGACCTCCCCTGAACCCAGAACCTATAAAGAAAAAGACTGAGGAGTATAAGCTAAGCATTTCTGCATGACATGAAAAAACAACATCAGCATTTTATCAAAGGAAAGTGGGAAAATATTTGCATTTTATGAAAGGCATTAATCTTTTTAACATATGGAAAGCCTTAGACTCAATAAATAGAAAAAATAAACAACCCAATAAGAAAAAATGCAAAGACATTACATCAATTCATGTTGCTGTTGTTGTTAAGGTGTTCAGTCGTGTCCGACTCTCTGCGACCCCATGGACTGCAGCACGCCAGGCTTCCCTGTCCTTCACCAGTTCCTGGAGTTTGCTCAAACTCATGTCCATCGAGTCAGTGATGCCATCCAATCATCTCATCCTCTGTCGTCCCCTTCTCCTCTTGCCTTCAATCTTTCCCAGCATCTGGGTCTTTTCCAGTGAGTCGGCTCTTCGCATCAGGTGGCCAAAGTATTGGAGCTTCAGCTTCAGCATCAGTCCTTCCAATGAATATTCAGGGTTGATTTCCTTTAGGATTGACTCGTTTGTTCTCCTTGTAATCCAAACAAATATAAATGTCTGATAAACATGGGGAAATGCTCCAAGGGACTAATAAAGTGATGCATATTATTTTCATTTTTATTGGAGTATAATTGATTTGCAGTGTTGTATTAGTTTCAGATATACAGTATAGTGAATCTGGTATGTTGTTTTGTTGTTTAGTAGCTAAGTCATGTGCAACTCTTTGTGACCCCGTGGACTGCAGCACACCAGGCTTCCCTGTCCTTCACTATCTCCTGGAGCTTATTCAAACTCATGTCCAATGAGGCAATGATGCCATCCTACCATCTCATCCTCTCTTATCACCTTCTTCTCCTGCCCTCAATCTTTCCCAGCATCAGGGTCTTTTCTAGTGACTCAGCTCTTCGCGTCAGGTGGCCAAATTATTGGAGCTTCAGTTTCCGCGTCAGTCCTTCCAATGAATATTCAGTGTTGATTTTCTTTAGAATTGACTGGTTTGATCTGCTTGCAGTCCATGGGACTCTCGGGAGTGTTCTTGAGCACCACCATTTGAAAGAATCTATTCTTTGTGCTCGGTCTTCTTAATGGTCCAACTCTCACATCCATTTATGACTACTGGAAAAACCATAGCCTTTAGTATACAGACCGCTGTCAGCAAAGTGATGTCTCTGCTTTTTAGTACGCTGTCTAGTTTTATTGTAGTTTTCCTTTCAAGGAGCAAGCATCTTTTATTTTCATGATTGCAATCACTGTGCACAGTGATTTTGGAGCCCAAGAAAAGAAAATCTGTCACTGTTTCTGCTTTTCCCCTTCTATTTGCTATGAAGGGATTGGATAGGATGCCATGATCTTTGTTTTTTGAATGTTGAGTTTTAGCCATTTTTTTCACTCTCCTCTTTCACCTTCATCAAGAGGCTCTTTAGTTCCTCTTTGCTTTCTGCCATTAGAGTGGTATCATCTGCATATCTGAGGTCGTTGATATTTCTCCTGGCAATATTGATTCCAGCTTGTGATTCATCCAGCCCAGCATTTCACAGGACGTACTTTGTATGTGAGTTAAATAAGGTAACAATATACAGCCCTGTCATACTCCTGTCCCAGTTTTGAACCAGTCCATTGTTCCATGTAAGATTTTAATTGGTGTTTCTTGACTCGCATACAGATTTCTCAGGAGGCAGGTAAGGTGGTCTGGTATTCCCATCTCTAAGAATTTTCCACTGTTTGTTGTGATCCACATAGTCAAAGGCTTTTGTGTAGTCAGTGAAGCAGAAGAAGATGTTTTTCTGGAATTCCCTTGCTTTCTCTATGATCCAGTGAATGTTGGAAGTTTGCCCTCTTGTTCTTCTGCCTTCTCTAAATGAAGCTTGTACATCTGGAAGTTCTCAGTTCATGTACTGCTGAAACCTAGCTTGAAGGATTTTGAGAATAACTTTACTAGCATAAGAAATGAGCACAATTGCACAGTAATTGAGCATTCTTTGGTATTGCCCTTCTTGGCGTCGTTTGGAATGAAAACTAACCTTTTCCAGTCCTACGGCCACTGCTGAGTTTTCCAAATTTGGTGACATATTGAGTGTGGTACTTTAACAGCATCATCTTTTAGAGTTCTAAATAGCTCAGCACATACATACATCCACTCTTTTTTAGATCCTTTTCCCATATAGGCCATTACAGAGTATTGAATAGAATTCCCTGTGCTGTACAGTAGGTCCCTATTAGTTACCTATTTTATATATAGTAGTGTGTATATGTCAATCCCAATCTTCAGATTTATCCCCTCCGCCACTCACCCTCTGGTAACCGTAAGTTTATTTTCTACATCAATAACTTTATTTCATTTGTAGATATGCTCATTTGCATCCGTGTTTTTAGATTCCACATGTAAACAGTAACATGTCTTTGTGTTTCTCTGTCTTGCTTCACTCACTATGACAGTCTTTAGGTCCATCCCCATTCCTGCCAGAGGCATTTTTGTTCTTTCAGTAGCTGAGTAGTATTCCGCTGAAGTATATCCATTCTTCTGTTGATGGACATATAACTTGCTTGTGTGTCCAGGCTGTTGTAAATAGTGCTGCAATGACTTTGGGGGTGAATGTATCTTCTCAAATTATGGTTTTATCTGGATATATGCCCCAGAGTGGGATTGTTGAATCATATGGTAGCTCTGTATAGAGCTCCTCCATCTTTGGCTGCAAAGAATATAATCAGTCTGATTTCAGTATTGACCATCTGGTGATGTCCATGTGTAGAGCCTTCTCTTATGTTATTGAAAGAGGGTGTTTGCTATGACCAGTGTGTTCTCTTGGCAAAATTCTATTAGCCTTTGCCCTGCTTCATTCTGTACTCCAGGGCCAAATCTGCCTGTTACTCCAGGTGTTTCTTGACTTCCTACTTTTGCATTCCAGTCCCCTATACTGAAAAGGACATCTTTTTTGGGTGTTAGTTCTAGAAGGTCGTGTAGGTCTTCATAGAACCATTCAGCTTCAGCTTCTTCAGCATTACTGGTCGGGGCATAGACTTAGATTACCGTGATATTGAATGGTTTGCCTTGGAAACAAATGGAGATCATTCTGTCATTTTTGAGATTGCATCCAAGTATTGCATTTTGAACTCTTGTTGACTATGATTGCTACTCCATTTCTTCTAAGGTGTTCTTACCCACAGTAGTAGATATGATGGTCATCTGAGTTAAATTCACCCATTCCAGTCCATATCAGTTCACTCATTCCTAAAATGTCGACGTTCACTCTTGCCATCTCCTGTGTGACCACTTCCAATTTGCCTTGACTCATGGACCTAACATTCCAGGTTCCTATGCAATATTGCTCTTTACAGCATCGGACTTTGCTTCTATCACCAGTCGCATCCACACCTGGGTGGTGTTTTTGCTTTGGCTCCGTCTCTGGGAAAAAATGTATGTGTGACATGTGTACATCAAATGTGTAGTAGGTACAAGTTTTTAGATACAATGCTATTTCACACATATTAAGACTATAGTAGAGTGTGAACATTGGAGAAGGCAATGACAACCCACTCCAGTACTCTTGTCTGGAAAATCCCATAGGTGGAGGAGCCTGGTAGGCTGCAATCCATAGGGTCGCGAAGAGTCAGACATGACTGAGCGACTTCATTTTCATGCATTGGAAAAGGAAATGGCAACCCACTCCAGTGTTCTTGCCTGGAGAATCCCAGGGATGAGGGAGCCTGGTGGGCTGCCGTCTATGGGGTGGCACAGCATCAGACACGACAGAAGCGACTTAGCAGCAGCAGCAGCAGCAGCAGAGTATAAACACAAATTTTAAGTGTACTGGGAAACCAAAAAACATTCCTGTGACTTGCTTTATTGTGATATTTACTTCATTGCCTTGATCTGGAACTGCATGTCTCTGAATTATGCCTGTGTTAGTTATGATTATTAATACTAGTAGTAGAAGCAGCAGCAACGCTCTTCTGTGTTGGAAGGAAGGCTTTTATGGCAGAACTGAATCAGAGGGGAACAGCTGCCTCTGGAGTGAGCAGTGAGTTCCTTGTGCCGGGAGGTTCATCGGCAGTAACCGTATCTTGAAAGAGATTCAGACATTGGATATGGGAAGGCAGATACAGGAAAGAGATGGGCAGGTGTTGATAGTCAAGGTCCAGTCCAGCCAGGAGACCCTGATCCTAAGAGACAGATGCAGTCTGCACCCGTCATCCCACCAACAGGTCAGGTGAGAAGCTGTGTCACCAAAATTTTCCTCTTCAAGTACTCTCAAGGGCATCTCACGCCTCCGAGGAGGAGGAATTAACATTTACTTGATATTTACCCTGTGCCAAATACTGTGCCAGGCTTCATTTATAATATTCTAAGCCTTACACCAATATAACAAGGCAGATGTTGCAAATCCCCATTTTGCACTTGAGGACACTAAGGCTCAGAGATACGAGGTAACTTATTAGAGATCACAAAGCAAGAGGCACAGGTCGGGCTGAACTTAAGTCTGTCTGATCCCGAAGCCCCACCCCCTTGTCTTCCAGGTGAGAAATCTGAGGCCCAGAGCAACGCAAAGGATCCAGAGGCAGGAGGGCCTGGAGACTCGTCCTGGCCCACCTCCCCTTCTTCCCATGGCTGGGATCCCCTCCCCATGTCCCTGATAGTTGGATGACCAGCCACTTCTTCTAGAACATTCCCTGAGGTCTCCTGTTGCATAACTGAGAAAACGACGTTCTGCTTAGGCTGGCAGTTTTGCTCAACATCCAAGAAAGTCACAGGCTGGGGCTCAAAGCCAGGGCTTCTGACTCCATGTCCTAACCTGCCACCCACTGACTCCCCAACTCCCACCACCCACTGCCTGATCCCACCACCCTACTCCCCTCACCCACCTCATCCTACCCTACCCCCCACTCCCCTCAACCCACCACCCCCACAAAGATCAGAAATTACCTGGGACAAAGACGGGCCAACTCCAGGGGCTGAGCAGGGCTTGCCTTTTATTCTGATACATCTCTTGGCTCAGTAAACACTCTGTGAGTGGAATGCCTCCCCTCTGCCGGTCTTCAAACAAGGCCTCTCCTTGCCTTCCGGAGGCCCCAGGTATCCAGCACATACATGTGGCTCATCAGTATCCCCGGTTAGACTGTGAACTCCCCAGGGGCAGAGCTGTGCCATCCATCTGTGTCCCCAAGGCCTGGGGCAGGGCCTGGCACACAGTCGGCATCAGTAATGTATTGTTGAGCAGACAGCGAAGGTAAAGAAGCAAAGCAGAAGCACAGAGGACAGTTGAGCCAATGACGTGTGGCATCAGCAGAGGTTCCAAAGAGCAGGAGAAGCAGAGACAATACCAGCGGGTGATGCAGGGCCTGGGATGCCTCAACTGGGCACCAGGAAATAATATCTGACATGGAGAGCCATCTATTGGCCTTTGGATAAGCCCCTCAGCGGGAAGTGCATTAGCCAGGCCTGGCTGGATGGTTGGACGTTGCAGCTGGGAGGGAAACTGGCAGCCAGGAGAGACAGGTCCCGAGGGGATGTGAAAGCACCCCAAGGCAGCAGGGCCAGTGGGGATGTGAGGAGGGCTCGAGGAGCAGTGTCCAGCTTATTTCCTTAAAGTTTGATGACTCCTGCCCAGACTGGACTGGCAGCAGGGGGACCCTCTGAAAGGAAGTCAAGACTTGCAGCAGATGGCACAGTGTCTGGGGAACCCCACAACCTCTCCTCGGACCTGATTGGTACCTGGTGGTTCACGTTCCCCAAGAGGAACAGGACTATTGTGATTTACAACATCAGGATCTATGACCTGACACATCACAAAGGCATGGATAGCTGAACGAAGTCAGGATTCTGTTAGTAAGAGCCTCTGATGTTGGTAAACAACCAAGAGTGGCTGTTGTAAATGGAAAATGATGCAGTTAACTCTGCTCCCCTTCTCCAAGGCTGTTAGATGCAGTGAGATAATGGGTATGAAAGGGTCTTCTGAACCCTAGAAGACTTGGCACACAGGATAGACTGTTATTATCCTTGAATAATTTTAATTGCATCATAGGATAATGATGTATATCAAGTACCATGTCAAGTACCATACCGATATCAAGTACCATAGGATAATAGATGGTACTTGAATGCAGCCATCAATTCTGCCTGTGGTTGTGTTCATCGAACCATTCTTTCTTGTTCATGGAGATCTCACACACACATGTACATAACTCTGATGGAGATATAAGACATCAGCATTTGAAAATAGACTGACACTTCACAGTGATGAGGTGATGGATCTCGATGCTGTCTGCAAGGTTGGATGCCTGGTGTGGGGGGGGTGGTGTTGTTATGGGAAATGACATGGACTTGGTCATCAGACAGGTATAACTTCTAACCCAGCTTCTACAGCTTCCACACCGTGTCATGTCAGGCATGTTAGTTACTTTCTCTAGACTTGTTCCTCCATCTGAGCCACAGGGATGGTAACCCCTTTTGACAATCCTGTGAGAATTGAAGGTCAAGTGCATCAAGCACAGAACAGGCAGTGAATCAGTGACAACAGCAGACGCTGACAGAGAGCTTACGCTCTGCCAGGTGCTTTGATGACCTGACTCTTTAATCTCCAAAAACACCCTGTGAGGAAGGTATATCATCCTCCCTGTTCTACAGAGAAAGAAACTGAGGCTCGGGGAACTTAGCACGCTCAGGCTTCTACTGCTCATAAGGGGCGGAACCAGGACTCGAACTCTGGCAGTTGGCCCAAGTCCATTTCCTAATCTCTGCGTTAGGCCTTTACTATCAGTGATGTCCGTGGCACAAAACCACCTCTGTTGCTGCCTTATTACGGACCTCGGGTTCATTCTGTTCACCTCTCCAGGCCCCAGTTCCCTCATGTATAAACCCACAGGTTGGGCTAGAAGACTGTACTTCCTTTTAAGCTTCACAGAGAAGTGATGAGGAGCTCAGACTGTGGTTGAAGTCGGCCACCTGGGGCCACCTCCTGACTCTCCCATTCCTATTCAGCCCTGTGACCTTGGCTGACTGGATTGATCCCTGTAAGTCGAAGTTTTCTCATCCCTGTTGAGGGCAAGATTTTGCTGTGAGGATTAAAATGGATGCATATCTATACACGGCTTGATACAATATTTGGCAATGAGAAGATTCCCAATCAATCGTATCTGTTGTTATCCTTGTTGTTGTTATTAGCAAGTCTTCCTTCTCTCTCCTACATAAAATTCCTCTGAGAGCACAAGACTATGTTTTTCAAGGCAGGAAGCCTGAGGGCAGTTTCTTTCAGAAAATCATAGACTTACAGAATGTAGTCACTTAACCTTCTTTGAACTTCTCTGCTCCCCTCTGCTAAATGGGAGTAATAAAGAGAAACTCGGAGAGCAGATATGAGGATTAAGTGGAACAGCATAAGTCAGCTTGGCTAGTTGTATAGTTGTTCAGTTGCTCAGTCGATCCCATGGACTGCAGCACGCCAGGCTTCCCTTCCTTTCACCGTCTCACAGAGCTTACTCAGACTCATGTCCATGGAGTCGGTGATGCCATCCAGCCATCTCGTCCTCTGTCTTCCCCTTCTCCTCCTGTCTTCTATCTTTCCCAGCATCAGGGTCTTTTCTCACGAGTTGGTACTTCTCATCAGGTGGCCAAAGTATTGGAGCTTCAGCTTCAGCATCAGCCCTCCCAGTGAATATTCAGGGTTGATTTCCTTTAGGATTGGCTGGTCTTTTCTCCTTGCAGTTCAAAGGACTCTCAAGAGTCTTCTTCAATACCACAATTCAAAAGCATCAGTTCTTTGGTGGATCAGCCTTCTTTATGGTCCAGCTCTCACATCAGTAGATGACTACTGGAAAAGCCATAGCTTTGACTGTACGGAGCTTTGTTGGCAAAGTCACATCTCTGCTTTTCAATAAGCTGTCTAGGTCGGTCATAGCTTTTCTTCCAGGGAACAAGCATCTTTTAATTTCGTGGCTGCAGTCACCATCTGCAGTGATTTTGGAGCCCAAGAAAATAAAGTCTGTCACTGTTTCCATTGTTTCCCCATCCATTTGCCATGAAGTGATGGGACTGGATGCTATGATCTTAAGTTTTTTGAATATTGAGTTTTAAGCCAGCTTTTTCACTCTCCTCTTTCACCTTCATCAAGAGGCTCATTGGGACTCTATGAGAGCTTAGAAAGTGACCTGTGTAAGCCTGGAAATTTTCAGCTAGAGACTCAGAGAAATTGGGTGACTTAATTCAGGTGCCCCAGTTGTTAACCACTGGTGGATCAAGAGCCCAGGGTATAGGGGCTGGCCCTGGATCCCACCAGAAGCGCTTTAGCACCTGAACCCTCTCTGTCACTCTCGCTCACTCACCCTTTCTCTCATTACTCTCTGCCACCTCCACACCTCTACTGCAGACGTGTGTGTGAGTGTGTGTGTGTGTGCGCGTGCACATATGCTTAGTGGTGTCCAGTTCTTTGCCCCCATGGACTGCAGCCTGATAGGCTCCTCTGTCCTTAGGATTTCCTAGACAAGAAGAGTGGGTTGCCATTCCCTTCTCCAGGGCATCTTCCCACATCTCTTGCATCTCCTGCACCGAAAGTCAGGTTCTTTACCACTAAGCCACCCAGGAAGCCCAGCCATACCCAAAGTTACTACTCATCATTACTTAACTGTAGGCCTCTGGGGACACTGAGACCAGCCACACGCACACCCTGCAGTGCTGCCTTCGTCTGGCCAGTTCCCGGTTCACCTGTGAGCTCCTGCTGAAACATCACTGCCTGCAGCAGAGTGCCACTGTCCCCCGAGGCCCCAGTAATTAAGGGCCTGCGCTTTGTGTCTCCAAGCTCCTAGCGCTGTGGGGTAATTGCCCATTCAGGGTTTGCTCGGCCATCACAGTGGAACTTCCCGAAGGCGGGTAGAACCCAATCTGATTCTCCTCCCCAGCTCCATGGGGATGCTGGCTGGTCCCCTGTGGGCTTGCTGAGCACTGAGTGGGCAGGACTAGTTGGCAGGACACTTCACAAGGGTGCTTGGCCTTCTCCCCTGAGAAGGTGGCACTCGCCTCCTCTGCTAGCCCAGGGACCTGTGACAGATCACACAGAACCCATCCCCCAGCCTCACCTCAACCCTGGACTTGGCATGAAGGAACATCCCCAGTGTCTTTCCTACCCCACAAGCACCTCTCTCTTCTCTCATTTCCCAAACCCCATGACATCCAAGGCAAAGCAGTCCACGTGTGCCTGCACGAAACCATGGGGATGCTGCTTCTCTGGCTTTGCCCAAGAAACCCTGAGAAGATTTATACTCAAGCGTCACCCAGCGCCCTCCCCTCCAGGAAGCAAGAAATCCCATTTGCCAGCAGCCCTCAGAGTCTGTTCCCCAAGGGAGTAGCATGGGACCTGAACTTATGGGCTTGAGATGCTAAATGTCTTTAGCTTTCAAAATACAAAGTCTTCCCTCTCCAGATGAGCCTTTTGGGTTAAAAGAAACAAAACGAGCCAACATCTTTGTTTCTTTTCCAACCCAGTGCTCTCCATCAGGGTGACCGTCCTCCCCCGCCGCACAGTTTTGGAGATAAGACTTGCCGCTAGCTAGTTGTGTTGATTTCTGGCTCTGTTCTGGTGTCCAGTTCCCCACCCCGAGACTGCAGCCGAAGCCTGGGTGTAGAGTCTACCTGCTTTGGGTTCAGTCCTGCTCCTTCGCCTGAGAATGGAGTAACTCCAGTCTTTCTGGAGCTCATTTTCTCTGTCAGTAAAGCAAGAACAATAGTCCCTGCCCATTGAGTTGCCACAAGGAGTAGGTGGGATGATATATGCGTTTGATATAAATGACCACCAGCCAAGGAAACCCTGTGCTGGCAAGACAAGGTGGTATGCCAGCTGGAATACGGGCTCTGAAATTGGGTCTAGATGTGTGATTTACAACCTGGAGAAGGAAATGGCAACCCACTCCAGTGTTCTTGCCTGGAGAATCCCAGGGATGGCGGAGCCTGGTGGGTTGCCGTCTATGGGGTCGCACAGAGTCGGACACGACTGAAGCGACTTAGCAGCAGCAGCAGATCCTGAGGAGGTCTCTCGGCCTCTCTGTGCCTCCTATGTTCATCTTCAGAAGGGGAGCTTCTATAGTATATAAGCTCCAAAAGGACAGTGTTATGGGCTGAATTGCACCTCAAACCCCCCCAAAAAAAAGATAAGTTCAAGCCCTAATCCCCAGTACCCCATAATGTGACCCTGTATGAAAATAGATAATTAGTCAAGATGAGGTCAACCTGGAGGAGGGTGGGCTCCTAACCCAATATGACCTTCCTTCTAAGAAGACGGCCTCATGAAGACAGGAGGAGGGGAAAGGCCGTGCGACATCAAAGGCAGAGGTCAGTAAGATCCAGCTGCAAGCCAAGCCAGAGGTTGCTAGCAACGCCCAGAAGCTAGCAGAGGCAGAGGATGGTTCTCCTGCAGGCTTCAGGGGAGCGTGGCTCTGCCAGCGCCTGGATGTGGGACTCGTAGCCTCTCTAACTGTGAGGCCATGCATTGCTTTCGTTTCAAGTAACTCAGTCCGTGGCACTCGGTTCCAGCAGCCTCGGAAACTAAATTAATACAGGCAAGCATTTCACACGATTCTGTTTCTCAGGGTGTCCCCAGCTCCTAGCAGAGAGCCTGACGTGGGATGGGGGTGCTTCCGTGAATTGGGGAGGGATGGAGTGACGCCTCTGTGAAGGTTACACCGGAAAAGCGTGTGAAGTGCTCACCCAGATGACATTCAGTTCACTCTTTTCCCTTCCCTTCTGATATCAAAGGCTCCTTTCTGTACAGAGTAGAGTTTGGGATTAAAAACAGCCCTGTTGTTCTTCCAGTTTTTGCCTAAAACCTCCTAAAGGGCCCCTGGCTTTGAGAGCTCCCTCTGGGGACGTTCAGTCTGAGGGATACTGGTTCCTGGGGGGCAGCTTCTGGCAGCCGTCTCTCTTCTTGAGCACTGTCTCCCCCAGAAGCTTTCCTGGGTTTTTCGTGATTCCCCAGAGTGGGGCTAGAGGGATTTCTGAAAAGCTTGGCTCTCAACTACATATGTGCTTTCCCCCGCAAAAAAATGTTTCAACAAGCTCTCTCGAAACCTAAAGGGAAGGAGGCTTTGGCACAGTGAGCAGGCTGGAGAAAAGCTGTTTAGAATCAGGGCATTTATGCGGGAAACTATTTAAGGAAAATTCCTCACTGAATCCATACGTTCACACTGCAGGGCTTTCTGGTATTTTTTAAAAACCTTTTGTTGAAATATTAACGAATACTCAGAAAGCAACACAAACAGTAACTATGCAATTCTGGCTTTATTTTATATGGAGCTTTGTTTTTTCCTAGTTAATATTTTGCCCAGTTCATTGATTACACTGATCCTTGACCCATCCCCCTACCCACTATAAGACTCTCTGAAACAGTGAGTTTCTAGTAAGAACTCTGGCCGTGGGCTCAGGTGGCCTGGGCTGGAAGGCCAGATCCATTCTCCCCAGCTCTGGGTTTTTGAGCATATTGTTTAACTTCTGTAAACAGATTGTCCTGTTCCTATGACTGGTGCGAGATCAGGGGAGCAGACTTGAGTTTAAAAGCACACGTTCTTGTTTATCACTCTTCAGCTCAGTTCAGTTTAGTTCAGTCACTCAGTCGTGTCCGACTCTCCGCGACCCCATGAATCACAGCACGCCAGGCCTCCCTGTCCATCACCAACTCCCGGAGTTCACTCAAACTCATGTCCACAGAGTCGGTGATGCCATCCAGCCATCCCATTCTCTGTCGTCCCCTTCTCCTCCCGCCCCCAACCTTTCCCAGCATCAGAGTCTGATTTTCATGGCACAGGTATGGGCTTTCCAGCCTGACAGAACAAGGTCCAGAACCCAGCCTTGCAGCCAACAGCTGAGTGACCCCAAACAGGCTCTCTTTAAGCCTCAAATTCTGCATCTGTCCGCTGGAGAGAGCCTACTGCCTTCACGGAGGTGTGAGGTTTCAGTGAGATGATGTATGTAAAGCTTCCACAGTGCTGCTCACACAGTCGATGCCCAGTTATTATCAGTGGCCTCCCCTCCTTCCAGCAGCCTGGCCCGCTTCCATCCCTGACTCCCTGTCTCCTGCCTCTTTCCTCTTTACCTAATACTTCCGCGTCCCTGTAACATCTGACCAGAGGTGGAGCTTGGCAAGCTTGGCAATCAAGTTGTACCCTTCCTGTGTCTGGGATTTTGAAGCTGTGTAAATTGAATTGGGCAGAGGGTGCTATATATTACATCTGTATGCATGGTGTATATGTAGATGTCTGTATGTGTGTATATATATTTTTTAAACGCAGTGGCTTTGGGAACAGCTGTTGAGAAGCACTTTCTTAATCAAATCTCACTGCAAAAATGCAAACTGAAGGTTTCCTTTTGAGCAGAGTGTTCTGTGACTGCAGGTTGTTCAAGGCCTGCCATAAATTTCAGTGGCTCCTTGGTCATGTTTTGCCCACAGATTTTGACAGACAGAGGTAATCCAGCCTGCCTGGTGCCTTCCCTCCCCGTCACATGCCACAGAAGGGGGCTTCTCTCTGCTAGGTTGATTCGAGCCTCCAGAGGCCTGGATTGTTGTTCAGTTGCTAAGTCAAGTCTAGCACTTTATACCCCCGTGGGCTGCAGAATGCCAGGCTTTCCTCTCCTTCACCATCTCCTGGAGTTTTTTCAAATTCATGTCCATTGAGTCGGTGATGCCATCCAATCATCTCATCTTCCATCACCCCCTTCTCCTCCTGCCCTCAATCTTTCCCAGCATCAGGATCTTTTCCAGTGAGTCAGCTCTTCTTATCAGGTGGCCAAAGTATTGGAGCTACAGCTTCAGCATCAGACCTTCCAGTGAATATTCAGGACTGATTTCCTTTAGGATTGACTGGTTGGATCTCTTTGCAGTCCAAGGGACTCTCAGTAGTCTTCTCCAACCCGGCAGTTCAAAAGCATCAATTCTTAGGCACTCAGCTTTCTTTATGGTCCAGCTCTCACATCCACACTTGGATATAGTAAAAATCAAATAAGATCATGGATGTGAAATTTTTCTGTAAACTGTGGAGTAAATACTGTTCACGTGTAGACATTGTTTTTATTAGTAGCTCAGTAAGTTAAAATAGATTCCAATATGTACTGGGTACCCACAGTATATGAGATCATTGTGTGGGCTGTGAACATAGGGAGGTAAGTGAAACCAGTCCCTGCCCTCAAGGAACTCACTAATAAGAACACGTATGCATAGTGGCCTTTGGTTTACAATATGCATATCTGTAACCTGGCCCCTGGCTACCTCTCCTCCTTACACTCCTCCAGCTAAACTAGCTTCCTTGCTGGCTCTCAGATGAACTTGCTTCTGGGGCTTGGACTTTGCAGTTGCTGAGCACAAGCACTCTGCTTGGAAAACTCTCCCTTTACTTACTTCAGATCTCTGCTCAAATGTCACCTCCTCAGAGAGGCCTCCCCTGACCACCTTACTTAAAACAACACACTCATGCCATCACTCCTGACCTCTTATTGTAGTAAACTTTTCTTTATAGCAGTTATCATCTCCTGATCTTGTTCTGCATAGCAATTTGCTTACTTGATTTTCTTTAATTTATTTTAATTGGAGGCTAATTACTTTACAATATTATCTTATGTGAAATAGATCTCCAGTCCAGGTTCAATTACTTGTTTATTGATTTTTCTTCTCCACTAGAAGGTAGGCTTCTGAGGGCAAGACTTTGTCTTCCTTGGCCCATCAGCAATGCTTGCAACAGTGCCTGGCACAGGGTAAGCGCAAAATAAATGTTTGATGAAAGAATCAGTGCCTGCCTCTCAATAATGGAAAGCATAAGTAACTCAGTTTTCAAGCAGGCAAATGATCTGAATAGATATTTCTTCAAAGATATTCAAATTGCCAACAAGCACATGAGAAGAAGCTCAACATCATTAGCCACTAGGAAATGCAACTCAAACACCACAACGAGATACCACTTCACACCTACTAGAATGGCTGTCATCAAAAGTCAGACAATAACAGGTGTTGGCAAAGATATGAGGAAGTTGGAACCCTCTAACACCGCTGATGGGAATATAAAGTGGCACAACTACTTTGGAAAACAACCCAGCAGTTCCTCAAAAGATTGAACACAGTTACCCTACAGTCCAGCAATTCCACTCCCAGGTGCCTACCCAAGAGAAATGGAAACATGTCAACACAAAAACTTGTATATAGATGTTTGCAGCAGCATTATTTGGAAGAGCCAGAAAGCAGAAACAACCCACATTTCCAACAGATGAATGGATAAATAAAATATGATGCTTCTGTACTGTGCTATGTCAGTCAGCAATAAAATGAAATGGAATCTTGATCTGTGTTACAACATGGGTTAACCTTGGAAACATATTCAGTAGAAGAAGATAATCACAAAAGAGCATATATTGTATGATCCCATTTATATGAAATGCCCAGAATAGGCAAATCTGTAGAGATGTAGATAATCTATAGAGAAGTAGATTAGTGACTGTCCAGGGCTACAGAGTGTTGGAAGGAAATGAGGAGTGACTGTTAAATGACGATGTGGTTTCCTTTTGGAGTGATGAAAATATTCTGAAGTTTATTGTGGTGATGGTCACACTACTCTGTGAGTGTACTAAAAGCCATTGAAGAATCAACTTTGTGTGGGTCAACTTTGTGTGGGTGACTTGCATCAGTTCAGTTCAGTCGCTCAGTCGTGTCCGAATCTTTGTGACCCCATGGACTGCAGCATGCCAGGCTTCCCTGTCCATCACCAAATCCTGGAGGCTACTCAAACTCGTGTCCATTGAGTCAGTGATGCCATCCAATCATCTTGTCCTCTGTCGGCTCCTTCTCCTCCCACCTTCAATCTTTGGCACCGTCACAGTTTTTTCAAATGAGTCAACTCTTCTCATCAGGTGGCCAAAGTATCGGAGTTTCAGCTTCAGCATCAGTCCTTCCAATGAATATTCAGGATTGATTTCCTTTAGGATGGACTGGTTGGATCTCCTTGCAGTCCAAGAGACTCTCAAGAATCTTCTCCAACACCACAGTTCGAAAGCATCAATTCTTCAGTGCTCAGCTTTCTTTATAGTCCAACTCTCACATCCATACATGACTACTGGAAAAACCATAGCTTTGACTGGACGGACCTTTGTTGGCAAAACAGTCTCTGCTTTTTAATATGCTGTCTAGGTTGGTCATAGCTTTTCTTCCAAGGAACAAGCGTCTTTTAATTTCATGGCTGCAGTCACCATCTGCAGTGATTTTGAAGCCCCCCAAAATAAAGTCACTATTTCCATTGTTTCCCCATCTATTCCCATGAAGTGATGGGACCAGATGTCATGATCTTAGTTTTTTGAATGTTGAGTTTTAAGTCAACTTTTTCACTCTCTTCTTTCACTTTCATTAAGAGGCTCTTTAGATCTTCACCTTCTGCCATAAGGGTGGTGTCATCTGCATATCTGAAGTTATTGATATTTCTCCCGGCAATCTTCATTCCAGCTTGTGCTTCATCAAGCCCAGCGTTCCTCATGATGTACTCTGCATATAAGTTAAATAAGCAGGGTGACAAAATACAGCCTTGACATACTCCTTTCCCCATTTGGAACCAATCTGTTGTTCCATGTCCAGTTCTAATTGTTGCTTCCTGACCTGCATACAGATTTCTCAGGAGGCAGGTCAGATGCTCTGGTATTCCCATCTCTTGAAGAATTTTCCACAATTTATTTGTGATCCACACATTCAAAGGCTTTGGCATAGTCAATAAAGCAGAGGTAGATGTTTTTGTGGAATTCTCTTTCTTTTTCTATGGTTCAACGGATGTTGGTAATTTGATCTCTGGTTCCTCTGCCTTTTCTAAATCCAGCTTGAACATCTGGGAGTTCACGGTTCACATATTGCTGAAGCCTGGCTTGGAGAATTTTGAGCATGACTTTACTAGCGTGTGAGATGAGTGCAATTGTGTGGTAGTTTGAGCATTGTTTGGCATTGCCTTTCTTTGGGATTGGAATGAAAACTGACCTTTTCCAGTCCTGTGGCCACTGCTGAGTATTCCAAGTTTGCTGGCATATTGAGTGCAGCACTTTCACAGCATCATCTTTTAGGATTTAAAATAGCTCAACTGGAATTCCATTGTCTCCACTCGCTTTGTTCGTAGTGATGCTTCCTAAGGCCCACTTCACATTCCAGGATGTCTGGCTCTAGGTGAGTGATCACACCATCATGATTATCTGGTGACTTCCATGGCATATATTTATATCTTGATAAGGCTGTTACTGGGCTTCCCAGATAGCTCAGTGGTTTAAAAAAAAAAAAAAAAAAGAACCTCCTGCCAATGCAGGAGACATGAGTTCGATCCCTGGGTCAGGAAGATCCCTTGGAGAAGAAAATGGCAACCTACACCCATATTCTTGCCTAGAAAATCTCATGGACAGTGAAGCCTGGTGGGATACAGTACACATGATCAATAAAGAGTCGAACATGACTTAGCAACTAAGCAACAGAAAAAGCTGTTATTACCAAAAAAAGAAAAATCAATGAATGCCCTCATTTAATATATCTATATCAAAAAAGTCAACTCTGTGAAGGCCAGAGAGACCCGAGCTACTCTTTTCTCAGTGTTGTTGTGGAAGGTTCACCAGGCACTGAGCTTCCCCAGATGAACAGGTGAACGCAGAGTTCCTTTCCTGGTGAATGCTTTTTTAAAAAATGACCCTGAGAAACCTGTGAGGAGGAGAGCTAGAGATCAAATGAGCTGAGCCTGAGAAATTTACTGCGTCCTGTTTTCCAGAGACCGTTTTCCCAGCATAAGTCATAGAGACAGATGGCCCCAGACCTGCTTCTGAAAATGGCCACTGTCGAGGAGATGAGAGCTGACTTAGTGGGAGCTGCCCAGCTTGGGGAGTAAGACCCAGAGATTCAATGGGCTGGAAAAGAAGGCAGTTTGGACCCTGGAGACTATGGTTCTGCCAAGCTCATCCCAGCAGGAACCCAAAGCAGAAGCTGTTGTATTTGCTGCCTTTCTGTGTGTTTTCTTCTCTTTAAAAAAGCTTTTTAAAAATTGCATCACCACATTTGTTCCTTGAAAGAATTAGAAAAATATAGAAAAAATATTGATTTGGAATTCTACTGCCCTAAGGTAACAAGCCTTAACATTTTTGTTAATTATTCATACTCACACACACATATGTAAACAGATGTCACAATTATTTTTATATAATTTTGCCTCATGTTTTTTTAATATTCTGTTTCCCATGTCCTTAAACATTCTTTACAAACATGGCTTATAATGTCTGCATATTAACATTCTACTGATGTGCCTTAATTTACATAATTAGTCACTTTTTAACCTAAAGGATGTTTTTCCTTTTTAACATTTTTTTTTAATTTTCACTTTTGTCTGTTACAATGTTGTGATGATTATCCTTATAAATAAATCTTTTCAAAAATCATAATTGTGTTCTTGAGTAAATTCCTAGAAGTGGAATTACTCACTTAAAAGTTTACACATTTTAAAAATCAATTTATATGAAATTATATTACCAATATCAGTGCATAAAATCTTGTTTGTATTTAAAGCCAATATCTATTTTAACATCTACTTGATGCCAGATTTTTCACATTTGTTATTTCACTTTCTCCTGAAGTTTGAAAAAATCATATTTAGAAGTATAAAAATAACTTCATGTGCTCATTGTAGAAAATTTTAAAGCTATAAAGCATATTTTAAAAGCTGATATCAGTGATAACTAACACTAAAAATTTTTTCGCCAATTTTTTGTATAGGAATGCATTTATACCAATGTGTTTATTCTATAAATGTTTTATGAGCATTAACTATACTGAAAGTACCTAACATTCCATTATAACCAAAATTATTTTTATCCAGTACTTTTTCTAGTCTCCTTTAACCCTCAGAATAACCCATGGAGTTAGTAGACTGCTGTTACTCCTATCTTGTAGAATGTTGGACCATGGAGGAACCTTAGGGTGTTCTGGTCTAACTCCCCAAGGGGGAATGTGAGCACCAAAGAAGTCAGAGGTCCTGCCCATGATCCCACAGCACACTGTTGACCTGCACTCAGACCTCTTGACCTCTTGTCTGTTGCAGCCAACTGTATGTGATGTGGAACTGAATCAGTACTGTCCTCAAATGGGGTGGCCATATGATTGTCCAGAACAGGACATCTTTAGAGGAAAGGCAGGGCACTATTATTAACTGGTGTGGGATCACAGACGTGCATTGAGGCTGTCACTGGCAAACCAGAACGAGAGGTCCCTCTGGCGCTCTGGCTTCAGATTTGTAGCACTTTGAAATGCTTGACAACACTGGATTTCAACCCATTTCAAAAAAACGATGGTAACCAGTTCTGCAAACCTTTTCCAAGCTGAGACTCTGAGCCAGGCCACAGAGATGAGCAGCTGTGTTCTCTGTGGGGCAGGCTGAGCAGTTTTATCAATAGACGTGACCAGCACTCACTGTTGTCAGAAGCAGGGCATGCTGTCACTGCAGTGGAGTTCCTGGTCCTCTAGCAACCTCAGAGCTTCATATCAGAAAGAGATTCCTGTTTTCCTTAATGCCCCATCCTCTGCTCAGAATTGGCTAAGATTTTACTTATTTAGTGGAGCAACTGGCTGCCTTGTTAAGAGGAAATAGATAGGAGGTTGGCTCATGAGGAGAGAATGAATGCATTCGGTTTGGAGTTTTGTTTTTTGTCATTTTATTTAGTTATTTGGCTGCAGCCGGTCTTCATTGCAGTGGAATCTTTTTAGTTGTAGCATGCGGGAATTACTTCCCTGACCGGGGATGGAACCCGGGCCCCCTGCATTGGGAACATGGAGTCTTAGCCACTGCACCACCAGGGAAGTCCCTGCATTTGGTTTTAAGTGGAAGGGCTGGAGTATTTCTAGGAGGGAGACTGAGGAGATGAAACTCAGCCAGGCTCCACAGGAATCCATCAGCTCAGGGTTCCATTGAGATGAGCTACCTGTTTTAGGTCTCAAGGTTTTGTTTTGGTCTTTTCAGGGTGTCATTTATTGAGTAGTTGCTGTTTACTTACACCATGCTAAGCATTTTATACACAAGCTTCTAAAATGCAGGACTGCCAGTTAAAAGGTTATCAGGAGGCTTTTACCCAGATCCAGGGAACTGCCCAATCCAGGGAAGACCGCTCCACCCTGCCCACCCCCAGAGCAACAGTTCATGCTCTAGTTTTACTGTAGGACTTAACGCTTCCCCACTATGTAAGCACACTGTGACTTTCCCCACTGGAGCCTACATGGGGTTTAATGGAAATCAATAAGATTCCATTGGGGCGTTTAGATGGATTTCTCAGGACTGCTGAGAAAAGTGTAAAAAAGTGCATTTTGTTAATGGTCCTTTCTTTGGTAGAGTAATAAATGCGTCCGTCAGCTAGCCCTTCACACTTTAGTCTCAGGCGTATTCCAAAGACAACTTAGAATGCAGAATGCTGGAGGCTCTTTCTTGAGCACCAGCTTGCCCTAGTTATAGGTTACATTTCAAATGCGAAGGAAAGCTGCCATCAATACACACAAAGGTGTGAGGGACTGAAATTGCTCTTCCTGTAGAGCTCAGGACTCCCTTGTCATGTGTTCCTTTCATATAGCACAGCTGTCTGCCTAACAGGTTCCTCTTATACGACGTCAGTAAGCGATGCATATTGATAAAGGTGTCATTGGCAGGCTGGCGGATCTGTCATTGTTTATTCCCCAAAACCAGCCTGTTCTTACTCTCAAAGACCTATAACTGGAGGGATGGTAAAGGGAATCCTTGTTGGTTGAGCCCTCACTTTGGGACTTCCAGGCTTCCTACAAGTATGATACCATCCTCCCCTCAAAAGCTCTTTGCTGTGGATTTTGTGACTTTATTTTTCAAAGGAGAAAATGGAGACTAGGAGAAGTGAAGTGACTTAACCAAGGTTGTACAGCCAGTATGAACCTGGGCTTTGGTCCCTGGTTTGTTCAACAGGAATCCTGTAGTCTTTCCACTTTAGATGTGTTTCAGTTGATGGACAGGAATCTCCCCCTCCAGACTTCAAACCAGGGCTGATCAATGTATTTCACACCCCCTCAGTGGACAGAGCATTGCAGTGTGAGTTCACCCCCAGGTCCCGTGACCACAGACAAATGCATTCAGTTCTGTAAGCCTCCATTTCTTGACCTTGAAAACAGGCATGAGTTTTCCAATCTATGGTTATTGTGAAGAAAAGATCTTGTAAAAAGATCCTCCTCCCAGAGGAGGAGCTCTGTGAATGCTTGTTCCCAGCCCCATCCCTCGACCACAGGGGTGTCTGCCTTCTCTCACTTTGTTAATTGTTTTTTTCCTTTCTCTACCTTTATCTACTATAAGCACGAGCTAGGCTCTAAGACCTTCTCTCCAGAAACATTCATGGCCGCCCCCTACCCTTCTGTGGCCCCCGGTTATTGAGGTGAGGCATTCCAGATACCCCATCTCATTTTAGCAGAGACACAGTGGGAAATTCTACAGTACCAGGTTCCCTTCAACCGATGATCAGGATACATGGCAAGGCGACCCCAAACCCCAATTCCCTAGTCCCACCCGTGGCACCAGGCATCCTTATTTGCCTACATATACATGCATCTGGACCCCACCTAAAAGGCAAGCCCAGATAACGTGGACTTTCAACATCCTAGCTGAGCTGTGAGCCAATTAGAAAGGAAGTCTGGGTGCCAAAGCAGATGCCTAAAGTCTCAAGAGCAAATCCTTCTAAAGTACAGTCCTGATCTTGTCACGATCCTGCTTTCAAAACCTGGGTGACTCCCCACCTAAGGTCTGGTTTCCCTTTCCTTGTGTTCCAGGCCTAAACCTGTTGTTCAGAGACTCATTTCCCACTTCTCTCTTCACATAGACCTTTCCAGCCATAATCAAAGTCCACTTCTTCCCTCCTGCCTTCCCTCCATGCTTTCTTCATTTAGCAAATCTTTGTAGTACTTTCTAAGTACCAGACACTGTGCTGGACACTGGAGAATATGGTAATGGACAAGCCAGGCAGGCATGTGGGTGGCCACAGACAAGTCCACACTACAGTATGGGAAGTGTTGCAGCAGGGAACCCCCAGGAGGCATGCCACACCCAGGTTTGGAGCATCTGGGAAGCCTTCCTGGGGGTGGTAATCTTGAGATTAAGCCCAGAGGCTAACTGGGGGCTAGTGAGACTCACAAGGGTGGTAGTGATGCAGAAAAGGGAAGAGGAAAGGAAACACTGAAGAAGGAACAGCATATACAGAACCTCAGAGGCAAACTTATGTAGTTGTGCTCCAGGGGGTGCCCTTCAGATCAGTTCTATGCCAGTGGCGCCCTGAAGTTGTGCAGATCTGCAGACTTGGGCAGAAGAGGGAGTGGTGAGTATGTGGAAGTCAGGGCATGTCAACCAGTCTCAGCACACTTAGTGAGAAGTTACTAGACTTGAGGGGCAGAGTGATGGCAGGCAGGTTACTTGAGACCAGGTCAAGGCTAAGGGCCTGAGGCAGAGTATTCCTCCCGCTGCCATGGATGCTCAAGCCCCCATGCCTTCATCTCTTCCCTCTGGAATCCTCTGTGGCTCCTTGGTCCCTCCAGCTGAAGTGAGCTCCCCACCCACTCGCGCATCCTCCCTGCACTGGGCCGTCTTCTGCTCTGACAGGTCCCACCCCTGCCTTGCTGAGAGCTGCGTGGGACACTCCCGCTGCCCCCCACCAGCTCCTTCGGGGCTGCGCCTCTCAAAATCTATACCCCCCTCACCTTCTAGCCTGCTCAGGGGGCATTTAGGAAATGTCTATGAAATGAAAGAGTGCTTGACATACTTCTCTGGTCACACGCTGCTCTTATAAAGAAAAGATAAAGGTACTCCCCCCCCACTTTATATACACATGTTTATGCATACCGACCTCTAAAGTTTATTAGGTGTTTACTGGCTGCCATGCCATTCTCACTCCAGTATTCTTGCCTGGAGAATCCCATGAATGGGGAATCAGGTGGAGTACCGTCCATGAAGTTGCAAAGAGGCGGACAAGACTGAGCAACGAACACACATGCCATTCTCAACACATTACTTGTTTTAACTCCTTTAATCCTCAGAGCGACTCTGTAAAGTAGCTATTCTTTTTTAGTTTTTGCTCTCCATTACATAGATGAGGAGATCAAGTCACAAAGGGTGGAGTAAGTTGCCTGAGGTCACTGTTACAGAACTAGCAAGTCGAGCAGTGGAGTTCAGATGTAGGGTCCAGAGCCCTTCCTTTTAATATAATCCTGCACTGCTTCTGAGGATGCAGAATTGAGACATTGGTGCATTTTATTACATGTGTTTTAAGCAGTAATGTATTATGTACATTATAAAACATTTACAAAATAGATATTAGAAAAGAGTGACATAAAAAATACTTGTAGAATGTTCTTGCGCCCAGGAGATGGTTTTATGTCCCTGCCTGGGGATCACTTAAATTAAAAGATGCTGATGAATGAGAGGGAGGAGATTGACATAGTTCCAATAGTTTTAAGGGTCTGGGCTTCCCTAGTGGCTCACCTGGTAAAGAATACACCTGCAACGTGGGAGACCTGGGTTTGATCCCTGGGTTGGGAAGATTCCCTGGAGAAGGGAACAGCTATCCACTTCAGTATTCTGGCCTGGAGAATCCCATGGACTGTATTGTCCATGGACCAAGAGTTGGACATGACTGAGCGACTTTCACTTCACTTATCAAGGGTCTGGCACCTTGTTAGGTGCTTGAATGTTAGGTATGAACATTCAGAGCAACCCCAGAGCCCTGGGGTGAGGCCTAGAGATTGCTTGGAAGGGAGAAGAAACAGGGATAAGGCCTGAGAGGGACTGTGCTATTCTTAGCCCAGAATCTCCGAAGTTTGTGATGGAACAAGTTACTTAGTTCTGGAACTATTTATTTCATAAAGCTTGACAGATTTACTCAGGAAAAGGCTGTAACAAGCACCCTGGAACAACAGATCGTGTTTCTTAACCTTTGTCTGAAATTCTAACAACTCAGTGTTGTCTGGTCCTGGTTATCTCAAGCTCATCAGAAGCTCTGATTGGAGATTAGAAGATGTCTTTGGTTAATAAAAGATGAGGAAATGAATGTATATTTGCTTAATTAATGCAGCCTGGCCGACAAAATCTTTTCAATCCTAGGACTGCAGGGGAAGGGAACTCTTGAATGGAATTCTTCATGGGGTGGTTTCATTCAGTTTGGTCAACATTTGTTAAGCACTGACCCTAGGATTCTGCTTGCTGAAGCATGCTGTGTGCTTGGACGTAGTATCTTTAGTCTTTACAATAACTTTATGAAAGGGGAGGAGCTCCCAGTTTACAAATGAGGAACTGGAACACATTGACCCAAGATCATATAGCCAATAGGACGCTAGGGCATGATGCAAACTCCTATTCTGTTGCACTTCAAAGCCTGCTGCAAGAAGGTACTGTATCCCAAGGGGGTGCATATGCTTTTATATGGGAGATAGCTACAGACAACTGCAAATACACCAGAGCAAATATGATAACAGAACTAAAAGGTTAGTTCAAGGAAAGAAATGATCATCCCTGTAGTGCTGTGTGGTAAGTGGTTTAAGGGAAGGCTCTCCCTAGGGTGATTTGGAAACCCTGGTTTGGACGATTTTAAGACAAATCAGTCCATGGGGTTGCAAAGAGTCAGACACGATTGAGCAGCTGAACTGAACAGAAGGTAAATCATAGCCCAGATTTTTAGGTGAACCAAAACACAGATGGAAAAGCTACCCAGAGATTGTACCTTGATCATGGGTTCCTACTGCCTCAATTGCTGTTACTGAGTTTCCAATACGAACCAACCAAGTGGAATACACAGCAGCTCTATAAAATGTCCTGTGTGGTTGGGCCCGGGGTTGACATGAGCATCATGGAACCTGCAAAATCCTGCAGGACTTGGTGGCTGAACTGAGTGAGCCTCTCTTGGTAGACAGACCCCCCCCACCCTCCCCATGAAGAATCAGCAGCTCTCTCTATACCACCTCTTCCTCAGGGCTCTACCAAATCTTGTGGTGACGTGTCTGGGCTGCATTTTGTTTCCTAAGTTTTTGGTGTCTGAAAAACTGAATGGATCTGGTTATGTTTTAAACCTTCCGCGAGTCAGGTGGGAGAAAAGCAGCAGGCCTGGCTGTCAGGTGAATGCTTTGTCCCGTGCCGTATACTCCTGTATGTCTGTGCTCAAGTTCCCTCTCCTGTAGGTGATGTACTGCACATGCCTAAAGGCCAGACACACGTAGGACAGCCAGTTGCCTGTCCCCAAAGGCCTTGTCACCAGTCGTTGCCCCCTGCTTCTGAAGAATTGGGAGTGTGCCCACAAAACGATAGACAGCTGGCATTTTAGAATCGGGGGGCCCTGACACGTTAGAAATCTGCAGGCAAGCATCCTGACGTAGTGTACCAAAACTTGCTGTTTCCGAACTCACAGGATGTTAGTGTCCTGAAAGGTATGCAGTATTTTCCTCTGAAATATTAGAACTGAAGAACGCTAGTCTGTGAAACACTTAGAATTCATCCCTTCAACCAACATTTATATAGTGCCTACTATGAGCAAAGGTACTACACTAGAGTCTGGAGACACGCAAGTGAGAAAGGCTGTTAAGAGTTCTTGCTCTCTCAATAAGTTTGCAGAGAACGTACTTAAAATGTTAAAAGTGTCAGATTCTTAGAAAAGTTTAAGTGTGTTGAAATCCTAGAATGCCAGCGGTGGAGGGGGCACTGGATCATTCTTTCCAGCTCCCCGCTACCTTTTATGAGGCCCAAAGGCTGTTCCAGGCGTGCTGGATTAAAATCAGACTAATAAGAACATTATTTCAGTTCGCTGACATCACAGAATGGCCAGCTTCGCAGGGGCTCAGCGATCACCCAGGGTGGCTGCTCATTTTATCAGGGAGGCCACTGAAACTCCGAGCGGGGCAGCTGTGTGATAGAAGACACAGCCCGCCCCCGGGACTAGACCTCAGGTTGTCAGGGCTCTCTCAGAGAACAGGGAAAGCAGGAAGGCCTTCCCAAGTGTTTCCGAGGGGCGCGCTCTTTGCAAGCTGCTCGGGAGGCGCGCTCTTCAGGAGTTTGCACCCACTTTGCCAGAGGCATCAGCCCCGCCCCCGGGCCACGTGTGCAGTAGATCGCCCAGTGTTGGGAGCCCCTTCCCCCTGTTGATGCGTGTTTTATTTTGCGCCCTCCCCCTCCCCGTGTGCCTCAAAACCAATTTTCATTATTTTTTTTTTCTGTCTGTGTTTGTCTCTGTGGTTCGCAGGTGCTCCCTTGCATTGTTCATCCGCTTCATCAACCCCTATTGAGCAGTCCCCCTCCCCGCCCCCTTCCCCTCCGGCCAATGAGAGCCAGAGGCGGTTGCTAGGCAACGGTGTGGCCCAGCCAACCCCGGACTCAGACTCTGAGGAAGAGTTTGTCCCTAATTCATTCTTAGTTAAAAGTGGCTCCGCCAGCCTGGGGGTCGCGGCAAACGGTAAGTCCCTCTCTCTTCCTAACTTCTGTGGGTTTGTGTTATTTTACCCTTTCGTTGGCGATGCTGGTTAATCTGCCTGCTTGGGCTGCTTGCAGGGGTGGAGGGGCCTGGTGCATGGGGAGCTCGGGGTTCTGGGGGAACCTGGCAGGCTCCATGGGCGGGGAAAGCCCCGCTCCTGCCAGGCTGCACTGCTGGGGTCTTCGGGGTTGGGGGCTGCTGTTCCCACCCCTGTGACAGATGCTGGGCTGAGAGAGCTGCAGAATAGAGATGCTCAGACAGATACCAGGAGACAGAAAAATCAGGTAGAACCTGAGTCAGGCAAAGACAGGGAGACAAAGATAGACTCTGAAAATGAAAAGTCAAAAATAGCACCGATTGACTGCTTGCTGTGTGCCAGGAATTGTGGCAGCCACTGTCACTTGTTGCTATATTGGATCCTCCTCACAACCCTGCCTAAGAGACCGGTATCGTAGTGCCTCCACTGACCATGAGGAGGCTGAGAGAAAGGCTTCTGGCATTTTTGGAAGTTCTTGAGGTTTCACGCTGCCTGGAAACGGGGCCCTGGAGCCCAGGCGGCTGCAAGGCTGAAAGCTGACTGCAGAGAGAGCCACTGGGTTTGAGCAGGGAACTGCCTCTTATAAATCCTGGCCTGACTCTCTTAAGGAGAAGAGGTCTGGGAGGACTCAGTGCAAGAGGTCCAGGCTGGCCAGGAGCTTGCAGACTCAAGTGTTAGCACCTGCTCAGGTGCTGTGTGACCTCGGCCAAGGTACTCGCTGTCTCTGTGTCTAGCAGTGACTAATCCATTTCTTTGCAAGGATTCGAAGCCTGGAGGGGATTCAAGCCTATGGAGGGGGGTTATATATATGAGATAACAACCTGGGATCTCCCTAATGGACCAATATGTCCTGATTATCAAAGAAGAGAAAAGAAAATGAGACTTTCTCCACTTAACATTGTAGCTTGTGTGTTGATTTTGCAAACATTTATTAGTAAGTACCTGTGTTACACTAAATTCCGGTCCAGTTCTGGAAAAGGCGGCAAAGATTCAGAGAGAATAGGCAGGATGCATGGGCTCTGCAGTCAGACACCTTTGCATTAAACATAAGCTTTATTGCTATGGAATTTCAGACAGGGCACATTGCCTCTAAGCTTTTCCTCAAGCAAGTATAATATGGTCATTGTGGTACCCAGCTCGTGATGAAGGCTCATCACAGGGCCTGGGATAGAGTTTAGTAAAGGTTAGTCATGGCCACAATCACCACCCACCTCCCTCCAGGGAATTTATAGAGAGCCTGTATGTGGAAGCTCCCAGCACACTTCCTGGCCCTTAGTAATGCTCAGAAAAGTCAGACTCCTTATCTCTTAGGATCATTACAGGCTAAGGTGATAAAGGAGGTAGGAACCTGGTGTAGGGGTGACTCAGGAGAAGAGCCTCCAGTCTGCCCAAGAGAATCAGGAAATGTTTCCTAGAGGAGGCCTTCCCTGGATCTGAAAAAAAAAAGTAGGGTGTGTCAGATGGAGATAACCAATGGCTTTAATAACCCAGGATATTCTGGGCAGAGGGAAAGCATAGACAAAGGACCCAGGATAGGGAGCTGCTGGGATCCTGGCACCAGCTCTTTTATACCGGGAACATGGCCAGTAAATAGGCATTAACTTTGGAAGAGTGTGGGAGACCACATGGTAAGTGACCTGAGCTCCTCTGGGTGCTGAACTGAAGCTCTCAGGGATTACCCAACACCCCCTCCACCACCATGACAAAGAAAGGTGATTTATCCCTGGCTCCCTCCCCTAACCAGGATCGCTCCCAGCCTCTGCTCTCTTTGAAAACCAGACAGATCTTTGGCCTTGGTGGTTCTCTTCTGGCAGGATCTTGAGCCCTGCATTCTCTGTGACCAAGAGCAAAGCCATCCTCCAGGGCCTTTTTCCTTCTGTGCTCCAGAGAGTGGCACTGTCCTTTTGGTGGTTCCATGCCATTGCACCTTTATACCTTTTAGCCACCCTTGCTTTAAACTGTGCAGAGAAACAGGGACCCTGGAATGGTTTCAGGCCCAGCTCTGTGGCTTACTGGCTATTTATCCTTATAGGACAATCACTGTCCTCTTCAGGCCTCAGTTTCCCTATCTTGCCAACGATGGAGCAATTTCTAAGGTACTCTGATTTTCTGAGTGTTGTATGGGTGCTGACAGGTGTGCTAGTCAGTAGCCTTCTTAAGCTTATTTGGAAAAATATGTATATACATTGGGATATTTTTTGTTCATTTCTAAATAAATAAGCCTTGCAGGTAAAAGAGAAGGCAGGAGGTGAAAGTCCTTAATCTCTCCTCTTGCTAATTAACTGAACAAGAGCAATCATACTCTTGCAAGTTCTGCAGCAGATTGATGGCATTATTGCATTATTGATGTGCAGGGAACATGGGGGACTTCAGCCTACAGCTGTCTGCTCAGCTTCACTCCTCTTTCCTCCGGCTCCCAGGGGACCTCGAGACACTTCAAAGTCCTTCCCTGGGGCCTTGCTCTGAGTGTGTCACTTTAAAGTGAAAAGTGCAAGTGTTAGTCACTCAGTCGTATCCAACTCTTTGCAACCTCATGGACTGTAGCTCACCAGGCTCCTCTGTCCATGGAATTTTCCAGACAAGAATACTGGAGTGGGTTGCCATCCCCTTCTCCAGGGGAACTTCCCCACCCAGGGATCGAAGCTGGGAGCCACTCTAAAGGTTGGTGATAAATGTGTCCCTGAAGGGAGAGTCTCGGTCCTCAGTAGTCTGCGGCTCTGGGTTTGGTGGGTCACAAGTGTCACCCTGCCTGCCACCTTCCTGTCCCCCGAAACCCCAAAGCTAGGGGTCTTCTGTGATCCCAGGGACCTGCTGCCATTGGCACGGACCCAGCCCAACAAGTGAGGATGAGTGGGCCCTGCTCCATTGTGGGCCCAATACTTGTTAAGTTTTGTTTCGTTGTTTTTTCATGGAAAAGTGTGAAATTATTTTAATGGAATCATCTCTGTTGCTTGTCAGTTATAAAAGTAACAGTGCTTGCTAACATTCAAACAGTGCAGAAAGGTAACAAGTGAAGTCCTCGCAACTCTTCCTCCCAGAGATATCCACTTTTAACAGTTTGGTGCAGGGCCTTACAGATGCCTCTTAGGGAGTAAATGCAAGGAGGGTCAGGAGCAAGCAGTACAGACTGCATGAGGGCCTCAGTGCAGCCAGGAGTCCAGGCGTGCTTGCTGAGTCGTTTCAGTCGTGTCTGACTCCTCGCGACCCTGTGGACCGTAGCCCACCAGGCTCTCCACTCTCCGCAGGATTCTCCAGGCGAGAATGCTAGAGTAGACTGCCAGGCCCTCCTCCAGGGGATCGAACACAGAGATCAAACTCGCATCTCTTGTGTCTCCTGCACTGACAGGTGGGTTCTTTACCACTAAAGTCACCTGGGAGTCCCAAGACAGCAGGCCTGCAGTTAAGCCTTCTGAAATCGGGCCCCAGAGATGCAACCCTGGGCACAGGACCTAACCCCCCAGAGCCTCAGCTGCAGCGCAGGTGAAATGGGGAAACCCTTCTGGGGTCACTATCTCCCTTCCCTATCTATACACCTCCATTCCCTTCCACCAACTGAAGGCTTTAAAGACCAACCGACAAAGTAGATTAATTGCTCTGGCTCCTTTTAGAGGCCTACTTCCCCAGAGGCATCTTTGAGAAAGTACTTTAAATGACAAAGGCAGCCCCTCAGGCTCCTGGAGGGTGAAAATGAAGTTTCCTCTGGCAGGAACTGACTCAGCACCCTCCTCTGACGGCTGGCCCTTTGGGAGGCAGCCTTCTGGGAGCCAGGCTGTGTGCTCCACGGGCTCCCAGAGGCCCTATGCCTCCAGCTGTGTCAACTTCTGCCCCAGCTACGATCCCAGGCCCAGGGCTCCCCAGAACAGACCTGCTAAAATCCCCGAGTAAAGAGCAGGGAGGCCACGTGGGGCATCATAGAACACGAAAGGAAACGGGAATCAGCTTTCTTCTGTCATCAAAACCCTAATCCACCCCGGGGATAACCGTCTAGAAGTCATTGATAGATACAAAGAAAGATTTCACTAAAACAACAACTTGTCACAGCTGAGGAGCTAAGGAAGTGGTTGGGATTAAGTAGATCTTTGTTCCTATCCCCACAGAAACTTTCCAAAGGAAATATTAAATGTGCCATGAATTGTCAGTCAGTGGCTCAAATAGTAAAGAATCTGCCTGCAATGCGGGAGACCTGGGTTCAATCCCTGGGTCAGGAAGATCCCCTGGAGAAGGAAATGGCAACCTATTCCAGAATTCTTGCTTGGGAAATCCCATGGATGGAGGAGCCTGGCAGGCTGCAATGAGGTCGCAAAGAGTTGAACACAACTCAATGACTAGCTTTCACTTTTTTCAAAGTCTAAAGTAAAAGGACTTTAAGAGCTTGTTGGTTAATATTTAAGAGGGTCAGAAAATAAATAGCTCAGAGAAAGTTGTCCATTTCTCAAAGCTGAGGTGAGTTAGGAACAGTGGGAGAATTTACATGTGATGAGCAGCTTTGGCATGTCTTTTCTTTACATGCGTTATCTTTTTTGAGCTTCTGTTTGTCTCTGTTCAGCAAACTGAGGCCCCAGGGAGGGTCAGGGGCTTGCCCATGGCTTCACTGCTCCTAAAAGGCATGCAGAGACTCATATCCAAGCCTGTTTGATTCTCGGGCCTCAATTTTCTTCCTTTACCCCCAATTTTTTTGTGTTGTTTTCAGTACCAGATCCTGTTATTTATCTTTTTAGTAGGAAGCTGAAGAAGATAAGGGAAGTCCACCAAAGAAAAGCTGACTAAAAAAAAAAATTACTGGTTGTTAGATTCCTAGTACTCACCTCACAAACCTTGATGAAGCCTCTATTGTGTGAGAGATGTTTAATCTCACTGAATCACGGGATCTCATGGACTCTCACTGAATCTTCCTATCTGTCTTGTGTCATAGCCATTTTTAGTCTCATGGAGGCAATAGCAGGCCCAAGAGGTTAAGTAACTTCCCCTAAGTCACACAGCTTCTAAGTCACAGAACCAGATTTGATTCCCAGGTCTGTTTGAAACCAGAGTGAAATCTTCCCCTTGTTCTTTGGTGAGGACGATGGGAATTTCAAAGATGAATCAGGCCAGTGACGTAGACACTAAATTTTGCTTCTGCTCCTTGAAAGCCAAGCCCTGGATGCTGGGTGATCTGTGGCCTTTTTTTTTTTTTTTTTTTCCCTGGTCCCCCTGCCCCGGGCCTCACCAGATTTCTCAGGCTGGTCACACTGGTCAACATCACTGTTGTTTGGCAGTTTCATTGACTTTCTTAGGTCTTAAGCAGCTGGGCTTATTTTGTTTTGACTTCCAATCCGGCGGAGGAGTGTTTATTTTTCTTTCTAAATGAGAAACACTGCTATGTATGTGAGCTCCTTCCAAAAGTGTTTTCTTAAAACACAACAAAAAATTCAACTTAATTTAGAACCTATCCAGATTCCCCTGAGGGAGTCTGCAGGGTCCTGTTAAGTCAGTTTGTGAAATCGTAAGGCAAAATTGTGCCTGTCTCCTACTATGGAGACGTATGCAATGAGGCTTTTGTCTCCTTCCTCTGTGAATTTCATGGAACCTGATTTAGTTGCTCCATGCCACTGCAGGTACTTGGGGGTCTATATGATGCCCAGGACCCAAGGGTTAAGGACACAGGGGCTTGTGAAGCTTTCAGGCACTTTTGTCTACCACCAGCTCTCTTGCATCAAAAGACTCTTGTTGGTAAATAAATTATTACACCAGCCACGTCAAGAATGTAAGTCCTTAACTCCTAAGAGCAAGACAAATTGATTTCTTCCTTCCCTCCTGCCTTCATCCACGATGACATTTGAAATGTTTGTGGATGTTTTCCTGATGGATGGGGGGTAACAGGCACTGACTCTAAGCAGAAATATCCTCTGAAATAGGTATTTAATTCGTAGGGTCAAAAATCCCTTAAATGAAGCCCTTGGAGTTGCATTTTAGAATCTAGGAATTTTTAGATTTAAGGAATAAAATTCAGTACATATACTGTGTCTTTCCTAACATTCTGAGTGCTGGGCAAGCCCACAGTAATCAAATACCTTGATATTTCTGCAGTCAGATATATGAACAGCTACACTGGTGAGATTTTAAAAAAAAAAAAGGACTCTGAGATCCATGTCCGTTCAGGTCAGGCTTCGCAACCATAACAGTTTTGATAAAACTTTGTCTTAGAAATGAAAAACCTCTGTCTTAAGAGTTTTGAGTTTTTTTGGAATGGTGGCTTATGATGGTGATCCTGAATTGTGCCTTTTCTTAAATAGGTGGAAGGGGTCCCATGATTCAGAAAGGTTAGTAACAGAACAATCATAGAGATTACTAGAAAACTTGGTAACTAGAAGGGAAGCTACAAGGGCTTCCCTTGTAGCTCAGTCAGTAAAGAATCTGCCTGCAGTGCAGGAGACCTGGGTTCGATCCCAGGGTTGGGAAGATCCCCTGGTGAAGGAAATGGCTACCCAGTCCAGTATTCTTGCCTGGAAAATCTCACAGACAGAGGAGCCTGGTGGGCTGCAGTTCTTGGTGTCTCAAAGGGTTGGGCACGACTGAGCGACTAACACTTACTTACTTAGAAGGCATGGTACAGGTGCAGATTGCTGACTGGGAAGCTCCATATTTATCTAACGTGAGTGCTTGGAAAGCCCAAGCCCCTTGAGTATAGATGTGGGGGTTCAGGAGGCCAGTGCCAGCATGTTGGCTGACTTGCAGGCCTAGGAACTCAGGAGGTGAGAGGCCAACTGCTTTATTCTCCAAAGTCTAGAACTCGGCAACACTGAGTAGGAACCTTCCCTGACAGCCCCTTCGGGTGTATGGACACCGCCCCCCAACCTACCCACCTTTCTTTGCTGCCTTGCTGTCTTCTATACAAACCCCTCCTTTGCAATCTAGGGACCTGGTTATTCCCAAGTCTGATTTCTAGGTTCAACCACCGATTCCTTGAGGCAGGCCTTGTCTGATGTTGTGTCTTCAGGGCTGAGCATAAATAGGTGTTGCAGTCAAAACTGAAAAAAAAAAAAAGTTGATATCCTCTCTTCTTCTCTTTTACCAGCTCCCCTCACCGCCCCCCGCCAACACAACGCGTACACACAAACACACACACACACACACACACACAAGCACCATGCTAGGAATGGTGCAGTGGGTCACATGGGCAATATAACCGGAGACCCACAGAGAGGATTTGCCCCAGGACAGTCAAGGGTCAGTGTACATCCCCAGACTCCAGGGCCCTTTCCACCTCACCAGGTACCTCCCTCCGCTAGGACGGCTCTCACCTGCAGCCTCCCACCAGGGACGGGCGGCTGTGCCCCCCGCCCAAGTGGGAGCAGTGGGGCCCCCACACAGGGGTCACTTCCATTTTTCATGCGGTCTACAAAGCCCTTTTTCATATGCTACCTCAGGCAGACTCTGGTGACTCTAATTTAATTGCCACATTGGCTTTCTTAGGAGGTAAGGCTTCTTCCTGACCTTGCAAAATAAACAGGTCACATTTTGAGTTAATGTAACCAAACGTCCTGGGAGAACCAGGGCCCTCTAATTAGTCACTCACGTGACACGATCGCAGACTCTTTGCAGCTCCCTTTCCACTAATTTCCCCAAATGCCATTGCATTAAAAGGTACAGAAATAACATTTTTGGTGTCTGGCTTGATTGGATCTAGGAATTCCTGGATCACCCCTCGAGGAAGGCACGGTAGCCCTGCGTCTGGACTGTTTCCACCTGGAAACTAAGCCTGGATTGTGTCCCTGTGGGAATGTTTGTGGCTTGCTCCATGGGGCCCTTGTGGACACCAGGCCACATCTTCAGGCATCTCCTGACAGTTAAGGGCTCAGAATATTGAAGAGGCGCCAGGACGAAAGCCAAGGAGAGCTTGGGAAAGTAGTGTGTCTCACGTTTGGTAACCCTGGCACTCCCCGAGCGCGTTCACATCCGCCATCTCCCGGGACCCAGAGCTCAGGGCGTGAGGTTGGCCAAACCTGGAGAAGCACCAGGTAGGAGAGACAGGAGAAGCTGGGCCAGCTTTGGGCCACTTTTAGCTCTGTCCTCAGCTGGTTGATCCACACTCTGAGCCCCGCCGGCATCCACATAAGCTGAGTTTTCCAGCTGTAACCCCTCCTGGAGAGGCCTCCTGATAATCTTGCCTGAGTCGTCCTGGAAACCTGCTTGGGGAGACCTGTGCGCCTTGGGACAGCAGACCTGGCTTCCGAGCCCAACTCTGCATCCGATCTGCGGCGTGACCCCCACCTGCCCAGTCCTTTGGTTCCTTGGCTGTCTCGGCGGGGTGGTGGGAGGACTTGATCAGGTCAGCATTACCCACACTGGTTCCTTTGTGTGTCAGAGTCTGCAAGATCCCAGTGCCCACTCTATGCCATTTCCTCTCCTTTAAACTGCCTCCTTTCTTGAACTTTTTCTTAAGCTAAGTGAATTTATTTTAAAAAGGAAATTGTATATTACTGCAGCAATTTATTTGCCATAAATAGAGGGTAGCTGTAAAAACTAAATACCGTGGTGAGATAAAGCCCGCTCTAGAACGCCGAGCAGAGATTTACTTCTCTTTGTTAAAGAGGGACATTGGCAAGTGTTAGGTGTTAAAAACCTACCAGTACCAAACAGAGACTTCCTCCTCCTTATCAGAAGCTTGCAAGAGGATGGAGGCTGTCCTCCATGTGAGCAAATGTCAGCTCACTCATTCACCACCTAAAACCATGTCCGTGAGATCCATGGTTCCATGGCTTTTTCTAGAACTCTGTGTAGGCTTTCAATGCTATACCCCACGGCCTGCTCACCTTGAGAGTGAATATCTCTTGCTGTTCCCAGAACCTCCTGTCCCTCCCCTTCCTAAGTGTGGTCTTTTCTAAGCAAGCTGTTCCCACCTTCCTCTCCTGCCCTCTGCCCCCATCATCAGGTCTGAACTGGGTGGTTTGCACTCAACTGGATTCCCCGTTACTGGTTAATAGCTCCCAGTTTGGACCAGAAACCCAAGTGACTTTCGCTTCTCCCCTTCCTCTCCTTTCCCTTCTCTTCTGTCTCCTTCTGAACTGTCATTATTGATACGGGTGTTTGAGATCGAACGACTTAAAAAACATTCCCTCTGCTTTAAATGGCCTAAAAGGACTGAAGCCAGAACGAAAACAGAAATGGCCCAATATGGAGCCGTGGGAGGGAGAGACAGGTTATGGAGGCCTAGAGATCCTTCTTGTGCTGTGCGCCCTTGGGAAACATGCTGAGCCTCTCTGGCTCTCAGTCCCCTGCTCTGTGAAAATGGATATTGGTTTTAATAGTACTTCACAGAATTGTTGTGTCTGCGAGAAACTATAAGCAAGCCTTCTAACACAGTGATTGCTACATAAGAGGTGCGCAATGAATGTTCATGTTCTCACTCCCTTTCTAGAACCCAGAAGGTTTTGGCAGAAATCTCTGTAAGGAAGGCAGATTCCTATACTCTCACGACCACTCCATGGCCCGGAGGAGGTACAGCAGTGAGCAGCTCTGTCCTGGAGTCCTGAGCTTTAATCCCCCTCCCCCTCCTGGATGATTTGCAGAGACTTAGGGTGGGAGAGTGAGCCCGAGGCACCAGCTAAACAAACATAGCATGGGGATCCTAGAAACAGAAACCCCACCCTCCGTGTGGGGCTCCCTGCACTGCCGCTGTTCCCCAGGGACGTTCCTGGAACCACGTGTGCTGCTCGGTACCAGGTCAAACACGGTGATGCCTTTTCCTTCTGGTCAGTGGGCCTACCCCACCACCACCCCCAACCCCCCTCCCCGAGTTGAAAGGAGAAGGAATGACTGGTAATTCATTTACGCTTCACTCCCTCTCTCCTGACGGATCGTATTTCTACAGATAACTCTGGGAAGCTCTTGCACGGGCTAACAATAATACATATATTTGTACTTCCAGAAACCCCTTTTTGGTCGCCACAGCAGAGACTGTGGGAACATCTACACCTGATAGGAGCCAAGTTCCTGTCCCTGTTAACTGTGTGACCTCCCCTCTCACTCATTTGCCCATCTGTAAAGCAGATGGATAGCAGTGTAGAGTCGTTGCAACCGTGAGACGGGATAACATCCGAGACACTGAGCTTACAGGGGATGCTGAGTGTTGACTGGTCTCCCCTTCTAATCTGGGGCAAAGAATGAAATTTGTTTCCAGTTGGTGAGAAGGTTTCCTGATCAGAATTGAAGTTGGGATCACTTCTCTGCTGTCATGGGCTTCCTAGGTGGTGCTAGTGGTGAAGAACCCGCCTGCCAATGCAAGAGACTTAAGAGATGCAGGTTCAGTCCCTGCATGCCCCCTGGACGAGGGCATGGCAACCCATTCCAGCATTCTTGCCTGGAGAATCCCATGGACAGAGGAGCCTGGGGGGCTGTCATCCGTAGGGTCACAAGGAGTCAGACACGACTGAAGCGACTTCATGTACACTCACGCACGTGCTGTCAACCTGAGAATAAGCAGAAAATGGAAGTTGAGATAATACTTGCTAGTTTTGCAAGATCCTGCTCCCCTTTGCCACAATGTTTACGACTATGTCCTCTCTCCTCTGGACTACTGCGGTAGCATCCTCAGGGGCCTCCTCCCTGCCTCCCATCTCTTCCTTTAATCCATCTCTACTGTCCCAGGGAGATCTTTCCAGAACACTTGCAGGAACGCTTCTTGTTTCCCATCACTGGGGACTCGGGACCCATCTCCTCAGATGGAGCCCAAAGACCCTTCTCACAGAGGCCCTCCTGCCCTCTCAAGCCACTTGCTTCTGTGGTCCTACTAGGGACCTGCGACTACAGCACACTAAGATGGCTTTTGAGGGGACAGAGGACAATCCTGGCCCCAGAACAGGGCCTGGGATGAATAGCTGCCATCTTGGGAGCAAAGCTTTCAGAACACAATTCATTGATTTAGAGGGAAAACTGCTGAAGCTCTTTCTGATTTGGAATGATATGGGAAGAAATGAAACATGTTTGCCCTTCAGAACCAATTCAGTTCAGCAAATTACTACTAAAGACCTACTCTGTGCAGGGCCCAGAGGGAATAGAAAGCATCAGCTCACCTGTTGGATATTGAGGAAAGAGGTGCACGTCTGAGCAACTCCACCCTAAAACAGGCATCAGTGAGGGCAGCAGGCGGGGGGCAGTATACCAGGGTGAGGGGCTGCAGAGCTTTCATGCAGACTGGGAGGCTCAGAGGCTTATCCTGGAGAAAGAGGGAAACTCTCAAAGAGCTCTGCCCAGAAGTGAGCTGTAGTTTGATGGCTCTTTAGGCCTTCAATGGACTGAATTGTGTCTCCTCCCCCAAATTCATAAGCCCTAACCCACCATGTGGCCGTATAGAGAAAAGGTCCTGTAGGGAGGTAACTGAGGTTCTATGAGATCTTAAGGGCAGGGCCCTGATCTGAAGAAACTGGTGTCCTTATAAAAGAGGAAGAGGCCCCAGAGCATGCTCACTCTCTCTCCTCAAACATTCGTTCATTCACCCATCCATCCATCCAGCAGACTTTTCCCATGTGCTGTGTGTGGGGCCCTGTGCTGGGGAGTTCTGTTTCCTCCGTGTGTAGCCGCGTGGTAGGGGACAGAGGAGGCGCGCTGCACTGGGCAATGGTGGAGGGCGAGGCTGGCTTCTTCTGGAGCTAAGGCCCCGCTCCCTCCTACCCGCTTCCCACTGTCGGGGGCAGCCTCTCTACAAGACTCGATTTTCCTGGGCTTTCAGGTGGGGATGGAGTGAGCGGCGTGGACTGAAGGTAGGTGTGCCCCTCTGCACACCTCTCATTCAGAGCCCAGCGAGAGGGGGTGAGCATGGCAGGTGCAGCCTCGGGAACCAGAAAGGGCCCGACACACCTCTGGACTGTGACTGCGCACCTGCAGGGTGCCAGGTGCTGTGCTAGGTGCTTCTCCTGCCCCACACTCCCGAATCCGTCCGGCTGACAGGCTCTGGAGCAGACGATTTAAGAGTGTAGGTTTGAATGTTGACCCCGCCTCAGCCAGCTGAGATGTGTAGCACGTGATTAACGTCTCAGTTTCTAGTTTTCCTCATGTGTAAACAGGAATCATAACAGTTTCTACTTCATAGTGTTGTTAGAATTCAATATGAAATCATGTATGTGAAGTACTTAGCAAAGTACTCAGTTATTATAAATTCTTAAATGGAAGAAAATGTGTAAATGGAAACGCTGTTACTGTGATCCTTATTGTCCTGGTTATTGTTTCATGGAACATGCCCTCAGAAAGGCTCAGTCCCCTGCCCAAGGCCACACAGGTAGGAATGGGCATCTTGCATCCCGAAGCAGGAACGCCTGGCCCAGCCATCCTCTTCCCCACAGGCTGCCCCTCCTCCCTGACAGCCATCACCCCTCTTTCCTGACAATCCCTAGGAAGCCAGAGGCCTTGGGAAACCTTCCCAAGAGATCAGAGATTTCTTTCGTCCTCACCTTCCCGCCCCCCACCCCCCGCACCGAGCAGGAGGCTGCAGACACATTTTGGCAGCAGTCCCCGACCCCTGGCCAGAGCCCCCCAGAATGGAAACCGCTGAGTTGCACTCCCGCTCTTAGCTCTTTTAGGAGGCCCCATGAGCCCCTGCATGGGTGACAAGATGATGCATGAGGTCCGGCCAAGCAGCTTATTTGTCTGAGCTGGTGATGGCCATTGTCCCAAGTTGGGTTAATGGTAAGGGGCAGTGGCCCTTTAAAGCCCGGACAATGGGCAAGCTTCTCAGGTCACCAAATCACTCAGCAAATGGCCCAAGTCCCTCGGAGCGCAGAGGCCTCAGCCCCCCTCCGCTCTGTGCTAACCCTGCTCTTCATCTCGTGATGAAGCCACCCCCACTTAGCAGGGAGGAACTCTCGGAATAATGGGGGAGAAGGACTCAAAGAGCATTCGCGTGACAAAGGACTTCAGAGGAGGAAACTGAGACAGAGATAGGACAAGGGATCATTCAAATCTGCCTTCCCACTCGGCCCGTGCCTTCCCGGCCCTGCACCCCTGGATGCATCGAGCCCACAGTGACTAGACGGTTTGCCCAGCAACCCCTTTCACCCCTGAAACCTAACACTACAGATTAGAACTCAGGTGTCCTAGGGAAGCAGTCAGGACCTCTGAGAATCTACCCCTTTCCCTCCTTCTTGACCCTCTCTGACCCTCCCCTGACTCTGACTCCAGTAGGTTCATCAGGTGTCCTTCACTCCCTCTTTCAACCAAAACAGCTTCCTTTTATCAGATGCCTCCATTTGCTTCTGAGTAAGATCCTCTTACCTAGTCATGCATGGATGTGAAAGTTGGACCACGAAGAAGGCTGAGCACCGAAGAATTGATGCTTGTGGAACTGTGGTGTTGAGAACACTCTTGAGGGTCCCTTGGACAGCAGGGAGATCAAACCATTCAATTCCAGAGGAAATCAACCCTGAATGTTTATTGGAAGGACTGATGCTGAAGCTCTAGTGCTTTGGCCACCAGATGCAAAGAGCTGACTCATTGGAAAAGACCCTCATGCTGGGAAAGATTGAAGGCAAAAGGAGAAGGGGGTAGCAGAGGATGAGATGGTTAGATAGCATCATTGACTCAGTGGACATGAATTTGAGCAAACTCTGGGAGGTGGTGGAGAACAGAGGAGTCTGGTGTGTTATAGTCCATGGGGTCACAGAGTCAGACGCAACTTAGCGATTGCAAGGAACAACAAATATCCTCTTTAAAAAAACACTTCTAATATGAAACCTGTTTTTTTCAAAGTACGAAAAATACTGATTTAAATCAGCCCTTTCCTGAGAGGAGTTTGGGGGAGAAGGAAAGCGTGTGTATGTGTGGCTGAGTCGTTTTGCTCTGCATCTGAAACTTTCACCACATTATTAATTGCATATACCCCAATACAAAATAAAAAGTTAAAACAATCCACCCCTTCCGTGTGTGAAGGGATGCAGAGCTGGACTTGAAGCCAGGTTTTCTGATTCCCAGTTCTGACTTTCTCACAGCGTTTGGACTCACTGATACACTCTACAGAGATTTCGTAAGCACCTGCTGTGTGCCTAACACTGAAGTAGGTCCCAGAGTATGGCCCGAGGAATATGAAGGCCCTGCCCTCTAGGAGGGGCCCAAGTACTAACATCCGGGCTGGCCAAGGGATCACGAATGCAAGTGTGAGACATGCCCACTGACTTTGGCATCTCGATGGCCCCTGGTGACCTTGGTGAAAGCATTTTTAGGGTGCAGAGGCTAAAGCCAGAGGTGGATGGATGGGAGTTCAGAAAGCAGAAACAGCTCGGATATCTGATTCTAAGAGATTGGTCTTTGTGTCACAGATTGCTTACAAATTACAAAGAAAAAGGATTCCTTTACAGTGAGGAGATCAGGAATCATCACCTTCACAAGTGACCAAACTTCATTATTATAAAGCAGTAAGCAGTGCATTCCACCATGCATGAGATACACTTGCCTGAAACGTTTACCCTGAGTCTAATTATGAGAAAGCAACACATCCAATACCTTGGTCAACTGATGCGAACAGCCAACTCATTGAAAAAGACCCTGATGCTGGGAAAGACTGAAGGCAGAAGGAGAAGAGAGCAGCAGAGGATGAGAAGGTTGGATGGTTATCGCCGATTCAGTGGACATGAACTTGGGTCAGCTCCAGGAGATAGTAAAGGATAGGGAAGCCCAGCATGCTACAGTCCATGGGATCTCAAAGAGTCAGACCCAACTTAGCGACTGAACAACAGCAACACATCCAGAATATAGGATAGATAGTCCATGGGGCAACTGGCCTGAACTTGCAAAAAGGTTAATATCATGGGGGAAAAAAGGAATAGAAACAGTTGAGGTGGGTGGGATGTTCCTCTAGATTAAAAAAGACACACGAAAAAGGTAACAGCCAGATGTAACACGTGAATCTTGATTGGACCCTAAGTTTTGTTTAAGACTATAAAGAAGATATTTGGGGAAGAATTGGGGAATTTTTAAAATATGGTGTATATGTATGCTAGGTGATATTGTGGTGTAATTGTTCATTTTCTTAGTTGTGATCATGATGTTGTGGTTATATGGGAGAATATTCCCAGGAGATTCATGCTGCTGGAAAGCATCTTGATCTCTGCAACTTTCAAATGATCAAAAGAATTTATGTAGAGAGAGAACGCCACATGGCATTAACAATGGCAGATACAGGTAAAGACTGTTTGGGTGTTTTTGTCCTATTATTTTGACTTATCTTTAGGGTTTAAAGTTAATAAAAATAAAAAGTGGAAGAGATTTAACTTGGATTGGAGAGAGATGACACAACAGCAATTGAATTTTTGGAAAGGATTCTTAGGATGGGTGAGTCGTGGGCACTCTTTGTAGCAAGATCCCTCACTCACTTTGGGGACTCAGAATACAGAAACCCTCTGAACCTTTACAGAGAATTGATAGTTTAGCAGTTGTGATAAAACAGGCCCTTCCTGGGCGTGGAGGGGGACTTCGGCGAGGCGCTGGAGCCGGTAATGGGAACCACATTGGCAGGAGTGCGTGGAGCCGCACCCCAGAACTAGCCCTTCTGTGCTGAGGCAAGACAACTGGAAGGAATTATGTGCCTTCATACTTGTTAAACTGCCTTGGCACCGGACGTGGTTCTGGTAACCTGAGCTTTACAGCGGCACCATCATAGTTACAGCTGAGCCCGCCTTATCCCTGCACCCTCTCTGTCGGAGGTTTATAGCTAAAGCATAAAGCAATTCAACATGAGTTGAAACATGAAAAGCTCCTCCAGATTGCAAAGGCCAACTTTTCTGTTTAAATTTTTCTAAGGAGGCAGCATTTGGGAATAAAACCTTCTCCATCTTCTTCTGCTTTTTCAGCCCTTGGCCAGGCTCCCACATGCTCCACCCCGCACCCCGCTTTCCACCTCCTTCAATCCAATCAAACACAGAAGCTGCTAAATCCTGTGGTTGGGAGGGTTCTGCTGTGGCCAGGCAGTCCTGAGTTTCTGAGTCTGAGCCCTGAGGCTGTGTGGCCTCGGGCAAGTTGGTTCCCCTCTCTGGGCTTCAGCCTCTCGGTTATTTATAGACAACATTTATTACAGGGTTGCCCAGCCCATCTAGGTGTGTGGTCACTGAGTACATGGAGCCTGTACACACAGTAGGTGCTTCTGTAAATATGGTCTTACTGATTACGTTAGAGTGTGTCAAATGTATAGAGGTCTGAAGTGCATCGTTGTCTTATTTTGATCATGAAGAAAAATGTATCCAAAATTACTCTTGTTCTTATCCAAAAGGTAGCCAAAGTACAGTTCTTCATGGAAGAGAAATCACATGGAAGGTCACAGGAAAATAGTTTGATTTTATCCTCTTATTAAGAGTTTTTGGTAAAAAGGTGGATAGGCTTTGAAGTCAGGCTGAGGGTCAGATCCCAGGGGCAGAGTGACCAGGCCGATTAGGAGTCCATTCTGAGCCTCCGAAACTTCATCTGTGCAGTAAGGTGAAACAAAAACAGCCTAGCAGGGTGAGTGATGAACCAGTTAGCCCAGCACCTAGCAAATAATGAGCATTCAGTGAACAGACACGCAATTAGTACTGAATCTGAGATGACCAGAAAGACCCCTGATACCCAAACCTGCCTCTCAAGTGTTGTTCTTTTGTATCAGGAATGACAGACCAGGGTCAGCCAGCTGACATCAAAAGCCCTGCCCTGCAGACCTTCCAATGGATGATAAAATGCACTGTGATCTCTGCTCTTTTGAAGTTGTCTGTCAGCCTGGCCCTTCAAGCTACTGGTGGTTTGTTGGGGCCTAGAGGACACTAAGGATATAAAGAAACTTCAGTTTGTTATTTCAGAGAACCTTCAGATAGGGCAAGCTGAGTCCTGGGTTCCCAGACTATATGGTCAGACAAGGGAGACAACCTTCCTTGGCCTGTTCTTTTGACCAACAGAGCTAGAGATGGGCCCAGCATCAGGTTCTTTGTTTTTTTATTTCTGCCTGAATCAGGATTAAGAGCGCCGGACTGCTTCAGCATTTTAATCTGAGTCACTGTAATGTCAGCCAGTTCATCCTAAGCAGGTTTTTACTTCCAACCCCAGCTCTGCTCGTCACGAGCCATGTGACACTGGAAAGTTGCATTAGCTCCTTGGTCCTCACTTTCCTTATCTCTGAAGGAAGGGGGGAAAAAAACACTGCAGTGCTGGTCTCTGCAGCCTGTCACATGGCTTCTGGGAGATAAGGCACGCGGAAGCCTGTATATGAAGGCAACCCCAGGAGCATGCTCTCCAGCCAGGGGGTCACTAGGCATTTCCCTGAAAAGCTAAATGAAAACAGAGGATTTTTTTTTTTTTCACTAAAATAACTTGGTAAACAGACTATTTAGTGAATGGGAACATTGTAAGTACAGACTAGGAGATAAAGAAAATTAATATTTCCTTCCTATCTGTTACCCTTAATTTATTAAGCTTTAGCATCTAGGTCCTTGACTGCATTTTTCTGCACTGAAGTAGCACATCTGGATCAACAAGACCTGCAAGCAGGTCATCTGCACTGATCACTGAAGATCTAGGTGTTTTTCTCTACTTAAAAAATAATGGTTTTCAAATATGCCTTGAAAATCACCATGCCTCTGGACAGGTGAGAATTTATGACAGGCAATTAAATGATGTGTATTTGCCAAATGTGTTTTTCCTGCTGCAGCAGAGGAAGTCATATATAAAAAGGGCAGGTGAGGGTAGAAAGGGGTGGGACTTACTTGCTGCTGCTTTGTTTGTTGGATGGCTTGAATGAGTCCAGCCTCTGCATCCCTTGGGATAAAAGTCTGCTGCTCACTCCCCTGTAACCCCTCACCCCCGTACTGGGGTTCCTTTCCTTTTCTCCCTCCCTCTTTCAAGAGTCAGGGTCCTTCTTGGATTGGAAACTTCAGAAAATGCCTCTCCCAGGACTAAAAATTTGCCTCGAAAATGGGGTGCAAAGTCACCCCTGTCCTTGGGGTCTCCCACCCCAGCTTGGGGGCTGCTGGCTGGGAACTGGGAACAGCTGAGTGTTTGTTATCTGAAAGGTACACACTTCATAAGGATCTTTAGCCAAGGTCCCTTTTGGGGGGCTAGCAGCAGATGCAGATTTCTGGGGTGGGAAGAAAGAGTCTGTCCTCAAGACCCTCACCGGTTCCTGTGCCAGCTCTTGAGGGGAGAGCTTCATTGGGTTTGAGAGTCTGCTCAGAACTCCCTGGGCATCTGGAAGGCCCCTTGCACTTTCAAGATTCTCTCAGAGAAACACAGGCTTTGGAATCAGCCAGCACGGGCCTCACGTCACAGCTTCTCCAGTTTGTAGCCACATAGCACTGGATGGTCTGTGTCCCTCTCTGATCCTTATCTTTGTCTTTTGCAAAATAGGGGTGATAGTTCTTATATCAGGGCGCAGCCGTGTAGTCGGCAGGACTGAGTCAGGTACTGTTTGTGGAAAGATGAACAGGCACCCTGGAGCATGGGAGACACAAGAACGAGTTGGTCCTTCCTTCCACCCATGGGCTTCCAGAGGATCAGCTACCCTGAGTCCTGCCCACAGAGCTTGTCCTCAGGGACAAATAAGGGATCTGAGAAAGGGGACGCAGATCAGCCTTTGCATTAGAGCAGCAGCAGCAGGGAGGGCCGGCTGCCCATCACTTCACCCCAGGGGTGCGTACGTGTGTGCTGAGTCACTTCAGTCATGTCTGACTCTTTGCCACCCCACAGATTGTAGCCCACCAGGCTCCCCTGTCCATGGGATTCTCCAGGCAAGAACACTAGAGTGGGTCACCATGCTCTCATCCAGGGGAATCTTCCCAACCCAAGGATCGAACCCACATCTTTTACATCTCCTGTATTAGCAGGCAGGTTCTTTACCACTAGTACCACCAAGGCTAGTGTTGTTGTTTTTCAGGCTAAGTCATGTCCAACTCTTTGTGACCCCATGGACTGCAGCACAGGAGACTTCCCTGTCCTTCACTATTTCCCAGAGTTTGCTCAAACTCATGTCCGTTGAGGTGGTGATGTCATCCAACCATCTCATCCTCTGTCGTCCCCTTCTCCTGCCCTCAGTCTTTCCCAGCATCAAGGTCTTTTCCAGTGAGTCAGCTCTTCACATCAGGTGGCCAAAGTATTGGAGCTTCAGCATCAGTCCATCCAGTGAATATTCAGGACTGATTTCCTTCAGGATTGACTGGTTGGATCTCCTTGCAGTCCAAGGGACTCTCCAGAGTCTTCTCCAACACCACAGTTCAAAAGCATCAATTCTTCAGCAGTCAGCCTTCTTTATGGTCCAACTCTCACATCCATATATGAGTACTAGAAAAACCATAGCTTTGACTAAATGAACCTTTGTCAGCAAAATGACGTCCCTGCTTTTTAATGTGCTGTCTAGGTTGGTCACAGCTTTTCCCTCAGTCAGTCAGTTCAGTTCAGTTCAGTCGCTCAGTCGTGTCCGACTCTTTGTGACCCCATGAATCACAGCACGCCAGGCCTCCCTGTCCATCACCAACTCCCGGAGTTCACCCAAACTCATGTCCATCGAGTCGGTGATGCCATCCAGCCATCTCATTCTCTGTCGTCACCATCTCCTCCCGCCCCCAATCCCTCCCAGCATCAGAGTCTTTTCCAGTGAGTCAACTCTAGCCCAGGGTTAATCCCATACTTGTCCATGTTTAAAAGCTCTCACCACCCCTGCTTGGAATGGGAACCACGACCTCACGGGATTGTGCTGGAGACCTACTGAGATCACGTGTACATTAGTGTGAGCACAGTGCAGGCATCGTCGTAGACACTCAGGAAACGTTGTGTCTTACAATACGGAATCTGGTTCCAGACAGGCCGAGAATGCAGTCTGTGTTCTGTCAGAGTCAGCTCCCTGCCCACTTCAGGGACAGCTCTGTGAGGTGAGAGCGAGTCAGGGCAGCCGCGGCCTACGGGGAAAGCCTGCTCTGGATTGTGCAACACGCTGGGGTGGGTGCCAAGAGCCAGAGCCGAGTGGTCCGTATTCTCCTGGCTGCCCTGCCCCAGCACCTGCTTCGGGTGGTGGGGGGGGTCCTAGCTAGATCCCTGCCAGGGCTCGCCTTCCTGCCCCCCCAGCCCTGAGGCCAGGCTGCTTTCAAGTCGTGTCCCAGTGGGTGTTGCCAAGCCCTGAACAGAACAGTGTACCCCCACCCTCCACTCCTGGCAGCCCGCTCAAGCGTCTTAGGCAGGTCTCCCGGCCTTGGCACGTGGGCCCACCTGCCAGCCCCTCACTGTGCCACTTGCCTGTTCCTGAAACACACCTGGCCCCTCTCAGGGCCCTGCGTTTTTCTGCAGGAGCGCCTCTGCCAGGCACACGTGGTGCTAAGTGCTTTCACATGTCTTGTTTCTCTCAATCATCACAACAGTTCTAAGGCTGGTATATAAAGCAGCATTATGCCCTCTTCACAGGTGAGGTGACTGAGGCTTAGAGCGATCAAGCAGCTTGTCTCTGGTTGGGCAGCGAGCTCGGGGCAAGCCCCCATGGATAGGGGGCTGGAGCTCCGGTCTCCACAACCCAGACAAGAGCTCCGTGGCTCCCCTGGCACGGCCCTGGCACCCCCGGGGGAGGCTGTGTGTACATTCTCTCACTTGACAAAGTGAGGCACTTTGTCAGGATCTTTCGGTAGCTCTTCGGCAGAGGGGCTCAGGGCTCCGATGAAGACAGCTTGAGGCTTTAACAGACAGTGGCCTGAGGGTGCTATTTCTGGTGCTGGGCCCCAAGAGAGAAGAGAAAGCCGCTGTAGAGATGGGGATAAGTGCTTGGCCTGTCAGAAAGGTAATCCCCCCACACCTGGGCCCTGGAAACACAATCCAGGGCTCTGAGATGCACTATCATCTGTCACCAGGGCGTCCCCAGGGTGACCTGCCCCACCATATCCAAGCTGGTGGGGCTCAAGTTACAGGGTCCTTTCTCAGGGCCCTTGAGTCCCAACAATGCCTGTTTGTCCTTTGGAACTGCCATCTCCAGGGAGGAATGTTAATGGGACCTAGAGTGGAGGGGGGATGGAAGGAAGAGAATGTTGACTTCAGACTGAGCCCATTCTTAGGTCAGCCTCTTGAGTGAGCTCATCCAAGCATGTTTCCTTCCAAGAGACACTCAAAGCAGCCCCGGGAAAGAGGATTCACCCTCTGCCTTTTCTCTTAAGGGAGAGTGGGGACAAGGGTAGGGTGGGGGTCTGTTTAATCTGGGCCTTAGTCTACCCCTTAGCACAGCTTGCAACTAACCGAGAAATGCTTTCAAAAGCAGGAAAACTGGAAACAGCTTGGATGTCCAAGAATAGAAAGTCAGTGAAATAGCATTATCTTCCATTCGTATCATAAAGCTGTAGATGGCTCATGGAAATCATTTTCAGATAATATTTAAAGATCTGAAAAACTCTTGTAGTATAACACTAAATGGAACAAAGTTGGATAGAAAACTGTATATACAGTCTGAACCTAATTTGATATGGAAATGTTTACATATGTATAAGAAAAGACTCAGAAGGAAATAGACCAAGGGGTGTTAACAGGGATTTATTTCTAAGTGTTCTGGTTGTGATAGAGCTTTGGGGTTTTTTGTTTGTTTTTTTCCTTTGTACTTTTCTCCTTTATATATACATTTTCTAGTGAAAATGTTACGTTTTTATTATTTTTTTATTTGTGTGTTTTTGGTTGTGCTCAGTCTTCGTTGCTGCACGTGGGCTCTCCCTAGGTGTGAAAAGCAGGGGTGACTCTCGCGTTGCGATGCTTCTCACTTGGTGGCTTCTCGTGTCATGTAGCACCTGCTCCAGGTGCTTGGGCTTCAGAGCTGTGACATGGGCTCAGGAGTTGCAGCACACGGGCTTAGTTGCTCCACAGCTTGTGGGATCTTCCTGGACCGGGGATGGAACCTGTGTCCCCTGCATTGTTCGACGGATTCTTATCCATTCCACCTCCAGAGAAGTCCTGAAAATGTTATTTTAGAATCAAAACAAAATAAATTTCTTTCCCTCCTAGTTTATCGCCGACATTGTGCCAGGTGCTGGGGATAAGAGACTTAGAGGAACTGAGCCCCTGCCCTTTATGGGTTCATAGTAGCTCAGGGCATAAAAATATATAAGCAGGTTTTTAAAAATATTTTTTAACATCAGCAACAGCAGCGATTATAGTGACACATTTGTTAAGTGCTGTGGAATGTTCTAAATTCTTCATGTATATTTACACTTAAACCCCTCAGCTCCACAAAGCCTGTAGTTATTATCCCATTTTACAGACAGTCCCGGCTGCTATGGGAACAGAGGGGTTAATTCTGTCTTGGGAGTGGCCAGGGAGGCTGCAGTCAAGAGTTGGCACTCATGCTGACTCCTGCAGCACGCATGCCAGTTCTCCAGGCAGACGGAGCAGGGAAAGACAGAACACCACGAACAGAGGCGCAAGGCAGGGAGGAGCACGGCCTTGTTGTGAAGAGGCCAACACCACGCACCTTCCTCCCCGAAGAGGGGCTGAAGAGGCCTTTAAGGCCACCGTTTGAACAGCATAGGAGATGGTGCTGAAGAGTCTGGGCGTGAGTCCACTCGGCAGCGGTGAGCCGTGAAGGAGCCCTGACAGTCAGCTCTGCACTGGAGAAAGACGGGGCTGGCTTCTTCAACCCTGTGGAATGCTCCACCAGGGAGAGTGGAGAGAACACTGCCCCTCTGGAGACCGGGTGCTGCAGGAAAATGCATCTCCGTTCCAGCCAAGGCATCAGAGGAGGAGAAAGGAAACGGTGGGGAAGGGGGGACCCACCAGGTGTGTGATTTCCTTCACCCTTATCTGCTTGTAGACGGTCGCTGCGGCCATGTGGACTCCAGCCCTAGGAGGACAGATGTGTGTGCACAGAGCTGTGTTAGCCATCTAGACAGGGGAAAGGTGTTACTACCGGATGGGAGACGTGGAATTCCAAGTGGACTTTCAGTTTCAAATGCAATTTCTGTGCTTAATTAGCCCCAAACACTTCTGTCTCTGCCATAAAATCAAGGGAAAGTCTTGTGTGGCAATACTATGAGTACTTATTCCAAGCTCAGCTGGATCTGCATTTATTGCAGAAGTCCCCAAAGCCCTCACCAGAGAGCTGACAAAGTGCCGGAGAGCTGGGGAACTCCTTTTCTCCTTTGCCGGGGCTTTAGCTCACACAGGGATCACCACACAACGATCTGCTTGCAACAGAATCATGTGTCATCAGGACTGTCTCTTACCCTAACATCGTCCTTCTTATGGAAATACCCCCTTTTCAATGAAGCATTGATTAGCAGGTTCTGTTATTTTTGGTTTTGACATTTTTATAAACTTTACTGTGAAATACATAAGTCTGGGAACGACTGAGCCTTTGTGCCTTATTGATCTATACTTAGTGTCAGGTTTTGTGAGAGATGCGAAGTTGAACCAGTCGCTTGAAGACACCATCACAAGTGGTAACCCAAGGTAGGAAGTGATGAGTAGCATTTAGAAAAAGCTGGATGTTATCATAGGGGAGATGCTGGGGGGAAGTATGTAAGAACCCTGTTCTGTTTTCACAACTTGAAGATAAATCTAAAATAAGTTTTTTAAAAAGGTTAGTACTGAAAGTGAATGATCAGGGACCTAGAAGGTAGGTAATAGGAAGAAGTCACTTGGGTTTGTCACTTAAAGCTGCATATGAGAGAATCTTAACCATCAAGCTAGGAGTTCACACAATTCTGTAGGTGGTGTGGAGCCACAGAAGGTTTTTGATTAAGCCTAAGCACCTGATAATCAGAGACCGACCAATTGTGAAGAAGTGAGCCTGGAAGCAGTTGAAATAACCCAGCGAGTCTCTAAATCACAGGTAAAGAATTCACCTGTCAGTGCAGGAGATACAAGAGATGTGGTTTCAATCCCTGGAGTAGGAAGAGGCAACCCACTCCAGTAGTCTTTCCTGGAAAATTCCATGGACAGAGGAGCCTGGCAGGGTACAGCCCGAGGGGCCACAGAGAGTTAGACATGACTGACCGAGCACACAGCATGGTTATTCTCTAAAAAGAGAAGTTCCCCAGTGTTTCCCAAAGCTTTTTCACCACGGAACCCTCTTAAGAAATTCTCTCAGGACTTGTATTCAGAAAAATGCACTTCAGGGAATACTGGCTAGCATTGAAAATGAGAGGAGCAAGTATTTGTAGCACAGCCCTATGTGCCTCTGTATTCTGTGAGCTGGAAACCATCACTGAACATACTCAGGTCCCTTTGCACTGGGGTACTGAGTGCCCCCCAGGACCTCCCCTTCCTTCTGCAGCTGTCAGCCTTGGGGGCGGGGTTGGGCAGGTGACCCCCTGGGGTTACCACCCTTCCGAATGTTCGAATGTTCGGGAGGCTCTTCTGTGGGTTCTGTAACAATGGGAGAGCAATAGTATTACGGATGCCTGGGACACACTTCCAACCCAGTTTTTTCTTAAATTGCGAGAATGAGAAATCATTTGATGTTTTTGTAAGAAAGCATTTTTGAAGGATTCTTTAAATGTCATTTTCTAATTGAGTAAGTCCCTTAACCAACCTCCCTTTTCTGCATTCGAATGAACAAATGTGGTGGTTTTTCCTCGAACTCCACCTTGACTTGGACCTGTGTGCTGTAATCAGTCATGGTGGCCGTTTGTCCTTCCCCACCTTTCTCTCCCTTGTGATTGAGCTTGAAGAGCATGAAATACTCAGGTTATTCAGCATTTTCCCTCGAGTGCATTCAGCCCCTGAATTTGTCACATCCACTAGTCTCTACCGGTTGTTTGACCTTCAGCGAGCTCTTTAACCTCTCTGAGCATGGCTTTCTTATCTTTGCTCTGAAAGGAGCAATCCCTACCTCCTAGAGCTAGAGCAGGAAAGCACTGGGCACATAGTATATTTAGAGCTTCCCTGGTGGCTCAGATGGTAAAGAATCTGCTCACAATGCAGGAGACCCGGGCTTGACCCCTGGGCCAGGGAGATCCCCTTGAGAAGGAAACAGCCATCCACTCCAGTTTTCTCGCTTGGAGAATTCCACGGACAGAGGAGCCTGGGGCTAAAGCAGAAAAACACTGGGCACCTAGTGTATTTAGGCACAATTTAAATATTCGTTTCAATGGTCTGTTTTTAGTGATTGGCATTGTACTCTGCACTTACCAGTTCCTCTAAAGTGCTTACTGGGTGAGCAAAGTTACCTCCATGCAGTAGCTGCTGGTCTAACAAAGATATTAATTAAGAAGCTAATTGCCTCCTTTAAGATTGTTACATACTTTGTTTCTGGTCTTCCTTTCAATAAAAGCACTTAATTTGGTGATAATACAATCCTGCGAGGCAGGGATCGTTCCCGTTTTATAAACTTGGAAAATGAGGCTCAGAGTAAAACTTTATGAATATTCAGATCTGCTTCCTAAGTCCATGTCCTTTAACGGTGCAGCAGGAATGAGAAGATCCATTCCCCCTTTCACTCATGTAGTCAGCTCAACAGTTACTGACATGTGCTGGGTGCCAGACAGAAGACACATTCCAGTGCCCCAAGAACTCACCTTCTGCTTGAAGGAGATGAAATGTGTGTAGGAAACTTACAAGGCAGCCCGGTAACACCTCATTTATCCCTCGCTGGGGAATGAGCTGTTATATTAAGTGCATTTTACAGATGGAATCACAGAGCTTTAACTCAAAGGGACCTTAGAGATCTCATTGCAAAACCCCTTTTCATTTTAAAGGGAAGAAAGCTCAAGGATACGGGATGACCTGCTTAAGGTGGCTTTGTCAGCTATGGTCGAACCAAGACTAGAACCCAGCTTTTCTGATTTCCAGCCTAGGGCTTTAAAAATATGTTAACAGTCCTCTTAATGAAGAGTCCATGTTTCTTTGGAATCGGTGTCAAGTGGATGGTTCCCATCTTAGACTTTTCTGCATGTCTTGGGCTTCTCTTCATAACCCGCACTGTTGTAACACGAGGCTAGGACACAGCCGTGCCTTTGAACCCACAGGTGTGTGCCCGGGATGGTTTGCTCCTGCTGCTGCAGCCCCAGGAAGTCCCCTTTACCCAAGCACCTCGGGTCATTTCCAACCCTCAGAAGCACTATGCTGGTTTTCTTTATACACACACACTCATAAAATTGAACAAACTCTGGGAGCTTTATAGTTAGATTTTTACTGGGCTAATTAGTTGTGGTCAATTACTTCATTTCTCTGAGCCTATTTCCTTACCTGCAAAATAGGCCTGGTACAGTAACCTATCTCATGGGATTGTCAGACAAGGAGTGAAAGGTTTCTGGAACAGAAGAAGTGCTCACCTCCCTCCTTCCCCAGCCTTTCTTCCAAGGGTTCCAGAAACTCTTAAAAATTGCACACTTCCTCACCTGCAAAGTGCACAGTGGTAATGAATAGAACCAAAATAAGTGTTGGCTGTGAAGAACCACCCCCTCCTGGGTAGTAAATCAAATGTTCCTCTGCTTCAAAAAAAAAAGAAAAGCACATACAGTATGTCTCATTCTTTCCTCCCAGGACGATAAAGAGGGCTTTAACATGGAGCATAATTCATATCATCTCCAGATCCTGGGCCATAGCACCTCATGAAAGCTATTAACACATCTCCCGCCGCCTCCTTTATGAACTCGCATAAAAGCAGATCAGGTGAGCCCTCTCTAGGTAATGACCAATCCCCCCAGTATGTGAAATTTGACCTGATGTGCAGCAATTGTTTGAAATTCACTCTGGGCAGAGAGAAAGCCTCTGGGTGCTATGTGTAAGCACACTTAATAGCGCTCTGGGAGAGAGTCCATATACTTGGATGGAAGAACATTACCTTTGGACATCTAAGCCCAAAAAGGTGAAGATACCAGGGTCTGCAGAGGGACCAGGGTTTCCTGCAAGACAGAGTCTGGCACAGGTCCCAGGGGACTCTTGTTTTCCGGGGACCCCTCTGCTCCCAGCTTGGTGGGTGAAGCAGTGAGGGGCGATGATCAAGGTCTTTTTGTGGCTTTTGTGTGTGCCTCTGCCCTGCAGCTTTGTTTCCCCCCCTCTAAAAAGCGTGTCAGACTGGAAGATTCTAAGATTGGGTGGATCTCTGAGGGGCCTAAGTGAAAACGAGTGTGAGTGGGGCCGCCCTGGGGCCCCGATTGTGGTCACAGCCCCGATTTGTGTCTTTGCAGACTTCCCTCCTGCAGCATCTCCTCGGCCCCTTTCTTGGCCCCAGCTGATCTTAACTGAGGGACCACCCTCCTTACACACCAGGCTGCCCTCCCTGGCAGACAGGCTGCCCTTTGCTCAGTCGCTCTGTGCAACCCCATGGACTGTAGCCCACCAGGCCCCTCTGTCCATGGGGTTTTCCAGGCAAGAAAACTGGAGTGGGTTGCCATTTCCTCCTCCAGGGGTACCGCCCTGAGGACTTGCCTAAGTGATGGGGATGTTTTCAATTCCCAGGAGTAACTCACACAGACGGAAGTAAGGTCCAGTTCCCAGTGTGTCTTTGGACTAGGAGACCAACAAGCCAGTCCTCTCCTTTTCCCCTTTGCCCAAGAGTGCATTTGGAATTTGTGTCTACAGTTGGTAAACAGAAATAGCCTCATGTAAGGGAGCCCTGAGCTCCTTGCAAAGCAAGGAAGGGAAGAGGGAAGCTCAGGTTTATTGAGCACCAGCCAGGAGCAGCACATGTTCTTTTCCAGAGACAAGTATGCCTCCCTTTATCCTCCAGAAACTGCAGCCTGGGTCCAGAAACTGCAGCAGCTGAGACCCTCAGCTACTCTGGCTACCAGGGTGAGTCTGCCCACCCGCCACACTGCCCTACTCAGTGGCCAGCTTCCTTGGCCTCCCAAGGCTCCAGAGATTTAAACTCAGCCAGCCAGCAGCAGCAGCATTCTCTAGCTTGGATGTTGCAAAATCTCCTTAGCGTTTATTGTGGTTGGGTGTTTAAGTTTGGTTTTAATGTCTTGCCTGGAGCCTGAATAAAAGTTACAAGCAACACTGAAGACCAAACCCAGAAAGAAAAGGTGGGCAGCCAACCTTGCCACCTTAGCTCATCTTTAATTATGCCTTAATTTAGGACCTAGGAAGTCGATAGAGTAAGATTAATAATGCTACCTTGAGCTTATGCAGCATTTTAATTTCCCAAACTCCTTCACGAGTATTATAATAATAATCGCTGCCGTTTACTGAGCCCCAGCCTTGTGAATTCTTCATCTACGCTTTTTCATTCATCTCCTCAGCCTTTTAAGGGAAGTATTACCCACTTCTGGCAAATGCAGAAATCCTTCTCCAGAGGAGAAGTGCCGGGCTGCCTCTTGTCCCAGCCATGATCTGGAGACCTAGTCCACTATGAGTGCTGGCTACTAAGCTGTACATGGTGCTGGCCGCGATGACAGTGGCTGGCTGACACTGAGCACTCTCTGTGTGCAAGGTAGCCTACTAAGTGCTTTACAGAACCATTTACTAAATTCTCCTGTAAACCCAGGGCTTCCCTGGTGGCTCGGTGACTCAAGTTTGATCCCTTGGTCAGGAAAATCCCCTGGAGAAGAAAACAGCAACACACTCCAGTATTCTTGCTTGGGAAAGCCCATAGGAATAGGAACCTGACGGGCTACAGTCCATGGGGGTCACAAAGGTGTCAGACACGACTGAACAACAGCAAAGAAACCTGTAACCCAGGATGTAGGTATTACTGTTATCGCTGCCACTTGTAAATGAAGAAACTAAAGCACAGAGGTTTGTTAAACAGCTGAGTTTGCACAAGTTGGAAGGAGTGGAATTCACATCCAGCCTAAGTTGGAATCCTGATCTGACTTCAGAAAGCATTCACTACCATTCCACACCGTGGTTTTACCCCTTAGCAGCACAGGGACCCGAAGTCAGTCACTTAGCCAGATTCTCTATGATGGGAACAAACAGCATCTGCTCACTGGATGTATGTAGGATTAAATAAGATCACAGTTTGCCACAAGCCAGAGGGTGTTCATGAAAAATATCTCTTGCAGTGAGTGAAAGTGAAGTGAAAGTCATTCGGTCATGTCCAGCTCTTGGTGATCCCATGGACTATATAGTCCATGGAATTCTCCAGGCCAGAATACTGGAGTAGGTAGCCATTGCCTTCTCCAGGGGATCTTCCCAACCCAGGGATTGAACCCAGGTCTCCCACCTTGCAGCAGATTCTTTACCAGCTGAGCAACAAGGGAAGCCCAAGAATACTGGAGTGGGTAGCCTGTCCCTTCTCCAGTGGATTAAACAAGATGCCAGTTTGCCAAAAAGTCAGCAGGTGTTAATAAAAAAAAAAAAAAGTATCTTTCATTCCTTCCTTATGGGATCAGTAGCCAGTAATTGTTTACTGATTTATCTTTTAGATGCTTTGATGCAAATGCTGTACCTACTACCCATTTTCTATCTTTCCTGTATAGTGACTTCAAAAACCTGTGCTTTAGGCTATGTTTGACAGTCAGAACCCCCTGGCCCCAAACTGACTCCCTGCTTACCCTGCCTTCTTTCAGGGCCGTGGAGATCTTTGGTTTTTAATATGTACTGGGGCCTCTGTTAGAACTCTGAGGTTACATGCCTCAAAAAATACTGGCTTTTGGAAAAAGAATGAGAAAGAAGAGAGAGAGAAGAATAAAGAAAAACTTTGCAAGTCACATGGGGAACTCATAGGCAAGTCCCTTCTCCACAACCTGTTTTGTAATTTTCTTGATGACTGGTGGGCAGTGAGAATCCATGAAGAGCTGGCACCTTTTTGGCTGCTCAAAAAGTGCCCTAACCCCCCTAAAAGGGAGGGTTAACAAGCTGGGGGAGAATTGCTGGCGGCCATCAGAATGATGAAGTGAAATTTCAAATTACATTAGATGTTTGCTTAAGGAACAACAGATGAGGCCCTGTGGATTCTCAAATCCTCTTGGCAACACTGCAAAATGAAAGCAGAACCATTTGGAACCCTTCCCCCGGACTGTATGAAGTCTGGGCCGAAAAGATGACCTTTTAAAGATAGCTTCCTGCCTCTGAAGGGCCAGAGTGTGTCGAATTTTTCTTTGCTGAAGGCCTGGTTTTAATCATTGCCACAGTCAAGAAAAAGGGCTATCCACCCTGTTCCCTTTTTTAAATACGTGAGATATCCTTTGAGTTTACAGTCAAGATTTTGGGGGATAAGGTCCCTGTCCTTTTCCTGGGAGTCTTTAGAGTGTGACCTTTGTCACAATCAACAGCGTTCACTGAGAACCTGCTGTGGCCCAGGCCACTTCGCAGGGACGGGCGAATCTGGTCTTCCCAAAGATCCTGGCACTGAGGCTTGCTTATTTTATAGATGCGCAAACTGAGCCTCAGAGAAGTTAAGGCACTGTCGGGTTCGCACACAGATAATGGATGAGTGACACCCAGCACTTGATGCTGACGGATAGTCCCTTCTAGAGCTTTTTCTCCCTGAGGAATGCTGGCTCAGCAGGCCCCTCTCCAGATTGCAGAAGAGGGCCTTCTCTGTAAAGCACTCAGAGTAAAATTAAAATCAGGCCTGGACAGAGGTGCAGAGCTGCCCATCTAAGCTGTTCAGTCTCTCTCTCCCCCACCCCACCAATGCAATGAGTCCTTCTGTCCAGAATCTCAATTTAATTAATCTTCAAAGGAAGCTTTGCTGGTAAAATGGGCTCCCTGCAGAGCAGCCTTTGTTTTCCACCTTTGGTGGCTTAAAAAGGCCCATTTCTTCCCAAAATGGCAGTCTGGAGGTGGTGAACTTTTGACACAAGGAGAATAATTCCTTCAAGAGAAAGTCTGCAGCCACCTGAAGCTTGGTTTAGCTGTATTTATGCAAATCAGCCCCAGCCTCAGCAGGACATTATCAGCTATTATAACAGGGTCTCCACTTTACCTCCCCCCAGGGGCCCAGATCCTCAACCTAAATCTCAATTTCCATAATAAAGGCCACCGTTTCCCATTTCTCCACTTACTCTCAGAGAACCCTTTAAAGACCCAGGCAGCCCTTTGCGGGATGACTTCTCTGGGTCCCCTCCCCTGGCCCTCTCTGCCTCTGGTCTCTTCTGAACCTGCTGTTTTTTTTTCCAAGGGAGAGATTAAGTCCATTGCAAGGAGCCTTTTAATTAAACTTTCCCCCCTCCCACTTCTGGAGTTGCTGGAGACTTCTTTCAACTTCTCCTTGGCGATGCCTAATCACTGTAATTTAGCAGATTCTGTAATTACTTGCCACGCACGCAGAAGCGGTTTGATTGCTGTTTCTTTGTCCTGCCTGTCTCAGCCTCAACTGACAGTGAGCTCACCCTCCTTGGATATCTGGACCATCCTGCAGGAAGGCAGTCATCTGAATTTACAGGCAACCTTTGAAGGGGCCGGGTTTAGGGGCAAATAGGGCCAAAGGTGTGGGTGAGGAGCATGTGACAGGTGGGTTCGTTTCTGCTTGAGGTTGCAAGTGTAGACAGGCAACTGCAAGGGCACCTGCCTTGTGCTCCAGGTCTCCCCCATCAGCTTCACAGTGGGCTCAGCTCTCAGCCTCTGGGCAGGTGGAGTTTTCATTCTGCAAATAGAAGACACAGACATGTAGAAGTGCCTAAAACCACCATACTGGGTGAAGGTGGCCGTTATCTTCTTGCTAGTGAGGAAAGTGACAAATCCTTCCCAACTAAGACGTGATGGATGCAAGCATGCTAAGTCGCATCCAACTCTTTGCGACTCTACCAGGCTCCTCTGTCCATGGGATTCTCCAGACAAGAATACTGGAGTGAGTTGACATTTCCTTCTGCAGGGGATCTTCCCAACACAGGGATTGAACCCAAGTCTCCTAAGTATCCTGCAATTGGCAGGCGGGTTATTTACCATTAGCACCACCTAGGAAGCCCGTAAGTGATAGAGTGTGAGTTACTCAGTCGTGTCCAGCTCTTTGCGACCCATTGACTGTAGGCACCAGACTCCTCTGTCCATGGAATTCTCCAGGCAAGAATACTGGAATGTGGGTTGCCATTCCCTTCTCCAAGGGATCTTCCCGACCCAGGATTAAACCCGGGTCTCCCTCATTGCAGGCAGATTCTTTACCCTCTGAGCCACCAGGGAAGCTGATGGAACCTGGGTTCAAATCCAGCTGGGCCTTACAACAGAGTCCATTGCATTTAGCCAGCGCTCCCTCCTGGGTGCCTGTCTTTGTGCTGAGTACATCTCTTATATTTTCTTGTTTAATCCTTACAACAATTACTGACTATATTAGTATATACTCGGTTTAATTATTTCCATTAATTATGTAGAAAACAGAAACACTTTCATAATGGAAGTGAAGCAATAAGTACAAAGCCACACAGCCAGCAAACAGGAGAGCTGGGATTTGAATGCATGTGGCTCTGATTCCAAAACCCACCCTGGGACCCCCACATTTTACTCCTTCTTTTACTATGTGGTGAGTTCTCCCGTGCTCTGAGCAGTATTTCCAGGCTCTGAGTCTTTTCTGTCAAGCCCCTTGCAGATTCTTGAACTATCGGCCCATCATTTTAATTGTTTTAGCTTTATCACCCATTCGCATATCCTAGTTGTTGAGAGTTGTTACATTAAATGGCAGTGACAGAGTGGTGTTTTTCCTCTCAGGCTAGGGGAAAAAGTCCTCCTTGCTTCTTAGAGCATAATGTCACCCTCTTGACACTTCCCTACTAGCTGGGGGGTGACAGCCTCAGCCTCGGGCCTTGCTTCTCACTGGGCTCCTGGTCTCCTGCCTGGAATCAGCTGCAAGGCGTAAGGCTGCAGCAGAAGGGGCGGCTGAAGGCCCAGGGGCTGTTTTGTTTGGAGGGGTGCAGAGGAGAAATCCCAGCCCTCTGCTTGCTGAGGAAACATGGGGGTGGGTGGCAAAGATGTGCCAGCTTCGGGGAAGGTAGCTGCCCCCACACCCCCAGGACCCTGACAGCAGATGACAGCAACCAGGGGGGCCAGGACGTATCAACTTGGTGCTTCCCTGGGGAAAGGTTTCGGGCCCCCTGGGAGCTGGAATGAAAGCTCTGGCTATCATTGAGGGGGCTTTGAATTAAACGTGATTAGGAGAGAGCAAAAGTGGGACTTTTTCTTTTTTCTTGTTCCTGGGGTGGAAGGGAAAGAGCTGAGCCAGATTGAATGACAGCTCTCTGATAGGTTCTGTGTTGTGCTGGGGTTCCTGACTTGGAGGATGCTGATCGCAGAAGTTGGCAGAAAAGTTTACACACATCTTCTAAGCCTTAAAAATGCTGAGTCCTTCGCCTTAATCCAGGAGTATTGTTAAGTGTCATCTTGCATGTCTGGTCCTGGGAGCAGCTGAAAGATACTCGTGTGCCCTACCTTATGTTACAAGGAGACCTCTCGGAGCCAAGTTAGCCACTATTCAAGTCCCATCCGTTTCCCTAGAATATTGCTCTCTTTATTTTTGATCAGTATAAACTTCTACATCTACATCTTTTCCCATGACAGTGTTCTAAGGTTTCTTAAGGAGAGGGAGTGGTGTAGACTTCCCTTACAAATTTTGTTTTTTTCTAACATAAATGTAATATATCACTGGTTCTTTTCTTGGACAATAGACTGAAATAAATTCCTGTGCAATCCCAGTAGACAAAGGGAATATGTCAGTTTTTTTTAAAAAATGGCACACAGGGGCTTGCAAACAACTTTAACATTAAATCAGTGTCTATGCTAGTAGCCACAATGCACACAACCATGTAATTCATCAGAAACGAGCTCCAAGCGCACAGCAGAATAATCCATGTGAAGGCATTCCAACACCATGCTCACACATGGGCTAAAGCAAATGCTTCCATTAATCTTAGTGCACCGCAACCCCCCAAAATGTGAACGGTTTATAAGAAAAACACATTTTGGTGACTATCAACGTTTTATGAGAAGCAGCAAAAATGTACAGTATCATAAAGATTTTAATCTTAATCCCCCAAATCTAGAAAACCATCATCTGCGAAGCCAGGTAACTCAGTATTTTCAGAGCCTTCAAAAGCCATGTCACTGATGGATTCCAGATGATTCTCCTAATTAGTGGTGTTCACAAAGTAAGAAAGAGAGTGATCTTGATCTGTCAAATACCACCCTGCAGCTCTGTTCACTGTGCCCTTTCTCAGAGTTTAACATCAGACCTCATGTTAAAGCTATTCCCCTACGGCTCTTTTTTTGTTGTTGAAGCTTCATTTGTAATGATTCTTAAAACAATATGGACACAAAATTTTTAAAGTTAAATTTTAGTAAATTGTTTGTAATGAAAAAGTAGCAGTCCTTTGCTCTGGCCCGCCCCACTCCCAGGCCCCACTCTCCAGCAGAGAGCTCTGACCTCTTGCCGTTGTTCCCCTGCTCTTTCTTATCTTCGTGTTTCTAAATCAGGTACCTATAGTGGTATTTCTTCATTTATCAGTTTTAGCTATTATCTGTTGACTTCCTGTAGTCGAAGAACTCCCACACTACCTACTCTCTTGCTTTTCATCTCTTCACAGTCCTAAGATGATTGTTATAATAACTTTTGGATAAAAATATGTGGGCATTGGTTATATAATTATGATTATTTAAAATACACGCTTTTGTTTCTTTTGCTCCCAAGCCAAGTAGTGTGCTCTAACCATCTCTTTCCTTGCATGCCTTTATTTTTCTTGGAGCTGTTGACTGCCTTCCTTTTATTGCCTTTTTGAGAAATGGCAAATGGTTTGGTGTGGCTAAGGGTTGTGGTGAAAGGTTCTTTCATATCTTAAAGAACCTTGAATGCCAGGCTGAGGAACATGAAGTTTTTCCTAAAGAGAACGAGAAGCCATGGAAGGGCGTTAGGCAGGGAAATGAACTTCTGGGACATTCCTCTGAGGACTGTGTAAGAGAGCCACATAGAAACAGTTTGCAAACTGACATGGAAGTGTGTTTGAAAGCATCTGCGTTCTCCCCATCTCTCCAGCGTAACTGGGGCCATCTTTAGGCAGCCCCCACACTTGGAAAGGTGTTTGTCAAGTCACTAACAGACTCCAGTTCTCCTCCATTTTTCTTCCCCACATATATCAATACATTGTAAGGAAGGATAAAGATCCTCTCCCTGACTGCCCCCAATGGTGATTTCCCAAGATTCACTTGAAACTCTTCACTCATAAAGTGGTCCAAGTTGTGGACCACAGGAAAACTATTCTTGCTCACTCCCCCAAGCCCTATTTTTTTTTAAAGTAATAATACCTAACATGCTGATGGATAGAATTTGTGCATCACCCATCATCATTGAATTAGACTGTATACCACACCCAAAATGCAGCTCTTAAGCTGAAGTCACACACATTTCAGCGAGTGCTTCTCGCTTCGTTTTGTTTTGTTGGGAGAGAAAAGAAAGGCTGGAAATAGTCAAGAGAACAAATAATCCAGAGTAAGAAGTGAGATTTGGAAGGTTACTTGAATAAGAATAGAAAAGGGATTTGTATCCGTGGCAGTGGGTATGAAACTAATTTTGCAGAATCACAGCTTTGCTGTCTTAGCCTGGGTAGGTGAACCTGTGACTAGCATTCATGAGGAGGAAAACCCCACTGTGATGGTGATCGGGGAATGTCCAGATTTCTGAAAGAGCAGCTCACCAACTGTCTCCATAATGGGCAAAGTAATTGAATTTGCTTGTCAAGTTATTTAAATTTTATTAGTATAGTTACAAATTGCTATTTATGCCCAAAGGGCTTTAGAAAAAAAAGATTTCTGCTGCTTTTACTTTCAGTCGGGAAATTCAGCTCATAACCAACTCATCGGCAGGAAATGCCGTGGCAGACATCTATCCGTTCGGGCCCCACATTATCATCATCATAATACCTGTCGTTGACAGAGCCCCTGCTGTGTGCCAGGCGCTGTCCAGGCAGCCTCATCAGCGCTTGCCACTCTCTGTCTTCACTGCAGTCTCATCAAATGTGACTCCTGGCCCTCTTTTTCCAGCGGGGGAGAGAGACTGGGCCTTGCCCTACAGTGTGCTGCTGGTGCATGGCATAATTGGGGTTTAGAACAAAGCTGGTCAAGTCAGCATCAGTCAAGAAGCTCTAGACTGTCATTAAAAGAAAGCACCAAGCACTGGGACCTGGACTGTGTCACATGGAAGGAAGCTCAGAGGTAGGGTGGGCTTCAGCACTGGCTGTTCCAGGGACCAGCAGGGACTCGGGCTCTCCCCATGTTTTCGCTCTGTCCTCCTTGGGCTGGGTTCCGCCTTATAGTTGTGCGATGGCCACAAGTAGCGCACAGGGTATATGCTCCTTGTTGACGTATTGGACAAGAGAGACCAGCTTCCTCTTGCTCAGTAGTAAAAAGCAAAGAAGAATTTGTCTGCGAGCTTCCAGCAGACCTCCCCATCAAAGTTCAAGGGCCGGAGCTTCGGCACGCGCTCATTTCCGAACCACTCCTGGCCCACGGGATGGAATTGCCCCTCGATCTCTCAGGCCCCTTGTGTGGAGATGAGTTCCCCAGACTTCAGTGTTATTACTCAGTGGGGAAAGAGAAGAACGGAAGCTGGGTCGAGAAACCCTTTCCTGTTTCCAGGACAGGCTATGTTATTTGTGGGACCCACGGCAAAGTGAAAATGCAGGGCCCCTTGTTGAAAAATATTGAAGAATTTCAAGGTTCCAGCAGTAATGAAACGGGCCCTCTGAGGGTGATCGCACACCCACGAAGCCAGCCCTGACCATGCCATACTGCCTGCTGCCCATGGTTTTCGTTGTTTACTGCTCTGTCTTCCATTTAAGAGCAAGGACCAATCGTTGCTGTTTGTCATTGTGTATCCTGTGCTCCTTCAGTGCCTGGATTATAGTGGGTGCTCAAGTTTTTCTGTTTTTAAATACAGTGTTTCAGAAAGGGATTCTGGGCCGATCTCATCCCCCGGCCAAGGCCGGAGCTGTCAGGACTGTGGTGATGCGGAGGATAACTTGAGTACCAGCTCCATGCCACACACTCTGCAGACCGCCGCCTCCTTCCCTCCATTCTGATGTTGACCCTGAGACTTTTCTGCTCCCCACTGAACCTCCCTCATGCTGCTATTTGTATTTTGTACCTGCGGGACAGTTTTGTTGAACCTGCTTCCTGATTTCTAAAGTCCATGGCCTTTTGTGACACCTTGCTGAACTGTAGTCTCATGCTTGACCCAGATTTCCACACGGTTGCTTCCATTCACTTCTAGTCCTTGAGTCACTGTGCAAAGGATTTTCTTTTTGATGTTGCAACCTACTTCTGGACTGGCGACTCATAATGCTGTTTGCTCCTGCATCAGGCCGATCAGTGCTCTTTTATCACACAGGAATGTAGTCGTCATTTTCTCAGGAAGAGCTGAGTCAGCTTCTGTAGCCAGCAGAGCACTGTGAGAGCTGCAGGGAGAAAGAGACTGAAGGAAGTGTGTAGACATGTGCGCCTCAGTGGAGACACTGGGCAAAAACCCAGAAATGTTAAGTAACAAGAACTGTTAGATCTGAAGGCATCATGAGGGCAGGACTTTGTTCAGTCGCTCAATCATGTCCAACTCCTTGCAGCCCCATGGACTGCAGCACACCAGGCTTCCTTGTCCTTCACCATCTCCCAGAGTCTGCTCAAGCTCATGTCCATTGAGTCGATGATGCCATCCAGCCATCTCATCCTCTGTCACCCCCTTCTCCTCCTGCCCTCAGTCTTTTCTAGCATCAGAGTCTTTTCCAATGAGTCAGCTCTTCATATCAGGTGGGCAAAGTATTAGAGCTTCAGCATCAGTCCTTCCACTGAATATTCAGGGTTGATTTCCTTTAGGATTGACTGGTCTGATCTCCTTGCTGTCCAAGGGATTCACATTTTCAATGGTGTAGGCCATACTCCCTTTTTTCTGCCTGCCTGCCTTTGCTCAAGCTGTCCCTGCATACTTTATACATTGTTCCTATCAGTTATTCCTACCCATCCTCCAAGGCCTCCAGAGATTGCCTCTGAGAAGAGGGATAGGAACATTCTTCAGAATGTCTGTTACTTGTTGGCACCTGGGAGGTCCTTGCTGCCTTCTCCTGGATGCTCTCTTCCAGTTTAGCAAGAGACCATCAGTCCCTTCCAGCCCCATCATGCTCCAATACACCCTGATGCCAGCAGTTCCCCTGCTGCGCCCATTCGGGCTCGTCTCTCCAGGACCATCTTCCGCAGCAGGCCCAGTGCTATGGTGGCCAGGATAATATCCATGCCTCCCCAGCCCTCACTCTATGCTTATTTCCTGACGTTGTGCACAAGAGGTTCCAGTAGGAGGTGGTTGTGGAGAAGGCAATGGCACCCCACTCCAGTACTCTTGCCTGGAAAATCCCATGGATGGAGAAGCCCGGTAGGCTGCAGTCCGTGGGGTTGCTAAGAGTCGGACACGACTGAGCGACTTCACTTTCACTTTTCACTTTCATGCACTGGAGAAGGAAATGGCAACCCACTCCAGTGTTCTTGCCTGGAGAATCCCAGGGACGGCGGAGCCTGGTGGGTTGCCGTCTCTGGGGTCACTCAGAGTCAGACACGACTGAAGCGACTTAGCAGCAGCAACAGCAGGAGGAGATGGTTGACTTGACTTTGTACTGTGAGCCCCGAGAAGGGAAGGGTCTGTGGGCTTGAGCACCCTGTGGGTGTGCTCATGATCTTCAGAAGTCTGAGATCCAGAGAGAAACAGTTGGTATGTGACTCAGCCTAGTGATGGGCTCGGGGCAAGACCTGCCTTGAGCTGTCCACCAGACATCAGGCTCCGTGAGACTGACACCTCCATCCTGGCCTTGGCCCAGGCCTGCCATTCTTCCATTTCCAGGCCTTCCATCAGTTGCTGGGAGAGCAGGATCCCCCTGGGACCCTGCCAGCAGTGCCTGCCTATGTTGGTTACAGCCCTGTCATGCTGCACGATGGGCTCAGACACAGCTAACATGGAGTGTCAAGAGAAACTGTCTGTAATTATGGCTCAGACCTCAAGTGTGAGTGAAAGAGGCAGTCAACCTCTCCCTTCATGGAGGCTTTTGACATTTAGAAATAAATACTCCTAAGTGCCACATTTGGGTTCTAGAGAAGGAGAAACAAAGATGTATATCTGAAGTTCCTTTGAGGAGAGTCCACTTGCACTGGACATGGGTCACTATAACACAACATTCCCTCAGCTCTTGGGAGCTAAGACATCTGCTGGGTCACAGTATCTTGGGATATTCAGAAAGAACAACCCAGGCTTTTCCCCCAATTCCTGTATAGGTGTAGGTGATGCCAGCCTATAGCTGGGACCCAACAAGCAGAGACATCATCTTGCCAACAAAGGTCCATATAGTCAAAGGTGTATGGACGTGAGAGTTGTAATGTGTAGATAGTCATGTATGAATGTGAGAGTTGGACCATGAAGAAGGCTGAGTGCCAAAGAATGGATGCTTTTGAAATGTGATACTGGAGAAGACTCTTGAGAGTCCCTTGGACTGTAAGGAGATCCAACCAGTCCATCCTAAAGGAAATCAGTCCTGAATATTCACTGGAAGGACTGATGCTGAAGCTAACGTTCCAGTACTCTAGAGGTAAAGAGCCAACTCATTTGGAAAAGACCCTGATGCTGGGAAAGAATGAAGGCAGGAGGAGAAGGGGACGACAGAGGATGAAATGGTTCGATCATCACTGACTCAATGGACACGAGTTTGAGCAGTCTCTGGGAGATAGTGAAGGAAAGGGAAGCCTGCACAACAACAGCACATCAGGACTGGCTGTTCCCACTTCACTGAATCTTTTTGATTCATAGCGTCAATGAGGGGCCGGTAGAGGAGTCTATCCTTATCGAGTCCTGGGTTTGAGTCCACCACTTCTCTGAGCCTCTTTGGACAAACGAGGATGGTAGGGGTCAGACTTCACCGTGCTACAACATGCCTCGTGCAGTGCCTGGCACGCAGGAGGCTCAGCTTTTGCTGACAGGGGTTGGGGGCTGGGAGAGGAGAAAGACCAACACAAAGACGTATTCTCTGACTGAGCCAACCCAGGAGGGGTCATGAGTAACAGCCGCAGCCTCAGGCATGCTTTTCTCCATTTGGAATTATTCTGCCCGATTTGCATGGGCAGTGAAGAGAATGGAGACATTAAAAGTATTTTGGGTAATATCTTGTTTGATGACTTCCTTTCTGGGGTGATGCCTAACATGTATCAGATGGCTGCTTTCGCCTAATTTCGGTCATTAGATTAGCAAGGGATGAGGTAGTTCGTCCTCAGGGAGAAAAAAGAAATCAGTGAGAGTGAAAGTGATCAGCAACGGTGTCCGTGAGTAATGCTGCAGGAGGGCAAGGACTTGAACAAGGCGGGAACTACGGTACTGTTCCCGGTGGATGGTCCTTCTCTGCCGCCAGGCTCAGCACTGCAGCTGCTGCCATTTCCACACGGGCCATGGTCTGCTACCCGGACGCAGATGCCCTCTCATTATTTGACATCCAGAGATCTTTACAGGACATTTTCTCATGAAGCAGAAATGGTCATATGTTATAGCAGTGGAACATTCTTTTATTAAAATGTTTGTGATCATCTGCTTAAACGCTAGTGATGTCAGAGCATAGGCACCTCCCATGTGCCAAGCCCTGGGCTGGGTGCAAGGGATGTGGAGCTGAAGAAGTTGCTCTGGGCTCACAGTGGGGGACACGTGCATCACACACAGCATTCTGGGTGTGCTCGAGAAGGGACACTGTCATGGCAGTCCATGGGGCCAAAGGAGGGAATGCCAGGCCTATCTGAAGACTGTGCAAGGACTTCAGTGTAGCGTTACTGTTGAGTTGAGGTTAACCCTCATGGATGAAAGAAGGAGCCAGGAAAGGGACTTTCAGCTGAGTAAGCAGTCAGAAAGGGTTAGACAGGTTTCTCTGTTGCAAAGGATGGAAGCCCAATACCACCTTCTTCTTTTTTTTTTTTAAGAAAAGAAAATGTAATGGGTGTCATTTTCCCATCATTGTGGCTAGACACAGGCATTCAAATATGTCTCCGTGAATCTCTTTCTTCTGACCGTTTCTCTTGTTTTGGCCTCATTTTCACACAGGCTTTCCCCATCTGATGACAGAGGGGACCCCACCACCACCACACACACTCACAGACTTAACAGTTTTTAAACCCAGGGCAAAGAAAGTGCCTCTTGTCCATAGCACCTACAAAATCCCCATAGGACTAGAGTCAATCTGGGATCGACTCTGATTGGCCTGACCAGGGTCACGTGTCTGTGCCTGAATCAGACACCTTGGCCAGAGGAATGATGGTACCTCCTTGGCCTCCCTGAAGCCAGTCCCATCCAAATTCAGAAGCTGAAAGTGAAGCTCCCCAAAACAAAAAGAGAATTTCTATCAACAGAAAAAAATTCCAGGCAAACAAAAGCCACCTAACTACCCTGAAGAGACGAAGGCATGGTGGATGAAAACTGCCTCGAGCAAGAGGAATCCTGAGCGTCTTCCAGAAATGGAGGTTCCATGGACAGTCTTTGCCTCCTCCTCCTTTCTGTTCACTAAGGTCTTTGTGATACTGTCCCTGTAGAGCCAGTGGTCGACCACATTTCCTGCTCCATCCCAACTGCTGTTGCTGGGCCATTATGTGCTAAGTGCCTGCTAAGTTGCTTCAGTTATGTCCACCTCTTCATAGCCCTAGGGACTGTATCCTGCCAGGCTCCTCTGTCCATGGAATTTTCTAGGCAAGAATACTGGAATGGGTTGCCATTTCCTTCTCCAGGGGAGCCTCCTGACCCAGGGATCAAACCTGCATCTTTTATGTCTCCTATATTGGCAGGCGGGTTCTTTACCACTAGTACCACCTGGGAAGCCAGGTTGCCAGACCCTTACAGATCATGTAAATACAGAGGTGCTATGAGTGATTGCCATTACTGCAAACGGCCTGGCTAGAAACCATGTTCGTCGTCCTGCTGTAAGAGTGCACTGGCCAGTCTGCAGGGCTTCTGCTCAGTGAGCAGAGCAGTTACCATGCTATGTGCTCAGCACTTCAACGACCTATTCAAGCAGTAGAGTGGAGAGTGAGGAACACAGGCTCGAAGCCACACCACTCGGATTTGGAGTCTGTCTCCATCACGCAAGTCTGTCCTTGGGCAAGGTAACATGACATCTTTCTCATACTGTAGTTTCCCCACCTGTAAAACAGAAATGTAATAGTAACTACCTCTTAGGCTTATTATGAAGATGGGGTTAATATGTGCAGAGCTTTTAGACTAGTGCCTGGCACATACTCTGCACTATATATGTGTTCAGTTCAGTCGCTCAGTCGTGTCCGACTCTTTGCGACCCCATGAATCACAGCACGCCAGGCCTCCCTGTCCATCACCAACTCCCGGAGTTCACTCAAACTCATGTCCATCCAGTCGGTGATGCCATCCAGCCATCTCATTCTCTGTCGTCCCCTTCTCCTCCTGCCCCCAATCCCTCCCAGCATCAGAGTCTTTTCCAGTGAGTCAACTCTTCGCATGAGGTGGCCAAAGTATTAGAGTTTCAGCTTTAGCATCAGTCCTTCCAATGAACACCCAGGATCGATCTCCTTTAGAATGGACTGGTTGGATCTCCTTGCAGTCCAAGGGACTCTTAGTTAGTGCCTATTATTTTTCTTATCATTATTGCCCTTATTATTACTCAACTTTACAACAGTCCTGCAAGACATAGCTGTCTTCTTTTCATAGATGGGAAGGTTGAGCCTTGGAGAGGTAAGTGACCTATCCTTAGATAGGTCAAACAGCTTGTGGATGGTAGAGCTGGAGTTGAGACCCAGGTCTTTCTGACTCTGTATTTTTCCGCCTGTTAGTGCCCTTCTGCATAGCACCAGACATCCATCCATCCATCCATCCATTCACTGACTTCATGTCAGCAGTAAACCAGGTGCTAAGGATTCATCCATTACATCCTCTTGGTCCTTTCACACATTCTGATCAGCTTTATATGTGTTCAATTAAAAATAGGAAAACAATTAATGATTAGTTAATTAATATAGCTTGTGTGAGAAACAAAGTATTTTAAAACATAGGTTAGTTGTGAGGGGATTATTAGTAGAATTCTAAGAGTGAAGAGTTTGGAAGTAACTGACAAGTATTTGCCGAGCAAATGAATCGGGCCTGGTACTCTCCATTCACACAGGGAAGAACTGACTCAGAGAGGTGGGGTGATTGGACTGAGTCCCAGCGAGATCAGGGCCCAGCCTGCCCCCTGCCTCAGGATAACGGGCACAAGTGGGCTGACTCAGGCTCGCTGAGTACCTGGGTGGGCACCTTCTCTCCCCTCACGTCGCTCAGGGGAGTTAGCACTCTTGCTTTGCTTTCATCTGCATAGTCCAGAAATGAGGGAAGCCTCTGTCCAGGAACTAGCTCAGAGCAGGCCTGCTGCAAATGTTCAACAGATGTTGGCTGAAAGTGATGACCGAGCCCCTCTAAATATCCTGAAATATTACTCTGATTTCTGAGTTGCCCCAAGGAATCTCAAAACAGGAGAGGTCAAAAGGAGAAAGAACGTGGAAATAGCTATTCTTGTGCTGGGCGTGAAGTTTGATGGATGCCTGGAAAGGAGGGGCAGGATGGAGAAGTAGAGTCAGCAGGCCTGGTCTTGGGTCCAGCTCTGCCTCTGTGACTGTGGGGTTCCTGACGACTCCCCTCTTACCCTCTGTGTTATCTGGACAAGTCTCCTAACTTCTCAGAGCCTTGGTTATCTCAGAGCTGGAAGGGGGACAGTAGTACATGTTTGCAGAGTTGTTTTTAGGATAAAATAAGATCACACATATAAAGAATTTAGCATTGTCCCTGACATGGTAATCACTCCGTAAACAATGAACGCTAGGATTGTAGGCACAGTCAACAAACATTTATGTTAGACTTACAGTAAAGTAGTACTTGTGTTCAGCACTGGGAAAACAAACCTCACAGTCTAGTAGGAAACTCACTGTTCTCTCATGTAATTTGTAGCCTGTGAGTAGATATAATTATCTGTGCTTTGTAGATGCTCTCAGAGCTGTGTGTTCTCTCGGTCACACAGCTAACAAATGGCAGGGTCAGAGTTTAGCCCCATGTCAACCAAACTCTGAAGCCTGTGTCCTCTCCCAGACACTGAGCTTGGCCTTTCTACTTAATTCTTCCTGAAAACAGAGGATGCAGCCAGGCATAAGTTGACTTCTTCCACTTTCCTTATTTAAAAAAAATAAATAAAGAAAATGTAATATGACATTCAGGCGTGGGTGGAATTCCCGAGGGACATGCCTCCAGATCCAGATTTGCTTCAGATTCATCAGGACGCGAGGCCTGGAGTTCTGCACCCCTCCAGCATTGTCAGTGGGCCTCCGCATTGCATCCTACGTTGTCAAGAGACATTTTCTGCAGGAGGCCCTGGGTGCAGAAATTAGGCAGAGCAGTAATCACGGTGGTTTATGAATGTAACTGTTTGATTAAGGTTCTAGGATAGCTGCATTATTTGTTTCACAAACTTGAGCTGGACTGATTGTGTTTCTCTCTCTCTCTCTTAACATAAGTAGATTCTGAAATTGGAAAAATAAAATATTCCACAGCCGAGAGGAAGGAATTAACTTGGGGAGTGAGCCCAGGTGGCGCCCACAGACTGTACACTTTCTGCATTGAAATGAAGTCAGTGCTGTCGGTGCCCTGGCTGCAAGGACTTGCCCTGTCCGTGGCATGTGGCACCGTGGACAAGAAGGGGCTGGAGCTGGGGTGGGTCCCCTCGGGAGGGCATTGACCAGGAAGGAGCGTAGCACTTAACAGGGCATTCTCAGCCACAATAGTAATCATCATGCCATCTACGGGGCACCTGCCATGCTGGTGGAGGTAGAGGGAAGGATAGAAAGTAAGCCATAGCCTTTCTGAAGAACCTGGGAGTTGAAATTAGATCTGAAGTCCAAGCTTGGCATTGAGCAGCTATGGAGCATGACCAAATTCTAAATTCTCTCTCTGAACCTCAGTGTTCTCATCTGTGAAAACAGACATAACAAGAGCTAGCATTCAGTGAGCCCTTCCTCTGTGCCACGATGCTCTTCACGCTTTACGTGAGTCCTACCAACCACCCCATGGGTGCTGTCTCCATGTTTGAAGTCAGGAGAAAGAACTGCACAGCTGGGAAGTGGTGGAGTCAGGACTCAAACCCAGGCCGCCTGGTCACGGAGCGCACAGTGGCTGCATTGTGTTCCTCGTACCCTGGTCTCAGGGCGTTCTGGGGAGAGGAAATGGGAAAGAGTGCATTAGAGACGCTTAGCAGAGTGGCTGGCAGCTCAGGAAGCCTTCAGGACTCTGAGGCCTTTATTAATACTGCGATGACATTCCTGAGGTCTAGGGGTTGAGCTGGATTCCTTGCCAAGGACTTCAGGAGGACCCATTCCTTTTATCTGTTCCTAGTGTGACTTGATTCATGGACGTTGATGCATGAAATACCTGGCTAAGATCTCCTGAACTTGAATCAAAAGGAAAAGCCACATATGGTCATGCCATACATGATGGAAGATAGCTTTCTGATTATATGATCAGGTGGATGTTCTCTGCCTTTTCCTCTTAAGTGGGGGCCCTTTATGGCGTGAGGAAAAATGTCACAGTCTCTCCGGTGGGGGTCTCGTGCTGGCTTGTGACTTGCTGGGACTGGGCTGAGGTAGAAGGCGTGTGTTTGCATGCCCTTTCTGGAGGCTCTGAGGGCAGCTTGCAGGCTCTGCACCTGGCCAAGCCCGTGAGCCTTGCAGGGCCTCAGTTTCCTCCTGTGTGAAAGGACAATAACACCTGCCTCTTAGGATTGTCATTCTAGTGTGTCATCACACAGTAAGGCTTTTGAGGTCCCCAAACACCTCATCCATGCGACTATTGGCATGATTGTTGTTCAATCAAAACAAAAACCTATGAGAGGTTTTGCATTTAATAAATTGGTCAATACATAGAGCTTAAGTACTTCCAAATTTGTTTGTTCTTCTTCCTTTGCTTCTAGGAGCCTAGATTCCCACCCCACCCCAAGTAAAAAGAGCAGAGAGATCTGCTCTGGGATCTTGGCTTTTATTATTTCCTAGTGTTGTGACCTTGGGCAGCTTTCTGTAAAGCAAGATGTCACATCTCATAAAGTTGCCCTGAATGCTGAGGCCTGCGATATCCCATTTGAAAAATGTCGTAGGCAAAGGTGAAGCAGGTCAGTGGAGCTCGGCGTCCTGGTCTGTAAGACGGGGTAATTAAGGCCCACCTTCAGTGTTGCTCTGAAGATGAGATGAGGAGAGTTTCCTGAGAGCCCTGCTTACAGTCGTGTGTCAGTAAATATTCACTGTCCTCCCTGCCAACAGCTTCTTGGTGTCCACACCTGAAGACCCTGACTGAACAAGGGCTTCATTTGTTTCATTCAGCAAACACTTACTGACATCTTAAGAGCCTCTAGAGGGAGGACAGCTAAAGGTACAGGGAAAACCAAGTCCTGGTGAAAAGACAGATCCGATCCCAGGATCCCTGCCCCCGCAGACCCCACAGCCCAGGGGGAATTGTAATTCGATGGGATTCTAAGGAGCATTGAGAGGAACTTCCTAGTTAACCTCAACTGAGTCCTTCTGTTTGACACTCCTGTGCTAAGGGCCCAACATGCTCTGTCCCACTACACCCCTGAAATAAGACTAGGAAGCCAATGGCGCTATTATCCTCATTTTACAGATGGATAAGTCAAGGCTTTCAGAGGTTAAAAACTCACCCAAAGCCATAGAACTAGTAAGTGGTGGAACCTGGTTTCAAACAGTTCCTTCCAGTTCACCCTCCTGGCTGCAGTGGCATGAAACGGGGGTCCTGAAACAGATGTGTAGTGTGGCCCAGCATGAGTGGGAGAAGTGGGTTTGAACCCAAGGCAGCTTGAGCCTCAGCCATAGCACTCAACCACACACAGCGATGCTTCATGGGCTCCAGCAGCCTGTCACTTCATCTAGGCATGTCAAGGTCTCTTCTGGGAGAAGGCAGCCTTTTCAAAACTGTATGCACGCATTGCTTCAGTCATGTCCAACTCTTTGCGACTCCATGGACTGTAGCCCGCCAGGCTCCTCTGTCCATGGGATTTCCCAGGCAAGAATACTGGAGTAGGTTGCCATGTCCTTTTCCAGGGGATCTCCTTGACCCAGGGATCAAACACGGGTCTCTTGCATTGCAGGTGGATTCTTTATTGCTGAACCCCTTGGGGAGCCCTCTTCAGAAATACTGGTGGATATAAACTGCAGAGCGATGCAAACATGATGGAAGAGATGATTATTGTGTGCTGGTATTTAGCCTCCAACAGGGCCGATGCTTCCCCCGCGGCTCAGCGGTAAAGAACCCCCCTGCAATGCAGGAGACCTGCAGGAGATGTAGGTTTGATCCCTGGGTTGGGAAGATCCCCTGGAGAAGGAAATGGCAACCCACTCCAGTATTCCTGCCTGGAAAATCCCATGGACAGAGGAGCCTTGTGGGCTACAGTCCATGGGGTCATAAATAGTCAGACATGACTGAGCGGCTAAACAACAACCAGGGCCTGTGCAGTTGGGGAGGTGGGAAGATTAAGGAAAACACCTGATCAAGCAGCCTGACTTTCAGTACTGGTGTCAGCTTCAACACATTAGGCTCTTCCCTGTAGAAGGAACCTTGAGATTCATGGTCTTGATTTCCTTTTCATGGCTTCTTTAACTGTTGATAAAAATACAGAGCTTATTTAAAAATACAGTGATCTGCTGTCTAACCTGTGCATTTTGGAGAACATCAGGTCAGTTTTGAGGAGAAAGATCAGGGCACCCAGAGAGCCCAAACTGTCCCCTGCCCCTTGAGAGCCAGTGGCAGCACCTGGGTAAGAGAGCCCACCAGGCACCCCAGAGGGAAGGGCCACGCTTCTAGCATCAAGGCTGTGACGCAGGAAGATAAGACATCCACCCCTGGAGCACACAGTCTGGTAGAAGAGATGCATATCAAGCAACTGATCCTAACTCAGGGTGAGCCATGGGCGTTAGAAGATCCCAGAAGAGGTGCTTCGAACCCAGACTAGGGACACGGGGATGTGAGGGAGTGGTCATGAAAAGCTTCCTGGAGAAGGTGACTTCTCATCTGAGTTAACCAGTGAAGGAGTGAAAAACTCATTCCTTGCAGAAGGAAACAGCAGGTGCAGAGCCATGAATGTGAGAGAAGCAGTGAGCTGTTTCAGGAGAGGTTTATAAATAGCTTGTTAACCTTGGCACCCCCTTAAAGAGGGCAGTGAAGAACTGTGGGTGCCACTCTGGGGTGGTGAGCTCAGATCCAGTGGTGAGGGTCTCATCCCGTGGGCCGAGGGGAGCCATGAAGTTTTGATGGCAGGGGAGCAACCTGGAGCAGGGGTGAGCAAATGTGGGCTGGGACCCCAGGATCGGCTGCAGGCTGGGTCTGGATGTCCACTGATGAGGGCCTGAGCTGAGGGGGTGACAGCAGGAGCGGTGAAAATCCCATGGGGGGCAGGGTAGGAGCCGGAGTCTAGCGATCTTGGCTGAGTTGTTGAACCTACAAAAGAGGGAGAAGGCAAAGGTGATCCCCAGCCGCCTGCTCCAGTGGATGGGGCAGGTGGTGCTGGCAGCAGCTGGTGATGCTGTGATCAGGAGCACAGGAGAGGCACCTGATTGTGGGCTGGGTGGCGAGGAGGCAGGAGGTTCAGCTCCATACATATTGCATTCGAGCGGCAGAGGCTTGAAGTTCAGGGAGGAGGTGGAGTCTGGTTCTTTCAAACCATTTCATCGGCAGGAGCTCACTGTTTGGCGAGATGGTCCACTGCAGAGCATGGCAGGAAGGAGGGTTTCCTGGAGTTGCACCGCTGGTTCCTCTCGTTCCCTGCTGGTCTTGGCCCCCATTCTTCCTCCTAAAGCCCCATGGAGTAAATGTGCCATCCTTCTTCTTCCATCCTTTGGCCGTTTGCCCATCGCTTTCTTTCCAGAAAATTCCCCAAGAGGAACAAGGGAATCCATGAGGAATCAGACTGTCAAAGGCTGGAAGGAACCTCAGGAGGTCATCTATAAGACAAAGGAAGCTCCTTTTTCAGAGAAACTGAGGCCTGGGAAGGGGGGCTTTCCCAGGTCACAGAGTGAGTTAATGACCCAGCAGGGAACTGTTCTTCAGTCTAGGACCATCTACTACACCACTTAGTTGGGTGTAATTTCTGAGCTATGAATTGTGTGCCCAGACTAGGAAAACTGGTCATCAGGCATGTGGTGTCTTGCAGCTGGACTTCTAGCCACATACCGTTTCTTTAATCCCTTCCCCTCACCTGTCTCCTTCCCAGGCTAATAGCATCAGTCCTTTGCTTGCCCATGGAGGAGCGCAGTTTCTAAACCCCTCACCACCCAGGGAAGCCACGGAGAGTACTGACTAGCCCCAGAGGCTGCAGGGGAGGATCAGCATCTATAGCACTGGTGTGGCCCACCCCAGCCCACGTGTCCCTCCTCTGGACCCAGTTGATCAGTTCAGCCTGGCCGTCACCCGTCGCCTCCTCCCTGCTTTCCTTTCATGAATGCAGCCCATCCAGCACACCGCAGACTCCCGCTGAACTGAATTCCACCTCCTTCTCTCACTCACTCACTCTTACAGACACACACACCCCCGACAGGTAAAGTTCCTTGTTGATCTGGGACTTGACCTAACCGTTTATGGGTCAGACCACTCTTGAAAAGGGCAAGAAGGTGATCGTGGAAGGAAAGAAAAGCTCCATGACAAGCAGAAAGCTTTCCCAGGACAAGCTCTGCCCTGAGGTGGACACAGCTGCAAGTTGAGGGGAAAGCCATGTACCCAGGAAAGATCCCCTGTGGCTGCGGCCAACCTTTTCTGACCCGTCTGTTTGCATTTTACAAGCAGGCTCTTCGTCTAATCTATCTCCGGTCTCCAGTGTCACACACAGGCCCTATAGAGAAGGACCTCTGTGAGGGGAAGGAAAGAAGAGAAGCAGGGAGGAGGGGAGGGAGAAAAGAAGGGCTGCAGGTCTCTTCCTTCCCGTCTGCCTTTCTGCCTTCCCTAGTGCCCAGACACACAGCACAGTCTAGGCCGCAGCTTGCTGTGGACACCTTTCACAGGCAGATGCTCGTTGACAAATACCCCAGGTTCATCTGCCAAGAACAATGAAGCCCTGATTTTAGAATTAAGATGGGACTCTCCCCACCTCCCCCTCCCGTTTGTCCCTTGGGGACACTGGGGCTCAGATAGGTTAAGTGCCTTGCCTGAGGTCACACAGCAGTTAGCAGCCGATAGAGACAAGCACAAGAATGCGGTTTGGGCAAACGTATGTTGGGAGCGCGTTCTTGCAGGTCCAGATGGTGGCCCCGCCAAGTCCTTCGTTCGCACGCTTAGAGCAGATAGCTCTTGGTTACTGCGGCTCTGAAAATACACTAGCAGTCTGCTTACTCCTCTCCCGGACAGACTCACCCTGCGCCTCCCTCCATGTCTGGTCGAGGGAGCAGAGGGCTGCTGAGCCGCTACCCGCCCTAAGAGAGCATTCCTTGCTGGGATGAGGAACCCTGAGTGCGTTTGAATGAAGCCTGGGCCTTCTGGTTCACTCTGGTGACCACTCTGCCGTTTGGCTTTAAAAGGCAGGAAGTGGGGGATGGCCCTCTGAACCCCCTGAAAGCTGCCTCTCGGGCCCTAGGCCCTCAGAGGGTGTCTCCCCCATTCTCCCATAGCCCCCTGCTCTGAGTGCCCCGGTCTCCACCCCATCCTGCTGCCTCAGGAGCCCATGTTTCTCGGCCTATGGGTCTCTGCTGGCACCCTCCCCTTTAAACCCCTCCACCCTGTCCGCACCTCAGCGTCTAGTTTAAGGTCTCGTTTTCCCTAGAAGCTTCCTCAGATCACTCGACCTAACTTTGTGAGATGAGGCTCCTGCCCAAGATACTGTTCTGCAGCAGGGCCACCCCTCTGAGGCTGGGAGCCGGGGTGACCTCAGCCTCTCTTCCCTCCCTCCAATCAGTGCCGTGCGGTGCTGAAAACTGGCCAGACCTCCCTGGGAGCCAGGAGCAAGGGGGCCCAGGTGATGCGGTCCTTAGTGGTCACCTCCTGTGACCGAGAGGGGGGGAAACTGGGGATGGGGGTGGAAACAAACAGAATAAAATCTGCTGTTAACTGTTCGCCCATCCTAAACTAATTAGACTCACCACTGACTGGATGCCTTTGGGATCACCGGGTCCCATGCATGCCTAGCTTTTCTGGCCCCTCCTGCCAAACACCAGGTGTGTCTTACAGTCATTATAACAACCAGGAAGCAGCCCCTTCCACATTTCCAGACAGCCCTGTTTGGAAAACCACTGCCCTGAACGATGGGGCTTTTGCGTTAGTTTCACAGTGCTGTTCGACTCTTGCAACCCCGTGGACTGTAGCCCGCCAGGCTCCTCCGTCCATGGGATTCTCCAGGCAAGAATACTGGAGTGAGTTGCCATTTCCTCCTCCAGGGGATCTTCCCAACCCAGGAATTGAACCTGCATCTCTTGTGTCTTCTGCTTTAGCAGGTGGATTCTTTACCACTGAGCCACGCAGACCAGCACTTTAATAGTCTGAACATTCACCCAAAGTTCTGTCCTGACTTCATGAACAAGAGAGCAGAAGCAACCCCACTGTGACCTCAGGGCACTCCTTTATTTTTGTTTTATTTTTTAAATTAATTTATTTTAATTGGAGGCTAATTACAGTATTGTAGTGGTTTTTGCCGACAAATGGATAAGAAAGCTGTGGTACATATACACAAACAGAATATTACTCAGCCATTAAAAAGAATGCATTTGAACTAGTTCTAATGAGGTGGATGAAACTGGAGCCTATTATACAGAGTGAAGTCAGTCAGAAAGAAGAACACCAATACAGTATACTAACGCATATATATGGAATTTAGAAAGAGGGCACTCCTTTTCACTCCCCGTCAAGAGTGCTGGAGAGCAGCTTCAGCCTGCTGTCGTGCTCTCGGGAGTTGGTGGTGGACAGGGAGGCCTGGCGTGCTGCAGTCCATGGGGTCGCAAAGAGTCAGACACGACTGAGCGACTGAACTGAACGACTGGTCCCTGTGTGTTCATACTGTAGTAGTGCCTTCTCCTCCTCCACGTCTATGAGCACCGCCTGGAGTCCCTGCACACTGGCCCAGACACGGCACGATCAGCACGGCGCTGGAAGAGAGCAGAAAGCATGTGTTCAGGGAGGGGAAGGATGGGCAGAGAGAAGCACACACAGATGCAGCCCTGACCCCATGCTCAGACCAGCAGTTTCCATCTGGACGTCACTGTTTTTTTTTCCTTTTGAGGCAGTGAGGATACACTGATAGTTATCTCTGACTCTTAACCTGGGCCCTATGGTTTGCAAGGCGATTTCCTAGACATCTGACAGGAAGCCGAAGCTCAGAGAAGTGCAATGAATTGTCCAGGATTACATAGCCTGAAGGAGACAGAAACAGAGGCTGGAAGTCAGGCCATCAGATCCCAGCTGCTGACTGTGGTGACAGAGCTCTGTGGCCTCTCTAACTCGGCCGGGGAGGTCAAGGTTCATTAGCTAAGCTCTCAGCACCGCTACTTTACCAGCCTGAGTCAGTGGTAGCTGATGGCATTTTAATGGAAGCCAAATCACTCTTTCTCTTGGCATTCTCAGGCCACTGGAGTTTTTGTGTTTTATCATAATTAAATAGCATCATCTTTCATATCTGACAGTCTTTAGGGCCCGATGGATGACTGTAACACACACTGGGTCATCATTAACTCCACAGCCAGGAGACCTTCAGACGCGGCCGTTTCTCGGGGTTGGAGGTGGGTGTCCAGCCTGGCGCCCTTTCTCAGAGCCACCGTTGGCCCAGATCATAGGGCTGTTGACAGATTCGGATTCTTTGCCTGAGCCGAAACTCCGGAAATGTATGTCTTTGTCTCATGAACATGCTCTTATAAAAGGATAGCAGCGTGTTTCACTGGAGTCGTGCGAGCAGTCAGGATTCTCCAGACTGATCCGGGTCCTGCCTGCAACCAGCCCTGCCTGGTTCATCCTCCACGCAGACACCGGGATCTGCCTCAAACACAAGTGTGATCTTGGCCCCCCTGCCTCAAAACCCAGCAGGGCGCCCTCTCGCCCTCCCAGGAGAGGCCGAGTTCTTCTGTTTGGCATCTCCGGGCTACCAGCACCCGACCTCCTTCCGGTGTCCCCTCCTGGCCTCTTGCCCGTGCCCCCCCTCCCCCGCAGCCACCCCCCACTGGTTAAAGAAGTGCCCCAGGCAGCCTCGTGCATGTCTGCTGGTGCCCTGTCCTCCCCGCCCCCTGTCTGTCTCTCTCTCGACTCTGGACCTCCACACCTGCATCACCCAGTGCCTAGAATATCCCTTAAGACACAGGACACACATCACTTGTCACGAAACCTTCCCCGACCCTAATAGACGAGCCTGCTCGGTGCTCCTCGGGGCTCGGGGCTGCGGTGTAAGGCTAACAGGAATGCGAGGAGCAGACGCTTGGGGGCCACTCGCCATGTGACAGGCACAGGTGCTTTCCCTGTGTCCGCTCCCTCCATGTATGTAAAGCAGAGTGGTTAAGAGGGTGGACTCTGGGGCCAGATGCCTGAGTTCAGATTCTGGCTCCATCACTCAATGGTTTAATAATCTGGGACAAGCTTCTTAGCCTTCCTGTACGTTAGTGTCTTCATCTACAAGGTGGGGCGTAATAATACTACTTTCTCCGTAGAGATGTTCAGTTCAGTCACTCAGTCGTGTCCGACTCTTCGTGACCCTATGGACCACAGCACGCCAGGCCTCCCTGTCCATCACCAACTCCCAGAGTTTACTCAGACTCATGTCCATCGAGTCGATGATGCCGTCCAGCCATCTCATCCTCTGTCGTCACCCTCTCCACCCGCCTTCAGTCTTTCCCAGCATCAGGGTCTTTTCAAAGGAGTCAGCTCTTCATATCAGGTGGCCAAAGTATTGGAGTTTCAGCTTCAGCATCAGTCCTTCCAATGAATATTCAGGACTAATTTCCTTTAGGATGGACTAGTTGGATCTCCTTGTAGTCCAAGGGACTCTCAAGAGTCTTCTCCAACACCACAGTTCAAAAGCATCAATTCCTCGGCGATCAGCTTTCTTCACAGTCCAACTCTCACATCCATACATGACCACGGGAAAAACCATAGCTTTGACTAGACGGACCTTTGTTGGCAAAGTAATGTCTCTGCTTTTTAATATGCTGTAAATAAAGCACTTGGAGCAAATCACCTAGCAAGTACCCAGTGGATGTTAGCTATTCTCATCTCCCGTAGTTACTGTTTGGCATAGTATCTGTGGGTGTGTCTGTTGTTTTGCTAAATTGTCAGCAGCTCAAAGGCAGGGACCGTGTTTGCTTCGGCCCTGGTCTCTGTGTGTTCGTTCTGTGGCAGTCCTTGCTCCGCTTCCTTTCACGGCATTGCTATTAAACACTCGGTCTATAGTTGAGGAGAAGGCAATGGCAAGCCACTCCAGTATTATTGCCTAGAAAATCCCATGGATGGAGGAGCCTGGTTGGCTGTAGTCTGTGGGGTCGCTAAGGGTCGGACACGACTGAGCGACTTCACTTTCACTTTTCACTTTCACACATTGCAGAAGGAAATGGCAACCCACTCCAGTGTTCTTGCCTGGAGAATCTCAGGGATGGGGGAGCCTGGTGGGCTTCCGTCTATGGGGTCGCACAGAGTCGAACACGACTGAAGTGACTTAGCAGCAGCATAGTTGAGGAATTAGAGGCTCAGAGACCCTGAGTGATTTGCCCCAAATTGCGTAGCCCGTCAGAGACAGAGGAAAGGCTGATCCTCGGTCTGGGAAGCTCCAGAACTCTGCTCAGGCCCCTCCTTTTAACGTCTGTCCCCTAAACTACCGGCCATCTGTCGAGGCTGGGGCTCATCTTCATCTTAAAATGCCTCAAGTCCGTGTAAACAGCACAGGGCTGTTCAGTGTTGCTGATTGACTGAACAGCCCCAGGGCCCCTCTCCTTAGGGTATACCCTGAACCCAGGATAGAGCAGCACCCTGCTTTGCTCTGAGATGCTCACCCAACAAAGAAAGGGGCTTCATCTTTGAAGCCACAGAGGCCCTGTGTGTCCAGTGTAGTTCTGCGCGTCAGGCTGCAGGCATCCTCGTGGCTTCTGACCTAGACATCGAGTCATAGGCACCTTCCCGAGACCAGGGCTCCTGGAAACCAGTGGGTTATCCAGAGTGGGGTTCACCTGTCACCGAAGACAACCACGTTTCTGCCAGGCACGTTCCTACTCTTTCTCTCTCAAGACTGTCCGCTTGGGCACCCCTGTTGTAAATGCTGTAATCATCACAGTGATAGGTAGCTCTTTATGACTTTACCCTTTCAGCATGACTTTACCATAACTGTGGAATTAATAGTTACTCTTCTCTTTTTTTTTTTTTGGCATTATTGCATTTCTGGCACCTTATATACATGATCTCATTTGTGTCTCATCATTGCCCTATAAGATGGGCATTATCTCCATTTAATTGATAGGAAAACTGAAACCCCATACATGGAGGGAGTGGTTACAGGGAAGGTGCCTGTGTTGAGGTCTGTCACGTGGTAAGCGGCCCACAAGTATCTGCTCCTTGAATCCTTGTTAACCTTACACCGCAGCCCCGATGGAGCGCCAAGGAACACAGAGCAGGCTGCCAGCCTGTCAGGGTCGGGAAGGGTTCACGACACGTGACATGTGCCCTATGTCTAAGGGGTATTCTGGGCATTGGGTGATGCATGTGTGGAGGTCCAGTGACAAAAGAGATGGTGAAGGTGGGGAGCGCACACGTGAAACTCCAGAGAAGTTAGGTATGGTAATCAAGGTCACACAGCTTACCCATGGCGGAGCCAAACCCTGAACCCAGGGCTGTCTGACATCAAAGCCTCGTCTCTTCCTATCACCTACTGCTCTGTCCGGGGCCCTGAAGAAGCCTCACCGTGGTCTCAGTTCAGGGAGGTGCAGCCCAGAGGCACCAGAGTTCAGGAATTTTATGCATATAAAATGAAAGACGTCTGAGGTGTTGGAGGGAACCAGCAACTGTAAATATATGTGAGAACTCACAGGAAGCAAAAAAAACCTTCCTGGAAATTCAGGCTTGCAAAACTCAGATAGGCAAGTGGCCTTTCCTGACAGAGGCGTGCGATGTAACAGTAAAAGTGACTCGTATCTGGGTTGATTTGGACACATACTCGATGGCTGGATCTACGAGGAGAAGATGTAAACTGGGACTACAGCACAGCCTTGCCAATGTACCAGGGCTTACCCCCGGGTAGCAAGGGGTCCACCCACCTGCCTGGCTGTCCCCTCCCCGCTCCCACATTCCACAAATATTTACCAGGGATGGGGGTGTGAGGGCCTTGCCCTTCCAGGCACAGCTAAGGGCTCCCTGTGCATTGGACACTTGAACAACGGGCGTCCTCCAGAAAGGGGTGACGCAGGGAGGTGTACATCATTCACAGTGCGCGGACCAATGGCCAGGAAGGTGACAGGACTTATCGGAGGGTGTCCCCCCAGTGAGAAGGAGTCAGGAAAGAGTTCTCCTCTTAGGCCATCTCTGTCTCATTCACTGTTGTGTTCCCAGCAGCCGGCTTACCAGTCCTGCCACCGAAAGAGGATTCAGTACACGCTGAATGAGTGAATGAGTTCCCTCTGAAAATAAAAGTGTAAATGGGGAGGATCAGGGAAGGAAAGAAGGCCTCTCTGCAGGCTCTTCCCCTCTGTCTTCCCTCCTGACAATGGGAGCCACTCACCCCAGAGTCTCCGTTCAGATCAGAGAAAATGTTTGCTCCTTGGGAAGGTCATGTCGCTGAGTGTACATCCACTGCCAAACCCCAAGCACAAAGCCTTTCTATAGGAAACCTGGAAGATGTCAGAATCCACTTTGCTAGTGTTCTCAGAACCAAAGGAAAACAGAGCACCCAGCTGATGCCTCTGGGACTCTGGCTCCAGGCAAGAAAGTCAAGGACTGGCTTGCCCCACGGTCTAGAGAGCCGGGTGGTCTGCTGTCAGTTTTGGCCTACAAATAAGCTTCACACTGGCCTTATCCCCCTGGATAGACTGTCCAGGCCACTCACACGAGCCATTCACTCAATAAACCTATATTGAGCATCTGTTTGTTTATAGAAGCTGTGCTCAACAACCCAGAGGGAACAAGGAATTTATGCCCACTAGACGAAGAAAGGACATAGTAGGTATGCTCTGGGAGATAAAGAAAACGTGTACCATCCAGGTTACCTGCTGTTAGCATTCAGTGGAGGAAAAGGGAACTTTGGGGAGGATAGATCAAGGAAGACTTTCTAGACGAGGTGGCAGTTGAGCTGAGCTGCAAAAAATAGAGTGGGTTTGGACCAGAGAATTCCTCACCCCCACAGGAGAATTTCCTTTTAGAAGCTGGCACTTGAAAGCTCATCATTTCAGGACTCTTGACAGTAAGTCTAAGCAGTTATCAAGCCAGAGCCCAGCATTCCACTTAGTCATGAAGCTGGGGTCTATAGGCTTACAGGCCAGCCTGTCCCGTCCCAGACATTAGATGCCTGCTCTCTCTTCACTGAGGGTCTCCTTCCTGCCTTTGGTTACAGACTGAGATGGTCAAGCAGGTATCTGTGTTGTATGCAAAGGCACCACGGTTTGGTGGACAGAATAACGACTATGGGTTAATAAGGACCACTCACTAGTTTTGGAAGCCTCAGCTCTCCTCTTCTGTAAAGTGGGAATGATAATGAGACTGCCCTCAAGAGGCTGTCATGGGCATTAGGAAAGTTAAGGCGGTGAAAGGACACGTGGTGTGTACTCAGATACATGGCAGCAACTATTAACATCCACTGGGTGAAACGTCAAGGGGAGGCTGACTGCTAATGACGGGACGGGGCAAGGACCAGGTCAGCCTTCTCTGCTGGCCTCCTGATCACCACTGGACAGTAGTTCCCTGAACTGGGAGGCCAGGGATAGGGAGGGACACTCAATCGGCTCAGGAGGCTGCTTCTCTTGCTGGCTTCTGTATCCAGGCTCCAAATGTCTCCATTAAAGTGCTGCCTGAGAACAGGTGACCAAAACAAATGAACCTCCATATTCTCGCTTTCTGGCTTCCTTGGTAGCTCAGGCAGTAAAGAATCTGCCTGCAATGCAGGAGGCCCAGTTCAATCCCCGAGTCAAAGAAATTCCTCTGGATTAGGAAATGGCAACCTACTCCAGGATTCTTGCCTGGAAAATTTCATGAACAAAAGAGCCTGGCAGGCTACAGCCCATGGGGTCTCAAAGAGTCAGACACATGAGCACGCATGCATACCACACACACATTCTCACTTTCTCCCTGGTCCAAGGCACTGTTTTGTCTAAGTGGGACACACTGCCTGTTCTACTGGCTCCCAGGATCTCTCCCTTCCCATCAAGGAGCATCTCTGTCAGACCAGGACCACAGCATGGCACGTCTTCAGAGGGCACCATTCATGTTCTGTGGCCTTCCTGGAGACCGTCTTCACTGGAGTCGAAATATTAGCCACCATGTGGCCCCAGCAGAGCTCTTGGCCTCTGAGGCAAAGGTGTGGCCAGATTGGAGGGTATGGGGAGGGACCTCATGACAGATGAAGCTGGAAAGACAGGTGTGGATCAAATCCCGAAGAGATTGGTAGACCAGCGTGGGCTTTATCCTGAAAATAGCAGTTCGTAGGGAGGAATCCTGATCTGCTCAGATGGGTTTCTGCTTCTCTTCCCTTGTATTACTGCCCAGCCTCACTCCCACCAGATCTGCTTTGTAACTCGTTGGCATAAAGGACTGGGTTACCTATAAAGCAGAGCATCTTCTGCTAAGAGTCGTGTCACTGATATTGCCTCACGCTTGATTGCGATAGTTTCCAGGAAGCTGTCTCCTGAGCCAAGGGAAAGCACAGCCTTTGCAATATCATACCCACCCAGGTTTAGGATCTGATACTCACAAACTCACAGTGCCCTGTGTGAGATACAACATTCTCAAGGGGAACAAATGAAGTGGACTTCTTTGTACACTGTGAACTTGACGTGTATGTCCTTCCCATTGACTGTCTCATTTGATATCGCTGTGGCTTTGTGGTTCCCTTACTAAACTCTTCTCCCCACTTTACAGTTGAGAAAACTGAGGTGCAGAGAGGTTCTGTGACATGCCCATGGTTCTCTCGGTCTTAGATCTTTCTCTCTTTAAAGCGTTTTTATTGGAGTATAGTTGATTTACAGTGTGGTGTCCGTCTCAGGTTCAGCAAAGTGAACCAGTTACACGTGTACATGTATCCACCCTTTCCCTTGTCGGTCACTGCAGAGTATTGAGTATAGAGTTCCCTGTGCTAAACAGTAGGTCCTTATCAGTTATATATTTTACATATACATATATATATATATGTCAGTCCCAAATGTAAATTGGTACAAACTTTATGAAGAATAGTATGGAGTTTCCTTAAATAAGCATAGAACCACCATTTGATTCAGCAGTTCCACTCCTGGGCATATACCTGAGAAAACCATAATTTGAAAAGCTGTGTGCATCCCAGTGTTCATTGCAGCACTATTTACAGTAGCCAAGACACCGAAACAGCCTAAATGTGCGTTGACAGAGGCATGGATGAAGATGTGATACATATACTTACCTGGCAGGGGAGATACCATGATCATGAGGATTTGGTACATATATCCAGTGAAATATCACTCAGCCATAAAAAAGCCTTAGGCCTTTTGAAACTGATACAGTAGCCCCGATGACCTCTGAACAACCTTCAAAGCCAGTCTTCCCTCTTCTTGGAGAATAGCGCACATTCGACACCAGATAGCTTCACTGTCCTATTCTGTTGAATCTAAGTTTGACAGCTGTCCTTCATTCTGTCTCCATCGCTGTTGACTCAGGTAGGCAGGGTTCCTTCTGGGGTGGCTGGCTAGGTCCCTGGTTCATACCCATATACATCTTCTTACAATATTTTCCATCAGCCCCACCCATGGTATTCCCTTCTGTACACGCTTTCTCATTTTTTGCAACATGGGCAGGCTGAGAATTTTTCAAATCTTTTTGCTTAACAGTTCTTTCTTCAATTCATTTCTCTGTTCTCCCATTTTACTCTAAGCTGCCAGGAGGAACCAAGCCACTTCTTCAACACTTGGCTTCAGGATCCTCTCAGCAAAATATCTAATTTTTTGGCTCACAATGTCTACCTTCCACAAAACACTGGAAAATGAGCATAAGTCAGCCAAGTTCTTTGCCACCATGTAGCAAGGATCACCGTTTCTCTAGTGTTCCAGGAACATGCTCCTCCTCATTTCTGAGGCCTCATCAGAATTGCCTTTAATGTCCACTATTTCTACCAACAGTCTGTACATATGTGTTTTTGTATTCCCTAAGAAAATGGATGGTTTCTCTACACATCCCTTCTTTTTTTTTTTTTTCCCTGAGCTCTCTCCAGAATCACATCTAACAGTCCCTCCACAGCAACATAGTCTTTTTTTTTTTTTAGCATGCACCTCAAAACTCCTGCAGACTCTACCCATTACCAAGTTCCAAAGATACTTCCACATTTTTTCAGATATTTGTTCCAGCATCATCACACTTTCGGTTACCAATTTCTGTATTAGTCAGCTTGGGCTGCTAAAACAAAGTACCATAGACAAGGTAACTTAGACCACAGACATTTATTTCTCACAGTTCCAGAATCTGAGAAGTCCAAGATCAAGGTGTAGGCAGATTAAGGGTCTGGTGAGAGGCCTCCTCCTGATATGACGATGGCCACCTTCTTGCCATGTCTCCACGTGGTGCAGAGAGAGAGTGATAGCTCTCTTGGCTCTTTTTCTAAGGGCACTAATCCTGTCATGAGGACTCCACCCTCGTTATCTTTATCTCAACCTCATTACTTCCCAAGAACCCTGCCTATTGGTACCATTGCTTTGGGGTTACGTGTTCCACTTATGAATTGTGAAAGTGAAAGTCGTTCAGTCATGTCCGACTCTTTGCCACCCCGTGAAATAGTCATGGAATTCTCCAGGCCAGAATACTGGGGTGGGTAGCCATTCCCTTCTCCAGGGGATGTTCCCAACCCAGGGGTCAAACCCAGGTCTCCTGCATTGCAGGCGGATTCTTTACCAGCTGAGCCACCAGGGAATTTTGGAGGGATCTAAGCGTGCCGTCCACAACAATGGTTATGTGATTAATAAGTGGCAAAATCTAGACTAGAACCCAGTTTCCTGACCTTCTTCACCCTCATGATATCCTTAGTTTCCAAAGCCCAGGCTTCCTGTGAGCATAGCTTAGTGAATGGTACTTAAGATGGTACTCCAACACTCCAAATACTTAGAAGGAGTAAATGAAATATAAGTATTTATATATAAATAAAAATGTATATGAATATATGTAAAATATATATAAATAAAAATTTTATCTTAATCGTCTCATCTATAAAATGAAATGCAAGCAATACCTTCTTTGTAGTGGGTTCAGAGGATTAGCTGAATGAACACAAGTAGGCTCTGGCGCATAGTTAGTGCTCCAGAAGCATAAGTGGTGCTTATATATATATAGTTTATATTGGAGAAGGAAATGGCAACCCACACCAGTGTTCTTGCCTGGAGAATCCCAGGGATGGCAGAGCCTGGTGGGCTGCCGTCTATGGGGTCGCACAGAGTCGGACATGACTGAAGCGACTTAGCAGCAGCAGCAGCAGCATATAGTTTATATATATATAGTTTACCAAGATGGTGAATATATATGTATATATGGGCTTCCCTGGTGGCTCAGACAGTAAAGAGTCAGCCTGCAATGCAGGAATCACGGGTTTGATCCCTGAGTCAGGAAGATCCCCTGGAGAAGGGAATGGCTACCCACTCCAGTATTCTTGCCTGGAGAATTCTATGGACAGAGGAGCCTGGTGGGCTACAGTCCATGGGGTCGCAAAGAGTTGGCCATGCCTGAGCAACTAAAACTTTCACTTTCATATATAGGTAAATATGTATATGATTTGTTTACCTCATTTGTTTCATTTGCTGTGTAATCTTATATATAATTAGTAACATCCAAATCTCATCGTGCCTTAGAATCACCTGGAGGGTTTGTAAGGTCAGATTTCTTGGCCCCACTCAAAGGTTCATGGTTCAGTGACTCTGGGTCAGGACCCAAGAATTTTCATTTTTAGCAAATTCCCAGGTGATGCTGAGGCTGTGGGTTCTGGCCGTACCATAAAAGTATCAAGTTAGTGACATGTATTGTTGTTGTTTAGTCACTAAGTCGTGTCTGACTCTCTGTGACCCCATGGACTGCAGCACGCCAGGCATCCCTATCCTTCACTGTCTCCCAGAATTTACTTAAATTCATGTCTATTTAGTCAATGGCACTATCTGGTCTTTTTTTTTTAATCATTTTTGTCTGTCTTTCTAACTCAGATCTAAGCTCAGTGGGGACAGGACTTTTGTCTGCTTTGTTCCCCAGCACTTAGAGTAGCAGATACTCAGTAAATGCCTGTCCAGCACTTGATGATTGACTGCATGATCATGCCCAGTTGGCCAGGGCCCACTGCTGGCGTGGAGCTCCCTGGGTAGCTCAAACAGTAAAGATTCTGCCTGCAGCACGGGAGACCTGGATTCTGTCCCTGGGTTGGGAAGATCTCCTGGAGGAGGGCACGACAACCGACTCCAGTGTTCTTGCCTGGAGAATCCCATGGACAGAGGAGCCTGGCAGGCTACAGCCCATGGGGTTGCAGAGTCAGACACGACTGAGCGACTTGCGCTTTTCACGGCTGGCCTGGCTGCTCCCGCGTGGCCCCCATGTAGTCCCCATGGGGCTGTCCCCGCCTCACTGACCGTGCGTGTTTGTGTCCTAGATCACCCGGGCGGCCTGCAGAACCATTCTCGACTGCGGACCCCGCCGCCTCCGCTCTCACACGCCCACACCCCCAACCAGCACCACGCGGCCTCCATTAGCTCCCTGAACCGGGGCAACTTCACTCCGAGGAGCAACCCCAGCCCGGCGCCCACGGACCACTCGCTGTCTGGAGAGCCCCCCACCAGCGGCGCACAGGAGCAGACCCATGCCCAGGACAACTGGCTGCTCAACAGCAACATCCCACTGGAGACCAGGTGCGGGGCGTGGGGCGGGCTGGGGCCCTGGGGACAGGAGACGGCCGGGCTGAGATCCCCGGGGCTCTGGGGCCCCAGCGGGGCCGTGCTGCGTGCCTACCACCTGACCTGTCCTGGGCAGCAGGGTCCCAGGGATCCGACTCTCTGGCTGCCAGAGAGAAGGACTGTGGGGTGGAGGGGAGAGAGCATTAGGACTTGGGAATCCAGCAGCTCTGAGGTTCAGGGCTACTCTGCTGCTCACTAAAGGTGTGAGCTTGGTCAAGCGGCCTCCCTCCCTTTACGACAGCACAGGGCTGCTGCCGGATGGAAAGCGCTGTTGTAGCAGTAGGTGAGAGCTGTCGTGTCTGAGCAGGCTGGCGTGTGGCAGAGAGCAAGCTCCCAGGGTCTGATTTGGGCCCACACCTCCGCCATTCCCGTCCATGGTTCAGTCCCGCTCTGCCTGGCGTGACACCTGCCTGGTGCCATGGGGACCACCTGGGGACCAGGCAGGAGCAGCCCGTGGGTAGGTGGCTGCTCAGTGACCATCTCCCCTCGCCTCCTCTCCTCCTCCTCTGTTGGCCTGGCCCCTCTATCCCCAAAGCCCTAACAAGCCCTAACATGGATGTATTCGCGCTTGTGTGATATAATAGTAATCCTCACAACTTGATGAAGTAGGTATTATTATTGTGATCCCAGCTGACAGGTTTGGAAGCTAAAACTCAGGATAGGTGACTAGTTCAGGTCCCATCACAGTCCATGCACAGCTGAGATTTGAACCCAGGTGCCCTAGCTTCTGGGTATGGTGCGTCTCCCTGCGCCACCACCACCTGCAGCTGGGCTCGACTCTGCCTCCCCTTTCTCCCAGCCTCCTAGGATGCTCCTTTCAGCTCAGTGATCTCAGTCAGCCTCAGTCCCTGGCTGTCTTCCTTCCCTTTGCTACGTCACTACTTTTCCCAAGTGGAGATGATTCTTTCAAGATTATGAAAACCATACATGTCCACTGGGGAAAGTGCAGAAAGATACAAAGATGGTAATGAGACGCACCCATCAGCCTGCCGCTCGGAGACATGCGCTCTTGATTTTGGGGGACATAGCCTTTCTCTACTTGTTCTGAACCAAGGTCTAAGTGTCCCAGGCTGGACATTTGGATCCTCTTACTCTTCTGTCCTATTTCTCAAAGTAGTGGAAAACAGAGATTTTAGCCTCTCAAATTCCTGTTCCTTATCTGGGAAGAGGACAAAAGTCAGGTCACATTTAAAGAAGTGAAGTTAATCCACACATGGGAAGTAGACTTATCTGACTGCCTGGCACATGGCTGTGATACTCCCACGTTGAACTCGTGGGTCCAGTGAGAGAAAACCAGCATCCTTTTGTGATATTTTACCCCTCGTACAGTCATCTTTTCCTAAAGCACATTTCTCGCAGGTATGGCCCAACCCCTTCCCCAGTCTCTTAATTAATATGTCTGTTGACAGCCTTTAAAATCATGTGTGACTTTTCCCTGTGTGCTTCATTTGCTCTCTTCATGGACAGAGTCAGATAATTGTGTGCCTTCCCAAGCAGAGTAGCTTAATTAGATCCCCAGTATTCCCAAAGTGCTTGTTGAATGACAGCACATGATCAAAGGAAGCCAGCAAGTAATCAATGGCTCTCGTTCTCTGAACGGAGTGTGGCAGCCACTCCCTCTGCTTGGATGTGTGTGTTTCTCACATAGCATCAAAGTAGGTGGTTCTCCCAGTTTCTCAAGGGATAGGAAGATAGAGGAGAGGACCGGCAGCAGGGCTGGTCTCCTGATGGCTGGCTGGAGATGTGAGGGTGGTCCCCACTTGACTCTCCTGCCTGGTCAGCCAGTGCCCACATGCCCATCTACCCTCTGCCCTCCCATTTCCACTGCTCAAACCACAGGAACTTTGTCTTCTTTCTTCTTAACACTTTATCATTCAACTGATATTCGGTAGAGCAGTTAGGAAATAGAAATAAGCAAGAAAAGAAAGTTACCCATATCTACCACCAGACGGTAATCGTTATTAACACGTTGGCATATACTTGTGTTTATGTAACATTTTCTTGCTTATCTAAATCCATACACATGTATAACATAATCTTGTAAATTTAATATTCAGTGTATGTGTGTATGGATGAGTACCACATGTGTATTTATCAGTATTTCACCAAAACCTTAGGCCTCACATGCCCCTGTACCTTTGCACAACTCTGCCAGAGCCACCCTCCTCCTTCCTTCTTGGTCTAGCAGAGTCCTACTCGTCCTTGAAGACCCAGATGAAATGTTGGAGGAAGGCTTCGTCTATGACCGCAGAGTTCTGTGCATCTAAAAATAGCCTGAAACTGGGAGAGGTGCCTAGTACAGTGGATAACACAATCAGAATTCTGGATCTTAGTACCAGCTGGTCAACAGCACAAAACCGAACAGGTAGAGTTTAAGAGGGAGCCATGTCAAGTCTGGGAGATAAGATCACAGGTAACTGACCAACTTGGTGAAGTGGGAAGGATGCAGGCTCTAGATCAGATGGATGTAGACTCCTACCTTGGCTTCAGCACTTCCTGGCTGGGAAAATTCCTTACATCTTTGAACCTTGATGTCCCCATCTGTAAATTGGGAAAGGAAGTCACGTCTCTTAGCTTGGGAGCTAATATATGAGCACACAGCACAGTGCCTGGCATTAAAAGACATGCCATAAAAGCCGTTTCCCTTTTTCTCCATGTGTATCTGCTCCCCATATCAACCCTGTGAAGAAAAAGTCATCCAAAAATATGTATTAAGGTCCTGCTCACCAGAGGAGTTGAGAGGAAATTGAGGGTTCTCTCTCTTCTTTACTTCGAAGAAGTGAGTTTGACCCTGACATTTTGAGGGCACAAGTGATGGTCCACTCACTGTAGTGAGTTGTTCAAAGCACAGGTTTAAAGGTCAGTTGCATCCTATGATCAGACCTGCACCCCAGTACTCACTAGCTATGGACCTAGACCTTACAAATCTTCGTCTCTAAAGGGGAGAAAGTGTTAGTGAATTCCTGTTCTGATGATCTATTGCTGCACAACCAACTACCCCAACACTTAGTGGTTTAAAGACTACCAGTTGCTTGTACTTCACTGCATGAGTTGAGAGTTCAGGAAGAGCTTGGGTGGGCTGGTCCTCTGCTCCACATAGGATGGACGGGAGCAGTTGTGGTGTTTGGCTGTTGGCTGAGCTGGTCTGAAGGATCCAGATTTGAAGATGGCTTCACTCATGTGCCTGATACCCTGAGGGAGACCGCTGGGAAGCTGGGCTTAGGTTGGGGACACCCTCTCCTTCTCACACGGTCTCAGGGCGTCTCCACATGGCAGCTCAAGGCTCCACTGAGCTGAGACAAGAAGCCGTTAATCCTCCTAATATTAGGCTTGGCCTGGAACTGGCATGGTGTCACTTCTGTCATATTCTGTTGGTCAGAGCAGTCATGGACCAGCCAGCTTCAAGGGAGAGACAATAGACCCCATTTCTCAAAGCGAGAAGAGCTGAGAATTTTCATCCTCCTTGAATGTACCGTCCTGCCTCATCAAGATGTTGGAGCAGTTACAAAAACAACGTGTGCATAGGTCTTAGCACACGTGCGTGCTCAAGGGCTTATCATGTAGTTATTTGTTGTCCAGGAAATATTCAGCAGTGCCTACTGTGTACCAGAGAACAGACTCTAGCTGTAGGCTAGAGATCAGCACTGGAAATTCGTTTTAACTGCCTTGCCTCAGGATCCCCCTGCACACAGCACAGCCTTGCCGCCTGATGGGGGCTCGATAAATATTAACACACAAGCAAAATGGTGTGAATGAATGATGGAGCAAATGAATGGATATGTACACTCACCTGAGGCCTGAGCAGGGCACAGGGGAGACGTCCCAGGGGCCCTGGTGCTGGGGTACTGCCTGGCAAAGAGCAGGAGTCCCCGGGGAGAGGCAGGGAGGCGAGGCGGGCCTGGGGAGACGCAGACTGAGCTCAGCCCAGGGAGCCCCAGAGAGCAGGGCCTGTTTGAGCCTGGCCGCCCTGAACAGCTTCGCCAAGCCTCACCAGCAGGTGGGCCTCCCTCCCGATGCCAGAGAAACAGCCACAGGCCCCTCCCTAATTGTCATACTGAGTCTTGGTTGAGGGTTGAAAATAAATAGCTGAGCAAATACCCTAACAGCTGGTAGAATGACCAGGAGGGGTTTCTCTTGCATGCCGGCAGGAGAAAAGAATGCTGGCAGGAGAAAAGTGGCCAGTGGAAGAACAAAGAAGAGGAAAGACTTGATTAACCTGCTCCTTTCCCTGCTCCTTTCCCTGCCCCTCCCTGCAACGCCACTGGCACTCCCCCAGGGTGACCGAGGCCCCCAGGGAGGAAGGAGATGGGGTCTAGCTGTGCTCCCCAGAACTGGGCTGCGATGTTGCTTTAAGCCCCGCAGGTGCGTCTGTGGTCCATTCTGGTGGGAACCACATGTTGAGAGTCCCCTAAAATCCAGTCCCCTTCTTTCACAGTCTGCGGAATCAGACATGTGATTGATGTATAACCTGATGGGCTCCTATAGGATGAAGGGGAAGCCAGACCTCAGCTCTAGCTCATCTGATCGCAGGCCTGGTCTGGGAGCCTGGGGCCCACTCTGTGGCCACGCTCCACTGGGGGAACAACCATGCCCACCCCCAGGGATGGGAGGCCATCCGCTGGTCTCCAGCCCAGCCTTGACGCGCTTCCCAGAAGGGTGCACGGTGTCTCCTAGTGTTCCAGGCCAGCTTCTGAGCATTGCAGGGAGCGGACAGAACCCCACGGACTCTGTCATTTGGTGATTCGGTCACAGACATGCATAAGACACAGCCACTCCCACGCAGGAAGCACAAGGTCTAGCGAGGGAGGCAGACCCGTAAATGAAGCAACCTAGGCAGGGCTGTCTGCATAATGCTCTGACCAGGGAAGCCTCCCAGCAGAGAGGAAGGTGTGACCTCCCCTCCCCTCCTTAGAAGCACCAAATAATAACCATAACAAACACTCAGAGAGCCCATACTGAGTGCGCTAATGAGCTTCCAACCAGGGAAGCTCATTAGAGACTAAGGGCCCAGGGTTTTATTGAGGGCTGGTCACATGGACACCTCACCTCCTGCCTGGCATGTATCCAAAATCCAGACTCCCAGAAGGAAGGCAGGTGTTCAGCATAAACCCTGTTGTTTGTGCAAATAGTTGAGGCTCCATGAGTCAGTCCCTCTTATCAGTTGATGGTGGGAACCCGCCTGAACCCTAAGTTCCCAGACAGCAGACAAGCAGACACACCAACCTTATAAGCATGCCTTTGAAAGGATCACTGTCAGTACTGCTATCTTAGCTCTTCTTACCCTCCTCACTGGAGAAGTGAAGAATCTGCAGAACAGAAAATTTAAGAAACTTGTCTAAGGAGCCACAACGAGTGAAGGGCAGGGCCACGATCCATACCCAGGCCAGCCTACTCGGAGTTTCTGCCCCAACCACTGTCCAGTGCTGCCTTTCTGATTATTAAAGGTAGCGTCCTGGGGCATATACAAGTGGAATTTCAGGGGAGAAAGGAATTCTGAGACGAGAGTTGTGCAAAGGCCAGGAGAGAACTTGGATTTTGGGGGAGAGGGCTAAGAGTTGGCTGAAGAGGGAGCTGCAGGGCTTCCTGGTGGAGATGACAGTAAATAGGGATCAGTAACCCTTGAGTTCCATGAAAAGGAGGGCGCACTTCACCCTGTGGGCCCAGGGGCTGGAGTGGTAGACGTGAGGTGCGTAGCTGTCAACACCTTTCAAATCGAGAGGGATATCATGGGAATGGCATGGAAGACCTGGTTCATTTTCCTTTGTTCATCCATCCTTTTGCTCAAATGCCAGCTCCGTAACTAAGTGGTTTTGGCTGAGTCTCTTACACCCCAAGCACCTTGTGGAAGGATCTCAGCTGTAGGGTGTGGGGTGTGATCCCTGCCTGTCCTGCTTTATCGGTGGCTGTCCCAGGGCCCTGTGGGTGGAAACCTGGTCCAGAACAGTGGGCTCGTGGTGAGAAGATGGGCTGTCGAACGGGGCGGTCCCAGAAGAACCACTGGCCACTGCAGCTCCCCAGCCACTTCCTCTCCCAAAGCCCTGTCTTCTGCGTTTGGGAGGCCAGCTCAGCCGGCCCTGGGTCAAAGAGATGGAACCCCGCTTCAGGCAGCTCAGGGACTGATCCAGAGCCTCCCCTCAGGTTTTGAAGGGAGCCAGTCCCCTCTCCCCTCTAAGAGGAGCTCTAAGAACAATCGAGCATTACCCTCTACAAGTCCCTCTTGTAGTGCAGTGCCCTCTACAAGTCCTTGGCTGCTCTTTCCTGATAGGCAGCTTGATGAGGTCAGAGAGATCTGGATTTGAATCCCATCTCTAGCTTTTCATTACTGTGTGATCTCAGGCAATCTCCTAACCTCTCTGGGCCTCAGCTTCCATATCTGTAAAATGAGTTAATAACACACAGCAATGTGAGGGTTAGATGAATCTGGCGGCCATACCTGAGCTCCCAGCAGCAGTGAGCTGGAGACCCTGTAGGACTGTGACCCAGGGATGGCTCAGCAGTTCAGGGTCCCCATCAGGAAATCCTCATCACGTTTATGTTTCAGAAAAACCAGAAACCCAGATGTTGGGGGCAGAGGTAGGCAGGAAATGTACAGGGGACCCTTGAACTGGGCATTGAGACACTGGGGTTTTCATTCCAGCTCTGCCACTGACTTGCTATGTGGGTGAGAGTAGGACACGTGTCTCTCTGGGCCTTGGTTTTCTCAGAGTCAGATGAGACCTAATAATTTGACCCAGAACTCAGTTTTGAAAGGACAGAATAAGGCTTGTTAATTTAAGGCAAAGGCTTCCCAGGTGAAACAGTGGTAAAGAAACCACCTACCAATGCAGATGATACAAGAGATGTGGGTTCGATCCCTGGGTCAAGAAGATCCTCTGGAAGAGGGCATGGCAACCCACTCCAGTATTCTTGCACGGAGAATCCCCATGGATAGAGGAACCCGGCAGGCTACAGTCCACAGGGTCACAAAGACTCAGACATGACTGAGCGACTGAGCACAGTTCAGGCAAAAGTAGCATCTGAGTGGACAGCATTTCAGCAAGTACTCGTGTACCCCCAAGTTCCTGAGTGATCTAAATGATTGACATCTGAGTTAGTGTGGACGTGGACGCGCTCTCAGGAACTGACAGGCACTCTGTCACTCTGGAAACCTTTTTCTGTTGTGTTGCCTTTTCCCTTGTTTGAATGGATCTGTACTTTCCGGAGATAGTTGCCCATTCTCTCTCTCTCTTTAAAAGTTTCCTTTAAAATTACAAAATTAAAATCACTCTTATTCCAGACACTGGCAAATCCCCACTGTTAACGTTTTGGTCTTTATCCTTTATCTTTTTTCCCTGAGTATATTTCCTTGCTACTGATGCATCTTAAAGATTAGATTTGACTGTCTGAGAGCACAGTCTTCACCTAGTGATACAGGCCAGACCCCCGTGTGTCCTGGTGAGCGTCCCACGTGGCCACTCTCAGGCCCCAGGAAGGCAGCAAGAGCTCAGCTCTGGGGTCGCTGGACAGGGGAGTGAGGGCCTGCCCAGGCTGGGCGGTATAGACTATGAAAAGACTGCAGATGTCCTCCTGAAATGCAGGTAATAGAGGAAACAATAATAAAGCACCCCCTGTGCTGCCCTCAATTAAACACCAGCTACATGCTAACGATATGCCAGGCACTCTCCCCTTGGTATACCCCATCACCCGCAGTAGTCAGCAAATATTTGAATTCTTACTACCATCTGTCAGGCACTTGCAGGCCAGGGGCTGAGAGAAGCAGACCTTCCTGACCCCAGGGCCTGTGTGCTTCCCACCGGATCACAAGACCTCCTGTCAGAAGGCCCCCCTGCCTGGGGGCAGAAAGGGGCCACTCTGAGGGACTTCCGCTCCCCTTTGGGAACTCTGGGCTCTGTGGAATGCCCCAGGGGTGGCTTCCAGAACTGGCTGCCACCCAGACTGCTAGGTAGCCCCCACCATGGCGGTACTCAGAGGCTCAGCTGCAAAACAGTGCTGCCTGTGCCCCACAGTCCCTGGGAAGGCCAGCAGGATGATACTCTGAGACAGTACTGACAGCCCCTCCTTTTGCAAGTCTGTGGGGCTAGGCAGGTTATGGGCAGAGAAGGCCTGAGCTCCAATGGCAGACAAACTCAGGCTTCAGTCTGGCTCTGCCCCTTGCTTACTATATGATAGAACCTTGGGACTTCTCCAGGCCGTGCCATGCATGCCAGCCTGCAAAATAAGGATGCAGTGGAGACTTTGCAGGGTTATTGGGGGAGAAAGATTTACACTGGATAATAGTTGCATAGCCCTAGACAGTGAGAAGTATACAGTGGATCTAGGGTGCATGCACGCTAAGTCCCTCAGTCGTGTCTGACTCTTTGCGACCCTGTGGACTGTAGCCACCAGGCTCCTCTGTCTTTGGGATTCTCCAGGCAAGAATATTGGAGTGGGTTGCCGTGCCCTCCTCCGGGGAATCTTGCCAACCAAGGATCGAACCCATGTCTCCTGCATTGGCAAGCGGATTCTTTACCACTAGCACCACCTGGGAAGTCCAGATATAGGTAAGGTAGCCACTGTTATGGGGTCGCACAGAGTCAGACATGACTGAAGTGACTTAGCAGCAGCAGCAGCAGCCACTGTTATAGCTAGCCTGTTATAGCCACTGTTACAGTCAGTACTTCTGTAACCTTTGCCTAAACTTTGAAAATTCTTCCAACATTCCTCAGTTGTTCCTATAGCAACCTGTGAGTTTAGTATTATTAGCCCCACTTTACAGATGCAGTAGTTTAAGGGTAGAAGAAGTTAAAGTGTCTACACAAAGTCACATGGCAAGAAAGCGGCAGAAAGGGGGCTTGAATTTAGTTTTCCAGTGTTCAAGATCTGGTCACAGTCAGAAGGAAAGTCTCTGGCAGGGCTGGCCCCAAAAGGTGAGTTTCTGCAGTCAGCCCTTCCCCAAGGCATAGACAGCAGACAGTATCCACCACGGGCTTGTTCAAAACAATTCAAGTGAGGCGGCAGCAACCCTGAAATATCGGGAAACAAGACCCCGGGCACTTGTGCGTGAGTGACGTCACTTAGCAGGCACGGTTGAGACCAAAGTGGCGAGCGTGTCTGCCTTCATTCTGGGTCCCAGAAGGCCGCAGTGCCCTCAGTGCGTGCGGGGGACGAAAGAGCCCCCCGTCTCTGTGGAGCTCTGTCCCTGCCAATCAGTCATCACCCAGGTCCCCGCACTGCCAAGGGACCCTGACCCTCCAGTATCACATCGCAACCTGGGGGGCTCATGAGAAATGCAGATCCCCAGGCCCCCCAACACCCAGTGACCCTGAATCTCTGGGGCTGGGCCTCAGCAAAGCACAGCTCTCGCAAGTATTCTGATGCTTACAGGTTTGAGAACCACTGCTTTAAAAGCAAAGGGCCCAAAATACTTGTTTGTCTTTTTCCTTTGAACGAGCAAAGTGAATTATCTCTGGCTGTTGTTAAAGCAGATGTAGGCAGGATCAAGTAGAGGAGAAAGCCAGGCTCTGGAACCAGATAAACCTGGGCTCACATTCCTGCTTGGAACCTTGCTAGCTGGTAGCCTCAGCTAGTCCTGGGACCTCCCCGTGTCTCCATTCGCTGCTCTGTACAATGGGGACGACACTGCCTTCCTTGTACTGTGCCTCTCTTGAAAACTTGAGATAAATGGATATCACGTGCCTAGCTCAGCACCTGAGCCATAATCAGTCTTTGCCAGTCAGAGCTGCGATGTGATGCACACAGCTGGCAGACCTACAGGTTTGTATGGAGGGTGCTCCCTCCAGATGCTCTGCGCCAGGCAGACCCCGGGCACCGGGGGCTTGCCCACAGCCCCCTCGCCTGGAAACCGCGCCCCGCTGGTCTCACGCACAGCTGCACCAGTCGGCCACTCTCTGTGTTTCTCTACTGTCCCCTTCATCGATGCATGACTCATGGCTTCATTCATGTCTCCATGTGTGTGTAGAAACCTAGGCAAGCAGCCATTCCTAGGGACATTGCAGGACAACCTCATTGAGATGGACATTCTCAGCGCCTCCCGACATGATGGGGCTTACAATGACGGGTAGGTGACATCCCCACACTCCTCCCCTCTGTGTGTGCTCTCCCTGTGGCTCCCACTCCTGCATGCTGACCCTGAGACCTTTCCCTGGGACCTCCTGGGGGAAGTGATGAGGCCATGTTGCATGCCCATCCCCAAGCCCGTGTTCAACTTGCGAGAGTTTATCCTTGGAGTACCCTATCCCCCAGCATATTAACAGCAGTCTTGTTAATATGGCGCTCCCGGCATCTCATTGGCTGCCTCTGACATCCGGAAGCCATCTCATGTAGCCACCTCTATGCAGCACAGGCCCTGTGTTGTATGTATGCTGGCCCTGGCGTTGTATTCTGTGGCCCGAGGCCTCTTGCACCCCAGCCGGGTACAAGATCCCTCTCAGTCTTACCTTCTGCCCTAAGACTTCAGGGGCATGCAGTACAAGCAGTGCACCCCGTTTCCCAGGCCGTGTCCCAGTCCTGCCATGGCCATAGTTAAAGACAGGCTGTGGAGGATTTCCTGGCACCTAGTTTGGCCACAGCCATGTGCTTTGACCTTGCCGTGCTGCCCTCAAGGGAATAGCCAGGCTGCAGGACGCAGTTGCCCATCTGTCCTCTGCCACAGCTGTTACCAGGGGCCTGGAAGGCAGCAGACTGGCTTCTGAGCAGAGTTCTTTGAAGGCCTTTGCTCCCATTCGCTATGTAAGAGCCACTACAGGACTCTTGACCTTGGCAGAGCTTAGCAGTGGTTTCTTTGTTCCCACTCCTACCAAAGTGAAAGTGAAACTGAAAGTCACCCAGTCCTGTCCGACTCTTTGCAACCCTGTGGAATATACAGTCCATGGAATTCTCCAGGCCAGAATACTGGAGTGCATAGTGTTTCCCTTCTGCAGGGGATCTTCCCAAACCAAAGATCGAAGACCCAGGTCTCCCACATTGCAGGCAGATTCTGTACCAGCTGAGCCACAAGGGAAGCCCAAGAATACTGGAGTCGGTAGCCTATCCCTTCTCCAGAGGCTCTTCCCGACCCAGGAATCCAACAGGGATCTCCTGCAGTGCAGGCAGATTCTTTACCAACTGAACTATCAGGGAAGCCCAACCCCCTCTAAAAAAAAAAAAAAAAGTTGGTATACCATTCCTCCACAATGGTACAAAAGCAAAGGATGTTTTGGAGGGAGAGGAAAACTGGTGGTTTCATAATCTCTGGGGGAAGGGTGGGGGGAACAGAGTAGGATTTTAGGTATTTTCTAAGTTACTGCAATAATTTTAGAAGACAGCTAGTTCCTTCTCCAAGAAAACAGCATCCCAGCCCCCCGTGGCTTCCCAGGAAAAGGATCTCAGCGCCCAGCCTTCTGTCCAGCTGGGGTGGGTTCCCCATGGGCAGGGCTGTCCCACCCGTGTTTTCGTAGAAACGTGTCTCCGTGTGCCCTGTTCTGTAGTCCGGCACATGATCTTCCTTTCTCTCTGTCCCTGCGTCTCCTCCGTGGCGACTCTCTCTCTCGCCCCATCTCTCTAGGCTCTTCTGCATGCTTCTTCTACCGCTGCCTCCACCCTGAGGTCAGCGTGGGCTCCCAGGGAGCTGGCTAACCCTGCCGCCCCCCGGCTTCTCTCCGTCCACAGGCACTTCCTCTTCAAGCCGGGAGGCACCTCCCCGCTCTTCTGCAGCTCGGCGCCGGGCTACCCTCTGACGTCCAGCACGGTGTACTCGCCGCCGCCCCGGCCCCTGCCCCGCACCACATTCTCCCGCCCGGCCTTCAACCTCAAGAAGCCCTCCAAGTACTGTAACTGGAAGTGCGCGGCCCTGAGCGCCATTGCCATCTCGGCCACACTGGTCATCCTGCTGGCGTACTTTGTGGGTAAGTACCCCCCAACCCCAGTGTCCCTGGGGGCCCCTTTGGCCCAGAGGGTGGTGACCGAGATATCTGTGGGCAATCAGAGCTTGAGGGGTGAACTGCGTGGGCTGGGAGCCCTGGGCTGGCCGGTAATGACCCCCCTGTACCCCAAGACTGTCAAGGGGGGCTCCAGGACCGTCCCCTCCTCCTGCATGTACACCAGGAAGGCGGTGTGCGTGTCCATCCCGTCGGCCCCCTCATGTGATGGAAGCCTGGCATCAGGCATCAGCACTCATCACTGGCTTTTGAGGTGGTCGTCTGTGACATGACTGTCATGGGTGGCAGTCGCTAGAAACAAAGTGGCAAGCTGGGAGGCTCGAAAGCAGGCTGGCCTCTCCTGTGGGTGCCACGCCGCTGCAGCAAGGAGCAAGGAGGAGGCCGCGGGCCCTGGGGCTGGAGGGAAGCTGCCACAGAGCGGGCTGTGCTGACCTCAAGCCAGGAAAGCGGGTCTGAACGTGAGGGTCTGGCCAGGGCTTCTGGGGGAGCCGAGGTCCAGTGGGAGACCGCAGTTGGGAAGGGCCCCCATGAGTGGTTGGCGCTAGCTGAGGGGGACACAGGCCGGGGGGCGGCACAGACCGGCCTGCCTACGTTACCCCAGGGCTCCCACCATGTAACGCACTCCTCTAGGCCCAGCGCTGTGCCTGCGACACCCCCACTGCGTGCTCTTCTGATGTGTTTGCAGCACAGTCGGGTGTCCTGCTTCCGACCCCCACCTTTGGTCTTTGGTCTGCTCCCAGGAAGGACATTACTCCGGAGAGAGGCGTGGAGTCCGCTGCCTTTCTGTAAATCAGCCTGTTAGTAACGGCATCCACCAGGGTTGGCTTAACCCTCTGTCCTTCCCAGTCTTCAGGTTCTATCATTATAAAATGTATGGTAGGTTAGGCCAGCTTGAGAAGGCCTGGAATCCACGCTCAGGCATTCTGAGATCCTTCTGTTAGCAAAGGAAACCTTTCTGAATAAACCCAATAAATAGAAATGAAACTCACTGGCAGAAACCCGAGGAAGATAGAGTGCTGCCCACTGTGGAAAAGGACTGTGTGACAAGCGAAGTCATCGTGGACGGGAGAGGACTGTCTTGAGAGGTGGTAGGCACTGTCACGAGGAATGATGAATAGAGCATGGCTCCCACCTGTTTGGGATGCAGGGAAGAGACTCAAGCCTGAGTGGGGGGTCTGGGTGATGTAAGCTGTAAAGTCACTTCGCTCTCAAGATCTTTAAGTAAAAAGAAGTAATCAGGAAGATGATAACCCTGCGAACAAAGACGCCTTAAACATCTGGAGCTGCAGCAAGCCTTATCTGGCATGCTGGGTCTCTTCTCCGCTTGTGAAGATTGGGTTGGAGAATTTCATGGCATCGAGGTCAGGTTGGCATATGTGTTTATCTGCTCTTCTGTCTGATTGATTAGCTGTGGCCGCCTTGTAAAGCTGGGCTGAGAAACCTCCCAAGGCTTCATTCAGACTCCATGGAAGAGTCTGTGACTGATTGCTGGTGTCTGTTGTGGTCACAGGAGTGGAGAATATTGATGACAAACCACGTTTATTTGCCACCCCTGCTCTGGGCCGTTGGGTAAAAAGGAACAGCCAAACCGGGAGCAGTCAGCTCCCAGCCGGGTTCTGCAAGAGGTTCAGGATTGATATAGATTGGGTTACCGGGGAGGGTTGTGCGGTTCCAAGCACAGCTACCTGGCACAGCAGTTCCTCTGTGGCATCACCAGTTCTGTAACCCCACTGACCACTAGCACAGCCCTTGCTTTTTACTGACATTATTATATTTCATAGATGAGTTGACTTTTTTTTTTTTTGGCTAATTCCAAACTCCTAATTTACCCCTGTCCCCACCTTTCTCCTTTGGGAACCATAATATTTTTTCTAATTTATTTTTATTTGAAGGACAATTGTTTTATAATATTGTGTCGGTTTCCGTCATACATCAACATGCATCAGCCATAAGTATACATATGTCCCCTCCATCTTGAACATCCCTCCCACCTCCCACCCTTTCCCACCCCTGTGGGTTGTCACAGAGCCTCAATTTGAGTTCCTTGAGTCATACAGCAAATTCCCACTGGCTATCTGTTTTACATATGGCAGTGAACACGTTTCCGTGCTCCTCTTTCCATTTGTCCCACCCTCTTCTCCCCGCTGTGACCACAAGTCTGTTCTCTGTGTCCCCATCTCCAGTTCAGTTCAGTTCAGTTGCTCAGTCATGTCTGACTCTCCGCAACCCCATGAATCACAGCACGCCAGGCCTCCCTGTCCATCACTAACTCCCGGAGTTCACTCAAACTCATGTCCACAGAGTTGGTGATGCCATCCAGCCATCTCATTCTCGGTCGTCCCCTTCTCCTCCCGCCCCCAACCTTTCCCAGCATCAGAGTCTTTTCCAGTGAGTCAACTCGTCGCATGAGGTGGCCAAAGTATTGCAGTTTCAGCTTTAGCATCAGTCCTTCCAATGAACACTCAGGATTGATCTCCTTTAGAATGGACTGGTTGGATCTCCTTGCAGTACAAGGGACTCTCAAGAGTCTTCTCCAACACCCATCTCCAGTACCGCCCTGCAAATAGGTTATAGATGAGAAGACTTTTGAACAAGCAGTGTCACTGTTCATCAAGAGACAACAACTTGTTTTGTGTTAAAGTCGTAAGGTTTATACTGTACACTGTGTAACTTAGTTCAGAAAGAAAGTCCAAGTCTTTATTTGATTAAATAACCTTTCTTTCTGCCATCCATCCCATGGGCTTCTTCCTCTCCCATTTAGTAAAACTACATCATCAGCTATCTAAAAGTAGGGGCTACTGTGGGAGCTAGTGAGCTTCCTGTCTAGGAAGAGTGCAAATAGTGCTTAATGACCACGTAAGCAAGACAAAGATTCATTCACTGAAGAGGGCTTGTCACTGGAGGACCTTTCATTTTCCTTCCCACATTGATAATGTCAAACTCCAAAAATAGTCACAACCTAGAACCAGAGAGTTATGTTTTATTTGTTGGAAATTTTTAGGACGTCAAGCCTGAGAGACAGACTCTCAATAACCCTGACATAGTTGCTCCGAGGAGGTAGGCGGGAGGGTGGGAATCAGGTTATACTGAAGTTTGCAGCAAGGGACAGGTAGCCTGAATATCAAAAGATTGTTGTTAATTAAGGAAAACCTGGTATCTCAAGGAATTTGGCACTTTTCTATGTATGGGAGGATGAAAGAGGCTGGGCTCCCTGAAATCATTCCTCCCATATGTATCTCAGCTATCTGGGGTAGGCTCCTGCTTCTTGATTTTTCGCATCCTTAGTTCCTTGTTCACCTTAGGGAGTAGCAGCAGCTGCTGGATCATAAGCATTGTTCTCCCTTTTGGGTTTCCTCAGGGCTCAGAAATTCACGCTTGGGGGCCTGAAATTGATGATGACTGCAACATCCTTGTTTACTGATATGGCAGGAAATACTCCATTTCACAGTAGTCTTAGAATCTACAATTTTGTGAATATTCTTTTTCATTCAGCAAACCAAACAAGGTGCCTTCTTTGAGTCAGGCACTGTGCTATGCCAGGGCCAACAGCATGTCCCCTACTCTTGAGGTGCTGGTAGCTTAGAAGCAGCGATGGATCCAACGTGACCCCGTAGTATGTTACCTGGTCATGGGAGACAGCTGCGGAAATACCCAGCCCCTTCCAGGAGGGGACCTGAGGAGGCTTCCTGTCAAACGTGCTGTTTTAGCTGAGTCTTCAGGTCACAGCCAGAAGTAGACATGAAGGAAAGGAATTTCACACTAAGGGACACTTCCAAGTCTTGAAAGAAGGCGATCTGGTGGCAAAGACATTTTCTGTTTGAAGCCTTTGAGGGGTGTGGGGGTCCCGATTGGAGCTAATGCAGGAGAGAGTGGTCAGATTCTAAAGATCACCGTGGAGGCCAAGTTAAAGATCTTACTGGACGGGCAACAGGGAACTGCTGAAGGTCTTGAAGCCCTGGCAGGACACGTTTGTCTTAGAAAGTTCAGGGCAGAGGGAGGAAGAATGGGCCCTTCTGCCTAAACAAGTCAGGAGACAATGAGGGCTTCAATTGAAAGGGTGACAGTATTGGGGGGTAGGGGGGTGGTTGAGGTCGATTTGGGAGAATTTGGGTCTCAAGTCAGGAGAGGTCAGTCCACTGAAAAGGTGTCCCTGCCAAGAATAAATACATCCTTCTGCCAAAGACTGAGGTATATAGACAACTTAATATGGGAGTTGAGGTTCCATATCCAAGGGCCAGATCAGAGAGGCAAGCCTGGGGGCTTCCCTCTGTTAACCTGGAGACTCAGTGAGGAGATTTGAGGGCAGAGCTCACAGCAGGCCTGAGAGTCTGGATTCCATTCCCAGCTCAGCCACCGAGCAGCTGTTTCTCCTTGGGCAACTTACTTCTTCCCCTGAGTCCTGATTTTTCCCTCACAGTCCACTACCTCGGAAGGATACTTCCGAGTCCAGAGGAAGAGTGAGCTAAGGCCGTGACTGCATTGCAGGTGCCAGCCGGGTCCCACGAGTCCTCAAGGGCTGGGTTGGCAGCCTTGTGCTTGCTCTCCAGCTGCTTGGCTCTCCAGCTACCAGGGCCAAGGATGAGCTCGTGTTGGCTTGGCCATCATCTCAGGCCGTGATGACTAACTTATAAAGATCTATCAATTATTCAAAATCAAATTAATTGTCTCTGCCGTGCACAAATATCCTTCACAAAGACTTTTGCCAGCAGACCAGCTGATCTCATCAACAGGCAAGAAGCACAGATCTTTAATTAGATTTTTGATGAAAAATTGTGTTTAATTTCAAGTATAATCAATTATTAATTACTGTAATGAGCGAGTCTGACTGGGTTTACTAATTAACTCATTTAAAAATTATGAATAACCTTTTCATTTGTAATTATTTTTTACATCCTATCAAGTTCCAGAGAAGAATTGCATCACCTCACCAGCAGAGAGGGAGTTGAAAACAGGGCGGGAAAGAGTTGTTCTTTCTCCGGGGTCTGCTCAGGGCTGCCACATCTGGATGGGGCTCAAAATCCACTTGACTTTCAGTTTCTTAGTTGGAAAGTTTATTGAGAACGAAGCAACTGGTGACCTTTCATTTGTAGGCACATTGGCCGCTGTTTCATAGGAAGATGGAGAAGCTGGAGTCGGCACTGATTACCCATAAAGGTTGCAGGACCCAGGGCCTCACCTTTGGGCTGTCTTCTCATCCCCTGGGATGTTACTGTCTGCTCTGCCCTGGGCTGGTAACCTAGGGAGGACCCTCACTGAGCCTGGGGAATCTCTTAAGGATCACACAAAGATGTGTGATTTTTGCCTCCGAAGGATGCCCTTTTCAGAGAGGCCACCACTGGGGTGGGTGCCTTGCCTTAGTCACCCACTCTCTCTGTGAAGGTTTTCAGGTTGGTTCAGTCTCCATTTGCATACCCTGCCTTTTCTTTGCCAAAGAAAAGAAATCTGTTCACAGAACAAAATGGGGGGAAAAGGGTGTGAGGGAAAGGTTTGTTGTAAGTCAGACCATGAAACTTGTGCCGTCGTGGCAATAATGCTTTATTTGATAGTATTTAATCATTTTAAAAACATTTCCACCCCAAGAAGCAGTGTGGTTTAGAGTAGTAGAAATAACAGGGGTCACTTTTTGTGATTAATGATCAGGGCAGTTAGCTTCGATCATACCCTGTCCACACGGCCCTAACTCTTCTAAGCGCTTTGCTTGTGTTTTCTCATTGAAATCTCCCAGCGGCCTGTGAGTTATTATCCCCAAATTACAGATAAGGACATGGAAACCCTGTGGACTTAAGTAACTCATCCACTGTTACACAGTCAATGGCTAGACTGTGCGCTCAGCCTCTTGAGCTGATGCTTTTAATCTGTTTTTTTCCCTCCCTTCTGAGCTCACAGTCTTAAGCTTTATGCTGTAACTTTCTCATCTTAATAGTGTAGTATTAGTCACTCAGTCGTGTCCGACTCTTTGCAGCACCATGTCCAACCTGTTGACAGAGTTCAACAGGTTCCCCTGTCCATGGAATTCTCCAAGTAAGAATACTGGAGTGGGTTTTCTATTCCCTTCTTCAGGGGATCTTCCGATCCAGAGATCAGACCTGGGTCTCCTGCACTCCAGGTATATTCTTTACCATCAGAGCCACCAGAGAAGCCCATCTTAGTATCTGATATTCTAAATGTTTGCTCTGTACCTAGCATTGGTCCAAGCCATTACTAAACAGTTATCATCTCTCTGAACACTCACAACAGTTCTGTGTGTTCTGGAAGAGGAAACTAAAGCTCAGAGAAGTTAACGCTTTGCCAGGGTCACACAGCTGGTAAGTGACATAGGGTTTCAAAGGCCATATTCTCAGCCAGTAGCTCAGATGATGAAGGATCAGAAAACCCCATTCAGGCCCTGACTCTATACCTTGCTGGCTGTGTAAACTTGAACAAGTGGCTTAACCTCTCTGAACTTCAGTTTCCACTTTCCCTATGGCTGATGTGGCTGGAATGATTTTTATAGGAGAGGAAACCGAGGGTAGCATTGTGGTTGAGAGCCTGAGTTCTAAAATAAGGTTGTGCTCTGCAGTACTTAGTCACTCAGCTGTGTCCGACTCTTTGCGACCCCATGGACGGTATGTAGCCCACCGAGCTCTTCTGTCCATGGGGATTCTCCAGACAAGAATACTGGAGTGGGTTGTCATGCCCTCCTCCATGAAATAAGGTTGCCTGCTTTCAAGTCCCAGTTCAGCTGCCTAATGTGCTTTGAGACCTCAGGCAAGTTAATTTAACCTCTCTTAGCCTCATTTTTGGAGAAGGCACTGGCACCCCACTCCAGTACTCTTGCCTGGAAAATCCCATGGACGGAGGAGCCTGGTGGGCTGCAGTCCATGGGGTTGCTAAGAGTCGGACACGACTGAGCGACTTCACTTTCACTTGTCACTTTCATGCATTGGAGAAGGAAATAGCAACCCACTCCAGTGTTCTTGCCTGGAGAGTCCCAGGGACGGGGGAGCCTGGTGGGCTGTCATCTATGGGGTGGCACTGAGTTGGACACGACTGAAGAGACTTAGCAGCAGCAGCAGCCTCAGTTTACCCATCTATAAAATGGGGATAATCATATTGGCCACTTCATGGGGTTTTGTGATGTTCTAGTAAGATAATTTGCATAAAGCAGCTATCCTACTGCCTGGCACAGAGTAGACTCTCAAGAAATGTTAGCTACTGTTATGATTATTATTAGGGTCATTAGTACTGTTAGCATCCCATGGAAAAGAGTAAGTCTTGAGAGAGAACTTGGGCCAGCATCATCTCACATCAGCGCCTGAAGGCTCCCCAGCCTGTGTTAGTCACAAGGGCAGCTGCCAGAACAACCAAGGGGACCTGTCAGAAAGCATTTGTAGGGATGTCTCTCTGTTCCAGGGAAGCAGCCACAAGAATCATTACCCCAAAGCACCTCACGTCATTTCTTTAACTAGGACAATTGTTGATTTTTGCTTCCCTGCCAGTCACCTCTATCCAGATAAAACCAACAGCTCCCCTCGAGTTCTGAATCTCTGCATAAAAAGCAGACACTGAGGACTGCAAAAGAGCATGGAGTCATATCTTGAGGACTCTTCAAGCACCTATCTAGCCAGATCAGCCTTTAATTCAGGAGATTTTTTAAAAGGCTTGTTAATAATACAAAAACCAGGAAGAGCGTTACATTTAAATGGAGACCCAGAGGTTACCCTGGGATGCTGGTTTGTTTTGTTGTCAGGTCCAGGTCCCTCCAGAGGGTGGGGCCTCATTTGCTAAAGATATCAGGTGTTCTGATCTGACTTCCCAGGTGGCTTAGCAGTAAAGAACCTGCCTGCCAATGCAAGAGATGTGGATTCAATCCCGGTCAGAAAGATTCCCTTGAGGAGGGAATGGCAACCCATTCCAGTGTTCTTGCCTGGGAAATCCCATGTACAGAGGAGCCTGGCAAACTACAGTCCATGGGATCTCAAAGAGTTACATACAGCTGAGTAACTAAACAGCAGCATTCTGTTTGGAAGAGAAGATGGAATTCAGTGGAAATAGTTCTGCCACCCTCCAACTGGGTGACTCTTCTGAACTTTGGTTTCCTCATCTGCCCCTGGGAAGAACAGGAGTACTTCCCTCTGGAGGCTGTTCAGCAGGTTAAATGAGGCATGTGACAAAGAAGGAGTCTCTTGCTGGCGACCTCGGGAGACTGCTACTACCTGTCCTTGGACCTCAGTTATCTCAGCCGAGGATGGGGTGGGAGTAACTGATCCTTTTAGGTCCTTTCCAGTCTGCAAATTGGTGCTCATAGGAAATTGAGCCAAAGCACTGAGGGTGCAGTCCCAAGTGTGGGCTGCAGCAGCCTCTGGGTAACTGCAGAACATTCCGACATGCTCCAAAACCATGAGGGACTCTGTTAAAATCAGGTTGCATTTTTCACCTCCACCAGCAGCTGACTGAATTGGAAAAAAAAATCAGAATCCTTGTTCAAAGTGGTGATAGTTTAATTTATAAGTGAGAGATGTTGAGCATTTTTTCATGTGTTTGTTAGCCATCTGGGAGAGGGTGAGGGTGGGATGATTTGGGAGAATGGCATTGAAACACGTATGTTGTCATATGTGAAACGAATCACTAGTTCAGGGTCAATGCATGTTATAGGATGCTCGGGGCTGGCATGCGGGGATGACCCAGAGGGAGGATAAAGGGAAGAGGGAGGTGGGAGGGGGGTTCAGGAGGGGGAACTTATGTAAACCCGGGGCAAATTCATATCAATGTATGGCAAAACCAACGAATATAATATTGTAAAATAATTTGCCTCCAATAAAAAATAAATTAATTACCTAAAAAAAAAATTTATAAGTGAGAATGTTGTAGAGCTTAATTGCCGCTTTTCAAACGGCAGCTTCTGGAGAGCATTGCTGGTTGGGATATTATTGTAGTTCATGGTCTGGAAGAGCTTGAGTCATCCAGCTCTTAAAGTCACCTGGGCAGTATTGATAGAGGTGGATTTGGGCACTCAGTGTGACTTGCACAGACTTGGGCAGCCTCCCTCATGCAGGCATGGACCAGGTACACCTATGCACGTGACTTCCTCATGGCAGCAATCCAAGTAGGAGTCTCAGATTTCCCTTCCTGTTTGGTAGCGTGGTCTCCCATCCTAATGTCTTATTCTCTGCTGCAGTTGCTGTTCAGTCACTCAGTCGTGTCTGACTGTGACCCCACAGACTGCAGCACTCCAGGCTTCCCTGTCCTTCACCGTCTCCCGGAGCTCGCTCAAACTCATGTTCATTGTGTTGATGATGCCATCCAACCGTCTCATCCTATGTTGCCCCCTTCTCCTCCTGCCCTCAATCTTTACCCAAATCAGGGTCTCTTCCAATGAGTCAGCTCTTTGCATCAGATGGCCAAAGTGTTGAAGCTTCAGCATCAGTCCTTCCAATGAATCTTCAGGGTTGATTTCCTTTAGGACTGACTGGTTTGAGCTCCTTAATGTCCATGAGATTCTCAAGAGTATTCTCCAACATCACAGTTTGAAGGCATCATTTCCTCAGTGCTAAGCCTTCTTTATAGTCCAACTCTCACGTCTATACATGACTACTAGAAAAACCATAGATTTGACTATAAGGACCTTTGTTGGCAAAGTGGTGTCTCTGCTTTTTAATACACTATCTAGGCTATCTTGGCTGCAGACTCTGTCCCAACACAGTGCTCAGCTCAGTGAGTAGCTGTGCTCAGTGAGATATGACTGAACCAAAGGCTTGCATGATGGTAAAATCTGCCAAGGTGTTTCTGGGCAGAATAGTGTGGGCACAAGCATGGTGGCAGAAATGTGCATTTTATGTCCTAGGCCTCAAGTGCAGGTGAAATGGATGTGAAATGAATAGAGGAACCATTAGAGACAGAAGTCCGGGTGATTGTAGCCCCTGCTGCCCCACAGTTATACCCACTTGGTTCCGCTCCTGCAATATCAGGATCTCAGATGCCATTGGCTTCCTAAGCACAGGCCTGCTGCACTCTGGGCCTGGGTGTTATTAGTGAGCAATAAGGCTCATTTTCTCCCCTTTCTCTTTGACTTCACATCAGGCCTTTTGGATAGAAGCCATAGATTTAGCTTTATAGCCCAAAGAATGGGAAACAGAGATGATTGAACTTGATCTTTTAGGAGGAGGCAAAAGTGATAAAGATACAGAATCCTGTAAAGATACAGAATCCTGTATTAAAGGCTTTCTCTCCAAGATTGAGTCCTTCATGCTGCTCTGTGGGAATTACTAATAGCAAAATATATATAGATTGTTCTCTTTATGACAGACCCCAGACACATATCCTTCAGCCCCCCAAAAGGAGGACTTGAGGAGGCCAGCATGGCTCCCTGCAGTTGTGTGCAAGGCCGGCTCGTGGAGGAGAGGGCAGGCTTGCTCTGTGGGACTAACACAGGCAGAACAGGGACTAAGGGTGAGAATGGTGGGAAGGCTGACTGGCTCAATGAGAAAAGGCTCCTCTCAGAGACAACAGCGTGTGGGGGTGGGCTGCCCGTGTCTGCAGCCAGAGGGGAGACTGTAGTGTCGCAGCTCCGCAGGTCAGTGCTCCCGTCCGCACCGTCCTTCTGCCGTGACTTGCCATGCCACCCACACCAGGACTTGATCTCCTTCAGATGAGTTTCTGCACCTGTAAAATCAGAATAAACAGCCAGGACTAGCTGAAGTGATTAAGCCATTCAGCGTGCTTCAGCTGAGCCTGAAAGAAAATTGTCCGTCCTACAGACCTCCCTCCTTCCCCATCCTTGTTTATCCTCCCGTTGGCAGGACCCCACCAGGAGCCAGAGATCAAGGGAACCCACTCGTCCAGACCATGTGGCTCGGTCCCCCAGGGCACAGAGCAGGGGAGAGAAGGATAAGGTGGGTCTGGAGGGTGAACGGCTAGCATCGGTCTCCCCGCTCTTCAGAGTTCTTGCCCTGGCACCGTGCAGGGCTCTAGACTAGGATCGAGACCCACACCCGAGTCAGGTGTGTCTCCCTTACCTGTGCACCCACTCAGCCACCAGGCCCCGACTGCCTGTTTTTAAAATCAGATTTATTGAGATACAGAAAATTAATGCTTTTGGGGCATCCCATGCTATGGATTCTGACAGCATTGTGTGACCATCGCTACATCAGCACACAGAACATTTCCATCACCCCAAAGGGTCGAGTCAGCCCTCTTTCTCCATCCTCAGACCCCGGCAACCACTCATCCAATCCCCACCTCCATAGTTTTAGGTTCCGTCTTAGAGATGTGTAGCAAAGAAGTGATGTATTTACTGGATTCAAAGATCAGGTGGTACCTACCGTAACCTTCCAACTATAAGGCTTCTAAGTGTTGTTGAGAACATTTTAAGGTATAACTTTAGAATTCAAGATATGAAGGCAAAGAGCTGAAACATTTTAGGTTTCTCTGTGTCGTACTTGACCTCCTTAGAGGACTGCAGCCAAGACCACCATGTCGTCAGCATGAATCCACAAGTGTCCGTCCCCCTCCCTTTTTCATGGGCCATCTTTTCAGGCACATATTTCTAAGTGTTAACACAGAAGTCTCGTTCTAGTCAAGTTTGATGCCTTTATCATATTTGCGCCGTTATTATGCCATTGCTTTCCTCTATTTCCAACTGTTGGCTGTTCTAAACAGCACTTCAGTGACCAGAGAGAAAGAAAACCTGCTTTTTTTTCCTTCTTTCACTGACTTTGGGGAGGGGGTGCTTCCCTGAGCAGGATTTCTGGGTCACAAGGTATAAACAGTTCAAAGCTCTCGTGACTCAACTGCTAAGGGTTCCTCAGAAGGATAGGACTGAATCCCTGGGTCTCCAGCTAAGTACCCAGTTTCCCTGCCCGTTTGGGGCTTTGTGTCTGTCTGCTCTTGGGTCAGCTGGTCCAATGAATGCAGGTCAGGGAGGTTACAAGTGGCCCTGAGACCCAGAGAGGTAAAGGAGCTTCATTTGTGGAGGGAACCACCCGCCTTCTCCCAGTCAGCCCCTTCCGAAAGCTTAGCTCACGTGTCCCTTTCTCAGCGAAGCTACTCTGATGACCTCACACTAGACCAGGACCCCAGTCGTAGGCGCTCACGGTGCCAGGAGCCTCACCATCATCGCAGCTGGGGCCTGGGTCTTAGCCCGGCTCAGCTCTGTCTCCACTGAGACTGTAAGACTTACACTGTAGACAAGCTCCGTGGGGGCGGGAGTGATTTCTGTCTTGTCTAGCGCTGTGGCCACAGCTTCTCGTACCAGCGTGTGGCAGGATGTAGCCTGTGTTCAGCAAAAGTGTGTTGAAGGAGAGAGAGGAGGCAAGAATGTTGACAGATATCACAAGGCGTGGAGTGGAGGGAGAGAAAATGGTAAGCATAGAAGCTTAGGCACTTACAGGGAGCAGAGACCAAAAGTCTAGAGGCAGGGAGATCGCAGGAGAGTGAAATGCGGTTACTGGAAACGAAGGGAAAGGAGGGCGGAAGGCAGGGGTGGCGTGAGGCACAGACCTGGCCATGGACCCTCGTCTGTTCCTTCCAGCTGTGAGACTGAAGTGAGAAGCTTGCTCTCTGAGCCTTGGTTTCCTCCTCCAGTGAAAGCAAATAATAGGCTATTGCAAGGAGGCTGTGACAAAAGGGCACCTGCTTCTTTCTAACAAGAGCCACTAATGAATGAAATCTGTCTTCCCCTCCCACCAGCCAACAAGGTATGTGGACTGTAAGGGCCAAACAGTCCTCAGTTTGGAAATGTCTCAAAGAAGAAAGGACCTGAGTTTGTTAGTATATTCATGTTTTGTAACAACAGCAGCTCCAGAGACTGAGAGAGACAGCACACTCTTCCCAGCACTTGGCGGTGGGGTGGCTTGCCCCATGGGTAGGTCCAAGGCCCCTGAAGAGGCAGCATAGCTCATGGTCACTCAGGGACCAAGCTGTGTGTCCAGAGTCCTCCTTCCCCAGCTGTACCCTGGGCGTGTGGAAGAAGAATTGATTTTTCCAGATTTTTAGCATCCTTGGGAAGAACCTGTCCCCAAGTCCTTATTTCTATTCTGAACTAATTACTGTGAAATAACATAATTTAATTGCACTTAGATGCAGAAAGAAAGTGAGAATGGTCTCCCTGATGCCTGTTTTTCCACTCTTGTAAGCACCTAGTTACAGAGAAAAGGTGATACACTCAGGGCTGACTTAGAGCTATAGGCTGGGGACAGAGATGAGGAGACCCAGATCTGCATTGCAGGGGGCGGGAGGGAGGCAAAGAAAGGCAGGAGCAGGAAAGGGGAGAGGAGGTGAGTTGGCCATAGAAAGTGCAGTGTGTCGTTCCTTCTATCAGTAAAACAATGAAACCACAGCTAAATGGCTTCATCCTTCTAAAGACAGCAATGTAGTCTAAGAGCAAAAGCCACACACTTTACATTCTAGTCCTGCTCACACAAGTTTCTCCATCCCTCCACGTCTTGGTTTTCTCATGAATAGTTTTGTCCATTAATATCCAAGAGGTGTCTTGAGCATTAAGAGGCAGAACATCTACAAAGGGTCCAGCCGGGTGGGTGGTCCCTGGTAGGCGCTGAGGATATGCGGGTCTCACTCTTCCAGGCAGCCAGATCACCCAGAGATTTAAGCCACTTTCAGATTCAGCAGCCAGGGGCCATCTGCACACGCAGGGACTTGAGGTAATCTTGGGTGCAGTAGAGGGAGCTTCCAAAGACTGAGGTTCAAGACAGTGAGGAGCATTCCCTGAGCCTGTCCGCAAGGCTCTGTCCTGGGCTACGGGACCGACAAAGCCAGATAAGCTAGCATCACTGCCTTGAGTCTTCCGTGGCTTCATGGAAAGCCAGATGCGTAAGGAGCCGAAGGTAATCGTAGACAGATGGTAAAAGCCTATTACTGGGGTTTGAACCTTATCCCTGTGGGAGTCCAAAGGAGAGAGAAATTCATTGTAACCAGGATAAAATTTACCCAAGGCATTGAGCCTTGCAAATCAAGGAAAATACTGAAAGAGAAGCTAGAAATTGCTTTCTGGAAGAAGGAACAGTCCAAACAAAGGCAAGGGACGCTAGATAGAAATGTTGGCTGTTTTTGGCTCCTGTCTCAGAAGACTGTGTTAAAATACCCATTTGTGCTTTGGACTTACCATGGGCCTCGGTCTCTCTGTTACTGAAGGCTCTCAGCGTGGAACTGCAGAAACCATGGGGACTGCAGGAGGACTCAGGCTGCCCCGCCCCCCCCCCCCCCCCCCAGCTTAGAGCAGAGGCTCCACTGGGCAGATGCCTAAGAAGAAATCCCTAGCCTTCACATGAGGCCTTTCAAACCCATCAATCCTCCCCAGTGTCCCAGCACTGTAGAAGATTATTAACTGCATTTTTTTTTAAATCCTGCAAACCCCAGATGTGGAAACTGAGGCCTGCTGCAATTAAATTACTTGCTTACCTGGAAGGTCAGCTAAGTCATGGAGCTGGGTCTAGAAACCAGGTTTTCTGATTCTAAGTCCTGTGTTCCGTAATTAGACCATGCTGGCTCTCAGAGCCCTCCTCCGATGTCTTCCTCTGCTGCTGCACTCCATCCCTGAGGCCAAGAGCAAACAAGGGGACTTTGCCATCCTCTCCAGGGCTGTCCTCTGCCCCTCCCACCCCCTTCCCTACCATGACCTCCTCTGATCTAACAGAGGTGGCAGCTCACATGCATCAAGGGCTAACCACGTGCCAGGCATGTTCTGCTCCATGCATCTCTCATTAAGCTTTCAATGATCCTACCCATCCAACAGTTATTTGTCAAGTACCAGCCATGTGCTAGGCTTCCTGGGTGGCTCAGATGGTATAGAATCTGCCTGCAATGTAGGAGAGAGACCTGGGTTCAGTCCCTGGATTGGGAAGATCCCCTGGAGGAGGGCATGGCAACCCACACTCTGTATTCTTGCCTGGAGAATCCCCATGGACAGAGGAGTCTGGCAGGCTACAGTCCATGGGGTCGCAAGAGTCGGACACGACTGAGCAAGTAAGCACAGCACAGCCATGTGCTAGGTTCCATTCTGTTCTTATTTCCATCTCATAGATAAGAAACTAAGTCTTGAGGAGAACAAGTCAGTTGTCCAAGGCCACATCACTAGTGAGTGCAAGAACCAGAATTCGCCCCAGAGCCTGCCTTCTTCACAGTATGCTCTATAATTCCCATAGCTGGAGTTGGGCTGGGGTGGGACTGGCGTGGTTTACCGATCTGAACCCATTGCAGAGGATGCAGGGAGCTCCTTACTAAAGAGAGAAATTACCTTTTCTTATGGAAGAAAATGGAGCATCCGCCCCCGCCCCACCCTGGGACGTGCCTTGTGCCAGGATTGCCACGGGTATCCGTGGCATTGAGTGGAGCTGTGGTGTGCACGCAGAGTGCTCCAGGATTGGAGAGCAGAGGAGGCCCAGATGACTTCAGGGACCTCGACACACACTGCTTATTGAGCCCTGACCCTTGTGTTATCTGATTCGCTGTCCTCCAGGCTTCATGGGGCTGTGGCATTAGCTTGTCACCAGTGTAACATTTCATTTCAGAGGAGGCCTTTCCTGCTGGTGTTTGGAGACAGCTAGATTTATTGCGTCTTTGAGCCTGGAGTTAGATTTTGCTCATAGCCTCCAGTGGGGAAAGAGGGGGAAAAAAATGCCAGTATCATTAATTGTGCTCTGGCCTGCGTTTCATCACATTGTCCTAAATTTTAGCATTCAGGCCATCTGTAGAATTTTACAGCAAGACAGGCTCGTTGGACTTGTGTGTGTCTTAGTGTGTGAGTCTCTCTGTGTATATGAGCACATATATGACTCTGCCCACTATGCAGGCCAAAAGGATATTTGAGAGGAGGTAGAGTGGTCAGGTAGCAAAGACTCAAAATGAGAATTTTAAAAGTAGCATTTTTCTTTACCTGAAAACTGAAAATTCCTCTTTGGAAACTTGTTTATGCATCCTCACTTTTCTGTAAAGCATTAAATTCAATAAATTGTTCTGTGCATATCCCTACTTGTGTCGGTCTGGGGCTGCATAGGAAGTTTCCCGTGTAAATCTTTGCGTTCAGTTCAGTCGCTCAGTCGTGTCCAACTCTTTGCGAGCCCATGAATCACAGCACGCCAGGCCTCCCTGTCTATCACCAACTCCCAGAGTTCACTCAAACTCATGTCCATCGAGTCGGTGATGCCATCCAGCTATCTCATTCTCTGTCATCCCCTTCTCCTCCTGCCCCCAATCCCTCCCAGCAGTCTGTGTATTAAACCTGGGTGTTCTTTTTTTTATTGATTAAGCAACATAATGTCTTATATTTTTAATACACTTGATAATCTATGAAGGACTTTCCTTAAATTTTATCCTTATAAGAACCCCAGGAGATGATTTTATATTCTTTCCCTTTCTACAGATGGAAAAATTGAGACTCAGAGTGGTTAGATGACTTACCTCTAGATGCATAGCCAGTGAACACGAGAGCTGGGAACCTGGCTCTCTACAGATCTGCTTCACTGGGCACGTAGGTGGACAGCAGAGCCATCGAGTGTAATGGAGCACCTGGACACAGGCTGTTGGGCGGTGTGCACGGAGAGATGCTGGAGTAATGGCTCGGAACCGGTGCAGGCGGGGGAGCAGAGGGCACTTTTGGCCGTGGGCTACAGTGGAAATTCTCACAGAAGATGTCAAGGTTTGAAGTAGGCCTTGAAGGATGGGAGAATGATTTTAAAAATAGGGAAGGAAGTGGCCATTCCACATAAAGGCATTGCATCAGCGAAGCCTGGGGCCTAGATGGACAAGAGTGTCCAAGGAACAGGAGAAATCCACACAAATAGAGGCTCCGGGACAGGGAGAAGCCATGAGGGGTGTCAGGTAATGTACTCGATAAGCCTTCCAAATGCTGGAGTTTTCTAGCCTCATGAAAATTATCACCAACAGAGTTTGAGCAGTAAGGCAGGTCCATGTAATCATGAGAGCACCTCTTTTATTTTCCATTTTTGTCATTTCCACAGTTTCACATCTAACCAGAGAGGCAGTGTATGTACAGTGGCTGGGGGTTGATTCTGGGCAGTCTGGATTCAGTTCAGATCTGAAGTGACTCTCTGCCTCTTATGAAACGTGTGACCTTGGGCAAGTTGTTGGACCTCTTAGAGCCTTAGTCCCCCATCTTGCAAGTGAGGATAACTGTGGTGCCTACAGTGTAGGGCTTTGCAAGGACCAACTGATAATAGCTTTCCTTGTGGCTCAGATGAAAGAATCTGCTGTAATGCAGGAGACACGGGTTCGATCTCTGGGCTGGGAAGATCCCCTGGAGAAAAGAATGGCCACCCACTCCTATTCTCCTGTTCTTGCCTGGGAAATCCCATGGACAAAGGAACCTGGTGGGCTACAGTCTATGGGGTCACAAAGAGTCGGACACGACTGAGCAACACAGTCACGTTTATCAAGCACTAAGCATAGTGCTTGGTATCGTTAATGACAGTAGCTGTTGTTATCATCATTCTCAACACGATGCCTGGAACTCCGGGCTGTCCTAAACTTCCTAGCTAAAGGGCTGAGCCAAACCAGGGGTCCCTAGACTATCCAAGAACTGAGTGCCTGGTTCTGTGCACAGACAGGGCAGAGAGGCAAGAAAATGTAGTCTAATTCCAAAGAGCGAGAAAACTCTCCCATGGGCAGGAGACTGCGAAGCTGTGGGGAATAAAAGAGGGACACTGCACACTCTGTTCCGTGAGAGTTTAAAACACTCTTTCAAAACGCTTCTCATTATAAAGAAATAGCATCCCTCGTTACAAATCCAGGTGGCAGACTCAGTGTTAAGCTGTCCGCCCTCATTCTTCCCACTGAACTGACTGTTCCGGAGGGGAAAGGCCTATCCTAATAATATATACACAAATTAAAACTCCATTTAGAGGTACTGTGGGGACCACCTCCTAATTGACTTTGATCACTGGGAAAAAAAAGCAAGTCAGTTACGTGGTTGGTTTGCCAAAGGAAACCAGGCAATGGGCGGGTGCCTCACGGAGCCCTGTGACAGGACGTTTCTCTAGTAGCTATGGAAATGAAACCTAGCAATAGGCACATCCTCCTGCTCGAGCTCCCAAGGCGGAACCAAGCCCCTGGTTGCTTCGGCCCCGTTTGATGGTTCAGTGGAGGGGACAGGGCCTCACATCTGAGAGACTGGTCCTTGGCTAAGTTGAGACACCTTTTATAGAAATGCTGTAGATAGCATTATAGTCTGGTGAATAGCCTTGGTGCTTGCTTGCAAGCACCATAAAGAAAGGGAACCTAGAGAACTCCAGACCAGCCTTCCGCCTCCTCCAGGGAAATGACAGGCACTTTCTTGGATTTCCCAGGCTGGCCGTGTAGCTCTGCCAGGGCAGGGCTGGCTTCACACCCCAGCAGAGCAGCTGGATGAGCTCGTGACCATGGGTGTGTCTCTGCTTCCTGGATCCTTAGTGAGTGACACCTTGAGTTTGAAGGGGAGGTGGTGTGTCTTCCACTGCGTGGAGTCACAGTGGCGTCGCTTCCTTGACTCTTCTGTCAGCCGTGATTTGCTCAGAAGCTGCATGTTTGCCATATGATCCAGCAATTGCACTCCTGGGCATACACACCGAGGAAACCAGAATTGAAAGAGAGTCATGTACTCCAATGTTCATCGCAGCACTGTTTATAATAGCCAGGACATGGAAGCAACCTAGATGTCCATCTGCAGACGAATGGATAAGAAAGCTTTGGTACATATACACAATGGAGTATTACTCAGCCATTTAAAAGAATGCATTTGAATCAGTTCTAATGAGGTGGATGAAACTGGAGCCTATTATACAGAGTGAAGTAAGACAGAAAGAAATGCACCAATACAGTATACTAACACATATATATGGAATTTAGAAAGATGGAAATATAACCCCGTATACGAGAGAGCAAAAGAGACACAGTTGTATCGAACAGTCTTTGGGACTTTGTGGGAAAGGGTGAGGGTGGGATGATTTGAGAGAATGACATTGAAACATGTATGTTGTCATATGTGAAACGAATCAGCAGTTCAGGGTCAATGCATGTTACAGGATACTCGGGGCTGGTGTGCGGGGATGACCAAGAGGGAGGATAAAGGGAGGAGGGAGGTGAGAGGGGGGTTCAGGAGGGAGAACTCATGTACACCTGGGGCGAATTCATGTCAATGTATGGCAAAACAAACCAATATAATATTGTAAAATTAAAAAAAAATAATAAAGATCAAAAAAAAATAAATAAAGTTACTTAAGAAATGAAAAAAAAAAAAAAGAAGCTGCATGTTGTTCTGATTAGGATAGCAGGGAGGCCTGCCCTGGGCTCTAACGGTGGTCTGCGAAGGACTCAGGGCGTGCCATGACCCAGAACCCAGGTTAGGATCTTGGTGCCACCATGACGAGTGGCACAATGATGGATGATTCTGGACCTTGGTTTTCTAGCGATGCAAGATCAGGTTAATAATATCTACTTGGTCACTCTGTTTTGAGGTCCTCGTAATCCATAAAGTGGAGATACAGTCTTGCTTAAAAAGTGGTCCCTCCAGCACTGTGTCAGGCACATGGTGCAATGTTTAATAAAGGAAGCTGTTATTGTCTCAGTAATAGTCCTAATTACGTCTGTCTCCTTCCTTTCCTCTGTTTTTTCTTCTCTCCTGTGGGCCAGATGCTGGGGGCTTGATGGAGACAAGAACATGGTCCCTGCCTGGGAGGGAGGGCCTCCTGGTGGGTTGACATCACCTGCCCCGGGGGTTCATTCCCTCTCCTTTAGGCTCAAGAAGATGACTCTGGTCTGAGAGTGCAACCCTATTGGAGGCATAAGCCCTGAGCCGGGCTCTCCTGCTCTCAAAACATTTTCTGCTGTGACTCAGTGCCAGCATCATTTAGCAGAAAGGACTCCCAACAATGAGTTCAGAGACTTGGACTCAGCGTTGTGCCAGCTTCTGCCCCAGCGCCCCAGTCAAGCCTAAGTCCCATCTCTCCAGTGAGCGGGGCTCAGGTTCAGACAGAGCAACATCCATAGCCTCCCACCCCTCAATAGCCGCCAACCAGAGCAAAAACTCAAAAGAGTTCTCCACTTCTTCGAGACATCTCCTTACTTCACTTTCTCGGTGAAAACCTTAATATACACTGCAAATGATGGTGATGATGATACCAGCATAGACAGCTACCCTCTGGTAGTCGATTTGAGCAACTGCCAAGCAGCATGGTAAGCTCGTGAAATACATTCTTTCCTTTCATCTTCACAACAGTTCTTTGGAGCTGGACATTATCATCACCATTTTATAGAGGAGGACCCCGAGACTCAAAAGAGTTGAATAACAGGAATGAAGTCATATAACTGTAAACACAAGAACCAGAACCAGAACCCAGGGCTGCGTGGCTGTGGAGGCCGTGCTTGTAATCACTGTTTCACGCCTTCCATTTTCTTGTGTCTGGAAGCAGCACAGCAGGGCGGGGAGAGGTTGGATTACTGGGCTGCGGTCCGTCCAAGGGGTGGTGGAGGTGGCCAACCCCTAGACTAGTCATGCACGGAAAAGGTCTTAGTAGAGCCCGTTGGGTGAAAGTTGCCGTGAGAAGACAGCTTTCTAATTCCATTACTGCAATAATAGCTGTTCACTCCATCCTGTACAAATTAGATTCCAGCCCTGGTTCCCCTACAACTTGCCGTGTCACCAGTTTTCAGTGCCCTCCAGTTAAATTGACCTTTCATCTCTGCGCTGACACTGGGTGTGCCCACCCTACTCCTTCTCTAGCACCCATCCCCCCTCAACTTGTTTTACAGAAATATCGAGCGGCTGCCAGCAAATCCTTGCTGAAAGGCCTCCTTTCCCCACAGCATTGCGTGGTGCAGAAAAATGATTAAGTGTGCCAGAGTCCATTCTCCAGAAAACACTTAATTTGGGGGTGAGAGACAGTAACCCTGATTGTTGCAGTCAGGTTTATCCAGAGATGGGAAGAAAGGCAATATATTTACTTGATTTAAAATTACCTCCACGTAGTCACCAGTAGGATCCTGTCAGACTGCTTTGTAGTGATTCCGCCTTTAAAAACTGTTTTATCCATTGGGCAAATATCTCTAGTTCCTTTGCCCAAAGGCTGGCAGCTGATGGGCGCAGCGTAGTGAGATAGCCCTCAACTCAAAGGAATTTGAAGTTGGCATTTTTGCAGTTAGCATGGGATGGAGATTAAGGGCCATGTATGAAGAGAAGGAAAGGTGATGGGCAGAGTTGGCTTAAACAGGTTTTTCAAGGGATCTCGAATTAAGGAAAATCAGAGCAAAATGACAGCGATGATGACAGCTGCCATTTGCTTTGTTCCTACTGTGTGCCAGGCACAGTGCTAAACAAATTCCGTGTGTTATTCCATTGAATCCTTTCATGTAATATTGCTATCTGTTTTACAGATAGAGAAACTGAGACTCAGAAAGGCAAAGTCTTTATCCAGAATGAGGACCCTAGTAAATGATATAGCTCTGAAGGCTCCAGATAGACCCCCCACTTGAGGACTGATTCTGCCAGTCACTTACTTGATTTTGCACGGTTTCAACTGTGAAGGTCAGCCATGCCTATGGCAGTCAGGGTGTAAACATGGACAGTATCTTGGCAGGTGTCTTTGAGCAGATCATGTAGCCTCGACGAGCCTCCCCTCTCTTCATTTGTGAAATGGGAATACTGATCGTTTCCTCAAGGTTTATGAAGTAGCGTGTGGAATCCCCCATGCCTCAGTGCCTGGCCTGTGGCACAGACTCAAAACCAGAATTTCCCCGCTCTGCCCTATCATTGTTTTTGCACCTCTTGCTCCTCCCGAGACTGGGGTGTGGAACTTCCTTTTTAAGGTAAACAGCGTGGAAATGAGTGTGGAAATCAATGCAGAAAATTTGTCACTCATCCTACACCATGACTCAAAGCCTGATGTCATTTTTACGTATGTCTTTCTAGATTTTTTTTATAAACATGGACATGAGTTTGGATGAACTCCGGGAATTGGTGGTGGACAGGGAGGCCTGGCGTGCTGTGATTCATGGGGTCGCAAAAAGTCGGACACGACTGAGCGACTGAACTGAACTGATGCATGCAAAAACATGCAGTTTTGTGTCCTACATTTCTTCCCCCTTAAAATTACATGAGAAGCATTTGCCCTCATTGCTCATCGTCAGTTCAGTCTCTCAGTCATGTCTGACTCTTTGCAATCCAATGGACTGCAACACACCAGGCTTCCCTGTCCATCACCAGCTCCTGGCGCCTACTCAAACTCATGTCCATCGCATCGGTGATAACCATCTCACCCTCTGTTGTCCCTTCTCCTCCTGCCTTCGATCTTTCCCAGCATCAGCGTCTTTTCCAATGAGTGTTCTTCGCATCAAGTGGCCAAAGTATTGGAGTTTCAGCTTTAGCATCAGTCCTTCCAGTGAATATTCAGGACTGATTTCCTTCAGGATGGACTGGTTGGATCTCCTTGCAGTCTAAGGGACTCTCAAGAGTCTTCTCCAGCACCACAGTTCAAAAGCATCAATTCTTCAGCACTCAGCTTTCTTTATAGTCCAATTCTCACATCCATACATGACTACTGGAAAAACCATAGCCTTGACTAGATGGACCTTTGTTGGTAAAGTAATGTCTCTGCTTTTTAATATGCTGTCTAGGTTGGTCATAGCTTTTCTTCCAAGGAGCAAGTGTCTTTTAATTTCATGGCTGCAGTCATCATCTGCAGTGATTTTAGAGCCCCCCAAAATAAAGTCTGTCACTGTTTCCACTGTTTCCCCATTTATTTGCCATGAAGTGGTGGGACCGGATGCCATGATCTTAGTTTTCTGAAAGTTGAGTTTTAAGCCAACTTTTTCACTCTCTTTTTTCACTTTCATCAAGAGGCTCTTTAGTTCTTCTTCGCTTTCTGCCATAAGGGTGGTGTCATCTGTGTTTCTGAGGTTATTGATATTTCTCCTGGCAATCTTAATTCCAGCTTGTGCTTCTTCCAGCCCAGTGTTTCTCATGATGTACTCTGCATATAAGTTAAATAAGCAGGGTGACAATATACAGCCTTGAAGTACTCCTTTCCCAATTTAGAACCAGTCTATTGTTCCCTGTCCAGTTCTAACTGTTGGTTCTTGACCTGCATACAGATTTCTCAGGAGGCAGGTAAGGTGGTCTGGTATTCCCATCTCTTGAAGAATTTTTCAGTTTGTTGTGATCCAGTCAAAGGCTTTGGCATAGTCAATAAAGCAAAAATAGATGTTTTTCTGGAACTCTTTTGCTTTTTTGATGATCCAGAGGATGTTGGCAATTTGATCTCTTGTTCCTCTGCCTTTTCTAAATCCAACTTGAACATCTGGAAGTTCACAGTTCATGTTCATGAAGCCTGGCTTGGAGAGTTGTGAACATTACTTTGCTAGTGTGTGAGATGAGTACAATTTTGCGGTAGTTTGAGCATTCTTTGGCATTGCCTTTCTTTGGGATTGAAATGAAAACTGACTTTTTCTAGTCCTGTGGCCACTGCTGACTTTTCCAGATTTGCTGGCATATTGAGTGCAGCACTTTCACAGCATCATCTTTTAGGAGTATCAGTTATTTTTCATAATGATTAGGTTACATTCCATCTAGTACCTGTATTATAATTTAGCTCAGTCCTTCTCCTGTTTTAAGACATCTACGTTGCTTCTGATTTTCTTAATAATACACTGCAGTATACATCTATGTGTATAAGACTTCTAAGCTTGAAACCTTTGAATATTGTGGCTTTGGTGCAAAACCAGGAGTAGAACTTAGGGAATGAAACACTGTTATGTTGTGATTGTTACTGTTTTGCCTTTTTGTTTTGTGCTTTCCACCTTCAGTTCAGTTCAGTTCAGTCGCTCAATCGTGTCCGACTCTCCGCAACCCCATGAATCACAGCATGCCAGGCCTCCCTGTCCATCACCAACTCCCGGAGTTCACTCAAACTCATGTCCATAGAATCGGTGATGCCATCCAGCCATCTCATTCTTGGTTGTCCCCTTCTCCTCCCGCCCCCAACCTTTCCCAGCATCAGAGTCTTTTCCAGTGAGTCAACCCGTCGCATGAGGTGGCCAAAGTATTGCAGTTTCAGCTTTAGCATCAGTCCTTCCAATGGACACCCAGGATTGATCTCCTTTAGAATGGACTGGTTGGATCTCCTTGCAGTACAAGAGACTCTCAAGAGTCTTCTCCAGCAGGACCATAAATAAGAGAACTCCAATGAGTTATATTTTACAGAAATGATGCTATTTAAAAACAAACAACAAGCAATTGGGCACTAACATAAAACAAAAAAGTAGGTATCCATGCACCTTGGTTGGGTCCTGCTGCTTTTTGAAGACAAAAAAAAAAAAAAATGCCACTTGAGCCAACAGTTTCTTGATTAGAGTTTCATCTCTAATCACTGCCTGGAGCTGCTAACTCACAAACACAAGTGACTTTGTGCTTTTGATTCGGGGAAGGGAAGTACCATGTGACAGTAGAACCTCTCCTGTGCTTACATCGGTGACTCCTGCAAAATGACTTTGTTAATTGCCTCCTGCTGGCTGGGTGCTGGGGGTGGGGGGGACTGTCAACATCTGAACATCTATTGAGTGTTTTTCTTAAAAATGTCAAGATGGAGCTTGCACTTGCCCAGCCTTCTCTCATGTCTTGCTGGGCAGGAAAAGGTGACTGGAAAATGTCAGCCCTAGGATCAGAGGGACCAGAACTGAGGGAATAAGAAAATTCTCCCACCCTAGCTCCTGGCTTTTAGAAATCATTAACATTTCAATGTGGGTGATCCTGTGAACTCACTACCTTTCCACAGCCTTTTTCTGAACTCTTTAACATCTTTTCACCTTTTTATTTAATTACAAACTAGTTTAAAAAGATCACTTTCCATGTACTTGGGAGAGTTTTGTACAAGCAGTTATATAAATGCCGCAGGGTATAATTTAGATAATCCTGTGATGTGCGTTGATGGTTACCATTAATTCCTCTGGAAAAGGGGATGACGATGATTATAATTTGTACTGTTTCAGTGGCCTGGTCTTAAAGCAGACTGAAGAGGACCATGTATGTGTCTGAGCCTTTGGGGATACTTGGTTGTTACTTCCAAGTCCTCTGGATAGCATGCAGTGACTGCTGTCCAGAGTTGTGAATGAGGGCTGCTGAGGGGTAGGAAATATTATCACCATGGGGACCCCCACAGATTCATTTCAGCCTTTATTTGCTGGTAACTTTATATTACCCATTTTAATCTTCTATTTAAACTATGTAAAAGAGGAATCTTGGCTAGGGAACACAGACTCCTGAGTTTGAAATTTTACCTCAAACTTACACCAGCTCTGTGGTGTGAGGTAACTTACTCTGAAGTATATCAAAAATATATCCCCATAGCCCAGTTTCTTTTCAATTCTGATCCCTGGTGGTCCCAGCCTACAGTGGCTTGAAGCAAGGCTTCAGTTTCTGGCCAGAGATTGAGGTCACGTCACGTTAGTGAGAGCACCGAATCCTAGCCACTAGGCCAGTGGTGACAAGGCCCTGGCCCTTCAGCTTTGCAGAAAAAGAACTCCCACAAAGATGGAAAGTCGTGAAACAAGTATTTACTAGGAGGAAAAAAGACTACGGTATGTGCAAATAGACGCATACTGAGAGAGCCACGCCCTGGTGGTGGTTTGAATCGCTTTTACGGGGCATGTCTTCCTGGTTTCCCTTGGCCCGTCACTTTGCTTTGCCTGGCTCTGAGTCTGTATTTGATATATCTCAGGATCTTCCCCCATGTGCATGCTTATCCCTTAACCAAGATGGACTCTAGTGAAGAGACTTATGGGTAGTTGACATCACTTACTATGAGGTAACACCCCCTCTCTTTTGACCTTCAAGGAGCCTTTCTGCGCATGTGTAGTTGGGACGGTCTCCTTGACTTTGAGAATGAGGAATATGTAGTCTTTTATCTCTTATCTGGGCAGATCCCAGTCTCCTCCATCATCCTGCCTTTACGGAGTTTCTGCTCTTAGGAAGTTTCTGTCCAGAGTAGAGAAACTGTGCAGCCTGGAGCCCATCCGTCTCCTGACACAGTTGCATTGTACCTATGTGCCAGTGGTTTTTCAACCGATCTTTCCATGAGGATTACATTGATTACTATAAATTAAGAATTTGGAATGTAGTATGTAGTCCAGTTGGGCTTCCCAGGTGGCACTAGTGGTAAAGAACCTGCCTGCCAATGCAGGAGTCATAAGAGACCCAGGTCTGATCCCTGGGTTGGGAAGATCCCCTGGAGGAGGAAATGGCAACCCACTCCTCCAGTATTCTTGTCTGGAGAATCCTCATGGTCAGGGGAGCCTGGCGGGCTACAGTCCATAGGGCTGCAAAAAGTCGGACAAGACTGAAGTGAGTTAGCATACGTGCATGTATGCACTCCAGTTTATACCAGGTTTTGAGTTACTGTTGTTATTATTATCAAGGATAAAGAAAAATGGTTGCTTGAGCTTGTGTTTTCTTTGGACAGTCTCTGACCAAGTAAGCTTTGTGTGCTTTGGGAAAAGGAGAATGGAGCAAACCATTTTCCTTCCTTCTGTCTTTCCACTGGGTATAAAATTGACCACCCATCACACAGTACAGTAGAAGAACTACAGGGCCCCTAGCATGACATCTTTAAGACTGGATTGCAGGTTAAATGTCCCTTTAACTCTGGCGCTAAGTATGACCAACCTAGATAGCATATTAAAAAGCAGAGACATTACTTTGCCAACCAAGGTCCGTCTAGTCAAGGCTATGGTTTTTCCAGTGGTCACGTATAGATGTGAGAGTTGGACTGTGAAGAAAGCTAAGTGCTGAAGAATTGATGCTTTTGAACTGTGGTGTTGGAGAAGACTCTTGAGAGTCCCTTGGACTGCAAGGAGATCCAACCAGTCCATTCTGAAGGAGATCAGTCCTGGGTGTTCATTGGAAGGACTGATGCTAAAGCTGAAACTGCAATACTTTGGCCACCTCATGCGACAAGTTGACTCACTGGAAAAGACCCTGATGCTGGGAGGGATTGGGGGCAGGAGGAGAAGGGGACGGCAGAGGATGAGATGGCTGGATGGCATCACCGACTCGATGGACATGAGTTTGAGTGAACTCCGGGAGTTGGTGATGGACAGGGAGGCCTGGCATGCTGTGATTCATGGGGTCGCAAAGAGTCAGACACAACTGAGCGACTGAACTGAACTGATCTGAAGATGACGGTACTGGTGGAACGTGGCTTCTCTGACTCTGCATCCTTCCCCTCCATATCTTGCCTTCTGCCAGCCATTTCTCAGCCCAGTTTTGGTGGCCCAGTACTCACTTGCCTACTGCCAGCCTCCAGAATTATTCTGGAGGACTGTGTCTCCTGAGAGTCCAGTTACAGCTGGACCCAGACCTGGCTTCCCCTGCTGGTTTCCAAGAGCACATCTTCTGCAGATGACCGAGAGACCCGCCAGCCTCACAGCCGTGGGGGCCTCTGTTTATGATCACCAGGTTGGGGGTAAGGGGCAAGGCTGAGAAGAAGGGGTGCCTACGGGCTTCTCTAGGTTTCTGGCCATCAGCCTCCCCCGTCTAGTGGTGGACTGCTGTGCCCTAATTAACTGCCCTGGAACATCAGATCTTGTGATCGTTTTCACCTGGAATAAGTTTTTCCACTGGCTTTTCTTCCCCCTCTGCCTACTGTCTTTTTTTTAAGCAAGAACTTGCTTTTGCATCTTATTAAAATAAGAGGTAGCTTTGACAATAAAAATGTTTCTCTTCACAAAGCTGAGAGAGTCTATTCATTGTGGGATTAGTTAATTCTCCTGACCTTTTAACAAGACGGCTCTTTTGCACACTTAGATGAGATAATTGATTCTAACAGGGAACGAAGCCCTGCTCATTTAACTGCATATGTCTGAGTTGTCCACAGTTCAGGCAATTTCTCCATTACCTTTGGAGTTGCCAATAAATAGATTGAAACAGTAAGAAGGTAAGCAGAAATGTGATTTAATTCAGCCCTGGAAGTAGCAGCATAGTCACTTCTAACAGGCAGGTGAATTTTATTATTGTTGAAAACTACACAGGGACAGTAAGGAGCAGTCTGAAGCACTTCATTGAGTGCTTGGTACCTAAAAAGTGCTCTATAAATGTGAGCTACTGTTTTATCAGTATCATCAACAGTATGAATACAATGGTTATAAAATACAGCAATCATACATGGGTACAGTTTATAATATGCTTTGCCATGTATTATCACCCGAAGTGAAATTGTTAGTCATTCAGTCATGTCTGATTCTTTGCGTCCCTGTGGACTGTAGCCCGCCAGGCTCCTCCATCCTTGGGATTTTCTAGGCAAAAATACTAGAGTGGGTTGCCATTTCCTTTTCTAGGAGATATTCCCAACCCAGGAACCAAACCTGGATCTCTTGCATTGCAGGCAGATTCTTTACCATCTGAATCACCCGGGAACCCGTATTACCACATAGAAAGAAGAAAGTGAAAGTGAGGTTGTGTCCGACTCTTTGCAACCACATGAACTGTAGCCTACCAGGCTCCTTCATCCATGGGATTTTCCAGGCAAGAGTTCTGGAGTGGATTACCATTTCCTTCTCCAGGGGATCTTCTCAACCCAGGGATCAAACCCAGGTCTCCTGCATTGTAGGCAGACGCTTTACCATCTGAGCCTCCAGGGAAGCCCTGTATTACCACATAGGATGTAATAATTCTTTGGAATATTTGTAACCTCACTTCTCAGATGAGAATGCTGTAGCTAGGAAGTGGCAGTTAGGATTCAAAGCCAGTTTTCTTGCCCTTGGTCCAGCACACTTTCCCCTGCATCGTAGTAACCAAAGAGAAGGCAGGTCAGATCGCATCTCTGGTACCAGTGCCCACGGTCCTTGTTAAGCCAAACTTGTGTGTGTCCTTGGTGGGTTTTGTTTGTGCCAGGAGTCGGAAGGTTGCGCTGTGCTCTGCTCTTCTCTACAGGTTTTTGCATCCTGAAGACAGTCACACAGCCGCTCAAGACCACCATCAGTGACCTTTCCACAAACTGGGGCCAAGTAACACAGCTTTCTGTCTGCCTCACAGGATCCTGTGTTCCTGCCTTAAAAAGACATGTAAAAGGCTTAGAGTCAGCTTGCTGTATAAAGGAGGGTGTCTTTATAACGTCCACCCACCTTGTTGGATAAAGCTAGTGAGAGGCAGAATGGCAGAGTAGGGAGAGCCTGACTTCTCCAGCCAGAAAGGGAGATGGTTTGTGATTTCAGGATTCAAAGAGTTTTGGATTCTAGGCTAGACTCTGCCACTTGTTAGCCATTTAACCTTCCGTGTAAACTGAAGTCCTTGTGTATTAGTGTCTTTTCATCAGCAAAATGGGATTATCACCTTCTAGGACTGTTGTGAGAATTAAAGGAAATCTGTATTTGCTGCTCTTAGCACAATGCCTGGCACATGGAAAACACTCAGGAAATCATAGTTTCATAATTATCATAATTTTAATTAACCTCCTGAGTTAATTAAATATGCACATCTGTAAATTGGGTCCAGGAGAGTTGGGTGAGGACCAGAGGTAATTATGCAAATTACCCAGGACACTGCCTACCAAGCCGTTGGTCCTCTGTAAAAACAATTACAGAGGGCCTTCATGTCTGTTGTCGATTGGTCCTTTGCTGTCTTCCTCTGGCCCTCTTACTGGGTCAGCCACTGCCGCCTCTGGTTCTTCCAGTCCTTCTGAATGTTCTTTGTTGCTTGTCCATCTCCTCTACCTCTGAACTCTTGGAAGCAGGGAGTATCTGATTTGGTTCTGGCTCTCAGTGTCAGCCACGGGTCCTGACTTTTTAGAAAATGTTCATCAACTGAGCAAAGGAGTGATGTTGTGCACATGGTGCTGTGGAGTCAGGGACTGGAGTACTTAACTCTGTATGAAGGGAATCAGAGACGGCCTCCCAGAAGGGGTAAGTATGGACCATTGAAAAGGCTCAAGTCTTAGATCCTGAATGGGATTTAAGCAGACGTTTTGTACTAGCTCACAAACCTCTTTGGAAACATGCTGCCTAGCCTTCTCAAGCATTGTGTATCTCAAGGCCATTCTTTGGTGTCTAATGATCTCTTCTAGATTGCTGCAGAAGACTATTTAGCAGTTGCTACACTCCAAAAAATTTTTAAAACAGAAATGCATGCACGTGAATCAAAATGACAGAATTGCCCAAAGTCACAAAAACACAGAAAATCAAAATGTACAACAGACATGCGATGAAATGTAAAATGTAAATCTGTCCCCTTTCTCAGGCCCTTAGCATCTCTTCCTTTAGAGGGTGCACCCACTGTTACCAGTTTCTTTCATATCCTTCCAGACTCTATATTCAGAATCTTTTTCTTAACCCAAAGGTAGAATATCAAAGGCCTTCGGGCTGCAGTATCTGTGGCGTACAGGCTTAGTTGCTCCAAGGCATGTGGGACCTTCCCAGACCAGGATCAAACCCATGTCTCCTGCATTGGCAGGTAGATTCACACCCACTGTACCACCAGGGAAGTCCCTCCATTTGTATTTTTGTCGAGCATGTGCTAAGTCACTTCCGTTGTGTCCAGCTCTGGGCATCTCTATGGCCTGTAGCCTGCCAGGCTCCTCTGTCCATAAGATTCTCCAGGCAGGAATACTGGAGATGTATTATTGTTCTGCATGTTACCATTTTCCTTCCCGAAAAATGTATAAAAAAGTTTTCTCATTCTTTTTTATGGTTGCACAGTATATTGTATGGGCTTCCCCAGTGGCTCAGCAGGTAAAGAATCCTGCAGTGCAGCGGACACAGGAGACGCGGGTTCAGTCCCTGGGTTGGGAAGATCCCCTGGAGGAGGAAATGGCAACCACTCCAGTATTCTTGCCTGGGAAGTCCCATGGACAGAGGAGCCTGGCGGGCTACAGTCTATGGGGTCGCAAAGAGTCGGACACGACTCAGTGACTAAGCACACACGTAGTATATGGGATAAACATAGCTTATCTGGCTCCTTATTTGTGGACTGGTTTCCAGTGTTTTCAGCTTCCCTGGTGGCTCAGCTGGTAAAGAATCTGCCTGTAACGCAGGAGACCTGGGTTCGATCCCTGGGTTGGGAAGATGCCCTGGAGAAGGGAACAGCTACCCACCCCAGTGTTCTGGTCTGGAGAATTCCATGGACTGTATCGTCCATGGGGGTCACAAGGAGTTGGACGTGACTGAGCAACTTTAACTTTCCAATGTTTTGCTATTGCAGGCAAGGCTGTAGTGAATAACCTTGCATGCACCTCCTTTTATGTGTATGTGAGCATATCTGGGGGAGAACTGGAATCTCTGAGTTCCAGAGTAAAGGGCATGGGTATTTTATTTTATAGCTTTTGTCGAACTGTCCTCTCTGTAAGGTCTGTGCCAACTTATGCTCACACCAAACCAGCTGAATATAAGAGTGCTTGTTTCCTGTTCTCTTCCAATACTGTATATTTTCAGCCTTCTAAAAATCTTTGCCAAACCATATGCGAAAAACAGTATTTCAAAGTTTGACTTCCATTTCTTCTACCCTGAGTAATGTGTAGAGTCTTTTCACACAACTGAGAGCCAGGTGCATTTCTTATTCTGTCAACTGTCTGTCCATCTCCTATGCCTGTTCTACTGGGTGGTTGGACTTTGCTTATTATTTGTAAGCATTATTTTTGTATTAAGGAAATTAAGCCTTGGTGATACAAGTTGCCGTTTTCCCCTGCAGATTATTATTTTTTTTAATCTTTTGAAGCCAAAGGCCTGGACCTCCTGAAAGTACCCCCATCCTGCCCTTCACAGCCCCCTAGACTGTGAGCCCTTGAGGGCAGGGTCCATGCCAGGGTCAGCCCTGTGGCCCAGGCCCCCTCCATAGCGCCCAGAGCTCTCTCCGGGGGCTCTGTGTTGAACTGAACTGAATTCCCGTGTTCCCCACCCCCACCTGCCCTCCCCTATGGCTTGGGAGTCCCGTTTCCGCCTCCAGCAGAAAAAGATGACTTTTCTCATTGCTCACCACAGCCATGCACCTGTTTGGCCTAAACTGGCACCTGCAGCCGATGGAGGGGCAGATGTATGAGATCACGGAGGACACAGCCAGCAGTTGGCCTGTGCCAACGGACGTCTCCCTGTATCCCTCAGGGGGCACTGGGTTAGAGATCCCTGACAGGAAAGGCAAAGGAGCCGCAGAAGGTAGGGTTGCTGTGTTGTTCGTGTCGTGAGTCCTCTGTGTCTGCCTTTGAGCCAAGGAGACCGCCATCCTGCACGCCATGTGCCTGACTCACAGCTCCATGCCCTGGTGCTTCCTCCATCCCCCCGCACGCCACGCCGCTGCCGGGCCACCCATGTCTTCATCGCAGTTCCTTGTCACTGTGAGCACATCGCGGGGCTTGGGCAGGGCTCATGGTGCTCAGCGGCATCCCATCCCATACCTCGAGGGAAGCATCGTGGGCTTTCACACTGCTGGACGGCCGTCTTTGATGGTGCGGGGTCAGGATACACCTTCCGGGGCAGCCTCGTGGCATGAATGGGCGTCTCTTGGAGCAGGGTGTGGCAAGGTGGGCAGAAGGTGTGGTGTACATGAAATATCCTTGGACCTTGTGGTTTAAGGGAAACACCAGTCCCGCTGTTCTAGCATTTTCCTACTGTGTGGCCTTGAGCAAGTCACTTAATTTTCCTGAGCTCATTTCCTCATCTATAGTCGCAGTACTCGTTAGTGTGTGTACAGTATGTTTGTTCAAAGCATTTCACATTTAATCCTCTCAGAGATCCTGTGAAGTAAGTATAATAGTTTACAGCCATTTTAGATGCAAAAACTAAGGATCACGTAGATTAAGTGACTTGGCCAGAGTCACACCGCCAGTAAATATTGGAATTTGGGACATGGCCCAGGTCTGTGTGACCACAGACCTATAAGTTGCCCTACCTGACTCACCTCATGGTTATAAGACCCTGAAGGAGATGTGAATAAGGAAATCCATTGTACAGTGGGACACAGATGTTTCTGTATTAATGACGGAAATGGTGGTGACATTTGGGGTTTGGCATTCTTGAATGGGACGTCCATAGACCCATTTCCTGAATTTCTTAGGGGTCTTTCTAACATGCCATCAACATATTGATAAATTCTGTCACTATCAGCCAGGAGTGGCAGACCCACAAGAACTGGTACCAGTGAGGAGGTCTGAGCTCATGGGCCAGGCTGTTTGTCACTCTAGGGAGTGTGACCGTCCCTTCTCATGTGCCCCACATTTTTTTTTCTGATGTTACCCCATTCAGCAAAGTGGTTACAGTTGCCCCCAGTCTTCACTGCCTTTCCTCTTATCTCAGTTAACTTTGGGTCATGGCTTCTGAGCTTCCCTGTCCTTTTAAGAGTTTGTCTTCTAGTAATCAGTTTGGTTAACAGGGTAGCATATGGCTAGTCAGAGCAGTTATTCATGACCTCTGAATGGTCTTGAAGTCCAAAATCAACTCTTGACCAATGACCATCTTTAAGGAAACTGAGGGCATTTCCACAGAGCCAAATCAGAACCTCTGCCTACTATTTTGATGGGCAAAGCCAGTCTTCTCCTTTATAAAGATTTTAAGACTTAAGACATTGAATAACTTACACTTGCTTTGCACCTTAATAGGATATGGAGGGGGCATGGATGGGGTCATGGGAAGAACTGTGTTTGGAGTCTAGAACCCTGAGTTCAAGTTCAGCTGCTGCCACTCATGATGCCCTTAAGCACATCCCTTGAAAGACTTTCTCGGCTTCATATTCCTCCTCATTAAAAGGAGGTGATTGATCTATATTATCTCTAAGGTCCATTCTAATTCACAAGCTCTACATGTGAAATTAGTAATAGATTCATCACATGATTAACCAGATTCTTCTTTAGAAGTTTTTTCAGGTTGGCCCTGTCCATGGTCCTGCCTGTTGCCTTGTGATTCCCATGTCAGCTTACAGTGTCAGATGCCATAAGTGAATACGTAAATGACAACTGTCTTTAGATTAGTATCAACAAACGCAGATTTAAGATATGTGTAACTCTAAAAGATCTCATTTAGAAAAATGTGAATTTTCTGTATGATCTCTATCAAACGTTCTTTAAACAGGACCTGGGTCTATCTAAAATCTCCCACTCTAATGAAATTAGTTTGCGGATTGCTTAGATTTTGCTTTGTTTTTCCTAAGGAGCAGGAGGTGCAGATAAGAGATAAAATTGCACCAGTTTATTGGTTTACTCTCATTGGAATATTTTTGCTTAAAGGGATTATCTGTCATTACTAAAGCAATTGGAAATCCTGTTTACAAACCCCCAAAATGCAGTGTGATGCTGTAAAGTGGTCAGCTTCAAAAGCAATTACTGTGACAAAAAGAATACATCCATCTGGGTAAACAGAGGACAAAGCTTCCCAGAGTTTATGTGAGACTGTCACAGGATTCTTCATTTCTTTTGCCTTGGTCAAAGCAGTGTCTACTCAGCTTATGTTTTTAACTGTGATGTTAAAAATCTAGTTCCTTAGACATATCTCAAGGGGGAAAGCTTCTAACCCAGATGTGAGCACACATTTCCTGTCCTTTCTGAGGGTATCAGAGAAGAGAGCTGATTCCAGAATTAAAATTAGAGCCCCACTGCACAGCGAGAGGGGAAGCAAGGTGGTAGAGAGAGGACAGATGGGCCGTGGAGCCAGCCAGTCCAGGGTTTGCGTCCTGGTCTGGCCGTTTATTGGCTTTGTCACTCCATTTCCTTTGGCCTTGGTTTCCTCATCTGTGGAACAAGGATGGCTCATACCTATCTTTCCAAAGGCTAATTATGAGGAGATATTCAACACATGTGAGTTCCTTTTCTTCTTATTCACTTAAATCCCAAGCCATTCCATGTCTGTCATTAGAAATTTCAGAATTCCAGACTAATTAATATTCTCTCCTCAAAGAGTCTACAGAGTTTGAGGCATTCTTCAATATTTTTAAAGGGTGTGTATTTTTTAATTATACAAATGAAGTATATGATGGACCCAGTATTTTAAAGGCTCATCATGTCTCTGAGAATAACATCAAACTTCAATGTATCCTGTGTTTTCAAAGTGGCTATAACCATTTCAGAGCTGTCATGGGATGGAAACCAAATACAGCAGCTTTCCGAAGTAAAACCGCAAGAACTTATGTTATGCGTTAATGGAGAAAGGGGAAAAAGCATTGAATAAACAAGCATTTCTGATGGTTTAATTGGTGGGCTAGGTTAGCATTTCCTTCTTTCTGCAATGAAATCAAAATTGCCCATCAGTTTGAACCATGCAAATTGTTGCATACAGGCTTGGCTGGGCTCTCAGCTTATTTTGATAACCAAATAAATTTCAAACAGTTGCTAAGGAAACTAAAGAATTCTTTGTGTGAGTTATTGCATTGAAAAGAACCAAAAAAGGTAGAGGGAGGGGGAGAATGTTGGTTGATTAGGAATTTAGACCCTATATGGATAAATCTCAGTTCAAGAAAATAAAGACTGTGAATTTGGGAAGTGCATGGGATCTCAGTTCTTCCAATTCTCCCTTATTTTTGACTGAGCTAGCCAATCATTTCAGCAGTTTGTTGAGAAAATTCTTTTAGACACGATTGTGTATTTCCAGAGCATTGCTCTGGGAAGCCTGAATCTGTATGTTTTTGTAAGGAAAAGGACTGTTACCAGTAGAATCTGCCTTGTGAAGCCTAATCGTACTGTTCAGTTCAATTCAGTCACCAGGTGTCCAACTCTTTGCGACCCCATGAATCACAGCACTCCAGGCCTCCCTGTCCATCACCAACTCCCAGAGTTCACTCAAACTCATGTCCATAGAGTCGGTGATGCCATCCAGCCATCTCATTCTTTGTCGTCCCCTTCTCCTCCCGACCCCAATCCTTCCTAGCATCAGAGTCTTGGGGGTCCCTAATTCTGAGTTAAGCTCTTTGTACTTTAAGCCTCTGGGGCACTCACTCATTGTATAGTGTCCTTAGGAATGTTTTGAGATACTGTTTCCCTTTAACTTTGGGGTCTGTGTGTGGACCCTAATTCATAAAAACTGTCAATGTTTTGTATCACAGGATGGCAGGAAGTTCTCCAATGGGCCTTGGATCTTCCTGGTCTAGCCTTGGTATCTAGCCTTCTAGGACTGTGAATTAAATCAGATCTTTGCTCTTAAAGAGGGTTAATGTACTCTGCTACCATTGAAAAGACCTTTGAAGAGTTTTAACTAATAATTTGTCAATTTGATGTTCTGAGAAGCCATATTCTAATAAATAAAGAGGCGCCCCAAATGGCTTCATCTCTGAATGGTTTCTTTCACATTCTGAGCCTCAGTATATACATTTTAATAATGTGAGGATTAAGTGTACCAATATATGTAAATATGCCCGGTGCATAGTTGGAATGTAATGACTGATGGATAATACCATTAGTATTGCTCCCTCTACCTTTATTGCTATTGCTACCACTGATATTTGTTGTTGTTACCGTGTTCCAGAATGTAGGCACGGATAAAAAGAGTTATATACACAGGAGTTTTCGCCTCCACCTGCCTCTACCCTCTGCCCCCTCTCCCCGCTCCACCACTGGTGGGTATTGCTATATCGTGGAGTATTTTCTATCCTGGTGCTCACGTATTGGTGCTCAGAATTAAGAATGAAGACTCTGAGGTTGTAAGATCTGGAGAGAGAAAGACAGGAAAGGATGAAGGTGGTTTCACTGATGTAGCCCAGCCAGTCTCACGCCTCTTTCCTTCCAGCCACAGGTACTCAGCAGGCTCCGGGTCCCTCCTCCCAGAAACGTTCTTCTCATCCCTAGTCAATGTGGGGACCACCGGGGACTGATGGGAAAGAATGATAAAGGTTAAATTCCAACATGGGCACGGTCTTTCCCCTCTCAAACTTTTCCTTAAAAGACTAGGCCATGGCCCCTTCCCAAAGCATCTGACAGGGTGACTTCTGGGACAAGCCTCACTTTTGAACCTAAGCTCCAGATCCTAAGCTTCATCATAGAAACTGCATGAAAATAAGCTCAAGACTCCTAATTCCTAATTCTTTCAGCAAAGAAAGTCAGGGTCCTGGTGGGGTGCTATGCCCTAGACCAGAATTTACTGTTTTTATATCATGATATACACACCAAATATAAATTTTGTAATTTTTTTTTCCCCATTTTGGCTAGCTTTGGTGAAACAGTTGAGTGCTAGAAAAGACTATTCCCTTTTTGCCACTCCTCTGGGGTAAGAGCCAATTTATGTATGCCTCTTGGGCCTGCAGACCTCTGGAGAGTGTCTGGACTTGACCTCTGCTCTGTGGAACTAAAAGCTTGGCTAATTCAATAGCTGTCTCTGAAAAACATGCTCACTGGAGGGGAAATGAACAGTACAGGGCTCTCCAACATCATGCCAAAATGTGGGAGAAGTTTTCATTATTTATTCTCAGACATAGGAATTATTTGAATGCAGACAATTCTCAAATCCCATCAGCTCTGACTCCCACCGACTCACAAAGGAGATGAGGTCTTGGAATTAGGAGTCTCCAGCTTATTTTTATGCAGTTTCTAGGAGTAAAAAGCTCAGAACTCATCCTGCTTTTTGTGTCATAACTCCCTCTTAGTTCTGCTTCCCTAACAGAATTATAGGCTGAAGGGTAAACTGTTTTTCTACCTGGACTATAAAAGGATTGTGGAATTAGGAACCCTAAAGTCAGATAAGGAAGAATGTGAAAATAATTGTCTTCCATCTTAATGCCTTGTGAATTTGGCTTCTGTCTTCGAACTTTGAACCACGGTGTCATGGTTTGCGTGTGTCTGCATTTTCAAGGTAAAAGTCTGGGGTACATTCCTTCCATAAAGGAATTAAATGCAAGCTCTTTCCCATGCTAATGACAGCATACTAGTGGTACTTTTATTGAGAGGGTGCGTTTTAACTTTTCTGTTGGCATATTTTTAATTAAAATAACATTTAACGGTTTGAAGCTAAAAACCTGATGTTTCTGCCTAGGAGTTTATAAGGGAATGATAACATATGGAGAAGTTTAACATATAAATTGAATTTTATTATTTAAAACAGTAAAATATTTTATGACTACAACAATGCCCTGCCAAGCTCCATTTCAGCATCAAATGTGCTTTGTAAGGAATCTTACAAAGCTAGTGGGGGGAAAAAAGACACTTTAATTTCTTATTCCCCAAATGCTTTTTACAAAATGTTCCCACAAATGTGTTTTCTTTACAGATGGATTCTTGGTCTTGAAAGGGCCTCTTCCAGCATCTCTAGCAACACAACAAACTTTGAAACTAGGATACCCAGGGGGTGCTTTCTGATGACAAATAAGATGAAGCCCGTTGACTTGATTTTGGCTTGTTTGTGTCCTAAGGGTGGTCTTCTAATGCCCCTGTTCTCTCCTCCTGCCCCCTGCCAACTCCTCGGAGGGCTGATGTCTGGCAGGAAGTTAGGGTTTATATTTTTCACGTGTGAGTGTGTTTAATTACTATGTAGAGGAAGTCTGATAAGCAGCCTTCCTTCCTGGCACTTGAGTGCCCCCAGAAAGCTGTCACTCTCCTGATTGGCAACAGAATTGGGCGAGAGATCTTATTCTCAACCCGCCACAACTCCAGTAGCTTGCAGGGTTGGCGGCCTGGGTTGAAACCCGAGTATGTCAAAAGTTTTGTGCCTAAACTTGAAAAATCTCCCCAGCTTTACCCACCTTCAGCACAATGATACTCATTGCCCTACATCCCAGACAAAGAAGCGTTTTCAGAAGTGTTTTCTCTGCTCAGATGTACCCTCTTCCTCATTCCCCCCGATCCCTACCCCTGCTCCCAACATACACCCTCATCCACATGATTGAGCCCCAGAATTGGACTCCCAGATCCTAGTGAGCTTGCAAAATGCCTGACTCCACTCAGGTCATGCTTCCCGCTGCTAGAAGAACCATTCTAAGTTGAAAAATTAACAGGACCTTATTCCCTCTATCTTTCCTTTTTCAGTATGCATGCTTTTCCACACACACGGGTGCACAGACGCACGGAGTTATTCTCATGTGACTGCAAGTGATTATTTTTAGGATCAAAATATATCTTAACAAGCTCTAGAATTATGCAGTAAACAGATGGCCCTTGGGGGGACCCATTCTGCTTTGGAAGAATGCATATTTTTAGCAGAACAATTTGAGCATCGTTGGGGAAAAAGAGTTCTGGACATTCTAACTCCTCAATGGGGGAGTCTAGGGCAGGGAGTGGGCTGGCCCTGGAATGTTGCAGAGAAGAGGTGGGAGGCAGAGGAGAGCCCTGCTCCTTCAGATACTCTGATCCCTGGTTTCACTTGTGGCTAACGGTGATGTTTTTGTCTTCCCTTCCCCGTGTCTTGGTAGGAAAGCCCAGTAGTTTCTTTCCAGAGGACAGTTTTATAGACTCTGGAGAAATCGACGTGGGGAGACGGGCTTCCCAGAAGATTCCTCCTGGCACTTTCTGGAGATCCCAGGTGTTCATAGACCATCCTGTGCATCTGAAATTCAATGTGTCTCTGGGAAAGGCGGCTCTGGTTGGCATTTATGGAAGAAAAGGCCTTCCTCCTTCACACACACAGGTAACCAGAACCCTATGTACCCTTCTCCTCTCCAGGGGCTCCTCAAATCTTAACCGAAGTCAAGAAACCTGATCCTGAAACCTGGATCCTTGAGCTTGGAGGGAGTTTCACATATTTTGTAGTCCATTCATCCATTTGCGCTCTCTCAGACCCTACCTTTCAGATGAGTAGGGCTGTATCCTTGGAGCTTTTTAAGAGGAAGGAATTCTAGGGCATCTCTCAATAGCCTTTTTACTAGTACCCAGTCTGCTAAGTTAAATTATCCAGGAAATGCAGTCTAGAGAACACAGCATGCATATTGGAGTCAAACGGGCCTGGGTTTGAATCCTCCTGTTATCAGCTGTGTAACCTCAAGCCTGTAACATCCTCTCAGAGCAAGTTTCCTAGTCTAGCAGATGCTGATAACAAGGCCCACTGTGCAGGGCTGCTGTGAACAGTGGAGAACCTACATCTAGAAGACAGCTAGTGCAGAACCTGGCTCAGAATAAAGGTTACTCTCCTCATCTCTTGCATCCCTTCTCTCCTTCAGGGTTCACATTTATCCGGACACATGTGCACCAGGAAAACTTTAAAACTCAAGCAGCATGACTGACACTTTGCCAGTCATGATAAGTGAAGAGCAGACTTATGTGAGGTCCTCCCTGCCCTGGGCTTGGAGTCACACAAATCACAGGCATCCATCAGACATTCCCTGGCCAAAAGTAGTCTTTGTGACCCCCAGCAGGTACTTAATTTCTAGGTAAAAGCTAGATAGAGACATTTGCTAAGGACGGAGTTGCAGAGTAGTAGAGAGAGCCTGGACCCCTGATCTCTTTATTTACTGGTCCTGGGTTTCCTGTCCCTAGACATTGTCACATGAGACAGGATAAATACCCATTTTTTTTTTTTCTTAAAAGATAGATAGGTAGACAGCTGCTTAGTTTGCTTGCCAGTAGGACTTCATCACCTGCCTGTTGTTAGCACCGCGTGACTGTCTTCCCTCGAGTCTCTCATGCTAGCAGGCTTGGATCAATTGGAAATTGTATTATTTGACATAGCATGTAATTATTGATGGAGTTTTGCGCTAATCCAGTTCAGTTCCCCTAAAACTGCTCCCTGAAACTGGAGCACTGAGAAGGGATCATTGACAAAGGGAAAATAGATATAAATCAAATTTTCCTTTGCACTTAACTGACCTTTAAGGCACACCCAGTGAGTGCTCCAGGCCCCATCCTAGATCCCCAGGATTCCCTCCCGCCATCACCTGCGTGGAGTTGGAGGAGTTCAGTCATAAAGTGGCTGTGTTTCTAATCACATGCCCATCAGAAAAGCATAGCTTAAAAAAAAAAAAAGTAGCATGGCTGTCCTGACTGATGTAAAGGTGTAGAGTCAGCCAGAGGAAGCCTCTCCACACCCCAAATTACAGCAAACTGACACTTAAAAATAATCTACTAATTGTGCTGCACTCAGCAGCGAACCAGGAGATTCCCACCTTGCAAAGTGGGGTCTGGGAAGGAGTTGGAGTGGGTTGATCAACCTCTGCGTCGCTTTGGCCTCTTCTGCCTGTTGCAGCTGTGTTTCCCTGCGTCCTCCCTGGGAGAAGCCTGAAGAATTTAACATGGTGGTGAAGCCGGTCCATGCTGATTATGCTCTCTTTGTGCTTCAGTTTGACTTTGTGGAGCTGCTGGATGGAAGGAGGCTCCTGACCCAGGAGGCACGGAGCTTGGAGGGACCCCAGCGCCAGTCTCGGGGAGCCGTCCCCCCTTCTAGCCACGAGACCGGCTTCATCCAGTATTTGGATTCAGGAATCTGGCACCTGGCTTTCTATAATGACGGGAAGGAGTCTGAAGTGGTTTCCTTTCTCACTACTGCTATCGGTAAGGAACCTCCACCGCTCTGGGGTATGTGGTCTATTGTCTCTCTGGATGAGGGGACACCAGGGATCTTAGGGGTTGAAGCTGACAGTGGGATATATACTGTCCAGGGCTGCAGAGGCCAGCTGGATCCAGCATGAGGCCATCTTGACCGGGCTTGCTGGACAAAGAGTAGGAGTGAGATGCGGGGAAATGAAGGAAGGGAGTGACAGGAGGAGCTGTAAGGCCATGCGGGTGCCCAGGACTGCTGCCCACCACCTTTCTCTTTGGTCTGTGGCCTGGTGTGCAGACCAGCCGCTTCATTTAAACACCGAAGGGTGAAACTGACAAGGTGACAGGAATTCTTGTCTCTTCCCTCCAACACCTATATCCATCCTTATAATCTATCTTGGTTCAAATCACTGATGTATTATTTGAATTTTTTTTATGTGTGATTTTGCTTGCTTGATTATTTTGCTTTTAGAGCCAATAACCCCCGGCAAATGAGGAAAAAAATAGTAGATAAAGGCTTGGACAGAGGGTGGGAATAGTCGTGCAAAGGGCTAGATAAACAGTGTGCTCAGTCAGATGGGGGTTTTGTTGAGAACTGAGATACTGAGATGCCCTGAACATGAGCCCCCATTATTTAAGTGAGCTCTCAGCCCCGTCATATCCCTTGCAGTGGAAGAGCTCTTGTTCAGAGCGAGCCCCTTGGCCACCCCAAAAGCTTGGGGGTGTCCCAGGAGCCTGGCATCCTGTTTTAAGGCATTTCTCTTCTGTACCCACATGCTGCAAAGAATTTGTCTCCTCCTCAAACCACCATGATGTGATGTAGGATACGGTGGTCTCTGGTTCAAGTCAGAAAACATTTTATCTGAGTTCATATAGAAGCTCACTGATACAGCCTGGAGATAAAAATCCCCTACAGGAAAATAAAACTTCCAGAAGACAAAACTCCTCTAACCAGAACGCTTGGTGTTGAATTTTCTGCAGAATGAAAACCTCCGTGTGGTTTTTATTTCTCAAAGCTCTGTCTCAGTCCTTGGCTGAGAGTCTATCTGATATGGGAAATGGGATTTGAATAAAAACCTCCAAATCTTGTCCTTAGTCGCTAAAACTCTTGCAAGACCCTGGTTCTTCCATCTTAACAGCACTAGCATTTTCAGGCCATTTTCCTCTTATTTCCAATTTTGCCCTTAGCATCAAGGCAGTGAATACCTTCCCATTAAATACAGTGAACAATGTATAAGGTTCGACTGTGACTGCAGGCTCAACATTCTACCCTCTTGGCAAAACGAGGGAAGTGGGGCTGTGTTGCGTGAGCCCTGGGGTAAGAAATCAGACTGTGTGCTGTCCTTGTTTTCCCTGTGTCTGTCCTAGCTGCTGGTCTCTGAGTACCCGGAGGGCAGGGACTTGGACGTAATCTTCTCCTTCCCCCAGCCCTCAGGCCAGCCCACACGGGGTCACTCAGCGCTTGAAAGAGTTGGGGTGGGCTTCCCTCAGGCCCCCATTGGCAGCTGCTCAGTTTTGGCAGCTGCTGTGTTGTCAGTTTCCTCTGTTAATGCCTTCTTTTGAGGTGGAGTGGAAACTGTGCTCCCTTCTGAATCCCCACCACTAATTTGTGTATGGCCCTGCACAAATTCCAGCTCCTGGTTCCCTGAGGTTCTGGAATTTGGAGGCTCCAGCCTGGTGGTTAGTGGTGACCCAAAGCCTCTCAGCGCCCCTTTCCCCGTCATGGGAGAGTTAATCATGGTCAGCCGTGGTCCTCACCGTCAATTAGGCTGACACTTGGCAGGGTCTGCCTGGCTCCAGACCCTGTTTCTTTTCTCTTTCTGGACTCGGTAGCTTCAGATCAGAGACATGATTTTCAAGTCATTAGCGATCCCTGAGTTATTGCTTCATAGTCTCATAGCCTGATTCCTCTTAGGCACAGCATCACGCTTGCTCAGAACTAAGGTCTCCTACAATCAGGATTCTGTATTTTTAATAACTGAGCACAAATATGAAAGGATATTAATACAAACCCCCAAAGAAAACTACTTTTAATTAGGAAGTGCCTCTCAGAGAAATAAAACATCGTACAGGTAGGTACCTTTGCCAACTCTTGGCTTGTCAGAGCTTGCTGACCTCTTCTGCCATAATTAAGGATCGGTCCTGCTTTTCCCTCTGGTTCTCCTGTTCTCACCTAAATGATGAAATCTTTCTTCACCTTCCTTAACCCTGTGATGCCTTTCAGAGCAGATAGCTGGTACCGTGCTTCTCAGAGTTTTGTGGAACCACCTGGTGTCTTGTTAAAATGCAGATTCTGCTTCAGTGAGTCTGGGTGGATGTTTAGAGTCTGCCTTTTTTATTTTTTCCTGTTCTCAAAATCTTTGTTTTTTTTAATTGAAGTATAATTGCTTTACAATGCTGTGTTAGTTCTACTGTACAACAAAGCGAATCAGCTGCATGCACACAGATACCCTCTCCCTCGAGAGCCTCCCTCCCGCCCCGCCCATCCCGACCCCCGCAGAGCACCGAGCCGAGCTCCCCGCATCACACGGCAGGATCCCACCTGCTGTCTGTCTTACACATGGTATTGCATATACTCTCTCAGTTCGTCCCACCTCCCCTTCCCCATACTGTGTCTCCGTGTCCTTTTTCTATGCCTGCGTCTCTGTCTCTGCTCTGGAAATAGGCCTGTATGTGGTAGGTTGCCTCAGTCGTGTCTGACTCTGTGACTATATGGACTGTCGCCCGCCAGGCTCCTCTGTCCATAGGGATTTTTCAGGCAAGACTACTGGAGTGGGTTGCCATGCCCTCCTCCAGGGCATCTCCCTGACGCAAGGATCAAACCCACTTCTCTTCTGTCTCCTGCATTGGCAGGTGGATTCTTTATCACTAGCACCACCTGGGAAGCCCTGGCAATAGGTTCATCTGCACATTTTTCTAGATTCCCCCAATATGCGTTAATGTATGATACTTGTTTTTCTCTTTCTACCTGACCTCACTCTATATGACTGACTCTAGGTCCTTTCACTTCTCTACAGATGACCCAACTTTGTTCTTTTTGTGGCTGAGTAATATTCCATCGTGTATATATAGCATATCTTCTTTATCCATTCCTCTGTTGATGGGCATTTATGTTGCTTCCATGTCCTGCCTGTTGTAAATAGTGCTGCAATAAACATTTGGGGTACAGTGCCCAGTGAGATACTGCTCATCTGTGGCCCACATTTTGAGTAACAAGGGGTTACAGTATCTCATGGAGGGGATCTCAAACATTGTTGTGCAAAGCAATCACCTGGGAAGCGAGTCTAAAATTCAGATTCCTGGGCCTTCCCCTATTAGACCTGAGGCAGAGCCCAGGTGATCCTGATTCTGGTGGGCAGTCTGTCAACTTAGCTATGAAAACAAATACCTCCTGAGCTCCGCTTTCTATTCCTTCCTTCTCCCACTGATCCACATTAGCTCTGCGAACGTAGTGTGTCATGTCACTTCTCTGAGCCTCATCTTCCTTGTCTAGAAAGGGAAATAGTAATAGTTCTTGGCGGTCCCCACTGTGACGATTAGAGAGAGTGAATATACAGTGCCCAGTCCAGGCTTCCATGCATGGGAGTGGTTAACATTCTCTCCCCCGCCGCTTTCCCAGTCCACCTTCCTTCTTGCTGCCTTTCTGACTTGTCTGTCTTCCTTCAAGCTACAGTGATTGTTTAATGAATACCTTTTCTTACTTTGATACAGAAACAGACTAACTCCGATGTTGCTATTAATCCCTCTGTCCCTGAGAGTCCCTGATGTTGAGTCTCTGCTGTCTGTGGTCGTTACCTGTGGGCCGTGACTTGTAATTTGTCTTGGCAGCTTAATTAAAAGTTTAGGTCTTGTTTTAGTGAAGTCATTATGGTCCCAGTATACAACTGTAACTCTCAGTTTTGCTTAACATGCGGTCTGGAATATGACCCTCCCTTCCTTACATGCTGAAGTGCAGAGCTAGAATTTAAGAAGATTTGAGATGTTAGAATCCAGAGTATTTATATCTGTTTGTAATTAAGTAGCGGGAGAAATAATTGTGTTTAACAAATGGCTGAATTGTGTATGATTTTGCTTTTCCCTCCATTTAATGCAATCCAGCTGATGATTTTATATTAGTTTATCTTTTGCCTTGAAAAAAAATCTAAAAGCACTTTACAAATTGTGTATACAAATGTATACACATGGAGACATGCAGTTGACAGAGCCACCTCTGGACTGGATGTGTTTCTGTCTCTCACACACGCAATGCACACAAACCACTGTAACCAAGCAAGTTTTATAATAAGACATGGCAGCTGTTTTCAGAAAGACTGGCCTTTTCCTATACGCAGAGATGGATAATTTGAAGGTAATGTTTCTGCTTCTGTCTGGGGGTAGGTAGCCTTGCTGACCCCAAGTATTGAATGAAGTAGGAGGATTATTTGTTTTTGTTTAGTCGATAAGTCGCGTCCAATTGTTTGTGAACCCATGGACCGTAGCCTGCCAGGCTCCTCTGTTGGAGTTCCCAGGCAAGAATACTGGAGTGGGTTGTCACTTCCTTCTCCAGGGGATCTTCCTGACCGAGGGATCAAACCCATGTCTCTTGCATCTTCAGCATTAGCAGGCAGATTTTTTACCGCTGAGTCACCTAGTAAGCCGGGGGATTATACCAGTAGCTATAATTCACTGTCACCATTTACACAGGACTTGAAATACTTTCTCGAAGCCCTGCAGTAACTCCATAAGGTGATTATTTTTATTTTCACCCCCAATTGTAGATTAGGAAGTTGAGATTCAGGCATGTTAAGAGGAAAGCTAGGACTTGAATTTGGTATCTTTCTTCTTTAGCCATCTGCCTCTTTTCCAGGATCAAGCCCCCTTTTTTTGGATATTATGCTTCTTTTCTATCTGTCAATAGACATTTAGAGAATGCCTGCTGTGTTTTGGGGACCATGCTTAGCTTTTTTCTGTATGTGAGAAAGAACCTCATGAGAACTTTAGACAATTTGCATTTTGATCTCACCTTTACGGAAGAAGAAACTGAGCCTCGGAGAATTTAATTGACTTGCCTAAAGTTATTAAGGGCAGAGCCAGGATGGAAACTTGGTCTCCAAATCCTGTGTTCTCTCCATGATGCCAGAGTGTCTTACTATTTGCTCTGATGCTATTAAATATTTTATTTCTATTTGCATTATATGGAATATAATTTCCCCTTTATTAACTCCCCTCCCCTTTATATAACTTTCCCTTTATTATTTATAACTTCCTCTTATTAATATAAGTATGTATCTTAAATCAACACAGGAAGCTTTCTTGAAAAGTCGTTAAAAAGACCATGGAAAAAAATCTCACAACATCCAAAACTTAATAAATAAAAATACCTCCATATGCATTGCTTGCAACCCCAAGACATGACAAGTCAGTGTTGCAGTGCTTCATGTCTCCAGAGAGCATCTTATCTTTTAATTTTGGTTGATGCTGAAACATAAGAGGACAGATCACCCTGACGTTGTAACAGTGTGAGCCAAGTTGAGAAATAACAGAGCTGCCCCACAGTGGATTAAGAAACCCAGAGAAAAGAAATGAGAATCACTGTTAGGCAATATAGACCCTGGTGCTGGAGAAGACTCTTGAGAGTCCCTTGGACTGCAAGGAGATCCAACCAGTCCATTCTAAAGGAGATCAATCCTGGGTGTTCATTGGAAGGACTGATGCTAAAGCTGAAACTCCAATACTTTGGTCACCTCATGCGACGAGTTGACTCACTGGAAAAGACTCTGATGCTGGGAAAGGTTGGGGGCGGGAGGAGAAGGGGACGACCGAGAATGAGATGGCTGGATGGCATCACCGACTCTGTGGACATGAGTTTGAGTGAACTCCGGGAGTTGGTGATGGACAGGGAAGCCTGGCGTGCTGTGATTCATGGGGTCACGGAGAGTCGGACATAACTGAGTGACTGAACTGAACTGAATTTATGAGAAACATGCCCTGGTCTTCCTGGTCTGAGGACATTGATGCTCACTAAAGAGGAGAGTCCTTTTGTTCAGGCCCAGGCAGCTGCTGTAAGTTGACTTACTCTGTGTCCAGGACTAGAAGCAAACGTCGCCCCTACTTCCTCCCTCCCTCCTTCCTACCTTCCTTTCTTCATCTAACAATGATTGCACTCCCAAATGATCATGCGCTTTCCCAAGGTGGAGATACAGAGGAAGTATGAAGCAGACATGGTGCTTGCCTTTGACATCCTCACAGGCTAGTAGGCGAGGCTAAGTGAGGCTGAGCGGAAGGAGAAGCTGCCTACATATTATGTTGGCCAAAAAGTTCATTCAGGTTTTTCTGGAAGATGGTATGGAAAACCCGATCAAACTTTTCAGCCAACCTAGTACCTGAAGAGGAGGGGGAAAGACTTGGTTCAGTCTCTTTACAGCATCCTAGGCAGCAAGGACTTTCTTATTAAAAAGAGCTTCAGAGCCCTTTGCGTGACGCCTTCAGCGGGCTGGCCAGGAGGTCCAGAGTAGTTGCAGACAGATCTGGAGACTACATCTGTTCATATTCTCATTTGACCAGCATTTGCTGGTTTGTCTTTTAGACGCCGTGTCCTGAGCAGGCATTGGTATCCATGGTATATTAAATAGTCCTGCTTCTTACCCTCTGGAGTTTACAGACCTGCTTGAGACAGTGTGATGTAGACTCTTAAGTTTAATTCCTATCATCCAATATGCATCTAAATATATACTTTGTTTTTGTTGTTTAGTCGCCAAGTCATGTTCGACTCCTTGTGACCCCCATGGACTGTAGCCCTCCAAGTTCCTCTGTCCATGGGATTTCCCAGGCAAGAATACTGGAATGGGTTGCCATTTGTAAATGGTAAATATTCACTGTGGTAAAGAAGAGAAGAGAGTGCCCAAGGGAAGCAAATAAGGGACTTCACTGCGATGGCTGCAGCAGGGGTGGAAAGTTGTTTAGATAAAGGTGTGAGGAGAAAATAGACCCAGCAGAGGGGAAAGCATGTGCAGAGGCCTTGGGACAGACATGAGCCAGGAGTTCAAGGAGCTGTGATATGGTCACACGTGGGATGTGGATCAGAGGGCTGAATGGTATCAGGTAAGCCTGGAGATATACTAGCAGCCAGGCTGTATGGGCTTTAACACAGCACGTGAAGTTTCATTTTGTTTTGTATTTTGGTTGCGGAGAGTCGGACACGACTGAGCGACTGAACTGAACTGAACTGAACGGTCTCTTGGACTGCAAGGAGATCCAACCAGTCCATTCTAAAGGAGATCAATCCTGGGTGTTCATTGGAAGGACTGATGCTAAAGCTGAAACTCCAATACTTTGGCCACCTCATGCGACGAGTTGACTCACTGGAAAAGACTCTGATGCTGGGAGGGATTGGGGGCAGAAGGAGAAGGGGACGACAGAGGATGAGATGGCTGGATGGCATCACTGACTCAATGGACATGAGTTTGAGCAAATTCCGGGAAATGATGAAGCACACCTGGTGTGCTGCAGTCCCTGGGGTCACAAAGAGTCAGTCATGACTTAGCCGCTGAACAACAACAACATTTTAGGAGTGAAGACAGGCAGCTGAGGAAAAGTGACTGGGAGAAACACTGCGGCGAGGGTCAACAGAAAGAACTTAGATATTTCCGGGCTCCTGCATGTCAGCATTTCAGCCTTCTTCGTTCACCCAGAGTCTCCATTTCACTTTTGGTTTATGCTTCTACCACTTTGGGATACAGCTGGCAGCAGCTTCCACAAACCTATTCTTTATCTAAATCATACTTTTAAAGGTAAGAAAACCAAGGCTTAGAGAAGTCACGTGAGTTGTCCTGGGTCACACAGCCACCAAAGGGCCAAGCCAAGATCATAATGACAGCAGTCTGTTGACTGAGCCCTGACTCCATGCCCAGCGCTGTACAGGATGCAGTGTCAGTTCCCAAACATCCTGGAAGTGAGATGACGTGCATTTCTGCGTTATAGATAAAGAAACCAAAACTCAGAGATCTGATGCTATTTGCCAAGATCTCATAAGTAGGAAACAGAGCTAGGTTAGCAACACAGAGCCCATGCTCTTTCTCTTACATTTTAGCGACCAGGTTTCTGGTGTGCGACTGACGTCTGTGTGTGTCCTTATCCACTCTCACAGTCAGAGAATCATCGAGGTATCTGGGGTCTTAGAGATCATGGCCTTTGCATCTCCTAGGCTCACAGGGTACCTGAAGTGGGCTCACCGCCTGAAGCTGCAGGGTTCTCATCTGCCTGGTCCTGAAAACTATCCTGATACTGTGCTCACTCCTGCTGAGGGAACCCCACTCCCACCTCCATTCAGTTGGGGTTTTCAATAGAAAATATTTTAGCAACGATGGTTTAATTTTTATATAACAGATGATTAATTCTTGTACTCTTGAGAGCTCTCCTTTCCCTCATTTGGTGAAGGCAGCTGCTCCACCCCATATTGCCAGCTAGCTTTACCATTACAGAGCAGTGGCCTTAAGAGCGTTCTCCCTTTTATTTCACTTTGCAGAACTGCTGATAGGTGGGACATGATTAAATGCACGTCCTCCTGTTCTGTGGCACCCTCTGAGGAATAGCCCCCAACCAGGTTAGCTGGACTTGGCACTGGTGTTAGATAGCTGGGGTTGTCACTGTGACTGGAGAGACGGTGTGGTCCAGAGAAAGGGCAGAGACTTCGGAGTGAAACAGACCTGGGTTTGAGTTCTGACTGCACTGTCTATGAGCTGTCAGATGCTGGGTACATCTGAGCTTCACCCGTTGTTAGTAATAAAATCCACTTTAGAGAGTCTGACGGTGACATGAAGCCGGGTGATTCATGACAAGTTCTCAGCACGTTTTTAAGTGTCTCTTAATTATTCAACATTTGCTGAACTTCAACTTGGTTAAGTGCTGGAAACTCATTAGTGAACAAAACAAAAGCTTTAGCTTTGAAGAGCCTGTAGTCCCCTGGGAGACCTGACCCTCTCATAAATAATTCCAACAGAATGTGGTCTGTGCCCACAGAGAGGTCTGGGTGAGCGCCCATGGGAGCAGAGAGGCGGGCAGCTACCTCTGCCAGGGGTGCAGAAGGAAATTGAAGGCATAAAGGACTTACTGTGAGAAGAGTGCTTAGAGAGCTGGAAGGCAGTGTACAAATACTCAGTAATTTACCAACTTAGGGCTAGAGCAGAAGTGAGAACCAGAAAGGAACTCTGAAGAGTTACTCAATAATAATAATAATAAAGGAGAAATAGTAAACATCTCTGCTCAATCAATGACAGACGTGGTCACTGTGGACCAGGCAGAAAATGACCACTATTAGCTTTTAGAGATGAGAAGAGAGAGCCTTTGAGCAGTGACTCACAGGACACAAAGCCAAGTCTTCTGAATTCAATCTGAAGACTTCCCCTGGAGCCCAGGTATGGGCTCAGGTCCCTGAACAAGGCAGACCCTCACTCACCAGAAGGTCAATGAGTACCAAGTGCAAGGTCAAAGGTCACAGATACTTACTGTCACCTAGAGCCGCCTTCTGTGGACATTAACTTCTGAACAGCTTGAAGGAAAGAAGGCACAACTGCCAGTTCAGGGCACTGCTAGGCACTTGACTGAAGAATGTTCTTTCTGTTTGGGGAAATTCATGTATTTCATGGCTGCTGGATTCAGTAAAAGAAAGTGAAAGTCGCTCAGCTATGTGCTACTCTTTGCAACCCCATGGACTATAGCAACTCTGAAATGGGTTCAAGTCTGCAGCCTTTCTGTGCCGGAACTGTTGCAGCTCAAAAATGGAAATGCGGGTTCCAGAACATTCCAATGCATTAACTGTTATTTCATTTTTTGAATAATTTTTAAATTTTTGGTTGCACGGCATCTTCATTGCTGCATGGACTTTCTCTAGTTGCTGCAAGTGGGGGCTACTCTTTCTTATGATGCTTGGGCTTCTCATTTCTGTGGTCTCTCTTGTTGCGGAGCACAGGCTTTAGGTGTATGGGCTTCAGAAGTTGGGGCTCACTGGAGAAGGCAATGGCAAGCTACTCCAGTACTCTTGCCTAGAAAATCCCATGGATGGAGGAGCCTGGTAGGCTGCAGTCCATGGGATCGCTATGAGTCAGACACGACTGAGCAACTTCACTTTCACTTTTCACTTTCACACATTGGAGAAGGAAATGGCAACCCACTCCAGTGTTCTTGCCTGGAGAATCCCAGGGACGGGGGAGCCTAGTAGGCTGCCGTCTATGGGGTCACACAGAGTCGGACACGACTGAAGTGACTTAGCAGCAGTAGCAGCAGTTGGGGTTCACAGGCTTAGTTGCTCCTAGACATGCAGAATCTTCCCAGGCCAGGGATCAAACCCATGTCACCTACCTTGGCAGGCAGATTCTTACCCACTGTACCACCAGGGAAGTCCTGTTACTTGCTCTGATAAGTTCTGTCTTCTGATTCAGTAGGGAGCCTCTCAAATGTCACATTCTAGATTCAGGTTTTGTCAGTCTTTACAAATTCCTTCGTGCCTCTCTGAAACTACTTGGCAAAATTCATATTAACAGCTACTGTTTATTCACTGCATAGTATATCAAAGTATTATCCTGGATGTTTTAGATACACTGTCTCAGACCCTTTACAACAGGTATTTGTAAAAAATGCAATGTAGGTATTTTTTCTCCAGAGAAAAGTGGGATTCATCATGTTTAGATGACTAGGCAGAAGTTTCATACCCAGTCAGCGAAAGAACTAGGGTTTGAATCCAGGTCTCTCTGGCTGCAGTACCTACACTTTTCCTCTTTCGTTCTTTGTCACTCTGGCCTTTGTGAGAGTGCCTGGTGTATGCACTGCAGGTGGGTAGAGGGCATGGACGGGACGGTGCCAGGAGCCTAGAAAATGAGTTCAGGGCCAACCTGGCAAGAACTTTTTAGCCTGGTTTGAAAGTCTGGTTTTTGAAGGCAGTGAGGAGCGCGAGATAGTTTGTAAGCAAAGATGTAACTTGATTTGTGCCATGGCGCCGTCTCTTTGGTGGTGGTATATACAAACGGGTTACTTTCTCAGGCTTAAGTAGGGAGACCAATTGGAAGACTGTTTCAGTATCCAGTACAGTTAGATGAGAGAGGAGGGCCTGACTTGGGCCAAATGCCTCTGTATTATATAAAAGAAAGGCTATATTAAGGGACATTATGGACTAGTTTTCTTGACAACTTTACTGTCAGGGAGAGGCAGGAAGTGTCAGCCTTGGAGAATAGGTACCTAGTGATACCGTCAGTTAAATTGGGAAATAAGGAGGGGACGGGGGCTTGTTGGGAGAAGGAAGTGGGGAGATGGTCAGTGCACAGTAGATTGTGATTGGAGCTGCTCTTAGAATTTCCAAGCGGGTGTCAGTTTTCAGTTGGCCAGTGGTCAGATGAATAAATAGGCATTGACTTGGGGCAGCCCTGACCCGCAAACAGGGACCCAACGGGTGCCTTGGTGTGGCTATGAGAAGGCAGAGGCCTGAGGAGAAGGGAGTTTAACCTGGAACCCCAACACTAAGCGGTGGGTGGCGGGGAGAGACGCCGAGATTTGCCTTCCGGAAACGCTGGGGAGCTGATGACAGCAAACCGGTCCCTTGGGGGTCACCGGCAACTTCAGTGGGAGCGTTTCCACCCCCGTGCAGGTAGAAGCAGGGTCACCGCGAGTTCAGGAGCAAGCGAGCGGCGTGGAGGAGAAACAGCCTCTTCGAGACAGAGCGGGGAAGGAGACGGATGGGAGTAACCCGAGGAGGAGGCAGGTTCAAGGCAAGGTTTACACGAGGGAGGGGAGCCCTGCACGTGTTGTCAGCTGCGGGAAAGGAGCCAGGTGAGACGGTGGGAGGCCCAGGAGAGAGGGGAGATGATGAGGGAGGGAAGCGGGGCAGGAGGCACCGAACAGACGGCAGATGCAGAAGGGCTCATCCGAGGACCAGGGGAGACACGCCTCTTCCCGTGGGAAGGAGAGGGCCGTGAAGACGAGACAAGGTGCAGCCCAGGCTGAAGGTGGAGCCGAGTGGTGGGCAGGGTGGGAAGCACTGGAGGGAATGTGGCTTAGTGGTTAGAGATCGGATCTGAAGCCAGACAGCCTTGCTTGCATCACAGTTAGCAGTGCGACCCTGGGCAGGATTCATAACCCACCAGTGCCTCAGTTTCCTTATCTGAAAAACGGTGATAATATTATTACCCACTAATACTCTCAGAAGAAACAGAATTAATATTTATTAAATACCAAGAATGCGGTGAGCCTCATTATCCGTGCTATCCAAGGGTATGTCATTGTTATTGTCAATAACAGTCACGAATAGTTTTCAAGGCTTACAGGGTCCTGGGAGGGAGCTAAGTGTGGTACATGCATTATCTAACTTAAATTTTATGACAATCCCAGGGAAGCAGGAGAAGTTATTTCCCTTACATAGATGAAGAAATAAAGTCCAGAGAAGTTGCCCACAGTCACACAAGGAGTAAGGGCAGTGCGAGGGTTTGAATCTAGAATAGTCAGACACCAAATCTACACTCTTTCTGCACAGGCTTCTCTACACTTTCCTTGGGTCCCATTTCCTGTGGCAACAGGTAAGCCGCGGAGGGTCCGCTCTAAGGACACTGCAGTGTGTGTGTGTGGATAGGTCTTAGTGTTAATCTGGGCCGAAGAGTTTGCACCTAAGGCTCTCTCCTGAGGGAAGGATCTCTCTTTTCTTCACAATCAAGCACAGGTTTAAGTGAATGCAAATCTAACAGAGGTTTGGGAGGGTTTCTTGCTGCTTAAACAGAGCAGAGGACCTTTTGTTGAAATGACAGGACTGTGAGTGTTATATGAAGGGTTATAAAAAAAAAAGTGCAGGCCAGAAACCTCTGAACATCTGGTTTCACTTTGAGCAGCTGCTTGTTCATGCCTTTATCTGAGCGGCATTCGTGTTCAGGGCTAATGGAAGCACGGTTTGTTTCATTCCTGGTTCATATTACATGTCAGCCAAATTTTTTTTTTTCATTTGTGTCAAAGTCCAAGGAATCCATGCGCGAGTGCAAGGAATAGACGGTACATTTTAGAAAAGTGAGAAAAAGTCCTCGGCACTAGGATGACATTTTTCACAAATAGAGTTTGAGTTTTCTCAACCCTATAAATGCAAGCTATTCCTTAGGAAGCTTTCATTTGGGAAATTGTACCACTATGTCTCTGTCTTTTAAATGACTGAGGGGGAAGGTGAATCTCTCTGAAGTTTTCATAGGTGCCAGGTAGTACATTAAGCACAGTTTACTTACATTAACTCATTTTAATTCCCATAACCCACCTGTCTGTTGGACTGCAAGGAGATCCAACCAGTCGATCCTAAAGGAAATCAGTTCTAAATATTGGAAGGACTGATACTAAAACTGAAACTCCAATACTTTGGCCGCCTGATGTGAAGAACTGACTCATTGGAAAAGCCCCTGACTCTTGGAAGGATTGAAGGTGGGAGGATAAGGGGATGACAGAATGAGATGGTTGGATGGCATCACCGACTCAATGGACATGAGTGAGCAAATTCCAGGAGCTGGTGATGGACAGGGAAGCCTGGCGTGCTGCAGTCCATAGGGTCACAAAGAGTTGAACGCAACTGAACTGACTGAACCCACCTGTGCCATCAGAGTCATTATCCCCATTTTCCAGATAGGGCAGCGGATTGCGTTCAAGGTCACCCAGAATCAGAGCTAAGATTCAGGTCCACATATATCTCATTCACACTTATTTTGCAAATTTCCAGCACTTTTTGAATACACTGTGCTGAGGTTTGCCTTTTGTGTTCAATAAATGATAAAAACACCCCTGATCACAATACTAAGTCATAATGATATTAAAAAAAGAAAGACAAGAAAAAATACTTAGTGTAATAAAGAACAGCGATTTCACATCAGAAGTCAGTGCTTCCTGGTTAAATATTAGACAAAGTCCTTTTAAAGCTAGTAATAAGGGCATATCTATTAGTTAGCATTATTTTAGAAGTTCTGGCTTAAGTGACGTAACGCATGAAACAGAAAAAGAGACAAAGTCAAAGCTATCATTATTTGTAAAGGATGTGTTTGTGTTCCTAGAGGATACAAAAACATCAGTCAAAAAACTAATAAGAATTCAGAGTTTGTAAGTGGGCTACAAAAAAGCTTTTCAAAAGTCAATAGATTTCCCATATACTTGCCATAACCAGTTATGAAATATAATGAAAAATGTCCCAGTCAAAAAAAATCAATAAAAATTAAAACATCATCTTAATGAGAATTATATGCGACCTATGTGGCAAAAACTGTGAAATTCTATTGAGGGCTATAAAACAGGACATGAATAATTAGGAAATATAACATGTTCCTAGATGAGAAGGTGAACTACTCTAAATATGTCAATTTATAGGCTTAATGAAATGCCAAACAGAATCCTAAAGGGAATTTGGGGGATTTGATTGAAGGGTTTAAGACTTCACCTGGAATAATAAACAGATGAGAGTATGAAAGAGATTCTAAAAAGAATAATGAAAGGGCGCTCGTCTTTAGAGATATTAACATGCCCTAAATCTAAAATAAAAGATCTCAAGAGTCAAGCAGATTTGTGAAATAAAATTGCCTAGAAATAGTACCAGTTATATGTAAAATTTTAGTATGTGAGAAAAAAAAAAAGAAGAACTGCAAATTAATGGAGAAGGAAATGCTTGGTCAATTAATGTTGTTGGAATAACTTTAAAAAAACATCAATTTCAACCAGAGGCTACAAGTAGCTTTTAGAGGGATGGACGTGCTCAGCAGACACAGAAGAGGATTTTTATCCTGCAGCGTTGGCTCAGGATTGAAAATCTGGATGATTTCCTGTGAAGCTATAGCTTTATGGCCTACCTTGAAAAGTCAGAAGGCCAAAACTCCTGCAGGAACAAGCCTCTGCCCCTCAAATACTGTCATTCCACCACACTCTCCACTTCTCCCCCCACTTTCTCTTCTGCCTGACCTGCTTTATTTCTTTAACTTACCTGCCTGGACCCTGAGAGGAATTTGAGTTTTTACCCTCTGATTGAGACTTCCTCTCACACCATATGCCAAAATAAATTCCAGATGGATTAAAGAGGTAAATACTTAAAAGTCAAACTCAAAGAGGGTAAAACCCAATATTTGCATATCTCTGCCTTAAGAAGGACTTTTAAGCTTAAAAACTCAGTGAAGGAATCACAAAGGAAAAAGACTAGCAAATATTCACATAAAAATGTAAAACTTCCATATGTGTTATAAGACATCAATATGAGAAGAAAAATGGTAGAATGGGGAAATACTTGCAGTAAAAATGAGAGACCAAGGAAGGATTAATATATATTATGCTGAAGTGCATATGCTATGAAAAAATTATGACTTCATAGATATATGGCTAAAACTCCTGTAGGAAAGCTTCCAAAAATACATGTTGGATTGTCCAGATAGTTCATTTGGGTTTTTCCATAATATAGTAGAGAAAAACCCAAATGAACTTTTTGGCCACCAAGTAGTATGCTATCAACATATGTGAAATATTTTTAACCTAATTAATACTCTAAAAAGGGCAAATTTAAAAAATTTTGCATCTTTTTTATCTAATAAATTAGGAAATCTCCCAAATAAGTTAATACCCAACCCCAAAGAGGCTACAATGAAACTGTGACCACTTACCTGCATGGTAAATCAGTACAACCCTTTGGAAAAGCATATTGATGTTTTGTATTAAATCATAAAAATAGTCCTATTTTCAACTTCTGAGAGTCTTTCTTAGAAGACTAGGAAAAAAACAGTTTTCTTGTCTCAGCACTGCTTACAATTGTGAAAATTTAGAAGAAAATCCAATGTCTAATAATAAGAAAACATATAAGAAAATTATGCAGTATTCACTTAATATTATTCAGCCATTAAAAATTATCAAGACTATGAAACATGGGGAAATGCTTGTAATTTTCAGCCCCACAAATAAAACATGGCAATTATGTTTACAAAATGAACACATATATTAATAACAATGCAGTTTGGCTAATCCTGGTAGCTCAGTCTGCCTGCAGCTGACACCACCCTCATGGCACTCAATTCCTGGGTTGCGAAGATCCCCTGGAAAAGAAAAACGCAACCCACTCCAGTATTCTTGCCTGGAAAATCCCACGGATGGAGGAGCCTGGCTGGCTGCAGCCCATGGAGTTCCAAGAGTCGGACATGACTTAGTGACTAAACCTCCACCACCACAGTTTAGAAGCAGAATTTGGACTTGAACTCAAGTCTTTCAACTCTGAGACCACAGCTGTTGCCACCTGCCCACTTCCTGATGTAGAACCAACAGTTACAGTAATAGTTCAGACACTCAGTCATGTCTGACTCTGCAACCCCATGGACTGCAGCATGCCAGTCCTCCCTGTCCATCACCAACTCCCAGAGTTTACTCAAACTCATGTCCATTGAGTCCATGATGCCTTCCAACCATCTCATCCTCTGTTGTCCCCTTCTCCTCCCGCCTTCACTCTTTCCCAGCATCAGGGTCTCTTCAAATGAGTCAGTTCTTCACATCAGGGGACCAAAGTATTGGAGTTTCAGCTGCAACATCAGTCCTTCCAATGAATATTCAGGACTGATTTCCTTTAGGATGGACTGGTTGGATCTCCTTGCAGTCCAAGGGACTCTCAAGAGTCTTCTCCAACATCAAAGTTCATAAGCATCAATTCTTCAGCGCTCAGCTTTCTTCATAGTCCAACTTTCACATCCATACATGACTACTGGAAAAACCACAGCCTTAACTAGATGGACCTTTGTTGGCAAAGTAACGTCTCTGCTTTTTAATATGCTGTCTCAGTTGGTCATAACTTTTCTCCCAAGGAATAAGCGTCTTTTAATTTCATGGCTGCAGTCACCATCTCTAGTGATTTTGGAGACCAGAAAAATAAAGTCTGCCACTGTTTCCATTGTTTCTCCATCTATTTGTCATGAAGTGATGGGACCGGATGCCATGATCTTTGTTTTCTGAATGTTGAGCTTTAAGCCAACTTTTTCACTCTCCTCTTTTACTTGCATCAAGAGGCTCTTTAGTTATTCTTCACTTTCTGCTGTAAAGGTGGTGTCGTCTGCATATCTGAGGTTATTGATGTTTCTCCCTGCAATCTTGATTCCAGCTTGTGCTTCTTCCAGCCCAGTGTTTCTCACGATGTACTCTGCATATAACTTAAATAAGCAGGGTGACAGTATACAGCCTTGACATGCTCCTTATGCTGAAAGCTCAGCTTCTCTGTACACTGATGCCAAATCAAATCTCTGAGGCAGAGTTTTGGGTGAAGTGGAAAAGGACAGCCTTTTTACTTTGCCGGGCAAAGGGGGCCACAGTGGGCTAATGCCCTCAAATCTGTGAGTCCCCACTTGGTGAATATAGTAAGAAAATTTATAATAGTTGTTCAAGAAGGGCATGATGAGCTTCTTCTGATGGGCTGGCAGTGAGGCTAGTAGGAATCAGCATCATCAACCTTCAGGTCCAACTGGTCCGGGGGCCTCCACGCCTGTGGGCGCCCTACCATCGCTAACTGTTAACTTCTCCCACCTGGAAGGGGTCTCAGCGTCTGCAAAACAGCTCAAAGATATTGTGGTGTGTGTCCGTCGATGGGGACCCAGGACCTTGCCCCAAGTCTGCTCTTAACTCTTGTTTCTCCTCAGTCCTGTGTGCCCTCCCTCCCCTAATGAACAACTGCTTGAATCTGCCCATTTGGAACTCAGGGAAGGTCATGGAGGCTGAATGAAGGCTGTTTGCTACAATCACTGCATTGAGGGGCACAGAAAGTCCTTGTGCCCTGGAGCCCCCCAGAGGGCCCTGCACAGTATCAATGTGACATTTAGAGAGTGTTGATCATAGTGTCTGTCAGGGTAGCCTTTGGAGTCTGGTGCACTTTTAAACTGAGCCTAATGCATTATTTCAAAGCAATAGTCGATGGGGCTGTGAAAGAAGAGACTTTTGTCTACATTACAGACTCTAAGACCGAGAGTTTTCTAAAAGTTTCCTCCTCTCCCTGGTTGATACAAGTGATAAAATGGGCAAATTTGAGCACCAGAAAAAGCACTGAGTTGAACTAAATCTGCGGCCAGTGTCACTCTTAAGCTCTGCAGGTGCCAGGACACGTGCGTGTCTTCAGGTTTCTATTACACACCTGTGTGTGTATGTAAATATTTTCACTGTTTTCTGTTTCTGCTTTTCAAAGAATTCATTAAGTTAAAACCATTAACCGTGAAGGCATCCCAGCCTTCTAAATCAGCTTTGCTTGAAGTGAAAGACAAGACCCCAGGTGGTCCCTTCATCCTGAATGCCGAGAGTTAGAGGATCCTGGAGAGGGTTTAGTGGGATTCACTTCAAGAAAGAAAGTATATTCTGGAATCCTGAGATTTAGAAACCTGAGCCCACTGTTCTGTTTCCTACATCCTCTATACGCAAAGCAGACAAGAATTTTCTGTGTAGCAAAGTTTCCTGTGACAGTAATAATCCCTTACATCGTGTAGGACTTTTAGCTTACTGAGCACGATGACATACAGTTTTTCCACCCTTATTTTGATCTTTACAACCCAGTGAAATAGAATGGCACTCGAATTATTGTCCCTGTGTAATAGAAGCAGCAGCTGAGGTCCAGAAGTTCAAGCTCTTTTAGACTCTTTTCTTGGTCCAAGATCACACAGCCTGTATATGGACAAGCCTGGGTTTGAATCCAGTGCTCCTGTTTGATTGATTGACCCATGCATCCATTTATCCTTGCAAGCATGCATTCATCCAGTATGATGCCCATCTTCTGTATGCCATGCACTCTGCTTGGGTGGTGCTGAGAGCTGTGAACACAGCAGAGAGGGAGCTGCCCCGACAGATCTCAGACAGCGGGGAGGAGGACACTGATGCGCAGTGGGCCCTGATGAGGTGTGAAGACCAAGGGTGAGGTCATGGGTAGCACTTGCCCAGGGGAGCGAACCTAACAGGAGGTGGGGGCAGGGAAGGCTGCTTTTGAGTCCACAACATCTAAGCTGAAACCTCAAAGACTCAGACAGGGGGAGAGCAAGGTGAGTGGCAAGATGAGCAAGGATGCGGATTTCATACAGGTGCCTGACGACCACCAGCGTTTAGTGGTTGGAGGAAGAGTTGGAACAGGCGAGTGGGGGGGATGGGGTGAGTGAGTAGAGTGGCAGGAATATCAGAAGGTGTACTGTCTCCAGAGGTGTAGGAGGAGGAAAGCTTCAGGAAGGAGGGACTAGAAAATAATTCAGATGCTGTTGAGAAGAACCTGTGGTTGAGTGTTACACTTAACTCCCTCCTGGAGTCCCACCATGGTGAGATGATGGCTTCAAACAAAGGAACAAACCCCCAAAGACAAAAAAAATAGGAGACGGTAGCCTTCAAGAGATGTCAGCAGACTTTTGGAAAACAGAGAGCAGGTTGAGTTAGCAGTGTGGGGAAAGCTGAATAGTGAGCATCTGCTGAGATGTCAGTGAGGAGCAGGGCCGCAGGAAACCTCAGGACCAAGGCACCAGCTGCTGCAGAGGATAGGGGTGAGGCCCGGTGCCGAGCATGGCTGGACCCGCGTTCATCTGACACAAGCAGCTAGATCCTAAGCAGCGAGACCCTTCGGTTCCCTCCGTCATCTCACACAGTCCATCAGAACACCAATCCAATGTTGGGGTAAAGATAGTTAAGCCATGCATGGTCCTAAAACCTTACCTCCTGTCCACCTTTTCTCAGGATGCTTCTAGAAAATGGACTCCACCAAAATAATAAAGAGCAGGACAGGAAGCAAGGGGCTCAGTGAGTGAGAGAGAAGCCCCAGAGTGATGGGTGTGCATCAGGCCTAACATCACAGACCCAGACCACAGCGGGACACAGGGCTCCGGGAGGGACGTCTCCAGGCAGGAAGAAAACAGTGGACCCGACAGGCTGCGCAGTGTGTTTGACCACATAGGAAACTCTATTTCTGAGTTAAAGAATCTGCCTGCAATGCGGGAGACCTGGGTTGGGAAGATCCCCTGGAGAAGGGCAAGGCTACCCACTCCAGGATTCTGGCCTGGAGAATTCCATGGACTGTATAGTCCACGAGGTTGCAAAGAGTCAGACCCAGCTGAGCGACTTTCACTTTAGTTCCTTGCCTAATGTGAACAGAGTCATTAATAAGAACACAGAAAATTAAGAAAGCAAGAAATCATGCTTTTTCTATCAGATTATACTGGACTGAAGTAGTGGGTAACAGTAGTAGGAGATGACATCAAATATAAGTTGAAACTAGCTATATAAGCACAGCATTTAGAAATATTAGAGTAAATTCTAGAAGAAATAGACCAAAGAGTTGAGAGCAGTTGTTTGGAAGGTGGCAAGGAGAAGTGTGGGTGGGGCAGAGGTCTGCTATTAGTAGTTCACATTGGAAGCTTTGTAATGTTGACTTTTTAAACTATATGCATACATTGCAGTGGTTTAGAAAAGAAAATGCTGCAGAGTTTAAGACAGAAAGAATTGAGAGGTGCCCATCAGAGGTAGCAATCGGAACATCAGCCAAGACCAGCTGGGTTCCTGCTGCACCCCTCACTCAGCCAGTCCACCTGGATGGCTTGAGAGGAATTTCCACCTCCAGTTTTATTTCCAAGTCAGGGTGCATTTGTTTCACTCCAGAAAGAGGATTTGTTCTTTCTAAGCCACTTTTTCCAGAGGAATCCAAGGTAAGGATGCCGTGGTGACAGAAACATGTAGACAATCTAGCAACCTTTCCATACGGTGTGATGGTTGGGAGGATAAATTTGAGAGGAGAAATACCGACACCAGCGGGCCCTTTGATTTGCCTGGAGTAAAGCTCCTCCAGGCCTCCAGCTAGGACTGTGGGGTGTCTCTCTGGTCCCCGCGATTGGCATCCATCAGCTGACTGCCCTTCAGGGCCTCAGTTCCACCACTCATCATACGTTTCAGCCCTGCTGCTCCACCTGATTTTGACAACACCTGCCTTTGAACGCATTCCTCTCTTTCTAAATAATCCCAGAGCCCTTCTCTGCCTGCAGACTGTCTGCCCAGCCCTCGGAGCTGAGCTGCAGTGCTTCATGAGGGGCCCAGAGGTGTTGCTGCCTCCTCCAATGGGCTTTACACATTTGTCCATTGCAAACGCTTACCACTGGTGACCCATCTTTTTGTCACCTGGATCAGACAGTGAGGACAGAGGTTGTGCCTTCATTCTATCTCCTCTAACCACTTATCAAGCCTTTGCCCTTCGCAGAGCCATGAACTGGGTGCTAGGGCTCCAAGGGAGCTTAGACCGACCCAACCTCGGTGCTCCAAGTTCCTATCGCACTGGAAGAGACGGGTCTGGAGACAAGCAAATGCAGTGTAGTTTCACCTGAACCACAGAATAGCTTGAACAGCATGAGAAAAGCAGTGCAGAGAGGGGAGCAGTTGAACCAGTTAATCTCTAGCAACTGGCACGTAGTAGGTTTTCAGTAACTAGTTGTTTGGGAGACCTAACAGTTTTGGGCTCTGCAGTCTTGGGCAAGGCATCTCACTTCTCTCAGCCTGCCTTTTCTCATCCGAAAAGTTGGGATAATGATACCAATCTCTTACTCGACTTAGGGTAAGAATTAAATGAGATGTTGTTGTTGTTGTTCAGTCGCTCAGTCATGTCCGACTCTTTGCAACTCCACGGACTGCAGCATGCCACTATTCCCTGTCCTTCATTATCTCCTGGAGCTTGCTCAAACTCATGTCCGTTGAGTCGGTGATGCCATCCAACCACTTCATCCTCTGTTGCCCCCTTTTCCTCCTGCCTTCAATCTTTCCCATCACCAGGGTCTTTTCTAATGAGTCAGTTCTTTGCATCTGGTGGCCAAAGTATTGGAGTTTCAGCTTCAGCATCAGTCCGTCCAGTGAATATTCAGGACTAATTTCTTTTAGGACTGATTGGTTGGATCTCCTTGCTGTCTGAGGAACTCTCAAGAGTCTTCTCCAGCACCACAATTCAAAAGCATTAATTCTTCGGCATTCAACCTTTGTGGTTCAACTCTCACATCCATACATGACTACTGGGAAAAAATCATAGCTTTGACTATATGGACCTTTGTCAGTAAAGTGATGTATGTCTCTCCTATAATACTCATAATCTTCGTTTTTTTGAATGTTGAGTTTTAAGCCAGCTTTTTCACTCTCCTCTTTCACCTTCATCAGGAGGCTCTTTAGTTCCTCTTCGCTTTCTGCCATTAGGATGGTGTCATCTTCATATCTGAGGTTATTGATATTTCTCCCGGCAATCTTGATTCCAGCTTATGATTCATCCAGCCTGGCGTTTCACATGATGTACTCTGCATATGAGTTAAATAAGCAAAGTGACAATATACAGCTTTGATGTACTGCTTTCCCTATTTTGAACTAGTCCGTTGTTCCATATTCCGTTCTAATTGTTGCTTCTTGACCTACGTACAGGCTTTTCAGGAGGCAGGTAAGGTGGTCTGGTATTCCTGTCTCTTAAAGAATTTTCCAGTTTATTGTGTTCCACACAGACAAAGGCTTTAACATAGTAAATGAAGCAGAAGTAGATGTTTTTCTGGAATTTCCTTGTTTTTCCTATGATCCAACGGATGTTGGCAATTTGACCTCTGGTTCCTCTGCCTTTTTTAAATCCAGCTTGTACATCTAGAAGTTCTCAGTTCATGAATTGTTGAAGCCTGGCTTGAAAGATTTTGAGCATTACCTTGCTAGCGTGTGAAATGAACACAATTGTGTGGTAGTTTGAACATTCTTTGGCACTGTCCTCCTTTGGATTGGAATGAGAACAGTATATAATGTATGAGATTAGCATGCTTATGGCCATGCCTAACACATAGTAGGACTCAATAATGGATGGTGGTGAGGACGAGTGTTGATACTGTTACCTTATTAAGTGTCCACATTTATTCCTTTATTATTAAAAAGCTGTATCTGTACTTGAAATCTAAGAAGCTTAGATGTAACAGTGAGAGGCCAAGTCCTCTAGCCCAGGGGTGCCCCACCTCCAGGATCTAATGCCTGATGATCTGAGGTGGAGCTGATATCATCATAATAGAAATGAGGTGCACAGTAAATGTAATGCACTCGAAGCCTCCTGAAACCATCCACAGCCCCCTCTCTGGTCCGTGGAAAAACTGTCTTCCACAAAACCGGTCCCTGGTGCCAATTAGACTGGGGACCGCTGCGCTAGCCCAAATTTGACTCTCAGAGGATGCTCTTGAGAGTGTTCTCTGCTCAATATCTTTCTCTTCAGCTGCTGTCCTGGCAGTTGAGTGCAAAGGTTGGGATTTCCCCAGGGTCTGAGATGGAAGGCTAATTACAGTCAGCCCTTGTGAATTAAAGCTGCTCTCCCTCAGCCTCCCAAGCATCATCCACCCCCTCAAAGCAGACTGCTCTGGAGAGGACACACGCCGGTGTCCCCCTGGTCAGCCACCAGGAGGGGAGGGCCGAGCGACAGAAGGCTCTGTAGCCAGAGGTGCAGCCTCCACAGGCACAGGGTTCGGGTTCAGCGGGCCTTGTACCCCAACCCCAGAAGGAGGTGGGAGACTCAGCAGGGGGAGCCTGTGCCCTAGGAGGGTGATGATCTCTTTTGGCTGCTTCTCCTCCCTCCTTTGGAAGCCTCTAGACCCAGCCCTCAGCCCCTTCAGGTTAACAAGAGAGCAGGTGCGGCTCCTGCAGCTTCTTGTGTGGGTGTGAGCGTGCGTGTGTGTGTGTGTCCATCCACATGTGCTTCCACATATCCTGCCTTTGGTCACTAGACTCACACCGAGGCTATAGCAACGGATCAGGCCAGTCTGCAGAACAGGCCTCCTCTGTTGTGGGCACAGCCAGGGTCCTCAGAGTGAGGGACAGCAGAGGGAAGAAGTGAGGGGTTCCCGGGAAATGCCTCTAGGGTTCGTGGAGAGGCCAGACCCTTACAACTCATCTTTCACAGAAAACTGGCGTGATTTCTGTGGGGTGTTCATCCATACTTTGGAGGGATAAGCTGAAAGGAAGAGAGAATTCAGCACCCCGTTCCCTGACGTGGGTGCATCCCATAGGCTGCAGTGTGCCACGCAGGTGGGAGAAACATAACTGTGTCCTAATCCCATCAGCCCGTCCTGTGCAGAGGCGATGTTAGCGCATGGGCTGCTGCTATCCCAGGGTAAACTCCGGGTTCCTCTTGTCCTGCTGTCATAAAGTGCACATACCTGGAGGTGCAGCATGAAGCAGAACTGAATTCAGGTCTGTGTGATTATGCCCGTTTTTCAGAAAAGGAAACTGGGGCACAGAGAGGCCAAGCGACTTGCTTACGGTCACAGGAGGAGGCAGAGTGGGTGAGAAGGCCAGGGGTCTCACTCTCAAGGCTGTGTTCGCTCTGTTGCAGCACACAGCCTCTGACTTGGCCTGGACAAAAATGGGTTTGCTTTGTTTGATGTGTTTTAGCTTGGTTACGTTTTAGTTACCAATGATGAGGCATTTGGGGCTTCCCAGGTGGCACTAGTGGTAGAGAACCTGCCTGCAGTGCAGGAAACACAGGAGACACGAGTTCGATCCCTGGGTCGGGAAGATCCCTTGGAGGAGGGTATGGCAACCCACTCCAGTATTCTTGCCTGGAGGATTCCATGGACAGAGGAGCCTGGCGGGCTACAGTCCATGGGGTCACAAATAATCAGACACAACTGAGCAACTCACACACACACACGCAGAATGATGAGACATTTACTGCCAGTCCCACTAATTGCTTTACATGGGTTATCCCATTTACCCCCAACCCTGCTATGAAATAGGCAAGTAAGAAACCCAGGGTTCAGAGACCTTGTATGGTTTTCCAAGGGATGTGCTGCTGGTGACAGTCAGATCTGGAAATCATACCCAGGTTGTCTGATTATATGGTCTGTGCTCAGTCCTGGGTCAGGGAGCTCCTGAAAAATTATGCCAGAGGTGAGATCCAGCTCTGAGGAACAGAGGGGTTGGAGGCTCAGCCTGGGAGGAAGGCTGGCCAGCCACGGGGGTTGTGGTCTAGTGCTCTGGCCTGCAGACAGCCTAGCACATGGTCTGGCCAATGTTTCTTTTGTTAGGGAAATTGAGAGACTTTCCCTCCACATCAGGCCCAGTCAGGGGCTAAAATTTGTGTTATAGCCTAGTATATGGGTGTGTTAGTTGCCTAGTCATGTCCAGCTCTTTGCAATCCTGTGGACTGTAGTCCACCAAGCTCCTTTGTCCATGGAATTTTCCAGGTAAGAATACTGGAGAGGGTAGCCATTCCCTTCTCCAGGGCATCTTTCCGACCCAGGGATTGAACCTGGGTCTCCCTCATTGCAGGCAGATTCTTTACCATCTGAGCCACCAGGGAAGTGCATAGCCCAGTATATAGGTGGCTTAAAATCCTGCTGCTGCCAGAGAATCAGAGGTGGCCATAAGTTTCCATCAAGTTTCAACAGCAGCAACTATTTCTCATTTCCTTGCAAGACATGTAGCTCTTACTTTTGCCATTGGGCAGTTTCTGCCCAGGGGCTGAAGGAGTGATAATATCTAGGTGGCTAGAGCAGCTATAAAATATTTAGCTTGAACATATAATTACATTACCATGATCTCTAATAGGATTTGGTGTCAAGCAGAACTCCAACTTGGCCTCTGGCCCAAAGATATAGACCCAAGTTATTACATTGAGTGTTACCCACTAGATAAATAAGAAAGAAATACTGTCCCAATCATGGCATGACTGGCCAACATGCATTATATTTATTGTAAAGAAAAATCCACCAGAGTCTGAGAATGTATCCATCTTGTCAATAATTATTTTTTTGTGTTGTGTCCTAGCGGAAGTAATTCTGGCACATAATTCACAGATGCCATCTTGACAGGTCTTGCAGGAAAGAAGAATGGGGGCCCCACAAAGTTTTATTACCAAATGTTCCCCAGACACATGGGTAGTGCTGTTTTGAAGGGTAGAAAGCCCCAGTATTGTATCTGGCTGAATGGAATAGACCCAGAGGAATAGAAATGAAAATGAGGCCATGGGTCTGGGAAAAATTTATAAAAATGAAATTTGAAAATAAATGAAAAAAAAAGAAGAAGAAAAAATCAGCAAGGAAATAAACAGTCCAAGCCCCACAGAAGCAGCTAAGCCTTAGAATTTGAGGCCAAACACACCAGAGGATGTGAAGTCAGCCATACATGGCCTTTTGTCATTTGATATTTAGCAAGTGTTGACTGAACAGCTGCTCTGGACAAGGCGGTGTGCCAGCCACTGGGGACACACGGACAAGAAAGGGGATAGGAAACGGATTCCTTCTCTCCTCTCGAGGAGTTTGTCGCTTATTAGAGAAAAGGAGCCAGCCAGTGCTCATAAATAACTAGACTGCAAGGTAGACAGCCAAAGGTGATAGGCAAAAAGCAGATATAAATTGCTGTTTGGATGCATATGAGAGAGAGATCAGTCTTGCTAGGAGGAATCTGGGGAGACTTCATGGAAGAGGTGGTGTTTAAATGGGGCTTTGAAGGTTAAGTAGGACTTGGACAAGTGGAGGGGGTTGAGGGGAAGGCTTTGCAGGTGAAGTCTTCAAGGGGGTGTGGGTTTAGGAGGGGAGCGGGGCAGTTTGGCTGCAGCCCAGAGAGTACATAAGAAGGACCCTGTGGCAAAGAATTTAGGCTGGGAAGGGAAACTGAAGCAGTCAACTCTTGGTTCCGAAACTCAGGCTTTCTCCTCCCCGGTGTTTCCTAAACCTTAGTTCTCAAGATTATTTTATATTGTACATAGACAGACTCTGTTTCAAAAATTGTATTTTTATTTTAGTCAACTAGAAAAAAATATAATTAGGTAACTCGAACTATTATTCTGAATTTCTTTTTGAAGTAAATTTGTTTCAGAAGATAAATGAGTCTAAAAATACGAAGTGACTCAGAGGACAGCTGGTGTGTGGCTATGGCAGCAACATCAAGGCAGTACCCAAGTGAGTGACGTTTGGAAGCGAGACTCCCAGTTGGGGTCCTGTGTCCAGATGCCTCAGGGGCCCAGGCAGGTGGCAGGGGTGTGGAAGCTGCAGTCTGGGGTTGTGGGAGACCTCAGTATTTGGGCCTCTCCTAAATGAGGAGAGAGATCGCTGCCATGCTGGATCTTCCAATTTTTTAAAGAAAATCCACCATTCCAATTTTTCTGTGAACTCTCCTTTTTGAAAAATTCTGGCAACTAATTCAAATTTTTTAAAACACTGCACAAACAAAAGTGTCCATAGGCCTCTGTGATAAGTGACTCTAGATGCCAAGGAACAGTGTCCTTGTCGGGGGCCTGAAGAGACTCAATTTCAGGATGACAGCTTGGGGCTCCAGGTATCGGACAGACTGACAGCAACAAGACTAGAGGCAGAAGTTCCCTTGGAGGGCTGATGCAGTGATTCAGGCCACAGGTGATGCCAGCCAGAGGTTGGCATTTTCCAAGCAAGACCTGGCCACCATGGACCTTTTAACCTGCAGGTGTATAGGTCATCTTTCATAGTTCTGTGATTTTCAGACGTGACTGTCCTGACATGAACGGAGCAGGAAGGGATTGGTTTTCTGTGTGGTTTATAAGCAGCATCAACCTTAGTGACAAGCCTGGATAAAAGATTGAAGAATAATTAACAGTTCCCCCCACCCCCAGCTCCTCAGAGCCTTTTTCTGTTCCTCCATTGTCTGTCATCACAGCATAATTCAGCCCAAAGTGATGCTCATTAGATGGAACTCTCTAGCCAGCAGCCAAGTTGAGCTTTTAAAAAACTGGGGGGGAAAAAATCTGATTTCTTAAATAATTTGTTCCAAAGACAGACTTGACATGAAGTTGGCATGATGATCAGCAGGTCACTGCGTGGGAGCAGCAAAGATGATTATTTTCCATCCGGCTCTCACCAGACCTCCATCTTGCCCAGGACTGCTTTGCATTTCAAAAGGCAGCCTATTCTTTAGGAGCTATTCAAACACTCCCTCCTGGAGGGCCAAGCCCTCCTCTTTGGAAGTGATCCACGAGTTTTTTGCATTCTTGCATAGTTTAGATCTTTGTGTCCTCTCGGTCTTGTTTTTATAAACCTGTGTGTAAAGTCCCAGCCTTTCTTTGGTTTCTCAAAGTGGTACCCAGACCACGGGCATCAACGTCACCTGGGACCCTACCCCAGATCTGTTACATCTGCTACTCTGGAGATAGGGCCCAGCAGTCCATGTTTTAACAAGCCCCTCAGGGAACTGACATAGGATAAAGTTAGAAAAAACCCTGTGCTAGGGACAGGAGCGGAGAAGGCAATGGCAAGCCACTCCAGTACTCTTGCCTGGAAAATCCCATGGATGGAGGAGCCTGGTAGGCTGCAGTCCGTGGGGTCGCTAAGGGTCGGACACGACTGAGCGACTTCACTTTCACTTTTCACTTTCACACATTGGAGAAGGAAATGGCAACCCACTCCAGTGTTCTTGCCTGGAGAATCCCAGGGACAGGGAAGCCTGGTGGGCTTCCGTCTATGGGGTCACACAGAGTCGGACACGACTGAAGTGACTTAGCAGTAGCAGCAGGGACAGGAGAAAGCAGTATTTCCTGAGCACCTTCGAAGTACCAGGTATGTGCTTATACACACACCCACACACACCCACATATAATGGTTTTATATAATATAGACAGTTGTGTAAGGCAAATGGTTTTCTCCTTAGACAGATAAGTAAACTGAGATTCAGCGACTTTCTGTAAGTCTCACCCTTAAAAGTACCAGTTGACATTTAGACTCAGATCTGCCTGACTTCAGTGGCTTGTTTGGAGCATTTTTCCTTCTCCTTGAGAACAAGGATCACTCTTCAGGTCCTCCTGATGGCATCAGCCCAGTGGAATCAACCAGCTTGTTTGAATGAGTGATCAGTGAACAAATCATAGAACCATACTGTTGTCCAAGTATGCTACAATATGAGTGGTGGGAGCCACATTCTGAGTCTTGAATGCTGGAAGGTATGTTTTAAAACCAGAATTTCCATGAACAAAACCAGAAATCAGTACCATTTGGAATTTACTGGTCCTGCCAGCATCCTTTGTGTCATCCTCACCCGATAACTAACAGAGACCAGAGGCAAAAAGAGTGGGACCGGCATGTTTTCTTATTGAATTGGCAGCTGTGGTGTAGGGAAGAATCCCTCATTTAGGTGGGAGGAGAAATACAGATTTTAATACTAGCCCTGTCACTTATTAGCTGCATGAACTTGAATGAGTTCTCTGCCTTCGTGTTCCCATCTACAAAATGGGGAATAAAAAACAGCACTTTCCCTTCCTGCATACAGAGTTACTGTAAGGCTCAAATAAAACTGTAAGCAACTGTACGCAGAAATGCTTTAAAAACATCATGCCCTGCACTTACCAGTTATCATCGAAGCCTGATAACTCTCAGGTAGAGCTCATCATAAGGTCCAAGATGGATGGATGTGTCAGGGTATTTTCAGTTGCCAGAAGCAAAAACACTCTCAGGCCACCTCAAGGAAAGGCAGGTGTGGTGGTGAAGTAGCTTCAAAAAGCTTCACATGGCCTGGGACTAAAACAGACACTGAGAATCAGTGGGGAGGCCAGGCTGGTCCCCAGCTCCATCCTGCGCTCCCCGGGGGCAGAGTGGACTCATGCCTGGCTCTGAACTCCCACTCTGTTGACCTCTCCCAGCTGACAGGCTGGCCTCCTCTGATCACCTAGGACTGCTGCTTCTGATCGTGGGCCTTACCAGGAAAACCTCCCCAGCCCCTCTCTTCCTATCACGTCTTTTGGCTTCCACTCTCATCACCAGCTGCTGTATTCCCTGGGCACATTTGGTTTCAAATACTAGAATGGGACTCTATTCGGCCAGAACCTCTGTGCAGCAGCCCATGTCTTAGAGCACCGAGCAGCCTGTGAAAAGGACTCTCCTTGGGTTCCAGCCCAAGCAGCCATGGCCAGTCACCTGGTCTACCTGTGCCTACAGCCCAGGCAGGAACTAGAGGCACAGCATTGCTCCTCAGGAGGAGGCGTGGATGAAGACAGATAAATCTGTAAAGGAAGGAAACATGGATCCACACGCGCGAGCATGCACCCGTCCTTGGAAGGTCCTTGTGCTCTTGAACAGCGTGGTTCTGGGCAGTCTCATCACCACTTGCCGTGTGTCTCGCTAGCCTCCCTGGCATATGCTCACAGAGCCTGGCAGCAGGGTACACATGGGCCGAGTTCCCTGGGAAAGGCAGCAGAGCCATCTGCAGGCCCTGGCATCTGTGAAGGCTGCTGCCAACAGCCTGGGGGCCAGAGGTGGGAGCTCTTAGCCAGAGGCAGCCAGTGAGGCATCTGCTCTGTGTTCCCACCCCTGGGCCCTCCTTCCTCCGTGACTCACTGGAGACGCCTCTCACATGGTAGATTAAAATATGAAGCTAGCTAATTGAGGACACAGCAGAGAGGTTTAAAAACAGGAGGTCTGCTCTTAAAAGAGCAAACTTCCTTCCCTTCCCTCAGGCCATAAACATCATGATGATGATTTACTTTCTCATCTTTTTCATCTGTTAGTGTAGATGTGACGATTTGATTTGATTCATTAGAACACAGGATGTTTGACCTGAATGATCATATAAGTCATCCACTGCGCTGGGTAACTTCCTAAGCCAGAGGAGATGCTCAATAAATGTTTGCTGAGTAAATTTAATGAATTTTGTAGATGATAAGAAAGTTTCTGAGAGTAAAAAGGTCTTGGCTAAGGTTGCCTAAGAAGCTGCTGGCAGGGGTAGGAGTAGAATCCAAGTTTCTTTGTCTTTTTCTTTTTGAAGTATAGTTGGTTTACACAGTTTTGTTAACTTCAGGTGTACAGCCAAGTGATTTAGTTATACATATGTGTGTTTGTGTATATACATGTATAAATATTCTTTTTCAGATTCTTTTTCATCATAGATTGTTGCAAGATACTGAATGCAGTTCTCTGTGCTATACAGTGGATCCTTATTGTTAGCTATTTTATGTATAGTAGTTTCTATCTGTTAGTCTCAAACTCCTAATTTATCCCTCCCCATTTACCCTTTGGTAACCATTAATTTGTTTCCTATGTCTGTGAATTTTTTTCTTTTCTAAAACAATTTTTGGAGTACAGTTGATTTACAGTGTTGTATTAGTTTCTGCTATATAGCAAAGTAAATCAGTGATATATATATATATCTCCACTCTTTTAGATTCTTTTCCTATTAGGTCATTACAGAGTATTGAGAAGAGTTATCTGAGCTATACAGTAGGTCCTTATGAGTCATGTATTTTATATTTAGTAGTGTATATACGTCAATCACAATCTCCCAATTTATCCTTTCCCCCTTTCCCCCCCTGGTAACCATCAGTTTGTTTTCCACATCTGTGACTCTATTTCTGTTTTGTAAATAAGCTTATTGGTACCATTTTTTAGATACCACATGTAAGTGATATCATATAATACTGCTTTTCTCTGTCTGACTTACCTCGTTCTGTGTAGCAATTGCTAGGTCCATCCATGTTGCTGCAAATGGCATTGTTTCATTCTTTTTAATGGCTAAGTAATATTGCATTGTGTATATGTACCACATCTTCTTATCCATTCTTCTGTTGATGGATATTTAGGTTGCTTTCATATGTGAGTCAGTTTCTGTTTTGTAAATAAAGAACCCAAGTTTCTTGACCCAATCCATGCATGTTCCCTCACTCCATGACTCACAGCATCGTGAAATTTTATATTTGGAAGATACCATATGGTCTGTCTTAATCTCCCTGCAATATCCCAGTCATGCATTGCCCCCTCCCTCAGTACATCAGTGACTGGAAATGTGTGAGCTTATAGCTCACCTAGTCTGTTCATTTGGTCATTCAACTAACATTCATTTAACACATGCTTTGAGTCAAGGATGGTACTATTTACTGGAGATTCAGAGGTAAATAACACATTTCCTGCCCTCAAAAGTTTACAGTATTTGGGCAGATACATACACAGCAATAGAATATAACAGAGTAAGTGGTGTTCTTCTCTATTGGTCCTTGTATTGAACCAACTCCATTTCCCAAGGACTATAGTCCTCTCTATACTGATTTACTGAGCACAGCCCCGCCCATCAGAGCAAGACCCAGTTTCCCCCTCCATCAGTCTCTCCCATCAGGAAGCTTCTGTAAGCCTCTTATCCTTCTCCATCAGAGGGCAGACAGACTGAAAACCACAATCATAGAAAACTAAACAATCTGATCATATGGACCACAGCTTTGTCTAACTCAGTGAAACTATGAGCCATGCCATGTAGGGCCACCCAAGACGGACAGGTCATGGTGAAGAGTTCTGACAAAATGTGGTCCACTGGAGAAGGGAATAGCAAACCATCTCAGTATTCTTGCCTTGAGAACCCCATGAACAGTATGAAAAGGCAAAAAGATGGGACACTGAAAGATTAACTCCCCAGGTCGGTAGGTGCCCAATATGCTACTGGAGATCAGTGGAGAAATAACTCCAGAAAGAATGAAGAGATGGAGCCAAAGCAAAAACAACACCCAGTTGTGGATATGACTGGTAACGGAAGTAAAGTCCAATGCTGTAAAGAGCAGTATTGCATAGGAACCTGGAATGTTAGGCCCATGAATCAGGGCAAATTGGAAGTGGTCAAACAGGAGATGGCAAGAGTGAGCATTGACATTTTAGGAATCAGCAAACTAAAATGGACTGGAATGGGTGAATTTAACTCAGATGACCATCATATCTACTACTGTGGGTAAGAATCCCTTAGAAGAAATGGAGTAGCCCTCATAGTCAACAAAAGAGTCCAAAATGCAGTACTTGGATGCATCCTCAAAAATGACAGTATGATCTCTGTTCATTTCCAAGGCAAACCATTCAGTATCAGAGTAATCCAAGTCTATGCCGCGACCAGTAATGCTGAAGAAGCTGAAGCTGAATGGTTCTATGAAGATCTACAAGACCTTCTAGAACTAACACCCCAAAAAGATGTCTTTTTCATTATAGGGGACAGGAATGCAAAAGTAGGAAGTCAAGAAACACCTGGAGTAACAGGCAAATCTGTCCTTGGAGTACAGAGTGAAGCAGGGCAAAGGCTAATAGAGTTTTGCCAAAAGAACACACTGGTCATAGCAAACACCCTCTTCCAACAACACAAGAGAAGACTCTACACATGGACATCACCAGATGGTCAACACCGAAATCAGATTGATTATATTCTTTGCAGCCAAAGATGGAGAAGCTGTATACAGTTAGCGAAAACAAGACTGGGAGCTGACTCTGGCTATGATCATGAACTCCTTATTGCCAAACTCAGAATTAAATGGAAGAAAGTAGGAAAAACCACTAGACCACTCAGGTATGACCTAAATCAAATCCCTTACAGTTATAAAGTAGAAGTGAGAAATCGATTCAAGGGATTAGATCTGATAGACAAGAGTGCCTGAAGAACTATGGATGGAGGTTTGTGACATTGTATAGGGAACAGGGATCAAGACCATCCCCAAGAAAAAGAAATGTGAAAAAGCAAAATGGTTGTCTGAGGAGGCCTTACAAATAGCTGTGAAAAGAAGAGAAGCGAAAGGCAAAGGAGAAAAGGAAAGATATACCAATTTGAATGCATTGTTCCAAAGACTAGCAAGGAGAGATAAGAAAGCCTTCCTCAGTGATCAGTGCAAAGAAATAGAGAAAAACAATAGAATGGGAAATGCTAGAGATCGCTTCAAGAAAATTAGAGATATCAAGGGAACAGTTCATGCAAAGATGGGCACAATAAAGGACAGAAATGGTATGGATCTAACAGAAGCAGAAGATATTAAAAGGAGGTGGCCAGAATACACAGAAGAACTGTACAAAAAAGATCTTCATGACTCAGATAATCACAATGGTGTGATCACTCACTTAGAGCCAGATATCCTGGAGTGTGAAATCAAATGGGCCTTAGGAAGTATCACTACGAACAAAGCTAGTGGAGGTGATGGAATTCCAGTTGAGCTATATCAAATCCTAAAAGATGATGCTGTGAAAGTGCTGCACTCAATATGCCAGCAAATTGGGAAAACTCAGCAGTGGCCACAGGACTGGAAAAGGCCAGTTTTCATTCCAGTCCCAAAGAATGCTCAAACAACTGCACAATTGCACTCATCTCGGATGCTAGTAAAGTAATGCTAAAAATTCTCCAAGCCAGGCTTCAACAGTACGTGAACCGTGAACTTTCAGATGTTCAAGCTGGTTCTAGAAAAGGCAGAGGAACCAGAGATCAAATTGCCAACATCCATTGGATCATTGAAAAAGCAGGAGAGTTCCAGAAAAACATCTCTTTCTGCTTTATTGACTATGCCAAAGCCTTTGACTGTGTGGATCATGAGAAAACTATGGAAAATTCTGAAAGAGATGAGAATACCAGACCACCTGACCTTCCTCCTGTGAAATCTGTATGTAGGTCAGTAAGCAACAGTTAGAACTGGACATAGAAAAGCAGACTGGTTCCAAATAGGGAAAGGAGTATGTCAAGGCTGTATATTGTCACCCTGCTTATTTAACTTCTATGCAGAGTACATCATGAGAAATGCTGGGCTGGATGAAGCACAAGCTGGAATCAAGATTTCCAGGGGAAATATCAATAACCTCAGATATGCAGATGACACCACACTTATGGCAGAAAGTGAAGAAGAGCCTCTTGATGACAGTGAAAGAGGAGAGTGAAAAAGTTGGCTTAAAACTCAACATTCAGAAAACTAAGATCATGACATCCAGTCCCATCACTTCATGGCAAATAGATGGAAACAGTGGAAACAGTGGCTGACTTTATTTTTTTGGTCTCCAAAATCACTGCAGGTGGTGACTGAAGCCATGAAATTAAAAGACGCTTACTCTTTGGAAGAAAAGTTATGACCAACCTAGACAGCATATTGAAAAGCAGAGACATTAATTTGCCAACAAAAGTCCATCTAGTCAAAGCTATGGTTATTCCAGTAGTCATGTATGGATGTGAGAATTGGACTGTAAAGAAAGCTGAGTGCTGAAGAATTGATGCTTTTGAACTGTGGTGTTTGAGAAGACTCTTGAGAGTCTCTTGGACTGCAAGGAGATCCAACCAGTCCATCCTGAAGGAAATCAGCCCTGCATATTCATTGGAAGGACTGATGCTGAAGCTGAAACTCCAGTACTTTGGCCCCCTGATGCAAAGAGCTGACTCATTGGAAAAGACCCTGATGCTTTGAAACATTGAAGGCAGGAGGAGAAGGGGACGATAGAGGATGGGATGTTTGGTTGGCATCACCGACCTAATGGACATGAGTTTGTGTAAACTCTGGGAGTTGGTGAAGGACAGGGAGGCCTGATGTGCTGCTGTCCATGGGGTCGCAAAGAGTCAGACATGATGGAGCAGCTGAACTGAGCTGGTAGTCCTCACTTACTGGACCTCTGCCAAGTTATTAAGGCTACAAAACAAAAGGTTAATCCTTCTTTCACATAACAGCGCTTTAGGTGTTTTTAAGCAGGATTCATACTCCCTTAGTCAGCTGAACTACCAATTTCCTCAAGAATTCTTATTTGAAATGTGATTTGAAGTTCTCTTAACCCCCTGGTTGCTCTTCGGTGGACACACTCCAGTTATTGCTCTCTTCAATGTGCCTTCTAGATACAAACAACTGGGCTCCATTTACGGACTGAGGGTGCCATGCAAAGTTGAACTTCTGTCACTCCCTGCATTCTTCTAGGCATTGCACATCTACAAATTAGAACAGGGAGACAATAGTTGCCTTGGCCACCAGCTGTTCTGTTGAGTCTGACTGTGGTGCCATGCCTGTGACCCTGACCTCTTTCCTCCATTCCCCCTTGCATTCTGCTCAGCTGCTCAATACAACAACGTTACTGAGGACTCGCTCTGGGTGTCACGCTCACCAGCCTCTTTGGAGAACTAGACATATTGCTTGTCTTCAAGGAGCTCACAGTCTCAATGGTGAAATTTGGTTTGCCTCCAAAGAAATAATTAATAAAGAATGTAATCAAGGGAACAATCTTTTCCCTAGACCCCTCCTTGGAGCTGCTAATAATAGCAGTTGGTAGACTTCTGGGTAAGATTGAAAGCAGATCTCCCAGTTCAAATGCTAGTGCAGAATTGGCTTCAAGCCCAGCCTATCAGGAGCTTTGTCAAATGTTTGTCATTGCCTTGACCTTTACTGCTGCAGACTGAAGCCTTTGAGTTCCATCATTTGCAAAAACGCTGGGACACCTATAGAGAGTGATGTCTCCGAGGCCCATGGAACAGCCTTCCAGCACCTGGCACCTGCCCAGTGCCAGTCTGGAGTGTTCAGGGAGAAAGGTTCACTCAGATATTGGCATGAGCTGGCCTGTGTTCGGGCTTCCGGGAGACAGCAGGTTTAATTTGCTTTGACAGTGCTTTTCCCCAGGAGGAAACTTATCCAAACACCCTGCCTTCATCACACTCAGCACATTGCCTGTCCACTTTCCCGTTTTTACTGTGCGGAGTTTCTGTGTGTTTTGTGTGTGTATGTGTGTTTACCCCCAAGAACCCACGTTGCCTTCTTTGGATTCATTAGACCAAGTCCGTGTGTTGCTTTGGTTCACAAAGAGAAGACATGTGTGACCCTCCCTTAAAACCAAAATACCGGCTCTGCCAAGTCCTGGGCAAACCTCTTTCCATGCACAGTGTTACACTGTTTGCTCTTCAGACTAACCCTCTGACGTGTGTGCTATTGTTAACCGCATTTCACAGATGGAAACGTGTTTAGAGACAACTTTTCCAAAGGGCTTCTAACTACTATAGCACATGCGTACCCCCTAAGTCTCTTCAGCCGTGTCCAACTCTTTACGACCCTAGGGACTGTAGCCTGCCAGGCTCCTCTGTCCATGGGATTCTCCAGGCAAGAACAGTGGAGTAGGTTGCTGTGCCCTTCTCAAGGGGATCTTCCCAACCCAGGGATCGAACCCATGTCTTTTAATTTCTTTTGCATTGGCAGGTGGGTTCTTTACCACTAGCGCCACTTGGGAAGCCCAACTAGTATGGTACCAGAGCCCATACTTACAGTCCAGGCCACCTACCATAAACTTTGGCTTCAGACAAAACTTAATTCACCTGCCAGATTCACCCTTGCAGCTCTGTGACTTCAGCTCTCGGTCTCCATCTCAGACTGAAATGGTGGCAAAGGTACCTATTTCTCATAATTATAAGGACTAATTTAGAATATATGAGAGACCTTTCCCAGCTCCATGGGAGAGAACGAGAGGGTCTCTGTTAGAGTAACTGTAGAATTAATGCTCCACCTGTGCTGTTCCAGTACTCTTGCCTAGAAAATCTCATGTACAGAGGAGCCTGGTAGGCTACAGTCCATGGGGTCGCTACTAGTCGGACACGACTGAGCAACTTCACTTTCACTTTTCACTTTCACACATTGGAGAAGGAGATGGCAACCCACTCCAGTGTTCTTGCCTGGAGAATCCCAGGGATGGCGGAGCCTGGTGGGCTGCCGTCTATGGGGTCGCACAGAGTTGGACACGACTGAAGTGCCTTAGCAGCAGTAGCAGTGCTGTTTAGTTTGTTTCCTCTTTTTTTTTTTTTGGTTGTCAATAATAAATCCAGCCCCTCTTCAGAATCAAACAGGATGTAACAGATAGAACCTGGAGTATAAATTTCCACCAGCTGTAGTCAGGTGATGTATTCAGTCATCCAGTTGGCTGTTCTGGAGTCCATGTTCCCTCCTTCTTGCCTGAAGCATTAGCATCCAAAGTCCTAAGGAGAAGGAGGCGTCAGAGAGTACCCCTCTCTTAGGCAGTAGGTGGATCTTGGCTCTTTAGACAAATGCTTTCCAAGAGTTGCCAACATCCACTTTTACAACCTCAGCAGAGACAAGAGAAGCAGAGGAAGGAGCTGCAGGCAGCAAGGGTGGCCTTTTGTTAGCTGGGACATAGCCCATGTGAACAATGCATGGAGGAGGTGCTGGGCGGGAGGGATAAGTGCTGGGTGAGCAGAAAAGAGAGACTAGGATGGCTAGTGGGCTCTGACCTTGTTCACAGCTGGTTCCTTCTGTCTTTGGTGCTGGGGTCCAGCCTCAGGCCCCAGTCACCCCAAAGGTCTGCATGCTCAGAGCAGGGCATGAAGCAGGTATATCCGCACCACAGCAAGCCAATGAAGGAGACAGGCCTCCTCTCCTCTCCTCTCCATTCCCACTGTGAAACAGTGGTCGAGCAGGCGGTTAGGCCGCCCAGTAGCCCTCTGATAGGCAGGATGTTCCCCTGTGGTCTCCCTTTGTTTCCTACAAAATCAGGCTCCGGGATTTCAAAAGAGAAAAGCAGGACAAGGTGGCAACTGAAGGCAGGCTTTCCCAGGCATCAGGAGACATACTCAGCAACTGTGACCATCTTTCGCCTTGACGTGGTGATGCTACTGGATTATCCATGGAAAAGGGAGGTGAACAGACAAACTGAGGCACCGCTGTGGGCTCACTGAGGCCTCTGTGTTTTCCCGTCTCCTGTGTTTTCTCCAGGAAGGAGCATCATTGTCTTTTTGTCCTTCTGCGAAGGCCCCTTTGTATTTTGAGCAATATTTTGTTCAACATTCAGAGAGCACGCCCACTCAGTACACATGTCCAGAGAACAAGCTCAGGAAACATTTAAACTCTGCATTCCAGTATTGATGAAAGGAAAAACAAGTTCCTAAAAATCACATTTCTAGCAGAACCCACTGTTGTGATAGAAAAGCAAAAGCTAGGAGAAAGCTCCCTGTTCTCCAACATACCATCTACCGAATTATGAAAATCAGTTATGTACAGGCAGCTGAACTTTTAATTCAGATCTGAGCAGACCTAAGTAATGTACACCTTCTGCTACACGAAGCCCACTGCAGTTTAAACATGAGCAAAGCAGGAAGGGACTGTAGGGGGGGGGAAACTCACCAGACACTAATTGGAAACATAGCAACATGTTTATGCAATAAAGTTCACACTTCTCCCAAGCCAGTGAATGTCACTTCTGCACTAGCGTTTAGCTTAGAGATATTTGGTCAATGGAGACTCATTATTTGTAGGATTCCAAGTGGACCCCAAGTAGTTGAAATCCTTCCAAGCAGAAGAAAGACTGTATACATAAACATTTCATCAAGAAGAAATAGTCTCCAAATGTCTCGCTTCTACTTCCATGTTGCCATCGTAAAATTACTCCGCGTCTCCTAAAACTCCTGCCTTCGCTGACACCAACAGCCTGCAGCAAGTTTTGTAGCAAACAGGCTTCTAGTCTGTCAGATTCAGCAACCAACACAATATTCAGTCACAGAAAATACACCTTTTCACTAGGAAGACATTTTGGATTTAACTGGTTTGTATCTTACAGACTTCATAAATCAAAATTTAGAAAGTCTGTGACCCTTACCTGCAACTAACCCTGTTAAAAGCACAGCTGGGAATTATGGCCACGGTGTTGGGAGACAGATGTTATACCACTGGGTTTGAGCAGACCTGGACCAGAGGATTTTAGACCTGTGAGGGATCTCTGAGATCATCTAGCTGAATTCTTTCGGGGACAGCAGCAAACGTTCATTGAGACCCTTCTTTGGAAACCAGGGCAAATGCATAGGTGAATAAACTCGGCTTCTTTCCTCAAGAAGTACACAGTCAACCATGTAGGCTGCCTGGTCCTTCAATAGGAGTGACAGAAAAAGTCCCAGGAGTAACTTAGCCTGTTTAAGAAATGAAGAAGCCTTGTCCAAGGAAGTGACATTTGAGTTGGATTTGAGTAGGAGTAGTGTTCTTGCCTGGAGAATCCCAGGGATGGGGGAGCCTGGTGGACTGCCATCTATGGGGTCGCACAGAGTCAGACATGACTGAAGTGACTTAGCAGCAGCAGGAGTCACCCATCAGGGGAGAATGGGAAGAGCAAGCACAAGGATGAGGTCACAGGTGCAGGAAGATCAAGGGACATGACCAAGGTCCCGGAGCCCTTCTGTTGTGGAACAAGAGGTGGAAGCAGGCCTTTGGCTTCTCTGTCCTTCAATCCTTCTGCAAGACTGCAGATGGAACCCACCCTCAAATTTCACCATTAGCCTGAAGCTTAAAGTGAAAATAATCTTGCCTTAAACTTTACTTCAGTTCAGCTCAGTCGCTCAGTCATGTCTGACTCTTTGCGACCCCATGAATCGCAGCACACCAGGCCTCCCTGTCCATCACCAACTCCCGGAGTTCACTCAAACTCACCTCCATCGAGTTGGTGATGCCATCCAGCCATCTCATTCTCTGTCATCCCCTTCTCCTCCTGCCCCCAATCCCTCCCAGCATCAGAGTCTTTTCCAGTGAGTCAGCTCTTCGCATGAGGTGGCCAAGGTATTGGAGCTTCAGCTTTAGCATCAGTCCTTCCAATGAACATCCAAACTTTACTTCAGATTCTTATTTTTATTTATGTTTTTGTTTGTTTGACTGCACTGGGTCTTCACTGCTATGCATGGGCTTCTCACTGTGTTGACTTCCCTTGTTGCAGAGCACAGGTTCTAGGTTGTGACATAGGCTCTAGAGAGTGTGAGCTCAGTAGCTGGTGCACACAGGCTTGGTTGCCCCATGGCATGTGGAATCTTTCTTGACCAGGGATCAAACCCATGTCCCCTGCATTGACAGGTGAATTCTTAACACTGGACCACCAGGGAAGCCTCTCTTATTTTAAAAAGAATATTAAAAACAAAACATCCTAAGTTATCCTTTATAAAAATAGTTTCTAAGAAGCCCCTCCTAACATAGAGGCTTTACAAATATAAAGACATGCAGATTCTTCCTACGTGGCACTAGTAGTAAAGAATCCACCTGCCAATATAGGAGACACAGAGACTTGGGCTGGGAAGATTCCAACCCAAATGGAGGAGGAAATGCAGCCTACTCCAGTGTTCTTGCCTGGAGAATCCCGTGGACCTACAGTGGGCTACAGTCCATGGAATCACAGAGTCAGGCACAAGTGACTGAGCATATTCTTCCAGGCAAAGCCAGTGGAGAGCCGAGATGCTCAGGGCTCTGGTTTGTGAGTCTTGCTCTGCCGGGTCCCAAACAGCTTCCGAGTCCTTGAAATGAGAATACAGACTAGATTAGACCCTCTTGTTCTTAACTCTGTGTTGGTGTAGTATGCTGTTGATGTTATCAGGGGGACAGCAAGTGAAGGAAATTCCTCCCCCCATTTGCACATTTGAGCCCCTTCTCAGTTGTTTCCAAGTTGGTAATGGCAGACAACTGGGAAAAACCTTTCTGGGACACGCCCTGTGCCGTGTCCCAGATGGGCTCCTCAGCATCTCCCCATCTTTCCCCCATCTACCCATACTCAAGACATCCTTCAAGCTCATCTCCTCCCAGAAGCCTTCTTCGGCTGGCTTTGCCCCATATCAGCTACTGTTGCGTTGGCCCTAAGTGATTTCCTGGTGATGTAAGACTTGCTGCCCTTGTCAGGATGCCTTTTCTGTACAGATGCTTATAGAATTTTAGAAGAGGAAACAGTCCTGGGAATCACCTCTGCTATCACCTTCATTTCACATATGAGGAAGATGAGATCCAGATATGGGGAGTGGGGAGAAAGTTCCTTTAGGTCACCCAACATGATTCCAGAAGAATAGGCCCCTGAATCAGGTCTCCCTAGATCCCTTCAAGCTCTGAAAGTCCTAGAATTCACTACCTTCCAATGGTTCCTTTGCTGTCATCAGGACTGGCCTCACTGGGTCACAGATCTGCCTCGTTCACTCCTGGTTGTGGCTGAGAAGTAAGTTCCTTCAAGGCCCAGATGACACAGCATTGTTGAGGAAAACCAGGCTTGGGGCCCAAAGGCCTGGGTTCAGATCCTGCATCCATGAGTTAGTATCTCTTGAGGCCTTCAGCAAGTCCCTTCATCTCTTTATCAGCCTCCTCGTGTTGTCGTCGCTGTTCATAAAGTAGGACTATCGATACACTTGAAGATTTGGTGGCAGCGAGATGAAATAAGCTTTGTGGAAACAGATGGCACAAAGAAGCCATTCAGGATACAGTGGCTTCTTCCTTTATGCCGTATCTAGCATGATTGAGAAATGGGCTGATCCAAATTAACAGATTTTCTAGATAGCAAGTGTACTAACTGGAGCTACAAACCATTGATTAGGTTTTTTTTACTAAAACCTTCCTGCAGTGAAGCCTGTATTTCCTTGACATGTCACACAGATGATACCAAACAGGAGGCGTTAGAGAAAGTAGCAGCCCTGCAGAAAGTGGGCGCTCATTGCAGAGGCTGGGGATACGGGAAGAGCAAAGAGGGTGTGAAAGAAAATCCCGATGCCTTTCGAAGGAGCTTGGCTTTTTTCATTTCGGCAAATGGGGGACAGGGGGCACTGAATAGGAGAAGGACAGGCTGAGATCTGTTTCGGAGAGGTGGCTCAGGCTGCTGGGTCGTGAATGAATCAGGGTGGGAGGAAGAGGCCAGCCATGCGGCTGTTGTGTTAGCCCCCATGAGCGATGGTGGAGTCTGGACTGATAGATGGAGAATCAGAGGTGGGAAGAGACCGATTTACAAATCCCCGATAGCTTTGTATGGATTCACAGATTATCAGCCCATTATGAGGAAACTATAAACCACAAGTGTCAAGACCATAGGTATCACCCCATCACCCAGCCTCCAAAGATAACCACTAACAGGTTAAACCGTGTATTTGCTCCCAATGTTTTTAGCCAAAAAATTTCTCTGCATTTGTAGATACAAATTTGATTTATAAAAAATTGGTTTAGGGACACATTTCCCCAAACACATCTCTTAATGTCAGCTGAGATGTACCTCAGCAGGAGTAAACAGAACATATATTTTAAACTTTACTGACTCCTTTCAGTGACTTTCTGTGACTGCGTCAAAAGCGCTCGAATGTGTGGGTCCTGGTTAACCCGAGGCTGGATTCCCCAGCCCTCTGTTTGGGTAAAGAAGCCTCTGTTTGCAGCTCTGTTTCTCTTTTCTCTCGCAGAGTCGGTGGATAACTGTCCCAGCAACTGCTATGGCAACGGCGACTGCGTCTCTGGGACTTGCCACTGCTTCCTGGGCTTCCTGGGCCCTGACTGCGGCCGAGGTGAGAACCGTGCCCCACCCCGGGGGCCTGCGGGTTCCAATCCTCAGGGCAAGGGCAGAAGCCCCGGCCAGCTCCTGCCTCTCGCGAGAAGGTCTCCCAGGGGCCGGTCCGGAGGCGCCCTGGGCGGGGAGATCTGGAGGCAGAGCCTGTCCCAGTCAGGTTACCCACGGCGCATGCCCGGGGAGGTCAGGAGGGAAGGGCGGCCGCAGGGAACCCCGTGTCCACTGTAGGAGCAAGAGGGTGGCCACGGGGGCCTTTGCAAAAGTAGATTTCCCCTTGGAGGACCAATCAGCGTTTGCCAAGCGGCTTTGATGTGCATCTCCATCGAGTGTGGTTTGTCTCTGGCCTTGGGGAGGGCCTGAGCTGCTGCTCCATTGCTGTCTTATTACAACGCAAGCTGGGTATTGGCTGAGACCACCGAGGGGAGGGACTGGGAGGCGAGACTTCTCTTCACACGGGACCCTCATGCCGCCTCCTCTTCAGGCGTGTACGATGCTAATGGTAACCTCTGTGGGGAGCGTTTAAAGGCTGCCTGTGATTTGCCTGAGCGTTCAGGTTTCGTTTCTGTCCTGGAAGAATTAACAAGAAAAGTGCTACAGGATGATCGGTGGTCCTGAGAATTTGGCACTCCTCTTGGAGAAAGGAAAAGTCCCCTTCCTTTGGTTTCTCCACCTCTTGCCTCATCCCCCAGGTGTTTGCTTAGCGCCCTTTAGGACTTGGTCCTGTGCTGGACACTGAGGCTGCAACAGAGCAGGACTCAAGCCCAGGACCTCTCAGTCTGGGAGAGTGACAGGGAAACAGATGGTGACAAAGTAGTCGGTGACAGGTGAAGCAGGCAGAGCAAGGTAGATGCAGAAACATCTGTCAGCGTGGAGGGGTCCTAGCTTGGGTGGAATGAGGAATAGGAGAGGCTCTCCAGGTGAAGTGACATTGGAACGGAGACCAGATCCTTGAGTTTGTTCATCAGCGGAAGGCAGAGATGGCTTTCCAAGCTGAGGACACAGCGCCCTCCAAATGCCATGCCGTGATGCTGCTCTGGGGCTTCTGCTTATCCTTCCTAACGTGAAACAGCACAGACTCCGGCTGACGCAGCAGAGCCAGCAGCCCTGAGGAAGCATAGTGATTACCTGCTGAGTGCTTTAAAAAGGAAGGAGGCCAGGTGGGAGCCAGGGGAAGGTGGTGCAGAGAGAAAATGAGGCATTCCTCCTAACAAGAATTACTGTCTCATCCCATATGCACTTAAAGTTAAGAGTCATGTGTAAAGCAGCCTTATTGTATCTCAGTAAGGCTGTCGGTACTTAGAGCACAATGCAACGTAATTTATTTTTATATAGTGTCCTTCGTACAGATGATCACAAACCCTTTTACGCTAAGTGGCAGAGTAGAAAGATAATACCTTAAAGAGCCACATTGGGCTCAGCTATTCTCTTATGGGAGCAGTGGCATGTGGGGCTTGAGTGGAGGCTGGAAAGACAGGGAAAGCTGGAGAGTGGCTGGGTTAAAGATGACACGAAGTAGCCCAGCATGTGAGGATGGAGGAAGCGAAACGCAGCACTTCGAGGAGGAGAGTGCTGCTGGAGGGGTGCGGGACGAGCAGGGGGCCAAGCTGTCTCTTGCAGCCAGCCCAAAGAACAGACTGAAGCCTCCTGTCTAAGGAGCCTGGCGACCACCATGCAGCCACCAGTAATGAGGGGGACAGGAGAAAGCAACGTTCAGTGGGCCCCAACTGTATTCTTTAGGCCCTGCACTCTATACTTTAACCCACAGTTCCAAACGTGTTTCAACTGGAATGAAATAAACCAAGAGAAGCAGAGAGGTGGACACACATGGGAATTATGGCAAAACACTTGAACCCCGGGGCAGGGGGAGTCGGGAAGGGACAGATGGGGTATACCGGGGCACGCGTCCACGCCTGGCTCCCGGCGCTGTCTCCGCAGCCTCCTGCCCCGTGCTCTGCAGCGGGAACGGCCAGTACATGAAGGGCCGGTGCCTGTGCCACAGCGGCTGGAAGGGCGCCGAGTGCGACGTGCCCACCAACCAGTGCATCGACCCGGCCTGCAGCCACCACGGCAGCTGCGTCATGGGCACCTGCATCTGTAACCCCGGCTACAAGGGCGAGAACTGCGAGGAAGGTAGGGCCCCCGGCGGGGCGGGGGCGGGGCGGCTCCTCCCGTGAGACAGAGACGGCAGGCGGGCCTCCCCGGGAGCAGAGGGAGCCTCCAGAGCAGGCCGGCGACCGCCACCCTGCCCCGAGCCAGGACATCACTGGCAGCAGTCACTAACCTGAAGGGAGAGGCCAGGTCCCGCTCAGGGAGGGGAAGAGAAGGGTGTGTATTGAGCACTAACCGCATGCAAGGTTCTGGGCCAGAAACCTGGTGTCATTTAACTTCCAGCACTAGTAGGCGCTGAAAGTGAAAGCTCAGTCGTGTCCAACTCTTGGCGACCCCATGGACTGTAGCCCACCAGGCTCCTCTGTCCATGGAATCCTCCAGGCAAGAATATCTGAGTAGGTTGCCATTCCCTTCTTCACGGGACCTTCCTGACCCAGGGATTGAACCCAGGTCTCTTGCATTGCAGGCAAATTCTTTTACCGTCTGAGCCATGTAGGTGCTAGTGGTAAAAAGAAGAAAAACCTGCCTATAAATGCAGGAGACGTGAGAGACACAGAAGATCCCCTGAAAGAGGGCATGCCAACTCATACCAGTATTCTTGCCTGGAGAATCCAATGGACAGAGGAGCCTGGCAGGTTACAGTCCATGGGGTCACAAAGAGTCAGACATACATGACTGACTGGCTGAGCATGCACACACGCCTATTAAGGAGGGTTAATCATCTCCATTTTACAGTTGAGGAAACTGAGACTAAGGGACACAAATGACCTGCCCAAGGTCCCATGGCTGGTGGATGGCAGAGCTAGGTTTGGACCCAGTGTTTCTAGCTCCACAGTCTGAAGTCTTTCTCCTCCCCTTTAAGCATCTCTGCTCTCCATTTCTGAATATGAGTCTCTTCTAGACCTCCAAAGGTTGCCTTCCATGGTCACACACCTCTGCAAGTGTGTATATGTATATGTGTGTGCGTGTGTGTGTGGTCTTGTTTGTAGCTCCTAGGTATTCATAAGCATGTCTCCCTCCTTCATAAAGTAAATTCACGCCTGTACAGACGAGGTTTAAAAGTGAACTGCTAACTCAAGAGTGATGTCAGTTGTTCCCCAGAAAACCTAACCAGGTGCGGTAAGCCGAACTGGTCTGTCTCACAAATGAAAACCCTGAGGCCCAGGGAAGGGCATCGACACACCCATGGTCATAGCACTACCTGATAGCAGGGCCGGAATTCAGCCCAGGTCTTCTCACCTCAAACCCTGTACTCTTTCCTCCTGACCACATGGGATTTCCTGATGAGAGGAGGGTTCTTATTATGAGGAATAGAGAGTAGCCGTCAGGAGTGCACACTCTGGCGTTAGATGTGAGTTTGAATCCTGGTTCTGCCACACTCACTAGCCTCAGACTCGTCATCTGTAAAATGGGAATTCCTTTTCACAGAAGGCCATTGTGAGGACTGGATTAAACGACTCATGTGAAGCACATAACTCAGTGTCTGACATATAGGAAATGCTCCCTGAACGTTAGCTCTTATATCGTTAACAACTTTCTGGAGACAGCTGAAGCATGTTTCCTGCTTCACTCCATTCACTGTATCCAAGGCCTTTTGAAATGGATGGACCTTGAAACTGGTGGACAATGCTAATGGTCATAACCTCCCACTGTTTACTCTCTAGGGCCCTGGCACTTTCTCCAGTGGGTGCAAGAGGCTCCAGGGAGAACTCGTCTTCTAATCTACTGGGGATGTAACAAGTAGTCCCCTCTCAAAGCATCATTTCCCCTAAAATGAGAGAACATAATGGGCCCGTGTTAAAAGAACAGGGAGCGGGAAGGGATTAGTGTCTGGAAAACATCCGTCTCCTCTGAGAGACAGGCTGTCTGCGCTCCCCCAGTGTGACTGGAGATCCTGATTCAGACCTATTAACTTTGATGCGGATTACCTCGGGCTGTCTGAGCTCAACCAGGGGCCCGGTTCCCTTGAACAAAGGCATTGGCTTTCTCATCCTGACGTTGCTGACCTTCGCCTGCTTCCCCTTTTCATTTTCGTTCCTTGAAGCGAAGACGCTGTGAAGGAAAGAGAAATGAAGAGGAGATCAGGATCCCTCCTGAAACAGTGGGGCCGTCCCACCCTGGGTCCCACTGTGTCATGTGGGTCAAGGAGGAGAAGTTTCCTTCCCCTGATCAGCCAGCCCTGGGCAGCACTCTGGAGGGCAAGGTCACTTACGGAGAGATAGTTGTTTAGCAATTTGATTTACATTACTGTTTGAAAAGAAGTGTTTTCGCTCCTGGTCTCTGTTCCGAAAAGGGCCATCTGGTACTCATTCCTCTTATTTCTATTTCTCTGCTGAAGCATCCTTGCAGAGTCCTCGTGTTTCGAGTGGGGGTTTCCTGGGCCTTCATCCGATCCCCCGATCCCTGTCTGCTCTAACAGGTTTCACTGTGTTTATAAAACACCAGCTAACAAGCTGACTTCTTTCACTCTCTCCTTCTTTCTTTTGAAGTTTATCATCCCATATTTAAAAAAAAAAAAAAAGCCTGAACTGCACTGACAGAACGCTTGGAGCTGGGGGAAGGGCAGAGGGGCCCGACCTCGACATTTTACCGTGAAAAGCGAGCCACTGTGTTTCGGGTCCTGAAGTGCCTCGGGTAGCTTGTGTGCTCACCGAAGCATGGAACATTTGGGGAGAAGAGCTGTGTTTGCGGCCTGCCACGCAGGCCCCATCATCTCATTAGGAGGCCAAGCGTCTGCCAGAAATTTTGGCTTGAACGGCAAGCTCTGCAAAGGGAAAAACAAAATATGACTGCTTGGCTCCTCTTCTAAGAAGAAGTTAAGTTAGACTGTCTTCTGCCCAGAGCCGAGCCCACTTCCCTGCCAGCTTCTCCCGTATTCCTTCAGCTCCCCAACCCCAAGCCTGCTGATCTTCCCATGTTACACACAGCATCCTACCAAATAAATAGTATTGGGGAAACTATTCCAGTGTGATGGAGAGACCATTTTAATGCCGTCCTACAGTTCCCGCTTCCCTAGAGGCCCCAGACAGGGCGCACAGATGCACAGTCAACGTGGGACTTTCGGCAGAGGGTTACCGTGGCATAACCACCCTGGCTTTGCGCCCGTGTTCTGGCAGGAACCTCAGTCAGTTCAGCCAAGGTCTCCTGGAGCCGCCATGCCCCCAAGGCGCGGGCCTCCTTAGAACTCCTTTGCGCTGCTCCTCACTTGCTTTGCCAAGCTGACCTCCCAAAGCAATGATTAATTGATGATGAATTGCATGGAGGTAGCAAATGGCAGCCCACTCCAGTGTTCTTGCCTGGAGAATCCCAGGGATGGGGGAGCCTGGTGGGCTTCCGTCTATGGGGTCACACAGAGTCGGACACGACTGAAGTGATTTAGCAGCAGCAGCAGCAGCCCCTCATCGGTTCTTTCTGCTCTTTCTTCCCTGCCTGGACCAGCTTCTAAGAACTTCAGATTCACTTTGCTGGTTCCTGGGTCCCCATCAGTCTTATTATGTCTGAGAAACAGGGCCGTGACGCCAAGGGCCTCTTGCTGAACTTGGCACCCTCTCGGCTTGCTCCACTAACAGTGCAGATTTATAGATTCGACCTCAAGGGCGCCTCAAAGACAGCTTCAACCCCACGCTGGGGTCTGGGCACTCACGGAATGGGAAATACCTTTACAGGTCTCGGGATAGGAACTGCTGAGTCATTTCCCGTCAAACTGGAAAATTCTCCGGGTCTGGGGAATTATCCTAGCAGCCTAATGGGCCAGAATAATCCTTCTGAGGTCCTGGGATCTGAGGCAGGTCGTGAAAATTTATCACTACTATTATTTTTATCATTTTTAATTAACAGAAACTCCAGCAGGTCATGTGTAAACCATTATTAAGTGGTGTCCAGAGACTGCAAGAGAAGGGATTCTTTGCCTTCCTGTGGCTTTATTAATTCTCCACTTTGCCCCTTTCTTTCATTGTTTTGTTTTCTTTTGATTTCTATTTTTAACCATTTTGTGTGCTTATGTCTGTGTTCATGTGTTACATGTATTTTGGAACCAATAAGGTTGCAAAGGAAATAGCAAGAGAGTTATACCAGGAAAAAATGCTTCAGATTTAAATTCCTCCGCTTAACCACTGTGTGACCTTGGACAAGTTATTTAATCTCTCTGTGCTTCAGTTTGCTCATCTGTGAAATGAGGGTAACAGTAGTATCTACCTCAAAAGGGTTGTTGTTAGGGTTAAATCAGACAATGCATGTAAAAGGTTTAATAGCAAGATACAGCATAGAAGAGAGACTCCACACTAATTATCATTGTTACTGTTGCTGTTATTGTTGCTATGTTTTTAATCCAGGGGTTGCTCCAGACCTTTGATCTTCTTCCACATCACTCAAGTAGTTACACTGAATGCCTTTAAAAACGCAGTGAAAGATCTTTCTTAATAAGCGAGCCCTCAAAACGAACAACCTGTTCCCAGAATGGTGCTCTTCGTAAAGTCTCTGCCCATTCGTGTCTGTAACTCTGTTATACTCCGGCTAAGTTCCCGACTTTTGTGGAAAAGTCAGGAACATTGGGTTATAAAATGTAACTTGACAGACGAAGTCAAAGCACATCGGAATTATAAGTGAGTGCTAACCACAGTCTGCCCAAGTCAAGCTGAGTGTCCCGGTAGAGTGGACAGGTAACTTCTTTGAGACGGTTTACAGTTGGTTCTATCCCTTCAAAGCCTTAGTGTCGTTTGGTCTTCATAGCACCCTGAGAGGTGGGTAATTTTACCAAACCTGCTTTGTACATGGAAGTCCAAAGCAGATATGTGACACAGCCATAGTCATAGACCCATTTCGGTTTGTCTTGTGACCTTTGACCTTAGGACCTCAGAGGTCAAAGGCTACATTATTTCCTCTGCAGCATATGGCTTCCTCATGAGCCCCTATAAGGAAGAATCTGACTACATTCATAGCAGCTGCATCAAGGCTGTTAACAACAGCTGCACGATGAGCCCCACCCCACCCTGGGACCTCACTCTCCCCTTCCACTTGCAAGACAGGTAGAATCCCCTCCCTCCCTCTAGTGCATGGGTGATCTAAGAACTCTTTGGTTGAGCAGAGAACATGGACCAGCTGTTTGCTAATTCTGTCTCCTCTCTACTGCGTTATGCACTTTTCACGTGTGCTGGAGCCACATGCTAAGTTAGCCCCTAATCCGCTGCTTCTCCTGTTTTCTGTGAAATGCTTTGAGGAGGATTAATGGTCTCTGGTAACTTTGTGTAACCCCGCAATTAAAACTTTGGTTTAGGAAAGTTAGTCCCAGGGGCAGGGCTATCAACTGGATTCAGAGTCAGACAGACCTGTCTTCAGATTCCGCTCTGGAAGTCCTCGTATAAATCATTTACCTCCCTGAGAAAACGGAATCTGATGAGGTTTCTGAAGCATTTGCAGCACACTAGCAAAGAGCAGGTAACTCACAGTATTCTCCTCCCTCCTTCCGGGGTGGGTAGGCCTCTTGAGACCGCTTAGACCTTGGGCCCTAAGAGCCCTGTGGGGAGTTGCTTGGTTTGAGCTACAGCTTTGTAGTTCACCACCCCCGCCCCCCGACTTGAGGAGAAGCTAAACACAGCCACTGTATGTAATGTTGAATAGTCATTGAAATGTTTGCCTGGATGCACTTCCAGACAAATAGATGTGTGGGAAGTGAGGCTTGAAAGTTTGTCTCAATCACCAGAATCTGGGGAAGATGATAAAATCTAAGGAAATTTAAAGGCAAAATAAATTTTCATTTAAATTAAGGAATTTCTTTATTTCAGTCCCACATTCACAGAAATAAAACTGCATCATGATGTGGCAAACACAAATAGTGTGTTCTCTGATGACATTTTGAGTGCCTCCCTGTGTTTGGCAGTATTCTAGGAGGCGGAGCTACAGAAGGGAAGGAAACAAAGTCTTTCCATCATTGCGGTTGTTAGGGACATATATGTCTTCCTCTCTGCACCCTCAAACCAAGAGGTGGGACTATGTATCCGTATTTTACAGGCATGGGAAGTGAGACTCGGGAGATAAACAGTTGACCACTGGGTGGAGTCAAGAACCCGGGTCTGCTGTTGCTCGAGTCATTTTCTTCACTGTTGTCAAGGGTTATCAACACTTCCATGGACATCTGGGTCCTTCTCCTCGATCGTGTGAGGCTGCTTCAGTCCAAAGCGTAGCAGTTTGTTTAAAGAAGCCTCCAGCCTGGTGGGGCCAGTACTCACCTGTGCACTCTTTCCACATGTCACAGTGGACTGCATGGACCCCACGTGTTCGGGCCGAGGTGTCTGCGTGAGAGGCGAGTGCCACTGCTCTGTGGGCTGGGGAGGCACCAACTGTGAGACACCCAGGGCCACCTGCCTGGACCAGTGTTCAGGCCACGGAACCTTCCTCCCAGACACCGGGCTTTGCAGCTGTGACCCAAGCTGGACTGGACACGACTGTTCTATCGGTAAGTGTGGGGAGAATAAGGGAGCAGCGTGGGTGAAGGGGGAGGAGGCTTCCAGTGTGACCTGTGCACCTTTCAGTCCTGTTCAGGGCCCTGACCCTGACCTTGGTCATGCAGCAGGTGGTTACCCAAATCCCTGAATGCTTTCTTCTTCCTCTGAACTGCAGCCTCAACACCTCTACTCTTAGGTGAAGAGAGGATTCATCCATCATATCTTCACACTGTTCCTTTCATGGTGATGCCCTTGAAAGTCAAAGCATCTCCGCTTAACCATGTTAGTTACAATAGAGGCGATTCACTGACTTCTCACCTTCATAGAACAGTGGCCCTCCTAGAGGCAAGGCCACAGGGAACAGTGTACCTCCCTGAGTCCTGCAGGGATGGGCCTTTGGTTTCACCTCTTCCCCAGGATGAAGTCCAGATTCAATATAATATTTAGGGCACTCAGTGATGTGGCCCCCACCTGCCTTTCTGGTCTGATCCTCTACGAGATGGTAAGTTCCAGGAGGATAGCAAACATCTCTTACCCCTACATCCCAACGATTCAGCATACCCTTGGCCCACAACAGCTGCCCGATAAACACTGATGCATGAATGAATGACAAACACATGATTGAGTGTACTCTTTATTGTAGTATTTGGTTCACCCCAAAGTTTACACATGCAAAGTTTAAGGGCATGGCAGTTCCATTCCCATATTCTTGCCTGGAGAATCCCATGGACCGAGGAGCCTGGCGGGCTGTAGTCCATAGGGTCGCAAAGAGTCAGGCACGACTGCAGCGACTTAGCATGCACCCCTGCATCCTCTGTTTATAAGCACTTTATGATTTAGAGACCCTCTCGGAGGGACAATTAGGTGAGAAGGTAAGTGAATCACCTAGCACAGTAGTGATATGTGGCAAGCGTGGTTACTTCCAGCAACTCCCCTGAACAGTTTAATCCACCCAAGAAACCCTGTGAGGAAGGCATCATCATCCTCATTTTCCCTATTTCCATAGATTTTGTTAGTGAATACTTACTGAGCAAGGCGCTTTTGTACTCAGAGTGGGTAAAGAGGAAGGAAGTCTATACCCTGGTGAGCTTGCATTCTGGGAAGTGGGGAGGAGGCAGAGCAAACAAACACATGCAGAGCCCTCAACTGACAAAGACGAGTAGGCCCAGAGAATGTCTAATCTTGCCCAAGGACACATGGCTAAAAAGTGATAGCCATCCATGTTTCTTCACCCTACATCACCTTCCCCGCCGCGCCACACTGTTTGAACAAAGTGAAGCTCAGATCAGCTCTTCATCTTGTGTACTAAAAAGTTCTGGTAGTGGTCAGGACAGATGGTTGACACCTTTGTAAAGATGAGATCCAGTGCAGCATTCGTGCCTTTGGGATTCTTGGGGTTCCCTTTCCCCGCTGAATGGAGAATTGATGCTTAAAATGCAGTCTAAGGGGCTTCCCAGGTGGCTCAGTGGTAAAGAATTCGCCTGCCAGTCTTGGAGCCACAGGAGTTGCGAGTTCCATCCCTGGGTCAGGAAGATGCCCTAGAGGAGGAAATGGCAACCCACTCTGGAATTCTTGACTAGAGAATCCCAAGAACAGTGGAGCCTGGCAGGCGATAGTCCATAGGGTCGCAAAGCGTCAGATGTGACTGAAGCTACTGAAGCACGCTCGCAGGCATACTCACACATGCGGTCTAATTTGGACTTTGTTTGCAAAGCTCGTGTAAAGACATCACAAATGCAGATGCGTGGAGTCTTAGGAATAATTCTTTTATATAGCTCTGTTTATAGCAATATAATGAATGTCCCTCTTATAGCTACACTGGGTTATATTGTTCATTATGTGGCCACAAAGCTAATTTATGATAGAAATATAACCATCCACGCATTGTTAATCCCCAGTGAAACTCCACAGCCTCTGACGGAGGCAGGTTTAACTTTGAATGAGATCACTATGGATTCTTTTCGTTGGCCCCTTAGAGGGAGAGAGAAGATCCCACTGAAAGGAACTTGAATACAGCTGTGAGGGCCCATCTTCCTGAACCCTGTGTCTCCTGCTCCCCACAGCTGGTATCAAGCACACGACCTCCGATCTGAGGCGCGGAGCTCCGTGTGCTAAGAGGAGTCCCCGAGTCTGATGGCTGTGAGTTCAAACGCTGGCCCCGCTGCTTGATAGTTGTAACTTTGGGCAGGTGGCTTCACCCCTGCAAGCTGTAAAATGAGGATAACGAGAGCACCTAGCTCGTGGGGTTCATATTCGGGAAATCATTATTCAGAGGATTATTTAAGGTAATGCATACAAGCACTTCACACACTCAGCCCGTGATATTGGCTCAGTTAAGGTTAGCTGTGTTACGGGTATGATTACATCACGCGTTGCTGAGAGCCCTCGATATTAACGGAGACATTTGAGAGAGGTAAGATGAAAAGTGGCCTTTCAGAAACGCAGATGATAGCTTTTAAATCTCTGACCTATAACTGACTAAAACAGTGTCACGACTGCCACGAGGCCGGGGATTTAAGAGATGACTTCAGATTTCCCCTCTCCCTTGCAGTAGTGATAACAATTTGTTTGTTGAGTGCCTCACAGCATACAAAGATCACTCTGTCTTTCTCTTTTTCACACACACGCAAGCATAACATACACACAGAGAGAAGCAGCAATAGCTGGTGAGGCAGCATAACAGGTATGGTATGGTCCCCATCCTCACATGGAGGCTCAGCAGCTTACGTGAGGCGCCCTGTGCTTGCGGGAGCTGGGAGTCCAAGCCCAGCCTGGCCCCTGCTGCCCAGCGCCCTGCACCGCTTCCCACGGCTGCCACTTCCTGACAGACGCTGGTTTGAAGGCTAGTGAAATTGGTATTGCTGGTGGTTCTCCCTCCCTTCTGTCCCAGCCGTGCCTGCCTGGGCTCCATCCTGGCTCTGCGCATGCTAACTGCCTGGCCTTAGCAAGGGACTTGACTTTTTATTTTCCTTTTGACCATGCTGTGCAGCATGAAGGATCTTATTTCCCTGACCAGGGATCAAAGCGGCACCTGCTACATTGGAAGTACAGAGTCTTAACCAGTGGGCTGCTGAAAAAGGACTTGACCTGACTGTCGTTCCCTTATAAAAATTGGAGCTAGCACCGTACCTGCCTCAGAGGGCCGTGTGGGGATGAAGTTGTGCCGTGCGGGGGCACACAAGAACAGTGCCTGCAGAAGGGGACACTTCATGCCGCCGCCTTCCTCCCTTCCAACGGCAATTCCGCGAGTGGAAGCTGTTCGAAAATGATGGAGTTTGGGCCCTAAAACTAAGCAGGACAGGCCTCACTGAGCAGATACCCCCATGAGCGAGGGAGTCTGTGTTGTGCTCAGGGAGTTGGCTGCAGGGCAGTGAACAGTCACTGAACTTTGTTTCAGGGGACCTGGTCCCCCCTAGTTGAGTGGCTTCAGCAAGTCGCTTCACCTCCCTAACCCTAAGTTTCCTTTTAGGTAAGTTACCTATGATCTTACTGTACGGATTCAGTGAGAAAACGCAGGGCAAATGGTTAGCACGTGGTTGGCACAACTCACACCCCCGACAAGGGTAGCTCAAGTCACACCATTTGTGTTATTTGCTTTGGGCATGGCAGGGCCACACAGGCACTGCCCGGAGCCCTTCCGTCAGGAGCCCCAAGCTGGGAGACGCATCCTGTAGGACTGGCTGTAGGTGGTGGGGCTGGCAGAATTGAGCCCCCGCTGTCTGGCCGCCCAAGGAAGGAGAGCCCATCTCTTGCCTGAGATGAGTGTCTTGCCTGTTTGGCACAGAGAACAAGATTTAATGAAAGCAGCTTAAATCAACACACCCTGCACTCTGCAACCAGCCTGTAATGCAATGTGAGCTGACAAGTTTCCCAGCACTTCAGTTAGGTTTGTGGAAACAGTGAAGTCAGATTTTCTACAAGTGTTTACTCAGGCCCCTGGGTTCTCAGCAGCTTGGCTTGCCGTTTCATCTCAGAAATTCCCCCTTAAATCCTGCCTCATTGCTGTGCTCTTCCCTCCTGACAAACCATATAAGATAACTGTTTAAATCGATCCCTGTGGCCTGGAAGAGCACAAGTTATATGTCCCGGCCCCTACCCCCAACACACCTCCGTCCTCAACTCTGGGCCCAGAGGGTCTTCACCGCCTCAGTCTTTGGGAACAGTTATTATGATGGTGGTGGTGGAGGTGTTGGTGGTTTTTGGCAGTGGTTGTGATGGTGGTAATGATGAGGATGGTAATGATGAGGTTCGTGATGATAATGGTGATGATTGCTACTGCTGTTGTTTTACAAATGGAAAGAGCTGGAGAGAGGAAATGACTTGCTCAGAGTAACTCAGCTGGGCTTCCCCGGTGGCTCAGAGGTTAAAGTGTCTGCCTCCAATGCGGGAGACCCGGGTTCGATCCCTGGGTCGGGAAGATCCCCTGGAGAAGGAAATGGTAACCCACTCCAGTATTCTTGCCTGGAGAATCCCATGGATGGAGAAGCCTGGTAGGCTACAGTCCATGGGGTCGCAAAGAGTCGGACACAACTGAGCGACTGAACGGAACGGAATGGAACTCAGCTAATCTGAGTTAAGTTTGGCAGAGTTTGAGTTAAGTGTAGGCCCTCTGTTTCTAAGTCCTCAGCTCTTACGTCAAGCCTTATTTCTATCCAAAGAGGTTTCTTTACCATTAATCTTGACTTTTCCCCTGAGAAGCCACAGGATGAAGCGTTAATTAAAGAGTCATTGGTTTGTTAACGCTCACCATGTACCAACTACTGAATTAAGTGCTTTTCAACCATGATTTTAGTTAAAGTTCATTAGAACCCTCTGATGTCAGTATTCCTAGTTCCATTTTCCAGATAAGGAACCAGAAGCTCAGAACTGAGTTAAATTCCTTACCAGCACCCCCTCATTTGTAAGTGGTACAGTACAGATTCAACCCAGATCCGGCTCCAAGGCCTCTGCTAAGCTCTTCTGTGTGCTCAGAGATGTATTATACACGCGCCTCTCTTGCCAAACATTGAGCCCCATGAAGGCAGGGTCTGTCGTTCTCCCTCGTGCGCAGCCTGACAGCCAGTAGGTTCTAGTGCTTGCTGAATGAGTGGCTCATGCAGGGAATTATCACAGAAGAGTGAGGAGTTTCCTCTCAAGGCTCTGCCCAAGGAGATCCCAGCACACTACCAGCCAGCCAGTCTAATCCCTTCAATGAGAGCTCCACCACCCCCGCACTCCCCCCGCCAACACACACACATTATACTCGGCAAGGCTAAAACCAAGTCCCTGGGCCCCTTCTCACTTTCCAGACCTAGCTCACATTCATCTCACTCGTGTGCAGGGCCAGCCAGGCAGAACCCCTTCTGGACCAGAATGGCATCCTCTCGCCTCCTTCCAGCCTTCTTCCCCAGGGAGCGGCCCTGCAGGGCTGGATGCCTCCTCAGCTTTGCGTAAAGGGGTACAGTGAGCAGCCCCGCTGAGCAGAAGGACTCCCTCCCTACCCCACCCCACCCCCAAGTGCTTTAGTTGGCTTTTCAGCCTCTTGGCTCCGAGCTGCTTTCGAAAAGGGGAGGAATTTAACCTCTTTTGAGATGGTCCTTAAAATTGGAAAAGCCTACCTTTCTTTCAGAGCCTAACAGTTCCTAAGGAAGAATTCAGGCTCTGCGGCATTTTCCAGAATACCATTTCCGATCCAATCCCTTCAACCCATCGCTTGCCCCTTCACTGGCTCTCCCTGCGTCTTCCTTCCTGATACCCCAGCCCAGTCATCTCAGTGCTCAGCCTCGTAAATTCATTCCTCGTTTCCACTGCTCTGCGGGCTCGCTCCAATCTTGTCTTCCATAAATGACTTTTATTTGAGAGGGCCCTTTCACTACATTTTATTCCTTTGGGTTGCTGGCTCACAGAAGCAGTACATGGCAGAGATTCGGATTGTAAAATGCTCATGCTGGTGGTTTATGATTCTTATCATTTCATTGCAATTGAGTTTCATGGAATAACAGGTGGGGATCTTTTAGAGATTCAGTGGTATGGATTTGGTGGTGGCATGTGCACTCAGAAAGAATTGCATGGGATTTGGAGTGGGACCAAGCTAGATTTTTTAAGATCCAGCTTATTCAAAGAACGTGGCTAATGATACCTGCCTTTCAGGGCTGTTTTTCAAATTAGCTTTAATTTGTATATATAAAATCCTTGGCATGGTGGCTGGCACTCAGCGCTCAATAAATAAAGTATTAATGTATAGTTTTAGAATGCATGATTAAAGCTAAATTAGCCAAATAGTCCTTTGACACTAACCATTGAAGTCTGAGGGAAGTTTATATGGTGAAGGTTTGGAGCCAAACCTTGATTGGAGTCTATAGGACCTTGAACACCTCACTTTCTTTCTCAGAAGCTTGGTTTCCTTGTAGTTTCTGAAACTGTCTACCCTCGGCTTCCCCCAGCCCCTGCCCCACTCTGATCATCAAGTCTAAACGCAGAGTCGCTCAGATGCCAACACATTTATCCCCAAAGCCCAGCACAAGAGCGCCAGGGTGCTAGCATCGGGCTCTTCTCAGGGACTGGGCCGAGAGCGGAGCACAGCCTCCGCAGAGTATCCCAGCACAGCTCCGACGGACGCCCACTGCTAAGAGGCACACTCGTCCACACCATCCTCTCACGGTCCTTCCTGGCCTCCCCGTGTGCTGGGCCTCAAGGATCTGCACTCCTCAGGCCCTGCACTAGTGCTGGCCTAGGCATCAAGACTCAGCCTTCCTCAGGCCATTCAGGAGGCAGTGCCTAGTCATATGGCGTTAAGGCCTCCGACTGACATGTATGCCCTGGGGTTGGGCTACACAAGGGCAGGGGTATGCGCTCAGCCACAAGGGGGCCAGGGAAGAACCTGGGAAGGTCCTCCCCAAAATGGAGACTTGTAAGCCAGATGATAGAGGGGACCGAAGCGGGGCTCCTGGTGGCAAAGGAGAGGAGGCCTGTGCAGAGGCAGAGGTACAGAGTGGTCCTTCCTCTTCTGACTGGAGACTAGGAGCCCTGGGAGTAGTGAAGTGAGGCCAGAGAGTTAGGCAGGGTCCCAGTCATGGAGTCCACTGAATATCTTGCTGTAAATCTCAGTTTGAAAAATGTTTCAGTTCGCAATGAAGATTTTCCTTGCAGACTCCACATCGAGGCTCTTTCTCGAACTCTGTCAGTGCAACTTAGCCTAGATCCTACCTCAACTCACAGGGACTTTCTAGAATTCAAACTCAGAGCCTCTGAGTTTCAAATTTCTTCTCTAATACTTTCCTCCCCTACCAAAAAGAAAAGCAAAACAGAAAGCATAGTTAAAAACAATAATGACCAGACAGATACAGATCAGAAGAGCTCTGTTACCAAATTAAGTCACAGTCGACAGTAAATAAGCCCAATGCTTTAAAAAAATAAGCTGAAAGTAGCAACAGAGTTAAAAAATAAAAAATAAAGCTCTAAACATAGCTGTTGCATTAGTGCTAAATTTTGAAAAAGGTAATTCAATTTTATTTACGAGGCAAACTATAATTATGTTTAGATTTGAGGGAACAGAATTTAATTCTTATTAATGACAGAAAGACTGGGTGAAATGCTTTAATGCCAGAGAAATTGTCTTCTGTTCATGGATGGGAGAGAAAATTAGATTCAGTGTTGAGCATTCTCCCCTGTTACAAGTCTCATTTGTGTAGCAGGAATTGTTCCCTCTCTGAGAAGCATCAGCTTCTCAACCCAGAAAGCACAGCACCGACATCCAATTAAACATCAAAAGGAAATGATCGGGCTGGGCTATTTCTGTATAGGTATGTTATAGGAGGGGAAACCCAAGGTTAGAATTTCACCCAAGGAATCATATCTGTTGAGACTTGACTTTTCCCGTGCCCCTTCCCAACAGTCTAAAATTGAAGCTCAGAATAGTAAATATTCGAGAGACTGACAGTGAAGCAGAGAAAGCAGAGGGTGTGTTGGAAGGAGGCAGAAAAAGGCCACCAGTTGTCTGGGAAGTGGTGTGGGTGCTTAGACACAAGGAGATGATGGTCAGTTCCTAAAATTTAACCAAAGACTGGGAAACCGGACCCAAACAGGCGTGCTACTAAATACTGCCAGAGGTAAAGGTTGATAAACCAGAAGCTGGCAGCTTAGTAATTTAGTAGAATTTTCCCCAACAGCCTGGGAACATTTTCGTTCACAATTGGAGCTCTTCAGTATCCAAATATAAGCCCTCCTGAAATTGGGCTTCAGAATTAGGTTTCTGTTTGGATGCCCAAGCTGATAACCTTGTATAGAATCTCTGGCTGTCTTCCTGAATCAAACTGCTGGTATGGTAACTTGTAATTTTAAAATACTGACTGTTCTTTGAATGGACATTTTATTTACATTTTACAGAGCTTCTCCATGTATGTGCTTCATGATTTATTCGAACAACAAATACATAAACCTCTGACATTGCAGATGGTGTTATTCTCTGGAAACCAGGGTTCAGGGAGCTTGAGTGACTTTCCCAAAGGCACTCTGGAGAAAAAAAGGATTCGGATCCAGCCTTCTCTGGGTTCATAGCCCACGCTTATTCTCTGCATAACTCTGCCATTGGCTGTTGCCAAGGTTGACTCAGACGGTAAAGAATCTGCCTGCAATGTAGAAGACCTGGGTTTGATCTCTAGGTCGGGAAGATCCCCTGAAGAAGGAAATGGCAACCCATTCCAGTATTCTTGCATGGGAAATCCCACAGCCATGGAGACTGTCAGGCTACAGTTCATAGGGTTGCAGAGAGCTGAACATGACTGAGTGACTGACACCTTCCCCTTTCTTCTAAGATTTACACTGATACTATCTGAGGGTCGTGTATCAGGCTGACAAGGTGCCACTTCATTTGGTGACACTGTATAAATTGGATCATGCCAGCGTGGACCTGGTGATTCTACCAGCGTTCGGGAAAAGAGCAGTTGCTGCCAGCTGGGGTGATCAGGGTGGCTTCTTGGAGGAAGTGAGATTTAAGTTGGGTATGGAGGTTAGATTTGAGTTGACAGAGATGGAAGAAAGGCTAGCATCTTGCAGCAGCCCATCTTGGAAGTAAAGGTTTGCAGCAGGTACATAGATGAGACAGATCATGGCTTTTTCTAGGAAAGAGTAGCGGTTTGCAGTAGCTTGCTGCTGCTCTTTTATCACAACATCATGTCTGACTCCCGTGACCCCGTGGACTGCAGCCCGCCAGGCTTCTCTGTTCATCGGACTTCCCAGGCAAGAATACTGGAGTGGGTTGCCATTTCCTTCTCCAAGGTATCTTCCCAACCCAGGGATTGAATCTGCATCTCCTGCGTTGGCAGGCAGATTCTCTACCACTGAGCCACCCGGGAAGCTGAAACTTGGAGTAGCTTAGCTTAGGCTATTTGTGGCAGTAGTGAGAAGAATCAGAGCTGAGGAAGTTAGCAGGCATCAGATCATGAATGGCCCTGAAAAGAGTTCAGATTTCATCTGTCAGTGGAAGCCACTGGGATGTTTCAGGCAGATCTGCGACACGGTCATGTTTGGCTTTAGCAAGCTTTCTCTGAATTTGGCATGCAGTGGGAGGTGCCTAGGGGACTTCCAGGAGGAGGTGATCAGGACAGAGTTAGATGGATGAGCACTTGACTGGATGGAGAGGCAGGCCTTCAGAAAGGGGTGTCAGGGCTGGAGATCTCAACACCAGATCTCTCTCAGTTTACCTACTTGGGCCCTTTTACGTGGGCATTGTTTCAGCCCCATCTAAAAATACACATCCCATTTTGGTGTCTCTGCTTCTCCAGTCCTGGCTTGTTATCCGTCAGCTAAGTCAGACTGTCTCAAGGCCTCCCCCGTGCTAGCTTTGAACTCCCCTAATAAGGAAGCCAGATACCCTCCAATTAAGATGAGTAGTGGTGGCTTCCTACTTCCCGTGATAGGTGCTTCACCAAGCTTGAAATTCTGGTCCTGGGAGAATAGATTGGAGACTGCTCTGCACTGACATACTGGAATCCACTTTTCTGCTTGGTTTGAAAGCTTTCCGAGCTCCCTGAGTGAGGTGAAAGGCCATGGGGTTTCCAAGGCTCATTAGCTTCCTGCCATCTAGACCTGGGGAGCCGAGGTGCGGCTTGGAGCAGCTCTGACTCTGCCGTGACAGGGACAGAGGGTGAGAGGCACAGGAGAGTGACTTGGCTTTGGCCTCAATGTCCAAAGGAGACTAATTACTGTGAAGGAGTCAGACGCCCTTTTCCTGTGCCTCCCCCCCTTCTGGCTGCTTCCTGAAACCTGCACTGAGACTAAAAAGCCATCTGCCCAATTTTGTGGCGGAGGGAGGGAGGGAGGGAGATGCTATATTTGAGCCAAGTCATTCAAAATTTCAGGGATTTCTGGCCTGTGGAAGAGAAGGTTAAATTGTAATTAGCCTACTGTGTGTCAGGCATGGTGGCCAGCTTTATGCCCATTTATACACCTAGACAGACTTGAGTTCCTTGAAGACAGAAGTAATTTAATACCATTTCTGGATCCCCAGCATCGAAGGGTGCCTGTCACATAGTAGATACTCAATATATTTTCAGTTTTCAGATTCTGTCATTACTGCTATTTTAGAAATGACAAAAATGAGAGTCAGCTATGTGCAATGTTTGTTTCCCAGAGCTGGGAAGTATCAGAGCTGGCTTTTATACCCAGCTTGCCTAAATCAAGGCCTCTGTCCTGTGCAAAAATCATAGGGCCTTGAATAGTTACGCGGGGTACCCTGCCTCAGGGCACTGGAACCTGGCGGATGCAGTCTAAGGATACATTTTCTATATGAGACTCAGTGTGGGATGCAGAGACTAATCTGATGATGGGAGGGTTCTGAAGGCCACACAGGTAGACTAATAACCCTGACAAAGAAAGGTTTGCATAGAGTGCTTTGGGAAGGCAGGAGATGAAGCCCCTTCCAGTTGGGAAATTGGAAGGCGGCTTCAATGAAGAGGTAGCCTTGGAACCAGGTTCAACATGTGAAGACTGGGGGAATGGAGCACTTGGACCATGAAAACAGCCTGTCCAGAGGCACAGAGGAGAGGCCACAGAGGGGTGAGCCCAGCCCCTCTTTTAGCCATTTGGCTGACTGGCCCCTTCCATGAGCGTTTCCTAAGGCAGCTGGCAAGCTATTGCTCGAGTACTAACCTACATGTCACTGTGCACTTCCTGTATCTGGCCCATGTTGCCCACAGGATGGTTAGAGGATCTTTAAGCTGCCTTCTCGCGCTCTGACTGTGAAAACTGCCCTTCTCAGTTTTCCTCCTCTTTTTTTCTTACCCCTAAACCCACCTGAAGGCAATTCCCTGGCCACGTCCAAGCCACTTCTCGCCCAGCATCTCCTGGCTCACCCTCCTTCTCGTCCGTTTCCCCCTTGGTCCTTCATCTCCAGCTGCCTTCTTTCATCACTCTCAGCCCCCCGTGTCTGTGCCTGTCTTCCACATCCCTCTAGCAAAACCCAGGATTATTCCAGCTACTCACTGTCCCTGATCTTAACGCTGGGTCTCAGAGCACCGCAACCCAAATCACGTGCTCACGCTCTTTAGCCTCTCCTGAGCCCTTCCAGCTGCAGTTCGTCCTGTACTTTGTGAGTTCTTGTGCTCAGTCCCCAAGGGGCTGTTTCAAATGTCCACATCTTTCCATCAGCATCCTGCTCAGTGTAGGTTCCTCCTTCACTGAGAATACCGAGGCTATGGATTAACGCTTTCTCATCATCCTCGCCTGTGGCCTGCACAGGTCTCTGCCGCTCAACTCTCCTGAGGGCACAAGGCCCAGGAAGCCTGTCCTCCTGATTAGGCTCCACATCCAGTCCTCTCCAGTTCTTGAGAGGCACCTCAGTTGCTCACACCCTGCCCTTGCTTTCCCCAGTATCTTCAAATGGCTCCCCTGGCTCTTCTGGAATGTAAGCATGAAATAGTTGCCATATTCAGAACTTTCCTGTAGCTCAGACAGTGAAGAATCTGCCTGCAACGCAGGAGACCTGGGTTCGATCCCTGGGTCAGGAAGATCCTCTGGAGGAGGGAATGGCCGTCCTCTCAAGTATTCTTGCCTGGAGAATCCCATGGACAGAGGAGCCTGGCAGACTACAGTCCGTGGGGCTGCAAAGTCGGACACGACTGAGCAACTCACACTACTGCTGCTGCTGCTAAGTCGCTTCAGTCGTGTCCGATTCTGTGCGACCCCACAGACGGCAGCCCACCAGGCTCCCCCGTCCCTGGAAGGTGTCTATGACATTAGGCACATTACATGATGTTCGTTTCAACCCCACATGAGCCTGAGAGGTTGGTGTCTCTATTTTGCAGATGAGAAAGCTGAGGCATGGAAAGCTGGAGTGACTTGCTCAAGTCACACGATAGATGGATGGGCAGGGAGATGGATGGGTGGATGGACGGAAGATTGATGGATGGATGGGCAGTCAGATGGCCTGTTGACTGAATAGCTGATTGGATGATGTGTACATGGACAGATGGATGGGCTGATGGACAGGCAGATAGATGAATGGAGGTTGAAAAGACAGATAAAGAGACAAAAGGAAAAGCACTGAACACGATAAACATTGAGTCAGGGTGAAAAAGGAGACTCAGATTCTGATTTCAGAGATTTGCTAGTCTAGCTGGGGTGATGATATAATACATAATTAATAAGGACATATGTCACATTACATCTGAGGTTTTACCTAAACCAGATCCCACTGCTTACGGACCAATAAAGTTGTGTTAATCATAGTCACCTTTCATTCTAGCTAAGTGCCTCTGAGCAAGTCTCTTAATTTCTCCAAGCTGTTTGCTCAGTGATGATAAGGGAGTACAGATATAACTGCAGGGATGTTGTGAGAATTTAGTGAGATGTTATTTGTGTGCCATCAACAGTGGGTCTATAATTTGCCCTTAGTTTTTGTCCCAAATGCTGTTTAGTGTGTGTGTTAGTCGCTCAGTTGTGTCCGACTCTTTGCGCCCCCGTGGACTGCAGCCCACCAGGCTCCTCTGTCTATGAGATTTTCCAGGCAAGGATACTGGAGTGGGTAGCCATTTCCTTCTCCAGGGGATCTTCCCAACCCAGGGATCGAACCCTGGTCTCCTGCACTGCAGGCAGATCCTTTACTGACTGAGCTGCAAGGGAAGCTGTAAGGACACACTTAAAAGTATCCAAGGACTTCATGAGAAATTCCCTAAGGAATTTTCAAGGACCAGGATTTGAGACGAGTTCCCCAAACTGTGCACTAACTCAGATGAGCTAGTGATGCAACAGAAAGTCCTAGTGGAAGCCATTTAAAATTCAGCTCAGTTCAGTTCATTTCAGTCGCTCAGTCGTGTCCAACTCTTTGCGACCCCGTGGACTGCAGCACGCCAGGCCTCCCTGTCCATCACCAACTCCCGGAGCTTGCTCAAACTCATGTTCATCGAGTCAGTGATGCCATTTAAAATTATTTAACACTTATTAAAATTTCTTAAGATCACTCTAAGACACTCAGATCCTAAGCAGAATAGAATAGTTCTCACTATTATCCCTTTTAATGCCAAATACAGACTTTTTACAGTCTTCCTGGGAGGTCACAGCTTTGCTTTCACATCCCTGGAATTTAAAGACAGCTTCACCTACATCTGTTCCTTGCTCAGGAAGAAGGCACACAGATCATTGCATGAGGTCCCCTCTGTCTCCCACTTGTGTCAATTTTGAGCATCTTTCCAAGTGGAAGAAATTTTATAGGAAAATTATAAGTCTCTCCCTTTGGAGGAAAGACACAGTTTCCCTTACCAGTTATTTTAATGAAGGGGATTGTAAAGTAAATCCAGACAAATTAAAACATAGCTGTGATAGGTCCCAGGCTTTGTCCAGGTCCATGTGGGGATTAACATTTAATGAGAAGAGCCTGGGGCAGCCTTTCCCTCGTGTATACACTTTGGAGCACAGTTAACCAACAGCCAAACCGTATATATTTCCCTAATCCCTTCAGCTCTTCATCATGTGTCCACCTGCTTTTGCATCATAGAAAGGGGATGGGTGTGGGCACTGGTGTGAAGAAGATGAATGAGCCTGTAAGAACTGAGACGCTTTAAGGTCGCGAGCTCCAATCGGAGGTCGGAGAAGATAAGTTTCTAAGACAGTTAAATACAAAGGAGACTGAACCCCTGTGTGACTATATTTAACCAAGTAAATTTGGTACAATATGGCACTGAGATAGAGTTGAGCCAACTAATATAACATCTGTTCCATGAGTAACTTTTTTTTTTTAATTCATCTGTTCTTTCAGCAAATATTTATTGAAAGCACATGCTATGCCAGGTCTCGTGCCTGCTGCCAGAGACCCAAAATTGAATAGACACTAGAGCCTGCCGGCAGGGTGGCTTCCAGTCTAAAAAGAAGATAGACAGAGACGCCAGTGAGGCGGGGCGGGGGGAGGGGAAGTGCTCTGGGTGTGGTTTTTCTCAGCCGAAAATCTAAGGTGTTCTTGGGCCTGACCTGGTTCATGCCCAAGCCCCTGCACAGTTGAGTCAAGAACTTTACAGACTTGGAAGGAGAACTTCAGAACAGTTAGGGATTTCTACCTGATTTCAAAAGGAAGCCGAGGTGACACACCCAGATAGTTTTGAAGCCTGTTTTGTCTTGGCTGGTGGCGCTGTGCTGTGTAACTTCATACCCAAAGTTTGAGGCCACTGCTAGAAACTGTCTTGCTCTTCAGGGAGGTGCATCTCTTCCAGGTGACTCAGAGCTGCACTGATACGGGGTGTCTGGTGGTGGTTGTTCAGTTGCTAAGTCATATCTGACTATTTGCAGCTCCGTGGACTGCAGCTCACCAGGCTCCTTTGTCCTTCACTGTCTCCCAAAGTTTACTCAGATTCATGTCCATTGAATCAGTGACACTATCTAACCATCTCATCCTCTGCCACCTTCTTCTCCTCCTGCCTTCAATCTTTCCCAGCATCAGAGTCTTTTCCAATGAGTCGGCTCTTCACATCAGGTGGTCAAAGTATTAGAGCTTCAGCTTCAGCATCAGTCCTTCCAATGAATAGTCAGGACTGATTTCCTCTAGGATTGACTGGTTTGATCACCTTGCTGTCCAAGGGACTCTCAAGGGTCTTCTCCAGCACCCCAATTCAAAAGCATCAGTTTTTCAGTACTCAGCCTTCCTTATGGTCCAGCTTTCACGTCTGTACGTGACTACTGGAAAAACGGATGCCTGAGGTCCCCATCACTCAGTTGTGTGCATAACGGAATATACATGGTACAGTTTACAGAGCACATTTCATAACAGTTACACATTTGCCCTTTCCTTCCGTCATCACCGCTCACCATGTAGGGGACCATTACTACTCTCCCCATTTTGGGGGAGAAGTATGATGCAGAGAGATTAAGTAATTCTCCCAAGGACTCCACAGGAACCCAAGGAGACTGGGCAGTCAAAGTCTGAATCCAAGTCTACTCTGTGGATTGTGTACTCTGTAGTACATCAAAGGATTCCATCCAGGTCCCAGTCTTCCAGCATTTAGTCAGAAAGTGCTGATGTTAATCACATGACTGTCACCTGCTGCTGCTGCTAAGTCGCTTCAGTCGTGTCCGACTCTGTGCGACCCCATAGACGGCAGCCCACCAGGCTCCGCCATCCCTGGGATTCTCCAGGCGAGAACACTGGAGTGGGTTGCCATTTCCTTCCCCAATGCATGAAAGTGAAAAGTGAAAGTGAAGTCTCTCAGTCGTGCCTGACTCTTAGCGACCCCATGGACTGCAGCCTACCAGGCTCCTCCGTCCATGGGATTTTCCAGGCAAGAGTTCTGGAGTGGGACTGTCACCTAGCCTTTATCAAATGCTTGCTTGTGTCAGATATGTTACATAAGTCAGAATTCCCATCTGAACCACGTTGCCACCATACCCCATTTCCTTTCTTCTATGAATGTGTGTGTGCAGTTTATATCCTGACTGTGTGCCAGGCTCCATGCTAGAAGCGTCACTTCCATTCATCTTAACTCATTTAACTTCATTAGGTTACATCCATCTGCCACGCTAGGATGTCACTTCTTAGAGTCAGGAAAGAGCTGTCTGTCATGCTCACCCTCGGATCCCCAGTGCCCGCTGGGAGCAAAGAAATGCAGCAAACACGCCTCTGCAGCAGCCGGTGTCATCCACAGTTTACAACTGAGGAAGCCTGAGATGTAGGAGCTCTGACCGGAAGCTCACAAAGTGCCGCTTACATCGTGTAAAAGGTGCCGGAGAGCTCAAAGCACACTCTTTCGCATCATTCTGCTTGGTTTTCACCAGCCACTCTGGGAAGTTACATCTGCTTTAATGCCAAAGCAGAATGGGAAAAGGAAAAACAAAGCAGTTCCTTTTATTTCCAGGAGGAAAAATAATAATAATTGAGGAATATAAAAACATAACAATGGGCCTGCCTCGTGAGGCTGAATGAGAAAGTAGTGTCTCAGGTTTCCACTCCCTCCACAAGGCAGCAGGTCTCCTGCACTCAGGCAGGCAGCCCATCTTCAGAGGAGACCCTCAGCACCGATAGACTGTGTTGCCGTCAGTTAGCACCCCATAAACATCAAGGTCACCCGTTCAGGCCCCTTCCATTAAAATGTGCAAGAGCTCACAGCCCAGCTTGTAAAAGGACTGTCCAGCCACCAGGCAACCTCAGCTTCGTGCCAGGGCAGCATGTCTCGTGGAAACTGGTGGTAAGTGGATACTGACCATTTTGTTTGGAGGGACAGCCCTGCGGTCTCCAGAGGAGAAAAGTGAGTCTGACCGATGGGGAAACTCTGCATAGAGAATCTCATTGCATGTCACACACAGCCAGGGTCTGGCCTGAACGTAGCGAAGGACGAGCAACAGAGTCAGAAATGGGGGCACATCTTCTGGAAGAACCAGAAGGTTCGCTGGGAGGAGAGCCCGCCCCTGTCCAGTTTGGGTCTCAGTCTCCACATCTGTGAGATGTCTGTCCTGCAGCGGCATGCCGAGGATTGTCAGAATGAGGCGAGGACCCGAGGAACACTCAACCTTGTTGAATCCCCTTATGTTCCCTGGGTCTCGGGAGCCTCGCCTCTTGGAAGGAGAATAGCCAGCTGTGCACACAGCATTGCTGTGATTGTTCATTGAGGAAATGTACGTGAAGAGGGCTTTGTAAACTGTGAAACCTGATTTAAGTGTTACAGTATTAAGCCAGAAGTGACTTCCCCTGACCTTATCTCATTTGATCTAACACCAGCCCTCTAAGATTGGTGAAGTGGGAATTATTTATCCTCATTTTACAGAAATGAAATCAAGATTTAGCGAACCGAGTAACTGATACCTTGAAGGTCACCCAGCTAGTAAGGGTCAAAGCCAAGGACAGATCCTGAATCTGTCTGATCCTAAGATCCAGGATTCTTTATTCATTGCACATAAGCAGAAAGGTGCCAAACGAAGTGAGTAACAGCTGTAAATTCCTCAGATGATCTTAGCAATCAGTTTGTGCTTTGTCTGCTCAGCAATCTCCTGGAGGCAGAGACTGTATCCTGTCAAGCTCTGTGTTCCTAGCACCAGGCACAGTTTCTGGCACACAGGCAGGCGTGGACTATGCCTGGAAGAATAAAGGAATCAAGATAAACTGTACATCAGGGCTCTGTCCCCTCTGGAGTGGGTGCTGTCACCATTCCCATTTTGCAGAGGAAGGAAGTGAAGCTCAGAGCAGTTGAATCGGCTGTCTAAGGTTCCGCAACGGGCAGAACCAAGCTTTGGAGTCATACCTGATCCCAAGTCTTCAGCTCTTTCATGCCCACTGCCTCCAGGTTAATTAGTAAAAGAATGAACTACTCAATAGTGAGAACCTGAAGTGAGACCCTCAAATGCTCGGGAAGACCTGCCTCTTCTGCTCTCAACCCCGTGACCTCCAAGTGCCCCACGGCCCCCAACACCGAGACTGTGAACCCCAAGTGCCCCACGGCCCCCAACACCGAGACTTTGAACCCCAAGTGCCCCACGGCCCCCAACACAGAGACTATGAACTCCAAGTGCCCCACGGCCCCCAACACCAGGGCTTTGGCCCATACAGCCTGTGCCTCTCCAGGCCCACAGCTCAGTGAATAGAAGCGTTGTTTGCAGTTTACATTCACACCATAAACTGCCACCTGGAAAATGCACTGAGTAAGCCCAAATGAAGGCTCAACTGACCTTCCCTCAGGCTCTCAGGTGGTGGTCTCTGCCAGTCCTGAATGCAGGACCGCCTCCGGAGGCACCTGGGTGGATGTCCTTGCAGCACTGTGCCGTAGGGATAGAAATTTCAGGCTCCAGACACGGGGAAACCCAGGGACCCGAGACTGTCGGTCTTCATCTTGAGGGAAGCCCAACACACTGTCCGTGGGAGCAAGACGGGAAGGAAGCTTGACGAACACCTTGAGAAAGCCCGCTTCCTGGAGGGCTGCTGGCTGTCCTGACACTGCTCCACAGTCGCACCCTCACTCGGGGAGTTTTCACAGCAGAGAGACAGACCTGGACTGACTGTCAGCCAGGCTGAGCAAGGTGTACCTGAGATATTTTAAATTCTTTGGCACCGGTAACCCCAGGCACGCATGGATTTGTTATCCAACAGACCTTAATTAAGGGTCTTTCTGTACCAAGAGCCATGCTGGGTATCAGGCCTAGAGGCGATCGGAAGAATTCATCCAGCCTCAGGGTCAGAGTCGGACACGACTGAAGTGACTTAGCAGCAGCAGCAGCAGCAGGGTGTCCTGCATCTGACAGCGACACACACAGAAATGGAAGAGCAGTCTACCGTGTCATCTGGAAAGGCACAGAGCGAGACAGACACTGCCGGGTGCATCGTGGGCGACTTCTCAGAGGAGGAGGGGGCCCCGCCCTGGGGATGGATGATGCTGTGTAACGTGGAGGATGTTCACAGCGGAGACCCCCACAGTCTCAGTTGCCGTCTGGTTCCCCCTGCAGTCGATGAAGAAGTTGACACCCAGAGAGGGCAGGTGACCTCCCCAAGGTCACACAGTAGATCAGTGGCTGAGCAGGCATGAACCCTGCAAACCCGGTCCCTTGGACATCCAGTGACATCCATCACTGTCCTGAGAAATCTTTCTTGAGTTAGTGATCTTGCCACACCACTTTCCATTGTCCACTTCTACTGGCTCTGATGGGCAGTAGAAATGCTGAGAAGCAGCATCACCAGCAAAGTCAAGGAACCTGACCAGGGTCACAAAGCTTCTGCTCCTGAACCTGGCGTAGAGACCAAATCCCCTGGCTCCAGGTCAGGGCTCTTTCCTCACATTTTCCAGCAGCCTCTCTCTCCTCTGGGTAGCCGAGAAACCTGGTGTGGTACTGGAGGCACTCCCTTCCTGTGTAGCTAGTTTGCTGGGCAAGATGTCAGGTGTAGCAACACCTCATATACAGACACTCTTACTGTTGTTTTCTTTTTTTATCTCTTGAGTATTTTTCAGTTCAGTTCAGTCACTCAGTCGTGTCCAACTCTCTGCGACCCCATGGACTGAAGCACACCAGGCCTCCCTGTCCATCACCAACACGCAGAGCTTGCTCAGACTCATGTCCATTGAGTCAGTGATGCCATCGAACCATCTCATCCTCTGTCGTCCCCTTCTCCTCCTGCCTTCAATCTTTCCCAGTACCAGTGTCTTTTCCAGTGTGTTAGCTCTTCACATCAGGTGGCCAAAGTACTGGAGTTTCAGCTTCAGCATCAGTCCTTCCAGTGAATATTCAGGACTGATTTTCATTAGCATGGACTGGTTGGATCTCCTTGCAGTCCAAGGGACTCTCTATAGAGTCTTCCCCAACACCACAGTTCAAAAGCAGCAATTCTTCGGCGCTCAGCTTTCCTTATGGTCCACCTCTCACACGCATACATGACTACTGCAAAAACCATAGCTTTGACTAGACGGACCTTTGTCAGTAATGTCTGTGCTTTTTAATATGTTGTCTAGGTTGGTCATAGCTTTTCTTCCAAAGAGCAGGCATCTTTTAGTTTCATGGCTGCAGTCAGCATCTGCAGTGATTTTGGAGCCCAAGAAGTTAAAGTCTCTCACTGTTGCCATTGTTTCCCCATCTATTTGCCATGAAGTGATGGGACCAGATGCCATGATCTTCATTTTTGAATGTTGAATTTTAAGCCAGCTTTTTCACTCTCCTTTTCACTTGAACATTTTAGCCATTGCCTTGTAGATTAAGATGAAAGTTCTGAGCCTCTGAGATCTAATTTTATTTTCTTTCCTTTTTCAAAAGTACTTAAACTGTTAGTAACTTTGAAATCAGAAGTACAGCTTGGAAGGGGTAATAGGCAAATGCAACTTGATACAGGTGTCAGTCAGTCTAATTGGAAAGAAATTAAAGGTGTTGGGATTTTCTTTTGAAGAACATTGGGCCACAAGGCACAGAATCAAATTAGGGTCTCCATCACAGCCCTGGCCAAGAGCATCAAGGGCCCCAATTGTTCAACCGGTTTTCTAAAAAGTAGTTGTTTTCAGAGCCTCCACAGCCTCTGCCTGCATAACCATGAAGATGTCACTGGCCCCCAAGCCCAAGGGACTTGTGAATCAGGTTGTGTGTGTGTGTTGCACCATCTCACAGTCAGGCCTTTGTGAAGGGCTGGGCAAGTCCACTTTGGCTGTGAAGTGCCCCCACCCCCAAACCAGTATTGCTTTGAATGGGAAAGGCCATTGCGATGGCGCTTGGAGTTTGGGTGAAGCCATGAACAAGAAGACAAAGCATAAACCCAGCAAAAGCCCAGAACAGCCACCCAGAGTTACCCCCGTAGGGTGCTGGAGGGCCAACTTCCCTTTCATCCCATCTCAATTAGAGTCAAGGCTAGAGTGAAACGCAAGCCCAGGACCCCTCACACACCCCAGCCAAACCCACAAGCACTTGACTTGGCGATCAGGGACTCATCCTCACTTTGTTTTCACACATAACTGGTTTTTAATTAAATCTGACTTTCCATCACATCTGTTCCGTAGGCTGGTCCCTTTTGGAAGCGGCAAGCACAAAAGTGGGGACAGGCTAGCCACAGGGAAAAGCAAAGAAAGCAGAGGCCTGCAGTCCATCCTGTTTTGATGAGGAGGGGGCTGGGGACAGGCCTCCGCCGGAAGAACTATTCTTCCAGGGGGTACTTGTCCACAGGGATTAGCCCCGAGCCTCTGGAACCCTGACAGCTCGTGGAGCCCGGCGGAGGGGAGCCAAGTGTGACCTTTGTTCCCCTGAAAAGCTCGCTCAGTGCCTATTTTCTCTCCCCCCGCCCCACAGAGATCTGTGCTGCCGACTGCGGGGGCCACGGCGTCTGCGTGGGGGGCACGTGCCGCTGCGAGGACGGCTGGACGGGGGCGGCCTGCGACCAGCGCGCCTGCCACCCGCGCTGCGCGGAGCACGGAACCTGCCGCGCCGGCAAGTGCGAGTGCAGCCCGGGCTGGAACGGCGAGCACTGCACCATCGGTACGAGGGCCGGGCTGGGCCGGGCCGGGCCTCCCGAGGGGCCGCACGCTGCCTGCGTCTGCCGGGCGCTCTGGGGTCGCCCATCGCATGCGGGAGCTGGGCCGAAAGTCCTTTCATCCGACGACATTATGGTCGGCTTGTCCTAGACAGCAGTTGGATTTGAATTCACAGTTGGGGGATTTGGAACCTTTTCCCTTCCAGCCTGCATTTCCCGGGTCTCAGCCAGCTGGTAGCATACCTTGGGGCTCGCCCTTCCCAGACCAAATGGATGACAGCTTTGTGTTAAGGAGCTGGGGTTGAAGAGTGAGGCAGATGACTCTACCACTGAGCAACTGTGAACAAGGTCTAAGTGTCCCTCGGAGCCTCAGTTTGCTCACCTATGAAATGGGGGCAAGCATGCACAAAAAGAGCTTAGCACAGGCTGGCACATCTTACTGCTCATTACACGTAGCCCATTAAATCAAATTTATGGTCTGGTTGGGAGGTCTTGGTTCCAGCACTGACCCCTCCCCACCACGGCCTCCTAGGCCTGTACTCCCAGAGAGGCCTGGAGTCCTAGAGGAAGTTTCCCACAGGCCCCAGGCCACATCTGCAGCCCATTAGGCCTGGGGTCCCCCCCGACTCCTGTCCTCGGCTTCCGTCCTGTCTGCCTTTGTCTCCTTTCCCCTCTCCAGGGGGCTCCTCAGCACCAGCCCCTGCTGAAGCAGCACTGTTGGCAGCTTTCAAAACAAGCTGATCACTCCATTCCCTTCTTTCTGCCTTTCCTGCTGGTTTTGTTGATTTTAAACACAGCCAGACGTTTGCTTGGTTTATTATCCTGGAATGAACACTCACCAAAATGTCTTTATTGAATCAACTGGTTTGTGTATGTATGTTTTAACTTCTTCCCCTTCCATGTTTTTTTCTTTTTTTAAAAAAAGAAAGGATCTGTGATCAGATGGTGAGCACATGGTTGTAGGAGGCAGGACTCTGGGTGCCTTTCCAGCTCTGAAAGTCCCCTCCTGAGTCTCACAGAAACTGGGAGGCAGGCCCCAAAGATTTTAAGGGATGAAGGAATTTTGAACAAATGGAGCTCCCTTTTATTTCATGTTTTTTTTAAGGCTTCATTCCATCTGTTTTATAGCCTGAAATTAGTTTTTATTGATCATGTCCACCCCCACCCCATCGCTCTGTTTATAAATGGCTCTGGAATGCCTTATATTAATAACATCAATAATAATGGCTTCTGATATTTGAATATTTACAGTATGGCCAGCTCTGTGCTAAGGGCTTTGACTGCATCATTTCATACACCCAGCTATCACCCTGTGAAGGCACGTGTATTATGCCCTCCTTTGCAGGGACCCGAGGCCTACAGTCACTCAACCGTTAAGAAACAGAACAGGAACTTGAGGCTTGGTTTTCTGAGCCGCGGTGAAAGCCCAGGTTTTCTGCAGAGGCCTCTGGCTCTTGTCCTTCCCAGAGGCTGGGCCCTCCTATTCCAGTGGCGCTCAGAGTCCCACAGTTAGTTTGCCAGCCACTGCTCTTACCAGCGCGCAAAGCTGCTTCCACCGCCGCCAGCAGCCCGGCCTGCTTTTCCATAGCAGAACATGCCGTGCTACCGCCCTGTGCACCTCCGGGTGGCTTTCTGTCAGAGTCATCCTATCTCATGACAGCCCCGGACACCCCCAGAAAGAGAAGCGGCCCTAGTCACTCAGGAGGCCCACCCGCTTCTTTAAACTCTGCTTCCCCTTCACCTTCGCTTTTCTGCATGACTAAGGACAGGCTGACCTCTTAGCCTTCCAGCCCAGAAGGGGACCCGTGCTTATTAAAACCAAAATCAGAGCCCAGAGAGAGCGCCTTCTGTTTTCTCTCACTTGCTTACAGAGTCCTCAGCTCACCCCACCAAGTTGCACAAGGTTTACGGATGTCAGACTTTTATAAGATTAAAGTATCTCATCTGAGTCAAATGACAAGGGATTTAGGGAACGTCTCCCCTCGTCCGGTCATGGATGATTCATGGCAGGGCTTGGGGGCAGGCGGTGCTCCGTCTAGCATCTCGTGGATGATCATCGGCCCAACTTGAAGAGCATCCCTTTATTTGGATGCCAAGAAGTCAAAGCAGGCCTTCCCACCTCCCCTGCACACCCGGCTGTCACTCCGTAAGAGCAAATTCCACCTTGGGATTGCAGATGCTGTTTCCCCTCCAGATAAGAAATACATCAAGGTAAAAGTGCACAGGATTCAAGAGGAAGGTTGACAGTCATAAATACCAGAAAATGTCACAGGACATTGAAGAAGCAATGGGCTAGTCATAGTGGCTCAGATGAAAGGACATTGGCTCGGAATTCTATTACCTGTCATTGTGTGGTGAGCATTTCCTTTGTCCCTGTCTCGTCTCCCCGCATGGCAACTTGCCCTCTGTGCGTCTCGCCCGTGGCCAGCTGCATTCCTGCCAGAAACTCAACACCCTAGTGCCAAAGGAACCCTCCAGTAACCTTGTCAATAGAAAGGAAGGGGATGGGAGATACAAAGGAGGGAAACAATGGTGGTGCCTTCTTTTTTCTTTTCAGAACAGAAATGAGGAGAAGCCTCTCTTTAATCTTTAATGGCAACAAGGAAGCACTTTCTTATATTTCCAGAAAACTACACTCCCTGTGAGGATCATTTAGGAAAAGCAAAAACTACTGGTGTGAAAAGTTAGAAATTCAAAATGTTAAATTTCCTCTTGTAATCAGGCTTCCTTATTATATGAGGGTTGATTGTAGTGCAGGTAGTTCCTATGTTGCAGTGTGATTTTGTCTTATACCAGAGAAAAGGCCAGGATCCACAATGCTGATTCAGACACCTCCATGCAGTGGGCGCCAAAGAGAGCAGAGCTGTTTATTTACACACTCCTGCCTTCCATAAACAGGAAAGAATGACTTGATTACCTAATAACCAGCATAAAAGAGTTTAGACAAGTCTGAATTCCTTATGACAAGTCCCCAGCATAAGAACTTTCTTAATCCAGTGACATTTCCCGTAGCAGGAATTAAGTATCTCTTTTTGGAGGTTTGGGTCTACCTTTTCTTTTATGGAAAGTACTTGATTTTTTTTTTCCTAAAACTGAACGAAAGGAAATTTGGCAGTGGCATCCTATTTAATGACAATATTTTTGTCAGAAAGCAAGAATATTTTGAATCTTAATTCTTTATGTTAGGAATTATCCATCTCTTTGCATCTTCAAGAAAGGTCTTGGTGAAGAATCACCATGGACAGACCACATGGTCACTGGGGGCTTCAGTTTCTCCATCTACAAATCACAGCTCACAGGATGCAGGGGGCTGGGGGAGGCCTGCAGGGACACTGGCATTCCAGCCCCCTCCTCTACTGCCCACAGACCTGCACATCCATCGTCACCTGCTCCTATAAATAAAAAGGGGTATTTTCCTTTTCACTCTCACTTACTTGTTCCTAATACACCCAAGTGTAAATGGAACCCAGTTTCCCTAGTCCAGAAGTTAAGGTAGCATGCGATGTGGATTCATTTCTCAAGTATGTGGTCAAGACAGAGTCATCAAAAACATATTTTTGGACATCTTTTCCAAGAATTTTATGGGTCTTTTAAGTCTGGGGCTTGACCTCCTATTTCATTAGAGAAAGCTGAAAATCACAGCTAAATTTAAGAAGGTGTTTAATTTTTCGTATTTCTTTGAAAACATCAACATTTTGGATCACTTCTATGATGATTATTCATTTCCCTTGACTGTAAAGTCCCAAAACACATGTGGGAAATGCTAGCTTCTGATTAAATTTGTAAAATTCCAACCTTGACCCCAAAGCTGTGATTGTTCAAAATGCCAGATATGCAGAGTTATTTACCAGGCTTCAGGAGAGCTGTCCAGTCCTATAAATCCTGATTCTTAAACAAATCCTCCTCTGGGAGTAAAGATCAAAATAATACTGTGATGATGCAATTACTGGAGTGAACAAAGCCAGACTTCACGATGCAGAGGAGTTATAAAGGAAGGCCACACACTCTTCTGGAGTCCCTTGTCCACTTTTGAATGCTCACTCTTGAGCTTCTTTTGTGTTATCAGACAGTCCTCAAGTGAGAGGACTCACAAGCACTCATGAGATATCTGCATCTGTGAGATAATCCTGTGCTTACCGTTCAGTCACTCAGTCGTGTCCAACTCTTTGCGACCCCATGAATCACAGCACGCCAGGCCTCCCTGTCCATCACCAACTCCCAGAGTTCACTCAAACTCATGTCCATTGAGTTGGTGATGCCATCCAGCCATCTCATTCTCTGTCGTCCCCTTCTCCTGCCTTCTGCCTCCTCAAAGGCATGCTCTCACATCAGGACCCAGGAGTCGCAGGACAAATGCTGACAAGGAGACAGAGGACATGGACAGGGATCTGCCCCCACATTGTCAGAAGAGGAGCTTGATTAGTTGATGGTCCTGGGAGCTCTCAGCCCACACGTGATAGGAGTGGGAATCTGGAGACCAATTAGTGGGCTCTGTGAGTCCCTCTCAGGGCAGGTGCCGTGTGCTACTTACTGCTCACTGATCTTTTATCCAAAGAGAGAAGAGCATTAACGTATTCAAGACCTTAATAAGAGTATCTCTTGGATGATCTGTCATCCGTCTGAAAGTTCAGATGACTATGACCACCCCAGTTATCATCACCTACCATAGTGTTCCTTGTTTCATCTGACCTAACACGTACCCACGATACAACTGTAAGAGTCAGCTGAGGCTCCTGGAGGATAAGAGTGAAAAACCTTCTTGCCATGTTCTTCACAGCCTTTTATAAGGGGCCCCTGAAGCTCATTGGGATTATCTCAAGAGAAATGTTTAGAAACTTCCATTGGTACAAGCAAGCAAAGGAAAGAAGCTTTCATGTCACAGGTCATAGAAATCCTAAAGAGAACTAAAACCTCACAGACTTGCCTCCTATCAAAGGCCCAGAACTTGTTTTATAAATAACTGTGTGCTTCCATGGTCTCCAGTTTCTTGCGTAGTGACAGGAATACAGCAGAAGCTTGAGAATCGTGTGCAATGTTGAAGACAATCATTGTCCAAGAGGAAATTGATTCTGCTCCCATCGTCTTCATCCTAAAATCTGGAAGAAAAAGGTGAAGGAATTTGGGGAAGCCCTGAATCCACCATCCATAATGCAAGCCTAGGGACTTGACATAATATTTTCTTACAGTTAGTGCTTTAAAATCACAGTGAAATTTTAATTAACTCTTCTCAAGGGCATACACGCCAAGATTTTCAAACAGTGAGAGAAACAACAGTGTGGACTTCTGCACATGCCTTTTATAAATAAATGACATTGGACTTCAAAGACCCAGTTACCACTTTCATTTTCAGTAGAGACAAGAAAGCTCTGTTCTGCAGCCAGAGAACCCTTGGACCTGGTGTTGCGTGGACTTGGTGTTGACTGGCTGTTGTCAGCGTTTGGATTCACAGTGTGGCTTGAGGTCTCTATGTAGGGAAGGAATCTCAGGATTTGTGGAGCCCACTTTTGTCTCATGAAACCCACAGTGTTGATTGCAACCTGAGTCTGCCTCTATCACTTACACTGGCTGCCATTCCTGCCCGTATCTAAGAATTTAGTAAGCATTTGTTTAAGGTACTAAAAACATGCTTAATAGAGAACTCTATTACTAAATAGTTCTTATAAATGAAATGACGTTAGAAGAGAGAGCAAGAGCTCTCTGAGGTCAGTCCCGGAACTTGGGGAGATTAGTCTGCATGGTGGATGTAATCTTTACTCATCACCAGAGCCACAATATCAACATTGAGTTTGGAGGCAACATTTTTCATGGTCTGAGAGCTCCCTCCACATGGATGCTGCACAGCTGTATAGCCATTTGGATCCCAACAGTGGTGTTTCCTCCAGCTGAGTCATCCTTGCCAGCCCCATGAGAAAAGTCTAGGCTCACTCCATCTCGTCTGTAGCTGGGTTCAGAGTTATGACCAGAATATATGATTAGGACCCTTCACAGAACTCTGCAGATCGGAAAGCTAACAACACCAGCTGAGCCAAGAAATCCCGTATGTTATGGCTCTCTGATGGAGTATCCCGGGAGATGACCTCTAAGCAATTTTGGATCACTTTGCAAACTTAGATGAACAAGCTTGACTAAGATGAAGGCTGCAAAAGCACCAAGCATCAAGAAAGAGTTCGCCTTCCCCAGAGGTGCTTCCTGGGCTTGTTTTTCCATGCGGGCTGATCCTGTTTTTCACCGTCTGTCCGTCCACAGTTTTGTTTGTTCGGTCCTGCATAACACACCACTCCCCTTAGCATTTCCTCCTCACATCCTGTCAGCTCATGGACTCTTCAGGATCTTTGAGAATGAAGGGGGAAGCACGCAGACCTGTTTAAACTCCTCTTCCCAATTTTCCATTTGGCTCTGCAGCCTCTGGGAGCGTATTTCATCTTGAAGCACAGACCACAAGCAGACCTGAACTAAGAACATAGCCTTTCATCCAGGAGCCTTTGGAGGCAAATATATATTGATGAACAGCAACAGTATCTGTCCTGTCCAGAGGACTGAAAACATAAAATTTATGCTTTTTTTTTTTTTATAAAGAGAATAAGAATGTTCTCACCATTAGAGAACTGTAGGGCTTCCAGATAAGGCCTCCCCACTGCAGTTGAGCCCTCTCTTATGGACTTTTGGTTCACATGTGAAATCAAGCTAAGTGTGGGAGCCAGCATGGCTGAAAACATCAGCCCTTCAGGAGGTGGCCATCTCCCCAGGTTTCTTGGGAGCACTTGTGAGGGAGCTGTAAAGGGGGAGATGTGAGGGAAGCCCCTCCAAAGGCTATGACCACAGCCTAAGGGGAAGGTGAGAGGGTGTGACCGATGTGTACTGGGGATGAAGAGGTCTGCCCTGCTCCAGACGCGCAGCCAGGCACCCACACATATGTACAGCAGGCTGATTTCAGAGCCACGCTTGACACCCATCCTCACCAATAGGCTTCCTTGGTGGCTTAGACAGTAAAGAATCTGCCGGCAATGCAGGAGACTCGGGTTCAGACCCTGGGTAGGGAAGATCCCCTGGAGAAAGGCACGGAACTCACTCCAGCATTCTTGCCTGGAAAATTCCATGGACAGAGGAGCCTGGTGGGCTACAGTCCATGGGGTTGCAAAGAATCGGACACAGCTGAGCAACTAACATTTAACACACTCACAAATAAGCAAAACCTCAGATTGCCAAATAATTCACTGCTTGAATATAACCCCCCAGTGGTGATCATAACAATTGCGTATGTGTTGGAAAACAAAGCATACATCATTCTAAATACCTTTTTGAGTTCATCAGAATTGAGAAGGGGTCAGGGTTTCTTTTCTTTCACAGCGACCTCCACTGACCTGCACCTCACATTCTGTGTAAGAGGCACAAAGGAGAGACACATCTCACTTAGAATACCAAGCATTCTGCATTCATGTGGGTGCATGTGTCCATGGAAAATACCAGAGTGGCAATCAGATAGGCTAGCAATATATTTGACAAAAGACTCAACCCAGTCCCCTAGCACATGTCAGAGATGACTCGCGTCTTGCCTGTCTCTGAACCCCGACCTTCTGCGGGCACCTCTGCCCAGACAGCAGGATTCCCTCACTCTCGTCCCACAACGAAGGGAAGGTGGATGGTGCTCTGGGCAGACAAAGTGCTAGTTTCCCGTGAAGCTGACGGATCAGGAGCATGGCCACTTTTGCAACTTCCCATCCTCCTCCTCCTCCTCCTCCCAGTTTCCTTATCCACATGTCCTCTTGTTTATATGATCACATTTCCAAACGCCTGGATCCCAGAGTGGGTTGACGTTCCTTTCGGCCCTTCCTGGAGAATGTGCTTGCTCTCCCTCCTTCTATCCCGTGTTGTCCTGTCTTTGGTTTTATTTTCCTCTCCCTGGCAGGTCGGTCCCAAATGTGGGGTGCGGCCCCCTTTGTCTCCTTAGCACCTGGCATGGTTGTGTGACAGGCAGTATTGCACTTTCTGGATCCTGCCTTAAATGTGCTGTCTTTTATTTCCCAAGCGCACTATCTGGATAGGGTAGTTAAAGGTATGGTTTTCCTTCCTCTCTTTTCCTGTTGTTTTTGTGTGTGTGTTTGTGTATGGGCATAACAGAAGAAATGTGCATCTAGAAATACACATGTACCCTCTAAGCATGGCGCCCCGAGGCTGCCGCGCCCCGGACTTTGTCACAGCATCCACTGCCCCAGGGGCAGGGTTTTGATAACGAGATGATTGATACACCTGGAGTGTCCTTCCCTGCCCGCAAGCACTCAATCTGTTTGTGACAGTGCCATCATGCTGTTATCCTTCCCTTCCCATACGCCCTTTCTGCCCCATCTCATGTCACCCTGCCCATCCCTGTGGCCCCTGGTCCATCAGAATTAAGTTGCTGGGAACCAGGGTGGGTGGTCTGAGACAGGAAGCAACAGAGACCCTGGAGCCACCTAAGAAATCTTAAGAACTCCATTCCCAGTAGATACTGTGCCAGGCTCTGGAAATTAGGAGAAAACAGACCTCTGACCTCAGGGAGTAAATGGTCTGTTTGCTTGGATTTTTTTTTTTTTTTTTCCCCTCTTCAGAGAAGGCCTGACTTAGTTAAGTTTTATCTTTGCAGAGTGTTTCCTATAGGCAAAATAATTCTTGCCATTTACATTAAGTTGATGGTACCTAATTTTGCAAAAAGGCCTCACTGCTCTAAGAAAAAGTCTCTGAATGATCAGATATGTGTGCTCCAGAAAGGCTTCAAGCTCCCAGGGGAGAAATACCATGCCATCTTCATCTTTTTATCCTTAAGCCCTCACACAGTACCGAGTACCAAATATATACTCAGTGCTTAAGAACACATACTCTGGGGTCAGACTGCCTGAGTTTGAGTCTAAACTCCTACACTTAATGAATTCAATGACCGCCCTCCCTCCCTTCCCTTCAGAGTCCTTATAAAATGAGCTTGATAACAGAACTTGCCTCATAGGCTTGGCATGAGGATTGAGAAAAGTAGTGAATGTTAAGTGTTCAGCACATGGACAGAAATGGTGCTCAGTAAATATTAGCTGTGCTGTTTTATCATCATACTCTTAGCCTCGCCCTTAATTTGGAGAAGGACTTATTAGCCAGGCTAATTTTTGAAACTGTAAAGGAAAGACTAAATTGGCTTTTAATAAGAGATAACAACTGCTGTTTAAAAATTCATGGAAAGGATTTTAGGGCAGCCTAAATGACTGAATGCTTTTCAACTGGGATATCTCTGCCAAATACATCAAAGGTGATTGTGGGGCCCATCCAATGGATGCCCGGTGTTGAGAAGCAAGGTTCCTTGAATTTTACATACTAGCCTTCAACCAAGAATAAAATTATTGCAGCAAGAAAGAGTCACACCTCTGAGCCTCTTTAAAATAGGCATTTCACACATGATCATCATCAGGGGAATCCTCAAGGTGGATTAAGTTTAATAATGTCACCATCTGTTTGGTGAATGTTTTTCCTACTATGTGAAGTTTTTCCACATCCATGAGTCTTAAGTGAGTCCTGTGAATTTTTTTTTAAGGGAACAGATAGAATTATACTCATTTGATTGGAAAAGGAAATTAAAGTTGAAGAAGTTGAGTGGCCAAGCCTGGATCACACTTGTAGTAAGTGGCAGAACCAGGAGTTTGTATTTCCTGGCCTAATCCATATTTCCAATATTCTTTCTTCTGTCATAGTCAGTCATGAAGAATGTCCCATTAATTCCCAGCATTCTTCCTCCAAACCACATCTTCCAAGCTGACACCTTCACCAGGAAGTAACCCACATTCTCTCTCAAGCCACCTGTTCTGATCTGTAGTTCAGAAAATATTCACCAAACCTTGAGCTCGATTAGGTCAATGAATCATAAATCATTTTAAAAGACAAATGTTTCTTTCCAAAAATCTAGTTCTCCACCAAGCCCCCATCATACTGGCTCTCTAGTATAATGGGTGCTAGTAATTCCCAAAAGAGAATTCAGAGGCTGATATATGTAAGCCTGGGACTTTTCAGAGTGGAGTATTTTGCAGTTCAAAGACAAGCCAGCTTTTGTTCTTTCTGTCCACTTGCCTTGGTAGACACTGAAGAAACAGCAGCCACTCACCAAGTATACTGACCTCCTCCTGAGAGTGAGGAGATGTGGAGCCACACAGCAGAAGAGGCCCCAGCCTCCATATTGTCACTAAAACACTAAAAATAGTTCCAACAAAACATGATGAGAATTGCGACAGAGGACATCCCACGGCCACTTAACAATGAGAGCCCTCCCCAGCCTAGGCAGGGCCTCATAGACCAAAATTGTAGGCCATAACATAACATATGAGAGGCCACTGAAGGCTTTTTAAAAGCAGGATACTGACTTGATGGGGCTTCCTGGGCGGCACAGAATCTGCCTACCAATGCAGGAGATGCAGGTTCTACCCCTGGGTTGGGAAGATCCCCTGGAAAAGGAAATGGCAACCCACTCCAGTGTTATTGCTGGGAAAATTCCATGGACAGAGGAACCTGGTGGGCTGCAGTCCATGGGGGTCGCAAAAGAGTCGGACATGACTGAGCGACTGAACAGCACGCAAATGACTTGATGACATTTATGATTTGGAAGGATCGATATGGCCATGTTGTGGGAAAAGTTGAGAAGGAACATTTCAGGGCACAGAGACCAATTAGGAGGCTGTTGCTGTCATCCAGGTAGGAGATGATGGTGCCCTTGTCTGGAGAAATGCATGTAGGGATGAAAACGTACAGGAAGACCAGAAAGAGAAACATAAACGGGATAGGTATGTTGTATACCTCCTCTACCACGTAAATAAAAGCTAAATGCTGTCAAGGATTCTGAAAGCCTTCTATCTTCAAAGGAGTCTTCATCGTAGCCTTAAACAGAAGGTTGGAAATAAAGCAGTCCCTTGTCATTTAAAGGGCATTATTTCTTTTGAAAAGCCTGCTGCTGCTGCTGCTAAGTCACTTCAGTCGTGTCCGACTCTGTGTGACCCCATAGACAGAAGCCCACCAGGCTCCCCCGTCCCTGGGATTCTCCAGGCAAGAACACTGGAGTGGGTTGCCATTTCCTTCTCCAATGTGTGAAAGTGAAAAGTGAAAGTGAAGTCGCTCAGTCGTGTCCAACCATTAGCGACCCCACAGACTGCAGCCTACTAGGCTCCTCCATCCATGGGATTTTCTAGGCAAGAGTCCTGGAGTGGCTTGCCATTGCCTTCTCCATTTGAAAAGCCTAGCCCTTCTCTAATCCAACCAGTCCATTCTAAAGGAGATCAGTCCTGGATGTTCATTGGAAGGACTGATGCTAAAGCTGAAACTCCAATACTGTGGCCACCTCATGCGAAGAGTTGACTTATTGGAAAAGACCCTGATGCTGGGAGGGATTGGGGACAGGAGGAGAAGGGGACGACAGAGAATGAGATGGCTGGATGGCATCACCGACTCGGTGGACGTGAGTTTGAGTGAACTCCGGGAGTTGGTGATGGACAGGGAGGCCTGGTGTGCTGTGATTCATGGGGTCACAAAGAGTCGGACACGACTGAGCGACTGAACTGAACTGACCTGAGCCCTTCCCGAAACCTTAAAATTATATTATCTTGGGCTCTGGGAAATGCCCATTATGAATCCTTCCAGAGGAGATTGTTAACGCCACTGGGCTCTCTGAATTGTTGATGTGTTTCAGGGTTGTGGAATTAATGAGTTTTAGCAATGGGTAAGGAAGGGCATATTGCTTTAAGAAAGTCAACAGGTTCACCCCCAGAGGAGGCCTCTTCATACTGGCTAATGGGGGGCGTGATGATCTCAGAAGCAAATTGTTGCATGAGAGCAAACCTCACTCAAGCCACAGGTACTCCCCCAGTGTCTCTGAAACTGGCTGTCAGTGCAGATCCTCGGGATACAGTCTGGTCCATTTAAAGAGACTGACCGTGGAAAGAGTGTCCCTGTGATTTTACATGTAGAGTGGACCCTCCCTGAGGACACGCACTCCTCCTGGCAGTTTCAGAGCTGCACAGAATGTGTGCACCAGGCCCTGTGTGCTAAGCAGAGCTCACTAGAACCGGGCTTCCCAAAGAGGGTTTTGTGGAATCAAATTTTCCACATGATTGTAAATGGTTGGGGTGGCAGCGAGGAGTTCTGAGGTCAAATTGGAAAATGTTCCAATAATCAAATACACAGGTTTCTTTGTTGTAAGACTCCCCAGAGACTTTAATGTGTTTAGTGTGACTTTCTAGGATGAGAATATAGGATATATTGTTTCCTAAACTTATTTAACTATAGAGGTTTGTTTTTGAGTAACTCATAGAACTGGTAATTCAAAGAATTCACCTTGAGAAGCATTGTTTGCTATTATAAGACCCATTTTAAATTGTCCTGGAACAAAAGTGAAAGTGTTAGTCGCTAAGTTGTGTCTGACTCTTTGCAACCCCATGGACTGTAGCCCGCCAGGCTTGTCTGTCCATGGGGATTCTCCAAGCAAGAATACTGGAATGGGTTACCGTGTCCTCCTCCAGGGGATCTTGCCAACTCAGGGATAGGGATCGAACCTGGGTCTCCTGTATTACAGGCAGATTCTTTACCATCTGAGCCACCAGGGAAGCCCCATCCTGTCTTAAATTGTCTTGGAACAGAAGGTATAGATAAATAAGAATATAAAAATATTGAGGGCAGAGACTATATCTCATCTGTGTATACCCCAGAATGAACACGTGCCTGGCATCCAGTAGGTGTTAAATAAAGTTTGTCGAAATTAAGAACAGAATTATCCAATTTGAGGTTGTTTTGACCTTCTCTATTGGGTGATGGTACTGGAAGGGCCTAACAGAACATCTCATCCAAACCTTCATTTCATATTGCGTTAGCCAAAAAGTTCATTTGGGTTTTTCCGTAAGATGTTATGGAAAAACCCAAGTAAATTTTGTGGCCACCCCAATAGATGAGGAAATTGAGGTCAAGAAAGGACAAATTACTTTGCCAAGATCCCACAAGTTAGGCAGGCAGAACCTAGGTCTCCTGCCTCATCCATTGATCCATTTCAGCTCAAATATATGGAATACTGGCTTTGTGCAAGATACTAGTTTAGGTCCAAAATTACCTTTGTGGAGGTTACATTCTAATGGAGGAAGTAGACCTTAAACTATTGCAAAGTGAATTATTTAAGTATGCTTGGGACAGTTGCTCTTGAGGACAGAGCACTAGGAAAGTCTGGTGGGCCTGGCCTGGGACTCGGGGGCCCTGAACCCATCTATCTGACTGCTTCCTGCTGAGCTGAATGTTGGCCCCATGACCACAGCATTGGGTTTGTCTCAGCTCTCTCTGGCAAGATTTGTATTTATGAGGACCATAGCTTTGGACCCAAATGTTGAACAGTTTGGACTGACAAAGTGTTATTTTCTGATTCATGAGTTTTGTAGTGAAGTTGAACTGATACAATGTTAAAACAAATAAGTCCAATAATAATAATAGCAGCTATCATTTGTTAAATGCCTACCTGTGTTATCCACTGTGCTAAATAATTGGTATACATTATCCCATTAACCTTCTTAACAACTCTTTTGATTGTGTATTAGCTCCATTTTACAGATAGCACAACTGAACTTGGAGAGTTAAATGATTTGCCAAACATTACATGGGATTCCCCAAGACTCTGCCTGCCAGTGCAGGAAACACAGGTGTAAACCCTGGATAAAGATGATCCCCTAGAGAAGGAAATGGCAACCCACTCCAGTATCCTTGCTGGGAAATCCCATGAACAGAGGAGCCTGGCGGGCTGCAGTCCAGGGGGTCGCAGAGTCAGACATGACTGAGCAACGACGAAGTCAGATGGTGGCACTGGGATTTGAACTGTTCTGTCCCGTTCCAAGGTCCACATTCTGTTATAAGATTTGGTTCTTATTAAAAATGTAGGATTAAATGGTGTGAAATTGACACTGCTTTAGACAATCAGCGTCTGAAAAATGTAACCAAAAGTTACTTAGTTCTGGAAATAATATATGTAGAATGTCTAACACAGTGGTAAGCCATAGTAGACCCTCAGTATGTGGCAACTGTCTGTGTCATCACTGTCCCGAAGCATCTAAATCAGGGCTGGGCAGACTACAGAACACAGACCAAATCTGGCTTATCCCGTCTTTATAAATAAACGTTTTGTTGGAACCCAACCATGCTCATTGATTTACAAATTGTATGTGGCTCCTTTCAAGCTATAATGGCAGAATTTGGTAATGACAGAGCCAAAAAGACCATATGACTCACCAGGCAAAATAGTCAGTAGCTGGACCTTTACAAAATTCTTTACTGACTTTGATCTAGGTAATTGCCTCAGTTTTCTTTTTGCCTTTCTATGGCCCCTGTCTGGGGTTATGGATACAACTTATGGTATGATAGTCCCTCTACTCAAACTAGAGAGAAAGCCATGACATGTAGAAGACTCAGATATTGTGTTCAAGCTGTATGTCAGGCTTTGTGCATCATGCATACGTTATCTTATGTAATCCTCCCAGCAGCCCCATTTTATAAGTAGACTGAGGATCAAAGGAATTAAATAAGGTGCTTGGGTGTTCCGGTCACTGAGTGGCAGAACTAGCCTTTGATGTGACTCCCAAGCTTGTGTTCTTATTCAAGAGAGATTCTTTGTGTCTTACACGAGGCTCCACCTTGGAACAAGAGAAAGTATCTACTACTATCCTTAACAATTGGACCCTTGTTCCTTTTCAGCCTATGAGGCTTCATTTAAAGGAAGTCTCGGCTGGATGGACAAAGTTTAATGGGACTAATGGAGAAAGAGGGAGCCTGTAGATGCTTAGATCAGGAGTGGCTGAGGTCAGCTCCTGAGACAGAATGCCTGCACGTCGCAGCACTGCTCCTGTGCTTCTCAGCTGCTGTCTCGATTTCTTCTTGGGTGACCAACCTGGTGTCATCCCGCTTCTCCCAACAGGCTTCTGCCAGGCAGAGACCCCATAGTATACATTCGCTTCAAAGCTTCTGCAGGAATCCCTCCTGGGCTGGGCGTACACACTCAATAAATGTTTCGTCCTTTGAATGGAAAACACAGTGGCCAGATTGACTGGTGGCTATGTTGACCATCTCAAGTATAAATGAACATGTTCTTTTCTTCTACTTTGTAATACCAGTCAAGGATAAAAAGGCCTTGAAACACTACGGTTTTAGATTCTAATTGATCTGCCATTTAGTGAGTGCCTACCTTGGCCTAGGCCTTGTACCAGACAGCCGTATCCATACTTGTTTCGTTTAAGAGTAATGGGTCAGTTTTCAGTTATTTCATGATAGAAAATTCAGTTTATAGCTGTATTTGTAGCAGTTTGCTGCTCTTAATAATAAAACAAATTTTATAGATGGCAGAGTGCTTTCACATCCATACCTTCCCCTGAGACTGAGCAGGGCCAGAAAGACTCTATGGAAACACCTGGTGAGGCGTTTTTTGATGGCCCCTCTAAGAAAGGAGTTGGCAGATTTGTTAAAATGAGGACTTGATGAAAACCAAGCAGCAAAATAGAAGCTGGAATGAAGCATGTAACTTAACAGATTCTCGAAAAGCTGGTAAGCAAAAACCTGCAAGCTTACTGGAATAATAATAACTCCCACCTTATGATCTAGTCAAAGCAGAACTCGGGCAGAGTCTAAATATTGCCTGACCCTCCCTGATTAAATCATCCCAGCCCTCGCAGACAGATGGCCACTCCTGTGTTTGGTTCCCACCATATTTTGTACATCTCCCTCAGGGCACTTAGCAGTGAAATATTTTGCTCATACAAATCTGTCTCCTTTGATAGGCTGCATGCTCCTCAAGAGTAAGAACTAGGTCTTATTCATGTCTCTACCTCCAGTGCTAGCCCAGAGAAGGTGCCTAATAAATGACAGGCAGGCAGACAGATGTACAGATGAACACAATTAGGGGCGAGCAGCCTGCCTGAACCTGCACTGGCATTCCCAGACAGCCCTCGTTAGGCGTGCTCGTGGCAGTCATCCAGGCTGCTCCAAGTGGCTGAGGATCAAATGGGAAGAAAAAGACCCCAGGACTTTTCCTCAAAGCAAAGACAGTTGTTCAGGAGGAAATCAGACAAAACAAATGCGAAGCCGCCGAAGGTCCCACATGATGGACCTAGTCCCAAGGCCTGAGAAAAGTACAGCCCTTTAGAATGAGACCCGGATGTGCTGAGGGGACAAGAGGAGTAAGCAAAGAAGATGATCATTCCTTTGTTTTAAGCAAAACAGAGGCAGGAGCAGCTGGGAAGAGTGAGCAAGGAGTGAAGAATCATCCTCAGAGCTCCCCTGGCCAGATTTGGATATGCCCACATCCATTGACTCTGGCTCTAGACTCCTGATCGCTTTGGAAAGAGGGGTTTTGGGTACAGAAGGTGTGGGCTTCAGACCTAGCCGAGCCACCTCCTGACAGAGCCACATGCTGACCATGTGGTCTTAGCAGGCCTTCCACCTCTGAGTCTCAGTAGCCTTAGAAGTGAGGGGCAGTTCTAATGATAGACACCCCCAGGTACCGAGGGCATCAGTGAGCTGATGAATGTGAAGGCCTTTTGTGAGCCGACAGGTCGAGTGTGTGTGTGTGTGAGCACAGTCCGCGCCTGTGGCTGATCAGACCCTGATTCTGGCTGCTTTGCCTTGCAGAGGGTTGCCCTGGCCTGTGCAATGGCAACGGCAGATGTACCTTGGACCTGAACGGGTGGCATTGCGTCTGCCAGCTGGGCTGGAGAGGAGCTGGCTGTGACACGTCCATGGAAACCGCCTGTGGCGACAGCAAAGACAACGATGGAGGTAGGGCTCTGGCACCCCATGGGCCCCGTGCGTCTCCAGGGCAGTGGGAGACAGAGAGTGGAGGGTGGGCATTACCCCGAACGAATAGGCCACCAACCCACCAGCTGTCCAGTCTAGGGGGTCCTCAGGGTAGGACCTGTCATCTAAGGAATGAGCACGTTTGACTCGTTGTTCCATTGGAATTAATTAAACTGAACTGATGCAAACAAAATCCGTTGCCATCTGACAGCAAGTGCTGAGGAGAAGGCATATGAATGAAGGCATTTTCTCATAATGCATTAATGGAGTGAGTTCCCTAGCAAAGTTATGAGATTCCCCCACTGGAAGTGGAAAAGAAGAAGCCACCCCAATTCTGTATCACAGAAAGTGCCAGAAAGGATGCTTCTCCAGGGGGAGGGTGGTTGAGTTACCTTTGGTCGAGGTCCCTTCTTCTCTGATTCTGGTGGAAACCCTCACCAAGGGTCCTGGGGGCCACCTTTACTCCCACACCTTCTGTCCCTGTGGGTTTGTAGTAGAATTCATCTTTGCTGTTGGGTTTTTTTTTCCCCAAGTGCTGGGCAGTCAGAGCCCTGAGGAAGAGAGGCCTATTCTTGTGGAACATGTATTAGCTGAGAACGAATAGGCCAAGATTCTAATCCCAATTCTGTCTTTGGCCCTCTGTGTGTCGCTAAGCAAGCCACTCGAGTCAGTGGGCCTCACACTCCCTACTTATAAAATGAGGCCCTCGGATCATAAGAGCCCTTCCAGCCTTTATCTTAGTCCTAGCATTAGCCTTTGTCTATCTGTTATGTGAAACTTGGATAAATACAACCACAATGTGCTTTAGTTTCCTACTTGGAAAATGGGATGATTCTTCATGCCTCTACCAATCTCAGGGAGTTATTAGGAGAATAAAAAGATATACCAAAAACATATCGGAACATTTAGCCCTTCCGTTCAAATGATGGCCTAACCGTTGACCTCATCAAAAAGATGTGTTTATGCAGCTTCCATGTTTATGCCAAGGGACTTTCTGGTCTAAAACTGCACAGAGTAGAAAATCCAGGGCCAGAGACTCAGAATCCCAAGCTTTGGGAACCTTCTACTTAGTGCAATTCAACAATCTCAGAGCAGCATGAGGTCTGAAAGGCCAGTGTGTGCCGTCATGATTATTCTGGTTCATTTGCCTTAAGTTGGCTCCAGCAGCTCTGGGCTGTTTCAGACCACTGGTCTTTGTCCGAGCCCCCAGCTTTCAGACCTTATATCTGCTGCCTGAATCCAGGAGGAGGCCAAGCCTAATGCACCCAGTCCTCAGCCCCGTGGAGTAATTTTCCACAAGGAGCACGTGGGCTTGGGCCACGGTAGGCAGGCAGAGACAGCAGGTCCATGCTCTCCTCCTGAGACCTTACAGGACTGAAATGTCCCTTAACATGAAACTTGCAAAGCTCATTAATTCTTCTGCTGCATAAATACCCAGAGTACCCTGTTAGGGGGCCGGGTCCTAAGCCAAGCACAGGGATGAATAAGTCCTGTCCTCACACCCCAGGAACTCAAATGAGGGAGGGAGACCAAAGTGAAGTACTAATGGACGGTGAGACATGCTGGTGCAGAGTTCCATATTGACTGTCGTAGGGGTAAGAAAACATTCCTCAAGAAGGCCATGCTTGAGTAGGCAGACTTTATTGGAAAGGAGAGGGCTTTCCATTTGGAGAAAACATCACAGGCAGACCAAGGGCACCATGTAGCCCTGCCTTCCGGGAAGATAAAGGACAGTCATCTTTTCTCTTCATAGGAAGGAGATGTCAACCTGATTATCTCCCTAACTGCCCCCTTCACTTTGCCTGTATAGACACAATTCCATGACTAGCAATGACATTCATGTAGTTAGGAAAGAAAAGGAGAGGAGCCGTACCATGAAGTCATTCTCTTTTCAGAAATCCAGGGTGTTGGCCAAAGCCTTCAGAAGGCTGTTGAATATCCGGGCAGCAAAAGCACTTGGTGTCCTTGAGAAATGCCTGAAGAAGGTATACCTCCCCAAAATGTACATCCCAGAATAGATCATAAAACAAGGTCCGTTTACTCCCTCACATGAAGCACAGTGCCCATGTACCCTCTGTTCACCGTCCTACAGAGCTAGCCTCCCAGGGCCCGGACTCCCCAGGGTTGACAAGGTGGGTGGGTACACAGGAGCCCAGAGCCCCACAGCCCTGGAAGAGCATCTCATCATTGGAAAGAGAGTATCTCATCTGGCTGAGCCAGACCCCAGGGGAACAGAGCCTTCTCCAGCTGTCGCGGAGGCGAAACAGCAGGAAGTGGAAAAGAACAGTCAACAAATCGCCAAGTGCAGGAGAATATACCTCTTCCATCTGCGGAACATGTTTGGACTGGAGTGAGCTTTTACATACTTTCTAGCGAAGCCACACTGTACTGTACTGAGTACTGTAACCTGAGGTCACTCACTCAGCAAACATTAACTGAATGTCTCCTCTGCATCGGGCCCTCTCCTGGGTTCTGAGACTTCAGAGACAAGTAAGACGCAGTCCCTACCCTTGTGGCGTTCACAGTCTGGAGAGAGAGAGAGAAACAGCACCCGTCGCAGGTGCAGTAGAATCATGGCAGTGATAAAGGAGCATCCCTCAGGCAGCTGATATTATCAAATGCCTGGTACCCTCCTGGGAACTGTGATGTCCCATGGGGCTTCCAGCCCAGCCAGGAAGACATCCATGGATCATCCTGGTTGGGAAGACAACTGGCTGGGGGGACCACACTGTTGAGGGAGCTTGGCCTTGGGTTCTGAACTGCAAAATGAGGCAACAGCCCCCCTCAGGACCCTCTCAGTTTGGTGGGCTCCCTACCCATTGGAGGAGCCAAGACAGAGGGGAAGGGGGGGTCTCTCCGTGTTGAAGGATGGCACAGATGAAGCAACTACAGGAGTTAGGCTGTCCCCAAGTGTTGAAGGAGGCAAGACTGTCCTCCCTGGCCCCTCTGGGTCTTGGCCAAACACGGGCAGTTTTAGTGGAGGGAGAAACACGGCAGGCTTTACCCGGCAACATGGGGTGAGCCAGAGTAAGCACTTGGCTGTCAGGTTCGGTCAGGCACACGTTCGCTGGGCTCCTGCTATCTCCCAGGTCGCACGCTCCTTTCTCAGAGGATATAAAGACCAGTGAACATGGCCCAGCCTCTTCTCCCTCAGGGAAGCTCACAGTCATTTGTAAGAAATTGTTATCCACACAAACCAGATCTAATGGAGGCAGAATGAAATGAGCACCTTTATTTCAGTCATGATGTGGGACACAGCAGGATCCCAGATAAATAAGCCATAAAGTGAAAGTGAATTTGCTCAGTCATGTCCCCGACTCTTTGCGACCCTATGGACTGTATTCTGCCAGGCTCCTCTGTCCCTAGGATTTTCCAGGCAAGAATACTGGAGTGGACTGCCATTTCCTTCTCCAAGGGAATCTTCCCAACCCAGGGATCAAACTCGGGTCTCCCACATAGCGGGCAGACTCTTTACCATCTGAGCCATCAGGAATCCCTAAATAAGCCAGGGTGGAGGGGAAAAAAAAAAATGTTAGAGTCTCGCTGAGAGAGTGCTTTGGGCTGATGTGACTCAGGGGCTTGGAGAAGGAATTCGCAGCAGTTAACGTAACAGGACTAGAGGAGACAGAGAACACAGACTTGAGCTCCCTCCTACTGCCCCGGCCGTTACAGACAGGGAAGCTGGGGCCCGGAGAGGGGATGTGATGTCGTACACATCAGAGTCGCACAGAAAGTCATTAACACGGCTGGACTCGCACCCGAGACCCTTGAGCCATTCTGTGTGATCTCGTGGGCCGCCGCCCCGTGGTGTTTCATCTTCCTCCCAGACGTGTAGTGTACTTAGTCCAGTCTAAGTAGGCTGCAGTAGTACCGCAGAGAGGACCAGAGGATGACTGATAGCTCATAGAAGCAATTGTGCACCCACCCAACGACACTGGGAGGCGTCTGGTATTCTGAAACCTTCACTGTGTCCTTATGATGAGGAAGCTAGGGCTTAGCAAAGGGAAGCATTTGGCTCAGGTCATACAGCTATCAGGGAGCAGAAACTGTATAGTCCCTGGGGTCTGGCCACACAAGAGCTTTTCAGCATGCCTGGACCTCAGACTCACAATTCCATCATAAACCTAACCACGGCCCTGCAAGTTATCTGAAAACTCCTGGCTTCTCTTCTTTCCCAATTTGCTAGGCTTAACGCAATTCTTTACAAATGAAACTTGAACTTCAAGCTTCATTAAGAAAGCTGTTGCAGTGGTTTTTAACTGAGACCCCCAAAAACGTGTTTCACAGTATGGCTGAGTCGGGTTTATCTTTGTTGGTTTGTTTCTGTTTTCACTTACGGTTGTTGTCTAGATTTTAAAGCAGAGAATAGATCCTGAATGTGAATTAGTGACTCCCAATCTCTTAATCCGCTGTCAGGGCTGCCAGTCAATCTAACCTGCCTCCAGTTCACTCCAAGCCCTGGTTGGTGAGGGGCAACAGCAGGGCAGGCTGGCAAGCAGAGACCCTGACTCACCATGAAAGCCAGTTCCTCCATGTGGTACCTTTGACAAAGAAGACATGCCCTATGCTTCTGTGCCCTTCAGAAAGCCCCCTGTGAGTGCTGTCGCGTGTACCTTCTCACATGTTCTCACTGACCGTCTGAGGGGGCATGTGTGCCCATTTCAGAGATGGAAAAACTGTGGCCCAAAAATGCTTGGCGTTGTTGTTCAGTCACTAAGTTGTGTCCGACTCTTTTCAACCCCACAGACTGTAGCAGGCCACGCTCCTCTGTCCTCCACTACCTCCTGGAGTTTACCAAAGATGCTAAGTGACTATAAAATAAGAATAATAAGGCCTACCTTGCAGGGTTACTGTGAGGATTACAGAGGGTGTATTTAAAGTGCCTGAGAAGCAACGTACCACAGTGATTAGAAGCAGGATCTGTACCCAGACTGTCTGGATTCAAATCCTGGCTCCCCCATTTGCTGGCTATTTGACCTTGAGTGAGTTATTCAACTTCTCTGAGCCTCAGTTCGTCACCTGCAAATGTCATCTCTCTGTCTTGCTCCTTTCCACCTGTAATCACAGAAGTGTGATGATTATTATAAAATAAATACATATTCATATATTAATAACTTTTAAAAACTAGAATTATATTCTCTATAAAATTTTACAGTCTACTGTTTGGACTTATTATTAGACTGTATTTTGCCATATCATAATATATCTTGACCTTTTTCATCTTTTTAGTTAAAATTTGTATTCCAAACTGTTACATGCTTACTGCTAGAAGGAAAAAAAAATTCAGATATACATAAAGGAATACAGTAGCCATCATTTAGAGAGCATCTCTAAGGGCCAGGGGCTGGGCTGGACACTCTGTCCATAGACTCCAGCCCCTCACGATGCACTTGAAGAGCAGACGCTTACAGGCTGGGAAGCTGAGGCTCGCGGAGCTGATGAGGCTTTGCCAAAGCCACACCGTGAATCAGTGGGAAAGCTAGGGTGCGAATGGAAGCTGTGCTTAAAAAGAAGCCAAAGAAAGGAAACATCCACTGGAATTTAAGCACCCATACCCCTTGTGATAAAGATCTTTAAGCAGCTTCAAAGTGTGTTCATCTCCTTAGACTTTGTTGGCCCCGTAAAACAATCATGGGTTGCAATTCAGATCATTGATAGAAGCAACCTGGAAGGAGAAATTTCAGGAAAACTGAGAACAAAGCTCCCTGTCCTCCCTTCTCCTCCTCATCTCCCGTCGTTGGCACATAAAGCCATAGAGTTTGGCCACACTTCAGACTATCTCTAAACCACGTTTCTTGTGATAAGAGACAAGAGAGAAATTGACCTTTAAAAATCCTGCATTCTGAGGAGTAGATAAAGATTTTGCAAGTCTTTTCACCGAAGGCACAGAATTTATTACAGCAGATGACAAAAGCTTCTCCCAGCTGTGTACAGACGGGGAGGCACATTCCACCCTCCACCCCCCAGGGCCTCCCCAGATGCTGCTCACAGCCTGCTATAAAACACGTCTGGGGCCAGACTGCAGGCAACCACGAGATGAGATCGGCAGGTGGGCTGCCGAGCCCGGGGAGGAGTTAAGCCTGCAGAGAGAGCCGGCTGGACTGGTTAGATACTGTCCACTGGCCCATCGGACTAAGGGACCATGCACCAACTCTGATGAAAAGAGTTTGCTAGGCCATGAATTGCCCACACCTGCCCCAGCTCTGCTCTCCTTTCGGCTTCTTCTTGCCCATCCTTCTAGTTTCAGCTTGAGCATTCCGTCTTCCAGGAAATATTCCAGCCCTCAGCCCATGTTGGGGTCTCCGCTTTGGGCTTCCACAGCCCCCCCACCCCGGCTTCCTTCTTCCCCTGCACACAGTTATCTCACTCTGACTCGCCACACTTGGGAGTCCTTTGGAGGCATGACAATTTTCTTCCTGTCTGTACAGGGCCTAGTGCAGGGCCTGCCAGCCATGTGACAGACGCTGAAGGAACAGAGCAGACCTCACCTGTGTGCCTCCTTTCTAAGGAGAGGAACAAGCTCTTCCTGGGGTGGGTGGTGAGGGGGAGGAGGGATGACTTCCATCACACCCTGAAGCCCTCAATGGGCCCAGTTGAACTGATAGAGCTGTTTGACTTGGGATCCTCATGCACTCATTATTCATTTCTTCATTCATTCAACAAATATGCTCATGGTGCACAGGGCACTGTGCTATATCCATCTGGGATAAGCACCAAGTCACGTCTGCCCTCTGTGGGTGGGGGAACAGAGCCGGGGGAACCAGGATGTCCAAGAAACGATGGAGACAGAGATGCAGACCGTGGAGTAGGGCCTGAATTTGGAGACAGAGGAGAGACCAGGGCCCCAGCTCTGCCACTGCACTAGCGGTATGATATTTGGGTTAATCAACTAACCTGACCCCAGTGTCCTCTTTGTAAAGATGAGAAGGCCAGCTCAGTCACCACCTTCTACAGAACCCTCAGAATGTCACTTTCTGTGAACATTCCAGCAGGCAGCCACCAGGGGAGATGGGCCTGTGGTGTAGAAAGGCCACAAAGTGACTGTCAGGAAGGTTAGCCCCAGGGTCTGCCCTCCGCCCTCCTGACTGATGGGGACACTTGATAGCAGAGAGAGACTTGGTCACGTGAGGTCGCAGCATGCCCTGGCAGCTGTGAAGATCACAACACAAACAGGGAGCCGTTGCTGGTCAGGACTCCGACGGATGGCACAACTCTTCACTCATTCCTGTGGGCGGCACCCCTCTCTGCAGAGGGTGATGGACACCAAGGCTTTTTTCATTGAAGTTCTCACGGCTGGAAGGTGACAGGCTCAGGGAAGGAACCCTGTCTTCAGGCTTCTAGCCTGGATTCTTTCTCTCCGCTTGCCCCTCTCCAAGGTCAGGGACACGCATGGGCAGGCTGGGCACTGAGGAGGAGTGCAAGAGGAGATGGCACGGCCCTCTTCCTCCAGGGGGTAGCACGGGACGGACACTGAAGTGTGAGCAGAGCCTCGCTGCACACACCACGTGGCGTCTCGTCACCGCGGAACTTCATGTCCGAGGGTCAGGAGAGCAAGAACTACTCTGGAATGGTCATTTAGTGCCCCAGAGACGTGGCTGCCTTTTTCTTTTTTTCCCAACCTACCCTTCCTTCCTCTTCTTCTTGCCTGTCTTTTTAATCTCCATTCTGCCTTTTTTTCTAGCTGTTTCCTTCTCCCTTCCCTGTACCCCTCTCTCCCACCAGAGGCCACGGCTGGGTGTGGCGTTGCTGAACGGCCGGAGCCTGAATGGCCTCTGACCCTGCCTCTGCCCTTCTTCACTTCCACTATATAAGGAGAGAGAGGAGGCCTTAGAACCATATGGGTAAAGGGAATTTCTGGAGGAAACGTGTAATTTCCCCCAAGTTGGAGTTTTAGGGTTTAGGAGGGCTTTATTGAAAATTTGAAAGAAGTAGAGGAAAATCTTCTCTATTTTCCTGATGAGTTTGGGAGTTTTGCTTCTGCTGCTATGATCACAAGGGTCTCTCAAGGAGAATAGTCAATGCAGGAAACATAGACATAAGTCAACCAATGTGTGTATAACATACAGTTAAGTGAGATGAGAAGTGCATGGAAAATCTAAATATCTTTGGCCAAAACCAGAGAATCTTGAAAACCATATATTGCTGTGTTTCTAACCTATCCCCAAATTTACTTTTCTGTCCCCACAATATACTTTTTCCTCTTACTATGACTTTTCTAAAATTTGTCATCCATGCTGAAGAAGCTGAAACCGTGCAAGAGTCTCAGTTACTGTGAGCAGCTGCACGCCCTGCTGCAGGCTGCCATATGCTGCATTTGAAAATACAGAGAAGGGTTTGCTTGGAAGCTGGTCTCATATACTATGGCTCTGATGAGAATCTTGTGGGCCCTACTCATTTTAAAACTATTGTTATGTATCTCATTTAACTGTGATGGTCTCTATTAATGGGGTTTAGCCCACATTTACAACTCAGGAAATATTTGCCGATTGAATGATGAGGGAGCTTCCACATAGGGAGGTGTATGTGGATAGCATTCTTGGCCGGACATTAATCACTCTGTGCTATGAAGCCTACAATAAACAACTCCACAGTCCCAGAGTCTCTCATAAGAGCACAGTGTATGCTATGTCCCCATTCCGGAGAACCCCAATCTTCAAGTCCCCTGGGGTCTCTGCTTCCCTAACTCATAGGTGTGTTGCTGTGGCTGTTTCTCTGATTCAGTTCTCCAAGGCCAGACAGACTATCTGCAGAAAGAGCTACCCTGAAACATGGGCATAGGGAGGGCAGGTCTGTTACTGGGATTCCTGTTCAAGGGAAGCCTCCAGCCAGGGGCGAGTAGTAGCTCCTGTCTGTCCAGCCCTTGCTCAGCTGCTGGTCTTCATGCTAAGTGTGCCATGTCCATGATCTCACCTAATCCTCCCAGCATCTCTGAGCTAGGTCTGACTGTTCATGTTACAGACAGGTGAACTAAAGCTCAGAGCCCTTACGGAGACTTTAAAATTTCTACCGGAATAGTCAACTAGATCATCACCAGGGCCCTCTCACCACAAGAAGCAGCAATTTTGTTTAAGATTCATTGCTGAATTTGTTTTTTTAAAGGAAAGAAGTAAGGGGTATGGAGAACCCCAGATTCCAGAGGCATGGATGAAGCTGGAGGCTAAGGCAGTGGGTGGGGATCCTGAAATGAGTCAGCCCTGGTCTCTAAGAGCTCACTGTGTGGGGAGGGAGACAGAGAACATGAGAATTACAGTACAGGGAGATGAGTGCAGTGGAGGTCACCAGGGCACTGGAAGAGCACAGCAAGACTCATAAAGTCGGGTTTTCCACTTAAATAGTTCCTACATCCCTTCAGGAGCAGAGAACTTTTTCTGTTTCACAAAGAACTGAGTTCAGATTCCGAGTCAGCTTCGTTTCTGACCGACTGTGTGATCTTGACCAAGTTACCTTACCCCTTGGAACCTCTGGTTCCTTCTCGTCCAAAATGAGGGGAGTGGTGGCAACAGTGGCTACTTCACAGAACTGGGAAGATTCACTGACATTTTTCTTGAAAACATGCCTTATAAAGCATTTAGCACAGTGCCTGGCCCTCAGTAGGGCACAGCTGTGATCATCATCATCGTCATTTAATACAAATATTAATAATAGTCATTCCTGGCTAACCTTCCAGCCAGGACCAGAGAACAGGAAACCGTTCTTCCAAGGTGCCACGAAGCAGAGTGTTTATAAAGAGGTGAAAGGCTGGTTTCCAGGGACTGCTCCAGTGGTAAACAAGAGCAGGCAGGAGCTAATAAAATTTCAAATTAGCCATGACTTTTCATGGCCCTTCAATTGTGCTGGCTGATTTAATGGTCAGCATCCCTGCTCGCCGGGATTGAATAATGGAGCATTTCTGCAGAGTTATGGATGCGGCAGCTGAATCTGTCATGCGAACATCAATAGCAGAATGCAAATAACCCTCAGCTCGGGCTGTAATTATGTGTTTAAGCAATGTCTGACAGGGGCAGCCCGAGAATGTGCGATGGGGCCAGTCGACCGCAGGAGAAGACAGGTGCTTGGCTCAGCAGTTAGCTGGTGGACATGGGAGCTGGGCCAGGAGGCACATGGTGGGACCCGGGACCCAGCCCAAGTGAGGGGAGGCCTCTCCACCACATCTCTGGGTGGGTCTGGCTGGGAGCACACACAGGACAGTTGGCCCCCCGCTTTGGGGAGCCATGTTCTAGGGTCAGGAAGAGAAACTACCTCTTGTGCTGTGCTTAGTTGCTCAGTCCAACTCTTTGCGACCCCGTGGACTATAGTCCACCAGGCTCCTCTGTCCATGGGACTCTCCAGGCAAGAATACTGGAGTGGGCCATTCCCTCCTCCAGGGGATCTTCCCAACCCAGGGATTGAACCCACGTCTCCCGCATGGCAGGCGGATTCTTTACCATCTGAGCTAACAGGAAAGTCCACCTCTTATTAAGCACTTATGATGTATCAGGTACTCTGCCAGATTTGAGGACATACACTGTGTTTTTCACTTAAATAAAAATTACGTGAGTAACACTCTTACAAGTCACAGTAAGAGATGTGACAAACTGAGGCCAAGAGAGTTTAAGTAACCTGACCAAGGTCACACGGCAGTAAGTTTCAGAACTAGGATTGGACCTCTGGAGCCCATGCTCTGTACCTTGTGCTGCTCTCAAGGAGGGCATAGCGGATAGACCTTAGACACCAGGCAGAAGTTGGGAGAGAAGGAAAAGGGATTTTTTTTGTCCCAACTTATTAAGGAAAAAACCTGGGTTTCAGGGAGGTCATGGAGCTTGCCTGAGGCCACAGCACCCTGACACTAGTAAAGAGGCTTAAGGGTGCCTATTGTATATGCAGTAACCCTGTGGCCAGCCTCTACATTGTAGACCCACGGAGATGAGTGAGGGAGTATATCAGTGTTAAGGAGACAGAAGCTCAGAGAGGTTACGCGTGGGAACTCATTCAAGGCCACTCTTCCAGGCAGTTCTGGGGCTTGCACTTCAGTCTCTGAGCCTCAGGATCCTCCCACCATACCACACTGTTTCACTGAATTGAATGAAGATAATGGTTTTCTGCCTTTTATGGACTTGATTCATATGTCATTTAACTTATTCTGTTGTCATTCATTTAACAGTCAGGTCTTAGACACCTGTGCTAAGTGCTGGGTCTACATCAGAGACAACCAGACCAGGACCCATGCCCTCAAGGCGGTGGGGAGGTTTACCCAAAATCTCCTGATAAGCAGGAGATGCAGAATTCCAGCCTACAGAAGAACACACGTGCTCAGCCTGTTCTCTGCCTACAAAGCGCACAGGCTGCCTACAATACTGCTCTGGGCAGTATTGGCTTCTCTCTATTTTAAGCTATTCTGTTGGGTGCCTGTAAAAGCACTTTGGGATAATGAGACCAAAAATATGTGGTCTGGTGGAATTTCTTTCTTTGCACTTTGAGAAGCTGGAAGCTGCAATATAATTTTCACTCCTAAAGAAATCCACCCATGTGGTAAAGAGAATTCTCTGCTAATGACAGCTTGGTCAGTGACCTGAAACCATCCAGCAAACTCACAAAGCCCTTCTCACAGAAGGCAGAGGCAGCTCTCCACACATTTGCCTCGCAGCTGGGAGAGAGGCTAGAACTCGGCCGCCTCTTCCTCACCCCCAAATCCCATCAGTCACCAGATCTTAGCATTTTTACCTCTGCGTTGTCTCTCCAAACCACGATCTTCCCTCATCTCCACTGTTCCTCCTCTATCTCAGGAACCGTTATCACTCCTGGTGCACGGAGCCCCCAGCTCCCACAGCTCCTTTGTCCTTGATACAGGAGATGTGCTTTCAGCAATATGGTGACTTTCAAGTGAAGTCACCCCCTGCTTAACTCCTTTCAGTAACTCCTGTTGTCCAGAGGGTGAAATACAGACTCCCTAACCTGGCCTGGGAGGCCCAGCTATCTGCTCCTGCAGAACTCACAGCCGGATATTGTGCTGTTCTCCTCACTTTCTGAGCCCAGCGTTTGAAATTAGCAATCCAAATTGTCCAGTGTGTTCTCTCACCTCAGGGCCCCCATACATAGAATTCCTTCTATCTCCCTGAAAAGAAAATAAATAACACATGTCACACTGCACACTGGCTTGTCCATCTCTCCTACTAGACTAGTGGGGTGGGACCTGAAGCCCCTGAGTCTCCTTGGTGCCCAGCAGAGGCCTCAGCTTGTATGAGGCACTTTCATACCGTCATTCAGTGAGTGGAAAGTAGAGAAGTGAATGAAGGCACTGTGGTCAAACGATGCGGATTGCACATAGCAATATGAACGTCCTCTGTCACCCCTGCAGATGGCTTGGTGGACTGCATGGACCCCGACTGCTGCCTCCAGCCCCTCTGTCACGTCAACCCGCTGTGCCTGGGCTCACCCGATCCTCTGAACATCATCCAGGAGACACAGGCCCCCGTGTCCCAGCAGAACTTGCATTCCTTCTACGACCGAATCAAGTTCCTTGTGGGCAGGGACAGCACTCACGTCATCCCAGGGGAGAACCCGTTTGACGGAGGGTGAGTCCAGCTCTGGCCGAGGCTCTCAGAAAGGGGAATGAGCCACCTCCAGGGCTCCATCTGGGAGCTGGGAGTGGGAGGTGGCTGGGTGGAGGGAGGGGACACAGCACTGAAGGCTCTGGGTGGACCATCAGGGGAGGAAGGGAAGCAGCCTCAGTTACCCATGTTTAGAAAACTGCTCTCCAAGGCATCTGGAATTTTTACGAGCAGAGTTGTGTTGTCCTCGCTGGGTGATGGATGGAGAGAGTAAGAAATCAAAGGTCCAAGGGGAATCTTGGATCAATACCCACTTTGCAGTCCGCTGTTACTGATGCCACGGTCTCCAGATGAGCTGAAGGCTCTGACTGTCTTCTCTCTCAGAGCTGATGCCGGGAGACTTTAGTAGGCTGGGGGGTTGGGCTTTACCTGCTGGCACCCAGGCCACACGCCCAGGCATTCTTTCACCAGTGTTCAGCGGTATCTCATCTCCTGGACTGTTTGGTACTGAGGTCTGCACTGTGCCGGAATTGCAGACTTGAGTGGAGTACAGTCCCTGTCCACTGGTCACTTATAGTCCATTAGGGAGACAAAAAGTTGTTCCAGCGTGATAGGCCAGAAATGTGCCCACAGGATACTCTGCAAGCATAGAGAAGGTGCTTCTGGGCTGGGGAAGGCTGAGACTTAAGAACTGAGTCTTAAAGATGAGAAATAGCTCAGCCAGGGAGAGTTTTTCAGGGAGAGAGAACAGCTTCTGCAAAGACCCAGGGGCAGGAAAGAGTACGTGCATGCATGCTCAGTTGTGTCCAACTCTTTGTGACCCTATGGATTGTAGCCCGCCAGGCTCCTCTGTCCATGGGATTCTCCAGGCAAGAATACTGGAGTGGGTTGCCATGCTCTCCTCCAGGGGAATCTTCCAAGCCCAGGAACCAAACCTGGGTCTCCTGCATTAGCAGGCAGATTCTTTACTGCTGACCCACCATGGAAGCCCAGGAAAGGATACAGGAGCCAGCAAAAGGCAGCTGTCTGTTCTCTGCTCACCAGATCAGGGTCTCTGACCTCGCGAAAGGTATCTCAGCAGGAGGGAATTGTGATCATTTATTTTGAATGTCTTCCAAGGTAATGATGCCAGATACACACAGAGCTTTCTCAAAACGTCAGCCCAGTTCAGCGCAGCACAGACTGTGCCTTCTGTGTCCATGCCTTCTGTGCCAGAGAGTCCCTGCCCTAAGGGAACGGGGTAGGGGTAGGCATGAGGGACGGGAAGAATGAGTGACATTCCCCCAGTTCTATTTAAAGAGGGAAATCGGCACAGCCGGTCATCAGCTTCATCGTCAGCTGGGTCTGAGGAATGCTGGAGAGAGCAGTCTCTTACTGAGATGGCTGGCAAGGGCAAGGAGGAGTCTCTCACCTCAATAGATCACCCAGAATGTCTGTTTGTAGTTCAGAAGCAAACCTGAAACCCACACAGAAGTTAGGGCTGAGGATCTTGATTTAGGCGCCATCAACAAGCAAGTGGTCGATGAAACCATGAACACGCAGGTGTGTGATCCAGGAAAGTGTGGAAGGAGGGAGGAGCAGGGACCTAAGAAGGACTCCTGGGAAGTCACCTTGGGAGGTGGTGTTACCATCCTCAGAGAGGAGCTGGGAATCCATGGAGGAGGCCCTCTCCTGGGACTCCAAGGCCTAGACTGCCCCAGCCCTTCCACACAGGATGGGAAGAGAGAAGTCAGGGAGTGCCCTGAGCCCAGTAATCGTGGCATCATACACGTGTGTCAGAGCATTTGAACTTTAACTTTCTTAGAGATGAAAGTGTGTGAGAGTCCCCTTCAGCTCACCCTGAGAATACTGAGAACCTCAGAGATCAAGTGATCTTCCCCAATTCATAGGCTGGTGAAGTGGCAGAGCCAGGAGCAGAAGCAGAGTGAGGAAAAACCTATTCGTTTATCTTGGCCAGAAATTCTACTTTTGTCTCCGGGTAGAAAGCTTTCTGCTCTTTTTATTCAATTGAGTGATTTTGTATGTATGCTTGTGGGCCTTCCCGTGGCATGAGTTCTTTTAATCAACTGGATGCGGGAACATTACTCCTACCAAGGGGGATATTATTTAATACTTGCTCAACCCTTCTTTACTGGACTGTCATGGGATCTGATTAGGGCTCTGACTGGTTGGCTGCCGATGGCTGTTCTGATTAAGGGGTGTCCTCACCATGCCATCCTGATCAGTGCCAGTGGGGACCACGTGCTCTGGTCCTTCACCAAGCCTGATGCTTACATTGTCACAGATCACATGGCACCTACCCAGGAATTTGGGTATCGTTTGTAACAGTCTGACATGCCCTTAAGGAGCCTGTCCAGTGGGGAACTTGAGAAACCTATACTGGAAGAAATGGGCTGCTCAGCAGAGAGAAGAGAGCATGGGCTTTAGAGCATGGCCAGCTTGTCTCAGATCCGGGCTCTGCCACTGCTGAATGCACGTGGCTTTGGACAAGGGCTTAATATAGTGAATATGTAAATGTCTGCCCACCCACTACCCTGAGTCTGCCACGACAGGACCACGTCTTACTCACTTTCACACTTAGTAGTTGCTCAAGATAAATATGCATATATATTACCTTGAACAAGGAAAAGACAGAAGGAAACAAGGAGAAAAGGAGTGGGGAGGGAGAGTGGGGCGGAGAATAGTTGGACGTATTGTATGTTTTATTTAATTTTGTACTGAGGATTCAAGAGTCCAGAGAGGTTCAATTATCTGCTGAAATCACATTACCAATTAGTAGCCAAAGCAGGAGTAGAAGTCAGCTCCCAGATCATTGTTTATATATCTGTCACCTTCAGCTAAATAGCAGAGGCTTTGAAAGCAGAGACCATTCATCTCTCCAAACCTGTATGACTTAGGGCAGGGCCTGGGATAGAGTATTTGCTCTAAAATGAATGGATCATGGAAGCTTCCAAATGTTTCTGCAAACATTCCTTTTACCTAACGTTTGCCTAAATCATCATGCCCAGCTCCTTACTCATCTAGATTTGCAGGAAACAGCTCCTGTGTTTCACTCCTTTCACTAATAAGTATCCCCAGATTCTTATGTAAAACAAATCTAAGTGACTGGAAACCTACAAACACGAGGCACACGTGTGTGCTAAGTCACTTCAGTCATGTCCGACTCTTTGCAACCCCCTGGACTGTAGCCCACCAATCCTCTGTCCATGGGATTCTCCAGGCAAGAATACTGGAGTGGGCTGCCATACCTTCCTCCAGGGGATCTTCCCAACCCAGGGATCAAACCCACGTCTCCTGCATTGCAGATTGCTTTCCCTGGCGAGCTACCAGGGAAGCCGTATGCTACACCACAATTTGTACAGTCTGACGGGGAGCCCATTTAACAGGTTCCAAGAGGCAGGCTGTCACCCAGTGACCTACTGAATGGCATTTCTGAGCCTGGCAAGGAGCCCCAGCTGTTTCCCGTGAGGTATAGAAGCTTCACTCTGCAGATGGGCTGCTGTGTGACTGACTCTGGGAGATCCAAGTATGAGGCCTGCTGGGACTATGGGATGGAGAGGGATTCAAAGCCAGGTCGGAACTGACAGGAACACTGTCCTGTGGGAGAAGCCAGCCTGCCAGTCCTCAGTACACAGCGCTCTCCCCTGAATGCCTTTCTTCAAGGCCTTCCCATGGCAGGGATGAGGAACCAGAGGGGCTGCAGGTGCACAGATGGCACTTGGAGTTATTGGGGGCTTCCTCACGCCTCTGTGCAGTGCCCCAGCTGGTCCATAGCAGCAGGGGCAGCCCGCGGGGACTGACAGGAGGGCCCCGGCCAAGCAAAGTAGATGCTGAGCTGGGCTGGGCCGGTCTCCTTGGAGGGAAGCACAGAACCCGACTCAGAACTGAAGCAGAAGTGCTGCCAGATGGACTGGGAGTGAGGAAGGCCTCCCCCAGGGACCCCATCTCGCTCATCTGTATCCCCAGAGCCCAGCACAACGCCGGGCCCAGAGCAGGTGTTTCTTACAGGTTTTATGAGTACACTAGCTCAGACTGACACTCTGCCTCTGCTGTGCTCAGCTCCACATTAAGTGAGAGAGGTATCAATGACTTCAGCTGACCTCAAGTAGGTCTACAGTAGGAGGCCCCAGATCAGGCTGGGGAACCCCCTTCAGCAGATTAGGTGGCTTGAATACCATCTTTCCATCCAGGCCTGGATGCCTGGAGCCCTTCAGCCTAGTGGATCATCACCTGTCCCTCCCCTGGACTCATGGGGAGGATAAAGTATAGGACGCCCTCTATGGAGACTTGAGTGGGAAGGAAGGAGCCACTCATGTCTGCAGACAGAAGAAGGATCCCTAGCTCGATCATCAGTACAAGGAGGGCGGATAACAGTACCTGGGGGTCAGACAGCTGGGAAGGGGAGGACAGCATGAGATAATTCCTCCTGTAAGAGCACTTGAGGCAGCTATTTCCCTGCCACACAACTTTGATTGTATCCCTTAGCTTGCGAAAGACTGGCTGGGTCAAAAGGGCTGGACACAGGGCAGACAGTGCAATTCTGTAAATACTTGTGGACTGCCACTGCTGGACAGGTTAACAGATTATGGGAAGAGGAAGAACCACCACCAAGTTACTTGACTAGCAGTTTAGAATATGTTCGAGGACCCTGGATTGGTGAGAGGAAGAATGTGATGCTGTTAAGTCTTCTTGGGTCCTCAAAACCTGATAGGTTATCAGCTCATTCAGGCAAGTGGTTGGGTGAAGACAGGTTCTAGGAAAGTCAGCCGATGGAACATACTGAACCCAAAGAGAAAAGACTTCAGGAGTCAGGGGAGCTTTAGGAAAGCAGGGATGGATGACAGCATTCATCCCAAAGGAGACAGAGGATCGTATTGTATAGAGAGGGTCGGATCCCACGGAGAGGAGAGAATGGGTCGGCACAGAGAGGGACAGAACTGCCAGGCTTTGTTTGCTGACTGTTAATCAACTAGGCCTGTGAGAAGATATGCATCTCACCCCATTACACTGGGACTTCCAGTGTGTCCTATGCCTTGTTGGCCCTTGAACCTCTAGTGCCTAGCAGAGGCGTTGTTGTTCAGTTGCTCAGTCGTGTCCAACTCTGCAACCCCATGGACTGCAGCACTCCAGGCTTCCCCGTCCTTCACTGTCTGCTGGAGTTGGCTCAAATCATGTCCATTGAGTCAGTGATGCCATCCAACCATCTCATCCTCTGTCATCTCCTTCTCCTCCTGCCTTCCGTCTTCCCTAGCATCAGGTCTTTTCTAATGAGTTGGCTCTTCGTATCAAGTAGCCAAAGTATTTGAGCTTCATCAGGGGTTGGTATAGACTAAACCATGTTGAATGGTAGATGAATCAGGGAGTCAGCCAACCAGCTACTGCTGAATGCCTGAACAGAGCAGAAAGTGTTTTGAGATTTCAAAGGCAGGGGCATCCCTCCCAGTGCAAATCCAGGTCCCAGAGCTCCACCGCACAGGGTCTGTATCTGGCCCACCTTTGTGTCTCTAGCCGCAGCAGAGGGCCTGGCTCAGAGCAGGCAGCAGTGACTGGTTTTGCAAGTGAATGAGCAAACATACAAATGAACTAACGAGTGAAGACTTCGGGCAGGACATGGCCTGTGGCCTGAGACAGAGATTTCAGTGAAGAAGGCTGACCATTGACACGTTATTTATCCCACTTCAGGTCACAACAGCCCATTAGCACATCATGAAATCAATGTAGTCGGTCAAAACTATTTTTTAAAGAATAAAGAAGTAAATTTAAATAGAATGGGGTACAATGGTGTAGAAAGTATCAGTGGAGCGCTCTGAAAGGATATGTGTTTCGTGACACTGTGTGTGTGTGTGCGTGCATGTGTGCGTGCGTGTGTGCGTGCCCGCGTGCATGTGCGTACTCTTGAATAAGCTATATTGCTTACTATGGGTTTCTGTTGAACGGAATTTTGAAATGCATTCTAGACTCAGGAACCAGCATGACTTTTTGTGATAATCAGGGAACAGAGAAAATTTTAATGTGGCTGGAGCATAATTGTAGTGATAATATTTTCCAAGTCAAAAGTCAAGAGACATGCTTCAGTGTTTGAAATCAAGAGAGTGTTAAGAAATCCGGGGTGAGTGACCTGCTGTGCTAGAGGCCATGGAGGAAAAGGAATAGCAGGATTTTGAGGCAAGAAGAGTAGTTTGGGGCAGGAACTGAGAAAGATCCGTCCCTCGGCGCTTCACAAACCAGACCAGGGCATTTCACCTCAGGTAAAACTACTACAAATGGAAGTAGAATAACCTTGATACCACATAAACCTTCAGAATTCCTCTCAGGCCCTTTATAAAGGCACAAAATTGCCACAAAGTTTGGAAGTAAGAGGTTAGAAGAGGAAAAAATAATGGAAAGAAGGAAGGAAAGATCATGCATGCAGTGTCATTTTTTGTCAGCCCTCTGCAGTTCTAAAGCCATATGCAAGTGTCAGTGACAGAGCCGGTCCAGAAATGCATTTGCAGGCCACTCCTCCCTGCTCCCCACCCCCAGGCCTCAGCCGTCCCTCAGATAGCCCTCAGAGAGCCTGAGCAGTAGGGATCATCTAATGGAGTTCAAATAAACACCAGCTTCCTGACAGCTGGCCTCTGAGCGAATTTATTATTGAATTATACTCCTGCCTTTTCAGAACAAGCTGAGCTGACAGGCTACCCCATCAGTTTAAAAGGGGGGTGGGGTACAGGGAGAAAGACAATGATAAATTACCCTGATGGCAGATGGAAGAAGGTAAAGATCCTGCTTCCTCCAAAATGTCAGCCATTATATATTATTCATGTTGGGTTAAAAAAAAAAAATCCCTCCCCACATTGAAATGAGTGTTTATGATGATAAAGCAACTAGGTGAATTTAATTCAGGATGCAGGCAGCAACTTCTCACATCATCCTGATAAGCAGCTAACAACTCTTCCTCTGCCACTTGATCATCCCTTTATTGATTCCAAAACCGAATTACGATCTGTTTGCTTTGTAGCCTGAGCGTTTTCCTAGCTGTCCATCACAGGAAGCATTAGCCGATGATGCTGCGCCAAAGCAGGAGCCACGCGGGGTTTAGAGGGAGAGGCTGTACATCCAAGTCCTTGGGCAAGTGAGAGCAAGCCGACGCGGGTGAGCGAGGCTCAGCGTCCTCATCTGGAATGTGGGGTTGCTCATTCTCACCCTGCAGGTTGTGTGGAACAGCAAATGAGAGGAACTTCCCAGGAAGCCCTGTAGCTGGTGCGCAGCACACGTTCGGTCATAGCACCGAATATTTACCAAGGATGTTCTATGTGTCAGGCATCGTTTGAAATGCTTGGTGAGGTTCATGAGTGGAAACATCTTTACATCTCCCCTGAAATCATGCGACTTAGGGAATTCATCTTTCCAGATAGGAAACTAAAGCAAAGAGAAGGTGAGTAGCCTGGCTCAGGACAGGCAGCTTGTAAGTGGCCGAGCCAGCCTTTGAAGCCCAGGCAAGCGGCTCTGGAGCCCACACACCAAGCCTTTTTCTCCTCTGCTAGGTCTGGCATAGTCCCACCTCCACATCTTCAGGCGGGAAATGCAGACACGGTGGGGCCGCTGCAGCTCTCCAACCCCAGCTGGCCCTCTCTCTGGGCTCCCGTGCAGCACAGTCAGAGGCCACTGTGTAGCCGCCCTCAGTGCTCCCGAGCGTGGCCTCACAGGCAGGGAGCACGGCTGGATTTTGAGCCCCGCCCCTTGCCAGCTGCATGACCTCACTTTCCTCATCTGTCACCTGAGGACAATAATTGGTACCTCATGGGGATGTCTGAGGATTAAAGGAGATCTAAAACACTTATGTGTCAGAGCAAGTAAGCCTTGGATGAGTGCCCATTGCCATTATCACTTAGAGCAAGCGTTAGCATAGATACAGCGTTAGCATAGATGCGAATGTTGGCCAGGACTTTTGTATTCATATAGGTTTCAGTGGCATTGTGAGAACTGGGAGGGAAGTGAAAGTCTTAGCCTGAAACGCTGATGTGGTTATATAACTGATGCACAGGTCTGAGCATTGCAGCAGGCGGAGGTGAAGGGACCCTTGTGGTCAGCAGTCCTTTGTGGTAGAAAAGGAACCTTTGAGGCCAGAGGAAAATCAGCTCAGCGAGGTAGTAGCAGAGCCTGAGTCCTGGCGAACCTGGAGTCCTCAGTGAGTCCCTCAGGCAGTAATTCCTGTGTCTGTTAAGTCAGGGCACGTGTGCGTGCTAAGTTGCTTCAGTCGTGTCCAACTCTTTGCAACCCCATGGACTGTAGTCCACCAGGTTCCTCTGTCCATGGGATTCTCCAGGCAAGAATACTGGAGTGGGTTGCCATGCCCTCCTCCAGGGGATCTTCCCAACCCGGGGGTTGAACCCACATCTCTTAACATTTCCTACATTGACAGGCAGGTTCTTTACCAGGGACTGTCTGCATTTCCATCCAGGACTATAAGCTCCCAGCACAGAGAAGTTAAACTATTGGAGGGACATGTATCACATTACTGATATTGCCCTCCCTGGAGAATACAGGGTCAGGACTTAACAGATGTCTCTGCAGTGAATCTGGTCAGCTCTCCAGTGCAGTCCTGGAGGCGTGGAGAGCTGGCTCTTAGTGAGCGCCACGGTGCAGGGCTGCGATGAGGAGATGCTACAGGGTTGGTTCTGTGAGATTCTAGGAAAAGTCTGAATGAACTTTCTGGCCAACCCAACACCTGTGGGCCATGTTCTCACAGAGGAAGGAGCTCTGCCTGCCCACTTCCCTTGCTGCCTCCTTCCCCTCCTCCCACCCCTGCGGGGTCCTGTGACTCCCCCCTGCGGGTCTGCCCTGCAGCGTCTAGAACCAACCCCAAGCTGAGGAGACTGACTTGGAGCAAGCCTGGGTGCCCAGCCTCAAGTCCTCCTACTGTTCCTCTGCCTGACCCTTTATGTGCCAGCTCTGCCCAGGGGGTTTCTGTCTTGTCCCGGAATCCCAACCTCGTCTACTACCCCTAAGTTTCCGACGTAAGCAGCCTGGCAGCCCTGCTCAGCCCCCAACCCCTGACGCCTCAAGGCTTCCTTCCCCTGGCCTGGCTCCCACCCCTGCCACGTCTGGGTCTGGAGCTCCTACCTTGCTTTGTGCCGGAACCTGGGCCTTGTTCCCTGGTGCACAGGGCACTCACATCCAGCTGGCCCTGGGAGCCCCTCCCCCACGGTCTGTGCCCTGTTGGTCTTCCGCCCTGCTGCTGGAAGGACCGTTCCCGTGGAATGCCGCCTATGTGTGGTTCTGCACCTCGGGTCCGGCTGAGCTGATTCCTGCAGCCCCTTCCTGTGTCTCTGCCCAGCCCCCGTCCTACCCCAGGAAGTGGATCTAACGTCCACTCCATCGTAGTCTCTCCTTTCGGGGTAAAGTAGCAAAGCCTCCCTTTTGCGGGGGAAGCAAGGCCTGTCCTGGAAGACAGGAAGACAGACACGCAGTCATGAAACGACCTTGTCCACTGAGACTCGAGGCAGAGGTGCCTCAAGGCTTTCTAGCAACACAAGCCATCTCCTGAGGAATCCTCTTAGAGGCAGACTTCAGGCTGCATGGCCGAGAACAGGCTCTCTGGACACGCTCTCACCTTCCCTGACCCCAGGGGCACATGGCCGGTGTCTCTGAGTCGTGTCCCCTTGCCCAGCCAGCCCTGTCACCCAGCACCAGGAGCCTTGCTCCTCCAAAGTGATCTCCACTGGCCGCTCTCTCTCCATCCTGCCTGTCTGCCACAACCGGGACTCACTTCTCTGGAAGTACAGTGTCACAGTCAAGGGCTCTGTTCTTGTGAGCACCTTTGTGGGCCAGCAGGAACTGTTCCAGAGGATTCCTGTAGAGGGCGACTCAGCCCAAAGTATCAGCTTTCAACAGCCAGGTTGCCCCCAGGCTTGAGTAATCAGATCTGTGGCCTGGGAGCGCATACTCCCTGAGTGTCTGAAATAGCTCATCAACCACAGAAAGTTAGGAGATCACAGGACCATGTCTTCTGGGCTCTGCAGGAGGCGGGTCTAAAGAACCAGAAGACAGATGTGGTTGCAGGGCCATCTTGTCATTGGACGCCCTCAGGTGGGCTCAGAACATCACAACAGACCTGTCCATGCCCCAGCCTCAGTGCATGATGAAGGGGGAGTTTCGCCCATCTCTAGGGATCGTGTCCCTCACCTGTAAATGAGGGGCTTGGACCCATTCACCCAAAGAACTCTTCTCATTCAGAGTTAAATTCCTACTCATATGAAGAAGTCTGTGGATTTCTTCTTTCCTCTCCCCAGACATACTCAAAGTCCAAGAGGAAAAACATGTTCTGTCATGAACTGGAGTACTTCCCTATAACATTCAACCCACATACCCAGGAAGTGATCTGGGAGCCTCTGGTGGAATCTGAACTCAGCCCAAGTCCAAGTCAAAGAACAGAGTCAGGGTACTTGGGCAGGGCCTGGAGCTGATGCTAGCTGTGTTGTGTTTGTCTGCCATACTAGAGTGACCTGGTGGGCAGCTGCCTTTTGTTTTTTACCCCATGCTAGCTTTACTTCTAGATACAAGGATTGTTTATAAAGTCAGATTGTATTCATTCCAGAAGGTGAGTTCCTCATGCATAGGGATTTTGTCTCGTTTGTTGTTAGTAACTTAGCTGTTTAGAATGCAGTGGGAAATGAAACAGAAACGACTGGCGCTCCTGTCCTGTAGTTTTCATGGGTAAGGAAACGGATGAGTAAGTCCCTTCCCTATCACCCAGAACCGTGTATAGCACAAAGTAGGTGCTCAGTTAAATTTCCAGTAACTGAACCCTATTCTCATTTACCTGGTCTTTTGTCTATGATTCTCTTCCCCCAACCCATACATTGGGGAAGGAAATGGCAGCCTACTCCAGTATTCTTACCTGGGAAATCCCATGGACAGAGAAGCCTGGAGAGCTCCAGTCCACGGGGTCGCTAAAGAATCAGACATGACTTGGCAACTAAACAACAATAAAAACAACCCACATATATATTTTTCAATTTGGGCTGTGTGAAATAGTTACATTCATATTTCTCATATTTTGATATCATTCATTTTTATTTCCATTTTTTCATTCATTTATGTGATCTCCTTTTATCTTTTTACTTAACATTTAATGAATGCACACTAATAGACCTATTTCTGCACTAAGCCCAGAGTTATAGAGATGAAAAGGACATAGTTATTCCCCACAAAGAACTCACAGTCTAGAGAAGATAAGATATTTGAATAGATGAATATACTTCTGTGGGATAAGTACATTGTGCTTTCTTCACGAAAGGAGGGAGTGGGTTCTTTGTCCTGGAAAGTCAAGACGAGCTTTATTGAGAGGCAGGCCTTAAAGGACCGATTAGCAGCAAAGTGGAGAAGTTATCTGAGGGAAAGGAATCAGTGTAGATCAAGTCGGGGAGGCAGGGAAGTGCATGCCCAGGCAAGGGTATGAGAAGTAATTTAACATGGCAACAGCTTCAGATGTGCTAAAGAGTGTGGATTTTATCAAATCAAGTTCTGTTGGCTTGGGCCTACCCAGTTTATTGAAAGACATACATAGTAAACCTAGGAAGAGCATTGAAATAAGTATTAAAGAATGAAACACAGCTAGAAGTTAGCTGTTTTAAAAGATCTCTTTATTTTTAGCCGCACTGGGTCTTCATTGCTGCGCACAGGCTTTCTCTAGTTGCAGCGAGCGGGGGCCACTCTTTGTTGCATGGGAGGGCTTCTCATCACAGTGGCTTCTTGTTGAGGAACACAGGATCTAGGCACATGCACTTCAGTAGTTGTGCTGCATGAGCTTAGTGGCCCGGCGGCAAGTGGGATCTTGCCAGACCAGGGATTGAACCCATGTCCACTGCATTGGCAGGCGGGCTCTTAACCACTGGACCACCAGGAGGGACCCACAGTTATTGCATATAGTAATATACAGTATATTAGAGCTTATTTCATACAAAGAAAGCAAAGACACAGACCATTGTAACTCTAGTGCTGTACAGTGGTCCCAGGGTGGCTACCCAGTGTGGTCCATGAAGTACAGAAGAAAATATTAGAACATCTGTCCACATTTACTTATCTTTAAAAGTAAGAATAAATGTTTCCTTGGGTGGAACACTCAGTTTTCTCTGATTTGCTTGGTCCCAGAGTTAGTTGGTTATGTCTGAACCAGCGCACAAGGTTTTCAGAAGCAGGTGAGGATCTACTCTTCACAGAGCTTTACTGGTTTATTCTTATAAATAATAGAGCTTTACCATATAGTCAAAGCTATGGTTATGCCAGCTATTGTGTATGGATGTGAGAGTTGGACCATAAAGAAGGCTGAGCACCGAAGAATTGATGCTTTTGAACTGTGGTGTTGGAGAAGACTCTTGAGAGTCCCTTGTACTGCAAAGGTATCAAACCAGTGAATTCTAAAGGAAATCAACCCTGAATATTCATTGGAAGGACTGATGCTTAAGCTCCAATACTTTGGCCACCTGATGCGAAGAGCTGACTCATCAGAAAATTCCCTGATGCTGGGAAAGATTGAGGGCAGGAGGAGAAGGGGACAACAGAGGATGAGATGGTTGGATGGCATCACCGACTCAATGGACATGAGTTTGAGCAAGCTCTGAGAGATGGTAAAGGACAGGGAAGCCTGGCGGGCTGCAGTCCATGGGGTCACAAAGATTTGGACATGACTGAGCAACCAAACAACAACAACAAAATTATACCATGATTGTGTAGTATATATGTGGGGGGTGTGTGTGGGGGTGTGTGTGTATAAAACCAAACTTACATAAAAAATGGGGTCCAGTGACATAAAAGAATTTTGCAAAATAAGATGCTAAGTGCAAATATTAGGTTGGTGCAGAAGTAATTGCTGGTTTTGCATTGTTGAACTTTGCCATTTGATATTGGAATACATTCTTAAATGTGGTTATGTTATACATCATTTTAATGTACATTTCTTAGCTTTATGTTTCTTGCTAATGAATTATTACTTGCTGTTTATTTTATATGTATTTTAGACTATAGAAACGATGTTAGACAAAAGGCAAATTCAAGCAGTTTTCTTATTTGAGTTCAAAATGGGTCATCAGGCAGCAGAGACAACCCCCAACAACAGCAACACATTTGGCCCAGACACTGCTAATGAACTCACAGTGCAGTGGTGGTTCAAGAAGTTTTACAAAGGAAACAAGAGCCTTGAAGATGAGGAGCATAGTAGCTGGCCATCGGAAGCTGACCGTGACCAACTGAGAGCAGTGATCAAGGCCGATCCTCTTACATCTATGTGAGAAGTTGTCCAGGATCTCAGCATCAACCATTCTATAGTTGTGCAGCATTTGAAGCAAATTGGAAGGTTGAAAAAGCTCAATGCGTGAGTGCCTCATGAGCTGATCACAAATCAAAAAAATTGAAGCATTCTCTTATTCTATTCAACAACAGACTATTTCTTGATCGGATTGTGACATGCAATGAAAAGTAGATTTTATATGATAACCAATGATGATGAGTGGTTCATCATAGTGGTTGGACCAAGAAGAAGCTCCAAAGCACTTGCCAAAGCCAAAGTTGCACCAGAAAACGGGCCATAGTCACTATTTGGTGGTCTGATATACTGCAGCTTTCTGGACCCTGGCAAAACCATTACATCTGAGAAGTATGCTCAGCAAATTGATGAGATACACCAAAAACTGCAATTCCTGCAGCCAGTATTGGTCAAAAGAATGGGCCAAATTCTCCACAGCAATGCCCAGCTGCACATCGCACAGCCAGTGCTTCAGATGTTGAATGGATTGGGCTACAAAGTTTTGCCTGATATCCCATATTCAGGTGACCTCTCAACAACTGACTGCCACTTATTCAAGCATCTCAACAACTTTTTTGCAGGGAAAGTGCTTCCACAACCAGCAGGACGTAGAAAATCCTTTCCAAGAGTTCGTCAAATCCCGAAGCATGGATTTTTATGCTGCAGAAATAAGCAAATTATTTCTCATTGGCAAAAATGTATTGATTGTAATGGTTCCTACTTTGATTAATAAAGATGTGTTTGAGCCTAGGGCTTCGGCTTCCCAGGTAAAGTGTCTGCCTGCAATATGGGAGACCCAGGTTCAATCCCTAGGTCAGGAAGATCCCCTAAAGAAGGAAATGGCAACCCACTCCAGTATTCTTGCCTGGAGAATCCCCGTGGACAGTGGAACCTGGTGGGATACAGTTCATGGGGTTGAAAAGAGTTGGACACAACTGAGCGACTTTACTTTCACTTCTACTTTTGAACCTAGTTATAATGGTTGAAAATTCACAACCCCAAACCACTATTACTCTTGCACCAGCCTAATACCAGCTGACAGTCAAGTGGCAGAGCTGATATTGCTACTCTTGGTACAAAGTCTGCTTCAGCTCCGCTATGAAGGATCATTAAAAACAGGAATGATCTTTCTCATTAGATCTAACAAAAAGGGAAGCAGAAGATTCAAAATTATCAAGACTAGTTGAAATATTCATTTTTGTGCATTAAACCTCGTACCAAGCGTATATTGTGCTTTCCAGTATTAGCTGATGATGGTAGCACGTGTGTACAATGTATTAATAAATATAAATACATCCATGGAGCCTGCACAAAATGTTTACAGAAAAGGTGTGTGATCAGAAAGGGCTTTCAGAGCCCTGCTCTGATGATGTTAACTCTGATTTTTTAGGCAGCAAAAACAAATTGAGATCCTCAGTTGTTTAGTTGTGTATCTGTGTCAGATGGTAAGTAGCCTAAGAGGTGAAGTAACTTTCCTGAGTCCTCGTGGATAGTAAATGAAATATTTTCTTTAATGTACTTTTTATTTTTTGACCATACCACATGTGGAATCTTAGTTCCCCAACCAGGGATTGAACCCACACACCCTGCATTGGAAGCGAGTCCTAACTACTGGACCACCAGAGAAATCCCATGAATGAAGTCTTGAATTTGAATCCTGGCTCTTCAGCCACTCTTGCGAGAATGGGCAAGTCCATCCCCTGCCTAGACTTTATTTCTTCACTTCTACAATAAGAAGTGCGAAGGAGATGATCAGGAGGGTTTCTTCTTACATGACTAGGTGGAAGATATCAGGCTAGAAAACCTGGTTGAAGAAACAGAGGCAGAGCCCCAAGATGAAAATATCAGAAGAGAAAACTGCAGAGCAACCCATGTGGCCAGGCTGGAAAGAAGTCTCAGAGGCTACCAGGTAGACAGGGTCAGGCCTTGACCATCAGGGATCCCATCAGGGATCCCCTTGATGGAGGTCGTATGACAGGCTGTGAGGTGGGGCTTCTCATCTGGGCCCACATAAGGTTCTTATAGGACTTCCCTAGTGGCTCAGATAGTGAAGAATCCACCCGCAATGCAGGAGAGCCAGATTCAATTCTCAGGTTGGGAAGATCTCCTGAAGGGGAGGGCATGGTAATCCAGTCCAGTATTCTTGTCTGGAGAATCCCCACAGACAGAGGAGCCTACAGTCCATGGGGTCACAAAAGAGTCAGACCTGACTGAGCAACTAACACACTTTTTTTTTCAAGGTTCTTACCAGAGGGTAGATGAAGTGTAGTAGGTGCTGGAAAGATCCCCCCATCAGTCAGCATGAGTTAGGAGAAAACAGTTTAAAGGGTAGGTACAAGTCAAGCATATAAATCTGTTTAAAGTAGGTAATGCAGAGGAGCAATTTGCATAACCAACAGTGGCAGACAGTAGCAAATGCTCCACAGCAGAGAAAAGGCCAGAGTTGTCTTTGCACCTTGATAGATCCCAAATGATGATTCCACTTTCCTGAATGCCAACTTCATTAGCTGTTTCAATTTAATAATAGCAACAACAACAAAAAAATCAAGCTGCAGTTTTTCTTCCTTTGCTTTTGTCTGTCTTCTTGTATAATACACATTGAATAAAAAATCTAACTGAATTTCCAGCATTCTTTTTTTTTTTTAATTTTACAAAATTTTAAGTGTATAGAAAAGTAGTAGAGCTGCAGGCAGAGGTGGGCGGATCCTCTCAGGGAGGGAGCCAAACCTTGGGATGCAGCTAGCTTATGACCACCTTGGAAGCCCAGCTTCGGCAGCCCTCTGTGCCCTAGCCATATTGCTGTCAAGGTCACGTAGCTCAGAGTTCTTTGGTATCTCCCTCACCTTCAGTTACAGAAACAATCAGTTCTTTATTCATTCAGTAAATAATTTATCAAGAGCTTACTCTGCTCCATGCATTCAAATTCCAGGGCGAACCCCTGTGTTGGCAGAAGCTTTCTTTTGCCCACTGAGAAATGAGCATCAGCCATGCTTGGTGCTGGCCATCCAACAGCAAGGGGGCTGTGGTCCCTGTCTTCAAGGAGCTCATGGTCTGCTGGGAGATCACAAGGTTGCCCGATAGCCTGACAACACTCAGTCTTTGCAGAGACAACCCAGGGGTGCAAGTGCTGGGGTACCACTCCAGGTGGGGTCTGAGGATAAGCAGGGGCTTTTCAGGTGAAGAGAATGCATGGAAGGTTCCATGTAAGGGGGAAAATTTAGAAATAAGTGTAAGCATTGTATGAGCTCCATTAGGATTCTGAGGCCATGCGCAGTAGGGCTGCTTGAGCTGGATTGAGTAGCACCAGATTAAAGCCATCATACATCCTATTTTACATCCGGCTGGGAAAAACTTCAGCCTGCATGAACAGATGAGAGAATGGAGGGCCAGAGAGACCAGGTGCACTCCAGGGTCATGCCAGGGTCAGAGCTGAGATCTGACCCCCTGCCCAGGGCTCTTTCACTACAGCCCTCCACTTCTCCCTGATGGGCAGCTCGGATGAGTTTTGTATTTGCTTGGTTCTATTTCACAGTGGTGGTGTCTCTCCAACACTTTCCTCTCATGATCTAAACCTGGCCACTGTCCCCGGGAAGCAGTCAGGCAGATCTTCCCCATCGCTGGCGTCAGCCAGGGCACCTCAGTCAGACCCAGGGTGTATGGTTGGGCCAATGCCAGAGTGTTTGACAACCCCCCACCCTTGGCCTGGCACAAGCGCTCCTTCCTGGCAGAGTTCACCCAGCCTAATTGCTTGTTTTGTATCCCAGCTGCCTGACATATGCCAAACCCATGTGTTGACTCACTGGTGTCAGACAACTATACTCAGACGTTTCAAATTGGCCTTGCTGAGCGCCAGCCAGCGACTGGGGACTATAATCCATGTATTTCTATAACCCCGGCACCTAACACAGTGCCTCGCTTTGAGTAGGTGCCTCGTGTTCTAAATTATGTGAATTTCAGTGAGTGCAGGTGACTAACACAGTAGTAAGAAGAAGGACCTGGAAGTATTAGAAGACCTAGCGTTGAGCCCGTTGAGTTCTTTGTTGTATGACCTTGAGGAAGTCTGCTCTCTCTGAACTACAGTTACTTGATCATTTCTCACCTCATAAGCACTCAGGGAGAATATTGCATGCTTACCCAGCCCTCGGAGATGGAAGCATGCGGGATAGCTGTGCAAATGTGAATAGTGTCACTGGAAGACAGCCACATCGTGGAGACATACTTGGAAGGTTTAGAGCAGCCTAGCAGAGCAGTGATTAATTGTGCCAGAAAGAGCTGGCAACAGCCTCACTGAAGTGATGACAGCTTAGATGGGACCCCAAGAATGAGTAGAAAATAACCCCACTACGCCAAGACAGTGACCATAGAAAAGCAAAACACGTCAGCTCTAGGACTTAAGAGGCTCATATAAGCCAGCCAAGAAGCCAAGTTGGTGGCAGTGATTTGCACCCTGCGTTAGTGGTTTCTCACCAAGTCAATCTTCCATTACGGAATTTCACAGTCAAAGCAGCACCTATTTCTGAGATGCACTGATCCTTAGTATGAGGGTCAGTCTTCCAGTGGTGGACGAAGCCGGCTCATACCAGTTCACAGGGACTGTTTATTAAGTGTTCAGGAATTCTGCAAGCTAGTTCTTAAGCACAATAATTATTAAAAAAAAAAAAATACATAACATCACAAATTATATTAAAAGCAAAGGTAATAAATAATCAAAACTTACCACTTCCTAGTCATTTCACTGTTTTATCATCATCTTTGTTCTAGAGTTTGTTTAGGTCTCTTGTGTCTCTATGATGGAAATACTGCTATGATGGTGTCCTGCTGGCCCTCTCTTCCCAACTCTGGATGTGGTGACATCTAATCGATAGTATGGAGTCAGCTATGGTGGAAGTCTTTACACCACAGAAATAGGCAGATGCCGCAAGCTAAAGTCACTGTTCTTTGGAAAGCCAGTTGTTAAACATTCGCCACTACCCCACTGGTGGTATCCAATAAATACCTGGATGAAGAAAGAAAGTGTTTGGTAGCCCAACACCCACATCTCTTCAGACCTCTCTAGACAAAAACATGTGGCAGGAGACACATTTCCAAGAACCATCCATGGAACACACTCCCCCAGCCTCTGTTGTTCCACAGAAGACTTTATGTTGAACTGGGTTTTTCTTGACAACTGAAAGTCATGGTCAAATGGAAGGAGGATGGAAGTGTTTTTCTCCAGGACTCAATTTCTGAGCCAAATGCCTGTTTTGGCAAGAGCCTCTGTGGCCCACTGGGGTACAGGGAGTCAACTTAATCTTCTCCAGAATCCAAGGCAATCCACAGGAGCCCAGGCTAAAATTACATCTGCTCAGGCTTGCCGAGGTGGAGGTGACATGATGGCCAAATGGTGCTGATTTAATGTTGCCCAATTATCAGGAAATCCCTGAAGGGAGATAAATCAGAGGCAGCCGGCCTGCCTGTGGACAAGGGGCAGCAACCAGGGCAGCCCCCCAAAGGAAACCATCCCCAGAGGGCTGGTTATCGTCCAGACAGACTCAGAAGGCACATATGTCAGGGCGAGGCTGGAGAGGAGCCAACACCAGGAGATGCGCTCTGTTAGTAATTCTCTAGAAGGACAGAGTTCCAGCAAATAAGAAATCCAATTTTCCTCCATTAGAGAAAGCATCTCTCAGTACTGGCTGAATACAATTGATGGAATAAATCTTTCCCATTAGCGGAGAGAGAATTTTGCCTAAATATATTGGGAGACCTTCAGAACAGGAACGGAGAGTCTTTGCTGAGCCTCACCTGCTTAACTTGCTTGCCATGTAATTGCATTTAGACCAAGGGCCTCAGAAGGAAACCACTGACTGAATTAACATTAACCAGATTGTGTGTGGTGGCGGGGAGGGGAGGGGGCCGGGTGGGGGTCGGGCGCTCAGTGCATTGTGGGTAGTCATCCCTGCCTTCAGAAAGGACAAGCTCACGCCGGCGAGCCCAGCTGCTTACAAGCCTGGTGTTAATTGCTTTTCTCATCAAACAGAGAAAAGTTTATCACTCCAGGAAGCTAGAGATGTAGGTACCTAATAAAGCAGAGGCAGAGTTTAAGATCTTTTTTTTTTTTTAATGAACGCCCACAGGCCTCATCTCTAGCTCTTCCCCAGGTCAGAAAAAAAGCCTTCCGAACTGAGGTGAATGGAGAAGGTGGTTTGGACATCAGCGACTGCATCTCTGCCTAAGATTTGTCTTGTCCACGAGGGCTGTCTCCCCAGCGCGCTGATCCCTTAGGACCTTGATACCAGTGAGCATCTCCACATCCACCCGTTGGCAGTGGTGGGCAGACCAGTCTAGAGTTGGACCCAGAGCTGAGGCCTGGACTTCAGGGCTGGCTCTGCCCCTACCTCCCTGCATGTCTTGGAGCAAACACCATGACGTCTGTGGACCGAGTTTCCTCCTCTTCCACTAACTCAGTGATTTTCAAATTAGCCTTCCTCTGGCTTCTCCAAACAGTAAGACTCTGCAGAGCTGCCTTCAGGACATCCCAAGCAGAAAAGGGGGCCCCACCCCTGCTTCCTCCGGAGAGCTTGTTTTTAATGGTTTTCCACTTGGGGATCCTTATAAAATATCATCTGCTAAGAAGATACTGTTTCTGAAATATTTGAAAAACATCATTTTAGATGACCTATGATTGTTCCACTTACTTACTCAGTTCATTGTTTATGTTTGTTTAAACAATCCCCTCCCTGAAGAGGGACATGGCAACCCACTCCAATGTTCTGGCCTGGAGAATCCCAAGCCTGGTGGGCTACAGTCCATGGGGTCACAAAGAGTCAGACACGACTGAAGCGACTTAGCACACATACAAACAGTCACCTAGTACTAGTTAGGCATTTCCAGGTTCTCTAGAGAGAGAAAAAAAAAAAAGTAGACCTTGACTGTGGCCTTAAAAGAGCTGGTGATCCAGTGGAGAGGAGAAATGTGTACTGTGTGGTAGGGCATCAGGGGGTTTGTGCCAGGTTTTGGAAGAGACTGTGACTAGTTTTAATTAGGGGCATCAAGAAAGGCTTCAGGGAAGAGGTGTTGTTTGAAGCTGGGTCTTTAAGGATGAGAATGTGGGGAGAGGGTTGCAGGATGATGACATCTGAGGAAGATGGAGGAACATCACACAGACACAGAGGCTTTAAACGTTTGCCTGACAAGTTGGGGAAAAGCAGATGGCTTGTGGCCTGGAATATAGGAGAGTAGGAAGGTGGTATTGGGAGAGGTGCCAGGTTCCAGAACCCACTCCAAGGGGACCTCAGCTTTTGCCCTTCTCCTGTCTCCTGTGCCCAGTGAGAGGAAGTGCCCTCCATCCTGGTCACTTTCTTCAGTGTCTGCTTCTAGTACGTATGCCATACATACTGCCATGTATGGAGTTGCTCTGAACATGGATGAAGAACAGAAAGTCAAAGAGCTGTGACCAAGCCAGGATTTGAACCCAAGTCACACGACTCCAAATTCATATGCAGAACTGTACTGCAGGGCTTCGCTGGTGGCTCAGGTGGTAAAAGAAACTGCCTGCAATGTGGGAGACCCAGATTCTATCCCTGGGTCGAGAATATCCCCTGGAGAAGAAAATGGTAACCCACTCTAGTATTCTTACCTGGAAAAATCCATGGACAGAGGAGTCTGGCAGGCTACAGTCCATGGGGTCGCAAAGAGTTGTACACGACTGAGCATTCATGCAACACAGACAACTGTACTGCATGGTCCCCTTGGGTCAGTTTCGTCTCCTTACAGCATTGTACAGTCTCCGTAGAGGATAACCTGGATGTGAGACATCAGAAAATTTTTCTTTAGAATTATTTCTCTAAATAATTCTTTAGAGAACAGTTTGATGACTTAGTAGGTTAGTGCAAAAGTAGTTGTGGTTTTACATTGTTGAACTTTGCCATTTGATATTAGGATACATTCTGAAAAGAATGTGGCTTGTTATATATCATTTTAATGCATATTCTTCACTTTATTATTTTGCTAGTGACTTATTAATTGCTGCTTATTTTAACTTATTTTATACTATAGAAATGATGTTAGACAAAAAGCAAATTCAAGCAATTTTTTTAATTCGAGTTCAAAATGGGTCATAAAGTAGCAGAGACAACTCACAACATCAATCATGAATTTGGCCCAGGAACTGCTAACAAATGTACAGGGCAGTGGTGGTTCAAAAAGTTTTGCAAAGGAGACAAGAGCCTTGAAGATGAGCACAGTGGTCGACCATTAGAAGTTGACCAGTTGAGAGCATCATCAAAGCTGATCCTCTTACAACTATGTGAGAAGTTGCAAAGAACTCAACATTGACCATTTTATGGTCATTCAGCGTTGGAAGCAAATTGGAAAGGTGAAAAAGCTCCATCAGTGGGTGCCTCGTGAGCTACTGCAAATAAAAAAAAAAAAAATCGTTGTTTTGAAGGGTCATCTTCTTTTATTCTACACAGCAGTGAACCATCTCTCGATCAGAGTATGACGTACGATGAAAAGTGGATTTTATACGACAACCAGTGATGACCAGCTCAGTGATTAGACCAAGAAGAAGCTTCAAAGCACTTCCCAAAGCATGACTTATACCAAAGAAAAAAAGGTCCTGGTCATTGTTTGGTGGTCTGCTGCTGGTCTGTCTGCTTCACTAGAGCTTTCTGAATCCCAGCAAAACCATTACATCTGAGAAGTATGCTCTGTGAACCGATGAGATGCACCGAAAACTGCAATGCCTGTAGCCAGCATTGATCAACTAAAAGGACCCAATTCTCCATGATAATAGCTGACCACACATCGCACAACTGTCATTTCAAAAGTTGAACATATTGGGCTATGAAGTTTCGCATCATCCACCATATTCACCAGATCTGTCGCCAACCAACTATCACTTCTTCAGGCATCTTGACAACTTTTTGCAGGGAAAACACTTCCACAATCAATAGGAGACAGAAAATGCTTTCCAATATTTCATCAAATCCCAAAGCACAGATTTTTACACTACAGGAATAAACAAACTTATTTCTCGTTAGCAAAAATGTGTTCATTGTAATGGTTCCTATGTTGATTAATAAAGATGTATTTGAGCCTAGTTCTAATGATTTAAAATTCACAGTCGGAGGCCACATTAACTTTTGTACTAATCTAAAAAGATTAAGGCAGTAAATAAAAAAGTAGTGCGCATCTTGAGTGGATACCATGAGCCCCTGGGTGCCAAGCTATATCTGAGTGACCTGCCTTCTGTCTTCTTACCTGCTAGCCAGGGTTCTAGCATCATAAGTAGGTCATGTTATTCTCTCTCTTCTACCCACAGGCATGCATGTGTCATTCGTGGTCAAGTCATGACATCGGATGGGACCCCACTGGTTGGTGTGAATATCAGTTTTGTCAATAACCCTCTCTTTGGATACACGATCAGCAGGCAGGATGGCAGGTAAGAGGACTTTTGGCAACCAGAGCTAGTAAAGACTCTGTGCTCATGGTCTTGCCAATGTAGCTGCTGCTGGAATGACATCGTGCAGAGAGGATGGGATCTGGAGTCAGAGGACCTGATCCACGTGCTTAACCCTCCCAACTCTCTTGCTGTGAGTGAGATCTTATAGCTGACTCTGTCCTGAGTCCTCTTGGCTCTAAAGTAAGCAGTTTTTTCTTATTTGGTTCTCAGAGTAAGCACTAGGTACCTTATATATATTTTCCTGTCTCATAGTTTATGATATAAAATACTGTCACATGGACCATTTTCTATAGACCAGACAGCTCCTAAAGTCTTAGCATTCCTGCTGCATGGTTTCCATCTGCAACCCCCTAGGCCTGTGGAAGCCGCTGATTGATAACTGAACTCTGACCTTCAGATCCCTGTGAGGACTTTTAGTTTACCAGTCTGAATGAAGTCAAGTCTCTCTAATCACTCTAGCTCCCCCATTTGCTGGCCATGTGTTCTTGGACCCGTCTCCAAGCCTCTCTTGGCCTCATGTTCTTCATCTAAGTGGTCCCTAATATCATCAGTCTTACCCAGTGGCACAGTACGTATTCGATTCTTTGATAGAAAAACGCCATGCAGATACTAGGTGTTTAATAAATCTTAGTTCCCTGCCCCACTCTGGTTCACCCTGTATCTTCAGGGTCTAACACATAGTAAGTATACAATAAATATTAGCTATTTATTAAAATTACAAATTGAGAAGGTGATGATTCCAGTGCAAGCCATAAGACTATTTCAGAGAGAAGGGGAGGAAAGTGGGATATTTAGGCTGTCAGTGGTGACAAGTCCTCTATTTTTAATAAAATCAGGTGGTGGCAGTCCATCTGGCTAAGTGTGGGCCCATAAGGTTGATTTTCACTCTGTGTTGGAAATTGTGCTCCAGCCTGATTGATTTTAGCGCCTCTTTAATCCAATCTCAGATGTGAATGTGTCCTGGCCGAGGTGATAATGAAGTAGAGGCTCATCAGTTTGTAGACATGTGTGCCTCTTAGATGGGACTGGCATGCTCAGCATGAGGGGCCCACTTCCCCCTCCTCCCCCTCCCTGTGAATGGAAGAAGTTGGTGGCCAGTCCCCAGGGGCCATCTTCCCTGGGCCAGGCCACTGATCCCTAGAAGCACCTCAGTATAGACTCACGCTGCAGCACAGAGAAGTCTCCTCGCTCCTGTTTTTACCACCTTCCACCTTTGGGCTGCCTGCTTTATGGAAATGGCAGATGTGAGCATTGCAGGCAACAGGTATCCTGACTACATTATTACCTGCTGTGAAACAGTCATCAAAAAGGAGTCATGGGGACTGCTTTTTTTTTTTTTTTTTTGCCATAAAACTTGTCCAGGAATCTTCCCGAGTGGTCTAGTGCTTCCACTACGTGGCAGGGGTTCAATCCCTGGTCAGGGAACTAAGATCCTGTATGCTACACAGCATGGCCAAAACTTTTTTAATTAAAAAAAAAAACTTGTCCATCATTCTTGTGAGATAGCAAATCGTCCATCCTCGGCTCACTGTGCTTGGTTAGGATGGGTCCATAAGACACACCAGAGTCAACTAAGTTTGGTGGGCCTTGGGCAGTGCCCACTTAGCACCTCCAGGCTTTGATTCCTCCTGCTGTGCTGTCCCTGCAATCTCTTCATGAGAGCAAGGTCGTCCTGGGTGGTAAGTGTCAGTCATATTTCCTGCACCAGGCAACTAAATCACACCAGAGTGGCCAGACTCTGCCATAACCTAGAGCTTGAGTTTCAGAACAGTTCTTACCAGGGCATCTATGGGGCTTACATTTTCTTCCCATCTCAGACACTGCATAATGCGTGGGAAATTCATTGTTTATTCTCTAAGCATTACTTATACTCTGAAGAGCCCTGTTTGTTATATGTGAATGGGGAGCATGTTGCCAATTTCCCTCCCGTTTGTTCCTGACTCACCTTGTCTGTTACCTCTCACACCCAGGAGAAACTGAAAGGCTAGAGACACAGCCTGGAGATAATAGTATATGCAAGTCCAGGCACCAGGCCCAATTCATCTTTGTATTCCTCACTTATGCTGCAGGCACTTTGCCTTTACTCAGATCCCCATCCCCCTCATACTTACACACACACCCTCACACTTAGACACACACACCCTCACACTTAGACACACACACACCCCCTCACACTTACACACACATACACGCACATCATGCTGAAATCCCAGACCTCAGGTCGTAAGAAGATTTCACAAACAGAAGACAGTAGCAGGGAAGCTAGCCAAATAGATCACTAGAAAGATGGAAAATAGAAGTCATGAAGAAAAATTTTAGAGGAATTAGCAGACAAGAGAAGCAGCTCCAACTCATTGAAGCACAAAGCCCAGGGAATGGAGCCCAGCGCTTTCCTCATCCATTATCTCATCTATCTAATTAATAACTCTGCCAAGTAATAGTTATCACCAACTTCATCTCACATGAGGAGATTGAGGCTCTGACAGGTGATGTAAGTTACTTATGGGCTAAGTAGCAGTGCTCTGACCAGCCGTCACTAAGTTTGGGCTTCATGTGAGAAGCAGGTCTTCCCTTTGAGGTCAGAATCACACCCCTGTCCGCAGCAAGGTTTCCCTTCGGATGAGCGCGCCTGGCTCTTGGCAGCAGCTACCCCCAGCTGGCTCATGGCCTTGAGAAAGTGTCTTGTCATTTTGTCTTCATTCCCTCCCCACACTCATCCTCGTGTGAAGGGAGCTTGTAAGTCAGGCCACAGTTCTGCTTGACAGTTAAAAATGTCCCGTCACGCTGCTCACCTGGAACTACCACAACGTTGTTAATCGACTGTACCCCCAATACAAAATGTTTTTGGTGTTAAAAAAAAATGTCCTGTCAAAGTACAAATGCTGCCATTTCTGTGACATAAAACTTGTTCCCTGGGTGTTTTCCCCAAACAAAGCCAACACCTAAACTCATAGCTGAAAGTAAACACCTTCCCTGGTTTTTCTCTATCATCATGTATCAAAGGATGGTGGTACCCAACTTCCTCTACACAGAGGTTACGTGAACCTAGAAGGGGCTTAGTAAAGAGCAGGAAAAACGGATAAAAAGGTTTAGCATAACACAGAATAGTCAGGCTTTGGAACTTGGGAACCCAAATCCGAGGGCATCATCTACCAAGAACCAGATTTGATGCTAGTTCAGTGCAAAACCCATGCAGCTTCTAGAAGAGGGAAGAGCAAACTGGAGCAATGAGGCTAATCCTGCCAGGTGCGTTTATCTGGGATGAAAATGAGGTCCTGGGGTAGGGTCTCAAAACCCAGCTGTACAGGTGAACATTGGATTGACTTAGGGTAATAGCCAAAGGAGGCAAGAACTTAGGGTGTTCAGTGTACAGTCAGTTCAGAAGAAATTGACAGTGTCGCTCATACATTCGTTCTATAAACTATTCCTATAACCATGAAACACTGGGCTGAGTTTGGAGAGACTGAGGGACATCGGTGTCCCTGGGTCTGGCAGTGAATGTGGGATTCCAGTGCCTGGTGATGTGGACTCTTAGGAGGAGTGTACGTGGTGCAGAGGGGACCCGGGGAGGAGACTGGAATCCTGAGTGTGCCAGGAGTCAGCAGAAGCCCTCCATCCAAAAGAGCAAGATGAGGACAGGCCTTGGAAATGCATCCTGAGAGCAAGAGCTGAAGGGCTCTGTCCAAAGAGACATCAGAGCCAGGAGGTGGCAGGTGGACAGGATCAACGTTTCCAAGTCCTAGAGGACTGTCCAAGGCAGAGGCAGACTAGTTTGCAGTCACCCCTGCAAGAAGAACAAGGCCTAGTGGCTAAGGCGCTGTAAGGAGAGGGAGCCAGGCTCACTCTGCTCCTTCCCTCCCCCCGAAAAGTCTCCTAACAGCCAGAACTAACCAGAGACAAGACAGTCCTCCTGGGGGCAGAGTGTCTCATCACTGGAAGTTTGGCTTCTTGGAGGTGATTCTGTAGAAGGAAGTACAGCATCAGTTTCAGAGAGAGGCTAGGTCACATGGCAGTGAAGTTCGCTTCCAGTGAGTCAGCTGTTACTTGATTTTGAACTTTGTGTTTTGATGGGGGTGGGTCTGAATTAATCTTGTTGCACATTGAACGTGAGGTCTCAAGAAGCAGCCACACACACTCAGATGCCGCCTGCAGAACTAAGGGCGTGTCTGGGCTTACCGCTGGGCCTCCTTTGCCATCTTCTCTAACGTGAGCTCACCTGGTCTCTGACCACAAAGCTGCAGAGCCCCCAGCTCAGACACTTTTTGAGGCTATGTCAGAAACACAGGGTACAAATGGGAACTCGGTTTCCTGGGATTTAAAAAAAAAAAAGCTCCATGCCAAGGCTTGAATAGGCAAGTACCCTACCAGGTTTGTCTGCAGGTGATGGGAATTAAGATGCTTGGGCCAAAAGCAGAGCTGCCAACAAGTGCCCAGCCATCTCTAAGGGGCGATGAACAAGGGCTGGGTGATCATCTCTCAATGATACCGCCACAGAAATCTCATCTCATCTCAGAGTTTGGGACCCCATTTTCTGGTTCCCCTTTCACTTAAGTTATGGTGATTCTAAATACACCCTTCTCTAAACTTAATTCACTGTTTTGTAACTCCAGAAGCCTTGTTGAGTATCATAATCAGAGTTAGTATTACTATTGTTATTGTTGTTTAGTTGCTCAGTCGTGTCCAACTCCTTTTGTGACTCCATGAACCTGTAGCCTGCCAGGCTCCTCCATCAGTGGGATTTCCCAGGCAAGAATACTGGGGTAAGTTGCCATGATCTCCTCCAAGGGGTCTTCCTGACCCAGGGATCGAACCTGGGTCTCCTGCATTGGCAGGTAGATTCTTTACCACTGAGCCACCAGGGAAGCCCTAAAATTACAGAGGAGTCACAGAATCTTAATGACTTAATAAGAATTTATTGGAACCTTTGCCTTTTACAGATGAGACAGTTGCGAATTAGAGAGGCTAAATGACTTACCCAAGATCACACAGTAGCCCATGGCAGAGCCAGGACTAAGCTTAGGGTTCCTAACACCAGGGCGCTCTATCTGAGAAATTTTCCCTGGGCTTCAGCTCTAAGAGGCCCTAAGAACCAGGAACACCACAGCAGAGGCTCATCAGCAGTCCTGTGTCCTGGAAAACGGTAGTAGGTTATTATTTGGTCTTGGCAAATTCTCTTTGGTGAATCACTTTCAAATCAACAATGCCTTCCGGGATCTGGGTCACTGTGCGTGACTGCGGTCAGGTCTTTGAGGTGTTAGGGCCTCCCTCAGCAGGTGCTCAGACCCTTTGGTGTAATTTTTCCTCCTTTCTCTGCCTCTCTCCTCCTTTGGCTGCCGCTCCTCTCCTTCGCACCCTCCCCTCCCAAACAGCTTTGACCTGGTCACCAACGGCGGCGTCTCCATCATCCTGCGGTTCGAGCGGGCCCCCTTCATTGCACAAGAGCACACCCTCTGGCTGCCTTGGGATCGCTTCTTTGTCATGGAGACCATCGTCATGCGGCATGAGGAGAATGAGATCCCCAGCTGTGACCTGAGCAGCTTCGCCCGCCCCAACCCTGTCGTGTCTCCTTCCCCGCTGACGTCCTTCGCCAGCTCCTGTGCAGAGAAGGGCCCCATTGTCCCGGAAATCCAGGTACACCCGGGTTTCTGAGCTGCATTTCTCCATGCTTTTCTCTCATTTAGGGGGTGGGGGAGGATCTCAGAGGCAGAAGACTAAGAGAGCCATCAGCCCACAACCCGGAACCCAGTGGCCAAGACCCCACAGTGGGGTGGTGTCGGGCTATGACGACCACCCCCTTACGCATTTAATACACATGAGCCCTTTAAAAGTGCCTGGCATCCTCCAACATATAACAAATGCCACTCCCTCTCCACTCTGCCATCCACTTCTCTTCTACGTCGCCTTTCCCCAACTTCCAGTGTCTCCCCTCTCTCATTATTTCTGTTAAAAATAGCGATGATAATTTCCACCAAGAGGAGTGAGACAGGAGGTCCCAAATGTTCGCATCACACTGAAGCTTAAATGAGAAAACGTGTATGAGGTGCCTCATACAATATCTGGCACCTACTAAGTACTCAACGGATTTTCACCAGGATTATTATGAAGATTATTTTAAACGCTCCGCCTTCAGGCCAATTAATGAGTGCTGTGGCTCAAATCCATGCACGTAAGTGCTTTACTCCATGATCATTAAAAGGAAGTAATTTGGAAAAATGCATTTTAATCTGATAGAAATCAAGACAGATTCTTTGCCTCACATAGCTGTGTGGAGTTGAATTTCTTTTGCCATCCAGGCCCGGTTTCTCATGGCAGAAAGGAAGGCTGGGGAGGACGAGGGATAACAGTGCAAAAGCTGGGGGAGAAGCCCCAGCCGTCCAGCCGGCCTAACGAGAGCTCTGGCGACCGGCAGCTTAATGATCTCCGGTATCGGGGCAGTGCGGAGTTTGGACGTGTTTGTGTGTGTATTTCTTGCCTGGCTAAGCAGGCACATTTCTCTGCTGCGCCCTGGTGAGTGGCTTTAGATGCAGCCCAAATGTAGGAAATGCAGCCATTTGGGAATTCTCCTTGCACCCTCGGGTTGAAACCTCACTCCTTTTCAGAGATGCAGCGCCTGTCTCCTGCCTCCACCACCAGGCTGACCCTTCTTAGGAGATGGTTGTTGGGGGAGACGGAGCTTGCTGGAGAGGAGTAGTTTGTTACTCAGCCCTGGTTTGGGTCCAGCAAGACAGCTTCCCAGGAGCAGGGACTTTGGGACAAATGAGGTGAAGGGTCCCCTCCTCTGCAGTGCTCCCTGGGCCGAATGTCTACAAGCCTGGCGGGGTTATAAACCTTGCTTATTATCAGATATCATGAAATACCTGATACCTGGGTTTCCCCAGTCCTGTCATTGGCTAGCCTTTGCAAGCACAGGGAGATGTGTATTTTAAAGGGTATGTTAAGGAAAGTATTAATGAATATGTATGAGCACATCAGGATGGCACTTGAGCCCTGCTTTGCCTAGAACTTGTGAGCCGGAGCTGGGGAAGATTGCTGTCATACAGGCTCCATCCCGGAAAGATCATGTGTTCAGGAGAATGGAGCACCAGTGAGAATTTATTCCCGTCTATGACATGGACAGAAAGGAGGAGGCCTTTCTTTGTGAAGGCCCAGTTCCCCCAGGAACACGAGAGCAAAATAATCACTGTCCTTTTAATGGATACGTTAGCCTCAATTGATTTGACGTCCCTTTCTTGAAACAGAGCCCAGAGCATCAAGCCGATAAAAGTTCTCCCCTTCAGCCACGTGCCTCGGCATCTTGGCATTTCATTTCAGCGTCCTGTCTTGGAGCCGAGCCCTTTGCACCAGGAGGTGAAGCACTGCCTCCCCCACCAGGCTGCTCCTCTGGCACAGCCTTGGTGCACGCAGGCTCCAAGCAGCCTGTCTGCCCTCTTTCTGCTGGTGAGGTGGGGCCATTCGCTCCTGGTCCCTGGCAGCCTGTACTGCCAGCCCCACCTAATGGTTCCATCAACATCTTGTAGCCTCTGTTTACCCTCCTGAAGAGGAAAGTCACTTGTAACAGATCTTACCTTAGGAAGGTTTTGAGAGAGTAGCAGTTCTTCTAGTTGAGACAACTCTCCACATTGATCCCAGGGCAAGGTCTGTCTTCACAATGCCCCCTGCTTCCAGCAGCAGCAGCCACAACAGCCATAGTACCATCATCCTGCTTAGAAACATTTACTGGGTATTCGTTATGTGCTGGGCAGTTTATATACGTGACCTTCTCTGGTCCGCAAAATAACCCAGTGAGGAAACTGCAATGCAGAGGTTCCATGGGTCTTCTGGGATGACACAGCAGGTGAACGAGAGATGACGTTAAGATAAGAATTTTTTACACGCGTTATCTTATCTGCTCACTAATGCAGTGAGTTGAACATCGCCATCCCTGTTGAAAGGAGGAAGAACCAGAGGCTCAACGCCCCGGACACCAGGCCTCTGACTCTTGTCTTCCTCCCCGACTCCCTGCTCCCTCCTCCTGCCGCTCCTCTTTTCAGTCTGCTTTCTCCTCCTTCCCCTTCCCCTTCTTCCTTCTCCTCTGCCCCTCCAACACCCGGAGTCCGTGGGGCTGTGGCCGCCTCCCCTCTGCCAGTGATTCCGTGACCGTCACCCACTGTGATCTGTCTCTCCAGGCTTTGCAGGAGGAAATCGCCATCTCCGGCTGCAAGATGAGGTTGAGCTACCTGAGCAGCCGGACCCCCGGCTACAAATCCGTCCTGAGGATCAGCCTCACCCACCCCACCATCCCCTTCAACCTCATGAAGGTCCACCTCATGGTGGCAGTTGAGGGCCGCCTCTTCAGGAAGTGGTTTGCCGCCGCCCCAGACCTGTCCTATTACTTCATCTGGGACAAGACGGACGTCTACAACCAGAAGGTGTTCGGGCTCTCAGAAGCCTTCGGTAAGCCTCCCCACCGCAGGGCCCAGCGCCGTCCTCAGGAGACAGGAAGGTTTGGGGGAACAGGGCCCTTGGTCCTCTTTCCTTGTTTGATCCTTGCTCCAGTTTCATTCCCTTTCTAGATTCGGCAAAGGCAGAGTGAAGAGGCAGAGAAGAAGTAACGTAAAAAGAAAGGAGAGGAAGGCAGAAGGAAGCGAGGCAGGCAGGCAAGAAGAGGGTCTGTTGAGCGTCTGCCCCAGGGGGTGAACTCTCTGTACGTGGATATCTCAGTTAATCCTCACAGCCGCCCTGTGAGTCAGAAAGTGTCCTCCTATTCTGCACGAGGAAGCTGAGGCCCAGAGAAGTGAGGGGACTTCCCAGGGAAGCCGCACAGAGAAGGAGCTGGGCCAGATTTTCCCCAGAGCTCCCCCACAGTTTTGCATTCCGCCCCCTCCCCACTGGGCACACTGGGAGCCAAGATGCCGTCCCTCGCTGTTCACAGTCCCTTCTGGAAACCAAATTGCTTCTGTGGTCTCTTCAGAAACAATGAAGCCTTGCCACCTCTTTCAGGAGATGTGAGAGCACTGAGTGCTCTCCAGCCCGTCAAGGTCTCTCTGCACAGACATTGGGGCTGAGGCTTGCTTTCCTGAGATGACTGGGGACCACGAAAAAGCAGAGAATGGCTCCTTGCGGAGCTCAGGGTCACAGGAAGGAGACCACAGGAGCACGTTCTGGCACATTCCATCCTGCCATGGGGAGCCAGCAGTCTCTCCTGGCACCTAAAGGAAGCTCTAAAGAGCCTCCCGAGTGTTAATTGCCGTCTTGAGCATGTGCAGGGTATTGACCCCTGGAAAGCAGTATCTGCCTAGAAAGATACTTGGAAGAAACAGCATTCCTGTCTCTGCCAGTCCCTTTCCATAGGGCGGTCACTGGGCTTTTCACTAACCCAGCCTTGGGGAGCCCTCCATGGTTAGCCTGCCCTCCAGTAATCCCCTAAGGAGGCCTGGACCCATGAAACAGAAGTGAAACCGGAGATTTTCAAGTTTTAAGACCTCAAAGCAACTTCCAGCTTTCAGAGTACCCTAAAGGAGCTCCTTTTCCATGTATTCATTATCAGTGATTTTGGATTTTTTTCCCTTTGTTCAAGTATTTCCATGTTCATCAATAAAAATGTGATAAATGGGCCAAAAAATAGAAATAAAGTTATCCATAGTCCTATAAGCAAATAAAACTACTTCTTAACATTAAAATTTATTTTCTTTTTTCATGTATAGTGTTTTTAACATAGATTTAGTACCATATATAACCAGTTCTTTAACTCAGCCTTAAGCACTTTACATGTCACCCATGATCTTCATAACCACAGTTTCCTGTGGCTGCATATTCCTCGAGTGGATGCACTTGGTTTGCTCAACTTCTCATCCCCTTTCAACCTTTAGTGAATAACACTGCATGAAGATTTTAGTACCTAAAGTACTTTCCATACTAAAAACCATTTCCCTGAAATCAGTTGACATGGATCCTTAAAGTATTTAGAACTTTTGTTTAACATTCCCTAATGATGTACCAAGGTCTTACCCTGTGGCTCAGATGGTAGAGTCTGCCTGTAGTGCAGGAGACGTGGGTTCATTCCCTAGGTTGGGAAGATCCCCTGGAAGAGGGAATGGCTACCCACTCCAGTATTCTTGTCTGGAGAATTCCTCAGACAGAGGACCCTGGCGGGCTAGAGTCCATGGGGTCGTGGAGTCAGACATGCTGAGCGACTAACACTTTCACTTCACAGTGATATACCATTGCTACCCAAAAAAGGATGTTCAGGCTCAGCCTCCCGGGTTAGTGTTGCAGATAGATCTCGTTGCCACTTAGGAATCTGATCCTTCTTTCTTTTCAAAACAAGCAGGGGCCTTGCAAGCAGATCTAAAGCCAAAGAAGAGGCTTTGCTCACGTGTGCATTTTGTACCTTTTTTTCCCTACAGTTTCCGTGGGTTATGAGTATGAATCCTGCCCAGATCTGATCCTGTGGGAGAAAAGAACAGCAGTGCTGCAGGGCTATGAAATCGATGCTTCCAAGCTGGGAGGATGGAGCCTGGACAAGCACCATGCCCTAAACATCCAAAGCGGTGAGTGGATTAGTAGAATTCCAGGAGCCAAGCCATGGTGTGAGTCTTGTCTCATGTGCTTTGTTCACTGTGAGGCAAAAACACACATTCACACACTCTTCAAATTCCATAGGCTCATGTGTGATCCATTGGTCAGAAGGGTTAATACAAATCCACCTTGGCAACCTGCTCTGTACTCGTCACTGCTGGGCACCGGGGATACAGATGTGAAGGGCTTCAAGGGCTTACACTCTAGGCAAGACAAATACTTCTCAGGCAATTTTCACACCATGCCATGGATGGTGCCATCACAGAGGGAAGCTGGGAACACTGTGGGGGCACAGAAGAGAAGCCCCTGACTCAGACAACTTCAGCAGGTTGTCTCTTTGGAGAGAACTTCCAGAGTCTCCAGGGGTGTACAGCATTAGCCGTGTATATCAAGCAGAAAGAACATTCTGGAAAGACAGCACAGTCCATGCCAAAGCACTGAAGCCTGAAAGAGGAGTGATTGGAGAGAAAAGATCATTGTGCTTTGAGCAAAGGGTGAAATGAAGGAAGTAGCAAAAGCCGGAGTCGGGGGCCTGAGCAGCTGGAGTCCCAGAAAGGCAGATTAGGACTTTCGACTCCACCCAGAGGCAAATCTCAAGCCTCGGAAGGGTTTAAAGCATGGAGTGACACTGTCAGATCTGTATTTTAAAGGTTATTTATTTATTTCCTTTTAGTTGTAGTAGGTCTGAGTTGCTGCCTGCAGACTGTCTCTAGTTATGACGAGCTGGGGCTATTCTTTGTTACCATGCGCGGGTTTCTCATTACGGTGGCTTCTTTTGTTGCAGAGCACAGGCTCTAGGCTCACGGGCTCAGTAGTTTTGGAGCATGGATTTAGTTGCCTCGCAGCATGTGGGATCCTCCCAGACCAAGGATTGAACCCTGTGTCCCCTGCACTGGCAGACGGACACTTAACTGTTGGTCCACCAGGGAAATCCCAGATCTGTATGTTAGATAGTTCCCTGGGACTGTGTTTCAAGATTGGACAAGTAAATATGGTGATGATGTCAGATTTCTCCTACCTAATCTGTAGATGCAAGAATGCCCATCAAAGCCACTGCGTTTGCGGGGCAGGGATTGACAAACTAATTCTGAAGTCTGTAATAAAATAAAGATTTACAAATAGCTGTGGCACTCTTTAAGAACAAAAAAGAGGCACTTGCCAGATGTTAAGCTATCTTAGGAAAACCATAATACCTAAAATTGTGGTGCTGTCACAGGAACAGATAAATAGATTCCATAGGATGGAACAAGGCGTCCAGAAGCTGACCTGTGAGTAGTAGTTAGGACTCGGCTTTGTCATGAGTGTCAGAAAAGCCGAAATAACTGCAAACAAAAGTCTGGAGGTGAATGGAGTCCAGGGCTAGTTTAGACCGAGTCTCCTTCATACATTTCTGTGAACTTCTCTCGGGATCTCCTCCATGTCAGGTTCCGTGTTAGGCACTGAGATACAGAGGGGGAAAGACATTGTCTCCGCACCTGAAATGGTAAAGAGAGAACAGATAAGTGCAATAAAGAATTCTGTGCTGTGCCATTCACACCGAGGCAAGATCCTCCACCTACAAAAAGTCACTACTCGCTGAAGCATACAATGATGCTTACCTTTTTAGTAATAAACTATTTTTTTAAAATAAGGTATGTAACTTCGGGTTTTTTAAGACAAAAAGCTATTGCACACTTTAAAAAAACAGTTCTGTGCTGTGATGGAGACACAAAATTGGCACGTGCGGTGTGTACAGTTTATTTGAGAGGCAGTGAAGCTGAATGGTTCAGAGCCGGGACTCAGCAGTGCTTCTCCTGTCATCTGTGTGATGTCAATACATGATGTCAGGGGTCCCCTGTCAATACCGGGAGGGTAATAGCACCCATCTTACAGCCTTGTCATGGGAATTCTATCAGCAAAGCAGCGGGTCCTGTCCAGGACGGCCTGGGTTTCCTTATGGGGTGAGGCAGCCTTGGGAACTGGGTCTGGAAGTGGTAGGCAGGGATCTGGCATCCCTTGCAAAACCAGGGCGACACTGCGGGCGTGGGGAGAGCCGCCCCCAGCCCCATCAGTGACTCCGCTCCTCTGCCCTCGTCCCAGGCATCCTGCACAAGGGAAACGGGGAGAACCAGTTTGTGTCTCAGCAGCCGCCTGTCATCGGGAGCATCATGGGCAATGGGCGCCGAAGGAGCATTTCCTGTCCCAGCTGCAACGGCCTCGCCGACGGCAACAAGCTCCTGGCCCCCGTGGCCCTCACGTGCGGCGCCGACGGCAGCCTCTACGTGGGAGATTTCAACTACATCCGAAGGATCTTCCCCTCTGGGAACGTCACCAACATCCTGGAGCTGAGGTATGTTCGGTGAGGCCTCCCCTGCGGTTCCTAGCATGTCCCTTTGCCATGCTACGGGCCCACCTGGCAGGACCCACTGGCCCAAGAAGGGGACAGGACCGAGCCTCCCCGGTCACTTCCCAGAGGCTGACCTGTGAGCTGGAGGCTCTGAGGCAGCCAACGCCGCTCTTCACAGGGCACGGAGATGCAAACAAACCACCCTGCGGATGGGGAGACACCCTTGCTATCCAGATGATGGAGAAGGTGGCCAGTCACCGAGTTAGACTCCTTGGAAGCCCTTCAATCTTCTTCCTGCTTCCTGGCACCAAAGCCATTGAAATGCATCACATGAGTCTTTTTAAAAAGACAAGGGATGGTATCACGAACTAGGCCCCAGTGCCAATGTTACCAAGCCTGGTCCTGTTACTTAACTGGCATTGGGAGTTAGCTGCCCAGTCCTGAGAGAAGGGCCATGGGCTGCTCCTCGGGTGTATATATGCGACAGAGCCAGCTGTCACCTTTCCCTGTCCCCATCCTGACCATGAGGGATGGAGCACGGGCACTCTCCCAGCACAGGGAGGGGCCTGATGTGTTGGACATCTCCACACCCCCTCAAACGAGATACTTCAGGAGCAGGGCACTGTCGCAGGGTGGGTTCTAGGATTCCAGGGGAACTGTGGTTAAAGATGGGGGAGCCCCACCCTCCCTTTCAGGAGAAACTGTACCAGGTTTCTCATGTCTGTTTTAGAGAGTGAACTCTGCCCATCTCTTGGGCGGGAGTCCATGTGAGCAGGATGGGCCCTTGAGCTGGGAAGTAACCAGGGGAAAAGGAAACTCTCTCTTGCAGAGTCTCCTCTATTTGCCTGGTGTTAATATGACCACTGTGCAAGATTATTTTGCTGTTATTATTTGCTATTATTTACTATTAATTATTACTATTGCCCTTGACAAATAAGATAAAGGATACTCAGGGAATTTAAGGAACCTGCCCAGGGTCCAGCTTGGCAGACCCAAACCCAGAGGGCCACCACACAGCTCTGACTCGCCAAAGCATCGTCACGGGGCCCAGTGGGGGCCACCTGGGCTGAACGCCGTGTTTACTTATTCCCGGAGGTGAGTGCCCGCTGAGAACCCCTCTCTGCAGGGCACACGGGAAAGGAGGGGAAGGCTGGCCGGCTGGCCCCAGCCATCACAGCCCTGCAGATGAGAGCGCTGTGTTCACCCACCCCACCCACAGCAGAACAAAGGAAGGGGACGGTCTTTGGCCATAAAAAAAAAAAAAAAGCAGAAGCTCACATTCTGTGGACTCATAAGAAATCAGACATCAGGTGGAATGAGAGAGAACCAAGCCGTTGACAGGAGAGTCTCTGCCCACTTTTTTTTCTCTCTTTTATGAGTTTGACCAGCATAGATACCTGCCAGGGAAACGGGAACCCTTGAGTGTATTTGCTTTAGTTGACTAACTGCTCATATTGTCTTTCTCTTTCCTGTGCATTAGTGGAGAGAGAGCCATAGGCTAGGGGTCAGCTCACCTTGGCGGAGGAACTAAAACTGGACCACTTACCCTCTCTGGACTTCCATTTTCACATCTTTTAGAGACCCCACTTTCCCTGTCTCCCTGCCATGGTTGTAGAGAGATCATGGAAGATAGTCTGTAAGGAAGGGAGGAGGAAATTGCATTGGGGGAAAAATAATTTATTGATAGGTTATCATCTCAGTATATTTCCTTCCCGTCCTCTTTCCCAGGCCTGTTTCTCTGTGTCCCCTTATCCCCTGTAAGTGGAATGTAGCTCCAATTCTCTGTTCTATTAGGAGGAGGATCGTGGTGGGCCCCGCAGGTCCCAGTCACTCTCGGTAGGGCAGCGTGCACACAAACAGAGACACAGCAGTGGGCGTATCTCTGAGAGCACATCTCTGGGCAGGGGAGGAATCGACCGTGCCAACCTCTGTCTTAGCCCTGGTGCAAGCAGCCACCCGGGTCAAGCGCATCCGCTTCTGCTAGAGTCAGCAGTGTCGGTGCAGGTGAAACCATGCCGCCTCCGTGATATGTAGCTGCTTATAAGTGAGCTCACTGACAAGTAATATCCAATATGAAATATATCAGTGTCAGAGCTGCTAAGTCTTTATTTATTACAGTATTGTACAGAACCATTGCTGTCAAGTTTTCGGGCTGCTAATAATGCTTCTAACCCTGTTGCTAACACTTTATTCTTTCTTCTATTCCCTGCTCTCCTGTCTTCTGTCAGAAATAAAGATTTCAGACATAGGTAAGCCAACCAGTGGAGAATTTCCTGTCTCTCCCTGCCTTGTTGCATGCTGTATGGTAAGCTGCATGTGTCAATTTCAGATCGCTCAGTGGCAAATGACTCCTCTGTGATTGGATCCGATTGGGGGTGCCTCGGCTACAGTGAAAGAAAGTCATTAATAGTGGTGAAGGCGGGTAGGGAGAGCCTGAGCGCCTTTCATCTCTGGCGCAGCGCAGCATTTATTTTGGTAGTTCGTGGACATGACAGGCTGAGTAATAGGAGGAGATTTTAACCTTGGCAGAGTAATTTGCACGCCCTAGTCTGATTATCCTGAGAATGAAGGGGGAGATTATCCCCACTGTGTTGAGTGACTTGGAGGATCACAGTGGGAATGCCGTGAGAAGGACTGAATCAGGCAGAGATCCTGGCAGAAGACAGGCTTCAGATTCGTCCTTCTCTGGGCGTTCCACGTGCCTCAGGTTTGGAGGCTGGAACACCAAGGGACCGCTCCAGGAGGTCTGCCAGCAAGGACAGAATGGGGGACGATGTTCAGGCCATACACACCACCCACAGGGGGAAGCCCCCAAACAGGAACTTTGTCACAGAGTAGATCTGTTATGTAGGCTCCTGCGGTGACCCTGCAGCAAGCAGGAGTGGTCCTCGGCAGACACACTGACATCCCCGGGCTATGGCACTCGTCCGACTCCTAGGTGACCTCAGCGTCCCCCCGCCTCACACACATCTGGGTGACCTGACAGTAGCCATGGCACATGGGGTGTGGCTTGTACTGCTACCCACGTGGCTCTCAGTTGTCTGTGTGGGTGCAGATCAGACTGGCATGTGGGTGGGCACTTACTTGAGATAAGGACAGTAGCGAGTCAGACAGATCCCAAATCCAACAGTGATTATGTCCATGTCTGTGTAATTATAGTAATAACATGGCACTCATATATATTCTTTTAAGATAATGATAGTAGTATGTAGAAGGCACTTAATGTGTGGTAGAAAGCAGGTTAGCGTTTTACATGGATTATAGCAATGCACCCCCAGACCGCCTCTGAAGGAGTTCTTCACGATACATCCAGTTTACAGATGAGGAAACCGAAGCTCTCAATCATGTGACCTTGGAAAACTGTTTAAATCTATCTGAGCATTAGTTTCTAATTTGAAGATAATAAAATCTCCCTTGGAGATCATCATAAAGAAAACAGAAGATATTTATAAAGTATCTAGCATTGTGCCAGGCACTCTAATGAGTTATTATTTTTATTATTGTCATTATTACTATTATTATTATCATCATCATCATAATTAGATGATGATGATTATGTTGCTGTCTATCCTGAAAAGGAATTCAGTCTTCTTGCAACTAAAGACACATGTATTAAAGTAAATTAAATAGAATTTGGGAACAAAAGAAAAAAGGAGAAAACACATATTTGTGATTACGCATCAGATAGGACTCTGAGCTTCCTCGCAGTCAGATTAAACAGAGAAGCATAACTGTCTTCAGGGTTTACATTACCAGAGATGGAAAAATATGCCCCCTTCTCAGAGCAGGAGTATTTTTCCTGACACTGAAATAGAAGAGAGATATCCAAAGAACTTAGTATGGGTGTTACTGAACTATGAACGAGTATGCGCCCTCAGGTTCAGTTTTTAGCAAACACAGTGCATTTCATACGAAGATCTCGGATGAAGACCTAGCCCTTCCCATTGGCACCTCCAATCGGCAGTGGTGACTGCCTGGGTCACAGCTAGGAGACGGGGGCACCTAGCTGCCAAGAGTCAGAGGCCAGGGTGCTCGTCCAGCTTTGCTGCATAGGCATGTGGCCTTGGGCTGGTCACACAGCTTTTCTGGTTTCCAGTGGCATCATCTGTAAATTGAGAGTCGTGATTTTGGTACCTTTTGTTTGCGCTGTTTAGTGATCTTTTGATGTACCCATGGTATGGTTTCAGAGGTGGCTTCCTGCCCTCTCTCAATTCATTGTTTGCTCAGGTGCCAAAACCTATTTTGAAAGTGAACCAAAGTAGAAGGGAAAAATGGAATTTCTTTCTGCCTTCCAGTTTTCTAAAGACAGTCAGGAGGGAGAAGACCTGGGCTCCAGCTCTGATTTTAACTGGCACCTGGATATTGGCAAATCCCTCCCTCTCTCAGAGCTTTAATGTTCCCATCAGTAAATGCCAGAAATGGAATAAAGAAATTCTAAAATTTCGTCCTCTTGGTCCATTAGCATTTACTGTTCCAGCTGCTCCAAGGAACTAGAGGCTCAGGCTAGGACTCTTAGCCTGTGTGTGTGTGTCTCTCTCTCTTTGGCCTTTACAACCTTAATTCAGCCCACCATGCTGGGCATGCTCACCACCGAGACCCCCAGTCCCTAGGGCATCGTCCTCCCTGCCTTCCTTGAGGGATTAAGGGTCCTCACCTCCTCCCAGATCTCTCCTGTAGGGTCATGGAGGAATGTTTGAAGTCTGTTGTTCAGAAGTACATCTGAACTCAAATCTCCATCAAACCAAGCTACACATAGTATGTTAACTCGAAGAGAGCTCTTAGTTGCTCAGAAAATAGGTTAGACAGACAGCATTAAGTATGACATACTGGTGTTTTTCATTGTGCAATAACATAAATGTTTTGGAGGTTTCTCAAGGTGACCAGCTGCCATTAATTGGGCTTTTTTATTTTTTAATGGAGCGGGCACTATCCTCAAAGGTTTACATTCTTCATAAAATTTTGTTCTCAAAGTAGCCCTTGGAAGTAACTATGATTATCCCTATTTCTCAGATGACAAACAGTTGAGGCTCAGAGTAATAATTTGCCCAAGGTCACCTATCACGTGGGTAACGGGCCTGTATTTGAACCCCTGTCTGTGTGGTTCCAGTGCTTAAGCTCTTCCTACTACAAGAACCAGTGTATCAAGGTCTGTCAAGGCTGCTACATGGTGTGGTCACAGGACACCCTTCTGCATAAGCCAGGTCTTATTCTGAAGGAGAGGGAAAATCCCCACTCAGAAGCAGGGGATAGGTTGCCTTTGGTGCCAAGAGACTCCTGGGCTCACAGCTCCTACTAGGAAATTCCCCGCATTGTCCAGATAGAGGTCAGAGTGAGGCCCACTGCAGCTCATTCACTTCAGGATTAATACCTTATAGCCCCTAAGATTTTGCACAATTTCCAGGGGCACCAGGGTTGTGTTTAAGGAAGTAGGAAAGAATGCAGGTCCTCAGGATCTCCTGCCCAGACTCTGGCAGTGGAACTGTGAGCCTGCTCTGTGCCCAGCCCTGCCCAGGATACTGGGGATCGGAGCCAGATCAGACAGGGTCCCTGTCCACAGCACCAGGCCTGGGGTCTCAGCGAAAGGCCATCTCCCATCTCATACATCTATGGTTTGCAAAGTATTCTAAGGAAGGCCCACCTCCTCCAAGTACATATAAGCAACATCGGCATCCTCTGAGAACTCATTAGAAGTGCAGACTCTCGGACCACACCCAGAACTGCAGAGCTGAAATCTTCATTTTAACATGATTCATAAGCACATCAAAGTTTGAAAAGCTCTGCTCTAAAGGCATGGTTTCCAAAGTCAGCTGGGCTTCAGGAGCACCCGAATGATTGTCAAGGGACAGATACCCAGGCCCTTCAGATGTGATGGATGAGGCTTTAAAAAAAAAGTTTTCCAGGTGAATCTGATGTGCAGCCGTGTTGAGAACCATCACCCTACGATCGTTAGCAGTGGGTGTTTCCCGTCTGTAATCCCAGAAAATCTGATAGGCATTTACTCTCTGATTCATAAAGTCAGCAGGCCTTTCTGGAACACTGACTCTGTACCAGCTCAGGGCTAAGCACCAGGAACTTGAAGCCTGGCCCTGCCCCTCAAGAGTCCAAGATGTCCTTGAGGAATCAGACAGTTAAGCAGAAAAGAATCTTAAGGTGCTGGAGGGACTGAAAGTATAACGTGCTGAGAGTCTGGTGGAGACCCAACAGAAGAAGGAGGGGAAAGCAGGGACCCCAGAATCCAGGAGAGGAAGGTATCCCAGATGAGGCGATGTTGGAGCTAAGTCCTCAGAGATAAGCAGGCGCCCTGGGCCAGAAAAGCAGAGGAGCTTTCTAGGCCCTGAGGAGCAGCGCGGGGAAGTAGAGCAAACACAGACTCTGGCATCCAGAAGATCAGAGAGAAATACCATCCTGCCACTTGGCACTTTCTGGCCCCGCTCAAGTTTTGGGTTTCTAAACATCTCATCTCAGGTTTGTAAAGCAGTTGTTTTTTTTTTAATAAGCACCTGCCTTCTATGGTGTTTGTGATGAAAAGGAGGTTGTGCATATAAAAGGCTAGCACCATGCCTGGGACAAACTGGTGCCCTGAGGTGGCAGCCGATGCTTCCGTACCAGCAGCCCGCGCATCCGCAGCTCTGCCCTCAGGGCTGGGGGCGCAGCTCCTGGGAGAGGTCGGGCTGCCGCTCCCAGTGCAGGTGGCCCGAGGAAGAAGCAAGTGGAAGATTGTCCAAGAGTTCTGCCCACTGGAAAGGGCCATTGAGCTGGATCATTTCATTTGATCCTGATGATAAGCCTGTGAGCAAAGCAGGGCAGGGATGCCATCATCTGACGGCTGAGGAACCCACTACGTGAACCATTTAGGTGGCTTGTCCAAACTAGAACCCACATTCTCTCAGTTCAGAACTAGTGCTCCTTCCCTTACGGTTAGCGGACGAAACCCCAACCTTGTCCTGGGGCACAAAAGAGGGGCCACTGGACAGTCTGCCAACTTCCACCCTCTTCTGGAATTCACCGACCTGAGAAACGTCGCCTAAGTGGCACTTCTCTGGGTCGATGCAGAAAGACGTGAGCCAGAATCTCGGGACGGGGGGCCTACTCTCAGTGGACAGGCCCCACCATATTCCTCAAGGACCTAGTTTCTGCCTTGGTGAATAGCACCCATTTATTATGGGTGATACGAAAAGAAATGAAAAATTGACCTCCAGCTGTCATTAAGAATCAGAAAGCTCAAGGCTGCCCCAGCATTGCAGAGTAGGATCTAAGGTCACTGCATTTTATTTAGCCAGAATCAGTGTCATCTGGGAAAATTAAATCTGTCACATGTTATAGGGCAAGTCACAGGGGACATGTCCAGTTAAATAGAACATCTCTCCTATTACCACCACTCCTGAGAGAAGTTACAAGAAAGCTAAGTAATTTGATTGAAAATACTGTTTAAATAAACTAAAAATGGAGATCTCATGCACTTAATGGCTGCTGTGGGCTGGAAAAGCATCAAGCTGAACATTGGAAACACAGGAAAGAATAAAATCCCATCTCTTCCCATCAAGTAGTGATGGGACTGGGGAGACAGAGTGAAAAGTGGAAGTGTTGGGCTCAGTTATGTTGGACTCTTTGCAGCACAAAGAGTTTCAGGCTGATTGTTTACCGCCTGAGCCACCAGAGAAGACTGGGAGACAGACACATAAGTAAATAAAGCATTATGTTCAGTGTCCTGTAACCCAGATATGGAAAGATAAGAATGTCAGTGCATAGGGAAGAAAGGCTGCAGGAGGTTTGACAGAAAAGGTACCATTTGAGCTGACACCTGAAGAGTGAATAGTAGTTCTGTTTTTTTGAGGAATCTCCACACTGTTCTCCATAGTGGCTGTACTAGTTTGCATTCCCACCAACAGTGTAAGAGGGTTCCCTTTTCTCCACACCCTCTCCAGCATTTATTGCATGTAGACTTTTCGATAGCAGCCATTCTGACTGGTGTGAAATGGTACCTCATTGTGGTTTTGATTTGCATTTCTCTGATTATGAGGGATGTTGAGCATTTTTTCATGTGTTTGTTAGCCATCTTTATGTCTTCTTTGGAGAAATGTCTGTTTAGTTCTTTGGCCCATTTTTTGATTGGGTCATTTATTTTTCTGGAATTGAGCTGCAGGAGCTGCTTGTATATTTTGGAGATTAATCCTTTATCAGTTGCTTCATTTGCTATTATTTTCTCCCATTCTGAAGGCTGTCTTTTCACCTTGCTTATAGTTTCTTTTGCTGTGCAGAAGCTTTTGATTTTAATTAGGTCCCATTTGTTTATTTTTGCTTTTATTTTCAATATTCTGGGAGGTGGGTCTTGGAGATAGAACTGCCATATGATCCAGCAGTCGCACTCCTGGGCATACACACCGAGGAAACCAGAATTGAAAGAGACACATGTACTCCAATGTTCATTGCAGCACTGTTTGTAATAGCCAGGATATGGAAGCAACCTAGATGTCCATCTGCAGATGAATGGATAAGAAAGCTTTGGTACATATACACAATGGAGTATTACTCAGCCATTAAAAAGAATGCATTTGAACCAGTTCTAATGAGGTTGAAGAAACTAGAGCCTATTATACAGAGTGAAGTAAGCCAGAAAGAAAAACACCAATACAATATACTAACACATATATGGAATTTAGAAAGATGGAAATGATAACCCTGTATACAAGACAGCAAAAGAGACACAGATGTATAGAACAGTCTTTGGGATTCTGTGGGAGAGGGTGAGGGTGGGACGGTTTGGGAGAATGGCATTGAAACATGTATATTATCATATGTGAAATGAATCGCCAGTTCAGGGTTGATGCATGTTACAGGATGCTCAGGGCTGGTATGTGGGGATGACCCAGAGGAAGGATAAGGGAAGGAGGGAGGTGAGAGGGGAGTTCAGGAAGGGGAACTCATGTACCCCTGGGGTGGATTCATGTCAATGTATGGCAAAACCAACCAATATAATATTGTAAAATAATTAGCCTGCAATAAAAATAAAAATTAAAAAAAAAAAAGAGTGAATAGTAGTTCAGCAGGCTGAGAAAGGGAGGGTATAGGATGTTCCCCAGAGCAGGAGCCACCGGTGCCAAGAGGCGTGAAGACATGTTTGAGGGACAAGTTGTCGGGATGGCTGATGACACGTGGTGAGGGAATGGCCTTGACTGGGAAGAAATTATAAATCATTACTACCTGACAGCAAAATTCAGGCTTAATAAGAGATACCTACTCTGTAGTCCTCTCCAAAGACAAAAACAGACATAATGACTAGTAATTAAAATAATAATTATGATTATCAAGTGCCTACTGTGGGCTTCCCTGGTGGCTCAGACGGTAAAGAATCTGCCTGCAGTGCAGGAGACCTGAGTTCGATCCCTGGGTCGGGAAGATCCCCTGGAGGAGTGCATGGCAACCCACTGCAGTATTCTTGACTGGAGAATCCCCTTGAACAGACGAGCCTGGCGGGCTACAGTCCATATGGTCACAAAGAGTTGGACACGGCTGAGTGACTAAGCACAACACAGACAGCATTGTGTGCCACGCACTGTGCTGAGTATTTCTCATGTAATTTATATAACATTTTATATAATGTTCCCAATATACCAGCAAGGTCACACGCCCATTTTGCAGATGAAGAAAACTTGAGGCTCAGGAGGCCTGGTCAGTTGCCCAGGTTTCAGAACCACAAAACGACAGAGGTAGACTTGATCTGAACCCAAAGCCTGCGCGAGTTTTCCTCCGCTGTGCCTGGAGATGCCGCCTCGTCTCCATCATCTCCCCGTGCAGGCCCCATCCAGCTTCACTCTCCTCCCTGAGCGCATCCTGCCCTTGTGGCTGTTTTGCAGAAACAGAACCATCACCAGCACAGCTGCCCTGTTCTGTCTCTTCTTCCTTGGCCGTTGCGCCAATTGCAGACTAATCTTGTAGCTCCTTTGTGTCTGGCTGCAGGAAGGAGAATACTGGGCTCCTGATAAGTATAGCGTGATTGTCAGAAGAAGACGCCGTTGACACCGGCTACAGTCCAGTCTCACTGGGACCTTAGCAGTCAGTCCCAAGATGAGGGTGGAGCTGCTGTAAAAGCTGCGTGGGGGAAGAGCTCGTGTGTTGTTTTGTTTAGTTTTGAAGTGTTTTTTAAAGTCAGATCCTTTCATGTCTCTGGTCTGGATTTACAGACCACCTCTGGTCAGCCTCACGGATAATCTTTTTAAAGAAAACACAGGCATCGCGCTGTTGGCTGGGCATGAGAGTCATCAATAAGAAGCTCTTGCATTCATAGTTGGGTGAGAGGCAAAGGCCAACCACAGAGGTCAGAAAAATTGGGGAACCATCACCCCAAAGAAGGGCATTGTCCCCCTTTAGGCTTAATCTCAAGCTCTGTATCCCTGGCTGCCTGTCAGGAAAGAGGAAAGTGCTCACCAACTGGCGTGTCCTTGTTTTCCAGTCACAGCCCAGCACACAAATACTACCTGACCACAGACCCCATGAGTGGGGCTGTCTTCCTTTCGGACACCACAAGCCGGCGGGTCTTCAAGATCAAGTCCACAGTGGTGGTGAAGGACCTCGTCAAGAACTCTGAGGTGGTGGCGGGGACAGGTGACCAGTGCCTCCCCTTCGATGACACTCGCTGTGGGGATGGTGGAAAAGCCACGGAAGCCACACTTACCAACCCCAGGGGTAAGGCTTTGCTTTCAAAACTCTCTCAGTAACATTCATAGGGGTAGTTCCATTTCCAAAAGGTAAACCTGTTTATCATTGCAAAAAAGTTGGAAAATGCCAAGAACTCTACAGAGGAAAGTTTAAGCTGTCATAATTCCACCTGCCAGAAATATTCCCAGTTAATATTTCCTATCTTTCCCCCTAGCCTTTTTTCTAAGTGTGTGTGTGTATCTAATGCTCACCAGAAACAAACCAAATTAAGTCACATTAAACAAGTTGTTTTAGTAACCTACTTTTTTTCTAAGTGATATATCATGAATATTTCTCCATGTCATTAAAGAGTCTTCTATGAATTTGCGTTTACTGGATATATAGTATTCCACCAAATGGATGTCCCATTATTTATCAGTCCTCTCCTGTTGGATATATATGCTGCCTTTCATGTCATTGTCTGATTTAAAGAAAAGTAGTAGTATATCATCTTTGCACATGTTCATGTCCTATAAAGTTTCAATTTTGAGTCCTTCAAAAAATTGGACCTCTTCACACGCACAATTACTTTCCATTCACTTATTCAGCAAGTATTTGCTGAGTATGCAGGGTACTGTGCGTACAGAGAAAAGTTCATTATGGCAGAAAAGTAAGACTTGAATGTAAATCAGTGAGATGGGAGACGGGGAGAAGGGCTCCCTGAGGTGCAGGGAGAAAGAGCTGTGCGTTGGGAGTCCAGAGCCAAGGGAGGCCCCTGTGCCCAGGAGACTGGGAAGGCTTTCTGGAGGAGAAGCCATCGTTGTCAGCGGACATCCATCAGCACGTGTTCGCCGAGCTGCAGGCCCTAAGGCCAATGACCTATAGTGTCTAAGCCACAGGGTCCTTGTCAATAAAATAGGAGTAATATTATCTTCTGTGTCCACCTCCTCGAATTGCGCTGCGAGTCAAAGTTAATATGTTTCATACTATGTCCTATAAAAATGTCATGAGCGATCGTTTTCTTAAGCAGTGCCAGATTCCAGGGCTTGGTTTCAAATGCAAGCTGTAGACTTGTGAAGTCAGGCAGTCCTGTGTTTCAATTCAGACAGTGCTACCTAATGGGAATCCCTGGTGGCTCAGCTGTAAAGAATCTGCCTGCAACGTAGGAGATGCGGGTTTGATTCTTGGGTTGGGAAGATCCCCTGGAGAAGGAAATGGCAACCCACTCCGGTACTCTTGCCTGGGAAATCCCATGGACAGAGGAGCCTGGAAGGCTACAGTCCATGGGGTCACAAAGAGTCAGACACAACTTAGTGACTAAACCACCACCACTACTGCCATTGCCGCCTAATATGGGTGAGTTGTTTAACCTCTCTGAGCCCCATTTTCCCCCTCTAAATAGAAATACACTGTACAGTTGTAGTCCAGATTAACTGTTATCAGGAATGTAAATACTTGCTTAGGACAGTGGTACCAGGTACATGATAAGCTTCTCATAAGTGGTAATTCCTATTCCTGTTATATTATATCACAGAATATCATGTATCATTACTTATATGTCTCTACCACATACCTGAAGTGATCAGGTAGTAACTCCATGGGGTAAATTTTGTGACACTTGTGGTTAATCTCCTTCTGAATTACGATTTCCCAATACTGCGAGAGTAGCCTGGAGTGGAAAGAACACTAGGCTTGCACTCAGGGAGCCTGCATTATGATTTTGCCCTGCAACTCCTGGCTCTGGGACCTCCCCTTGTGGGCCTCAGTGTTCCTTTAGTAAATGTGCAGATTGGGCTAAATGGTCCATGAGAGCCCTTTTGGCGGCAACGTTCTATTCTCTTAAAATTAAAAGTTTTTTTCTGAGAAGTTTTATTCTCTCAAGATCTTTTCTCATTTGCTCCACACACGTGTGTTCCCCACCCTCCACTCTCTCTCACACACACACACATACACACACACACACAGACAGATGTAGTGACAGGGAAATTGCCCCAAAGCCTGTAATTAACACAGATAGAAATGACAAGGGTGCCAGGATGTGCAGACACTGTGCAACAGGGAGGAGAAAAGATGTCCATCTATTTAGCACAACAAAAGGAGAAAAAAGTGAAGTCATTAATCAGGGCACACATCACTTCTATTAGCCTGTGCAGCCAACTTTGTAAACAAGAAACCCAGTTGTTCCTGGAGCATTCATCAGTCCTATAGCAGATGGAGGAGAAAGACCAAGCACAGCCACACAGACAAGAAAGCACCTGTCTGAAGCTCCTGTGCTTAAAGAATGAAATTAGTTTATATTCTAAGCAGGGACAGGAGGAGGACGTCCCCCGCTTTAAGGCTGCCGGTCCTCCGCGTGAAATCACTATTCAGCCCTGAACAGCCTAAGGCAGCGGGCAGGAGGAAGCACAGCTCCCATGGATGTTCCTCACGCAGAGGCCCCTGGGTGTCTTAACCCCACCCTCCTGACTGGTCATAGACCTGTGGGCCCTTGAGAGCAAGCCCAGGATGGGTTTCATGTTCTCATAATTCTAAGTCGTTACAATAATCGAGGGCTAACTATTACAGGTCAGGTGTTATTACCCGCATTTTATCCATGAAAAAACTGAGACTTGGAAGTGAAGTGTCTACCCTAAGGTTATATAACTGGGAGGCTTTATAGCTTTAACCGTCTCCACCTCTGTGAAGCTTTTTCTGACCAGTTCCTGCCCCAGAGAAAACAAGATGAAACTGACCAGAATCTCCTCTATTTCCCCATTAACTGCTGTGGCTTCTGTCACTCCCTGGGTCCAAAGTCATTCCTGTGCCCCCTCAGCTAGACCGTGTGTTCCTCAGGGCACACCCTGTCTGTCTCTCAGCCCCAGGATCCCTCAGCAGTTCAGACTTCTATAGTGTATGTCTGACTCCTGTGATTCTAGACCTGGGGTGTCAGTATCACCCATGAGCCTTGGTCCTAGTCCCAGCCACCCTGTGAATTATTAATGGTATTTCCGGAAGTGAGACCAAGCAGATATGTGTTATAAATACATGTATTTAAAGATTCTTCAGGTGATTCTTATCCATATCACTGGTTAAGAAGTCCTCACTTACTAGAGTGGTTCTCAGACTTTGATTTATATCTTTTTACATCATTATCACCCAGGACACTGGTCAAAAATACAGGTAGATGTTCAGGCTGCACTTGAGATTTTATGAACCAGGTACCTGGGGGAATGGTGCATTTTAGCTAGCTCCCAGGTGCTTGTCATATACATCCAAAAGTGAGAAATATAGATCTAGAACAATCTTTTCATTTCATGGCTAAGAAAACAAATGCAAGGACATCCAGTGACTTGCCGGTCACACAGGTGGCCCTGGAGAAAGTCAGCAGGTGGGATAGTCTAGCAAATGGAGGAAAGGAACGTTGAGTAAGTCATTGTGCCTTTTTTAGACGTTAAATTCACCAGTATTCCCTACACAAATCCAAAGGATTCATTTTTAGGCTCTATAATTCTAAAATAACCAACGAAACTAAAATAGTAATAGAGAACTCCCTGGCGGTCCAGTAGTTAGGACTCCACACTTCCACTGCAGGGAGCCTGGTTCAATCCCTGGTCAAGGAACTAACATCCCGCAAGCTGCATGGCGTGGCCAAAGAAATTAAAAATTAGAATAGAATAACATCAAATAGTAATAGACTGGAAAAGCATGAGGGATGATTGTCCTGGAGGAAAAGAAAAATTACTGCCATGAAGGGGATTTGATGATTATAATTTCAGGTCTTCAGAAGTGGGTTAATTTACATAGTCCACCATTTTGACATTGAAAATGCTCCTCCTTGCCACTACCTCTAGTGCTTAACTCTCGGCAGTTATGAGTCCAGGTTTTGTGGATGACTGAGATGATATCTCCAGAGGCAACAATCAGAGACCTGGAGAATCTGAAGACCTGGGTGCTAATCCCCTTTGTACAAGCCCTTGGGCAGCTTCTTCAGAGAGGGGATGAATGTCATGGGGAAGATCTAATCAAATCATTGAGGAGATGGGCCCATCACCCTGCACATTTCCATGAGTACGCGGGTTGTTAACCACCTCTAAGGCTGAACGTCCTGTTTGGGCTTCTCCACCCCAGGCATCACTGTGGACAAGTCGGGGCTGATCTATTTCGTGGACGGCACCATGATCAGACGCATTGATCAGAACGGGGTCATCTCCACCCTGCTGGGCTCCAATGATCTCAGCTCAGCCCGACCCCTGAGTTGCGACTCTGTGATGGATATCTCTCAGGTAAGGAGAAGGTTGTGTCTGCTGGAGCCCTGGGTCAGCATGCTTGTCCTCTCATGGGCACCCGACTTGCCTGCTGGCTGTTCGTCTTTGTGTTGCACAAGGCTTGTAAGCACACTCTTGGTGCAGGGCCTCTTAAGAGCACTGAGGACACACAGGTGTGTCCAGCACAATGTGGGGCTCTGGAAGGTCGCCATCAGAGGTAACAGGTGGGTGACACAGGAAGACCCGGAAGACCAAAGAAATCTGCCCCATGTAGCCCTCGAAGGCAGGAGAGCCTCATACAGTGTCAATTTAAATCCGTAACCTCATGAATTCACAGATACTTGAACACTGTCTGTTCTCCTTCTAGGCTGTAAGGTACGTGAGGACAGGAATTCTGTCCATCTTTTTCTCTGCTGTAACCAGGGTGCCTGGTATACAGGAGCACACCCAATACTTGTTTGTTGATGAATTCATTAATGGATTGATTGAATCCCAGCTTTGCCACTCATCAGCTGTATAACTTAAGTTGCTGAGGTCCTCTGAGCCTCAATTTTCATATCTCTAAAATAGAAGTAATTGATGTTATCCTGGCAGGATTGCCTTGAGAATACGGAAACAATGTATGCAAGAGCTCAGAGCACCACTCAGTGCTCTGGAGTTGATCACTAAACAGAAATTCTAGTCCTGCTTTCACAGAGGAGGTGACATTTGTGCTAGCTTTTGAAGGTTGAATAGGAGTTTGTTGGGTGACAGGAAGAAAGGAGACATTTCACACAATGGAAACTGCATGTGCAATGGTTCAAAGATGTTAATGGGCCAGAAATATTCAAGAAACACTGGAAGATTGAACACTGAGCATAGGGTTCTTAGAAGGAAGTAGCAAGAGTTGGAACTGGAGGTGTGCTTTGGAGCCAGTTAGGAAAGGACTTACCTTACCACACCAGGGTTTGAACCTTAGTGAGTGGGCTCCAGGAGCCCCAGTAGACCCAAGAGAGACACAAGGTTCTGGCTGCTGTTCAGCATGTCCCTAGTTTGCCCTACAGCGGGATGTGTCCTTTATTGCTCAATCCTTTAGTAGAACCTGGCTGGCGCTGAATCAGTGAATATCCATCTTGTCAAGACTAGCAAAGTCAGAGATATAAGGAGGTTCAAAAAGCATTAAATTTCGAGTTGGTGTTAGCAGTGGGCACACTCGGCTTTCTAAACACCCTCACTTCTAGGGGAGCCTGCATACAGGCCCTTTGCCACTCACTGCCAACCTGCTGCCTAGGTGCAACAGGTGACGGAGGCTGGGAGGCTTCCCGGCTTGTGCCCGCCCTGCTCCCAGTGTGTCGCCAAGCCCCTTCCCCAGACCTCAGGGCTGCTGCTGGCCATCCCGCGGCTGCGTGCTTCCCTGTCCGGTGCTGGTGAGGTTTCCCTCTGCACCAACTACTGATTGTTATGCTCCCGAGTGGGAATCTGTTCTCTACCACCCGTCTTTCCAATTTGGCAGGCTTCTCCTTGCTGGCTCGAGGGTTTCCCTCTCCGGTCTGTGAGCAAGCTTGATTTACCCTGTCAGGAAGCAGCCACAGCCTGAGGATGTTTCGTCCAAGTCTCTTCAGTTCTCCAAATGGGCCCTCCACCAGCCAGCACGGGGTGCCGAAAAATTTCAATCCACACGTTGGAAAATTGTGTAGCTTTAGCTGGAGGTGCTGCCAAGCAGCCAGATCAAAGGCTTGGAAGACAACTGGCATATTGTGGAGGCCGGGGCGGGGGAAATCCACGCTCAAATTCAGAAATCCTGGACTGAAATCTCCACACCCCTGGTCCTCACCACCCTCATCTGATTCAAAGAATGGGATTCTTTTTCCCACACTCTCTGACATAGCCATAAACTCTTATACGTGCATGTGGGAAGGGGCCTGGCTTTCATCCTCAGAGCTTCCTCTGTCACAAACACGCAGCTGCTTTACTGTGCTGTGTAGAGCAGGGAGGTGAGGCAGAGAAATGAGAAACTGCTCAGATGTAAGAATGCCAAGGGGAGAACCAGGGAGCTCGCTCGGACTGAAGACCAGGTGGGAGGACAAAATAGAGGGAGGCAGAGAGGAGAGACGTCATGGGAGGTGCTGCCGTCTGTCTGGAGCATCCATTCAGAACCGGGCATGAGTTCCCAACTCTGCAGCCTGCGGCCACCGCAGACACTGAGTACCACCCTGTCCATAGCCCAAAGTGATTTCCTGAGAACGTGCGCAGGCACTCTTACAAATGGGGACACAGAGATGGATATGATGACTTTTCTTGTTTAATTGTCACCATAATCCTGCATGGAGTCGCAAAGAGTCGGACGCGACTTAGCGACTGAACAACAGTAATCCCTCAAGGTAGGTATTACGTACCCCATTTTATAGATGGGGAAACAGACTTGGTGAAGGAAAATGTGATTATAAATGCAGAGCTCTGTGCTAGGTTCCCTCAGGGGTGCAGAAAGGAAATTTTTTTCATGATATCGTGTAAAACATTTTGAACTTCTTTCCTGTATGTAGAAGGGGGTAATAAATATTACATAAGAGCCCCACACAGTGTCTGGCAGCTAATAATGGGCTGTAAGTATTCATTCTCTTTGTAATTTACAAAGAATTTCCTTGTGCATCGTCTCCTTTGATCCTCGCAACTACTCATATAAGATTTATTAGCACCGTCTACATATGAGGAAAGAAGTTCAAAGCACTCATGTAACTCAGGAAGATCACACCTGTGGCCACTGGTGGACTGAGCCAAGAAGTGAAGTGTCCAGACCCCCAATGCCTCCCTCTATGCCATTCAACAGTCAGTCATTCGTCCATCCATTCGAGGATCCGTTTTTGCAAATAACTCTGCAATGAGGCAGTCAAGTCAGGGAGCTTTAATAAAGGCACAGCATGCTCTGGCGGAGGGGGGAGGGAGCTTGATTCCATCTCAGGATGACAAAAGTGCGAGCTGGAGGGACCTCAGAAACCATAAAGTCTCCTTCCTCCGTTCTGGTGATGGGAAATGAAGCCTCCACGCGATCATCGCTAACAGGGAGGTAAAATCAAAGCTGCGTAGGTACTTGGTCCAGAACCATCACGCACGCACGGTGACTCCAAACGCACTGCTTTCGCCTTCTTTCCTGGTGGCTGTGTACATGTGGGCACTCAGGAGAGAGTAGGAGAGCTTGTCCTTCCCTCCTCCCCGCTTCCTCTCCCTCTCCCTCCCAGGTCCTCCCCTCCCCCCCCACCCCCCCACCTACCCATCAAGGAGCCGTCTTCATCATAATGACAGGCAGAAAGGTCTCGGCAAGCATGTCCCCAAGGCGCCACAGGGCCAGAGGGCATAAAATATTTAGCAGCCAGTGTTGACAAGAAATGGGCTTTAGGAAATTGAAAATTCCCCTGTCACTTTAGAGTAAACTGTGTTCTTGATGCAGCCAAAGGCAGCTGTGATGTTGTGCTCTGGGGAGCGCTGGGAAGTGTGAAGGGAGGCAGCCCAGCCGCTGGCTCTGGCATTGCCCGGGGGCCCCCTGTGTTGCGGGGCAGAGGGGGCCCAGGCCCGGGGAGAGGGCGCAAGCAGACCCTCGGAGCAGTGCAGCTGGCAGGGCCTGCTCCGCGCTGAGAAGGGCCCTGAGCTCAAGGGCTGGGTGTCGGCGGCCATGTCTCAGAGGTGTATTGTCTTCTGGGGTTTCTTTTCTCTGTAGTCAACTCCCTCATGCACATTGCAGGAAATATAAAAAATTTAAAATGACAAAGAAGAAAGTTAAAATTACCTCTCCTCCCAATACTGGGTAACGTTTCCGTATATAACCCTCAAGCTTCTAACCCCGCTTCTATCTATCATCCATCCACTTTATTGTTGTCTGGGCTCCCCAGTTGGGATCACACTGTGATTACAGTTCGGCAAACTGCTCTTTCTACTTAATACGTAGCAAACATCTTCCCATTTCATTAAGCATCCATCTGTAACATCACTTCTAACTGCTGCACAGAGTGCTCTAACCTATGAGTGAACGAAATGGACGATAGTTTCTGTCATTGGGCATCTGGGTTGGTTCCAGCCTTTCACCGTTATTAAAAATGGCTGTGATAAGCACCTCTGTAGTCAGGGGTGTATAGGAGTAAATTTCTGGAAGAGAAATTGCTCACTCAGAGGTATAACATTTATTTAAATAAGCCCCAAGTTGGATGGAATGTCCCGGACGTGTTGGGGGCTCAGGATCCTAAGGCGAAGAGTCCCCAGCAGTGGGGTGGATAAGGCAACTGCAGGCAGCAGCTGTCTGCCTACGTGCGTTGTGGCTGGACCTCTCGGGGAACACAGTTGGCAAAGGGCTTCCCTTAGTGCCAGCATCTCCCAGGGCGAGATACCCAACATCCCAGCCTCTAAGGCCACCAAGGCAAGAAACAGCATCCTCACCTTAGACCTGCCAGGCCTCAGTCCCCTGCATGCCCACCTGCAGGCCAGCCCCCTGTGATCCCTGCCGGCATCCTGGCCTGGCTCCGAGGAGGCTCAGACCTGGGCCCAGGACCTCTGAACCCTGCATTCCCATAGCTGACGTTCATCTCTCCCAGGTGGACTTGTTCTCTGAGGTGCTAGAAACCATCATCCAAAGCAAAGTATCGCCAACTGCAGTATGCGTGTGCAGGAGCCTCCAAGGGATTTTGTTGAAATGCCAATTCAGATTCAGTAGGTTTGGGGTGGGGCTTGCCATTCTGCTATACTGACCCACTCTCAGGCAATGCCAATGCTTTCAGGCCAGAGATCACCCTTGGAGGAGAAAGATCCAGTTTTGATTCCCAGGCACATATTAGGATCATTCAGGATGCTTTTGTGCCTTTCCCAGAGCCCCATACCCAGGGATCTAATTTAATTGATCAGAGGTGGAATTTTAGCATCAGTACTTTCTTAAATCACCACGGGTCCTTCCTATGTAGCCAGATTTGAGAATCACAGGACTGCAACTATGTCAGACAGGGGCTAGGGTTGCTTTCACTTTACGTCCCCAGCCCCTAGCCATGTGTTACTCCATGAACTCAAAGAACTGAGAAATCCTCTGTCATGCATTCAGCAGCAATTCATGCAAGATCTTTCTTAAGCCTCTAAACAAAGTTCTCCTTCAGCCTCCAGGCTCTATCTGCCTTCCCCTCCCACCTCCGTAACCTTAGCTGCCACTCTTTGACCACTTATGGGGGGTCAGACCCTCGGCACTATTGTCGTTACTTATCTCACAGAAGTGAATATTGAGACTCAGAGAGGCAAAGTAACTTGCCCAAGGTTGTAAGTGGGGAACTGGAATCTGAAACCAGGCCTGTCTGACTCCGAAGTCTCTCCTCTCACCTGTTCCTTTTGTTTATTTGTTTGTCATCCCCTTCTTTGTGTTCCGTCAGTCTAACGTAGACCATCACTTGTCTCGGTGGGGCTCCCGCGTAGTTTCTGTCTGATCAGGGGCTGACATCCACGGATGATGACAGACTGCTGTGAGGATCAGGCTGGACTGCCTGTGCTGGCGCTTGGTCCACTTTACAGGACTCAGGGCTCTACAGGGTGTGGGATAATCAGTGGGCACCTCGCCAGGCATCTGAGTGTCCGTGTCTCCATTGTCAGGTTCGCCTGGAGTGGCCCACAGACTTAGCCATCAACCCGATGGACAACTCCCTCTATGTCCTGGACAACAACGTGGTCTTGCAGATCTCTGAAAACCACCAGGTGCGCATCGTCGCCGGGAGGCCCATGCACTGCCAGGTGCCCGGCATTGACCACTTCCTGCTGAGCAAGGTGGCCGTGCATGCAACCTTGGAGTCGGCCACTGCCTTGGCTGTCTCTCACAATGGGGTCCTGTATATTGCTGAGACCGACGAGAAGAAGATCAACCGCATCAGGCAGGTCACCACCAGTGGAGAGATCTCACTGGTTGCCGGGGCCCCCAGTGGCTGTGACTGTAAAAATGATGCCAACTGTGATTGTTTCTCTGGAGATGATGGTTACGCCAAAGATGCGAAGCTGAATATCCCATCCTCCTTGGCTGTGTGTGCTGACGGGGAGCTTTATGTGGCCGACCTTGGGAATATCCGAATCCGGTTTATCAGGAAGAACAAGCCTTTCCTCAACACCCAGAACATGTATGAGCTGTCCTCCCCGATCGACCAGGAGCTCTACCTGTTTGATACCAGTGGCAAGCATCTGTACACCCAAAGCCTACCCACGGGAGATTACCTGTACAACTTCACCTACACAGGGGATGGTGACGTCACACTCATCACAGACAACAACGGCAACATGGTCAACGTCCGCAGAGACTCCACAGGGATGCCCCTCTGGCTGGTGGTCCCAGATGGCCAGGTGTACTGGGTGACCATGGGCACCAACAGTGCACTCAAGAGCGTAACCACACAAGGACACGAGTTGGCCATGATGACATACCACGGCAACTCTGGCCTGCTCGCCACCAAGAGCAATGAAAATGGATGGACAACATTTTACGAGTAAGTACCAAGACCATTTGGTGGTTTTGTTTCATGGGTGCATTGCAGAATTAGAGGTAAACTGAGGAAGTGTTCATTCATGGATGTTTTTGTTTTAATTCACTTGAGTTGCAAAGCATGACCTATTATATGTTCTGCATGTTAATAACCCAGATGATTATTCCTAGGAAGGAACATGGTGTAGTAGGAAAGGCATGAGCTTTGAAGTCAGAGAAGCGGGGCTTGAATCCAGCTTTCCCTGTGGACTTAATCTCTCTAGGCCTCGGCTTCCACCTCTGTAAAACGGAAACCTTCCCCCATGGATTCACTACAGGGAGGTGACATAGATGGAAAATACTTGGTTAAGTGTCAGCATCTCCACATGACCACTGTCCAGAAATGTGACAATGGGAGAAGGAAAAGTTCTATGTGAAAGAATTGTCCACATAATCCAAGTCCACATCTTTTTTAAAATTAATTTATTTCTTATTGAAGGATAATTGCTTTCCAGAATTTTGCTGTTTTCTGTCAAGCCTCAAGATGAATCAGCCATAAATATACATATATCCCCTCCCTTTTGAACCTCCCTCCTGTCTCCCTCCCACCCCACCCCTCTAGGTTGATACAGAGCCCCTGTTTGAGTTTCCTGAGACATACAGCAAAGTCCCGTTGGCTACCTATTTAACAAATAGTAATGTCAGTTTCCATGTTATTCTTTCCACACATCTCACCCTCTCCTCCCTCTCCTCATGTCCATGAGTCTGTTCTCTATATCTGCTTCTCCACTGTTGCCCTGTAAATAAATTCTTCAGTACCATTTTTCTAGATTCCTTATATATGTGTTAGTATACGGTATTTATCTTTCTCTTTCTAACTCACTTCACAAGTCCACATCTTTATGATTCAAAACTTTTTCTTTCACTTTTAACATTTTGGATGGAATTTATGAAGTGCATTAGATACCTCCCTTCTCATTATACAGGCATAAATCTTTCTTTTATGAGTCAAGGTCTTAAGAAACAAGGCATTTGATACTGCCATATTGATCTCAGAGAAACAGCAGTGTGTGGTCCTGAAGAAAAATCTCAGCTCCCTGTCCTGGGATTGAACCTGGGCTAGAGGAGATCAATCCTGGGTGTTCAATGGAAGGACTGATGCTAAAGCTGAAACTCCAATACTTTGGCCACCTCATGTGACGAGTTGACTCACTGGAAAAGACTCTGATGTTGGGAGGGATTGGGGGTGGGAGGAGACAGGGACAACAGAGAATGAGATGGCTGGATGGCATCACCGACTCGATGGACATGAGTTGGAGAGAACTCCGGGAGTTGGTGATGGGCAGGGAGGCCTGGTGTGCTGTGATTCATGGGGTCGCAAAGAGTCGGACACGACTAAGCAACTGAACTGAACCTGGATGCAAACCAGGAATCCTAGTCACTAGAAAACCAGGGACTAGAGGCTAGAAGTAGAGTGGCCCTGACTCTTGCCCAAGTTTGAGAGCAAGAATGTTTCAAGGAGGCAAAGAACTGTAAAAACAGAAAGTTTATTATTAGAGACACAACATAATGTCTGGGAGAGCACACAGGAAAATAGTTTGTTTATCTAACTCAGAAGCAGGGCAGAGATACATACCCAGAGAGAAAGGGTATGGTCATCCTCTGTAATGAAGAGGAACACAGTAATTCAGAGACACACCCAGAGACAAGTGTGGGCATCCTGAATGAGGAGGCACACAATAAGGTGATTTAAAAAACTTATCTAGGACCATCCTTCCAAGTCTTAGTTTACTTTTGACCAATTGTCTAGTTTCTTTCTTCACCCCTGACTGGTCCTAGGGCCCTCCCCAGGATGCATGCACAACTTTTCGCTAAGGTGGATCCCACCACAGAGGCCTGTGGGTGCATATCCCCACTTACGGGGTGGGGTCCCCTCCCTTTCGACCCCCAAGGAGCCTCCCTGCGCTTGGGCAGGCAGGGAAGTCGTCCTTGACCTCAGGAGTGGGCCTCTTACCGCTTTACTTTAGCAGAGCTCAGCTTTTGCCACTAGCTTTGTCCTTGGAGTGTCTGGCTAAGAACAAAGCTTGAATTTTACTCCGCTCGACAAATAGCAGGTGTCTAGCCTGGGGGCCCATCTGTCTCCTACCTCGATATGAAGCTGGTTCCCAGGAAATGAGGCTATAGACCCGTCCAGTCCTGCCTGAAGTGATTCTAAACGGTTGCTTCCTTAGCGCCTGTACCTAACCCTTGGTTTCACCACCTCCTCCCTCCATGGGGCACTGTTGCATCATTGTTTCAGTCGTGGTGGCCAACGTCAGGAGCTCGCTTCCCTTCTCTTCATCCAGGGTCGGGGTTCTTAAATGGTGTAGTCAGAGAACCAGACATTCAGCTTATTATAATCCTCGCCAGAATTAAATATGTATATATATCTCCAGGGTGTTCCTCTATGAGGTATTTTAATGAATAGACTTTTAACATCTATTTCTACTTAGATCCTTTTTTAGTTTCTTTTTGAGGTTTTAGCCATGTTCCACACAACCGAGACTGTCAAATATTAGACTAGTACATGGGAGACAGGGAAGGAACTGGCCTTGCTGCCCATCACTGGTGGGCTAGGAACTGTATTACCGTATTCAGGCCGCGAATCATCTGTGGAAGGAACAGAAGCTGAGTCACTGAGGCTCAGAGAGGCTCATTTGTTCGTTATCGTCTAGTGAGACCTCACCGAACAGGGCTCACAGCCCACATCTGTCTGATACCAGAGCTCACGCTCCTGCAGCTCTGCCCTGCTGCCCCGTGTGGAGTTTGTTCAAATGAACTTGAATCTTTGAACCCTAAGTTTTTCTCAACCTTGATCAAGCATCAGTTTCTCACAATCCTAGAGTCCCAAACAAAAGGAGCCATCATAGAGTTTTGAATACAGTTTGCTCCAAAAAAGAAAAAGTCACAGCAGTCTGTACAAAGTTCACTGGCTAAATTCCCTTCTCCAAACAGGCACCTTGTTAATTACAAAAAAAAAAAAGACAAAGATCCAGGAAAACAGCAATTATCTTGATTAACTCATCGAAATGGAAATACATTAAATAATTCAATTTTCCCCCAGTTGCCCAATGGAAATCCCTTATACATTATTTAGCCAATACAGCGGTTTCTTTGTCAGAGCAAGTCGGTGCCCTCGATTCGTTCTCAAGGTCACTCCCTCAAATCACAGACTGAATGCTTACACATCACTGCAGCCGTTACTCTCAACCAGCCCTGAAATTGAAAAGCATTTCCTACACCTCTACCAGCAAGGATCCCCTTCCGCTCTCCCTGTCCTCCTTGATGAAATTATACAGCCATATTTGATGGTTTATGAAGAAGGAAATGTTAGTACCATCACTCTTTAGAAAATGGCATTTGGAATTCCAGAGTATCTACTTCATAGCTGTATTCAGAAGCAGAAGATAAAAGCCCCAAAAGTGAAAGTCAGTTTTTTTGAGATCCAACTGTGTACCAGGCTCTTTCTCATTTACTCTTCACAGCACCCTCAGATGGTAGAGACTATCAGTCCTATTTTTTACAGATGATCAAACCAAAGCACAGAGAGAGTAGGTAACTAGTCTAAAATCACACAGTGAGGACTTAGCAGAACCAGTACACACGTCCATGTTCTTTCAACTACACTGATAGGGTTCACCTAAATTCTTTGTAACTTATCTGTATATAATGGACTAAAGTTGTAGCTTTTTCATAGGGATAGTCTGGGGTTCAAACTTTCAGTGAGATAAAAATATGGAAAACAATATCTAACTCATCATAAGTACTCAAATGACAGCTATTGCTATTGCTGCTATTATTATTTCAAGTAACATTAATATTAGCATTTCAATCAGTAGTATTAAGTAATTGCAGAGATGTTGTTTGGGCATGTAAGGTTACCTGGCAGCAGCTGTGAGTCAGCTAATCAAAGAAACAGACCAAAGTTGTAATTGAAGTTAGTAGAAATTAGAGGAGGGCTTCCCTTGTGGCTCAGATGGTAAAGAATCTGCCTGCAGTGCAAGAGACCCAGGTCCGATCCCTGGGTTGGGAAGATCCCCTGGAGAAGGGAATGGCAGCCCACTCCAGTGTTCTTTCCTGGAGAATTCCATGGACGGAGGAACCTAGTGGGCTACAGTCCATGGAGTCACAAAGAGTCGGACACAGCTGAGCGACTAACACACACACACACACATACACAGGAATTAGAGGGCAGATCAGAAGAGCAGACTCAGGTATCAAGTCTGAGGGATGAAGATATGAACCAGGAAAGGGGTCAGATTCCTGAGAATACCCAAAATGGATGGGAAAGAGTTATACAGGACAGGTCCAGGAAAAATGGTTCAATTCAGGTTGTGAACATAGTAAGGATACCAGATACTTATTTTTACTGGATATTTGCCTTGTAATTTCAGGAGCAGGCTGGCTTCCAGACCCATGTCTCAACCAGACAGAAATAATGCCTGACCTACCCCATTTTAGGGCCATTATAGGAATCAAAAGACTAAGTAAATGCTGAAAGTGAAAATACTTTGCAACCTACGTTGCTCCCAAGAAGTTATGGTATAAAAATTATTATCATTATGGTATTTCTCAACACAGATTTGGACAGATTTTGCCAGTGCACATTTCTCCAGTGAATTTCCTACTGTTAGGTCCATGAGGCACCTTAATGGATTCCAAACCAAAATGCTCTAATATTTAAAAAAAAAAAATCAGCCCAGGCTTGCCTATAACACTAGCTATTACTGAAACACATTTTAAGTTGGCTTTATCGACCCTCTCAACAGATTAATACATCTAACAGAAACATCTCACATGTCAGAGCAAGCAGCTTGACTTAAAGTGTTTATAATTCTGGGGAATCGAGGATCCTTTTCTTCCCTCAACCCAAAGATCTGCCGGTCGGAAACCTAAAAGGGGTCTGTAATGCTTTCATCTCTAGCATGTGGCAACATTAATTTCAGACTTGGACTCCTGGACTGGTGGCATTTGCTGGCTAAGAAAATGGCCTGACAAGAGGAGGCAGGTTCCAAAATTGGCTTATTAGATGGGCGTGAGTAAGTTTCATAAGGGAAGTGGCCCTGGCACTCAGCTCCCAACATCCTTATGCTCAAGCTATCTACCCTGCTGCTGCTGCTAAGTCACTTCAGTCGTGTCTGACTCTGTGTGACCCCATAGACGGAAGCCCACCAGGCTCCCCCATCCCTGGGATTCTCCAGGCAAGAACACTGGAGTGGGTTGCCATTTCCTTCTCCAGTGTGTGAAAGTGAAGTCGCTCAGTCGTGTCCGACCCTTAGCAACCCCACTGAGACCCTAACTAATGCCTCTCTGTACACGCTTGGGACTTGCCAACTAGGAGGTGCTCAGTAACTATTTTATGAGTGAAACTTACATTTGGGAGGGAAGGGAAATCAAGAAGGGAAGAAAAAAAAAAATATATGCTGTCCTGAGAAAAATACTAGGTTTACTTCGCAGCTACAGTACTGTCAGTGCTCCTAGCAGGAAACAGAATTCAATTCAAATGGTTTCAGTGAAGAGACGTGGCTTCCCGTTTTTGCTTGAGGATATAAGAGCCAGAAAAGGCATTGTTCCCATCCTTACAATGAAAATAAGCCACACAAATGGCAAATGCATGAGTTTTCCTTGAACTCCTTCTCTGAGGTCACAGGGCAACCAAGTGGCCAGGTCTTTTACAGTGTTACATCACAGACAAGATGTGGGTGCCAGCTTCCCTGGGGTGGTTGCAACTAGTCCCTGGGGAAAAAAGCGTTCAGCTTGGGGAAGTTATGAAGACTACATGTGTCCTGGCAGGAGAGTATGTAGCCCTTGGAGGCTGCAGAAATTGGGAGAGTCCACATTCTCCACAACTTTTCTCCACAAATCCCAGCAGGTACTACAGAGAAAAAGTAGGAGAATAATCCCTTGTGGTAGACCTGGAGGAGGGGTACAGCAGCTGCTGAGGGAGGGGGCACAAATTTCTGCCTGCTTCACTCAGACCCATCTCACCTGATCTCCCATATGGAACGAAAGCCTTAATCTGTGGAGAGGACAGTGAACACTATTCTACTTAGGCCCTAAGGAAAAAAAAAATCTAACTACTGCTGGAAGAGGAGCAGAAATACTTAATGGGCCCAGAAGAACAGCCTCAAAGGGGCAGCAGCACTGAAGAGGCCACACTCCTGAGACTCAGGGGTACATGCAGACATTGATCTAAGACTGAGGCTCAGTCAGAACAAAAGAGAATTCTCTCAAGCTTACCACCCACCACTGCTAGCTAAAAAGCTAAACCTAACAATGAAAAGTGGAATACTACTGGGAAGGAGCGAAGAAGGATACAAGAGCCTAAAAAGAGACCCTTTCTAAGGCTGGGCACAAAGATGGGACCTAAAACTGAGAATAGAGTGGGCACATTGGAAAAAAAACAAAAAACCCTCTGGCAAACTAGTTTCACACACTAAATACAAGATATTGCTGGAGGAATGTAAAGCCTGTGATGCATTAAGGTTAGCAGTAGAAATAACACATTTCAAAGCCAGCCCAAATCCTAACTAAATTAACTTAAACTCTCCCACTAAAGTGCAAGCAGGAGAAAACTCATACCCAGAATCTACTGCCTCAGTCTCTACTGTGCTATACACAAGATGTCACACTTTCAACTGAATCTACAGAAAGGCAAGAGAAAGCAGCACTCTCCCAGGAGACAAAGATATCATCAGAAGAACACTCAGATGTGACACAGATGTTGAAACTGTCTCTCAGGAATTTAACAAAAAGTATGTAGGGAATTCCCCGGTTGTCCAGTAGTTAGGACTCTTCATGCTCACTATGAAGGGTCCAGGTTCAACCCCTGGTCAGGGATCTAATACCCTGCATGCCAGGCAGCTGAAATAAAATACTGTAGTGGAAAAGGCGAACAACATGCAAGATCAGAAGGATATTTCAGCAGAGAAATGGAAACTGTAAGAGAGAATCAATTGTAAATGCTAGAAATTGAGAACATAGAGGTGAAAATTATCTTTTATGGGCTTATCAGTAAAGTTGAGACAGCTGAGGAAAATAGATCAATAGAAATTATCCAACCTGAAACATAAAGAGGGAAAAAAAGAAAAAATAGAGAATAGGGCATCTAAGAACTGGGGGACATCAACTGCTCTAGTATACATTTAATTAGAATTCCAGAAGACAGAAAGAACAAGGCAGGAGAAACATTTGAGGAAATAATGGTTGAGAACTATCCATATGTAATTAGACACCAGAACCATAGACCCAAAATCTCAGAAAACACCAAGCAGAATAAGTACATACACACCCACAGATATCTATGCATATCGTATTCAAACTGCTGAATACAAAATAAAAAGCAAATCCTGAAAGCAGTGCCATACAGGGCTTTTTTTTTTTAACAGGGGAGCTAAGATAAGAATCATAGCAGACTTCTCATAAGAAGAAGAAATTTGAAAAGAGAAATACATATAAACTAGAAAACAGAAATGCTAAAAGAAGGAAGAAATCTGTCAACCCAGATTTCTATATCCTGCCAAGAAAACATCTTTCTAATGAAAAAATGGAATAGAGGTATAGGCAAGAATAAGGGAACCACGGAAGGATGGTGGGGCACCCAGGCACTATAAACACTGAACAATCATTACCAACCCTCGGTCTGAAGGGCATGGTAGGGAAGTAACAAGATATCGTTACTAAAGCCCAGTGGGAGTTGCAGCCATGTAGAAGGCATCAGGTCGGAGCTGTAATTTGGCGTGGATGCATCCATTATTAGAAATACGGGACCAAAAGAGAGAGAGAGTAGGGAAAACTTCTCTCTTGACCTGCAGTCTCTTACCACTGCCTACCATTGGCTATACCCAACCAGAAGCAAGCCCGCAAGGGAGGCCCCAGGGATGCATTCTGCAGAGGTCAGCCTGTCAGGGCGCAGGGAAGGGCAGAAAATGAATCTGAGGAGGGAACAGAGAATGAACAGCATAGCCACAGACTGGCTCTGTGACACTGTTCACGGGAATGGCAGAGCAGACAGGGTTCAGTCCCAGATCTACCTGAGAACCTTCTAGCAGATGCATGGCCTCAAATATAACATCAGTGAGAGAGAAGACCTACAGAGGTAGGGTGGGCCAGCTCTTAGAAATCCTGCAGGCTCCAATTTATTGTTGGGAGTTAATTCTATGGGAAATGGGCAGCAAGGACAAATTTTTATTGCAGAGCCAACAAGGAGCCTGCCTCTGCTGCAGTTTTGGAGTAGTTACTGTTTAGAGACGCCACTCTGTTACAGAGAACTAAGGTCAAGGGATCTATTGGTGTGTGTGGGCTGTGAACTATAATTATTCACAGACAATACAGTGGCCATTTCCTCTTGTTGATGATGGTGGTGTTTGGAACAATCATAGATGAAAGTCCTAAAAAATCAAATCTTTATCTTCCAACTAAACAGTGCCCAATCAGCAAAAAGTTTACTATCAGAAAGGCAATGTGGCATTTTCCTCACCAAGCACGTGCAGTGAAGTGGATCAAGGTGTGAAGTGTCGAGTGTGAAGAAGAAACGCTTGCAGTATGTGTGAAGATAGCTTCTAGTGGTCCTCTTCTGAGAGCCAAGTTTGCAACCACTCTGTGAATCGTCTGTTCTTTCTCTGTAATCCAAAGATGCTTTGGAAAAACAAGTGAAGAAAAGTCGGTGGGGGGAAATAGTGAGAAACCGATCACTTGGCTGCCTCCATCACACCCCCAGGTGGGGGCTGAGCATCACTGTAGAGTCAGCTGTAGTGGAAGCAAAGAAAAGTGTCTCAAAGAGAAAGCTGTCCCTCTTCTCTACCCACTTCAGAGTTCCAAACGCAATCTTTTCTTAAACATAGTAGAACACAAAGCTTTTGATTTGTAACAGCACCATCTTTCCAGGAAGCTTGATGACAGAACACAGGCTTTAAGATCAGACAGACCTGACAGAGTCTATATGCCTCTGTTAGCCATGTATTCTTAAGCAAGTTATTCATCTTTTCTGAGCCTCAGTTTCATTGGTTGTGAAATGATGATAATCATGTTCACCTCCAAAGATGGCTGTGAGCACAGTGCTCCATATCTAAAGTGTACTATGTGAATATTAGTGAACTTTCCCTTCCTCATACAGAAGGTGAGGGGTAACAGCGGTGGAGTTCTTAATTATTCTCACCCTTGGTCTTGAAAAAACAATAATATCTACTATTCATTCACTCATCCAAGAAATATGTCCTGAGTGCCTTTTACATGCTGGGTCCTGCAATGGGCACTAAGAATACAAACAAGGTCCCTGCCTTCATGGAGCTTATATTCTAGTGGGAAAAGAGACAACAAACAGGTAAGCAAGTAAACAAGATGCGAAGTGAGAACAGTGCAATAAGATAATGCAGGGGTCCCCAGCCTCTGGGATCTATTGCCCAGGGATCCGAGGCGGAGCTGATGTATTAATAGTAGAAATAAAGTGCACAATCTGTGTAACATGCTTGAACCATCCTGAAACCATCCCCTGCCCCCAGTCTGTGGAAAAGCTGTCTTCCACAAAACTGATCCCTCGTGCTGAAAAGGTTGGGGACTGCTGATTGATGTGATCAAGATGGGAGGCCCCATCAGAACGGGTGACCAGAGAAAGCCTTGCTAAAATAATAACATTTGAACTAAAACATGGAACTAGCCCTATCAAGGTTAGAAGGAAGAGCATTCCCAGCAAAGGAAACAGTCAGCATGAACACCCCAAGCCTAGTTTGAACTCAGCGTGTTCAGAAGCAAATGGAATGGAAGGCAGAAAATATGAAGGAATAGGCTTCAAGGTAAAGTTGGGTAAAGCAGGGAAAAAAAAGAATGAGCAGATCATTCCACCTACACTCACTCATTCACATTATTGAGCATCTAGTCTATGGAAAATTCTTCAAGAAATGGGAATACCAGACCACGTGACCTGCCTCCTGAGAAATCTGCATGCAGGTCAAGAAGCAACTGTTAGAACTGGATGGGGAACAGCAGACTGGTCCCCAAATCGGGAAAGAAGTACATCAAGGAGTATATTGTCACCCTGCTTATTTAGCTTATATGCAGAGTGCATTATGTGAAATATTGGGCTGGATGAAGCACAAGCTGGAATCAAGATTGCTGGAAATATCAATAACCTCAGATATGCAGATGACACCACCCTTATGGCAGAAAGTGAAGAAGAACTAAAGAACCTCTTAAAACTCAACATTCAAAAAACTAAGATCATGGCACCCAGTCCCATCACTTCTTGGCAAATAGATGGGGAAACAATGGAAATAGTGACAGACTTTATCTTCTCGGGCTCCAAAATCACTGCAGATGATGACTGCAGTCATGAAATTAAAAGATGCTTGCTCCTTGGAAGAAAGCTATGACCAACCTAGACAGCATATTGAAAAGCAAAGACATTACTTTGCCAACAAAGGTCCGTCTAGTCAAAGCTATGGTTTTTCCAGTAGTCATGTATGGATGTGTTGTATAGTCACGTATAGTCCAACAGTAAAGAAAGCTGAGCACTGAAGAATTGATGCTTTTGAACTGTGGTGTTGGCAAAGACTTTTGAGAGTCTCTTGGACTGCAAACTGCAGAGAGATCCAACCGGTCAATCCTAAAGGTAATCTGTCCTGAGTGTTCATTGGAAGGACTGATGCCGAAGCTGAAACTCCAATACTTTGGCCACCTGACGCAAAGAACTGACTCATTGAAAAAGACCCTGATGCTGGGAAAGATTGAAGGCAGGAGGCGAAGGGGATGACAGAGGACAAGATGGTTGGATGGCATAATCGACTTGATGGACATGAGTTTGATCAAGCTCCAAGAGTTGGTGATGGACAGGGAATCTGGCATGCTGCAGTCCATGGGGTCACAAAGAGTCAGACATGACTGAGCAACTGAACTGAACTCTATGCCAGGCACTCCCCTAAGTGCTAAGGATACACCAGTGACCAAACAAAGGCACTTCCCTCAGGGAGTTGACAGTCTAGTAAGGGTGATCTCATGGGGTCCCGCACTCGCTGGAAGGAACTGGCATTGAAATATGTTACCTTGTTTGATCTTCACAGTATCTCCCTGAGACAGGTATTATTACCCACGTCTTACAGAGGAGAATTCAGAGGCACACAAAGGTTATACTATATAACCTGCCTGAAATAATACCATTTGTGGTGGGAGTTGGATGGTTAACAGGGAAACAGAAATGAGTGCCTGCTCTCTAGGGTTGCATTGCTGGCAAGTGTAGAGCCTAGATTCAAAGCCTAAACCACCTGGCTCCAAGGACCTTCCCACAATGACCTGTTCCTTCTGTTCTTCTGTGATAGAGAGGAAGAAAATTGGCCAGTAATTTAAGTAAAGCTGCAACAGATGTATCTAAGCCATTGGCCAGAAGTCGTCCCTCATGGGGTCGGAATCCAGGTACTGCAGATAGAGACCTGTCTCCAGCATCCTGCTGGGAAGCACCCGCATCCTTTCCCTTAGCAACTGGGTAGCAGGAAGAGAAAGGGATACCGAGGCGGCCACAGGGCAAAGGTCAAGGTCCAGAGAGTGGGTAGCCCCAGCTCCTCCCTGCAGAGGCAGAAGCAGAGGAGTTCGGATGGGATAATCATAGGAATTGATCAGGTTGTGGAGAGAGCCAGTGGCCTTTCTCAAGCTCCAGAAAGCAGTGAAATGAGTGAATAAGAGACAAGAAAATTCTATAAATGGGCTGTGCTGTTTGATGTTCATTTAATTAAGACATTCAGTCCTAATGGAAAATAGGAGGAGTGGAAATTACTGCTTTTTGGCCATCTCCTAGAAAGTCAGATCTTGACGGCATCTGGCCTTTTCATCATATCGTCTTCAGGCTCAATTTAATTATGTATTACAGACCACCTTCAATAATAATTAAAATTGTCTTCCTTTATGCAGAGCCTCTTTCTAGCTTGGAAGCTAAAACTCTGGGGAGATGCCAATGGAGATTGCTCAAGTATCGTTTAGTGAAAGCGGTTTTTTCCGTATTTGTGCATTCAGCAGATGTTTATCAGGGACCTACTGTGTGTCAGGTCTCTGTAGGTCCTGCAGGGGGTGGCATGTGAGTGAATCATGGTCTGTCTTCTCTGAAGAAGCAGGGCAGAGGCCTTGCACATGCAATCCTGCATTCATTTATCTGTTCAGCCACCATCCCCTGCTCATCTTCTCTCTCCCAGCCCCCATGCTGAGATGAACTGAAGGCCAGTCCTCCAGGGTCCCGTGGCTGGCAGATGCTGGAATCCAGATTCCCAGCCTGACTGTCTGACCTCAATATCCTGTCCTAACTCAGTTTGCTCCGAGGCCAAAACGGGAGACAAGTTGTCCATCAGCTGTTGTGATGCAGGGGGCACATTCCAGAGGATCACTGGGAGAAGAAGGGATGGGGAGACCTGTAGCTGGTGGCATTTGAGCAGGGCCTTGATAGAAGTAGCATCAAGGTGACATGAAATTCTCCAGGCAAGAATACTGGAATGGGTAGCCATACCTTTCTCCAGGAGATCTTCCATACTGAGGGATAAAACTCAGGTCTCCTGCATTGCAGGCAGATTTTTTACTATCTGAGCCACCAGGGAAGTCCAGTGAATAATCTATCAAGTCAAAATTGTAAGACTCCAGAACTCCTTTTTAAGTATTTTGCACAGTGTAATAAAATCTTTTTTATCCAGTTAGGCCAGGAAATTAGATTAATAAAGAGTGTGTACATGGATCTTAGGTGTTCAAAGAACCAGACTAGAACAGCATACCCATCCCGTGAAACTGTCAGACTGAAACGGATCTTCCTGTTACCTTCCAAGATGACTGGGGATCTGACAGCACTCAGCTTATTCATAGACTGCAGTTAAAGGGACAGAATGGGGTTTTTGTTGGGGGGAGTGGGGGGTTAGAGAGCAGGGAGTCTTGATTTTGGGCTCAAAAATTTGGGATGTTCTAGTGATATTTGACCTACAGGTTGTTATTGGCAGATGTCCTCTAAATGAGACACTTCTAAAATTACCAGCAATTTAAAAAGTCCTCTTCCCCAAGGTGGCCATGCTCATAAGGCATTACTTGCTTGTCACAGCGCTTTTCTTTTCTTCTTTTTTTTAATGTATGTATTCGGCTGGGGTCTTAGTTGCAGAGCTGGCAGACTCAGTAGCTGTGGCGCATGGGCTTAGTCGCCCCTGGGTACATGGGGTCTTAGCTCCCCGACCAGGGATGGAACCCACATCCACTGCATTGCAAGGCAGATTCTTTACCACTGGACCACCAGGGAAGTCCTGTCACAGTACTTTTCTGATGATGAAAATCATCCATGTTAATTATTCAAAATCTTGAGACTATAAAATGCATGTAAAGAAGCAACTAAAATCCCCTGTAATTCTACCTCCCAGAGCTAGCTGCTGTAAACATTATTGTGAAATTCCTTCCTGTTCAAATTTCCAGCAGTCATAAAGGGCTAAAAAACACACCAGCCTCTCCCAGAGTTAACAGGAGCAGAGCTGTGAGCTCCTCCAGGTGAGAGAGGCCTTAAGACAGACAGTCCAGATCTTTAACCCGAGACCGCCCTCAGCGGTCTTTCGGAGTCATGCCCTCACCCGCTCTGAGGGGCACTCTGCACCTCTCACCCTCCATTCCAGGTCAGCTGCTGGAAATGCTGCTCTCCGCTGAGCCAGACTGACCTCCCCTTACAAGAACCTGACTTGGTCCAGAGAGAGAAAAATGAGAGAATCATGACAGGAAACAGTTTTCCAAACCCTTTAACTGCCTCTGAAAGTGAAAGCTGCTCAGTCACGTCTGACTCTTTGCGACCCCATAGACTGTACAGTCCATGGAATTTTGTAGGCCGGAATACTGGAGTGGGTAGCCTTTCCCTTCTCCAAGGGATTGTCCCAACCCAGATATTGAACCAAGGTCTCCTGCACTGCAGGCAGATTCTTTAACAGCTGAGTCACCAGGGAACTGCCTCTCCGAGAACCCAAAGGACTGATATATCCACAGCCTTGCCCCACCACCCCCAGGCCTGAGGTATATGGTTGCAACCCCTGCTTTTCTTGCCATCACGGAAAGGGCATCCATTCGCCTTCCTCAGACCTCAGCACCAAAGATTCAGCTCTCCCAAAGCCCGTTGGCCCTCCCCCTAAAGTCAGTCTGGAGTTGAGGACTGGATGATTCACTCAAATAACCTTCACCAACACCTCCTCTGTGGCAGACTGCACCCGGGACTGTTGTCATTCCGTGATCAGTACCAGCCCGCCATGGGGACAGAACGAGCAGGTGGATGGCAGAACCCATTCAGCAGCCAAATCTGACCTTGAGCAGAAAATTGCGCAGCAAAGGCCTGCCTGGTCTCACCTACCAAGTCTCACCTGAAACCATAGAAGCTACCGGAACCCAGGGGCCCATCAGGAAGCCAGGCCCAGCTGAAGGAATCAGGAGAAGAGCCAGGATGGAACTAAACTTTCAGGCCTTTCGTTGCACCATAGGTAAAACCCTTTGCTCAGGCGCCCAGAGAACAGCTTTAACCCAGTATAAAAGGCTGAGCAGGAAAAGAAGTCCAGTGGGAGACCCAGAGTACACGAGGGAGACATACACAGCTGAACCCACGCTGCAGGCTTGAGCCTGAGCAGAAGTCAGAAATATGGGCACCTGGGTGGAGAACTTGATGCCCATTCACCTGCACGCGCGCTAAGTCACTTCAGTCGTGTCCAACTCTTTGTGATCCCGTGGACTGTAGCCCGCCAGGTCCCTCTGTCCATGGCATTCTCCAGGCAAGAACACTGGAGTGGGTAGCCATGCCCTCCTCCGGGGGATCTTCTCCACCCAGGGATCGAACCTGTGCCTCCTGCATTGGCAGGCAGGTTCTTTACCGCTAGCGCCACCTGAGACGCCCGTCCCCATTCACACGCACGTCCAAAAAGGCTCTGAAACCTACCTGTTAGTAGCCAGCTCCCTGCCGTCTGCCAGCCACTGTAGCAGGCGGGATAGCACGCGCCATGGACACTTGCAAACACTCTCTGAAGACAGAGAAGCAAGGGTCGGCTTGGAAGCAGAGAGATCTAAGTTTAAATTTCGACTCTGTCACACTTAGCTGTGTGACCTGGAGCGAGTGACTTCACTTTCTGAGTGTCCTCCACAAAAGAGCTGATATATGTCTTTTCGACTAGTTGTGAGGGTTAAGGGAAAAAATGTGTGAAGAGCTAGCACCATGTCTGAATGCCGCATTGTGGGTGTTGAAAAAGTTTAGGTTGTTTCTTTTATCATCAGGAGAATGGGAAAGAGAATTAAGATTCACTTGTGATGCTTTAGAAAGACTGCACCAGAGCAAAGCTGTGGGTTTTGAGCACCGCTTGGTGCCAGATGTGAAATCTAGTTGTGAAGGGGCTATGGGAGCCCATCTGTCTAGCCCCCTTCTGTGGCAGCAGCATCCTGGTCTGAATTCAAAGTCCCCTTTTCCCAGGCTCTGTGGCTTCCTAGGAAGCCCCATCTCTAGTGCTGGTCGGGAGAAACCTGTTTAACCAGTTCTAATGACATCTGGTCCCATCACTTCATGGGAAATAGATAGGGAAACAGTGGAAACAGTGTCAGACTTTATTTTGGGGGGCTCCAAAATCACTGCAGATGCTGATTGCAGCCAGGAAATTAAAAGAATGCTTACTCCTTGGAAGAAAAGTTATGACCAACCTAGATAGCATATTAAAAAGCAGAGACATTACTTTGCCAACCAAGGTCCGTCTAGTCAAGGCTATGGTTTTTCCCATGGTCATGTATGGATGTGAGAGTTGGACTGTGAAGAAAGCTGATCGCCAAAGAATTGATGCTTTTGAACTGTGGTGCTGGAGAAGACTCTTGAGAGTCCCTTGGACTGCAAGGAGATCCAACCAGTCCATTCTAAAGGAGATCAATCCTGGGTGTTCACTGGAAGGACTGATGCTAAAGCTGAAACTGCAATACTTTGGCCACCTCATGCGACGAGTTGACTCACTGGAAAAGACTCTGATGCTAGGAGGGATTGGGAGTGGGAGGAGACGGGGACGACAGAGAATGAGATGGCTGGATGGCATCACCAACTCGATGGACATGAGTTTGAGTGAACTCCGGGAGCTGGTGATGGACAGGGAGGCCTGGTGTGCTGTGATTCATGGGGTCGCAAAGAGTCGGACACGACTGAGCGACTGAACTGAACTGAACTGAACTGTGGGTGGGCGGGGGAGGTTTGAGAAGGTATTCAAGCATCCACTTTGACTCCTGGCCTCTGAGAGTCCCCCAGCTCTAAGACTCTGGATCATCCATCTCAGGGGTGTGTGTGTGTGGTGTGTGTGCACACATGCATGTGCTAAGTCCTGTCCAGCTCTTTGTGGCCTCATGTGAACTGTATGTAGCCCACCAGGCTCCTCTGTCCATGGGATTCTCCAGGCAAGAATATTGGAATGGGTTGCCACTTCCTCTTTCAGGGGGTCTTGCTGATACAGGGATTGAACCGCATCTCTTAGGTCTCCTGCATTAGCAGGCAGAATCTTTACCACTAGCGCCACCTGGGGCATCATCATCTGGCTCTTAGTGAGTATTAGTTCATAGCAACAGGGCACTTCCACACATTGCTCACAGGAATCCTGGAGGGTGGGGAGGGTATCTCCACTCTACAGAATTAGGAAAGAAAGACTCAAGAGAGAGAAGTTGTCTGCCTGCAGTTGAATATCAGCAGGTGGAATTCTGTCCAAGGAGATGTTGGAGACATGAAAATGTATCTGAGCAGAAAGAAAAGTGGAACATGCAAAACCATGGCATCAGGTAGAACGTGCCAGGCTCCAGCAATGGCACCTTTATATCTCTGTTACTCAGAGCCACCTCTTGGTTTTCAGGTATGACAGCTTTGGCCGTCTGACAAATGTGACCTTCCCAACCGGCCAGGTGAGCAGTTTCCGAAGTGATACAGACAGCTCAGTGCATGTCCAGGTGGAGACCTCCAGCAAGGACGACGTCACCATAACCACCAACCTGTCTGCCTCCGGTGCCTTCTATACACTGCTGCAAGGTAAGCCAGTCGGGGACTGGGACTTGGAGACAGTGGGGTGGGGAGGCCCCCTTTGAAGAAGGATGACCTGAGAAACAGGCTGCTGCTACTGCAGCTGCCCAAGAACAGAAAAGCATGACACCTGGTTTCTCACTGTATCACCACCTAATTTGCAAAACACACCAGCCTGAGCCCTGTAGAGTCTCTCCCCCAAGCTTCAGAGTAATATTTCATTGTCTCATCCCATTATCAGCAGAACAAAAGGTAGAGAATCCATTAGCTGCTAATCCAGGTGACCTCACTATTCTACCATTCCAGTGGCTCCCAGATTAAAGACTGACTCTCACTCTGGTGCCTGGCAAGGACAAAGGACAAGAATAATTACACCTAATTATGAAAGGGATTTGGGCCTTGGAGAAGGTCTCCCTGAATCTCGGGTGAGAATGCCTTGTTCCTCGTCTAGGACTCTGTGGAGAAGAGACCCTTCTCTGCATCCATCAAATAAACCCTGATAAGAGTTGATCTTTTAGCTTCAGATAAATCACAAAGAAGTAACCTTGCTGTGAATTGTTTGCCACAATTATTCTCATGGGGCGTGGTGACCCGAAGTGGAGCTGGGAGCTTTGTTGGGCTTAGTAAGCCTGAAAGAAAAGAAGGGGTCACTAGGGAAAGTGACCTGGCATACTCTCCAAAGCTTTGACACAAAGCCGTAAAAAGAGTCTTGGTCTGAGAGTCAGAGCCCCAAATTCTAGTCCTGACCCTGCCACCCCATCTTCGTGGCCCCCGAGTTTCTACTCTGGGGAAAGAAAGCAAACTAGAGCCATGTTGGGTGGTGGCCTGCAGTTCCAGGGCAAACACACTGGGCCCCTGCACCTGCTGTACCAGCTCCGGAGTGGACTGTGTGGAGTCACTCTTCTCTCATCCTCAGTTTCTGGGTCAGGGAAATGGGGCTGAATTACAAGTCCTACTTCCTAGGGTTGCTCAGACAATTTCTTCAGACAACAAACAGAGAGGGACTGGCATAGGCCAGGCACATAGTACTGCTTAGGAAGTACTTGTTGGATTAATTAACTAATTAACAGGCACTTTGATTTACTGTAAGAGAATAACCATGTATTTCCACAACCATTTTTACCCCAACTGTAGTCCTATGCCTTTAACAAAACTCAAAGAACAGTATCAGTTTTCAATCAAAGAAAGAGAAATCAAGCCCTGGAATTCCTTCTCCACCAAGCACCTTTAGCAATGTGTTGGGACAGACCCTAGGTATTTATGTACCAACTGGGTTATTTCCGAGAAAAGGTACCAGTTCCTAGCCAGCCAGGATTCTGGCTGACCAATGACAAGAGGGCAGCTGATGACACACAAACATCTTATCCTTCAAACCTGTTTTCTTCCCCATGATTAAGAATTGCCTCCTCTGCTCCATACATCTAAGGAGGCTTGCAGCATTTTTCTCAAAAGTTAACACAGGTCTTCTAATATTTAGACAGCTTTTAAAAATTCAAAAGTGACATATCTCCTCAGTTTTAAAATGTACCATCAATTTAATAACAATTTTCAGGTGGAGGGGATCAGGAGACACACTGCTCAAAATCCCTATGAGGACTTAAGACACATTCCAATTTCAGAAACATTAAAATGTGAAAAGTCCATCTCGGAATCCAGGAAAGCTGATACCTCTTTTTCCTCTTTGGTACCTCTGCCAAGCTCTCTTTCCTCATTTCGTACCAGGCTCAGATGCTCGGTTTTGCAGCCGCTTCAGTAGAGTCTTAGTCAAAAAAGCTCGTTTGGTTTCATCTTATATCTGAACTATGGGAAGAAATAAGAAGCAGCTACTAATGAGCGGCAGCCTTGGGAAGTCACAGCTCACATTAAACGGGGATCGTTTAAGATGGGGCCTCTGCAGATGCTGTTCCATCCACAGGCACCGTTAATGGACATATGTGGATTCAGCAAGGAACAGCTTTAAAAGATAAATTGACACAGGCTTTTTCACTGCTCAAAGGGAGTAAAATACAGATTGTCAGTGAATAATGCATGACAAGTTTGAGGCAGATTTTAGAATTCTGCATGTGTGGGAGAGAGACGGGAAGAAAGATGGTGGGGGGAGGGAGTGGGAGGGAGAGAGGCCAGTCTGAAGCCATCCTCACAGGGAAGGTTCAGTGAGGGTTCCCTGCAGAAACCTCTGTATCCTCATTGCCTGACACAGCCAGTGTGTATCTAGTCTGATCCAGCAAATGTTTACTGAGCACATGCAATAATAACAACGATAGCTGATGTTTTGAGCACTTACTCTGTGTGAAGTATATTTTTAGCATTTTATATTCGTCATCCTTTTTAAATCCTCACAACAACCCTCTGAGGTATGGTTAATATCTCCATTTTTCCAAATGAAGATAAGGAGGCATCAAGAGGTTAAGTGGCTTATCCAAAGTCACACAACTAGTAGGTGTTTGGACCCAGACAAATAGGCTCTAGGACACATTCTCTTAAGCGTGAATCTGCAGGCAAAGGGGCGCTGTGGAAGGGCCATGATTGGTACTAGAAAAGTTCACTCTGACAAGTATGTGAAATGGGGCAGAGAGAGGAGATGGAGGAAAGATGATGAAAGATAGACGTGACAGCGACCAGCACAGCGCCCGGCACACGCAACTAGTGATCACTGACATTTACATAACACACACCAGAGGCTCAGCACTCTTCTCAGATCTTCATGGTCATCCTCCCACTTAATCCCGAGAGGTAACAGTACAACTATTGTCCCTAATGTACAGATAACGAAACAGAGGCCTGAAAGCTTAAGGAATTTGCCCAAGGTCCTGCAGGAAGAGAGCAGCAGAGGCAGGACTCGAGTCCAGGAGGTCTGGCTCCGAAGTCTGTGCTCTCAGTCTCTGCGCTAGTGCTTTTCACTGTTCACTAGGTTATGACCAACCTAGCAGCATATTAAAGAGCAGAGACATCACTTTGCCAACAAAGGTCTGTCTAGTCAAGGCTGTGGTTTTACCCGTGGTCATGTATGGATGTGAGAGTTGGACTATGAAGAAAGCTGATCGCCGAAGAATTGCTGCTTTTGAACTGTGGTGTTGGAGAAGACTCCTGAGAGTTCCTTGGACTGCAAGGAGATCCAACCAGTCCATCCTAAAGGAGATCAGTCCTGGGTGTTCATTGGAAGGACTGATGCTAAAGCTGAAACTCCAATACTTTGGCCACCTCATGCGACAAGTTGACTCACTGGGAAAGACTCTGATGCTAGGAGGGATTGGGGGTGGGAGGAGACGGGGACGACAGAGAATGAGATGGCTGAATGGCATCAGTGACTCGATGGACATGAATTTGAGTGAACTCCGGGAGTTGGTGATGGACAGGGAGGCCTGGCGTGCTGCAGTCCATGGGGTCGCAAAGAGTCGGACACAACTGAGTGACTGAACTAAGTGTTTGAGTGTTCCTTCACTCACAGAGTGGTGAACCCCTGCACCACTCATATGCAGGACCACTGTTGAGACCTAGAAAGAGGCTAAGGGAGGGGGAGGCTTTCGTTCTAACCAGAGGAACAAGGGAAGCTTCTGGGAAGAGATGACTTTTTACACAGAGCCTTGAAGGGAGGGCTTGGGCTCGCATTTATTAAATAGAGGGGCAGTGCAGACCGAAGCAGCAGCTGACGAAGGGCGAGAGGAAGGTGACTGCAGTGAAAACCCAGGTTTTTCCATTTTTAGAAAAGAACACAGTGTGCTTTCTACAGCTGAAATTTACTTTCTCTCCAGAAGGTTTTATTAGCTAAAGATCCTAATTAAAAATCAGGTTTAAAATTTCAAAATTAAGTCTACTTTTAATTCATTGTCATAGATATACATATATGACACATATATGTATATATATGACAGTGATTTGAAACATATATTTGGCATTCTGTCACTGATTTACATATTGGAGCTATTTTTCACCTTATTGTAAAGAGTGTTGTTACCATAGTGGGAAAGTCTTAAAAATGTTCAACCCTTTGCTCTAGGACTCCTACTTTTAGGAATCTATTTTGATTAAATAACCCAAAGTGAAGACGTTGATGTATCCAAAAAGTATATTTTTAATAAATATATAATTCACATACTATTAAAGAGTATAATTCAGTGGTTTTCAGTATATGTACAAAGTTGTGCAACCAGTACCACTATCTAATCTCAGAAATTTTTTATCATCCCCAAAAGGAAACCCCATAGTCATTAGCAGTCATACCCCTTCCTCCCTTTCCCTCACTACTTTCTCGCTATAAGTTGGCCTTTTGCAGACATTGCATATATATGGACTCATTCATATAATATCAGGCCTTTTGTGCCGGACTTCTTTCACTTTAGCATAATGATTAACAGATTTTTATTTGCAGTGTTGTAATCATGCGAAAGTGGAAATAATCATAATATCTATATGAGGACCGATCAATTAAGTTCTGTTATTTCCATATAACGGCATAGCATACACTCATTATGAAAAATGTCATGAACATATTCAACAATAAAATAACAGCGATCAGTAAAAACTCTATAAGCAGCCATTTTTAACCATAAATGTATTCAGAAATATTGTGAAATCTGGGAACATATCAAAATATTTACAGTAGTTTCCTTTGGAGATTGAGCTCACAGACCTCCATATATTTTTCTCGTGTTCTTCAATGACAGTGTTTTGTTTCTGTGGTTAGAAACGTAAGCACATTTGAAGACCACACCTCTGCCTCTGCTGTACAGCTCTGTCCCTCCTCAGCCCTCCTAAACAGAGTCGCCCCCTCATCTGTCCCTCAGACCAGGTCCGGAACAGCTACTTCATCGGGGCTGACGGCTCCCTGCGGCTGCTGCTGGCCAACGGCATGGAAGTGGCCCTGCAGACGGAGCCCCACCTGCTGGCCGGGACCGTCAACCCCACCGTGGGCAAGAGGAACGTCACGCTGCCCATCGACAACGGCCTCAACCTGGTGGAGTGGCGGCAGCGCAAGGAGCAGGCGCGCGGCCAGGTCACCGTCTTCGGGCGCCGGCTTCGGGTGAGCAAGGCCTCCCAGCAGGGGTGGCTGAGTCCTGGGGGCCAGGGAAGAGGAGGGCTCTGAGAACCGGGCTCCGGTCTGGAAGCTGACACTAGGGGAGACGGCTCTCTCGGGCCTCCATTTCTTCATCCGCAAAAGGGAACACGTTAACCAAGTGCTCCTAATCAGAGTCTCATGTATTTTTCACTTGAATTGAGAAACCATCACTGGCTTGCTGTTAGTCAGTCCTGAGTTGGGTTTCCAGTTTCTGCTGTTCCTTGAGTGCATTTGGGCAAATCCATGACCTCCTAAAGCCTCAATTTCATTATCCATAAAATGGGGACGATGAAACCAATTTACAAGTTGCTGTAATGATTAGAAATAATACATAAAGTGTCTCATATGGAATCCTGATGCTGGGAAAGATTGAAGGCAGGAGGAGAAGGGGATGACAGAGGATGAGATGGTTGGATGGCATCACCGACTCAATGGACGTGGGTTTGGGTGGACTCCGGGAGTTGGTGATGGACAGGGAGGCCTGGCGTGCTGTGGTTCACAGAGTCGCAAAGAGTCAGACACGACTGAGCGACTGAACTGAACTGATGGAACCTGGCATATAAAAGTAGTCAATGATACCTATTCTAGTTGTCACTGTTACTCTTATCACACATTGCTAACATGCATGAAGACTTAGTTTAGCTCTTTGGACTCTAAGCCACATTCTCCTTCCAGGCAGAGTTATCCTTCGTTAGTGAGCAAAACAGTTCCACCGTGGTCATCACTGCCAGGGCGCTGGCTTCTGGAGTCTGGCATCTTAGAGCACTTTTCTGCGTGTGGATGCCCAGAACGAGCACTTTCGCTGCCTCACTCCCATGTCTCTGTAGTGTGGGCTCTGCCCCAGGGCCAGATTAACTAGCTCCAGTTCCCTCCAGCTTCAGAAAAGGCAGGCGATGGGGAGAGGGAAATGGAGGGCCCAGTCCTGATGTTCAGCACAGTGCCTCGCAGACTGCACACAGGTGCTCTATGCAGCCTTGCTGAGCTGCAGGGCACCCCAGGACTGGGCCACGTGTTCCTGATTCCTCAAAGCTGCAGAAACATCCTCATGCAGCCTGGCCAGGGCTGTCTTGTACTGCACCCCACCCACCCCCAGCCATTTCTCACAAAGAAAGTTCATTCCTCCTGTTTCATGTAGGAGGTAACCAGGGTCCAGAGAGAGGAGGGATTTTCCAGACTCGAATAGCTAGGCAGCAACTGGAAATACGCACACTGTCTCATGGTGCCTTTCTCATAGCAGACAGGTATGTGGCTGATTCAGTATCACACAACTGGAGCCCAGAAAACAGGGCTTCCTGTGGTCCTCAAGAATTCAACAACTATCTATGTGATGTAGGAAACAGCCTTCCACTGATTCCCCAAGGAAGGTCTAGCTGTCTTTGTTCTCTGTGGGACACTGTCTGCAGACTCACTGAGCCCCCTGAGTGAATCCTCCCGGAGTCCTTCACACACATCTGAGGCAATGGGCTAAGTAGAAGCCTTGACCCAGGTTTGATTCCTGCCTGGGGGCCATGTGTGTAGCCCTCAGCAGCTCCTCTGAGCTTCAGATTCCTCTGCAGAAACCAGATGATATTTTTCAAGCACCTAGCCCAGTGCTAGAAGACCCCAGGTGCTCAATAAAGAGCTGCCATTAGTGGTGTTAGGATTTCCTCTCTGCCGCATGAACTGGACCAGAAGTTTCCCCGCCATTAATGCGTCCCTCTCCTAGGCTGAGATGAATGACGCTCCGGTCGGGTGGCCGCCACCTCCAAGTCCTTCCAAAATAAATGGCCACCCACAGTGTCAGCTTACGGAATGAGAATGTTAGCCGGGTGCACCTCCCCATAATGCAGTTCATTTTTTATACAACTGGGAACATTTTTAATAAAGAAAGATGTAAAATAATCTCATTGCTGCCACTGCCGAGCCCAGGAAGCATTAGGCAGTTCCCCAATGAGCTGCTTAATTCAATTTTATTAATTTTGCTGCAGAGGTGTAGCTCCTCTTCACTGGGGGCCCTCCATGGGGAGAGGGGGACAACCGGCTGGGTGGTAGCACCTTCTGGGGGAGTCACAAGGGACCTCCCCAAAGAGGCTTTGTAGGACCTGCATCATCGTTGGTGGTATAGAACCTGCTTCTCCCTCTGCCCGCTCTGCAAAGAACACAGCTTCAGCCTCCAGCACCTCTGATTTTTCATGGGAATCATCTGCCATACTGTTTTTGCTTCTGCAATTGTGTTTGATTACCCCGGGAAAGCAACCTTATCATAACCAGGCCATTCACAGCTAAAGTCGTCTCAGCACCATCATTATAAATCCTGATTTTCAAGGCTTTAGAATTTGTTTGGGGAGAAGGGTGAGTGAGACACACACGTCTCTACTTCCTCTGAGAATTACCACGATCATTTGCTATCATCTAATGGTTCCAGGTTCCTCTGTCCATAGACCTTTTCAGGCAAGAATACTGGAGTGGGTTGCCATTTCCTACTCCAGGGGAATCTTCCTGACCCAGGGATTGAACTCACGTCTCCCACATTGGCAGGCGGATCCTTTACCACTGTGCCACCTGCCAGGAGCAAATGTTCCAAAACCTAGGACGGTGTTCCCCAGACAACCCTCAGCCAGAGAAGGCATCCCAGACTCACACACACACTGCCTCCCAGGGCCTCCAGGAAGAAGAAGATGCCTTGGGAGCTAACTGAGATGACCAAGAGGCCCTGATTGTGGTGGCAGAGGGCAGGAGAGACCCCAGAGGGGATGGGGAGTCCAAGGCCCCAAGAAGGACCACAGATCATATGCTAGCATGTTGCAGTGGTGAGAGTTGAATCCAGGCCCAGTCTCTCACCAGTCACGGGATCTGGAGCCTGTCGTTGACTGTGGTCTACCCGGTGTCAAACACAAGAGCAGCGCCTGGCACATAAAATATGGGGTCAGGTACTGACTTACCGGGCCCACATGGCCGCTCCCTTTTCAGGAGGGAGTTACGAAGGATCTGCCTTTCTCTCCACATCAGGAGAATCACACTAGGAAATTACATGGATCATATATGCTACTATTTACCCAGACTCTGCTTTGTGTTTATCCTCACAAGAGCCCTATGCAGTTGGCACGACTATTCCCATTTTACAGATGAGAAAAGTTGACAGAACTGACAAGTGGCAGAGCCGCAATCCAAACCCTTGTCTGTTATCACCCAAGACCTGTGCCGTCTCTACTCAGGAACTTGTCAGACCAAGTTCTCAATGTCTAGACTGACTCTGTGTCCTCCTACCCCTCCTCCAGGTTCACAACCGGAACCTCCTGTCTCTGGACTTTGACCGTGTGACACGCACGGAGAAGATCTATGACGACCACCGCAAGTTCACCCTCCGCATCCTGTACGACCAGACGGGGCGGCCCAGCCTCTGGTCACCCAGCAGCAGGCTGAACGGTGTCAACGTGACATACTCCCCAGGGGGCCACATCGCCGGCGTCCAGAGGGGCATCATGTCTGAGAGGATGGAATACGACCAGGCGGGTCGCATCACATCCAGGATCTTCGCTGATGGGAAGACATGGAGCTACACCTACTTAGAGAAGGCAGGTGTCTGTCTCCCTCCATCACTGGCCTTGCCACATAGAAGATCTTCGTTCTGCTCAACCTAAGCCCAGGCCCAGCCTGCTGACCTCGATGGGATAGATCTGACCCATGCGGTCTCCAAAAGGAAATGTTCAGGAAAATCTGCATCCTAGGGTCAGGGGCTTCCTGGGTGGAGTCTGGATGGATTATGGTGATGGTATGACAAATGGAAGCTTCTGGGGTGGGAGAATGTAAAAGTCCCACCTGATAGACGGGAGCTAGGCCCAAACACTATCTGGACTTACGGAGCAGGATTTGGAGTCTGCTCCCAGGTCTAGGGTACCTGGTGTGACCTGGTCATAGAGAACAAAGCGGAAGCCAGGGGATCAGTATTAAGCAAGAGGTGCTTAATCCTGCATGCCACGTGCTAAGGGTGGCGTTAGAAAGTCTTTCTGCTTCAAATCAGGGTTCATTTCATCCTGTTGTTGTTCATTAGCTCAGTCGTGTCCGACTTTTTGTGACTCTATGGACTGCAACACGCCATGTCCTTCACCTTCCCTGTCCTTCACCAACTCCCAGAGTTTGCTCAAACTCATGTCCATTGAGTCAATGATGCCATCCAACCATCTCATCCTCTGTTGTCCCCTTCTCCTCCTGCGTTCAATCTTTCCCAGCATCAGGGTCTTTTCATATGAGTCTCTTCTTTGCATCAAGTGGCCGAAGTATTGGAGTTTCAGCTTCAGCATCAGTCCTTCCAATGAATATTCAGGGTTGAGTTTAAAATTTGACTGGTTGGATCTTCTTGCATTCCAAGGGATTCTCAAGAGTCTCTCCAACACCACAGTTTAAAAGCATCAGTTCTTCAGCACTCAGCCTTCTTTATGATCCAACTCTCACATCCATACATGACTACTGGAAAAACTATAGCTTTGACTATACAGATCTTTGTTGGCAAAGTAATTAATGTCTCTCTCTGCTTTTTAATATGCTGTCTAGGTTTGTCATAGCTTTTCTTCCAAGGAGCAAGCATCTTTTAATTTCATGGCTGCAGTCACCATCTGCAGTGATTTTGGAGCCCAAGAAAATAAAGTGTCTCACTGTTTCCATCGTTTCCCCATCTATTTGCCATGAAGAGATGGGACCAGATGCCATGATCTTCATTTATTGAACGTTGAGTTTTAAGCCAACTTTTTCACTCTCCTGTTTTACTTTCTGCTTCATTGATTATGCTAAAGCCTTTGACTATAAGAGGCTCTTTAGTCCCTCTTTGCTTTCTGCCATTAGGGTGGTGTCATCTGCATATCTGAGGTTATTGATATTTCTCCCAGCAATCTTGATTCTGGCTTGTGCTTCATCCACCCTTGCATTTCACATGATATACTCTGCATAAAAGCAGGGTGACAAGATACAGCCTTGAAGTATTCCTTTCCCAATTTGGAACCAGTCTGTTGTTCAATGTCCAGTTCTAATTGTTGCTTCCTGACCTGCATACAGATTTCTCATGGTAAGGTGGTCTGGTATTCCCATCTCTTGAAGAATTTTGCAGTTTGTGTCAATTCATATAGTCAAAGGCTTTAGCATAATAAATAAAGCAGAAGTAGATGTTTTTCTGAAACTTTATTGCTTTTTATATGATCCAAAAGATGTTGGCAGTTTGATTTCTGGTTCCTCTCTGCCTTTTCTAAATCCAGCTTGAACATCTGGAAGTTCTCAGTTCACATAGTGTTGAAGCCTAGCTTGGAAAATTTTGAGTATTACTTTGCTAGCATGTGAAATGAGTGCAGTTGTGCAGTAGTTTGAACTTTCTTTGGCATTGTTATTCTTTGGAATTGAAATGACACTCACCTTTTCCAGTCCTGTGGCCACTGCTGAGTTTTCCAAATTTGCTGGCATATTGAGTGCAGCACTTTCACAGCATCATTTTTCAGAATTTGAAAGAGCTCAACTGAATTCCATCACCTCCACTAGCTTTGTTTATAGTAATGCTTCCTAAGGCCCATTTGACTTCACATTCTAGGATATCTGGCTCTAGGTGAGAGAACACACTATTGTGGTTATCTGGGTCATTAAGATCTCTTTTGTATAGTTCTTCTGTGTATTCTTGCCACCTCTTCTTAATATCTTCTGCTTCTGTTAGGTCTATACCATTTCTGTCCTTTATTGTGCCCATCTTTGCATGAAGTGTTCCCTTGGTATCTCTGATTTTCTTGAAGAGATCTCTAGTCTTTCCCATTCTATTGTTTTCCTCTATTTCTTTGCATTGGTCACTTAGGAAGGTTTTCTTGCTATTCTTTGGAACTCTGCATTCATTTCATCCTAGGAACTAGAAATCAGAAAAGGCCTCTAATCAAAAGTTGGTCTCAAAGAAGAGAAATGGTAATTTTGATGCCCAGATGTCTTTTGGCCTGTTACCTACTGACTTATTCATGAAACAGTCTGTATTTCATGCCACAGTTCTCATACCTAGATCCTGGCTTTGCGTTCTATACCTGGTCAGCAGTCCAGGTCCAGGCTCTGCATGATTTGTGACCTATCTCCCCTACCTGTAGCATTCACATCTGCAAGAGTATTATTTGTGGTAGTGCTAAGAGATACCCTGAAGGTCATCCAGCATGACCTGAAAATCTGAACCCAGAGGGAATGAATTTACCCAGGGCCATACAGTGAGTCCGTTATTAGAAAACAGGTTTCCCCATTCCCATCACAGCCCACCCTACCCCTGGGTGGGTGTATGACCTGTTACTACATAAACAATTATGCAAAACCTTAAATGCCCTTCTCAGACATGTCTTATCCTATAGGCCATAGGGAGTCAACAGAAGCTGTTAGCAGGCAATAGACATTATCAGGGGTTTTCCAGGTGGCACTAATGGTAAAGAATCTGCCTGCCAATACAGTTAGAGATAAGAGAAATGGGTTCAGTCCCTGGGTTGGGAAGATTCCCTGGAGGAGGGCACAGCAACCCACTCCAGTATTCTTGCCTGGAAAATCCCAAGGATAGAGGAGCCTGGCAGGCTGTAGTCCATAGGATTGCACAGTCAGACACAACTGAAGTGACTTACAGACACACACATTATCAGACTGTGTTTAATCATTCTTGCTTGGGTAGGAAGATTGAGAAGGAATCTGGAGCAAGGGAGCCAAGAGAGAGGCTGCTGCAAATATTTATACTTTAGGCCAGTTCTCCAAACCCCATCTCACACTGAAATCTTTTCTACACTCCACAAAGGGGCAAACAGACAACGCTGCTCACTATAGGCAGGCCAAGGGTGGAGAGAAGGCCTTCTCTTAGCACGTCTGTACCCCATTGCATTATCCTAGGGCACACTGGTTAGAAAGCTCTGGTTTGGGCATAACTTAGAAAAACCACCGACTTCCTTGGCCTTTCATTCTTTCCCTTTAAGTCTGGGGCTCACAGACCTCCCCTTCCTCCCCAGCACCCTCCTCTCATCTCTTGGTTTTCCTCTCCCTGCAGTCTATGGTGCTGCTCCTCCACAGCCAGAGGCAATACATCTTTGAGTTTGACAAGAACGACCGCCTCTCTTCGGTGACCATGCCCAACGTGGCTCGGCAGACACTGGAGACCATCCGCTCAGTGGGTTACTACAGGAACATCTACCAGCCCCCCGAAGGCAATGCCTCAGTCATCCAGGACTTCACTGAGGACGGGCAGCTCCTCCACACCTTCTACCTGGGCACCGGCCGCAGGGTGATATACAAGTACGGCAAGCTGTCCAAGCTGGCCGAGCTGCTGTACGACACCACCAAGGTGAGCTTCACCTACGATGAGACTGCTGGCATGCTAAAGACCATCAACCTACAGAACGAGGGCTTCACCTGCACCATCCGCTACCGTCAGATCGGGCCGCTGATCGACCGCCAGATCTTCCGCTTCACCGAGGAAGGCATGGTCAACGCCCGCTTTGACTACAACTATGACAACAGCTTCCGGGTGACCAGCATGCAGGCCGTGATCAACGAGACCCCACTGCCCATTGACCTGTATCGCTATGATGACGTGTCGGGCAAGACCGAGCAGTTCGGGAAGTTTGGTGTCATCTACTATGACATTAACCAGATCATCACCACGACGGTTATGACCCACACCAAGCACTTTGATGCCTACGGCCGGATGAAGGAAGTGCAATATGAGATCTTCCGCTCACTCATGTATTGGATGACCGTCCAGTATGATAACATGGGGCGAGTGGTGAAGAAGGAGCTGAAGGTGGGACCCTACGCCAACACCACCCGCTACTCCTATGAGTACGATGCCGACGGCCAGCTGCAGACAGTCTCCATCAATGACAAGCCACTCTGGCGATACAGCTATGACCTCAACGGGAACCTGCACTTACTGAGCCCTGGAAATAGCGCGCGGCTTACCCCACTACGGTACGACCTCCGCGACCGCATCACCAGGCTGGGCGACGTGCAGTACAAGATGGACGAGGATGGTTTCTTGAGGCAGCGGGGCAGCGATGTCTTTGAGTACAACTCAGCCGGCCTGCTCATCAAGGCCTACAACCGGGGTGGTGGCTGGAGTGTCAGGTACCGCTACGATGGCCTGGGACGACGGGTGTCCAGCAAGAGCAGCCAGAGCCACCACCTGCAGTTCTTTTATGCAGACCTGACCAACCCTACCAAGGTCACCCACCTCTACAACCACTCCAGCTCTGAGATCACATCCCTCTACTACGACCTGCAAGGGCACCTCTTCGCCATGGAGCTGAGCAGTGGAGACGAGTTTTACATAGCTTGCGACAACATTGGAACCCCTCTTGCTGTCTTCAGTGGAACGGGCTTAATGATCAAGCAGATCCTGTACACGGCCTATGGGGAGATCTACATGGACACCAACCCCAACTTCCAGATCATCATTGGCTACCATGGTGGCCTCTATGATCCACTCACCAAGCTTGTCCACATGGGCCGGCGGGATTATGACGTGCTGGCTGGTCGCTGGACTAGCCCAGACCACGAGTTGTGGAAGCACCTTAGTAGCAGCAACATCATGCCCTTTAATCTCTACATGTTTAAAAACAACAACCCCATCAGCAACTCTCAGGACATCAAGTGCTTCATGACAGGTGAGGATCAGGGCTCATTCAGAGGGCAGGGACCTCGATTGTTCTGGTCGTTAGGACCATCTTTCTTGACAAAGCCAGTATGGTATAATGGGAAACATTGACTTTCTCTTAGAGTAGCATTTTCCAAAGTATTTTTGAAGAAACACTAGTTAAGAGAAATGCTCTGTAAAAACTGGTTTTGACATCAAATCAGTTTTATAGGATAAACACAATTCCAAAATTTTCATGATCCATTTCAGCTTAGGAAAGACTCTGTGAAGTCTTGCAGCAAAGGGAACTGTTTCACATAATTTCATATAATTACCCAGTTTTTCCAACTTGTTAAACCATGAAACTCCCCTTTTTTTTTTTACCATGAAACCCTAATGTTTCACTGGATGCATACTTTGGGATGAATTTTGAGAGTTTCTCACCCAAAGATCAAGCTGGTTATGTGTCCCAGATAAGCTGAGTGAAGGTATGACCAAAAAACAAAACAAACAAAACAGAGAGAGAGAAACAAGAAATCAGCTGTCTTATTTGGGATGATGTAAACATAAAATTCAGACTTAGGAGACAGAACTAGGGAAAGATCCATTATTTCTAAGCTATGACAGTCACAAAATTACTTAACTTCCCTTGAATTCCGGTTTCCTGATCTATAAATTGAAGTTAGAATATCAACCCTGACTCTGATAAGTTAAATATGCATATTGCAAATCCTAGAGCAACTACTAAAAGGTCAAACAGAGGCATAGCTTATCAGTCAATAGTGGAGATAAAATGAAGACTGAAATAATAATCCAAAAAGGGGAGGGGATGAGGGAGCAAAAGGAACAAAGAACAGATGGACAAATGGGGGAAAAAAAAAAAAAAAAGACCTGGTAGTGAAAGGTTGTTGTTGAGCCATGAAAGACACCAAGATTCTTGGCCTCCAGAGAAGAGGAATTCAATCCGGGGCCAGTGAAGAGGCTTGATCACTCAGAGCTTTTGTGTAATAAAGCTTTATTAAAGTATAAAAGAGATAGAGAAAGCTTCTGACATAGACACCAGAAGGGAGCAGAAAGAGCGCCACCCTGCTAGTCTTTAGCCAGATGTTTCATGTATGTTGCTGCTACTGCTGCTAAGTCACTTCAGTTGTGTCCAACTCTGTGTGACCCCATAGACGGCAGCCCAGCAGGCTCCCCCGTCCCTGGGATTCTCCAGGCAAGAACACTGGAGTGGGTTGCCATTTCCTTTTCCAATGCATGAAAGTGAAAAGTGAAAGTGAAGTCGCTCAGTCTTGTCTGACTCGTAGCGACCCCATGGATTGCAGCCTACCAGGCTCCTCCGTCCAAGGGATTTTCCAGGCAAGAGTACTGGAGTGGCTTGCCATTGCCTTCTCCGTCATGTATGTTAGAAAGCTGTTAATCAGATAAGAGAGACACCTCAAGGTTGAGGGAGTTTCACTGGCCCCTCTCCCACAATATGAATTTTTAAGATAGGATGGCACAAGGTGTGTCATCCCCCAGCCATAAAACGATATGAATACTGGTTTGTTGAGCTATTATCAGACCAAGGTTTTAGAAAAGAAAAAAAAATGTAAGTCTTAGGTATAACCATTTTGAAGAAAGGCAAATTCCAAAGCAAATACATAGTTTCATTTAGCATAGCTTAAGAGAAGCATTTCCCTAAGAAAAACGCATTTGTGAGCTCAAGGTTTGAGAAAAGTTAAGTTCAGGTGGAACCAGGTGTCGTCATGGCAACACAGAATTTTAAGAGAAAAATGTCTGACACGTGCAACCTATTTCCTCCGTTTGGAGACCCCTGGCCTTCCTGCCTGTTACCCTCTCAGTAGGATGGTTGCAGGGATGAAATGAGATGTGTTTGATAATCTGCCTAGCACAGCTCACGGCTCGTGTTCATTCCTGTTCCTCTGCTATCCAATTCTAAAAGCAGGCTTTGGTCTTCACTTACTGTGAAACCAACTTGAGTGTAAAGTGCCCCAGAGGTCACTCGTGCCAGAAATGCCTCCAGCAGACTCCTCCCAGCAAGCAGCCACTGCCAGGTCAGGCCTCACAAGTCAGAGAAGCTACAGGAATTCAGGTCTGGTTAAAACCAGCCCTTTTTATAGAAGAGTATGTGTACTGGGCAAAAAGTTGGGCGTGACAACTTTCCCCCTCTTTTGTCCTGTGATACCTCCCTCCCACCCCATAATGTAAGGCCGTTTCCTTCATCCAACAAGGGTCTTCTCTGTGCAGCCACTGTTTTAGGCACTGGGGATAGAAAAGACAATCCCTGCCCCCCAGAAATTCACCCTGCACAAGGCCAGACAGACACGCGCTGTGAAGTGTGAGAGACTCGCAGTGAAGGTTTGCCGTGAGGGTCAATGAAACCATCAGGAGACGTGTCAGGAGACACGGCTGATTCTGCCCGGGGAGCCCCTGATGCGTGAGGTCCACTTACGAGTGGACTTTCACCAGGTGACGGGAAGAAGGATGATCCAGGGAGAGGGGGCCGCACATGCCAAAGTGCAGAAGGCAGCGTGTACAGCCTACATGAGTGCCCCTTAGGGACGTGGTGGCTTCCTGGGCCCCCAAATGTGGTGGCTCAGGCTGGACCTGTTTCTCCTGACAGAGGCCTAGAGGATTAGTGTTCTTTCAGACAAGAATTCCAGATGGTCCTCTAGAGAGCTGGAGTCCCAAGAGTGGGCAGGAAGAGAGGACTCAGTGGTAAGCAGGTGAGATGAAAACCTCCTTGGCACCCGTGGATGCACAGGAATATCCCAACAAAGTTTCCCATCATTCACCATGCTCAGCTTGCTGCCAGCCCTACAACACCTTAGTGGGTTGAAAGGATGTTCAACTTACATCTGTCTGGATTAAGCTTGCCCTGTGCCTCATCCTCCAGTGAGCTTCCTGTGAGATGACTTGGCAGGTTACTATAGCTGAAGAAAAAATGGTGCGAAAAACCATTTTACTACCAAAAGCCAAGATGCAACTAGTTCTCACTCAGTTCAGTTCAGTTCAGTTCACTAGACTTAACCATTTAGCTTCCGCGTAAGCTACCTGCAACCTCATTCACATCCAGCAATGACAATGATAAAAAGGGCATCTTTTTTCCAAAAATTTCTTCAAGGGTCCTGAGATAGACTCCAATATAGGGTCTTAGGGGTTCCCAAGTGGCTCAATGGTAAAGAATCTGCCTGCCAAGGCCGGAGACACAGGTTTGATCCCTGGGGCAGGAAGAGCCTTTGGAGGAGGAAATGACAACCCACTCCAGTATTCTGGCCTGGAGAATCCCATGGACAGAGGAGCCTGGTGGGCAACAGTCCATGGGGTTACAAAAGAGTCTAACACAACTTAGCAACTGAGCATGGATGCATAGGGTCTTAAGCCTGTATTGGATAGACTTTTATCACATGATATAACTTCTGAATCAACCTTCATGGCTGGGGAGATAGAATGTACTGATTGGCTTAGCCTAGGTCATTCATATGCTCCAATGAGGAACCCTTAGCTGGAGTCAGCATCCCTAAAAATACACGCATACCTCAAAAAGAAAGAAAAGGCAGAATGGGATGCTAGGAATGCAACTTTAAAATGTCCACCACTGATCCCTCATATACACCTTTGCCCTTGACCATCCCTGTTGCCTGTGAGATGGTGAGTACTGACCCCACTTACAGAGGCAGAAAGTGCAGGTCAGAGAAGAAAAGGAACCGGCCCAGGTAGAGGGGGCGAGGCTAGGCTTAGACTGCTGCAGTGTCTGACTCCAAAATCCTCATTCTTAGGTGAGTTCTCTCTGTAAAGTGCACAGCTGTGTTCATGTGAAAGGGATTGTTATTCTCCATCACTGTTCCAGGCAGCCATGCTGAGGTCTGAGACAGATGGGTGAAGAGCTATTCAATGTGAGGGAACGTCTACCTCTGATGTCATAGGAAAGAAAGGGAACATTCCCAACTCTTCAGAAGAGCACGGTAGAAAAACCAATGAATAAATCAGTTTTCAGCGTTTTTCCTAAAGGCATAACAAGAAAGTTTCCCACCTTCCATCACTTATAATTAAGGCCCAGGCCTCTTTTCAGTCCCCTGGTTTCCTGGGAATTTGCAGTACTCCTGATAGAAGCTTTCCTCTGCAACTACAAATTCAGATGCAAGTTCTAAGCCTCAGGCAAAATGGCTTTGTAGCCATTTTTTTTCCCTCTCCATTCTGTTTGTTTTAATTTCCCAAAGAACCATCTGCCATGATTCATAGAATCAGAGATACTTGGAAACTCAGTGAGTCTAGGGACTTTGGAGAAAACTGATCCAAGCGCCTCGTGTTTGAAATGAGGAAACGAAGGTCCAGGCACATGGAGGCATAGGTTTTCTTCTTCAAACACAGAAGAAACACAGAAAACTTTCTATGAGCCAGAACCACGCTGAACACTTGAAAATACAATAAATTCAATCATTTATATAACACACAGAACAGTTCCTGCTATATGATGGCCAATTCAAATGGTAACACTGTTAGTATTCTTCTCCATGACTTGGTGAAAACTATTTCTTCCATCAGTTTGCAGACAAAGAAACTGAACCTCAGAGAGATTAAGGAAAATGTCCAAGATCACACGGTTTGTGAGTTGGGGAGCCAGCGTTTGGACCTGGGTTTTCTCTTGCCTTACCATGTTCTTTCCCTTATGTGATCTTTCTAGAAGTAGAATTTGGGTTTCCAGTCTTCTCTTTCTACCACCCCTTCACTTCGGCACCTCCAGGCTTCAAACCCAAGAAATGGACTCTGTAACATCCGAAAAGCAAAAACAAGTCCCCCCCGCAAGAAAAGGCAAACATGAAGCTTTTAGGGTACAGGCAACATGGGATGAGGTTGTTGACCCCCAAAGGGCAGTCCTATCATTGGGATGAACTCTGTTTCACCAATGCCTGGACCCTAAGAACCTCCCTGACCAGGGATCTGTCTGCTTGGGAAGAAGCCAAAAGTAGGCCTGAATGCCCACTGCCCTGAGTTGCTGGCCCTGAGACTAAATTCTGAATCCTGCCTTCTCCTGACTTCAGATTCAAGTCTGTGGTCACCAACTGCCTTGGCATCTTCGGCTACCCCTTCCCAAGGAAGGCTGAGCCATGCTGGGACACAGGCTGTCTGTCTGTCTCGTGTGTGTGTGTGTTAGACACTCAGTTGTGTCCGACTCTTTGAGACCCCATGAATTGTAGCCCGCCAGGCCCCTCTGTCCATGGGGATTCTCCAGGCAAGAATACTGGAGTGGGTTGCCATGCCCTTCTCCAGGGGATCTTCCCTTCCCAGGGATCAAGCCTGGGTCTTCCGCATCTCAGGCAGACTCTTTACCATCTGAGCCACCAAGGAAACTCTGTCTCCTATAGACCCCAAATCACCTCCCACCTGCCACCTCAGGCTCTTCCTGCTCCAGCCACCATTTTCCTTTCTGATTCTCTCTCTACCCTGCTGAACTGCTGTCTGGTTACCCAAAAGTTCCCAGTACTCCCCTCCCCACTCCAGGCCTTGCCTTACACAACAGCTTTGGCCTGAAGTGCCCCCCTCATCTCCACTGAAGTCTGACAAAATTTATACAACTTACAGTGTCTGGCTTAAAGGCTACCTTCTTCATGAAGACTTGTCAGCCAATAGGACCAAAGGACTTCTGCCCTCCCCTCGGCCCTTTTCTCGTGTCAAAGTTATCCATGCCGTGTGTCTCATCTCCCCTCCAGGGTCCTGAGTGTGCAAGCTGAGCGTCTGTGACACCAGTGCTGGGCACAGAAAAGACCCTCAGTCACAGAGGGCCAAGTACCTGATGACACACCTTCTTTCTTTTCCTGAAGTCTTTTTTTTTTTTTTCCCTGAAGTCTTGACTTCCTGATTCCCTTCTTCAGTGAGCCAAATGCTCATGACAATATCCCGGCTGACCCTATACGAGTACCTCCTAATTAGTAACCCCCCAGGAATATTATAAAAATCAATAAATCCAATGCCTATGGGGCTCGATCATTAAACCCAATATAAAGGCTGGAAATGAAGGCACAGGGAGGTTAGGTGACTTCCTTAGGCTGTCAGAGTAAATAAAAGGCAGCATCAGGGGGGAAAACTCTTTGATCTTTGGTCAGGCCATCTCTGTAGGCTTCCCCAGTGGCTCAGCGGTAAAGAATCTTCCTGAATGCAGGAGACACGAGTTTGATCCCTGACTCAGGAAGATCCCCTGGAGGAGGAGATGGCTACCCACTCCAGTATTCTTGCCTGAAGAATCCCATGGACAGAGGAGCCTGTCAGGCTATAGTCCATAGGGTCGTCAGGAGTCGGACACGACCGAAACAACTCAGCACAGGCCAACGCGCTTTGGCCCTGAGATTCTAATCTCTGCAGAAAGGATTGGGAAAGGGTTTAAGAGTTTATTTCTTAAGTGAATTTTCTCTCTGAAAGTCATTCATTAAAGTCTTTCCTTTGGGTGTGGTTGACCTCTGTGTCTCCTATAGATGTTTAAGGTAGATGCAGAGCGGTCTTCATCCATCAAGAGCTGCCCCTGGCTATGAAGCTGAAGGTCCTTGGCGTAGAGTGACAGTAGAGAGATGAGTTGGGAAGCCTAGGTTCTACATGTGTGACAACACTCTCAGATGCATCCACAGGAGGGATTGCTAGGTCCCAAGAGTACACTCGGCTTCCATGCTATGAAACAGCTTCCGGCTTGCTTGTTGACTCTCCCAGCAGCCGCCCACCACGTCCTCACCCCACCCCCGCAGCCTTACTCTAGGCCGTCTTCTCGGGGTGTGTCACATCTGAGGTCCACTGACTCCACAGGGATGTTTCTGCTTCTTCTCTCCCACCCAGATGTCAACAGCTGGCTCCTCACCTTCGGATTCCAGCTTCACAACGTGATCCCCGGCTATCCCAAGCCAGACATGGATGCTATGGAACCATCCTACGAGCTCATCCACACACAGATGAAAACTCAGGAGTGGGACAACAGTAAGGTAAGTCACGCACGTGGCTGAGATTACAGGAATGGGTCCCACCAGCTTTTCAGAAAAGCTTAGGCCAATAGTAGAAACCAACGTGGTATGTCTGCAGTGCTTACGAGAAACTGTTGAGCAAATAACTTAGTGACCCCAGCAGGTCACTGTGGACACAGCCATAATGGCACACAGATCCTCATGAGCCAAATGAAGGAGTTTTGTATATTACACTGAGTTTGGAGTTCTGCACAATGAGCCTTTGTCCCAACCCAGAACAAACATACAGGGAGGAACGGTGTGTTCTCAATACAAATGTGATAATTCCTGAGCACCCTCAACATGCCCCTGCCCTTGTGTGAGGTGTTCTTTATAAATTAACACAAAAATACCCCCCTGTATCATTGTTGTCATTTTACAGATTTAATGCCTGAGGCTTTCAAATGCCACCCAGCAAAGATGGAGTAGAGTGGGACTCAAACTCAAATCTGCCTGTAGGTCCTCGAAACAACGTTGCTTTCTCCATCTTCCATTCATGACACAAAGACTCACAGAATTTTATGGTTTTAAAGATCATAAAAGTGGTTTCACCCCACCCCCTCGCTTCCTGCACCCATTTGTTCATTTCTTCCCGCTGCCCCCCTCATTCATAAGATCTGTACAAGGAGCTGGCTCTTCCAGACCCTATACTGCAGAAGCCCAGTGAAGGCAGGAATGAATCAGGCAGAGATTGGGCCTTCCAGGGGATCCCTGTCCAGGGGGACAAGAGACTCAGGAGGAAGTCTGGATGCAGATGGCATACGGCTGGCAATCAGAAACTGATGCATCTACATCTCTTACTCTAGCCAGATTCCATGAGGTCTCAGCCTGGCTGTTTCCTTCCCCTAGACTCTGGAGAACATGATGCTGGACCTCTGTTGTCTGATGGCACCTACAACTTCCTCTCCACACTGTATTTTCATTCCTGCTTTCTTTCCGGTATCTCCACTAGACCCTGAGCCCCAAGGGGGCAAGTAGTGGGTCTTATCTGGTACCCGGCCTACCACCTTGCACATTTCTCAGCTGCCCAGAACACTTTTTGTTGAACGACCAAATGGTTGAAAGAGGTAAACAACTCCGCGAGTTCAGCCGTTTCCCCCACTTTACAGAGGAGACCAGAGTTGAGAGGGGAAACTTGTCCAAGGTCAGCTGCAAAGTAGCAGAAGGCAACGAGAGCCCAAGCCCATCTGGTCGCAAAGCCTATCTCTCTCTGCGGCCTTCACCCTGCCCCCTGCTCTCTCCAGCCCCACCGTCCTTCCCCTCCGAGTCCCCTCAGCTGCCCATGGCACTGTCTTCCCAGGGCTGCCTCCAGCTTCTCAGCTGCGCCCCCAGCTCCAGGCTTCCTCCGCCACCCGCTCCCAGAGCCACAGTCCCTGACGGCCCCTTTGCCAGCCTCTCTTGTCAATGAATTATTGATTTCTGCCCTTGGCAAGCATTGGAGATCTTTGTTGTTGAGCACTCTGGCTTTCGTGAAACTCTAGGAAATAATTGTTCACAGACAGGGTTCTATTAATTATAAAGAGGACTTAATTTCAGTGAGAAGTCGATGGACCTGTTTCTAAAGCTGTTTGCCTGAGTTGCTGATAAGGCCCCGCAGCCTGCCTGAGAGTGGCTTCCCATAGCTCCCTGAGCCATGGGAGGGACAGGTAGGCCAAGGAGACAGGCCCAACCTGTTCCCTAAAGCAGCCAAGAGCAGGGGCACTTAAGGAGCCTCCAGGAAGCATTTTCAAGACAGAGGCCATCCTTGAAAATCATTCCTAAATGTGGCAGAGAGCAATAAAGCAGGTTAAGAGGATTCATGGACTCCCCAGGTGGCAGTCGTAGTAAAGAACCTACCTGCCAACGAAGGAGATGTAAGAGATGCGGGTTTGATCCCTGGGTCAGAAAATCCCTGAAGGAGGGCACGGCAACCCACTCCAGTATTCTTGCCTGGAGAATCCCATGGGCAGAGGAGTCTGGCGGGCTACAATCCACAGGGTCACAAAGAGTTGCACACGACTGAAGTGACTTAGCACGCACCCAACAGGGTTCACATAAACCACTGCTTTCCATCTTGCTAAGCCTCTAGCCATCCTCATCGTTGCTGCGCCTGACATCATCCCCTCATCCTCCGAGTCCCAACTCAGGTGTGAGCCTGTCTTGAACCCCGCCTTCTCCACCTTGCCTCTCTGCCTGACATATCCTGAGCTGTGTTTGCTCCTCCCGACTCCTGTAGCCCTTGAACTGAGCCTCTAGAATCAGAAAGACCTGGGTTCGAACGTTGGCTTCAATACCTGCTACTGTATGACTGTGGGCCAGTCTCAACCTCTTTGAGCCTTAGCTTCTCAGATGTAAAACCAGAATAATAATTCCCCTACTGTACAAAGCTATTGTGAAGATCCAACAAGACAATGAATGTGAGCTCTTCAGCTCAAAGACCAAGACGTGTTGGCTATAGCTATCACTGTCGCTTCTCTTAGGCCACCAGTCCTCACATTTGATTGTAGTTATTCATTGGACATTTGTCTTTTCCCATGAAACAAGGAGTTCTTCAAGGACAGGGATGATGTTTGATTCATTGTTGCGACCCAAGTGCCGAGAAAGCAAGTGAGCCCAGAGTAGGTGCTCCCTGAACAGCCTCTGAGTGGAAGGAAGGGTTAAATACATGGGTGTTTTTACGGCGAACCCTGGGTAATGGGTTCAGCATCACCATTTCCCAGATCAACACAATGCTTAATGGCAGGACTTGACGCTACTAGAATAGGGGCTGGGTGTCCTAGTGGTCAGCAGTAGCGCTGGATGCGCCAGGTTACTATATTTGTGTAAGTTAGACTTAGTCGTGCAGGCTGATTCTCCAGTTCCCTGGTGGGTTCCCCACTTTATTTCACTCTCTTTCTTCTCCCCTCATCAGTCTATCCTCGGGGTACAATGTGAAGTGCAGAAGCAGCTCAAGGCCTTCGTCACCCTGGAACGTTTTGACCAGCTCTACGGCTCCACGATCACCAGCTGCCAGCAGGCCCCAGAGACAAAGAAGTTTGCGTCCAGTGGCTCCGTGTTCGGCAAGGGGGTCAAGTTCGCCTTGAAGGACGGCCGTGTGGCCACAGACATCATCAGTGTGGCCAACGAGGATGGGCGGCGGGTTGCTGCCGTCTTGAACAATGCCCAATACCTGGAGAACCTGCACTTTACCATCGACGGGGCGGACACGCACTACTTCGTGAAGCCAGGGCCTTCGGAAGGTGACCTGGCCATCCTGGGCCTCAGCGGCGGGCGGCGAACCCTGGAGAACGGGGTCAACGTCACCGTTTCCCAGATCAACACGATGCTGAATGGCAGGACTAGACGCTACACAGACATCCAGCTCCAGTACGGGGCGCTGTGCTTGAACACCCGCTACGGGACCACTCTGGACGAGGAGAAGGCGCGGGTGCTGGAGCTGGCCCGGCAGAGAGCCGTGCGCCAGGCCTGGGCCCGCGAGCAGCAGCGACTTCGGGAAGGGGAGGAGGGCCTACGGGCCTGGACCGAGGGCGAGAAGCAGCAGGTGCTGAACACGGGGCGGGTTCAAGGCTACGATGGCTTCTTCGTGATCTCAGTCGAGCAGTACCCGGAACTGTCAGACAGCGCCAACAACATCCACTTCATGAGACAGAGTGAGATGGGCCGGAGGTGACAGAGAGGGCCACGGCCGGGACTTCTTGCCAAAGACAGCTACTCTCTTGTGGCCGCGTACCTGACTGTGTTGTACTTATAAAAAAAACAACCCTTTTTTTAACAAGTGCAAAAAAACAAAACAAAAAAAAAAGATACTTGGTTGCATTGTAACTCATGCAACATCCTTTTTTTTAAGAAAAGAAAAACACAGATTTGGCCTTCACACATTTTTTGCAAAGAACAGAGGGTATTTTTTTTTTCTGTAGTGTGATCACAATGAAAACTTGACTGTCTTTTGTTCCCTTTTCCTTGAGGAGTTTTCCTTGCTGTTTGGGGCACATTTCTCTTTGCTGAGATGCAGCCCCTGGGGTGTGTCCTCGTCTGTCCCCGGGTCCCCAGTGTGATGTGAGACTCGAGTGTCTGTGCTAACTCGTCCCATGTGCAAGGCTATCTTCCACGGGGGTCGGTCAGGAGTGAAGGGTGCAGAGAGTCATGGCCCGTAGCAAATTTCCAGGAAAGAGGGTCTGCAGGGCCCGAGGATCTTTGGCCAAGCTCCTGCAGACAGGTGGGGGTGCTCTTTAACACTGTGTTCCATGACCCCGGAGGACCACGGATGGTTTCATCTTGCTCTGGGGAATTTCATGATCTCACAGCACCTTTTTCAAGCTGCCCCAACTCCTGTCCAAGCTTTATATTTTGATGCTAAATGAAACCCCCAACCCCTTTGGCAAACCTTGTGTAGTTGTCAGTTGCCACTCCCATGCTGGAATGGAGCATGTGTCTCCCGGGTCTTCTTCCCAGTCTGGCCACCCCGTCCTGGGGGCTAAGAGGCAGAGGTGCCCAGGGCGTCTGTGGTTGGTCAGTCCTCCCGTGATGTTCCTTATTCAGCTCCTCTTCTCCCAAAGCCAGATGTGAGAACCAGCACTGCACAGCCGGCCCTCAGTGTGGGCACCACGCCTGGAAGAGAAGGTCACCCACAGCAAAAGGATGGCATTGGTGGCAAGGGTACCAGCCTGCCTTCCGAGGTGAAGCCCTGTCCCCCAGGACTCTGGGCATCTTCCCTCCATTGCTCAGCTGCCACCACTGAGAACTAGGAGTGTGGAGAGAGGTGCCTGGTGGCCTTCGGTTCCAGAAAAGAGGTTTAAGGAAAAGTCAGCCAAAGAGAGGAAGGTGCGAACCAAGCATGCTTCTAACCAGCTCCCAAAGGTGCCTCTCCTTCGCTGTTAGTGTCGGGCTAACTGCAGAGCTTGGGATGCAGGAAATTCCTTCTGTGAAGTTCTTTTAAAACAGATGACGGCTTCTCCCCTCTAGAGGAGCCCAACCAGGGTTTTAAAGCGAGATGAAGGAGCAAAGAGGAGAGAAGAGAGAACTTGGTGTGGCCTGGCAGCATCAAGCTGCCCCTCCAGGACTGGGGGCAGTGCCCGCAGATGCAGGAAGCCAGGCTACAGTTGTCGCTGTGAAGACCCATGCCTGAGGTCAGTGGGTAGAGGCTTGTGGGCAGCCCACACCTGCAAGGCTTGTCCAGGAGAGGCAGCCCCCACCGGGCTGGAGAGGAGCTCTGAAGGGAGCCCGGGGCTCCTTTCTCCTGTCTCATCTGCCTAATTACCGTCATCATTACCTCTCACAGGAGGCTCTGGGAGACCAGGAGGGGAAGCCAAATGTTCCCTTTTAAGCTGGGCTTCTTAGAAAATGGGACTTCTATGGGTTACATTTTATATTAAGTGTGGAAAATGAATTCTGAGTCTGAGCTCTTTCCCCGTGGAAACCTTGTTGGACTGACAAGCTCACGGCACCTTTATAGCCTTACTCACAGAGTCTTCAGAATATTCCAGCAGTGAACAAAACCGAGCCGGTCTCTTGCCGCATGAGAATCATTGCAGCGTGTGGGCTGGGGGCCTGCCTGGCGGAGGGAGGCACCCGCAGCTGCTTGGGAGAGGAGGTCTCGCCTGACATCGTTCCACTGGGATGAGAGGATGCGTTTCGCTAAGTGCTCTTCCTGTTTAAAAAAAAAAAAAAAAGTGACACTGCCGTGACAGTGCATCTTGGCCTGTTTGTCCACCACATCCAGAGCTCAGCTGAATCAGATGGTAGGGCTTCCGGGCCCACCATGCTAGCCGGGGGCTGGTGGCGGCTCCCATCTGGCGGGATCCTTCTTGAATAGAATGGAAGATAGTTGGGCCTGAAAAACACATTTTGTTTTGTTTTGTTTTTCAACCCAGAATAGACATGCCTCTCAAATGTCATCTTGATGGAAGGGGTCCTTGAGCAATGGGGCCCTGCGCGTTGGCCTAGATGATCAGTTCCACCCTGACCTCCCGACATCAGTCCAGACCTGCTGGGAACATCTACTTGGCCAAATGAACCATCTCCCTGTACCTCCCCAACCCTCTGACTCTCCAACCCCAAAGTAACAGTGACTCTTCAAGATCAAAGTCACTGAAAATTACTGAATATTCCTTTGCTTTAAACGAATGATGTTCTGTTTTTTCCTGGGCTACATACCACCAAGGAGGCCTGGCTTCTGTATGGGAGGAAATGGAAGCACCCCCAGCCTTTGGAGAAAGGGTCTCAAGTGTGGGGCAGGCAGCCTCACGAGCCTCAGTTTCACCTTGTGCTGTTGCCGTTGGAGATGGTGCTTCTGGCTTCGGCCCTTGTGAGTTGGTTTGCATCCGAGCTAGCAGGTGACTCAGTCCCTCTCCTCGCAGTCTGTCTTCCCACGGGGACCAGCAGCCCCAGTGTCACAGGAAAGTCTGAAGGCATAAGCCAGCGTTCCCCGTGCCAGCCTAAGGGCCTCTAGGCATCAAATCCCATCTTTGATGGGACCTGCCCTTTTGCCATTAACCAACCAAAACGTGTCCCTTCCCTCGAGTGACAGCCCTCCCTCCCTGACCCTGGTCCATTATTCTGCAGGATGACAGCTTCTGTCCCAAGAAGACAGAAGAGCTGTTTGTGGAAGTTTCTTTAGAACAGCTCCTACTTCCTCCTGTATCCTCCATAGCTGCCATCAGCCTCTCTGTCATCACCTTAAATAGGACTTCAGTGATTCCCCAACTTTGGTTTTATAGGATGAGATTTCCTTTTCACCCACCCACCAGACAGACATCACTGGAGTGGGAAGCTATGACAACAGGAAGAAGGCAAAGAAACTCCACAGTAAATGACCCCTGATGCTTGCCACTCAGAACTGTTTGCTGAGAATTAAACCACGGAACAGACCAGTACCTTAGGGATGGAGGATTTGAAACCATTTCTAAGAAACTCACCAGAAGTTAAAAATGGCCAGAGGGTGTGATTCTAATGAATCAGGATGAGGTGGGGCTGGGAGCAAAAGGTGATGTAGATAAAGAAGGTGAATAAAACGGGGCAGTGTTTTCATAGACACATAACAGGGGGCTTCCCAGGTAACGCTAGTGGTAAAGAACCTGCCTGCCAATATAGGAGACATAAGAGACCCAGGTTCAATCCCTAGGTCAGGAAGATCCCCTGGAGAAGGGCATGGCAACCCACTTCAGTATTCTTGCTGGAGAATCCCATGGACAGAGGAGCCCGGCGGGCTACAGTCCATAAACTCGTAAAGAGTCGGCTTAGCACAACAAGAAATCAGATTTGTTTTGTTTTTTTAAAAATAACCTTTTTACCTATGACTTTTAAGTACCATCTTTAACAGTGGCAGGGGTTTCCAATATGCAAAGACAAGATTTGCACATGAAATCTTAGAGTAGTTTCACATCGGCAGCCTTGTATCTGCCATTGCCACATGGTGAGGACGGTGACACTGAGCTCAGTGCCAAGGAGGGAGTCGGCCAGGCCTCAGCAGGGTCTCGGGGTTCGGGGTTTGTTCCCCCGGTGCTCAAAGTCTAATCTATCCTCTACCCACCCACTCACGGTGGCCACTGACGCCCCAGCCGTGGCTTCGTCCCAAGCTAGGGCCTGCCTCCTGAGGGTTCCCAGAAAGAACCCAGTCTGCTTTTCCCCTTGGGATCCTCATTTAGGACTAAAAGCCCTCTATTGAAGGTTCATAATTCCCAGGTAGGTTTATATACTTGTCTATATTTTATTGGACAGGAGGAAATTAAAGAACTCTGTAGTTCAAGGCCCTTTCATTTACCCTTCGAAAAACAGCAAACTCATTTTAAAGACTCATTGCTCAGGTGATAGAAACTTGATCCTCTCCAACCTTTACATTCTCAAAAAACCAGCCTTGTGTACACGACCGCCCCGGACAGCAGGCCGATGTTGGGTTTCTTACCCTCTCTGGAATGCCAAAGGCATGATACCGGGTGACCTCCTGGTCCCCAAGAACATGTGTTTGATTCTGAGGGCAAACTGCCAGTGGAGAACGAACACTTCAGCAGGCTCCACTAGCCTGGCAGAAGCTGAGTCACAGATGTCTGGTGGTGCCCGGCAGCCCTGGATTCACCCAACACCAGAATCCCACTTTTCTAGACCCACCTGATGTTCAAGACTTCTGAACCCGCAGCTTTGGCAATGGGACTCTCCCAAGCTGCCTCTGGACGACCAACACTGGAGACTCTGGCCTTACCATGTGGAAATAATTTTCCTGAAGTCTGGAACTAATTTTGAGAAGTTTTTTTCTCAACACTTTTGTGTTTCTAACACTGTATTCTTGACTGTGTAAATACCGACAAGGCTGTAAATAAATGCAGATGTAGATACCTTCTAGAAAAGAAAAAAAAAAAGGCATAAAAACAAAACCAGAAGTGATCCCGTGTAGCCTTCGTTGACAAATAAAAGAATATTTTGTGTTTAGAGGTGTCTAGTGGCCTTTTGTTTGGAGAACCGTGGCTGCCTGAGCCAGTGCTCTGAGTTTGCACTACAAGAAGCTCCTGCTCTCAGGAGGACCGCCAAAGCTCTGGTCCTTGGCCCCAAAGTCCCCCTTATGCCCTCCAGGTGACGCCTGTCATAGAGAGGCATTCCCAGAGGACACAAAGAGCCTGGGGCTTAACCTCACAAATGTCAATGCAACTCTTTCACCAGCTATGCCCAACTGTCCCCCCGCGCCATATCCTAGCTGCTCTTCTTACTGGCCTCAGGGACAGACTCCAAGGGGCCGGACAGATTGACACTGCCCTAAGGAAACAGCTGCGCTCTGCCACTTGTTCACTGTGTCACGTCACTGCGTTCCACGTGGGGTGTCACTAGTTGCACTTTCAAAAATAAATGTATATTCATCATACAAATTATTATAGCCACAAAATACAACTTGGGGGGAAAAGGAAGAAAATTCCTTTAGCATTGTTTTGGATTTGTTTTTGTGTTTTGCTCTATGACATGTATCTTTTTCTGAAAAAAAAAAAAAGATCTAAGGTAGGTATAGTCACAGCATACAGGTAATTTTTCACCCTGCCTTTCTCAAAGAACCTCACATTTAACCTCAGGTCTGGAAGTCAGGGATGACAGCTGGTCACTGAGGAAAATACATTTGCTAAGCCCAGCTCCCTAGTGTGAATGGTGAACCTTATGAAAATTCAAATAATTGAGAACAAGAGTGAGAACAGAAGGCTCACTGCTTCCCATTAGCCTCGGGTCTGGCTCACCACCAGGCCCCCCAGGAAGGAGCTTCAAGCTTCAGGCCTCTTCCCTCCACCCGGGCAGCCATGGGCTAACCAGGCACCGATGTCCAGGCTGTCATTCTTGCGTGGTGCCAGGGACGGAGGGTGATCTTAGGTGAGTAATTTAAATTCTAAGCTTCAGTCTTCTATCTGTAACAAGGTGGCCCACACCTTTCTTAGTTCCTTCTCAGATCACCTTAAAGGAGCAGGCATGTAACGTGGCCCGCTGCTCTCTGAACAACAGCACTTGGCCGACTGCAACTTTCCTGCCTCGCGTCTCTCTCCCCAGGCCCCTCCCCACCTTCCTTCCAAAGTCTGATACTCTTTCCCCTGCCCCAGTAGTTCTCAAACTCTGGCTTATGTCAGACTCAGCTGGTGTTTCTCAAACCATAGATTGCTGGGCCCCACCCCCAGATTTTCTGAATCAGCGGGTCTGCTTCAGTTCAGTTCAGTTGCTCAGGCGTGTCCAGATTCTTTGCGACCCCATGGACTGCAGCACACCAGGCCTCACTGCCCATCACCAACTCCCCGAGTTTCCTCAAACTCATGTCCATCGAGTCGGTGATGCCATCTCACCCTCTGTCGTCCCCTTCTCCTGCCCTCAATCTTTCCCAGCATCAGGGTCTTTTCAAATGAGTCAGCTCTTCACATCAGGTGGCCAAAGTATTGGAGTTTCAGCTTTAGCATCAGTCCATCCAATGACTATTCAGGACTGATTTCCTTTAGGATGGACTGGTTGGGTCTTTGTGGGGCCCCATTATGTGCATTTCTTTTTTTTTTTTAGTTATTTATTTTTATTGGAGGCAAATTACTTTACATTAATATATTGGTTGGTTTTGCCATACATTGACACGAATCTGCCCCGGGTGTACATGTGCTCCCCCTCTTGAACCCCCTCCCACCTCCCTGCTCCCCATATCCTCCCTCCAGGTCATCCCCATGCACTAGCCCCAAGCACCCTGTATCATGCATCGAACCTGGACTGGTGATTCATTTCACATATGATAATATACATGCTACAATGCCATTCTCCCCAGTCATCCCACCTTCACCCTCTCCCACAGAGTCCCAAAGACTGTTCTATACACCTTTATGTGCATTTCTAACGTATTCCCAGATGATGTGGATGAGAACCTCCATGCTTTGAGAACTGCTGCCAACAACTCCTCTTTACACTATGGACACCATAAGCTATTCAGCCCGATCCTCAGACGCCCTTGCTCAAGGAGACCTACCACTTACAGCCAGCAGAGCCAGCGTATCAGTGTGTCGTGTCCTCCTTGGCGACGTCCCCTCCCTCTTCCCCACTACACTACAGTCAGTTCAGGGGGGGAGTGCCCCTCCCGGAGATACCCAACCTTTCACACCTTGTGGGCCTTTGCACTCAGAGCTTCTTCAAGCCCAGCTGAAATGTGCTCCCAAAGCCCTCTGGTAGTTCCTTCCCTCTCAGAAGGTAATCCCTGTGCCCATGCCGTGAGCCACGCACCTTCAGGACAGATTCAACCTGAGCTGAGCATCCCCAGCCTGACCTGTGTATATCTAATCCACTGCGCGTCCCCAGAGCCCAAAGCAGTGGGTGACCCTAAGCTCAGCTTTGCCTTTGCTGCAGGGGTCCACCCTCTCTGGTGTATTTGAGAAACAGCGGGATTGTGGCATCTGTGCCTCTGATTAGAGGCAAGGGGCCGCCTCTCCTCTGAATTAGCTGCAGGTGCGAGGGCCTCTCAGAACAAGGAGCGGGCGGGAGTGGTGGGTCTCCGCTCCTACGTGCTGCATGCTCACCGCGATCTATAACTGTGCCTTCACGGGTGTGTGGGAGATTGGAGAGGGATGGCGGTGGAGAAAGCCATGACATGGGAGGAGAAAGGCTTTGCAGTGAATACCATTCAGTTCAGTTCACTTCAGTCACTCATCGTGTCTGACTCTTTGTAACCCCATGGACTGCAGCACGCCAGGCTTCCATCACCAACTGTCCATCACCAACTCCCGGAGTTTACTTAAACTCATGGGGTATTATTAGCCTTTTCTTTATCCAGTCAAGGAGGGTGTAACCTCTTACAGGGCGCTGCTCTTAGTCTCACCCACCCTGCCCTCACCCCTGGTTTATGCTGGCGTTTCAGCATGCGACTGTCTCTCCAGCCCCACACTCGCAATCCCTCTCCACGCTTTGCAAAGCTGCCCTGCTGCAGGAGTGCCCACCCCTGCCCCCATCAGGCCATCCAGCACTAATTTCTCAAGTCCGAATCTATCAAAATCTGTCAGTAATGGCCCCATGGTAGTCTCTGGCCACCATTCCCAAGCCAGTTCCCTTTTTCAGAGTCTCAGGGTAATCGAAGTTAAAGTTACATTATTTTTTAATCCTTCAAGAACCCAAACCATATTTGTGAAGACCCACGCACCTTGCCAGTGAAACCCCCATGATTCAGATTGGGACTCGAACCCACCAGCCAGAATTGGAACCCAGCGAGAACCAAGATTGGGGTTCAAACCCACAGTCTTTTCTTTCTCTGTGAAGGGTGTTTGGCGGGATCTTGCTTGGCACTCGGGTTGTTTAGCTATAGCATACAAGATCTTAGTCACGGCAAAACTCGGGTCCCCTGCATTGGGACCGCAGAATCTTAACCGCCATCAGGGAAACCCCTAGAACTCACCATGTTTTAATTGAGATTAGGCACCTGGTCTTGGGACTTAATGAAGCTCAGGTGCTTTGTATCTCCTCACAGAAACTTCGTGAGAGACAAAGTGATAGGTAAGAAGTAAATTTGTTTGGAGAGGTGACGCATTCCATAGGCAGAATGTGGCCCCTTTTAAAAGGTGAGTGCAGCCCCAGGACACGGGGTGGTCTCGGAAATTGAGAGTTCACCTGGGAGAAACCTGCTCCAGAGACAGAGTGTGGGCCATCTCAGAAGGCCGGAGGCCCCAAAATACGACACGGTTAGTCTTTATAGGTTGGATATTTTGAGCTATCAGTGGGAGGATTATTCCAACTATTTTGGAACAAGGGCAGAAATTTCAAGAATTGGGCCACTGGCCACTTTTGGCATTTTACGATGAGCCTTTGAACTGTCATGGCGCCTGTCAGGAAGCTACAGTTAGAACTGAACATGGAACAACAGACTGGTTCCAAATAGGAAAAGGAGTACGTCAAGGTTGTATATTGTCACCTTGCTTATTTAACTTCTATGCAGAGTACATCATGAGGAACGCTGGGCTGGAAGAAGCACAAGCTGGAATCAAGATTGCCGGGAGAAATATTAATAACCTCAGATATGCAGATGACACCACCCTTATGGCAGAAAGTGAAGAGGAACTCAAAAGTCTCTTGATGAAGGTGAAAGAGGAGAGTGAAAAAGTTGGCTTGAAGCTCAACATTCAGAAAACAAAGATCATGGCATCTGGTCCCATCACTTCATGGGAAATAGATGGGGAAACAGTGGAAACAGTGTCAGACTTTATTTTTGGGGGCTCCAAAATCACTGCAGATGCTGACTGCAGCCATGAAATTAAAAGACGCTTACTCCTTGGAAGGAAAATTATGACCAACCTAGATAGCACATTAAAAAGCAGAGATATTACTTTGCCAACAAAGGTCCGTCTAGTCAAAGCTATGGTTTTTCCAGTGATCATGTATGGATGTGAGAGTTGGACTGTGAAGAAAGCTGAGCGCCAAAGAATTCATGCTTTTAAACTGTGGTGCTGAAGAAGACTCTTGAGAGTCCCTTGGACTGCAAGGAGATCCAACCAGTCCATTCTAAAGGAGATCAATCCTGGGTGTTCATTGGAAGGACTGATGCTAAAGCTGAAAGTCCAATACTTTGGCCACCTCATGCGACAAGTTGACTCACTGGAAAAGACTCTGATGCTGGGAGTGACTGGGGGCGGGAGGAGAAGGGGACGACAGAGAATGAGATGGCTGGATGGCATCACCAACTCAATGGACATGAGTTTGAGTGAACTCCGGGAGTTGGTGATGGACAGGGAGGCCTGGCGTGCTGTGATTCATGGGGTCGCAAAGAGTCGGACACGACTGAGTGACTGAACTGAACTGATATTCTATAATGAGCATATAATGAGGTTCAAGGTCTACTGGAAGTCAGATCTCCTGCCATCTTGGACATAGTTGGTTCTAATCAGTTTTTGTCATATCCTCAATGGCTATATCATTTTTTTAATGGTTGTACCCTGCCTCTTTCCCTCCTGTTTGACAAGGACTAACATCAATTCTTAGGAGCAGTAGAGTCTTAAACCTACCAGGAAGAATGGAAGCATTTTTTTTCCTGCTCTATAATCTGCAAGCCCACTTCTCCATTTAAGAAGTCAGTACCTGATATTGTATGCAGAGCATCTGGGCCTGGCTTTGTCATCCCTTCCCATACCTTTGCTGCTAAGTCACTTCAGTCGTGTCCGACTCTGTGTGACCCCATAGACGGAAGCCCACCAGGCTCCCCCGTCCCTGGGATTCTCCAGGCAAGAACACTGGAGTGGGTTGCCATTTCCTTCTCCAATGTGTGAAAGTGAAAAGTGAAAGTGAAGTCGCTCAGTTGTGTCCGACCTTTAGCGACCCCACGGACTGCAGCCTACCAGGCTCCTCCATCCATGGGATTTTCTAGGCAAGAGTACTGGAGTGGCTTGCCATTGCCTTCTCCGTCCCATACCTTTAAAATATACCTATTCCACACTCCCAGGACTGAGTTTGTAGGATAAAAATCTCTTCCCCGGTTTGTGAGATGGGGACAGAGAGAATCATTCTTTCAGACACAGATGTCTGTTATAAGATGGGTGGATGGAAAGATAACAAATGATTAAATAAATGAATGCCATGGCAGCTCCTGAAGAGGCCTAGAGAAAAAATTGAGTCAATCAGCAAACGTTTAATGAACATTTCATGTGTATGTTGACTGAAAAAAAAAAACTGCACAGTCTGAAAGGGGTGAGTTATGTTTTATCTGGGAGGCAAAACCAAGGACTTAAGCCCGGGGCACAGCATTTTCAAATAATTCTGAGAGACTGCTCTGTAAAGGGTAGGGGGAAGCCAGAATATATAGGAGTTTTTGCAACAAAAACTGTGTAGTTGGAACATCAAAAGATCATTGTTAATTAAAGAAGACTAGATATCTCAAGTAAGGAATTTAGCGCTTCTCTATATATGAGAATATGCAAGGGTCTGGACTCAATGAAATCATTCTTTTGATGTGCACCTCAGCTCTCTGAGGCCAGTATCCTGTGTCTTATCTCCTCAGGGTGCATCTTTTGGGGAACAGGGGTTTGGCTGCAGTGGCTGAGGGCTTAATGGCAGGCATCCTATTTCTATCCTTAATTCCCTCAGCGCTCACCTTCAGGGCAGCTGTAATGTGATGGCTTGATGGATGCAACATCCTTTATTTACTTATAGCAGACAATGTTTTTCATTCACAAACGTAAGCAGCCTTAGAGGACATAAAGATGTAACACAGGACCCTTTGCTTATAAACACCACCACCCAGTCAGAAAGTCTAGAAAGATTCAGAAACTAGTAATGATACTATCCCTACTCCAGCAGCCTCAGCATCCAGGCTTGTTAGAGCTCAGAGGTCTGGTAAAGTACAGCAGAAATCTTAGAGGTTTTGCCCTGGGGCAGGTACCAGGGCCCAGTCTCTGGAATCAAGGGGCACCATAAGCTCGAGCTCAGTTTTGGGGACAGGAAGTTGCCAGAAGTACAGCAAATTAGCCAGGGGTTCCAGGCACTACAGTGTGTGGGGATATAAATCGGATGGTGTAGGGCTCTTGGGAGCAGAACCCCATCAGTGTCCAAGGGCTTGATCCAGACCTCCAGGGAGGTGTCTGGGTCTGGACAGGTGGGCTGGACAGATGCCTTGGCATCCACACTTTCTGACATAGATCTGGTTGTAGGAGGAACCAAGGTCTGGGGAACCCAAGCTCCTTCTCTGCCTAGCCACGATGCTGTGACAACAAGACCAGCCCTGCATCCCACCTCCTGCCTTGACTGAGGCCCCTCATGCACCCCTTGCCTGACAGTCTGATTTTTGCCTACAAGCTGAGGCTCTAGCTAGCTTCAGGGGAGAGAAGGGGGTGGGCCAAGTGCTAAGACCATGGTTACAGAAAAACCACTTTCCATAGAGCCAAAGGAGGAGATCCCAGGGTGCGCTGGTTGGAAAGAGGCAGAATCATAGAATTTCCTGCAAGAGGTGAATTTAGTGAGAAGCTATTAGATGACAGCAGAAGACATTTCTGGTGGGAGGAAGGTGAGCTGTTCACGTGGTCCTGGGGGAGCCTGGGCCCCCAAGACTTACTCCCATGAACCTAGTCCAGGCAGGCAAAAATCCCCCCAGTTCCCAGGGATCTGATCCCGCATGTCTCAACATCTTTCACACAGCAAAACACCCGATGGTTGATGTTTACGTTCAAGACCCAATCCCATGGATTTATCTAGATTTGATGTAATAATAAAGGTGTAGGTTATGTGCAAACCCCAGCAAGCAGGAATGCCTCCTCTTTCTCCACACTCATAAAGCAGAATAGAATGGAAGTGAGGGGGGACTGATCGTAGTATTACAGGGATAATTTTGAATGCACTCGAATTTATTATGAAAGGAATTATCATTCTTCTGTTATTTATAATGACTGACATCTGACTTGCATCACTGCGGTAATAACACAAAGACCAGGAGGGATCACACCCCCTTTTTGCTTCTCCTTCTGTCTTGAGTGGGGGAGTTCTGCATAAGGAAACCCTGCACCAAGATCCTGCATGATAACACGCAGTTAAGCATGTTAAGCAACATGAAGTTATCATGTAGGGGTCTCAGGGAAAACGGATGCATGAAGAAGAGGGACAAGGAAGGGAAGAGGACCATCAAGAGTGTGAGCTCAGGCAAGGTCCCAGGAGAGGAATTTGGCCAAGTCCAGGGGGAGGGGTTGTGGAAACAGTCAAAGTCACACCTGAGAGTTGTCCCCAGCCAGGCAGAGGCTGGCGTATTTACACATCTGCGCCTGGCAGAGATCGGTTAAGGGCTGTCCCTGGGGATGTCATTTCCCAGGCACCTCTGGCTTTCTGTGTACTCAGCAAAGGGGGCCCCAGCAACCGGAGGACAGCCCGCCTACAAAGAGTCGCAGGTGCTGGCTGTTGGGAGCGAAGCACACAGCTTTTATTCATTCAATCAGAGGAGGTTGGTGGAGTGTCTCAGCACCTGCTGTGTTCTCATTTTCCGCCTCACCATGGGCGCCTCGTAAATGCTAGTCGACGGTTGGCTGGTGAGGGGGTGCATCGAGAAGAAGGGGACACATTCATGCAAGCGTTAGGCTGACAGAAAGCAGGACAGCCCCTCTTGTTCTGCTTACTGCCATACCCCTGGCACCTGGCACAAGAAGCGTTCGTACACATTTGTTAGGAGAGTGATGAGTGAACTCCTTCACAGTGATCCCATGCTCTAAGAGCTTCTCCAGGGTCTCCTTCATTTTCCCTCCCATTGCTTACTTGATTCGGTTGATGCTGCCAGAGGCCCGTGGAGCACCCAGCAGGAGCTCCGTGGACCTCACTACATGGTAAACCTCCTCACTGAGCAGGTACCCCCAAATTGGAAGGCCCCAATGTCTGCCCCTGTTCTGTCCTGATTAGGTGCATCTGAGGACAGTGCGGGCTAGTGGCAGGGGCAGGGGGAAGCTCAGAGAGGTGCAGGAGGTGTGGACTCTAGACCCAGTGCTTGACCTGTTAGATCTCCTTAGAACCTATGGCGGTATTCACAGTAGGTGTTGCCACCTCCCATTTTGTGGATGAGGCATGTGAAGCCTGAAGACGTTCATGATTTCTGCTATTAAGAAATGGACTCAGAATTTGAATCTAGGTTTGCTTAACTCCCAAGTTCTAGGCTGTTTCTCTAATGTTTTAAAGCTGGGGAGCAAGGGAATTGTTGGGGTTAGGACTTCCTGTGAAGACTGCTGATGGCCAGCCACCTCTCAGGTAGCCAGCAGGTCCCCTGATGACTCTTTAGCAGACACAAGCCACCCCCCAACCCTTGACACAACTCCAAACTCAGGACTGTCTCAGGGCATGCAGATGGTGCAGTCATCCTGTGCCCTGTACTCAGAAGAACCCGCTTAATGCTTTGCTGTCACCATTTTGAAATTCTAAAATCAGGAGTCCTGTACTTTCATTATGCACTAGGCAGGGCAGTTTATATAACCAGTCCTCTGTTTCCACAACTGCTTACCCTGTGTGGACACACTTTCAGCGTTCTAGGGCATCCTCAGGGCTCCTGAGACAGAGGGTGGTCCCTGGACCCCCAAAGGGTGCTATGGGTGAGAAAGCCCTTGTACATCTTTGGGGGAGTGTGAGGACTAACAAGAAGCAGCCCGACCTGTTCCCAACACCAAGCCAGGGAATCTCCAGTCAGTGGGAAACAGCCCCGTCCACTAAAGCTGCAAAGACCTGGGGAAGAAGCAGGTTCAGGGACAGTGGGGCACAAAGAAGCCACGAGCCAGTTCCATCCATGGATCAGGGGAGCTAGCACCTCGACTAACTCGAAAAGAGAGGAAGAAAGTAGCGAACAGCAGGCAGAGCGCCTGGTGAGGTAGGGGCGCTGAGCCGTCCTGCAGCAGCTGGGCGTGGCTCCTGGACGAAGGGGGCGGGGCCTCGGGAATCCAGCGTGAACCGGGGGGCGGAGCCAGGCTTTTCCTCTCCGCCCACCCCCGCTTCAAATTCTGTCCTCCTGTAGCAACTGAACGTCATGACTGTACTTGTACGTTGTCCTAGAACAGTCTCCTTTTGCACCCCTTACCAGGTGGCTGGAATTTATTGAGATGAGAGGTCTAATCTTCTCCAGACAGAGGTTTACCAGTCCTTCCTTGTACAGGGCAGGTGATGAGTTTTCACACTGATGGCACCTTCATATTGGTAATGCCACCTAGTGGTCGCCTGTCACACCTTCCTGTCTGTCCAAACTGACATGCAGAAAAACACGGTGAGCCTGTTCAATTCAGTCACTCAGTCGTGTCCGACTCTTTGTGACCCCATGGACTGCAGCGCACCAGACTTCCCTGTCCATCACCGACTCCCCAAGCTTGCTCAAACTCATGTCCATCGAGTCAGTGATGCCACCCACCTGTCTCATCTATCGTCCCCTTCTCCTCCCGCCTTCAATCTTTCCCAGCATCAGGGGCTTTTCAAATGAGTCAGTTCTTCACATCAGATGGCCAAAGTATTGGAGCTTCAGCATCAGTCCTTCCAATGAATATTCAGAACTGATTTCCTTTAGCATTGACTGGTTGGATCTCCTTGCTGTCCAAGGGACTCTCAAGAGTCTTCTCCAACACCACAGTTCAAAAGCATCAATTCTTTGGCGCTCAGCCTTTTTTATAGTCCAACTCTCACATCCATACATGACTACTGGAAAAACCATGGCTTTGACTAGAAAGACCTTTGTTGGCAAAATAATGTCTCTGCTTTTTAATATGCTATCTAGGTTGGTCAAAGTTTTCGTTCCAAGGAGCAATAGTCTTTTAATTTCATGGCTGCAGTCAGCATCTGCAGTGATTTTGGAACCCAAGAAAAGAAAGTCTGTCACTGTTTCCATTGTTTCCCCATCTATTTGACATAAAGTGATGGGACCGGATGCCATGATCTTAGTTTTCAGAATGTTGAGTTTAAAGCCAACTTTTTCACTCTCTTCTTTCACTTTCATCAAGAGGCTCTTTAGTTCTTCTTCACTTTCTGCCATAAGGGTGGTGTCATCTGAGGTTATTGACATTTCTTTTGGCAATCTTGATTCCAGCTTGTGCTTCATCCAGCCCAGCATTTCTCATGATGTACTCTGCATATAAGTTAAATAAGCAGAGTGACAAGATACAGCCTTGAAGTACTCCTTTCCTGATTTGAAAACAGTCTATTTTTCCATGTCCGGTTCTCACTGTTGCTTTTTAACCTGCATACAGATTTCTCAGGAGGCAGATCAGGTGGTCTGATATTCCCATCTCTTGAAGAATTTTCCACAGTTTATTGTGATCCACACAGTCAAAGGCTTTGGTATAGTCAAAAAAGCAGATGTTTTTCTGGAAGTCTCTTGCTTTTTCGATGATCCAACAGATGTTGGCAATTTGATCTCTGGTTCCTCTGCCTTTTCTAAGTCCAGCTTGAACATCTGGAAGTTCACGGTTCACATATTGTTGAATCCTGGCTTGGAGGATTTTGAGCTTTACTTTGCTAGTGTGTGAGATGAGTGCAGTTGTGTGGTACTTTGAACATTCTTTGGCATTACTTTTCTTTCGGATTGGAATGAAAACTGACCTTTTCCAGTCCTGTGGCCACTGCTGAGTTTTCCAAATTTGCTGGCATATTGAGTGCAGCACTTTCACAGCATCGCCTTTCAGGATTTGAAATAGCTCAGCTGGAATTCCATCACCTCCTCTAGCTTTGTTCATAGTGATGCTTCCTAAGGCCCACTTGACTTCGCATTCCAGGATGTCTGGCTCTGGGTGAGTGATCACACAGTCGTGATTATCTGGGTCATGAAGATCTCTTTTGTATAGTTCTTCTGTGTATTCTTGCCACCTCTTCTTAATATCTTCTGCTTCTGTTAGGTCCATACCATTTCTATCCTTTATTGTGCCCATCTTTGCATGAAATCTTCCCTTGGTATCTCTAATTGTCTTGAAAAGATCTCTAGTCTTTCCCATTCTATTGTTTTCCTCTATTTCTTTCCACTGATCACTGAGGAAGGCTTTCTTATCTCTCCTTGCTATTCTTTGGAACTCTGCATTCAAATGGGTATATCTTTCCTTTTCTCCTTTGCCTTTAGCGTCTCTTCTTTTCTCAGACAACCATTTTGCCTTTTTGCATTTCTTTTTCTTGGGGATGGTCTTGATCACTGCCTCCTGTACAATGTCATGAACCTCCATCCATAGTTCATCAGGCACTCTTTCAGATCTAATCCCTCGAATCTATTTGTTACCTCCACTGTATAATCATAAGTGATTTGATAGGACCATAATAATCCCTTTCCTGCTCCTGCATTTTGTGTAGTTCAGAGGTCCGTCATATAGGAATCCTTTTGAGCTACACAGCATCTCCAGAACTGAACAGGGACCTTTGGAAGATGCTCCCCAAAGCAACACACGCACACCCGGGACAGAGACAGGAAATCAACCCTGGAGGTCCCTTCCTCCTCTGCCACAGTCAGTGCCTTCTCAGCCTGGGGCCACGGGGAGGAGGCCCCCCAGTCCTGAATGTGCTGTCCCCAGAACATGCGGACAACTGCAGGCACCACTGCTGAGCTTGGGTTTGGAAGAAGGTGAGCAAAACAGCATTCACGACTTGTGGGGTTGGAGACTTCCCTTTTGCCCCTTCAAATGATTAATAATGATACCATCAATAACAAGAGGAAAGGGTGGGGGAGCTGGAGGCAGTACTGCTGTTTCTTGAGAGCCATTCCTCACACCACGCCAGACAGCCACCCCAGGCCTTTCGGTATCTTCCTTGAGCGCCCTTTTTGCAGGTGTGTTCCATCTGTCCCAGAGGAAGGCAGTGTTCAGATGGGAATTAATATGCATTGGGTGCCTACTGTGTGCCAGGCACTTTCCTAAGCACTTTAAGTGCATTTGCTCATTTAGTCCTCACCATAGAACAACACACAAGATACTACTGCCTACCCCATTTTGCTGGTAGAAAAACTGAGGCCCTTCTAGGACATGCAACTAATAAGTGGAGAAATTGAGATGTGAACCTAAGGACTGCTGGTCCTTTTTATACAGTTCATGAATACTGCAATACAGGGCAAGAACACTGGGGTGGTTTCCATTCCCTCCTCCAGTGGGTAACATTTTGTCAGAACTCTCCACTACGACCCGTCCATCTTTGGTGGTTCATAGCCACCCTGCAGCAGCAGCAGCAACCACCCTTCCAGTGTAGCTTGTAGCTTCACTGAGTTACACAAGCCCCTTCACCACAAGGATCCATGAAGGTGTGCCGTGTAAAGCAGATTAAGAAAACAGTGAGGGACAGGGAGACCTGGTGTGCTGCAGTTCATGGGGTCACAGAGAGTTGGACACGATTTGGCAATTGAACAACAAATCCTGTTCCAAGGCATGCACTTTTAATCACAACCCCAGTTATCTCAACAGATAGACAAAAAGAAAATGCATAATGCATATACCTTGTGGTATATGGAGTTTTCTGGGAAAGGAGGATATGTGATTAAATCTCCAGAGTGTGTGTACATATTTACTCATTTGACAAACTTCCCAAAAGAATATCTTACTCCAGGTGTGGGTAGGAGCATAGTTTTAAACTATTCCCAGTCTGATGGGGAAGAGAAACTAAACCAGGTTGGACTTGTGCACAGGTGATTCAGGATGGAGCAGAATGGCACTGGGACAGGAAGCAGGGTCCAGGCGCAGCTAGCCAAGTAGTGCCTGAACTCTGACCCAGCTGGGGTCAGAAATACCTCTGTGTCCAGCAGATACTGAATCCTCAGCAAACTGCTACTAGAACCCTAATTGTATCTCAGAAACTCTGATTCTCTCCCATCATTTTAGGCCTCCTACCTAGGGAGAGAAGGGGAATAGTGGTAATGAGACAGGACCCAGCTTCTTAGCGCAAAACAGAACTAGCTCCCTGGTCAGTCAGGGGTTCCAAATAAATGGGCCTGAGCTGCCATCTACTGGCTAACTGGAGATACTGCATGGGATAGTGCTGGAGTCAGACCTTCCTGCCCAGGTGCAGAGGGAAAGGGACCTGAATCCTTTGGTCCTCCAGCAGCCGTGACAGGGAAGGGCTGTCATCTCCTGTGTTTTGTGAATGAAGAGGCTGAGACTCTTGAGAGCTGACAGGAGGTAGTAATAACTCATTTACCACTTGCCAGACTCTGCTAAGCACCTTATGTTAATTATCTCCTTGAATCGTCTCAAGAATCCCATGAGATTTATCCCCTTTTTATTTGTTGTGTCTCTGAAGTCACCTTATTCTGTAATAATAAGACTTCACCTTCTTCGTGCAGTTTATTTGTTGGAGACACAGGTCACTGTACTACAGAAGGTCTCGCAAGCTGGATTTGGGTGATGGTTCTTCAGATTGTCATTTTACACTTGACTCCATGTCTCCTATTAGCTGGTGTGAAGCTCTAAAGGCTTAATTGAATCCCACTTCAATTGTTTCCAGCAAGACTAATTCGTGTGTGCTTTATATCCCATCCCATCAAGAGGCACCTAAACTTTGATTGTCTGAGTTCTTGTGATGTTGAGATTGAGTGATGTTAATGCAGTACAAAAAGTGCTGACTGTCTGAGTCTGTTTTTCCTTTATTAAGTGGACCTGGCATTTATTTTTTTTCTTTTTATTTTGGATCTGGTCTTTAAAGAGGACCTTTTAGGTTCTGGCTTCAGGTAAGATGGAACAACCACAGAATCTGGACGGAATGCGCAGAGGTACTTGAGGACTGGAAAGTGAACAGCAGCAGCTGGATTGGGAGGGGAAACTAGGATTTGGCGTGCCACTGAATTGGCAGTGAGTTCATCTTTTTTATTCCCCTCTGGTGTCTGCCAAACTAACTCAAGGCAGCTGAAGACTCAGAAATGGGCATCAGTGTGGATGGCACTTTAGGAGAAACCCTCTACTGCAGGCTGGAGGAGTGAGAAAGGGGTGTCCTGAGTATAGAGACCCACAGACACCTAAGCCTCTTAGGGGAGGGGAACTATCCTCCTTTGATTGGAGGACTAATGGTCTCAAGAGTGTGGGAACCCCCTGCTCCTTTTTTCTCTCCATCTTCCCACCAGATGGCCCCAACACAGGTGCAGTAGTTGCAGGAAGTGCACGTCAGAAGTAGGGTAAGTAAAGCCCCAGAGAGCTGGCTGGAAAACCAAAAAGGAGCCTCTAGGAAACAGAGGACTGGGGAGACTGTGGAGGAGACAGCGGGGAGCTCAGGACAGTGAGCTTACAAGTTGCTTGTGGCCTCCCGGCCTCACTCTTGCTTTGCATCCGTGATCAGGCCCTCGGCAGCACACGTTAAGCTCGGAAAACCAAACTCTGTTCTGTCGCTGCTTTGAAGCTGGCCCACTGGGAGTCCTCCAGTAAGTGTTTATTATTCTCATTGAAGTAATCCTTGAGGACAGGGACACCCTAAGCAATTTAGACAGAGAAATTCTAGAAAAGGCCTGAGTTATCTCGGTGTCAGAGGAATCAGCTTACAGCCCTGTAGATATGATGGGGGTGTTATGTGTGATCACATTTGAGTTTCTTGGATCTGAAGTTAGCCTCCCTCCTTTCTGGGCCACACCCACCCACGCTGCCAAACCCTGCCACCCGCCTTCAGAGTGCCAGCTCCCATGCTCTAATAGAATGATCAGGGTGTACCCTGGGGAGATGAGCAGTACCTCTACCACAGATGAGGAGGAAGGATACTGAGATTTAGTGCCTTATGGAGTCTAGAGGAGCCTGAGATTGAAAGCCCATTCTGCCACCCACGAGACCGGTGACCTTGGGCAAGCCACTTAAGTTCTTGATCCTCAATTTTCCCAAATATAAATCAGGAACGATGTTCCTCCCCACAGAATTGTTATGAGTTTGAACTGAGATAAGACAGGGAGAGTCTGTCATACATTCAGTGCCATTTTGTAAGTCTCAAGTAAGTTGGAAATGTTGTTAATCAAATTAAGATGTGTTTTATGAAAAGTAAAATATGATACAGTTGTAAACATTCAGGAGTCTTGGATATTTAGTCCTCAATTGCGCATCAGCTATTTTCCTTTAGCTTCGAAAATAAATGCAATTAATATGCACTAACAGAACGCATAGCGCATCTTACACAGGAATTGGCACATACCACGTCCGTGATCAATAGTGGTTGCTGTCATCACTGCATCAGCATCATTATTCTGTGGAAGGAATTCCACACGGTGAGTTGTGAGACCCTAGACTAGATCACACAGTAAATTCATTGTTACCTTCAGTTCAGTTCAGTCGCTCAGTCGTGTCTGACTCTTTGCGACCCCATGAATCACAGCACGCCAGGCCTCCCTGTCCATCACCCTTAGGAGAGCTTGAAAAAGGAGTACGTGCCTCCTTACTGTTTAGGTTAAACTTGGAGTGGTCCTGCTGTAAGGGGGGAGGGGTTGAAGGAAATTATCTCAGTGGTTTATACTGATGCTTATGTGTGGACAGGGAAGCCTGGTATGCTGCAGTCCATGGGGTCGCAAAGGGTAGGACACAACTGAGCAACTGAACTGATGTTCTGTGCTCTCAGATTTTGGAACTTCCATGGACGACCCGAGAGGAGGAGTGACAGAATGGACGGCTGGCAGTCGTCATTGTGGATGCCCTTATCAATAAGCTCCTTGAAGGGAGGGATAAAGATGTTTCTGTTTTGTGTCCCTGGCACCTGAGACAAGGTGTGATCCACAACACCTCGTCAGTAAACATTGATTAAATCAGTCGACCCCTGCAGGGTCGCTGGTAGAAGGTCACAAGGCATCCTTGTTTGGGATAGCCTAGGCTGAAGATGCTCTCACCTGGAAAATCCCATGGATGGAGGAGCCTGGTAGGCTGCAGTCCATGGGGTCGCCAAGAGTCGGACACGACTGAGCAACTTCACTTTCACTTTCATGCATTGGAGAAGGAAATGGCAACCCACTCCAGTGTTCTTTTCTAGAGAATCCCAGGGACGGGGGAGCCTGGTAGACTGCCGTCTATGGGGTCGCACAGAGTCAGACACGACTGAAGTGACTTAGCAGCAGCAGCAGGCTGAAGATGCGGGCTTCCCCGATGGCTCAGTGGGTAAAGGATCCGCCTGCAACACAGGAGACATGGGTTCCACCCCTGGGTCAGAAAAATCCCCTGGAGAAAGAATGGCAACCCATTCCAGTGTTCTTGCCTGGAAAATCCTATGGACAGAGGAGCCTGGCGGGATGCAGTCCATGGGGTCACAGAGTCGGACACCACTGAGCACACACACAGCAGGCTGGAGATGCATCGCAAGAGCTTCCCGTAACATAAAGCTTTGTCTGTACAGTAGTCCCACCGCTTTTAGCTTAATCCAGTTCAACAATACTTGAGCACCTATTTATGCAAGGTACTTATGAACAACTTCACATGAAAGTTAAGTATTTTTTAAAAGAAAACCTCTGCTAAATAACAAGTGATATACTCTTATCAATAACATATTATTAATAATATGTTATTATTGTTTTTTTCCAGTTCTTCTTCACAGACCACCCAGGTCCCTCTTGTGCTCACCAGCAAATACTCAGCTCCCTGATTGGGCCCGGGAGTCCAGTGATTTACTATCACCTTCCTGTTCCTCTGAGAAAACTCATAACTCTCCCAAGACTCAGCTCCCTGAATGCCATCCCAGATCCTGACCTTTGCGTGTTTTCTCTTTGTCACTAGATTCAGAACGGAAGCCACAAAATGAAAGATGCTATTTACTCTGACTTTGTCGCTCTGGTTTTTTCCTCCTGCCTGGTGCTTGCTTTTCATTTGACTTTTTCCAAAATGAGAAGAGAAAAGGGCTCTAGATTTCTTGACGCGATCGGACACTTCTACATTGAGAATGCCTTTTTATAATGTCCACATTTTAAAACTATCAAACTAAACAGGGCAGATTTTAAGTAGGCTTACAGATTAGGATCATTGCAATACATTGCAGCTAAATGTCAGAACTAGATGATGTCAGCACTCATCGGAATGACCAGCTAAGAACCGAGGTGATGTAGGAACTATTTGGGTCCCTAACATTCACAAGGTAATATTCCATGAGCAGATGTCAAAGTTAACAATGTTAGCCAATGAGACATCTCACTTCCTGAGCATATGTTGGATGTTAGCTGATCAGTACTGGTATTAATCACACTTTGGACAGTAGACAGTCTATAAATACCCAGTTGACACCAAAGAAAATAACTGATTTTATTTTCTGCTATTGCTCTTGAAGCCCTGACCATATCTCTTGTCATACTTGAGATAAGTTCACTGATTATGTTCCGACGTGAGTTTGAGTGTACTCCAGGAGTTGGTGATGGACAGGGAGGCCTGGCGTGCTGTGATTCATGGGGTCGCGGAGAGTCGGACACGACTGAGTGACTGAACTGAACTGAACTGAACTGACACCCTGTATATACTTCTGTGGTTGGGATTTACTGCCTTCTATTCTAATTATTTGCTTACCAGTTCCACACTAGCCTGTAAGACTGCTGGGGTGGTGCTTTATTACTATTTTCCAGGCCTACAATGGCATAAGTAGGAGCTTGGGAGTAAAAAAGAGATTTGGATCTAAATCTTGGCTTGAGAACTTTGTGTATCATCATGGGCAAATTAACTACTCTGGACCTCATAATATGAATCTGAAAACAGGAGTTTTTTTAATTGAAGTGTCGCTGATTCACTGTGCTGTGTTAGTTTCAGGGGCACAGCAGAGGGATTCAGTTATATATATTAGTTTTCAGATTCTTTTCCCCTGGTGAACATAGTTGCCTGTGCTATACAGAAGATCCTTGTTGGTCATCTGCTCTGTATATAGTTGTGTGTATATGTTAATCCCAAACTCCTAATTTATCTCTCATCCCCCCTTCCCCCTTTGGTAACCATAGGTTCGTTTTCTATGTCTGTGGATCTATTTCTGTAAAACCCCTGTTTTTAGGTATTTTAATACCTACCTGGAAGAGTTCATTAGCACTGTGATGTAATCTACTATATTATGAAGGTTCTTTGGTTGTCAACAGAAAGAAGCTGTATCATTAAGATTCTTTGCTTATAAGCAACAGATATAACTGGCTAATTTGGGTGGGGGGGAAGTGCATAACAACTAAATACAGTGTATAATCTGGAATTGGATCCTGGGTCAGAAAGGGAAATTGATAGAAATGATAGAAATCGATCTTATTGGGACAAGTAGTATAATCGGAAAAGTGGATTGTATATTATAAAACAGTGTATGTTAACCCTATATTTTCTGAATTTGATCATTCTGTTGTGGTAATATAAGAAAAGCAGCTTGTCCTGAGGAAATAAGTAAGGTAGGATTTGGGGATAAAGGAGCATGATGTCTACAACTCTGAAATGGCTCAGGAAAAATTATATATCATGTATATAATCTATATGTAAAACACAGAGTGCAGCAAAGTAAATATGGTAAAATATTAGTAATTAATGAACCCAGGTAAAGGGTATGGAGTTATCTGAATTGTTCTTATTACTCTAAACTAATTTAAAATAATTTCAAAACTTAAAAGATCTTTAAAGAAAAAGTCGATTTATTGAAATAAACTTGGAACTTTGCAAATCAACAGGAAGGCTGAAGAAGCAGGCTTATAACCTGGACCGGAACCAGGACAAGAGCTATTCAGCTATCAGAGTACAGCACTGGGGGGGGAAATGACTTTCTTCTTTCTTTTCCCCACTGTGCACAGGACTCACAGTCCCAGGAGAGAAAGCACTATTTAGTGAATCAAAATGGGTGGGGGACAGGATCCAGCAAAATCGGTTTCCCAAAGGGCGCAGAGTCACATCCCTCAGACCTGTGACAGCGCCTGGCCCAAAGGGCGCAGAGTCACATCCCTCAGACCTGTGACGGTGCCCGGCCCGAAGGGTGCAGAGTCACATCCCTCAGACCTGTGACGGTGCCCGGAGTCACATCCCTCAGACCTGTGACGGTGCCCGGCCCGGTGCTTCTCTTTGTTGTTATTGTTGTTTGGTCCCTCAGTCGTGTCCGACTCTTTGTGACCCCCTGGACTGTGGCCCGCCAGGCTCCTCTGTCCATGGGATTCTCCAGGCAAGAGTACTGGAGTGGGTTGCCATGCCCTTCTCCAGGGGATCTTCACAACCCAGGGGTGGAACCCACATCTCCTACTTGGCAGGCAGATTCTTTACCACTGAGCCACCAGAGAAGCAGTTCAGTACTTAGTAAATACAAAACTAATAATTACAATAACGTTAGTGCATGTTTGTACTCCTGCACATGACAGGCACAAAAGAAACCTGCACAAGAGTATTAGTTTCCTTCCTTTCCCTTTTGTACCTCTAGTTCCAAGCACTTCACCAAGCACATAGAAGGTGCCCTGAGATAGTTGCTGATTGCATCATGGAATCAGCCTGGCCTGCAAGAGCAACTGCAGCTTTACTGTGTTGAGTGCTCACTCAGGGGTTATGTATTCTTGCTTACTGATGAATGGACACATGGTATGCTTCGCAGATAGGCAGCATCTTCCACTGTCTATGCTGAAATACAGGAGATGTGCCTAGAAAGTTTTAGAATCACCACCACTCCATGTGAGATTTGGGGAGTCCATCTCAGTCTAAGTGTTGGTATTTCCATGTATAAGATCCCATAACCACTAACCCACAAGAGAACTCCCTAAAGCTCTGTAACGATCATAACATAGTTCTCTAATGCATTCGTCCTTCCACCTTCCCAAGTAATTTTTTTCACAATTTCTCCTCTCTCAATCATTCTTCGGAGAAGGCAATGGCAAGCCACTCCAGTACTCTTGCCTGGAGAATCCCATGGACGGAGGATCCTGGAGGGCTGCAGTCCATGGGGTCGCTACGAGTCAGACATGACTGAGCAACTTCACTTTCACTTTTCACTTTCACACATTGGAGAAGGAAATGGCAACCCACTCCAGTGTTCTTGCCTGGAGAATCCCAGGGACAGGGGAACCTGGTAGGCTGCTGTCTATGGGGTCACACAGAGTCGGACACAACTGAAGTGACTTAGCAGCAGCAGCAATCATCCTTATTTTCCTCCATCCTTACGCTCAGGTGATGAACCCCTAACCGCTTCCTTTCTGATTACGCCCAGAGGTTGTACAAACCTCTTCTCTTATATTCTGTTATCCAGAATTTAGTTACCTAGTCACCTAACCAGGGGCTTCCCTGGTGGCTCAGATGGTAAAGCCTCTGCCTGCAATGCAGGAGACCTGGGTTCGATCCCTGGGTGGGGAAGATCCCCTGGAGGAGGAAACGGCAACCCAGTCCAGTACTCTTACCTGGAAAATTCCATGGATGGAGGAGTCTGGTAGGCTACAGTCCATGGGATCGCCAAGATTTGCACACAACTGAGCAATTTCAGTGATTCACTGGTTAGTTATATAACAATGCCTACCTTCAAGGGAAGCTAGGAAATTTTTTCTTTTTTTAATAATATTGCACTGGAGGTTTTTTACTTAATTTATTATTTTTTTAGGCTGCACTGGATCTTTGTTGCTGTGAGGACTTTGTCTAGTTGTGGCAAGCAAGGCCACAACTGTTACGCGTGGCCTTCCATTTGCGGAGACTTCTCTTGTTGCAGAGCTCAGGCTCTCGGGTGCACAGGCTCCAGTAGTTGCAGCACGTGGGCTCATTCACTGTGACTCCCAGGCTCTGGAGCACGGGCTTAATTGCTCTGCCACGGGTGGGACCTTCTTGGACCAGGAATTGAACCTGTGTTTCCTTCATTGGCAGGCAGATTCTTTACCACTGAGCCACCAGGGAAGCCTTAAAAATTGTAATTTAAAACCTCCTCATGAGGTGAGCTTTAGGCCTTCTTCACTGCACTAGTGAATTCTGTCAAACATTTAAGGAATAAATAATACCGATCTTACACAAAAAAGTTCAAAAAACAGTGCCCTGTGCCTATTGAAATGCCATATATATATTATATATAGTCTTTTTCCAACTGATTTGTTTAAATCAGGATCCAAATACTGACCCACACATTGCATTTGGGTGATATGTCTCAATTTTTCTTTAATCTATAATTTCCCTTCATCATGTTTAATGTTTTTTATTGTTGAAAGAACTTGTTCTTTTGTCCTAAAGAATTTCCTCAATTCTGGACTAGGTTTGTTTCTTCTTTATCATAGTTTTTAATTTGTTCCTCTAACTCCCATATAAACTGGTATTTGATCTAGAACAAGGGTTGGCAACCTATGGCCAGCAGGCTAAATCTAGTCCAGACCTGTTTTTGTAATTCCTGAAACCTAAGAATGATCATTTATATTTTAAGGGGTTGTAACACATAAACAAGAAAAACAAAGAAGGATAAGTGATAAAAACTGGATGTGGCCCACAAATCCTAGAATATTCACTATCTGGCTTTTTACAGGAAAAGTTTGCTCACCCTGATTTAAAGATCCCCATCAAATTTGTTTTGTTTCTGTGTTTGTTTATATTTGCAAGGATGTTCCACATAGTAGTCTAAGTATGCTAATTATTTCCTACTTAGGCATATAACGTCTCATTGTCATACTTTAAATGCTGATTAATCAGTCATTTCGGAGGTGTCAGGCTGATCCATTTCTTATAAAGTTCCCTATCAGTATTTCCCCTAATTGTTTTAGCATCCATTGGTGATTGTTGCCAAGATATTTCATTAATGATTATAAAATGCTGGTTATCTAATTTCATTCCCCTTTGTATTTTTTAGTTGGGGATCTTCAATACAGAATAACTTTCTCTTATAACTATTTGATTACCCTGAAACACAGTTCAGGAAAGGCAGGACAAATGCTTTTTCCCTCCTTATTATTTACCAATTTTCAGAAAAATAAATTGGTGTTCTGAAATCTCCAGAGGTGGCCAATAGGGCTTTTTTATTTTTTTCACTTGTGTTTAATATACTATATTTATGATGTTTCGAGGTTTACATATTTGATATGTTTCCAAAAACAGCAGGTATTATTTTTGATGCATAGTGTTCCACCTTTGGGAGCCCCTTAAATTTGTTTTTCACATTCTTTTAATAAGACCTCATTAGCATGTGACAGTTTATTGTGATCCACACAGTCAAAGGCTTTGGCATAGTCAATGAAGCAGAAATAGATGTTTTTCTGAAACTCTCTTGCTTTCTCCATGATCCAGCGGATGTTGGCAATTTGATCTCTGGTGCCTCTGCCTTTTCTAAAACCTGCTTGAACATCTGGGAGTTCACGGTTTACATACTGCTGAAGCCTGGCTTGGAGAATTTTGAGCATGACTTTACTAGCGTGTGAGATGAGTGCAATTGTGCGGTAGTTTGAGCATTCTTTGGCATTGCCTTTCTTTGGGATTGGAATGAAGACTGACCTCTTCCAGTCCTGTGGCCACTGCTGAGTTTTCCAAATCTGCTGGCATATTGAGTGCAGCACTTTCACAGCATCATCTTTCAAGACTTGAAATAGCTCAACTGGAATTCCATCACCTCCACTAGCTTTGTTCGTAGTGATGCTTTCTAAGGCCCACTTGACTTCACATTCCAAGATGTCTGGCTCTAGGTCAGTGATCACGTTATCGTGACTATCTTGGTTGTGAAGATCTTTTTTGTACAGTTCTTCTGTGTATTCTTGCCACCTCTTCTTAATATCTTCTGCTTCTGTTAGGTCCATACCATTTCTGTCCTTTATCGAGCCCAGCTTTGCATGAAATGTTCCCTTAGAAGCTGTAATTTTCTTGAAGAGGTCTCTTGTTTTTCCTATTCTGTTGTTTTCCTCTATTTCTTTGCATTGATCACTGAGGAAGTCTTTCTTATCTCTCCTTGCTATTCTTTGGAACTCTGCATTCAGATGCTTATATCTTTCCTTTTCTCCTTTGCTTTTCGCTTCTCTTCTTTCACAGCTATTTGTAAGGCCTCCTCAGACAGCCATTTCGCTCTTTTGCATTTCTTTTCCATGGGGATGGTCTTGGTCCCTGTCTCCTGTACAATGTCACGAACCTCCGTCCAGAGTTCATCAGGCACTCTATCAATCAGATCTAGTCCCTTAAATCTATTTCTCACTTCCACTGTATAATCATAAGGGATTTGATTGAGGTCATATCTGAATGGTCTAGTGGTTTTCCCTACTTTCTTCAATTTAAGTCTGAATTTGGCAATAAGGAGTTCATGATCTGAGCCACAGTCAGCTCCTGGTCTTGTTTTCGCTAACTGTATACAGCTTCTCCATCTTTGGTTGCAAAGAATATAATCAATCTGATTTCGGTGTTGACCATCTGGTGATGTTCATGTGTAGAGTCTTCTCTTGTGTTGCTGGAAGAGGGTGTTTGCTATGACTGTGTGGATCACAATAAACTGTGGAACATTCTGAAGGAGATGGGAATCCCAGACCACCTGACCTGCCTCTTGAGAAACCTGTATGCAGGTCAGGAAGTAACAGTTAGAACTGGACATGGAACAACGGACTGGTTCCAAATAGGAAAAGGTGTCCGTCAAGGTTGTATATTGTCACCTTGCTTATTTAACTTATATGCAGAGTACATCATGAGGAACGCTGGGCTGGAAGAAGCACAAGCTGGAATCAAGATTGCTGGGAGAAATATCAATAACCTCAGATATGCAGATGACACTACCCTTATGGCAGAAAGTGAAGAGGAACTCAAAAGCCTCTTGATGAAAGTGAAAGAGGAGAGTGAAAAGGTTGGTTTGAAGCTCAACATTCAGAAAACAAAGATCATGGCATCTGGTCCCATCACTTCATGGGAAATAGATGGAAAAACAGTGGAAACAGTGTCAGACTTTGATTTTTTGGGCTCCAAAATCACTGCGGATGCTGATTGCAGCCATGAAATTAAAAGACGCTTGCTCCTTGGAAGGAAAGTTATGACCAACCTTGATAGTATATTAAAAAGCAGAGACATTACTTTGCCAACCAAGGTCCGTCTAGTCAAGGCAATGGTTTTTCCCGTGGTCATGTATGGATGTGAGAGTTGGACTGTGAAGAAGGCTGATCGCCGAAGAATCGATGCTTTTGAACTGTGGTGTTGGAGAAGACTCTTGAGAGTCCCTTATACTGCAAGGAGATCCAACCAGTCCATTCTAAAGGAGATCAATCCTGGATGTTCATTGGAGGGACTGATGCTTAAGCTGAAACTGCAATACTTTGGCCACCTCATGCGACGAGTTGACTCACTGGAAAAGACTCTGATGCTGGGAAAGGTTGGGGGCGGGAGGAGAAGGGGACGACGGAGAATGAGATGGCTGGATGGCATCACCGACTCTGTGGACATGAGTTTGAGTGTACTCCGGGAGTTGGTGATGGACAGGGAGGCCTGGCGTGCTGTGATTCATGGGGTCGCGGAGAGTCGGACACGACTGAGTGACTGAACTGAACTGAACTGAGCATCTGACAGCTTCCTCACTTTTCAGCACAACAAGCTATCTCTTTTTGTACATTTTCTGCTCGAAACTTGGAATTGATCATTTCTTCAAGCAGCCATTGTTTCATTGGTGGCTCCAGTCAGGCTTTGCCACCTCCACTCCACTAAAATAGCCTGTCAGTGTCACCAGATTCCACGTTTCTAAATCCAGTGGTCATTTATCAGTTCTCATCTGACTTGACCCATGCCTAATCCTTCATTCTCCCTAAAAATACTTTTTTCACTTGACTTCCGAGAACACTTCACTCTCCTTTCTCCTCCTTGGTGATCTTCTCCTTGGTCACCTTTGCTGGGTCTTTCTCATCTCCCTAACCTCTTAATATTGGCTGCACTAGTTCTGAGTCCTTGAATCCTTTTTCATTTTTAGCTATACTGACTTTCTTTGAGATGTCATCAGTTTTGTGATTTTAAATACTATCTATATGCCAATTACTCCTAAAGTTATCTCCTGAATTCCAGTCTTATATGTCCATCTGCCTATTAAACTTCTCCACTGGGGTAAATAAAGGTATCTCAGACTTAACATATGTAAAAGCAAGCTCCTAATCTTGCCAGCCTCCGCCCCCAACAAAAGCCTACGTCTCTCACAGTCTTTATCTTGGTGAATAACAACTTCATGATTCCTTTGCTCAGTTCAAAATCTTGGTGTCTTCCTTGACCCCTTTCTCAACACCGTACCTTTCATGCACGTACTTTAGAAAATCTTGTTGGCTCTTCAAGATATATCCAGAATCAGAGCACTTTTTAAAAAGTAAGTATGTATTCATGGCTCCATCAGTTCTTGGTTGTGGCATGCAGGACCGCTTGTTGCAGTGTGTGACCTTCCCTGTAATTGTTACTGTGTGGGGGCTCTCTAGTTGAGGTCCATGAGCTTTGTTGCCCCCGCAGCACGTAGGATCCTAGTTGCACAACCAGAGATCAACCTGTTTTCCCTGGATTGCAAGGTGGATTCTTAACCACTGAACCAGCAGGGAAGTCCCCAGAGCACTTCTTAAAGCTTCCTTTCCTACAACCCTGTGCACACCAGGGTCATTTCTCTTCTGGATTACAGCCATGACCTCCTAACTGCTGTCCCTTTTCTTGCCCCCTCCCACTTTGATCTATGTTCAATACAGTAGCAGTGTGTTTTTATTAAAATATAAATCAAATGATGTTTCTCCGCCTGCTGAAAACCTTCAGGTGGCTCTCATCTCTCTCAAAGTAAAAGACAAAGTCTCTGCTCTGACATACAAAGCCCCCTATCCTGGGGCTCCTGCTTACCTCTCCGACCCCTCTCTCTCTTCCTGCCTACTTCACTCCAGCTGCATACAGACCTCTGTTGTTCTTTCAGCCTGCCAGGCATGCTGCCTGATCAGGACTTCTGCAATTGCTTCTTGCTTTGCCTCTAACCCACACCCTTGAGATATCCTCAAAGCTTACACCTCCCTCAAGTATTACCTTAACAAGAGCTCCCCTGACCGCTGTATATAAAATTGTAATTCTCCCCAGCATCCCCAAGCCATGCTTCAGTTCTCCTCCACCCCACTGAAAACAGTCTAACCCATTTGCGTATTTACTGCCTGTCTCTACTACTGGAAGTTAACGCTCTAGGAGGACAGGGATTTCTGTCTAGTTTTGTTCACTGTTGTATCTCTAGCACCTGTAAGAATACCGGGCACATCGTATTTTTTTAAATAGTAGATGATTCAAGTTGTTGAGAGGATTAAATGGCATAATACATCTGAAGCCTTTAGTGTGGTGAATGGTAATTATTGGTATTAACATTGTTATTATGAAACATTTTATTTCCTCTGCACGAATCTGCTTACTAATCTACATCAATAGCGACTTTCCAAACGGGAAGAGGGTGAGTATCAGATAGTACTTTGGTAGGGACTGTAACTGACTTCTTCCTGGGCTCTATTCATCAGAAGCTCAATATCATATTAACATTCTACTGGTAGTCTCTTTTGACTTCCCGGTGGCTCAGGGGTAAAGAATCCACCTGCAATGTAGGAGATGCAGGTTGGATCCCTGGGTGGGGAAGATCCCTGGAGGGGGCAATGGCAACCCACTCCAGTATTCTTACCTGAAGAATTCCATGCACGGAGGAGCCTGGTGGGCTACAGCCCATGGGGTCACAGAGATCGGACATGACTGAGCTTGCACACACAAGTAGGCTATAGAGAGCATTGGCTTTTTTATATGAGGCTGATTTGATTAAAAAAAAATTTATTCTCATTACAAAGTCTCCCTTCCCTAAGTTTTCAATAAATAAAAATGTGAGAACTAGGCTGTTCTCAGACTCTGTTTATATTACTTTCACCTTCTAGAAACTTTTTGCCTACATCCATAGTCAAAATGAAAGAAGTGTAGCCTTGAAGTTGCTGGGTTATTTCAGTATTGCTAGTAACAGCTTTTGTGGTTCACTAATGGAAATAGTCTCAGACTTCAGAGTGGAAGAATTGCAGTTGGGTGCCTTAGTAATGGATGGATCTGCTGTTCAAAATCTTCCCTGAGGCAGAAGAAGTACACTGCCTGTGCCATGTGCACTGCACTGTGCTATCAGTTTAGTGGCAGACTACTTAAAAATCATTTTTGTCTTTTTGCTGTTTGTTTTTTCAGTCCCTGATTGCCAAATCTATCTCCTTTTTAGTACTTGTTATAATTTCTTATCCCAAAATAATGGAACTTAATATTGATCACTTTGTATTCCCTTAGCAGGGTGGGCAAATCATTGTGCATTAGCCCTCCGACTGACGACTAACACACATGCACAGATGCAGGATAGTTTACTTAACAGATTCAGTTCAGTTCAGTTCAGTCACTCAGTAGTGTCCGACTCTTTGTGACCCCACGAATCACAGCACGCCAGGCCTCCCTGTCCATCACCAAATCCCAGAGTTCACTCAAACTCATGTCCATCGAGTCAGTGATGCCATCCAGCCATCTCATTCTCTGTCGTCCCCGTCTCCTCCCACCCCCAATCCCTCCCAGCATCAGACTCTTTTCCAGTGAGTCAACTCGTTGCATGAGGTGGCCAAAGTATTGGAGTTTCAGCTTTAGCATCAGTCCTTCTAATGAACACCCAGGATTGATCTCCTTTAGAATGGACTGGTTGGATCTCCTTGCAGTCCAAGGGACTCTCAAGAGTCTTCTCCAGCACCACAGTTCAAAAGCATCAATTCTTAGTCTTCTGAAAAGAAGGAAACTTAGTTATCAATGCAGACTGTAGATCAGGAACAGTTAAAGTAGAGAAGGACTCAAAAGAAAACTATTTCTTATGTCACTGCAGCACTTACGAGCACTTCGTATTCACAAGGACTGCTGGGCTCTAAATGGTTTAGGTCAGTTCAGTTGCTCAGTCATGTCTGATTGCAACCCATGAACCACAGCACGCCAGGCCTCCCTGTCCATCACCAACCCCCGGAGTCCACCCAAACCCATGTCCATAGAGTCGGTGATGCCATGCAACTATCTCATCCTCTGTCGTCCCCTTCTCCTCCTGCCCTCAGTCTTTCCCAGCATCAGGGTCTTTTCAAATAAGTCAGCTCTTCACATCAGGTGGCCAAAGTATTGGAGTTTCAGCTTCAGCATCAGTCCTTCCAATGAACACCCAGGACTGATCTGCTTTAGGATTGACTGGTTGGATCTCCTTGCTGTCCAAGGGACTCTCAAGAGTCTTCTCCAATACCACAGTTCAAAAGCATCAATTCTTCAGCGCTCAGCTTTCTTGATAGTCCAACTCTCACATCCATACATGACTACTGGACAAACCATAGCCTTGACTAGATGGATCTTCATTGGCAAAGTAATGTCTCTGCTTTCTAATATGCTGTCTAGGTTGATCATAACCTTCCTTCCAAGGGGTAAGTATCTTTTAATTTCATGGCTGCAGTCACCATCTTCAGTGATTTTGGAGCCCGAAAAAAATAGTCTGCCACTGTTTCCACTGTTTCCCCACCTATTTGCCATGAAGTGATGGACCAGATGCCACGATCTTTGTTTTCTGAATGTTGAGCTTCAAGACAACTTTTCACTCTCCTCTTTCACTTTCCTCAAGAGGCTTTTGAGTTCCTCTTCACTTTCTGCCATAAGGGTGGTGTCATCTGCATATCTGAGGTTATTGATATTTCTCCCAGCAATCTTGATTCCAGCTTGTGCTTCTTCCAGCCCAGTGTTTCTCATGATGTACTCTGCATATAAGTTAAATAAGCAGGGTGACAATATACAGCCTTGAAGTACTCCTTTCCCGATTTGGAATCAGTCTGTTGTTCCATGTCCAGTTCTAATGGTTGCTTCCTGACCTGCATACAGATTTCTCAGGAGGCAGGTCAGGTGGTCTGGTATTCCCATCTCTTTCAGAATTTTCCACAGTTTGTTGTGATTCACACAGTCAAAGGCTTAGCATAGTCAATAAAGCAGAAAATAGATGTTTTTCTGGAACTCTCTTGCTTTTTCGATGATCCAGAGATGTTGGCAATTTGATCTCTGGTTCCTCTGCCTTTTCTAAAACCAGCTTGAACATCTGGAAGTTCACGGTTCACGGACTGTTGAAGCCTGGCTTGGAGAATTCTGAGCATTACTTTACTAGCGTGTGAGATGAGTGCAATTGTGTGGTCATTTGAACACTCTTTGGCATTGCCTTTCTTTGGGATTGGAATGGAAACTGAGTTTTTCCAGTCCTGTGGCTACCGCTGAGTTTTCCAAATTTGCTGGCATATTGAGTACAGCACTTTCACAGCATCAACTTTTAGGATTTGAAATAGCTCACCTGGAATTCCACCTCCACTAGCTTTGTGGAGTGAACAAATGGGACTCCTAAGGGCCATTTGACTTCACATTCAAGGATGTCTGGCTCTAGGTGAGTGATCACACCATCATGATCATCTGGGTTATAAAGATTTTTTTTTGTACAGTTCTTCTGTGTATTCTTGCCACCTCTTCTTAGTATCTTCTGCTTCTGTTAGGTCCATACCATTTCTGTCCTTTATTGTGCCCATCTTTGCATGAAATGTTCCCTTGGTATCTCTAATTTTCTTGAAGAGATCTCTAATTTTTCCCATTCTATTGTTTTCCTCTATTTCTTTGCATTGATTGCTAAGGAAGGCTTTCTTATCTCTCCTTGCTATTCTTTGAAACTCTGCATTCAGATGCTTATATCTTTCTTTTTCTCCTTTGCTTTTCACTTCTCTTCACAGCTATTTGTAAGGCCTCCTCAGACAGCCATTTTGCTTTTTTGCATTTCTTTTTCTTGGGGATGTTCTTGATCCCTGTCTCCTGTACAATGTCACGAACCTCTGTCCATAGTTTATCAGGCATTCTGTCAGATCTAGTCCCTTAAATCTATTTCCCAGTTCCACTGTATAATCATAAGGGATTTGATTTAGGTCACACCTGAATGGTCTAGTGGTTTTCCCTACTTTCTTCAACTTAAATCTGAATTTGGCAATAAAGAGTTCATGATCTGAGCCACAGTCAGCTCCTGGTCTTGTTTTTGCTGACTGTATAGAGCTTCTCCATCTTTGCCTCAAAGAGTATAATCAATCTGATTTCGCTGTTGACCATCTGGTGATATCCATGTGTAGAGTCTTTTCTTGTGTTGTTGAAAGAGGGTGTTTGCTATGACCAGTGCGTTCTCTTGGCAAAACTCTATGATCCTTTGCCCTGCTTCACTCTATACTCCAAGGCCAAATTTGCCTGTTACTCCAGGTGTTTCTTGACTTCCTACTTTTGCATCCCAATCCACTATAATGAAAAGGATATCTTTTTGGGGTGTTAATTCTAAAAGGTCTTGTAGGTCTTCATAGAGTTGTTCAACTTCAGCTTCTACAGCATTTCTGGTCAGGGCATACACTTTGATTACTGTGATATTGAATGGTTTGCCTTGGAAACAAATAGAGATCATTCTGTCATTTTTGAGACTGCATCCAAGTACTGCATTTCAGACTCTTTTGTTGACTATAATGGTTACTCCATTTCTTCTAAGGGATTCTTGCCCACAATAGTAGATATGATGGTCATCTGAATTAAATTCACCCATTCCAGTCCATTTTAGTTTGCTGATTCCTAAAATGTCGACGTTCACTCTTGCCATCTCCTGTTTGACCACATCCAATTTGCCTTGATTCATGCACCTAACATTCCAGGCTCCTATGCAATATTGCTCTTTACAGCATCGGACCTTGCTTCCATCCCCATCACATCCAAAACTGTGTGGTGTTTTTGCTTTGGCTCTGTCTCTTCATTCTTTCTGGAGTTATTTCTCCACTGATCTCCAGTAGCATGTTGGGCACCTACCGACCTGGGGAGTTCATCTTTCAGTGTCCTATCTTTTTCCCTCTTCATACTGTTCATGGGGTTCTCAAGGCAAGAATACTGAAGTGGTTTGTCATTTCCTTCTCCAGTGGACCGCATTTTGTCAGAATTCTCCACCATGACCTGTCTGTCTTGGGTGACCCCACACAGCATGGCTCATAGTTTCATTGAATTAGACAAGGCTGTGGTCCATGTGATCAGTTTGGTTAGTTTTCTGTGATTGTGGTTTCTGCCTATCTGCCCTCTGATGCCGTCTCTCAGCACCTACCATCTTACTGAGGTTTCTCTGACCTTGGACGTGGGATATCTCCTCATGGCCCCCGCTCCAGACCTTGGACGTGGGATATCTCCTCATGGCCCCCGCTCCAGACCTTGGACGTGGGATATCTCCTCATGGCCCCCGCTCCAGACCTTGGATGTGGGGTATCTCCTCATGGCCCCTGCTCCAGACCTTGGACATGAGGTATCTCCTCTCGGCCCCCGCTCCAGACCTTGGACGTGGGGTATCTCCTCTTGGCTGCTCGCTGCTCCAGACCTTGGACGTAAGGTATCTCCTCATGGCCCCCCCTCCAGTCCTTGGACGTGGGGTATCTCCTCTTGGCTGCTCGCTGCTCCAGGCCTTGGACGTGGGGTATCTCCCCTTGGCCCCCACTCCAGACCTTGGACGTGAGGTATCTCCTCTTGGCCGCTTGCCACTCCAGTGTAGGGATATCGAGTCCGGGGTCCTCAAAGAGGAGAAACAGACAACCTTTTTTTTCTACATTGCTTTGTCTTCGTCACATAGGATGTTTTTTTCTTAAACTCTGAGTTCTGACAATAATCTTTAAGACTAACTTCCTTTAAGCCCAGAGCTAATGATTACATAACAGAACAGCTCATCTTGCTCAAGGGTATGTTTTTCCTTAAGCTCTCTACTGATTATGTGACAACAGTGTATCTTGCCTGAGGACATGTTTCTCCTTGTCAACAAGAACTTTCTGACTAATCCTGTTATCTTATGTGGGAGTGGGTCTGGTAAAAGTATATAAAGCCTTGATTAGACTATGAGTGGGGCACCTCTGCCTTCTCCTCCTGATGTCTATGTCAGAAGCTTTCTCTGCCCTTTTTCATTGTAATAAAGACTTCTGCCACACGAAGTTCTGAGTGTCTGAAGCTTGGCCCCTGGTCCCAAAGCTAAATCTTCCCTTTGGAGACCAGGAATCCGACATCGTTCACCATAAGCTGTCATCTTGGGGGCTCATCCGGGATCTTCTAGATAAAGTAAGGACACTCAGAGTTCTAACTTGCCTGTTCTTTTAGTATACACACGTTTCTCCTTTTACTTTACCAACTGTATGGTGTGCCTGTCTGTGTGAATGTAGTATGAAAGAGACATACAGAAACAAGGACAAAGCAAGTGTTGAGCCCTGCTCTGCAGTTTCAAGGTGCCTGGTAATGGCTGAAGGCAGCCCCAAGAGGGGAGGCTGGTCGGGTGTTTGTACTGACCTGCCAGTGTGAAGAGGCACCCAGCGTCCCTGCAAGGGGAGCGACCAGAAATGGGCAAAGCATGTGGTCTGAACTTTCCTTTCTTGGTAACCTTTTCCTGGTCTCTGATCATTTCGTAACTGCCTAGGGAATTAGAACTACTGACATAATCTGTCAGATCATAGACTTTGAAGTGACTTGTACTTAGACCCCGAGCTTGGTAGTCATGAGATACCCAGACTTGCTAAGAGCATGTTCCGGAACTAGGTAGAACTCTAGCTCCAACAGCATCTCTCTCTCGGCTGCTCCTATTTGGGGCTAGGGTCCTTGTCACAGCTGTCCCTCCAAACTATGTGGATGGAAGCTCTGCTAATAAGCACGAGGTTTCTAAGAACACAGGTTCAGAATCTCAAACTGGAAGTACAGTGGGCTTCCTCCTTTGATGTAGTGCTAGCTCTTAGCAGACTAGGTAAAGCTCTCTAGTGGCTTCTATCTCAAGTCCCCAGATGCTCCTTTTGTGGAATCTGTGGAAATGAACTGGAAGGATTGGCCCTAGCAGCTCAAGGACAACATCACTCTTTCCTCACTGGCCGGCCCTTCGCCACCTCGTGTGCTGCGCTCAGAAGGGGCACCTTGGTGGTGTTCTTCATGACTCGCCACCTCTACTGTGGCTGGGCTGTACTCAGAAGTATGCACAGGCGCAGGAGGATAGATGCTTCCCATAGCAGTCCTAGTCTGGGAAACATTCTGGGAAATGACTGTTACATCCCAGGTGGAACCAGAGAAAAAAGGTAAATCAAAGATCTTGGTAGTAGGAACTCGAACTCTATTTGGGACGCCGTCAGGTCTACCCCTGGCGCATCTCCTTCTCGCCTTGATAGTTTAACAAGGAGGGCTGAAGGGCATGAGTAAGCCACCTGTGTTGGGAAGGGACAGACTAAGTCTGACCAGGAAAGGAAAGCTTCAGTCTCCACCCTCATCTAGAGCAGGGAAGGACGCCTCCAGTGGAAAAAAGTCACGGCTGTGGATGCCACTTTATTCTCTCTTACAGATGGGAGCTAGCAATTATAAGAACCACCCCCTTTAAGTCGGATCTGTAGAACACAAGAGAAATGGGTAGAAGTGCCATATGTGTTGCTCTTTATCTCTCTGTGAGACACGCAAGACTTGTTTCCCTAGGGTGCAATTTGGGTGTGAAAACTCAGCTCCCTCCTGTCTTCTTTCTTTGCCCCTGTATCCAGGGCTCCCAGCTGAACAGGCTGAGAGGTCATCCTTCCAAGAAGGGTTGCCTCAGACTTGGTAGAAGATCAAATGCTCCCAATTGCGGTCGAGACTATTTAGAGGATCCAAAAAGTACACGGACTAACATTACTTTATGATGTTACTTGGAGAGATGTAATGTAGGTCTCGAGACAGACACTGACTCTTGACTTGAAAACTCAGGTTTTGGGGGAAGCTACTACTTTTGGAGATGAATGGCTTAAACGTGAGACAAGGAGAAAGAGGGAACATGAAATAGTCCTCCCTGCTGGAAGCCGAGCAGTTCCTGTAACAGAGCCACTTTGCCAGATGTATTCTTGAAGGACTCAAGTGAGCATGCATTAAGACTTTATATGTGAAACAACAGACTGGTTCCAAATAGGAAAAGGAGTACGTCAAGGTTGTATATTGTCACCATGCTTATTTAACTTGTATGCAGAGCACATCATGAGGAACACTGGGCTGGAAGAAGCACAAGCTGGAATCAAGATTGCTTGACACTCACACCCTCGATACCAAAGCCTGCATCTCTTTTGTTATACCACTTTGCCTCTATAATGCTGAGGCAGCAATGGCTACCGCTTTGTGTCTATACTCACATGCAGATGACACCACCCTTATGGCAGAAAGTGAAGAGGAACTCAAAAGCCTCTTGAGGAAAGTGAAAGAGGAGAGTGAAAAAGTTGGCTTGAAGCTCAACATTCAGAAAACGAAGATCATGGCATCTGGTCCCATCACTTCATGGGAAATAGATGGAAAAACAGTGGAAACAGTGTCAGACTTTATTATTTTGGGCTCCAAAATCACTGCAGATGCTGACTGCAGCCACGAAATTAAAAGACGCTTACTCCTTGGAAGGAAAGTTATGATCAACCTAGATAGTATATTAAAAAGCAGAGACATTACTTTGCCAACCAAGGTCCATCTAGTCAAGGCTATGGTTTTTCCCGTGGTCATGTATGGATGTGAGAGTTGGACTGTGAAGAAAGCTGATCGCCGAAGAATTGATGCTTTTGAACTGTGGTGCTGGAGAAGACTCTTGAGAGTCCCTTGGACTGCAAGGAGGTCCAACCAGTCCATTCTAAAGGAGATCAATCCTGGGTGTTCATTGGAAGGACTGATGCTAAAGCTGAAACTGCAATACTTTAGCCACCTCATGCAACAAGTTGACTCACTGGAAAAGAGTCTGATGCTGGGAGGGATTGGGGGTGGGAGGAGACAGGGACGACAGAGAATGAGATGGCTGGATGGCATCACCGACTCAATGGATGTGAGTTTGAGTGAACTCCGGGAGTTGGTAATGGACAGGGAGGCCTGGCGTGCTGTGATTCATGGGGTCACAAAGAGTCGGACACAACTGAGCAACTGAACTGAACTGAACTGAACTGAAGTCAGCTGACATAGAACAAGAAAAGAAGAAAGCTCCTGGTAAATTCCTAGATAGACTGCAGGAGGTTCTCTGCAGGTTTATTGATGTTGATCCCAAAAGTACAGAGGGAAGAATGATCTTAAAAGATAAACTCCTCATTCAGTCAGCTCCAGATATTCTCCATAAGTTACAAAAACAGGCATTTGGGCCAAATCAGTCTTTAGAAAACTGTTGCAACTGGATCAGACAGTTTACCGTGGCAGAGCATACGAGGAGGAAACTAGGAGACGGAAAAGAACCAGGCTGAAGACTGAAGCCTCAATAATGGCTATTAGAACTGCCAAGAAACAGCCTGAGGAAAAAATGCCCAGAGGGACCCAGGTGAAAAGGGATGGACTTGTTATTACTGTGGAAAGGAGGGGCATCTCCAGCGGGTTTGCCCTCAGGCATCTAAGCCACCCCTGGCTCCATGTCCTGCAAAGGACCACACTGGAGAAGAGACTGCCCTACGAGGCCTAGGTGCCAGGGGTCGGATGCTCAAAACGATCGGGACTGAAAGTGCCCAGGGGTACCCACACAAGCTCTGGTCCTAATTACACCTGAGGAACCCCAGGTATTAATAACTGTGGAAGGCCAGTCCATCCATTTCCTTATAGACACCCTGGGGCATTTTCTCTGTGCTCACTGAAGCCCCTGGCCCACTTTCCTCTCTATCCCCTACCATGGTGGGACTGTCTGCTCCCCTCTTCATCAGTGATGGCTTCACATGGTGGGTTTCTCCACTTCAAGGAAAGGGCTTTATTCAACTCTGCAAATACCTTCATCAACAACAATCATATGTGATGCCTCTTCATGATCTGATGATCTAACAATTCTAAGACGGATTGGTATGACACATTGTACCTTAACTATGGACATAATGTGACTTTTAATTTTGATTATCTCAACTTGGTTTAGTGACTATTTTGCCTTATATCTGGAATTGTATAATGGGATATGACCTAAATCAAATCCTTTATGAGTACACAGTGGAAGTGAGAGATAGATTTAAGGGACTAGATCTGATAGATAGAGTGCCTGATGAACTCTGGACGGAGGTTCATGACATTGTACAGGAGACAGGGACCAAGACCATCCCCATGGAAAAGAAATGCAAAAAAGCAAAATGGCTGTCTGAGGAGGTCTTACAAATAGCTGTGAAAAGAAGAGAAGCGAAAAGCAAAGGAGAAAAGGAAAGATATAAGCATCTGAATGCAGAGTTCCAAAGAATAGCAAGGAGAGATAAGAAAGACTTCCTCAGTGATCAATGCAAAGAAATAGAGGAAAACAACAGAATAGGAAAAACAAGAGATCTCTTCAAGAAAATTAGAGATTCCAAGGGAACATTTCATGCAAAACTGGGCTCGATAAAGGACAGAAATGGTATGGACCTAACAGAAGCAGAAGATATTAAGAAGAGGTGGCAAGAATACACAGAAGAACTGTACAAATAAGATCTGCGTGACCAAGATAGTCACGATAACGTGATCGCTGACCTAGAGCCAGACATCTTGGAATGTGAAGTCAAGTGGGCCTTAGAAAGCATCACTACGAACAAAGCTAGTGGAGGTGATGGAATTCCAGTTGAGCTATTTCAAATCTTGGAAGATGATGCTGTGAAAGTGCTGCACTCAATATGCCAGGAAATTTGGAAAACTCAGCAGTGGCCACAGGACTGGAAAAGGTCAGTCTTCATTCCAATCCCAAAGAAAGGCAATGCCAAAGAATGCTCAAACTACCGCACAATTGCACTCATCTCACACACTAGTAAAGTCATGCTCAAACTTCTCCAAGCCAGGCTTCAGCAATATGTGAAACGTGAACTCCCAGATGTTCAAGCAGGTTTTTGAAAAGGCAGAGGAACCAGAGATCAAATTGCCAACATCGGATGGATCATGGAGAAAGCAAGAGAGTTCCAGAAAAACATCTATTTCGCTTCATTGACTATGGCAAAGCCTTTGACTGTGTGGATCACAATAAACTGTGGAAAATTCTGAAAGAGATGGGAATACCAGACCACCTGACCTGCTTCTTGAGAAACCGGTATGCAGGTCAGGAAGCAACAGTCAGAACTGTACATGGAACAACAGACTGGTTCCAAATAGGAAAAGGAGTACGTCAAGGCTGTATATTGTGACCCTGCTTATTTAACTTATATGCAGAGTACATCATGAGGAACGCTGGGCTGGAAGAAGCACAAGCTGGAATCAAGATTGCCGGGAGAAATATCAATAACCTCAGATATGCAGATGACACCACCCTTATGGCAGAAAGTGAAGAGGAACTCAAAAGCCTCTTGAGGAAAGTGAAAGAGGAGAGTGAAAAGTTGTCTTGAAGCTCAACATTCAGAAAACAAAGATCGTGGCATCTGGTCCCATTACTTCATGGGAAATAGATGGAAAAACAGTGGAGACAGTGTCAGACTTTATTTTGGGGGGCTCCAAAATCACTGCAGATGCTGACTGCAGCCAAGAAATTAAAAGATGCTTACTCCTTGGAAGGAAAGTTATGACCAACCTAGATAGCATATTAAAAAGCAGAGACATTACTTTGCCAACCAAGGTCCATCTAGTAAAGGCTATGGTTTTTTTCCCCTGGTCATGTATGGATGTGAGAGTTGGACTGTGAAGAAAGCTGATCGCCGAAGAATTGCTGCTTTTGAACTGTGGTGCTGGAGAAGAGCCCCTTGGACTGCAAGGAGATCCAACCAGTCCATTCTAAAGGAGATCAATCCTGGGTGTTCATTGGAAGGACTGATGCTAAAGCTGAAATTGCAATACTTTGGCCACCTCATGTGACGAGTGACTCACTGGAAAAGACTCTGATGCTGAGAAAGGTTGGGGGCGGGAGGAGACAGGGACAACAGAGAATGAGATGGCTGGATGGCATCACCGACTCTATGGACATGAGTTTGAGTGAACTCCGGGAGGTGGTGGTGGACAGAAGGCCTGGCGTGCTGTGATTCATGGGGTCGCAGAGAGTCGGACACGACTGAGTGACTGAACTGAACTGAACTGAAAAGTTTTTAGGTTACAAATGATTGTTCATGCCCCTACAATTTCTATAGCCTCCTCCAACTATTACTTTGGGCCCCTGGATCAGAGACCCTCAGTATGAGGGTAAGGAGAATGTGCTGCCTCGACAATTTAGAGTCTGCCTCAAGCCAGCAGGAAGTAGCTACAGAATGAGAGCAAGCCCCCTTTCCCTCAGCAGCCATATTCTCCTAAAAGAAAAAAGGGGGAATGAGAGAGTTAATTCTTAGGTCAGTAGATAAGGAGTCTGGTGCCCTCAAGGAGGGGAAAGGGACAAATGTTTCCTTTCTGTGTTGCTTTGTCTTAGTCACATAAGACATTTTTTTTTCTTAAACTCTGAGTTGTTATGACAACAATCTTCAAGACTAACTTTCTTTAAGCCCAGAGCTAATGATCACACAACAGAACAACTCATCTTGCTCAAGGGTATGTTTTTCCTTAAGCTCTGTACTAATTATCATATGACAGCAATGTATTTGTATGTGTGTGTGTGTATATATACACACTTATTTTGGAATCAAAAATTATATATATATTTTTGGTTCCACATATAAGTGAGATCATGTGGTATTTGTTTTCCCCTGTATGACTTATTTCACTTAACATAATCCCTTCAAAGTTGATGTGTGTTGTCACAAATGGCAGGGTTTCCTTTCTTATGAGTGAATAATATTCTGTTGTATGTGTAAATGTGTCTGTGTGTGTGTATGCCACATTTTCTTTATTCATCTCTTGATGGTTACTTTATTCATCTCTTGCTTAGGTTACTCCTGTGTCTTGACTGTTATAAATAATGCTGCAGTAAACATGGGGGTTCAGATATCTTTTTAAGTTAATGTCTTTGTTCAGTTCAGTTCAGTTCAGTTCAGTCGCTCAGTCGTGTCCGACTCTCCGCGACCCCATGAATCACAGCACGCCAGGCCTCCCTGTCCATCACCAACTCCCGGAGTTCACTCAAACTCGTGTCCACAGAGTCCGTGATGCCATCCAGCCATCTCATTCTCCGTCGTCCCCTTCTCCTCCCGCCCCCAACCTTTCCCAGCATCAGAGTCTTTTCCAGTGAGTCAACTCGTCGCATGAGGTGGCCAAAGTATTGCAGTTTCAGCTTTAGCATCAGTCCCTCCAATGAACATCCAGGATTGATCTCCTCCAGAATGGACTGGTTGGATCTCCTTGCAGTATAAGGGACTCTCAAGAGTCTTCTCCAACACCACAGTTCAAAAGCATCGATTCTTCGGCGGTCAGCCTTCTTCACAGTCCAACTCTCACATCCATACATGACCACGGGAAAAACCATTGCCTTGACTAGACGGACCTTGGTTGGCAAAGTAATGTCTCTGCTTTTTAATATACTATCAAGGTTGGTCATAACTTTCCTTCCAAGGAGCAAGCGTCTTTTAATTTCATGGCTGCAATCAGCATCTGCTGTGATTTTGGAGCCCAAAAAAATAAAGTCTGACACTGTTTCCACTGTTTTTCCATCTATTTCCCATGAAGTGATGGGACCAGATGCCATGATCTTTGTTTTCTGAATGTTGAGCTTCAAGCCAACCTTTTCACTCTCCTCTTTCACTTTCATCAAGAGGCTTTTGAGTTCCTCTTCACTTTCTGCCATAAGGGTAGTGTCATCTGCATATCTGAGGTTATTGATATTTCTCCCGGCAATCTTGATTCCAGCTTGTGCTTCTTCCAGCCCAGCGTTCCTCATGATGTACTCTGCATATAAGTTAAATAAGCAAGGTGACAATATACAACCTTGACGTACACCTTTCCCTATTTGGAACCAGTCTGTTGTTCCATGTCCAGTTCTAACAGTTGCTTCCTGACCTGCATACAGATTTCTCAAGAGGCAGGTCAGGTGGTCTGGGATTCCCATCTCTTTCAGAATGTTCCACAGTTTATTGTGATCCACACAGTCAAAGGCTTTGGCATAGTCAATGAAGCAGAAATAGATGTTTTTCTGAAACTCTCTTGCTTTCTCCATGATCCAGCGGATGTTGGCAATTTGATCTCTGGTGCCTCTGCCTTTTCTAAAACCTGCTTGAACATCTGGGAGTTCACGGTTTATATACTGCTGAAGCCTGGCTTGGAGAATTTTGAGCATGACTTTACTAGCGTGTGAGATGAGTGCAATTGTGCGGTAGTTTGAGCATTCTTTGGCATTGCCTTTCTTTAGGATTGGAATGAAGACTGACCTCTTCCAGTCCTGTGGCCACTGCTGAGTTTTCCAAATCTGCTGGCATATTGAGTGCAGCACTTTCACAGCATCATCTTTCAAGACTTGAAATAGCTCAACTGGAATTCCATCACCTCCACTAGCTTTGTTCGTAGTGATGCTTTCTAAGGCCCACTTGACTTCACATTCCAAGATGTCTGGCTCTAGGTCAGTGATCACGTTATCGTGACTATCTTGGTCGTGAAGATCTTTTTTGTACAGTTCTTCTGTGTATTCCTGCCACCTCTTTTTAATATCTTCTGCTTCTGTTAGGTCCATACCATTTCTATCCTTTATCGAGCCCATCTTTGCATGAAATGTTCCCTTGGAATCTCTAATTTTCTTGAAGAGCTCTCTTGTTTTTCCTATTCTGTTGTTTGCCTCTATTTCTTTGCATTGATCACTGAGGAAGGCTTTCTTATCTCTCCTTGCTGTTCTTTGGAACTCTGCATTCAGATGCTTATATCTTTCCTTTTCTCCTTTGCTTTTCTCCTCTCTTCTTTTCACAGCTATTTGTAAGGCCTCCTCAGACAGCCATTTCGCTCTTTTGCATTTCTTTTCCATGGGGATGGTCTTGGTCCCTGTCTCCTGTACAATGTCACGAACCTCCATCCAGAGTTCATCAGGCACTCTATCAATCAGATCTAGTCCCTTAAATCTATTTCTCACTTCCACTGTATAATCATAAGGAATTTGATTGAGGTCATATCTGAATGGTCTAGTGGTTTTCCCTACTTTCTTCAATTTAAGTCTGAACTTCGCAATAAGGAGTTCATGATCTGAGCCACAGTCAGCTCCTGGTCTTGTTTTCGTCTTTGTTACCTTCAGATAAATATCCAGAAGTAGAACTGCTAAATCATATCGTAGTTCTATTTATAATTTTTGAGAGATTATGATGTTCTACATAGTAGCTACAACAATTTACATTCCCACCAATAGTACACAAGGGTTTCCTTTCCTCCACATTCTTACCAGTACTTGTTAATACTTACTCTTTGATAATAGCCATAATGACAGGTACGAGATGATATCTCACTGTGGTTTTGATTTGCATTTCCCTGATGATTAGTGATATTAAGCACTTTTTCATGTACCTGGTAGCCATTTGGATGTCTTCTTTGGAAAAATATCTATTTTTTCTTTAGAAATAAGTGGGGGGAGAAGGAACAAGATGGCGGAGGAATAGGACAGTGAGACCACTCTCTCCCCCACAAATTCATCAAAAGAACATTTGAATGCAGAGTAAAGTCCACAAAACAACTTCTGAATGCTGGCAGAGGACATCAGGCACCCAGAAAAGCAGCCCATTGTCTTCGAAAGGAGGTAGGAAAAAACATAAAAGATAAAAAGAGAGACAAAAGAGGTAAGGATGGAACTCCATCCCAGGTAAGGGAGGCTTTAAAAAGAGAGAAGTTTCCAAACACCAGGAAACACTCTCACTGACGAGTCTGTGGCAAGCCTTGGAACCTCAGAGGGCCACATACCTGGGAGGAAAAAGAAAGAAATAATTAAAACCCAAAGATTACCCACCAAACGGTAACTCCCAGTGGAAAAGCAGCACAGACATCTGCATACGCCATTAGCAAGCGGGAGCTGGGCAGGGAGGAGCCGGCTCAACTGCTTAGAGAGAGGACTGGGCTTGAATGCCGTGAGAACAATCTGAGAGAACTAACAGGGGACAGCAAAGCAGACTGGGATAGCTTTCCCACGAAAAGGCGGAAAGCTTTAACCTAAGACTCCGCCAGCCCCGCTCACAGAACAAAGGGCTGAGCAGAGCAGCTGACTGTGGTCGACCCATCCCTCATTCCCCGCCGAGACAGGCAGGGAGGGCAGCCAGAGCCAGAGGGGGCAATCGCGGCCCCAGAAAGACATCCGATACAAACTGCAGGCAGGCTTGTTGCTAATCAAGACTTTTTGGGCTCGGGCCAGATGATATCCACCTGAGAAGGTGCGCCGGTTGTACACCCAGAAAACCGAGTGGCAGGGACTGGGGAGGCGATAAGTCGCAGCAACCGCACTTGCCAAACACCTAGTCACCTGAGCTGCTCAGACCAGGGAAGGCACAAAACGCAGGCCCAACTAAGTCTGCGCCTTTGTGGAGTACCCGAGAAACAACTTGAGCCGCTCAGACCTGGGAAGTGCGTACAACCCAGTGCCGGCCTCGGACAGTTCGCGGCAGAGCAACCTAGATAGAGCCTGTGCAGTGTAGACTGGGACAACACACGCACTGTGAGCGGGGGCAAACCCAGTGTGGCCGAGATGCTGCGCGCACTCCCCAAAGACGCCAGAGATGTTTGTCTGCAGCGTTCCTCCCTTCCCAGAACAGGACTGAACAACGGAGCCTTAAAAAGTGTCCACCTGCCCCCTAGTATCAGGGCGGAAATTAGACACTGAATAGACCAGCAAACAGAAGCTAAAACAGAGGGAACCACCTTGGAAATGACAGATAGAAAAGTCTAGAGATTACTCCAAGAATAAGACCAAAAACCAGAGGCAAGAGGCTTAAGCCTGAATCCTGAGAACACCAGAGAACTCCTGACTCCAGGGAACATTAATCAATAGGAGCTCATCAAACGCCTCCATACCTACACTAAAAGCAAGCACCACCCAAGGGTGAACAAGTTCCAGAGCAAGACATACCACACAAATTCTCCAGCAACACAGGAAAATAGCCTTGAGCTTCAATATACAGGCTGCCCAAAGACACTCCAAACCCACTGACATCTCATAACTCATTACTGGACACTTCATTGCACTCCAGAGAGAAGAAATCCAGCTCCACCCACCAGAACACCGACACAAGCTTCCCTAACCAGGGAACCTTGACAAGTCACCCGTCCAACCCCACACACAGCGAGGAAACTACATAATAAAGAGAACTCCACAAACTGCCAGAAGAGGGAAAGGCCACCCCAAACAAAGCAATATAAGCAAGATGAAGAGGCAGAGAAATACCCAGCAAGTAAAGGAACAAGATAAATGCCCACCAACACAAACAAAAGAGGAAGATACAGGGAATCTACCTGATAAAGAATTTCTAATTTTGATGGTGAAAATGATTCAAAATCTTGAAAGCAAAATGGAGTTACAGATAAATAACCTGAAGAAAAAGATTGAGAAGATGGAAGAAAGTTTTAATAAGGACTTAGAGGAAATAAAAAAGAGTCAATATACAATGAATAACACAATAGATGAGCTCAGAAACACTCTGGAGGGAACAAACAGTAGAATAACAGAGGCAGAAGACAGGATAAGCGAGCTAGAAGATAGAATTGTAGAAATAAATGAAACAGAGAGGAAAAAAGAAAAACGAATTAAAAGAAATGAGGAAAATATTAGAGACCTCTGGGACAATGTTAAACGCTCCAACATTCGAATCATAGGAGTCCCAGAAGAAGAAGACAAAAAGAAAGACCATGAGAGAATACTTGAGGAGATAATAGTTGAAAACTTACCTAAAATGGGAAAAGAAATAATCACCCAAGTCCAAGAAACCCAGAGAGTCCCCAACAGGATAAACCCAAGGCAAAATACTCCAAGACACATATTAATCAAATTAACAAAGATCAAACACAAAGAACAAATATTAAAAGCAGCAAGGGATAAACAACAAATAACACACAAGGGGATTCCCATAAGGATAACAGCTGATCTTTCAACAGAAACTCTTCAGGCCAGGAGGGAATGGCAAGACATACTTAATGAAAGAAAGTAACCTACAGCCCAGATTACTGTACCCAGCAAGGATCTCATTCAAATATGAAGGAGAAATCAAAAGCTTTACAGACAAGCAAAAGCTGAGAGAATTCAGCATCACCAAACCAGCTATCCAACAAATGCTAAAGGATTTTCTCTAGACAGGAAACACAGAAAGGGTGTATAAACTCGAACCCAAAGCAATAAAAAAAATGGCAACGGGATCATACTTATCAATAATTACCTTAAACGTAAATGGGTTGAATGTCCCAACAAAAAGACAAAGGCTGGCTGAATGGATACAAAAACAAGAACCCCATATATGTTGTCTACAAGAGACCCACCTCAAAACGAGGGACACATACAGACTGAAAGTGAAGGGCTGGAAAAAGATATTCCATGCAAATAGAGACCAAAAGAAAGCAGGAGTAGCAATACTCATATCAGATAAAATAGACTTTAAAACAAAGGCTGTGAAAAGAGACAAAGAAGTAAACTACATAATGATCAAAGGATCAATCCAAGAAGAAGATATAACAATTATAAATATTTATGCACCCAACATAGGAGTACCACAATATGTAAGACAATTACTAACAAGTATGAAAGGGGAAATTAACAACAATGCAATAATAGTGGGAGATTTTAATACCCCACTTACATCTATGGATAGATCAACTAAACAGAAAATTAACAAGGAAACACAAACTTTAAATGATACAATAGACCAGTTAGACCTAATAGATATCTATAGGACATTTCACCCCAAAACAATGAATTTCACCTTTTTCTCAAGCGCACACGGAACCTTTTCCAGGATAGATCACATCCTGGGCCATAAATCTAGCCTTGGTAAATTCAAAAAAATTTAAATCATTCCAAGCATCTTTTCTGACCACAATGCAGTAAGATTAGATCTCAATTACGGGAGAAAAACCTTTAAAAATGCCAACATATGGAGGCTGAACAACACGCTGATGAATAATGAACAAATCATAGAAGAAATCAAAAGAGAAATTAAAATATGCATCAGTTCAGTTCAGTCGCGTCCAACTCTTTGCGACCCCATGAATCACAGCACGCCAGGCCTCCCTGTCCATCACCAACTCCCAGAGTTCACTCAAACTCATGTCCATCGAGTCGGTGATGCCATCCAGCCATCTCATTCTCTGTCGTCCGTAGAAATGAATGAAAATGAAAACACAACAACTCCAAACCTCTGGGACACTATAAAAGCAGTGCTAAGGGGGAAGTTCATAGCAACATAGGCACACCTCAAGAAACAAGAAAAAAGTCAACTAAATAACCTAACTCTACATCTAAGTCTGGAAAACCCCATGAATGGAGGAGCCTGGTAGGCTGCAGTCCATGGGGTCGCTAAGAGTCGGACATGACTGAGCGACTTGACTTTCACTTTTCATTTTCATGCATTGGAGAAGGAAATGGCAACCCACTCCAGTGTTCTTGCCTGGAGAATCCCAGGGAGGGCAGAGCCTGGTGGGCTGCCGCCTATGGGGTCGCACAGAGTCGGGCACGACTGAAGTGACTTAGCAGCAGCAGCTACATCTAAAAAAAAGGAAGAAATGAAGAACCCTAGGGTTAATAGAAGGAAAGAAATCGTAAAAATTAGGGCAGAGATAAATGCAAAAGAAACAAAAGAGACCATAGCAAAAATCAACAAAGCCAAAAGCTGGTTCTTTGAGAAGGTAAATAAAATTGACAAGCCACTAGCCAGACTCATCAAGAAACAAAGGGAGAAGAACCAAATCAATAAAATTAGAAATGAAAATGGAGAGATCACAACTGACAACACAAAAATACAAAGGATTATTAGAGAATACTATCAGCAATTATATGGCAATAAAATGAATAACCTGAAAGAAATGGACAAATTCCTAGAAAAGTACAACTTTCCAAAACTGAACCAGGAAGAAATAGAAAATCTGAACAGACCCATCACAAGCACGGAAATAGAGGCTTTAATCAGAAATCTTCCAGCAAACAAAAGCCCAGGTCCAGACGGCTTCACAGCTGAATTCTACCAAAAATTTAGAGAAGAGCTAACACCTATTCTACTCAAACTCTTCCAGAAAATTGCCGAGGAAGGGAAACTTCCAAACTCATTCTATGAGGCCACTATCACCCTAATCCCAAAACCTGGTAAAGACCCCACAAAAAAAGAAAACTACAGGCCAATATCACTGATGAACATAGATGCAAAAATCCTTAACAAAATTCTAGCAATCAGAATCCAACAACACATTAAGAAGATCCCAGGAATGCAAGGATTCTTCAATATGCGCAAATCAATCAACGTAATACACCACATTAACAAACTGAAAAATAAAAATCATATGATTATCTCAATAGATGCAGAGAAAGCCTTTGACAAAATTCAACATCCATTTATGATAAAAACCCTCCAGAAAGTGGGAATAGAAGGGACATATCTCAACATAATAAAAGCTATATATGACAAACCCACAGCAAACATTATCCTCAACGGTGAAAAACTGAAAGCATTTCACCTAAAGTCAGGAACAAGACAAGGGTGCCCACTCTCACCACTACTATTCAACATAGTTCTGGAAGTTTTGGCTACAGCAATCAGAGCAGAAAAAGACATAAAAGGAATACAAATTGGAAAAGAAGAAGTAAAACTTTCACTGTTCGCTGATGACATGATCCTCTACACAGAAAACCCTAAAGACTCTACCAGAAAACTACTAGAGCTGATCAATGAATACAGTAAAGTTTCAGGATATAAAATCAACGCACAGAAATCCCTTGCATTCCTATACATTAATAATGAGAAAATAGAAAGGGAAATTAAGGAAACTATTCCATTCACTGTTGCAAAGAAAAGAATTAAATACTTAGGAATATATCTACCTAAGGAAACAAAATACTTGTACATAGAAAACTATAAAACACTAGTGAAAGTGATCAAAGAGGACACTAATAGATGGAGAAATATACCATGTTCGCGGATTGGAAGAATAAATATTGTAAAAATGAGTATACTACCCAAAGTAATTTATACATTCAATGCAATCCCTATCAAGCTACCAACGATACTTTTCACAGAACTAGAACAAATAATCTCACAATTTGTATGGAAATACAAAAAACCTCAAATAGCCAAAGCAATCTTGAGGAAGAAGAATGGAACTGGGGGAATGGAACTGCCGGACTTCAGGCTCTACTACAAAGCCACAGTCATCAAGACAGTATGGTACTGGCATAAAGACAGAAATATAGATCAATGGAACAAAATAGAAAGCCCAGAGATAAATCCACACACCTATGGACACCTTATCTTTGATAAAAGAGGCAAAAATATAAAATGGAGAAAAGACAGTCTCTTTAACAAGTGGTGCTGGGAAAACTGGACAGCCACTTGTGAAAGAATAAAACTAGAACACTTCCTAACACTATACACCAAAATAAATTCAAAATTGATGCTTTTGAACTGTGGTGCTGGAGAGGACTCTTGAGAGTCCCTTGGACTGCAAGGAGATCCAGCCAGTCCGTTCTAGAGGAGATCAATCCTGGGTGTTCATTGGAAGGACTGATGCTAAAGCTGAAACTCCAATACTTTGGCCACCTCATGTGACGAGTTGACTCACTGGAAAAGAGTCTGATGCTAGGAAGGATTGGGGGTGGGAGGAGATAGGGACAACAGAGAATGAGATGGCTGGATGGCATCACCGACTCGATGGACATGAGTTTGAGTGAACTTCGGGAGTTGGTGATGGACAGGGAGGCCTGGCGTGCTGTGATTCACGGGGTTGCAAAGAGTCGGACACGACTGAGCGACTGAACTGAACTGAACTGATGGCAAAAACCACCACGATATTGTAAAATAATTAGCCCCCCAATTAAAACAAATACATTTTTAAAAAATGTCTACAAACAAAAAATATTGGTGAGGATATGGAGAAAACGGTTCCCTTATACACTCTTGGTGGGAGTGTAAATTGGTGCAACCACTACGGAAAACAGAATGGAGGTTCCTCAAAAAACTAAAAATACAAATACCAGCAATTCCACTTCTGGGTTTTTATCTGGAAAAAAATGAAAATACTAAATTGAAAAGATACATACACCCCCATGTTCATATAGCACTGTATACTATCCAAGATATGGAAGCAACCCAAATGCTCAATGGATAAAGATGATGTGATTGATATTTATACAATGGAATATTACTCAGCCATAGAAAATAATGAAATTCCTACCATTTGCAGCAACATGAATGGACTGAGAAAATATTGTGCTTAGTGAAATGTCAAATACTATGATATCACTTATATGTGGAGTCTAAAAATACTACAAATGAATGTACATTTTAAAACAGAAACAGACTCACAGATACAGAAAACAAACTAGTAGTTATCTGAAGGGAAGAGAAAGGAGGGGCAAATTAGGAGTGTAGGATTAAGAGACACAAACTACTCTGTATGAAATAGATAAGCAACAAGGATATACTGTATACAGCACAGGGAATTATAGCCATTATCTTATAGTAACGTATAATGGAGAATAATCTATAAAAATACTGAATTGCTGTCTTATACACCTGAAATTAATACTAGAAATCAACTATTCAACTTAAAAATAAAATGAAAATGATCCAAGAAAAAAGATAAACTCTGGCATTTACTCTATAATGTGGAAATGGATGGTGCAGGAAATCCAAATAAAAACTCAGGCTTTTTAAAAACTTCATCAATGGAATGGATAAATAAGTTATAGTCACAAAATGGATTACCATAGGGCAATGAAAATTAACAGACTATAGCTGCAATCAATGATATAGTTAATTCTCATAAAAATAGTATTGACCAAAAGAAACCATACATAAAAAAGCACATACTGTATACTTCTACTTCCAGAAAGTTCAAAACCAGGCAAAACTAAATGATAATGTCTAGACTACATATTGAAATGGTAAAACTATAAAGAAAAGATTACCACAGAGGTCAGAAATGTAGGGAAGTTGTGATATGAAGGAGAAGGGGCTGGGGCTAGAAAAGCGACAGCAGTGCTCTTCTTCATGACCTGGATGGTGTTTGTTTTATAACCATTTCCTACCTACACATTTGTGCATTGCTCTGTTTTTTGAGTCATAACAAAAACTTTTTTAAAAAACCTTTTATCCTCAGTAGCAACAATCTAGACAATTACTGTAAGCCAAATGACCCCAAGTAATATGGCATAAAAATTGGTAAGCTTCACCCATTAACCTATTTGCAAAGGCTGTTACAATCTACTTTCCACCCCATTTTAGAAAATGCGAACATTTACCAGTGGGTCAGCCAATAAACCGGAGAAGGCAATGGCACCCCACTCCAGTACTCTTGCCTGAAAAATTGCATGGATGGAGGAGGCTGGTAGGCTGCAGTCCATGGGGTCGCTAGGAGTAGGACACAACTGAGCAACTTCACTTTCACTTTTCACTTGCATGCATTGGAGAAAGAAATGCAACCCACTCCAGTATTCTTGCCTGGAGGATCCCAGGGACGGGGGAGCCTGGTGGGCTGCCGTCTATGGGGTCGCACAGAGTGGGACATGACTGCAGCAACTTAACAGCAGCAGCAGCAGCCAATAAATATTAAACTCCAACAAGAGCAGTGAAAAAAATCAGAATTTGTAGCACTCCATCTAGTGGCAGGCTGTGTCCATCTCTGCTAAATTTAAACTTTACAGAGTCATGTACCCTTTAGGCACCCTTGGTGGGTAAGTATGTTTTCTTTAATCTGCAATGTGGTCACAGAGCATTACAGGAATTTATTTTGTAAATTTTCCACAAGCTCTTGACCAAAAACACAGAAAGTGCCAGAACTAGTAAGACCATGGTGGGAAAGATCTCAAAATTTGGGTGGGGAGAGTGACTGGACACAGATAATGACATTAAAGGTATTTTTAAAACAAGTTTTTGGTCTTATTTCTAGGAGTTTATCCTATACATATACAATTTTTATATACATAGGACATGAGAAAAAGGATTAAAAACAACTTAAATATACACAGTAGAGAAAACTGTTTAACTATAACTCAGTCTTAAAGTAGAGTCACATGCTTCCATTACAGGTCATATAGACGTTACATGTAAATTATGTGGAAATATTAGGCAGAAAGTATAGAACAAGGACTGTTTAATTGCATATATATGTGTATACATACATATATATATTTACTAACATATATAATTTATGCCTAGAAAATGTATGTAAAGAAAAATAGTAGCTACCACTGAGGATGGTATAGGGAAAGAGGATGGTTGGAGAGATTTTTTAATAGATACACCATTTGTTCCATTCAGTTCAGTCACTCAGTCCTGTCCAATTCTTTGCGACTCCGTGGACTGGAACACACCAGGCCTCCCTGTCCATCACCAACTCCCAGAGCTTAATCAAACTCATGTCCATTGCGTCAGTGATGCCCTCCAACCATCTCATCTTCTGTCGTCCCCTTCTCCTCCTGCTTTCAATCTTTCCAGCATCAGGGTCTTTTCAAAACAGTCAGTTCTTCACAGCAGGGAGCCAAAGTATTGGATTTTCAGCTTCAGCATCAGTCCCTCCAGTGAATATTCAGGACTGATTTCCTTTAGGATGGACTGGTTGGATCCCCTTGCAGTCCAAGGGAATCTCAAGAGTCTTCTCCAACACCACAGTTCAAAAGCATCAATTCTTTAGCGCTCGGCTTTCTTTATGGTCCAGCTCTCACATCCATACATGTCTACTGGAAAAACCATAGCTTTGACTGGACAGACCTTGGTCAGCAAAGTAATGTCTCTGCTTTTTAATATACTGTCTAGGTTTGTCATAGCTTTTCTTCCAAGGAGCAGGCCGACTCTGTGCAACCCCATAGATGGCAGCCCACCAGGCTCCCCCATCCCTGGGATTCTCCAGGCAAGAATACTGGAGTGGGTTGCCATTTCTATGGGACTAGCCATCATTATTACCAACACAGTAGTATATTTATTTTCGAAAGATCACTTTGGCAACTGTCTGGAAGATGATGACTCTAAAAGGGGAAGTGTCACTCCAACACTGAAAATAGAAATAAATAACACGATGATGTGATTTGAAATAGCACCAGCTACACAGAGTGGCTTGAACTTAGCAAGACAGACAGATGGCCTGGGTAGGAAGAGAGCCAGCTGGTCACTATTTTTGGTACTTTGGACAAGGTAGCATAGTTAGAGGAGACTTGAACTGGGATATACATCATTGTTATGTACCCCAGATTGTCTTGATTCCCCAGATTTTGCAACCAATACCAAAGGCACACTTTTTTTTAAGGCCTACAGCTACATGAATCTGAAGACATTTGACTGCAAGTTTCCATATTTCTGTTGTCAAGTGTCTAGAAGTGTCCACGAACTATGGTATTTTCATGGGTGAGAATTTTGAGAAGTTTTACAATTCTTCCAGGCTATTTGCCATCCTGGCAATATTTCCTTCCCCTCTTCTGGCAGGAAATGACCTTTCTGCATCTCAACCAGGCAAAATTCTGATCCTCCTTCAAAACTGAACTTAATTATTTCCTCTTCTAGCACATCATTGACTGGGGCAGTTTTGCAGGAGCTTAAACCTGTGGCTATAATATGCCTGGGGTCAATAATATGCTAGGCTATCACTCCACTTGGCTCATACTTTTATATCAGTACTAACTGGTTTGTATAATAATTCTCCATTTCCTTGCCAGTCTCTATATCTAGACCATGAGTTTTGATGACAGAAAGCATGGTCTTATTTCTCACCTTGCAGAGATTCTATAGCATAAAATAGTTCCGTGTATGAACCAAGCTGTATCAATATGAAAATCACAAACTGTATCACGACAAACAAAGCTAGAGGAGGTGATGGAATTACAGTTGAGCTATTTCAAATAATAAAAGATGGTGCGTGAAAGTGCTGCACTCAATATGCCAACAAATTTGGAAAGCTCAGCAGTGGCCACAGGACTGGAAAAGGTCAGTCTTCATTCCAATCCCAAAGAAAAGCAATGCCAGAGAATGTTCAAAGTACCACACAATTGCACTCATCTCACACACTAATAAAGTAAAGCTCAAAATTCTCCAAGTGAGGCTTCAACAGTACATGAACCAAGAACTTCAAGATGTTCAAACTGGACTTAGAAAAGGCAGAGGAACCAGAAATCAAATTACCAACATCTGTTGGATCATAGAAAAGGCAAGAGAGGTCCAGAAAAACATCTACTTTATTGACTATGCCAAAGTCTTTGACTATGTGGATCACAACAAACTGTGGAAAATTCTGAAAGGGATGGGAATACCAGACCACCTGACCTGCTGAGAAAGCTGTATGCAGGTCAAGAAGCAACAGTTAGAACCAGACATGGAACAATGGACTGGTTCCAAAACGGGAAAGGAATACAACAAGGCTGTATATTGTCACCCTGTTTACTTAACTTCTATGTAGAGTACAGCATGTGAAATGCCAGGCTGGATGAAGCACAAGCTGGAATCAAGATTGCCAAGAGAATACCAATAAACTCAGATATGCAGATGACACCACCCTTATGGAAGAAAGTGAAGAACTAAAGAGTCTTGATGAAAGTGAAAGACAAGAGCGAAAAAGCTGGCTTAAAACTCAACATTCAAAAAACGAAGATCATGGCATCCGGTCCCATTACCTCATGGCAGATAGGTGGGGAAACAATAGAAACAGTGACAGATTTTCTTTTCCTGGGCTCCAAAATCACTGCAGATGCTGACTCAGCCATGAAATTAAAAGATGCTTGCTCCTTGGAAGAAAAGCTATGACCAAGCTAGACAGCATATTAAAAAGCAGAGACATTACTTTGCTGACCAAGGTCCATCTAGTTAAAGCTATGGTTTTTCCAGTAGTCATGTATGGATGTGAGAGTTGGACCATAAAGAAAGCTGAGTGCCAAAGAATTGATGCTTTTGAATTGTGGTGTTGGAGAAAACTCTTGAGAGTCCCTTGAATTTCAAGGAGATCCAACCAGTCAATCCTAAAGGAAATCAGTCCTGAATATTTATTGGAAGGACTGATGTTGAAGCTGAAACTCCAGCACTTTGGCCACCTGATGTGAAAAACTGACTCATTGGAAAAGCCCCTGATGCTGGGAAAAATTGAAAGCAGGAGGAAAAGGGGATGACAGGAGAGAGATCAATCCTGGATGTTCATTGGAGGGACTGATGCTAAAGCTGAAACTGCAATACTTTGGCCACCTCATGCGACGAGTTGACTCACTGGAAAAGAGTCTGATGCTGGGAAAGGTTGGGGGCGCGAGGAGAAGGGGACGACAAAGAATGAGATGGCTGGATGGCATCACCGACTCTGTGGACGTGGGTTTGAGTGTACTCCGGGAGTTGGTGATGGACAGGGAGGCCTGGCGTGCTGTGATTCATGGGGTCGCGGAGAGTCGGACACAACTGAGCGACTGAACCGAACCGAACTGGGAGCTGGTGATGGACAGGGAAGCTTGGCGTGCTGCAGTCCATGGCAATGCAGAGAGTCAAACACGACTGAACTGAACTGAAATGATGGAGTCAAGATTTCCAGGTTTAAATCTCGCACTTATATGACGTATAACTTTGAGTAAGTCATTTAACTTTTCTGTACCTAATAAGTTCTCTTACCTGTAAAAATGGGCATAGTAGCAGTGCAGCTTTAAGTAATAGTCCTTATTTCTGTCTTTTAATTATATGAAGTGAAGTGAAGTCACTCAGTCGTGTCCGACTCTTTGTGACCCTATGGACTGTAGCCTACCAGGTTCCACCATCCATGGGATTTTCCAGGCAAGAATACTGGAGTGGGTTGCCATTCACTTCTCCAGGAGATCTTCCTGACCCAGGGATTGAACCTGGGTCTCCCACATGGTAGGCATTGTAGGCAGACGCTTTACCGTCTAAGCCACCAGGGAAGCAATGAAACTTGTCTCTTCTTATTCAAGGTTGATGTTTTTGGCTCAGTTCAAAATGTTGAGAGTTTTTGCTGTTTTCTTTTCCTTTTTAAGAAATGAAAACTGCAATTCAGGTCATCATATTCTATTTCTAAGAAACTAATATCCATATATCACTTACTAGTAGAGTGAGGATTAATTCATTAATCAAACTGACCATCAGTTTGTGTGCCAAGCTCTGCTATGATTATCCTGAATTACTGAAAAGTTTGATGTATGGAACATTTAAGAATTAATGGCCAAAATACTATAATACATTAAAAGAAGAATCCGTATAAGCAAATTTGAGCCCTAAACTGTTTTCATCAAGGATAGTGAAAAAAGAATATTTAAGTTGGTAGAATTCTAATAAATGAGCAATTTCAAAGTCACAAAATATTCCTAAATCTGACTTTGGTTAACTGTAATAAACTCATACAAGCCTTTTAAATTTGGGTATAAATTTAGATTATACTCACCTGGTTTTTCTTTTATCTTCTTTATGTATAATATCCCTGGGTATGGCTAAAAATACAGAGAATGTCTAATATGAATTTACACACAAATTTTGAACAATTACTTGGCAGTGGATTCCTTCAGATCACTGCCATCCATGTTTAACTCTCTACTGAGCAAGAAATTTCTAGTTTAATATCTATCCGGGTGACATTCAAGTAGTTGAAATTCACAGTGGTAAACCACAAAAAAAATAATTTTATTTACAATCATAAGCCCCATCACTGGCTGGGCTGCCAATCCTTTCTGTAATTCACAGGTGTCAAACTTCTGATCATCTCTCAACAGTACAGATTCAGAGATCTGATCGTAAAAAATAAAAAACACGAGTTAAGACAAATTGGTATACATAATTCCCTAGGTTCTCAGAACTAAATATAACTACAACACTTCTTTGACAAATGGTAAACAGCCAAACTATTTTAAATCACAAAGAATTCCAAATCCCTCACAGATAATACATATTCTGCCAACCGAGCTCATCTTTGACTTTTGAGTGAAAAGTAAATTATCTAGCTCTAAATCCTACATTAAATCTTGTCATACAGACTCAATATCTTGGGACGATGATGAAACATTATGCCTAGCACTGCCACCTACACAGACAGCAAACCGATTTTTTAACACTGCAACTGGAGTCAGAAGAACCCATGTTATGCTCCAGACCGGCCTGTTACCCGAAGCTCCTACCTCTCTGAAAGTTAAAATACGTTCAACAAATAAATGAGGGAAATAACGGCTGCTCTTCTTACCTAATTGGATTATATCAAATCAGTCTAAGGGGCAAGGTGGAAAAACATGAAAGTGCTACTCTGTAAATCTTTAACCACTATAAATTTGAGAGCTGTTACTAGGATTAGATGTTCAAAGAACTATCTGATTACTTGAATTCAATATAAGATTAATTTCTTAATATCTCTGTATTCTAATTAGCTAGAACAGTGGTTTTGAGGTGATATATCACCTGTAGAATTTAAAACAACAACAACAATAAAAACATACACATAGCCCAGTAGCTAGCATTACACACTCAGATTTAGTGAGTCTGAGGTAAAGTCCAGACTTTAATGTTTTTTTTAAACATTACACTTAGATTCTGATGTATAATTAACTAGAGACAATACAGGATCAGATGAGCACAAATGTGAACCAATTACTACTATTACTTCAACAGAAACTTGGCTGCATATTTAAATTTAAAACTATAGTTCAACTCGACTTTTATTTCATTTTTATGGGACAGGTATATTGTAAAATTTCATATGCCCAAAGGCAAATGATAAGTGACTTACAGTTATGAAGAAATGGCTCTCTTTCTTCCCACGCCTTTCCTGTGTCTATGTGTGTAGAAGAGTTTACTTAGATCGGCACATGGTTATACAAACTAACTCAATTTGGACAGTCTAAACTTGATTGATATGGGCTGACTTTAAAAAACAATATACATATCACCCAGTCACCTCAGAACTAGGCTTGGCTTCTTCTGTGGCTGGTTTAGATGCACCAAGAGTTGCAGTATCATTGCTGCAGTCAGGCATGAAGTGAAGTGAAGTCACTCAGTCGTGTGCGACTCTTTGCGACCCCATGGACTGTAGCCTACCAGGCCCCTCCATCCCTGGGATTCTCCAGGCAAGAGTACTGGAGTGGGTTGCCATTTATACCTCGGCTTTAATTATATAGAAAATCTTAACTCATGAGTATCAGTGAGTTAGGGGGGGAAAATTGTGTGTTTGTGTAGGTTTAAATAAAAGATGATAATATATGAAAGAGTTGTTTCCAGGTCAGACAAATGCAGATAACTATGTTGGAAAAAGGAAAGACAGAGGCTTGAATATTCTGGCAGGCAATGCCCAGCAATTCCCCCATACACTCTCCAACAGCTTCACGTTGTCGTGCCTTCTCTGACTACCCTGTATGAAGACTTCACTTACCCTTACCTGTCAAAGGGCTACCAGCTCCAGTAAGCCATCTTTAGCATCGCACGCTGAGGCAGTGCCAGGGAACTGATCACCCTTTTATTCAGTTTTCTATTTAGATGTTTGATATCACCCATCTGTAACTTGAGCAGGTGCTCTGTCTTGTTTTTCTCAGTTCTCAGTACTGATGCTGCTGCTGCTGCTAAGTCGCTTCAGTCGTGTCCGACTCTGTGCGACCCAATAGACGGCAGTCAACCAGGCTCCGCCATCCCTGGGATTCTCCAGGCAAGAACACTGGAGTGGGTTGCCATTTCCTTCTCCAATAGATAGGTTACCTCAGTTCAGTTCAGTCCAGCTCAGTTGCTCAGTCATGTCCAACTCTTTGTGACCCCATGAATCACAGCACGCCAGGCCTCCCTGTCCATCACCAACTCCCGGAGTTCACTCAAACTCATGTCCATTGAGCCGGTGATGCCATCCAGCCATCTCATTCTCTGTCGTCCCCTTCTCCTCCTGCCCCCAATACCTCCCAGCATCAGACTCTTTTCCAGTGAGTCAACTCGTCACATGAGGTGGCCCAAGTATTGGAGTTTCAGCCTCAACATCAATCCTTCAAATGAACACCCAGGATTGATCTCCTTTAGAATGGACTGGTTGGATCTCCTTGCAGTCCAAGGGACTCTCAAGAGTCTTCTCCAACACCACTGTTCAAAAGCATCAATTCTTCGGCGATCAGCTTTCTTCACAGTCCAACTCTCACATCCATACATGACCACTGGAAAAACATAGCCTTGACTAGATGGACCTTGGTTGGCAAAGTAATGTCTCTGCTTTTTAATATGCTGTCTAGGTTGGTCATAACTTTCCTTCCAAGGAGTAAGCGTCTTTTAATTTCGTGGCTACAGTCAGCATCTGCAGTGATTTTGGAGCCCAAAAAAATAAAGTCTGACGCTGTTTCCACTGTTTCCCCATCTATTTCCCATGAAGTGATGGGACCAGATGCCATGCCATGATCTTAGTTTTCTGAATGTTGAGCTTCAAGCCAACTTTTTCACTCTCCTCTTTCACTTTCCTCAAGAGGCTTTTGAGTTCCTCTTCACTTTCTGCCATAAGGGTGGTGTCATCTGCATATCTGAGGTTATTGATATTTCTCCCGGCAATCTTGATTCCAGCTTGTGCTTCTTCCAGCCCAGCGTTCCTCATGATGTATTCTGCATATAAGTTAAATAAGCAGGGTGACAATATACAACCTTGACGTACTCCTTTTCCTATTTGGAACCAGTCTGTTTTTCCATGTCCAGTTCTGACTGTTGCTTCCTGACCTGCATACAGGTTTCTCAAGAGGCAGGTCAGGTGGTCTGGGATTCCCATCTCTTTCAGAATGTTCCACAGTTTATTGTGATCCACACAGTCAAAGGCTTTGGCATAGTCAATGAAGCAGAAATAGATGTTTTTCTGGAACTCTCTTGTTTTCTCCATGATCCAGCGGATGTTGGCAATTTGATCTCTGGTGCCTCTGCCTTTTCTAAAACCTACTTGAACATCTGGAAGTTCATGGTTCACATATTGCTGAAGCCTGGCTTGGAGAATTTTGAGCATGACTTTACTAGCGTGTGAGATCAGTGCAATTGTGCCGTAGTTTGATAGGTTACCTGCTGCTGCTGCTGCTGCTAAGTCACTTCAGTCGTGTCCGACTCTGTGCGACCCCATACACGGCAGCCCACCAGGCTCCCCCGTCCCTGGGATTCTCCAGGCAAGAACACTGGAGTGGGTTGCCATTTCCTTCTCCAATGCATGCAAGTGAAAAGTGAAAGTGAAGTCGCTCAGTGGTGTCCGACCCTCAGCGACCTCATGGACTGCAGCTTTCCAGGCTCCTCCATCCATGGGATTTTCCAGGCAAGAGTACTGGAGTGGGATGCCATTGCCTTCTCCAGATAGGTTACCTGCTGCTGCTGCTGCTGCTAAGTCGCTTCAATCGTGTCCGACTCTGTGCGACCCCATAGACGGAAGCCCACCAGACTCCCCCATCTCTGGGATTCTCCAGGCAAGAACACTGGAGTGGGTTGCCATTTCTTTCTCCAATGCATGAAAGTGAAAAGTGAAAGGGAAGTAGCTCAGTCGTGTCCGACCTTAGCGACCCCATGGACTGCAGCCCACCAGGCTCCTCCATCTGTGGGATTTTCCAGGCAAGAGTACTGACAGGTTACCTGCTGCTAAGTCACTTCAGTCGTGTCCGACTCTGTGTGACTCCATAGAAGGCAGCCCACCAGTTCAGTTCAGTTCAGTTCAGTCGCTCAGTCGTATCCGACTCTCCGCGACCCCATGAATCACAGCACGCCAGGCCTCCCTGTCCATCACCAACCCCCGGAGTACACTCAAACTCATGTCCACAGAGTCGGTGATGCCATCCAGCCATCTCATTCTCTGTCGTCCCCTTCTCCTCCCGCCCCCAACCTTTCCCAGCATCAGAGTCTTTTCCAGTGAGTCAACTCGTCGCATGAGGTGGCCAAAGTATTGCAGTTTCAGCTTTAGCATCAGTCCCTCCAATGAACATCCAGGGTTGATCTCCTTTAGAATGGACTGGTTGGATCTCCTTGCAGTCCAAGGGACTCTCAAGAGTCTTCAACACCACAGTTCAAAAGCATTGATTCTTCGGCGATCAGCCTTCTTCACAGTCCAACTCTCACATCCATACATGACCACGGGAAAAACCATTGCCTTGACTAGACGGACCTTGGTTGGCAAAGTAATGTCTCTGCTTTTTAATATACTATCAAGGTTGGTCATAACTTTCCTTCCAAGGAGCAAGCGTCTTTTAATTTCCTGGCTGCAATCAGCATCTGCAGTGATTTTGGAGCCCAAAAAAATAAAGTCTGACACTGTTTCCACTGTTTCCCCATCTATTTCCCATGAAGTTATGGGACCAGATGCCATGATCTTTGTTTTCTGAATGTTGAGCTTCAACCCACCTTTTCACTCTCCTCTTTCACTTTCATCAAGAGGAGAACTGGCAGCCCACCAGTTCCATGCTAATCTCTACAACCCTTGGGCCTTAGCTCCTCCCACCCCAGCTCCTGACCCCGCCCCTTCCTCCGCTCCTGCTAATACTGCCCCTGCTGCTGCTGCTGCTAAGTCACTTCAGTCGTGTCCGACTCTGTGCGACCCCATAGACAGCAGCCCACCAGGCTGCCCCAGCGCCTCTTTAAACGGAGTCGTAAGTACGCATGCTCCTTCGGAACTTCCTCGTAGCGTGATGACGTGAACGTTGGCGTGGTGACGTTCGGGCGACCGCGGCGCGTGTTTCAGCCAGCGCACGGGGCGTGAGTTTAGAACCTGAGGGAGTCTGTCAGGTTTTCCCTGCGCTCTCAGGGAGCGCTTTCTTTTCGCCGTTCGCCGCTGAATGAGCGGTCTCCGTTCCGCCCTTTCGGGAAACAGAGGTCCTGTGGGGACCGAACGGGAGCCCGTGAAGGGGAAGGAAGCCCGCGGGGGGCTCTGGAGCGCTGGAGTGTAGGGCTGCGGCCCGGAAGAGGGGAGGAGAGAGGGTCCCCGCCGGCAGAGCCCGCTCGCGCTGGCCTCAGGGCTGGTCCCGAGGAGGGCCTGGGGCGGCCGCGCGATGTTCCGGGCGCGGTGCCTGCTCCGAGCCCTGCGCTCCTGCTCCTCGTCTCCCTGCCCGAGGCACAGACCTGCAGCCAGAGTGAGCGTGCGGGGCGCTCTGGGCGTCCAGAGCGCGAACGGGGAGCGCGTTAAGGTCCAGGTTAGTGTGTCGGCAGGGGGCGGGTTTGTCCTCGTTGACGGATGTGGTGCATCCGCCTCTAAGCTTGTCCTTCAGCTCACCCACCTCTCAGCTTGTCGGTGGACAGAACGACCGGCGGGGAAAGTTAGAAAATACAGGCGAGCGTGTGTCCTCGTTTTTCTCCTTTCCTCGGTTACCGTTACTTTTCGGAAAACTGTTTCAGTGCCTGAAAAGTGCTGGAAATTTGCTTTCATAACTCAGGGTGTTGTTAGTAATAGAGAAAAATGAACGAACCCCTTTTCATTTGTCCCTCATGCCGTGTGTTCACAGTGACAAAACTCCTTGAAAGCAGGAACTGTTACCCGTCTTGGTATTCATACATGGTTGTCAGTAAACGTTTGGTCAACCAAACCATACTGTTTATTCAACTTTTAACTGCCTCAGGGCTTCGCATATAACTTCAGTTAAGTCGCTCAGTCGTGTCCGACTCTTTGCGACCCCATGAATCACAGCATGCCAGGCCTCCTTGTCCATTACCAACTCCCAGAGTTCACTCAAACTCATGTCCATCGAGTCGGTGATGCCATCCAGCCATCTCATTCTCTGTCGTCCCCTTCTCCTCCCGGCCCCAATCCCTCCCAGCATCAGAGTCTTTTCCAGTGAGTCAGCTCGTCGCATGAGGTGGCCAAAGTATTGGACTTTCAGCTTTAGCTTCCAGTGAACACCCAGGAGTGATCTCCTTTAGAATGGACCGGTTACTCTCAAGAGTCTTCTCCAGAACCACATGTTTGGTAATTAGGTGGAGAAGGCAGCGGCAATCCACCCCAGTGTTCATGCCTGGAGAAACCGTTGGACAGAGGAGCCTGGTGGGCTGCAGTCCATTGGGACCGCCACCCACATTGAATTAGGACACACACACACACAATTAGGAGAACAAATGCAGTGTAGGAGAAACCCATGGACAGTGGAGCCTGGTGGGCTGCAGTCCATCGCCCCGCCCCTCCACACACTCACCGAATTAGAACAAATGGGGTTTAGGAGTGTACAAGCTTGGAGAATTCCATGGACAGAGGAGCCTGGCGGGCTGCAGTCCATGGGGAGGGACACACACACATATGCAGTAAATTAGGAGAACAAATGCAGTGTAGCAGTTTGAAAGAGCTCTGGTGTCAAACTGCCTAGGTTTAGATCTCTGCCACTTAGTAGGTTGTTAATCATTGGCTTATCGCTTATGTGCGCTAAACCTCAATTTCCTCTTATAAGAATGGAGATAATAGTCCTTAGTTCATAGTCCTAAAGTTTAGTTATAAAATATTTAGTACTGTGGTCCATCTCAGTAAATGTTAGCTGCTAACATTTCTCATGTTAATAATATTTGCAGGATCTTCACACAGAAGATTCCTGCTTAAAGGAGCAGACCAAGCAAGATGGTTTGACTTATTAGGTTGCTGTAACACTCATACAGTTATTTTTGTTGTCTTCACATATCCTTGATTTCTAGTTGTGTGACCAGTTTCCCCCTCTTTGTGTTTCTTTGGTTTTCATGGGTTTCTGTGATACAAATCAAAACATTTTCTTGCATTCATCTGTTAATTCAACATACATTAATGATACCTTCTGTGTGGTAGTCTAGAGAGGAGGAAGAACAGAACCTACTCCCTAGGTTAGCAGGCTTCACTTTTAGTGCTGTACAGTCTAATTTTGGGGCTTCCCAGGTGGCTTAGTGTTAAGGCAGGAGAGAAGGATTGGATCTGTGGATGGGGAAAATCCTGTTGAGAAGGAAATGGCAGCCCACACCAGTATTCTTGCCAGGGAAATCCCATGGACAGAGGAGCCTGACTGGCTACAGTCCTTGTGGTCGCGAAGAGTCGGGCACAACTTAGTGACTAAACAGTGGCAAAAACAGTCTAATTTAGAAGCATCTAAATTGAGTGGTAATGTAGTTGTAAGATACACACCAGTTTTGAAGAGCCAAAAAAAAAAAAAATGCAAAGTAGCTGAGTATTTTTTATATTGATTACGTGTTGATATATATTTTGGATTCAATGAAATATACTGTTAAAATTAATTTTAGTCATTTCTTTTTACTTTTCATGTGACCAGTAAAACATGTAAAATTACATATGTGGCTCAATTTGTATTGTATACAGCCCTGGTCTGATGGTTAAGACAAGAAATTGTAACAATATGATAAGTATTAGCTGTATTTCTATAGAAAACTTTGGGAAGACAGAGGGAAGTTCTTAAGAGTGTGAGGTGGTCAAAGAAGACTTCTTGCATGAGGTGACGTTTCAGCTGAATCCTGAAGGATGTGTTCCCGGGTAAAGGAAGGGGGAATGGGGTCGAAAGAGCATTTCAGAACAATTTATTGATTAAAAATGAGATCTTTGAACTAAGAACTGTATTTGAATTCCAGCTCTACTACTTGGTAACTTTGAGTATTTAACAAGGTAATTCTACCTTCTCTGAATAGGTTTCTTCATCCCTAACGTGATAATGTGTGTCGTCACCCTCCTTATTTAACTTATATGCAGAGTACATCATGAGGAACGCTGGGCTGGAAGAAGCACAAGCTAGAATCAAGATTGCCGGGAGAAATATCAATAACCTCAGATATGCAGATGACACCACCCTTATGGCAGAAAGTGAAGAGGAACTAAAAAGCCTCTTGATGAAAGTGAAAGAGGAGAGTGAACAGGTTGGCTGAATGTAGTTTTCTCAACATTCAGAAAACTAAGATCCTGGCATCCACTTCCATCATTTCATGGCAAATAGATGGGTAAACAGTGTCAGACTTTATTTTTCTGGGCTTCAAAATCACTGCAGATGGTGACTGCAGCCATGAAATTAAAACACGCTTACTCCTTGGAAGAAAAGTTATGACCAACCTAGACAGCATATTAAAAAGCAGAGACATTACTTTGCCAATAAAGGTCCATTTAGTCAAGGCTATGGTTTTTCCAGTAGTCATGTATGGATGTGAGAGTTGTACTGTGAAGAAAGCTGAGCACCGAAGAATTGATGCTTTTGAAGTGTGGTGTTGGAGAAGACTCTTGAGAGTCCCTTGGACTGCAAGGAGATCCAACCAGTCCATCCTAAAGGAGATCAATCCTGGGTGTTCATTGGAAGGACTGATGTTGAGGCTGAAACTCCAGTACTTTGGCCACCTCATGCGAAGAGCTGACTCATTTGAAAAGACCCTGATGCTGGGAAAGATTGAGGGCAGGAGGAGAAGGGGACGACAGAAGATGAGAGGGTTGGATGGCATCACCAACATAATGGACATGAGTTTGAGTGGACTCTGGGAGTTAGTGATGGACAGGGAGGCCTGGTGTGCTGTGGTTCATGGGGTCACAAAGAGTTGGTCACGACTGAGCGACTGAACTGAACACGATAATATTCACTTCATTAAGTTCTTGTGAGGATTAAGTAGATAAATATTTTTAAAGAGCAGAATGGAGTATAGCAGTTTGACAGAGCTGTGGTCAAGCTGCCTACATTTAAATCTCTCCACTTGGTAGCTTGTTAATGATGAACAGGTTGCTTATGTGCTCTTAACCTCAATTTCCTCTTATAAGAATGGAGATAATGGTAGTCCTTATTTCACAGAGTGAAGTAGAACAGAAGCACATTAAACAGTGTTCCATAAGTGTTAACTTTTACTAACAAGTAAAAAGCAAGACTGTGGTGCTTTGGAAATTACTGTTGATTGGCCTTGCTCCAAGTTATGAAGGGCCTTGTGCATGAGACTGAGGTAATTTACCTCTTATTTGTATAGCCCTGAAGAAAGATCAAGGGCTTCCTGGTAGACTTGAGTTCAAATTGAGTCTTTTTCCTTTACTGGCAGTGTGACCTTATGCCAGTTATTTAACTTCTCTGAGCCTCAATTCTTCACTTGTAAGATGTGACTGATGAAAATCCATGGAGCTTTTGGAAGGAGTAGATTGAGACAGTATATGAAGAAGGTAGTAAAATGCCTGTCACATATGTGTTCAGTACATGATAGATATTCTTCCACTGAAAAATACTTGTGGGTTATCTACTGTGTCCCTGACAGTAGCCTTCAAGGCAACTACAAACATGGTTCCTAAACCCCCAAAATATGGACATGCAAATAAGTAACAGAAGGGCTTGAATAACAGTGTCTACAGGGTATGCTGAGGATACAAAGAAAGCCTGGGTGAATACAGTTTTTCTAAGTAGGATCATACCCCTTTCCCCAAGTTTAATGGCCATTCATGGTTTCCCAGTGTTTAAATGGTTAATCAGATACCATCAGTTGTTTCATAATTGTTGAAAGACTGCTAGAATATTCTCAACTTCTATGCTAGTTAAATGTATGTTGGTTGTCATCTCTCATAGAGCTGTTTTTAGTGTTACTAGTCTACTTGAATTCATCTCATTTGTACTCATACATTCTTGTGTTGTTTAGTGTCTGAGTTGTGCCTGACTCTTGTGACCCTGTGGACAGTAACCCGCCAAGCTCCTCTGTCCATGGGATTCTCCAGGCAAGAATACTGGAGTGGATTGCCATTTCCTTCTCCAGGAGATCTTCCCCACCCAGGGATAGAACCCACATCTCCTGCATTGGCAGGTGGATTCTTTACCACTGAGCCACCAGGGAAGCCCTCATGCATACCTGTCATTTAAATTCAGAGTGTCTTTGAAAGTTTATGTTTTACTTAGTATGTGTTCATACTAAGTTTCTTGAGAGCTCTTTTTGTGTGATACTTTGGGAAAAAAAACAATCCCATGAAGACCTTTCTAGTCTGTACATAATCTCTCGGGGAATTTGATACAAAAGGAGAAAAGAACCAAGATATGTGCCCTGTTGTGTAGGGGAAGGGTTAGGGGCAGGAAGAAAACCTGGAATATTGGGGGATTGGTTATGTGAACTAGGCATGTGAACCTAATGGGATTTGGGGCATCTATTCAAAATGGTGAACTTTGTTAACGAAACAACAGTGGAATGCCAAAGCTATATTTCACTATGATAAGCACCATATAAAATTATATATGCGTGTGGATGAACTATTATAAAAGCAATTGATTGTTCAGGCAGGGTTATGAGGATTTTTTCATTTAGTCTTCTGTGTGTATATGTAATGAAAATATAAAATGTTTGTGTTTTAAACTCAAGTTTAGAAATATTTCTCATCAGGGATGGATTCGTTCAGTCCGCTCCCAGAAGGAAGTCCTGTTCCTGCACGTAAATGATGGGTCATCTTTGGAAAGCCTTCAGGTTGTAGCAGATTCAAGCTTTGACAGTAGGTGAGGTTTTTGTTTTAAGAATATTTTGGGGGTTTTTTTGTTTGCTTTTTCATCTCCTCTGTTCCTCATTTCCATCATCCAGGTGTTCATATTGCCCCTCAGTGATCTTTCTAAACAGATCTGCTTTTCATATCATTGATGCTCAAATCCAAATGCATAGACTCAAGATTGTTTTCTTCTCTAACATTTTCATATGACAATATCCCCTGCCTATCCTTTGCCTCTTTCTTAACTACATGTAGTTCTTAACCCAATTAAGGGTAAACTTCTATCATTAAATGCTTTAGTGTTTTGATAGCAAGATTTGAATTAATATGAGGGCTACTTGTAAGATCTTGTTTATGTTGGTTTTTCATTACTGTAGAGAACTGGCTTTCGGGAGTTCCGTGGAAGTTCAAGGGCAGTTGGTAAAAAGTCCGTCCAAAAAGCAAAATGTGGAACTGAAGGCAGAAAAAATCGAAGTTGTTGGCAATTGTGATGCCAAGGTATGTTTTATAACACTTTTACAGAGGCTGTTTTTAAAATGGCTTAATTTAAAACTTTAGCAGCGTTTTTTGTGTAATGCTAGGAAGATGGCACTTGGAACATTTCGATTGTGACTTCCTAGATAATTGAAACAGACTATAGACTGAGGAATGTAGAAAGAGTAGCAGAAAGTACTCATGTAAATGGTTGAGTCTTAGGAGTAGGAGCTAAGTAATACTACTCTGTGCATCTCTGTGGTGCCTTTCACTATTGAAATTTGCCTCTTTTACAAGCATGCCTAGTCAGCTACAATGACAAAGACATACCAGGGCAAACTGAGTTCTTAGGAATGCTTGCCTCGAAATGACTTTTCCATTATCTAGAACTGTATCATCCAGTGCAGTAGCCACTAGCTGCTGCTGCTGCTGCTGCTAAGTCACTTCAGTCGTGTCCGACTCTGTGTGACCCCATAGACGGAAGCCCACCAGGCTCCCCCGTCCCTGGGATTCTCCAGGCAAGAGCACTGGAGTGGGTTGCCGTTTCCTTCTCCAATGTGTGAAAGTGAAAAGTGAAAGTGAAGTCGCTCAGTCGTGTCCGACTCTTAGCGACCCCACGGACTGCAGCCTACCAGGCTCAACCATCCATGGGATTTTCTAGGCAAGAGTACTGGAGTGGCTTGCCATTGCCACCTGTGGCTATTTAATATTAAATGATTCAAAATTAAATTTAAAAATTCCCTTCCTTAGTGGCATTAGCCACATCTCAAGTGTTCAGTATTCACATGCACCTAGTGGCTTCCGTCCTGCATTGCACAGATACAGAACATTTCTATTTATCACAGGAAATTCTATTGGACAGTGCTAGAGTGTGGTCATGTTTGGGTGGAACAAAGATAAATGCTACATTAAGACATGTTTACTCTTGTTTTTGGGACACTTGTGTTAGTATGTGTGTGAGCTCAGTCGCATCTGATTCTTTGTGACTGCATGGAATGTAGCCCGCCAGACTCCTCTGTCCATTGGATTTTCCAGGCAAGAATACTGCAGCGGTGGTAGCTTTTTATTTATAGATTGATAAAGAGGTTATACACTCTTGAGAATCCCTTGGACAGTAAGGAAATGAAACCAGTCAATCCCAAAGGAAATCAACCCCAAATATTCATTGGAAGGACTGATGGTAAAGCGCTAATATTTTGGCCACCTGATGCAAAGAGCAGACTCATTGGAAAAGACCCTGATGCTGGGAAAGTTTGAAGGCAAGAGGAGCAGGGGGCAACAGAGGATGAGATGGTTGGATGGCATCACGGACTCAGTGGACATGAGTTTGAGTAAACTCTGGGAGATGGTGATGGACAGGGAAGCCTGACTGCTGCAGTTCATGGGGTCACAAAGAGTTGGACATGACTTAACAATTGAACAGCGATAAAGAGGTCAGAGGGGATAATTTCAATGGATTATCCATCCATTTTCTAATTGGAGGGTATGAGGCCCAACCAGGCATAATAACTTGCATTAGGTCATGTTGTGGCACAGCTGAAGTTTATGTCCTAGCCATTTGACTCCCCTGTGGTTTATCTGTACTCATCTTCAAATATTTAATGAACAAAAAGTAAGGAAATACAGGGAAATAGCATTATTTTAGCTCATTTTTAGTTCTTTTGGATAACTAGAAGAAATTTAAAACAGGAAAGAAAGAAAATAGGCAATTTTTAAAAATGTCTTTCTGAAATATATTCTAAGAAGTTCTAATTGACATTTAAAATTAAGAATCAGATACGAAGGTGTCTGAAAAATAGACTGTGAAAATAATTTGGAACTCAAAAGAATGAAAATGGTAACCATTATACTTTTGCTTTTTAGAGAGGTTTCATTATTAAAATTTTGCGCTGTGTTTTACTCTTTGTAATTTGTTTTCCCTTGGTGAATATTGATGCCTTCCCCTAATCTTCCCCCTCATTTCAGTGTCATTTGTAAGTATTCACAGTTAGGGAACTCTGAGCCTAATCAGTCCCCAGATTCTTGTTAACTTGATCGTATTGTCACTTTCGTAGGTATGGGACCTTTTTCTATACATCACAATTTAGTGTGTGTACAGGCCTAAAAGGAATAGATAACTCAAAAATAGGCTGCCATTACTGGAGTGTGAAGTCAAGTGGGCCTTAAGAATCATTACTATAAACAGAGTTAGTGGAGGTGATCGAATTCCAGCTGAGATTTTCACATCCTAAAAGATGATGCTGTTAAAATGCTATATTCAATCTGGCAGCAAATTTGGAAAACCCAGCAGTGGGCACAGAAATAGAAAAGGTCAGTTTTCATTCCAATCCCAAAGAAGGGCAATACCAAAAAATGTTCAAACTGCCCCACAATTTGCACTCATTTCACATGCTAGCAAGGTACTGTTCAAAATCCTTCAAACGAGGCTTACATAGTATGTGAACTGGGACCTTCCAGCTGTACAACCTGGATTAAGAAAAGGCAGAGGAACCAGAGATCAAATTGGCAACATCTGTTGGAACATAGAAAAAGGAAGGAAATTCCAGAAAACATCTGCTTCATTGACTACACTAAAGCCTTTGACTGTGTGGATCACAACAAACTGGAAAAATCTTCAGGAGATGGGAATCCCAGACCACCTTATGTGCCTCCTGAAAGCTGTATGCAGGTCAAGAAGCAACAGTGAGAACTGGCTATGAAACAACTGACTGGTTCCAAATTGGGAAAGGAATACATCAAGGCTGTATAATTGTCTCCCTGCTTATTTAACCTATATGCAGAGTACATTGTGCAAAATACTAGGCTGGATGAATCACTCGCTGGAATCAAGACTGCCAGGAGAAATATCAATAACCTCAGATATGCAGATGACACCACCCTTATGGCAGAAAGTGAAGAAGAACTAAGGAGCCTCTTGAATGAAGGTAAAAGAAGAAAGTGAAAAAGCTGGCTTAAAACTCAGCTTTCAAAAAACGAAGACCATGGTATCCTGTCCCATCACTCCATGCCAAATAGATGGGGAAACAGTGGGAGACTTTATTTTCTTGGGCTTCAAAATTACTGCAGATGGTGACTGCAGCCATGAAATTAAGATGCTTGCTCCTTGGAAGGAAAGCTATGACAAACCTAGACAGTGTATTAAAAAGCAGAGATATCACTTTGCCGACAAAAGTGCAAAGAAAAACTATGGTTTTTCCAGTAGTCATGTAGGGATGTGAGAGTTGGACTATAAAGAAGACTGAGTGCCGAAGAACTGATGCTTGGTGGGCGAAGACTCTTGAGAGTCCCTTGGACAGCGAGGAGATCAAACCAGTCAATCCTAAAAGAAATCAGTCCTGAATACTCATTGAAAGGACTGATGCTGAACTCCAATACTTTGGCCACCTGATGTGAAGAGATGACTCATTGGAAAAGACCCTGATGCTGGGGAAGATAGAGGGCAGGAAAAGGGAGTGACAGAGGATGAGATGGTTGGATGGTGTCACTGACAATGGACATGATTTTGAACAAACTCTGGGAGATAGTGAAGGACAGGGAATCCTGGCGTGCTGCAGTCCATGGGGTTGCAAAGAGTTGGGCATGACTGAGCAACTGAACAAAAGTAGCTCTTTTACTTCACTTCTCTGTTAGCTTTCTTATTGAAACTTTGTTTTTGGTCCTACAGTTTTTAGGGAAGTTTTTCAAGGTAGGGTCAAAATTTCCTTTTAAATTTTTATGAATATATACTCCCTGAGATGACAGAAAGCTGTTGACCCTCCCCCATGTTCTGAAACATCAGCACATGTTCATAAATGGTGATCAGTTCAGTTCAGTCACTCAGTTGTGTCCGACTCTTTGCGACCCCATGAATCACAGCACGCCAGGCCTCCCTGTCCATCACCAACTCCTGGAGTTCACTCAAACCCATATCCATCAAGTCGGTGATGCCATCCAGCCATCTCATTCTCTGTCGTCCCCTTCTCCTCCTGCCCCCAATCTCTCCCAGCATCAGAGTCTTTTCCAGTGAGTCAACTCTTCCCATGAGGTGGCCAAAGTATTGGAGTTTCAGCCTCAACATCAGTCTTTCCAATGAACACCCAGGACTGATCTCCTTTAGAATGGACTGGTTGGATCTCCTTGCAGTCCAAGGGACTCTCAGGAGTCTTCTCCAACACCACAGTTCAAAAGCATCAATTCTTCGGTGATGAGCTTTCTTCACAGTCCAACTCTCACATCCATACATGACCACGGGAAAAACATAGCCTTGACTAGACGGATCTTGGTTGGCAAAGTAATGTCTTTTTAGTATTCTATCTAGATTGGTCATAACTTTCCTTCCAAGGAGTAAGCATCTTTTAATTTCATGGCTGCAATCAGCATCTGCAGTGATTTTGGAGCCCAAAAAAATAAAGTCTGACGCTGTTTCCACTGTTTCCCCATCTATTTCCCATGAAGTGATAGGACCAGATGCCATGATCTTAGTTTTCTGAATGTTGAGCTTTAAGCCAACTTTTTCACTCTCCTCTTTCACTTTCCTCAAGAGGCTTTTTAGATCCTCATCACTTTCTGCCATAAGGGTGGTGTCATCTGTATATCTGAGGTTATTGATATTTCTCCCAGCAATCTTAATTCCAGCTTGTGCTTCTTCCAGCCCAGCATTCCTCATGATGTACTCTGCATATAAGTTAAATAAGCAGGGTGACAATATTCAACCTTGACGTACTCCTTTTCCTATTTGGAACCAGTCTGTTTTTCCATGTCCAGTTCTGACTGTTGCTTCCTGACCTGCATACAGGTTTCTCAAGAGGCAGGTCAGGTGGTCTGGTATTCCCATCTCTTTCAGAATGTTCCACAGTTTATTGTGATACACACAGTCAAAGGCTTTGGCATAGTCAATGAAGCAGAAATAGATGTTTTTCTGGAACTCTCTTGCTTTTTCCATGATCCAGCAGATGTTGGCAATTTGATCTCTGGTTCCTCTGCCTTTTCAAAAACCAGCTTGAACATCTGGAAGTTCACAGTTCACATATTGCTAAAGCCTGGCTTGGAGAATTTTGAGTATGACTTTATTAGCGAGTGAGATGAGTGCCATTGTACAGTACTTTGAGCATTCTTTGGCATTGCCTTTCTTTGGGATTGGAATGAAAACTGACCTTTTCCAGTCCCGTGGCCACTGTTGAGTTTTCCAAATTTGTTGGCTTATTGAGTGCAGCACTTTCACAGCATCATCTTTCAGGATTTGAAATAGCTCACCTGGAATTCCATCACCTCCACTAGCTTTGTTCGTAGCTTGACTTCACATTCCAAGATGTCTGGCTCTAGGTGAGTGATCACACCATCGTGATTATCTTGGTCATGAAGGAAGATCTTTTTTGTACAGTTCTTCTGTGTATTCTTGCCATCTCTTCTTAGTATCTTCTGCTTCTGTTAGGCCCATACGAGCCCATCTTTGAATGAAATGTTCCCTTGGTATCTCTAATTTTCTTGAAGAGATCTCTTGTCTTTCCTATTCTGTTGTTTTCCTCTATTTCTTTGCATTGATCGCTGAGGAAGGCTTTCTTATCTCTCCTTGCTATTCTTTGGAACTCTGCATTCAGATGCTTATATCTTTCCTTTTCTCCTTTGCTTTTTGCTTCTCTTCTTTTCACAGCTATTTGTAAGTCCTCCTCAGACAGCCATTTTGCTTTTTTGCATTTCTTTTCCATGGGGATGGTCTTAGTAGTGCTAATAGATTATGAGTGTTTGTGGACCTTCAAGATACTTTGGTGATTTTAAAATTGAATACCAGCTGTGTATATATTGTTGTAGAAAACGTAATCTTTAATATCTACAATATTCTAAACTGTGTGCCCAAAAGTGGAGTGTTTTGCTTTTGCTCAGTCGTGGCCAACTCTTCACTACCCCGTGGACTGTAGCCTGCCAGCCTCCTCTGTCTGTGGAATTTTCCAGGCTAGAATACTCGAGTGGGTTGCCGTTTCCTTCTCTAGGAGTGTTTTGCATGATTATATCCTAATCTCTATTTGTAAATAGTGATTGATAGCTAATGGATAGAAATTTGATAAGTAACACATTAGCCTCTCTGATAATAAGTAATTTTGCCCAAGATCCCAAAGCTAGTACAAAGTCGATCTGGATTCAAACCCATTCTCTGATTTCACTCACCATTGTACTAATGTGTTAGAATTCATGTGGACCATATTCAGTTATGTTAAGAAAATGAGAAGGAAAGCATCTTAGTTTTAAAACATTGCTATTTAACAAATGCCCTGTAAACTGATTTTATAAAGCAGTATCTTTGTTCGTTTCTCACTTGTTTTTCCTGTTGTTTCAGGCTTTCCCTTTTAAATATAAAGAGAGGCATCCTCTGGAATATCTGAGACAATATCCTCACCTCAGGTGTAGGACTAACGTTCTGGGTTCTGTACTGAGGGTTCGCAGTGAAGCCACAGCAGCTATCCATTCTTTCTTTAAGGTAAGGAGCTTTGCTTCTCAGTGTTCATTCTGGTGAAGAAGTTGAATAATTGTAATACTGGAGTAGTATCCTGAAAAGTCTTCTGGTTATTTATTCCAAGCATGCTTTATTATGTGAACTTCTTTCTTTGACTGATTTTAAATTTTCTATTTATCACTAACTTTGAGCAATTTGATTAATATGTGCCTTGGCACAGCTTTTTAATGCTTCTTGTGTCTGGAGTTCATTGAATTTCTTATCTATGCATTTCAGTTTTCACTAGGTTTTTCAGTCATTTTTCATCATATTTTTTTATGTTACCTCTTTCCTTTGGGGACTTCAGTTACCCGTGTATATTTGACCACTTGATGATATTCCCATAGCTCACTCATGTTCTTTTTTTTTTGAAAAATCTTCTTTTCCCCCAGTTTATTTCTTTTGGATAGTTTCTTTTGCTGTGTCCTTTTTGTTTTTTTGCTTACTGATCTTTTCTTCTGCAATGCCTGATTTATTGTTGTTCATATTCAGTGCATTTTTCACCCTATACATTATAGGTTTCGTAAGTGGTTGATTTGGGCTTTTTTTTTCAGATCATTAATTTTATTTTTTTTAATTTATTTATTTTTTAATTGAAGGATAATTGCTTTACAGAATTTTGTTGTTTTCTGTCAAACCTCAACATGAATAAGCCATAGATATACATTTATCCCCTCCCTTTTGAACCTCCCTCCCATCTCCCTCCCCATCCCACCCCTCTAGGTTGATACAGAGCCCCTGTTTGAGTTTCCTGAGCCATACAGCAAATTCCCATTGGCTCTCCATTTTACATATGGTAATGTAAGTTTCCATGTTACCCTTTCTATACATCTCACCCTCTCCTCCCCTCTCCCCAGGTCCATAAGTCTATTCTCTATGTCCGTTTCTCCATTGCTGACCTATAAATAAATTTTTCCATACCATGTTTATAAATTCCGTATATATGTGTTCCATTCCGTTCCGTCGCTCAGTCGTGTCCGACTCTATGCGACCCCGTGGACTGTAGCCTACCAGGCTTCTCCGTCCATGGGATTCTCCAGGCAAGAATACTGGAGTGGGTTACCGTTTCCTTCTCCAGGGGATCTTCCCGACCCAGGGATCGAACCCAGGTCTCCCGCATTGGAGGCAGATGCTTTAACCTCTGAGCCACCAGTGAAGCCCATATAAGTGTTAGAATACGATATTTTTCTCTTTCAGACTGACTTCATTCTGTGTTATAGTCTCTAGGTTCATCCACCTCATTAGACCTGATTCAGTTTTTTTTTGGCTGAGTAATATTCCATTGTGTACATGTACTACAACTTCTTTATCCATCTGTCGATGGACATCTAGATTGCTTCCATGTTCTAGCTATTGTAAATAATGCTACGTGAACAATAGGATACATGTATCTTTTTCAATTTTGGTTTCCTCGAGGTATATGCCTAGGAGTGGGATTGCTGGGTCATATGGTGGTTTTTTCCCCTAGTTTTTAAGAACTCTTAATACCGTCTTCCATAATGGCTGTATCAGTTTACCGCTGATACAGTGGTGATACCACTGGATCACCAACAGTGCAAGAGCATTCCCTTTTCTCCACACCCTCTCCAGCATTTATTGTTTGTAGACTTTTTGATGATGGCCACTCTGATCAGTAGAAGTGATATCTCATTGTGGTTTTGATTTGCTTTTCTCTAATAGTGAGTGATGTTGAACATCTTTTCATGTGTTTGTTAGCATCTGTATGTCTTCTTTGGAGAAATCGAGGCTTTTTCATTTTTTAGGTCTTACATGTCTCTACTCTTTTGAACATATTCAGCAGTTTTAGTTAAAATTATGTATAATTTTCATAGCTGTTTAGTAACCATTTTTATGTCCTAACATGTCAGTTATGAGTCAGTTTTAATTGATTAGTCTCTTCATTAGAGATTCTCTTTTCCTGCTTCTTCTTATACCTGCTAATCTTTGATTAGTTACCAGACCTTGTGGATTTTATCTTGCTGGGTGCTGGATATTTATAAAGCTTCTTATGTTCTGTTCTGGTATGTAGTTAAGTTACTGGGAGGATCTTGCTTTTATGATCTGTATGCTCCCTGGTAGTCTAGTGGTTAGGATATGGCACTCTCACTGCTGCAGCCCGGGGTCAATTCTCAGTCAGGGAAGCCTTTTTTCTGGGCTTCCCTGGTGGCTCAGATGGTAGAGAATCTGCCTGCAATGCAGGAGACCCGGGTTTGACTCCTGGGTCAGGAGGATCCCCTGGAGAAGAAATGGCAACCCTCTCCAGTATTTTTGCCTGGAGAATTCCACGGACAGTGGAGCCTGGTGGGCTGCAGTCCATGGGGTTGTGGAGTTGGACACGACTGAGTGACTTGATACTTTGACTTTCAAGTAAATCCGAAGCAGTGCTCAATCTAGGTCTGTTATTCCCCACTACTGAGGCAAAGCCTTCCTGTACAGTCGACCTAGTACCTTGTGAATTACAAGATCTTGTAACCTGGCTGTGGGAATAGGCACTGTTTCCTCTAATCATTTTGGATAGTTCTTTTTCTGGCCTTGGATGGTCTCCTCACATGCATGAGCTGATCATTCCTCCACTTGATCAATACTGATCCGTACTCCAGGGTGACTCTCTGTGTGTCTCTGGAGTTGTTGCACACCTCTTTGCTCTCTGGGACTAGGTCCTGTCAATTCGTGCCATTTTGGCCTCCTCAGACTCTCAGCTCTGTCTCTTCAACTCAGGGAGTCTTCTGGGCTCTGCTTTATTTATTCCTGCTTCCTGTTGTCATCTGGGAAATCTTAAAGCAATAAACTGGGCTGCTGGTGGGGTTCACTGTGTCTGTTTCCTGTCTCTCAGGGTTCACTCTCCTTTGTTGCCTGATATCCAGTGTCTTGAAAACTGTCGTTCCATGTGGTTTGCTTGTGGATTCTTTTGTTTTGTTTTTTGATTGTTTAAGGCAGGAGGGTAAATCTAGTTCCTGTTTCTCGGTCACAGATTTTATATACAGTAAGTGCTAATTTTAAAGGATTATTGGTGATCAAGTAGGCTGATCTAATGACTAAAGACATTTGTCTCATTTAGCTTTGCTTTTCAGCCATTTATCCCCAACCCAGGAAAGCCACAGTGGAATCAGGTTGGTCAGTTATGAGACCCTCCTCCCATGTGGTAGATGGAAGGGCTCCAAAGGCAATAGTGAGCCAATAGATAAAGTTCAGTATTATTCCATGTAGTTTTGGAACTCTTCCTAAGCCACTTCTCCAGATCCAGCTCATTTGGGAAGATTGTCTGACAGCATACCCTTTCCTTGGACAGCATCCAACTTCATGCAGGCGCAGCCCTACCATAGAACACAAGAAAATTCTCGCTCTTTGCAGAGCTCCTTAAGAGATAATTTCTGGTGTGACAGCTAAAGAACAGCATGGCTTTAAAGCATAAGAATAAACAGGAAAATAAATCACATTATACAATGTCATCTCAATGGTTTAAAGGGGTACATTTTCATATGTATAAAAGTATTTTCCCCCATTTGTCTTCAGCTATTAATTAGTTCAGTTCAGTTGCTCAGTCGTGTCCGACTCTCCGCGACCCCATGAATCACAGCACGCCAGGCCTCCCTGTCCATCACCAACTCCCGGAGTTCACTCAAACTCATGTCCACAGAGTCGGTGATGGACCTGCTTTAATTCTGAAAGTTTTATGGATTTCTGGCCACTAGGTGGTGGTATTGGCAGTCCATTAAGAAGTGAGCTTACACATTTGTTTATTATCTGAAGTTTTTACAGATAAACTGTTTTTACGTGAGAGAATAAACTAGAAAACTGTGAAATCAAAGAATCAGCAAAGTAAAATTTGAAAAACATTTTGTGCTATGCTTAGTTGCTCAGTTGTGTCTGATCTTTGTGACCCTATGGACTGTAGGTTGTTGGGCTCCTCTGTCCATGGGATTCTCCAGGCAAAAATACTGGAGTGGGTTGCCATGCCCTCCTCCAGGGAATCTTCCCAACCCAGGGATCTTTTAGGTGGTTGAAAATAATGAATTTTTGCAGTGTTGGACATGTTTATAAAGATAGGTACTTTTGAATCTTAAAAGTTCACTCTTTAATTATAAGGCCCTAGAAAACATAATCCTGATATTCCCCTTTTAAGATGTTACCCACTTGTGTATGAGTGTTATAGGACATACTGAATTATAGTTATATATTATTCTGTATTGGGTGCTGTTTCTATGTTTGGTACTTTAAGCTTCTGAAAAGATGTTAATAAGAGTTTGCCCTTTCTTGATGAGTTGAGTTTCTTCCTCTGTCTGAGTATCAGATTGTTTCCTTCTCAGCATGGCAGTGCCTTCAAACCCTGTCACAGTGGGGAGTGTTCTTTGACCCTGGGTTAAATGACCCTAGACTGCTGTGTCTTTGAGCTCCTGTGGCTGCTTTTTATGGGGTGTGTTTTTGGGTTTTGTTCTGTTTGTTGGCCTCCTCCTGCTGTCACTGTTGCCAGTGGTGCACCTGTGGCCAGCAGTTGCTGTCCTGTTTCTCTTCTGTTGAGTCTGATTAAATAATACTTGTTTTGTGTGTGTTAAAAACAGTCCATGAGTCTGAGTAATACATATGGGCCTTAGTACATGAATTTTTAACTTTCAAGTACTCATTGTTTTATCATATCTGGTTGTAGAAATATGTATCTGTCCAAATACTTAGATATTTAGAGGTGGTGGGTGAGATCTGAATAATTGGGCCACTATTTTTGCCCCCTTCTCTGGCATTTATATCTCTCGTTAGGAACCCCTTTGCTGTGGGATGGGATAAGTACTTGACACCGGAACCCCATTGGAGGCAGCCACTGACAGTACCCTTGCTATTTATTTTCCTACTTCGCTGTTCACTTTCTCATTTTTGGACTTTGTTCTCACCTTTGTTATTCCTTTGTACCTACTTCTTTATACTTTTGGTGGTAATGTTATAGTCTTAGATATGATAGGTCTTGCTAGCATTGTTTAGACTTAAAAAGCTGGTGACGCCTTTTGGGAGGTTTAGCATTATTTGAGTAATTTTTATCTTTTTAAATCCCACCCAGTTATTTCCATAAGATGTACAGCATTGTTTCTCATAGCAGTTGACCAGTTCCAACCCTGGCAGTTACATTCAGCCGTTAACTTTTCTCCTCGCTTTCCCCTCCCTCTCGCCACCCTCATTTCCTTTGGATTTTCACTTCCTTTCTTTGTTTACTGCAGTCCTGCTCACAGTCGCCTGCATTCATGTGGAATAAATGATTCATGTCCATAATTCTTGGCTCCTGGGAGATAAAAGTTTAATGCAGTCATGTTATTGATTCTGTTTCATTTATTCTCTATAATGTGCTCTCTGCAGCACTTCTCCGAATGTTGTTCCCAGATTAAGTACATATTTGAATACTTCCTAAGACTCCTAATTTATAGCTTGAAAATGTAATCATTCTACCTCATAAGGCAAGTACTTGGCTGGATGCTTTGTATCCTTGCCAGAATACTTGAATTCAGACTTATGGGAAGGAAGGGGCAAATATGGAAGGCCCCTGGTAGTACACTGATATAGTTTACATTTCACCCATGATCGGCAGCATGTAGCAGAGATTAGATGTATATATGAATTTCCCCAGTGGCTCAGCTATAAAGAATCTGTGTGCAGTTCTGTAGGCACCAGTTTGATCCCTGCGTCAGGAAGATCCCCTGGAGGAGGGCGTGGCAGCCCACTCCAGTATTCTTGCTGGGAAAATTCCATGGACAGAGGAGCCTGGAGGGCTGCAGTCTTAGGGATCGCAAAGAGTTGGACAGGACTGAAGTGACTGAGCACACAGGCAGATGTATATATATGAATTTATTGTATTGATTTCAAGAGCAGAATGTGTCTATTAAACACATTCTTCTGCCTTTGCAACATAAATTCACTATAGCTGCCCCCACCCCTGCCTTGCAACATTTCTGCTAATTGCAACCTTTTACCTACATCCATAGTCAAAATGAAAGTATAGCTTTGAAGTTGCCAGGTTATTTCAATTTTACTAGTAACCGCTTTTGTGGTTCACTAATGGAAATAGTCTCAGACTTCAGAGTGGAAGAATTGCAGTTGGGTGCCTTAGGATTTGCTGCTCAGAATCTTCCTTGGGGTGGAGGAAGTACACTGCCTCATGTGCAGTGCATTGTGCTATCAGTTTAATGGCAGACTTCCTAAATAATATTTCTGCTGTTTTTGCTCTTTGTTTTTTCAGTCCCTGATTGCCACATTTTTCTCCTGTTTAGAGTTTTTACAATTTCTTATCCCAAAATAATTGAACTTAATATTGATCACTTTGTATTCCCTTAGTAATGTGGGCAACATCATGGTGCATTATCCTGAGTGAGTGAGTGTGTGTTAAATCACTACCAGTATGTTGGAGAAGCGAGAAGAGGAAATGGCACCAGAGAGGGAGCCTGAGTACCCAGGTTCCAGTTGCAGCTCTGACAGTGACTAGTTGTATGATTTTGGCCTCTCATTAAATTTCTCTGGGCCTCAGTTTCCTTATCTTAGAGGTGAGAAGGTTGGACTAGATATTGTCTAAGTTAGTTTGGATTTATTAATAATATTTTTTGTGCATAGTAAACACTCCATTTGATATTTCAGTAGTTTTATTTGGGGATTAAGGAGAAATTTGATGTGACATTCTCTTAGTGCTATTTTAATCATGTAAAAAGGTGTATATTCTTGGAACTGTTTCACAGACAGATGTACTGAGAAAAGTGGTTTCTCTTTTTCTTCCAGGACAGTGGCTTTGTGCATATTCATACCCCGGTAATCACATCCAATGACTGTGAGGGGGCTGGAGAACTTTTTCAAGTTGAAGTAAGTTGTGCATCCCATCTTGGAGGATATATTACTCGCTCATATTTTTCATTTGAGAGTTGATTTAAATTTAATGAGAATTAAATGGATAGACCATGACCAGAACCTGAAGTTTTATTGATAATAATCCTTAGAAAAACATATATAGGAAATTCATACTTCTTTAATTTTCAGTGCAACCAGCTATATTACTTACATTGTGACTTAAAGAAGTGAATTTTTATTTACTTATTTTTTAATGGAAGGATAATTGCTTTACAGAACTTCATTGTTTTCTGTCAAGCCTCAATGTAAATCAGCCATATGTATATATATGTCCACTCCCTCTTGAACTTCCCTCCCGTTTCTTTCCCCATCCTACCCCTCTAGGTTGATACAGAGCCCGTTTGAGTTCCCTGAGACATACAACAAATTCCCATTGACTATCTGTTTTACATACAGTAATGTAAGTTTCCATGTTACTCTCTCCATACATCTCACTGTCCTCCCCTCTCCCTGTGTCCATAAGTCTGTTCTCTATGTCTTTCTTCATTGCCACCCTACAAATAAATTCTTTGGTACCATCTTTCTAGACTCCATACTTATGCATGCATTCATGTACGATATTCATCTTTCTCTTTCTGACTTACTTCACCCTGTATAATCGCTCTAGGTTCATCCACCTCATTAGAACTGATTCACTTTTTTTGGCTGAGTAATATTCCATTGTGTATATGTACCACAACTTTATCCATTCATCTGTTGATGGACATCTAGGTTGCTTCCATGTTCTAGCTATTATAAATAGTGCTGCAGTGAACAATGGGATACATGTTTCTTTTTCAACTCTGGTTTCCTCAGGGTATATGCCTAGGTGTGGGATTGCTCGCTCATATGGTGGTTTTATTCCTAGTTTTTAAGGAATCTCAATACCGTCTTCCATAGTGGCAGTATCAATTTGCATTCCCAGCAGCAGTGCAAGAGGGTTCCCTTTTCTCTACACCCTCCCCAGCATTTATTGTTCGTAGACTTTCTGACGATGACCATTCTGACCAGTGTGAAGTGGTACCTTCATTGTTAGTTTTGATTTGCATTCTTCTAATAGTGAATGGATAAAGAAGATGTGGTGTATATTGATATATATACAATGGAGTACTACTCAGCCATAAGAAAGAATGAAATAACACCATTTGCAGCAACATGGATGGACCCAGAGATTATTATTCTAAGTGATGTAAGTCAAAAAGAGAAAGAAAAATACCATATGATATCACTTAAATGTAGAATCTAAACTATGATACAAATGAATTTATTTACCAAATAGAAACAGATTCACAGACATAGAAAACAAACTTATGGTTACCAAAAGGAAAGGGGATGGGGAGGATAAATTAGGAGTTTGGCATTAGCAGATACAAACTACTATATGTGAAATAGAGAAATAGTAATGGCATCACCGACTCGATGGACATGAGTTTGAGTGAACTCCGGGAGTTGGTGATGGACAGGGAGGCCTGGCGTGCTGTGATTCATGGGGTCGCAAAGAGTCGGACATGAGTGAGCGACTGAACTGAACTGAACTGAATAATGAATGATGTTGAGCATCTTTTCATGTGTGTGTTAGCCATGTGTATGTCTTTGGAGAAATGAGTGTTTAGGTCTTTTTCCCACTTTTTGATTGGGTTGGTTGTTTTTCTGGTATTGAGTTGTATGAGCTGCTTATCTATTTTGGAAATTAATCTTTTGTCAGTTGTTTCATTTACTATTATTGTCTCCCATTCTGAGGGTTGTCTTTTCACCTTGTTTATAGTTTCCTTTGCTGTGTAAAAACTTTTAAGTTTAATTAGGTCCCACTTGTTTACTTTTGTTTTTATTTCCATTATTCTAGGAGGTGGGTCATAGAGGATCTTACTTTGATTTATGTCATTGAGTGTTCTGCCTAGGTTTTCCTCTAAAAGTTATATAGTTTCTGGTCTTACATTTAGGTCTTTAATCCATTTTGAGTTTATCTTTGTGTATGGTGTTAGGAAGTGTTCTAATTTCATTCTTTTACATGTAGCTGTCCAGTTTTGTTCCCAGCACCACTTATTGAAGAGGTTGTCTTTGCCCCATTGTATATTCTTGCCTCCTTTGTGAAAGGAGTGGATTTTTAATTTACTACTCTGTTTGCCATTTTGATAACTATGAAGTGATAAGTTAGAAAAATTTGAAGAATTAATAAAAATTCTAAGATATCTTTTATATAAATTCAAGCTCCAGTTAACATTTTTGGGTGTAATTCTTATTTTAAGGGATAAACTAAAATAGAAAAGTATGCATGTGAATATTTTCTTTTTTCAGAGTCTTTAGAAAATGTATTCTTCATAAAAATGATTTAGTCTCTATACCTCGTGAAGGCTTTTATTTCAATCCTTTGTTCAGCAATTATTTTTTGAGCTCCTTCTATGGGCCAGGCATTGTTAGCCTGCACTTGTTGCAGGAAATTTAAAAGTTACCAGTTTTTCTTACTTGTAGGCAGTTGAAAGCCTTTCACTTGCCAGTTAGACAGCCTGTTTAAAATCATTGGCCAGTTAGTATAACAACATACAGAGAGAAATATATGTTGATGACTGGTCCTTTTTGTATTTATTTCATATATTCACTGATTTCTATGTCTCTGAGGGAAGTCAAAATTCTTTATACATTTGGGTGATTCCATCAAATGACAGGACCTGTATAAAACTGCTCTCTGTGGTTCAGTATGTTCTGACTCTTGGTAATGATGCTTTCTCTTCATGTACTCGAACAGTGTATTCACTACGAGAAGTTGTTTTGACGTGAGGGGACATATGTACATCTGTGGCTGATTCATGTTGATGTTTGACAGAAAACCACAAAATTGTGTAAAGCATTTATCCTTCAATTAAAAAATAAATTTTTAAAAAGGAGTTTTTACAAGTATGAAGGGAATTATTAGGCCCAAATTAAATAAATAAATTTGTGTAGCAAACTTAAATAAGATAAATTTGGAGCTAAGTGCTTTACCACCAGAGAAATCCTGCAAGCAAGTCTGAATGATTAGAACATGTGTGTTTTGGACTCTAAACAACACAAGCCAAGTATAAATATATAGAAAGGGGAAAATGAATTTCTGAAGCTTAATAAATGAGAGGGCTTCCCTGGTGGCTCAGTGGTAAAGAATCCACCTGCCAGTGTAGGAGACTCACATTTGATCCTGGGTCAGGAAGATTCTCTGGAGAAGGAAATGACAACCCACTCCAGTATCCTTGCCTGGGAAATTCATGGACAGAGGAGCCTACAGTCCATGGGCTCACAAAGAGTCAGACACAACTGAGTTACTAAACAGCAGTAAAACAAATAAGAAGTGTTCTGTGTTCATAGTTCTTCAGGGTCATGCTGAGGAATTTTAGATAGTGGAATTAGGCTTTGTTTATTCAGAGTGTCAGAAAGAGATGCTCTTGAATTGATTGATCCTAGGCTCCTGCAGTCAGGGTCTAGATCAGATTTCAATCTGTGGCTTTTTTTTTTTTAAATGATCCATTGTCTTTGTTGCTTTCAGCAGTTCAGCTCCTAAGACTTGTCTTTTGCCCCTGCCAACCCTCTTTCCTTTGAAAGCAGTGCTCCTTCTTATTCCCACCTCACACATCGATGCGCTTCCAGGCTTCACAGTGTGGGTATCTTCCTGACTGCATGTAGAGGCATAGGAGTTTGAGTCTTGGCACCCTGCTATTAGGAGAAAGTGAAGTGTCATACCTAAATTCTTGCTTCTCATATTAGTGCTCTTTTTTTGCTCTGATAACGATGAAGTGCAGTGATGAAGTGCAGTGCTCTTAAAGGAAAGGATGCCTGGCATACATACTTAGGTTTGAGGAAAGCAGTAAGATGGCCATCTTGAAATACACAGTAAGAGCATAATACACTGTGGAGAAGTGAATATGTGTCCCATCATTTTAGTTTTCTTTTTCCTCATCTCTATTTCCTGCTTTACAATTTCAGGTACTTGTTAAGGTTTGGGGACTACTGAATAAACATGTAGGAAGTTGCTTTCAAAGCATCAGTTTCTTATTCAGCAGACGTTTGGTACCATCTGTCTTCAAGATGATGTGCTCACTATTAAGTGAAGAAAGTCAAAGTGAAGTCACTCAGTCATGTCTGACTCTTGGCGACCCCATGGACAGTAGTCTGTCAGCATCCTCTGTCCATGGGATTCTCCAGGCAAGAATACTGGAGTGGGTTGCCATTTCCTTCTCCAGGAGATCTTCCTGATTCAGGGATCGAACTGGAGTTTCCTACATTGTAGGCAGACGCTTTACTATCTGAGCCACCAGAGAAGTTGGTCGCTGTTAAGAGGGATGAAAAGATGTAGTCACAGTTCTGGTTGGTGAAGCAGATGAGTTTGCAGGATTTGATAGAGAAAGGAGTGACATTTCATTCACTTTTTAAAAAAATTTTTAAAGAATTGTTAGTTATTTATTTTTGGCTGCCCTGTGTCTTCATTGCTGTGTGGACTTTTCTCTAGTTGCATCGAGTAGGGGCTCATCTCTAGTGGCAGTGTGTGGGCTTCTTGTTGCAGTGGCTTCCCTTGTTGCAGAGCATGGGCTCTAGAGCACTCAGGCTTCAGTAGTTGCAACACATAGGCTCAGTAGTTGCACCTCGGAGACTCTAGAGCGTGGGCTTAGTAGTTGTGGCACACAGGCTTAGTTGTCCTTTGGCATGTGGGATCTGCCCAGACCAGGGTTCAAACCCATGTCCCCTGCATTGGCAGGCAGATTCTTAACCACTGGACCACCAGACAGGTCCTTTTCATTCACTCTTGATGCTACTTATCCTACAATATTCCCTGGCTGTAGACTTTTTTACTCTTTGTCTTAGAGCCCTAGTTGAGTTCCCACAGTTGTGTTTGATCCTCATGATTCTGCAGTGAGTAGTTTATCTCTGAGAAGATAAAAGAGATTAAAAGCATGAATTAGAGATTCTGGCAAAATCTAAACATTGAAGGGAAGCAGAGACATTACTTTGCCAACAAAGGTCTGTCTAGTCAAGGCTGTGGTTTTTCCAGTGGTCATGTATGGATGTGAGAGTTGGACTGTGAAGAAAACTGAGCACCGAAGAATTGATGCTTTTGAACTGTGGTGTTGGAGAAGACTCTTGAGAGTCCCTTGGACTGCAAGGAGATCCAACCAGTCCATCCTAAAGGAGATCAGTCCTGGGTATTCATTGGAAGGACTGATGCTAAAGCTGAAACTCCAATACTTTGGCCACCTCATGCGAAGAGTTGACTCACTGGAAAAGACTCTGCTGCTGGGAGGGACTGTGGGCAGCAGGAGAAGGGGATGACAGAGAATGAGATGGCTGGATGGCATCACCGACTCGATGGACATGAGTTTGAGTGAACTCCGGGAGTTGGTGATGGACAGGGAGGCCTAGCATGCTGTGATTCATGGGGTCGCAAAGAGTCGGACACGACTGAGCGACTGAACTGAACTGAACTGAAGGTGGAACTGCTTTATGTATATATTTGAGGTTACAGTGTTACCAGTTTTAAGTGGTATGTATGAAATCTAGAGGATAATTAGGTTCATGAGAACTGACTTGATCAGAAACATCTTCAAAATAAGTATGTAAATTAACTGTACCGTGTGTGTGTGTGTGTGTGTGTGTGTGTGTGTTAGTTGCTCAGTTGTGTCCGACTTTTTGTGACCCCATGGTCTATCCATGGAACTCTGTAGGTGAGAATACTGGGGTGGGTTGCCAGTCCCTTCTCCAGGGAATCTTCCTGACCCAGGGATCAAACCTGGGTCTCTTGCATTGCAGGCATATTCTTTACCATCTGCGCTTACCAGGAAAGCCCCTAGTACTGTACACTAGGGAGAGTGTTTTAGGTAGGGAACAGTGTGAGCAGAGTCAAGCAGTTGAAATAAGTGTGGAGTTTTCACTGGGCTCTGGATGGAAGATTAGAAGATTTATATTGGTGAATCATAAAAAATAAAGGTGGGGTGTAGGATACTGTTCCATGGTTTTTAGTACAGTGACAGAGTTATGCAGCCATCCTCACAGTTTAATTTTAGAGCATTACATCACCCCGTATTGAAACTTACTACCCACCATTAGCAGTCCCTTCTCGTTCCCACCCCAAGCTCTAGGTAACCACTCAACCACTCTGTAGAGATTTGTCTCTTCTGGAGTATTTCATATAAATGCAGTCATACTACAAAGGCCATATGTTTCTTTCATTTAGCACAAAGTTTTTGAGGTTCATACATGTATCTTGTCACAGTACTTGATTCCTTTTTATATCTGACTAGTATTCTATTGTATAGATGTCCAGTGTTTTATATATCCATTTAGGCATTGATGGATATTTGGGTTATTTCTTTTTGCTATTATGACTAATGCTACTGTGAACACTTGTGAAAACATTTGGATGATGCTATTTCTCTTGGGCGGAATTGCTGGATCACATGGTAGCTTTATGTTTAATATTTTGAGAGACCACCAGACCATTTTCCAAAGTGACTGTTTCGTTTTAATTCCCAGCAGCAGTGTATGAAGATTCCAGTTTCTCCTGAGTTTAGCCAAAACTTATTATTGCTCTTCTTTTTTTTTTATTATAGCAATACCAGACAGTGTGAAGTGGTATTTCTCTGTGGATTTTCTGTTTGCCTTTTTCTTTTGATAAGATACAATTTATATGTAAATATGTGATTCATATTTAAGCTTTTAATTACAGTTCTATGCCAAAATGTGGTAGATGAATAGTCACATATTGTGAAATTAAATTAGGCTGAGAAAATCTTGGAGTAATACTTTACATAATAGGAACAGTATTCAGGTCTAGCATTTATACATTGAAATACTTTTTAAAGTGAAGAATAAATTGAAAGTCTATTAAATGGAACTTGTGAAGGTGTGTAGTTTTATATCTGAATCTTATACTGTATGAATTCTCATACTGTGTACTGAAGTTTGGCATTAGATTGTTTTGCTTTTATTATTGTTGTGGGTATTTACATAATATAAAATGTATTACTGTAGCCATTTTTAATGAACTGTTCATACCATATAGTCACAGTGTTGTACAACCATCACTGCTATACAGTTCCAGAATTTTTCAGCGCCCCAGCAGAAGCTCTGTATCCAAAAGTCCTCGTTCCCTTTTACCTCCAGTTCCTAGTAATCTCACATCCACTTCTTATCTCTGTGGATTTCTGAATATTTCATATAAATGGAATCATACAGTGTGTGGCCTTTTGTGTCTGCCTTCTGTTAACGTGTATCAGAATTTTATTTCTTTTTATTGCTGAATAATATTCCATTGTATAGATACATCACGTTTTGTTTAACCATTCATTCATTGATGTTCATTGGGTTGTTTCCACCTTTGTCTTTTGCAAATAATAATACTATGAACATTCATGTTAAAATTTTTGTTTGAACACCTATTTTCAGGTCTTTTGAATATATTTCTAGGAGTGGGATTGCTGGGTCACATGTTTATGTTCTGTGTTTAACTTACTGAGGAACTACCAAATTATTTTCTGCAGTGGTTGCAGCATGTTCTATTCCCACCAGTGATATTTGAGAGTTATAATCAGCACTGGTTATTATTATTATTATTATTTTCGGTTTGATTATAGCCATCCAGATAGATGGGAAGTGGTTATCGTGTTGCTTCGATTTGCCATTCCGTAATGTCACAGAGAGTTGGACACGACTGAGCGACTGAACTGAATGTCTAAGGATGTTGAAGATCCTTTTGTGGCTTTTGACCATTTGTATATCTTCTTTGGAGAAATATCTGTTTCAGTCCTTTGCCCAATTTTTAATTGCCTGATTTGTCTTTTTGTCATTAAGTTATAGGAATTCTTTATTCTAGATACAAATCTATCTTTTTCCCTCCTCCCGCAGTGTGAAGTCTTCAATGTTGCCCCTCAGTGAGTACAGCCTGGGGTATGTCCACTACCACCCAGGGATAACATTGATTCTGGCAGTACTCTTTGGCTATTTCTTTCCCAGACCATACCCAGCTCTTAAACTCCACTAATTACAGCTGCTTGCTCTTTTGTTTTCGACAGTGTTCAGGGACATAGGTTGCTTCACAGACTATTGCAGTCAGATTCAGGCAACTTTAAAGATATGCCTCCTGAGGTCAGTTTTTTAAATTCATTCTGACCCCCAAAAGATCTCTTCCTACCTGTCTCTTTTCATTTCTTTCAGCAAACTAGCAGACCTACAGTTTATTCAGCCTTCATCTCCAGTGATTGTCAGTCTCTTCCCAGTGGTCTGTCACTGCAACCACAGTTTTTAAGAGCACCCTTAGGTTTGAGCTTATCCACACCCCGTTGCTAATGAAGTCGGTTCCTTTGGTGAGAGACTTGGAAGTCTGTTTTATGATTGCTTCTAGCCCTAGTGACTCTGAATCAGGCTCTAGGGCTGAGGGCAGAAACAATGGACACTTCTCTGAAAGTGACATCACAGTTAAAGAGCTGAATGCTCAGTTGAGTGGTGGCTACAGCCCCAGGTCTCGTTGTCTTGAGCTGGGGCAAGAGAATCTGGATCTAGTGTTCTAGCAGTTCCTCTCCGAAGGTAGAGCCTCCATTCCAGGAGCAGGGACTGGGCAGAAAAGGGAGCTGCTACCTCTCAGCCACACTCACACTCTGTGTAGCTTCAGCATCAAGAAACTGGGCAAGATGAGAAATGCCGGCATGCTATGGTGCTCATCCTGCTAGAATAGTTCTCTGCCTAAGAGCTGGGGTTCAGAAGAACCCTGTGTCCTTGGCATCAGTCTGGAGTGGAGATTCTGTCCTGCTTAGCTGTGATGTGGAAGGGTGGGAGCAAGACTGACGTTTATAGACACCACTAAACTTCCTTGTCCTTACCAAGTTCTAGTAGATTTTCTTGAATTTCGTATTTCTTCATTTGCCATAAACGCTTAGAACCATTTTAAGGGACTTTAGAAGGCTGGGATGGGGGTAGGTTTTTGTTTTTTTATTTTATTTTATAACTTTAACCAAGTTCACTGAGGAGTGGGTCTGTGGAGCTCCCCACACTGTCGTGCCAGAAGAAGAAAAAGCCAGTCGTTTTTGGACTACTTTTTACTGCCACGGTTCTCAACTTCCTACTTGTAAAATGTGAATAACACTATGTGTGCTTGCATGCTCAGTTATGTCTAACTTTTTGCGACCCCATGATCTGTAGCCCGCACAGCTCCTCTACCCATGGAATTTTCCAGGCAAGAATACTGCATTGGCAGGCAGATTCTTTACCACTGCACCATATGAAAACTTAACATTGCTAATCAAAAATAAGGAAAACATAATATGTATTGACAGAAGCAGGCTGATATAAACACCAAATGCTTCTCTTCCAAACTGTTGTGCGTTCTAGAAGTGGTAATGAGAACTTACTTTGCCTTGGGAATTTTGGTGCTTGTGAATTTTTATGGCTGTTATTTATGGCACACATAACTTTAGTTCTGCTTGATGTGTTCACTTTTCAGTACTCTTCCCTGTTTCTTTTAATCTTTTTATATAGGATGAGGGCTAATCCTGGTCAAACCTCTTCTCCAAGCAACTCTTTTCTTCCAACTCCTGTTTAGTTGTCATTTCCTATTTAGTAGTTTAGTTGTTCATGTCCTTAGTTGTTCTTTGACATTCATTTTGTTTCCTTATCTAGATTGTAAGATCCTTATGGGGAAACCAGCCCTCTATACTACCTGACATTGGTGGAAAATTTGTATGCTTGTTGATGATACTTGTGGGTTCTTTTAGTTTTGTACAACTTCAAGCCTTAAGACTAGTCATTTTCATGAACAACGAGGACCTCTGTAAAGCCCAGGGAGCTATACTCAATATTTTATAATAACCTGTAAGGGAAAAGATTCTGAAAAAAATAGGTATGGATGTATACATAAATGAATTACTTTGCTGTACACCTGAAACCATTCTAAATCAACTATGCTTCAGTTGCAAAAGAAAATTGACTACTCATTTATTTTTCTGTTGAGGATTTCTGTTTATATTAAGGAAGTACAGTTTTTGGATGTCAAAGATGCCTAGGACATATCTAGAAGATAGATACTCATAGTAACATTCACCCCTGGACATGGGGCCCACTGTTCTATAAGATTTTAATTTTTGATCATATGCATGTGTTACTTAAAAACAAACAAAAAAGATAATCCAGGTAAAAGGTTGTCATTGTTTAGTTGCTTCAGTTCAGTTCAGTCGCTCAGTCGTGTCCGACTCTTTGCGACCCCATGAATCACAGCATGCCAGGCCTCCTTGTCCATTACCAACTCCCAGAGTTCACTCAAACTCATGTCCATTGAGTCGGTGATGACATCCAGCCATCTCATTCTCTGTCGTCCCCTCCTCCTGCTGCCCCCAATCCCTCCCAGCATCAGAGTCTTTTCTAGTGAGTCAGCTCTTCGCATGAGGTGGCCAAAGTATTGGAATTTCAGCTTTAGCATCAGTCCTTCCAATGAATATCCAGGACTGATCTCCTTTAGAATGGACTGGTTGCTTCTCCTTACAGTCCAAGAGACTCTCAAGAGTCTTCTCCAGCACCACAGTTCAAAAGCATCAATTCTTTGGTGCTCAGCTTTCTTCACAGTCCAACTCTCACATCCATACATGACCGCTAGAAAAAATATAGCCTTGACTAGACGGACCTTTGTTGGCAAAGTAATGTCTCTGCTTTTTAATATGCTGTCTAGGTTGGTCATAACTTTCCTTCCAAGGAGCAAGCATCTTTTAATTTCTTGGCTGCAATCAGCATCCACAGTGATTTTGGAGCCTAAAAAAATAAAGTCTGACCCTGTTTCCACTGTTTCCCCATCTATTTCCCATGAAGTGATGAGACCAGATGCCATGATCTTAGTTTTCTGAATGTTGAGCTTCAAGCCAACCTTTTCACTCTCCTCTTTAGTAGTGTCCAGCTCTTTTACAACCCCATGAACTGTAGCCCACCAGGTTTCTCTGTCCATGGGATTTCCCAGGCAGAATACTAGAGTGAGTTGCCATGCCTTCCTCTAGGGGATCTTCCCAACCCAGCGATTGAACCCATCTCTTCTGCGTTTCTTGCATTGACAGGTAGGTTCTTTACCACTGAGTCAGACGGGAACCCATCTAACATTTATAAAGTATGTTAAATCAACTAATATCTGTATAGTACTTTCAGTTCAGTTCAGTCGCTCAGTCGAGTCCAACTCTTTGTAACCCCTTGAACCGCAGCACCCCAGGCCTCCCTGTCCATCACCAACTACCGGAGTTTACCCAAACTCATGTCCATTGAGTCGGTGATGCCATCCAACCCTCTCACCCTCTGTCATCCACTTCTCCTCCTGCCTTCAATCTTTCCCAGCATCAGGGTCATTTCAAATGAGTCAGCTCTTCGCATCAGGTGGCCAAAGTATTGGAGAGTTTCAGTTTCGACATCAGTCCTTCCAATTAACATTCAGGACTGATCTCCTTTAGGATGGACTGGTTGGATCTCCTTGCTGTCCAAGGGACTCTCAAGAGTGTTCTCCAACACCACAGTTCAAAAGCATCAATTCTTTGGTGCTCAGTTTTCTTTATCGTCCAACTCTCACATCCATACATGACTACTGGAAAAACCGTAGCCTTGACTAGATGGACCTTTGTTGACAAAGTAATGTCTCTACTTTTTAATATGCTGTCTAGGTTGGTCATAACTTTCTTTCCAAGGAGTAAGCATCTTTTAATATCATGGCTGCAGTCACCATCTGCAGTGATTTTGGAGCCCAAAAATATAAAGTCAGCCGCTGTGTCCACTGTTTCCCCATCTGTTTCCCATGAAGTGACGGGACCCTCTTCCAACAACACAAGAGACGACTGTACACATGGACATCACCAGATGGTCAATACCGAAATCAAATTGATTATATTCTTTGCAGCCAAAGATGGAGAAGCTCTATACAGTCAGCAAAAACAAGACCGGGAGCTGACTGTGGCTCGGATCATGAACTCCTTGTTGCCAAATTCAGACTGAAATTGAAGAAAGTGGAGAAAACCACTAGACCATTCAGGTTTGACCTAAATCAAATCCCTTATGACTATACAGTAGAAGTGAGAGCTAGATTTAAGGGACTAGGTCTGATAGAGTGCCTGATGAACTGTGGATGGAGGTTCATGACATTATACAGGAGACAGGGATCAAGACCATCCTCAAGAAAAAGAAATGCAAAAAAGCAAAATGGCTGTCTGAGGAGGCCTTACAAATAGCTGTGAAAAGAAGGGAAGTGAAAAGCAAAGGAGAAAAGGAAAGATATACCCATTTGAATGCAGAATTCCAAAGAATAGCAAGGAGAGATGAGAAAGCCTTCCTCAGCGATCAATGCAAAGAAATAGAGGAAAACAATAGAATGGGAAACAGTAGAGCTCTCTTCAAGAAAATTAGAGATACCAAGGGAATATTTCATGCAAAGATGGGCTCAATAAAGGACAGAAATGGTATGGACCTAACAGAAGCAGAAGATATTAAGAAGAGGTTTCAAGAATACACAGAAGAACTGTACAGAAAAGATCTTCAGAACCCAGATAATCATGATGGTGTGATCACTCACCTAGAGCCAGACACCCTGGAAGGTGAAGTCAAGTGGGCCTTAGGAAGCATCCCTACGAACAAAGCTAGTGGAGGTGATGGAATTCCAGTTGAGCTATTTCAAATCCTGAAAGATGATGCTGTGAAAGTGCTACACTCTGTATGCCAGCAAATTTGGAAAACTCAACAGTGGCCACGGGACTGGAAAAGGTCAGTTTTCATTCCAATCCTAAAGAAAGTCAATGCCAAAGAATGCTCAAACTACCACACAATTGCACTCATCTCACACGCAAGTAAAGTAATGCTTAAAATTCTGCAAGCCAGGCTTCAGCAATACGTGAACTGTAAACTTCCAGATGTTCAAGTTGGTTTCTGAAAAGGCAGAGGAACCAGAGATCATATTGCCAACATCCGCTGCATCATTGAAAAAGCAAGAAATTTCCAGAAAAACATCTATTTCTGTTTTATTGACTATGCCAAAGCATTTGACTGTGTGGATCACAATAAACTGTGGAAAATTCTGAAAGAGACGGGCATACCAGACAACCTGACCACCTTCTTGAGAAACCTTTATGCAGGTCAGGAAGCAACAGTTAGAACTGGACATAGAACAACAGACTGGTTCCAAATAGGAAAAGGAGTACGTCAAGGTTGTATGTTGTCACCCTGCTTATTTAACTTATATGCAGAATACATCATGAGAAATGCTGGGCTGGAGGAAGCACAAGCTGGAATCAAGATTGCCAGGAGAAATATCAATAACCTCCGATATGCAAAAGACACCACCTTTATGGCAGAAAGCAAAGAACTAAGGAGCCTCTTAATGAAAGTGAAAGAGGAGAGTGAAAAAGTTGGCTTAAGGCTCAACAGTCAGCAAACTAAGATCACGGCATCCAGTCCCATCACTTCATGGCAAATAGATGAAGAAACAGTGGAAACAGTGGCAGATCTTATTTTTCTGGGCTCCAATCACTGCAGATGGTGAGTGCAGCCATGAAATTAAAAGACACTTATTCCTTGGAAGGAAAGTTATGACCAACCTAGAGAGCATAATAAAAACCTGAGACATTACTTTGCCAACAAAGGTCCTTCTAGTCAAGTCTATGGTTTTTCCAGTGGTCATGCATGGATGTGAGAGTTGGACTGTGAAGAAAGCTGATCGCTGAAGAATTGATGGTTTTGAACTGTGGTGTTGGAGAAGACTCTTGAGAGTCCCTTGGACTGCAAGGAGATCCAACCAGTCCATCCTAAAGGAGATCAGTCCTGGGTGTTCTTTGGAAGGACTGATGTTGAAGCTGAAACTACCTGATTCGAAGAGCTGACTCATTTGAAAAGACCCTGATGCTGGTAAAGGTTGAGGGCAGGAGGAGAAGTGGACGACAGAGGATGAGAGGGTTGGATGACATCACCGACTCAATGGACACAAGTTTGGGTGGACTCCGGGAGTTGGTGATGGATGGGGCGGCCTGGCGTGCTGCGGTTCACGGGGTCGCAAAAGTCAGACATGACTGAGCGACTGAACTGACGGGATCGGATGCCATGATCTTAGTTTTCTGAATGTTGACCTTTAAGCTAATTTTCTCACTCTCTTCTTTCACTTTCATCAAGAGGCTCTTTAGTTCTTCTTCACCTTCTGCCGTAAGGGTAGTGTCATCTGCATATCTGAGGTTATTGATACTTCTCCCAGCAATCTTGATTCCAGCTTGTGCTTCTTCCAGCCCAGCATTTCTCATGATGTATTCTGCATAGAAGTTAAATAAGCAGGGTGACAATATACAACCTTGACGTACTCCTTTTCCTTGTTGGAGCCAGTCTGTTGTTCCATGTCCAGTTCTAATTGTTGCTTCCTGACCTGCATTTAGATTTCTTAAGAGGCAGGTCAGGTGGTCTGGTATGCCCACCTCTTTCAGAATTTTCCACAGTTTATTGTGATCCACACAGTCAAAGGCTTTGGCATAGTCAATGAAGCAGAAATAGATGTTTTTCTGGAACTCTCTTGCTTTTTCGATGATCTAGTGGATGTTGGCATTATGATCTCTGGTTCCTCTGCCTTTTCTAAAACCAGCTTGAACATCTGGAAGTTCACGGTCCACATATTGCTGAAGCCTAGCTTGGAGAATTTTGAGCATGACTTTACTAGCATGTGAGATGAGTGCAGTTGTGTGGTAGTTTGAGCATTCTTTGGCATTGTCTTTCTTTGTGATTGGAATGAAAACTGACCTTTTCCAGTCCTGTGGCCACTGTTGAGTTTTCCAAATTTGTTGGCATATTGAGTGCAGCACTTTCACAGCATCATCTTTCAGAATTTGAAATAGCTCAACTGGAATTCCATCACCTCTACTAGCTTTGTTCGTAGGGATGCTTCCTAAGGCCCACTTGACTTCACCTTCCAGGGTGTCTGGCTCTAGGTGAGTGATCACACCATCATGATTATCTGGGTAGTGAAGATCTTTTTTGTACAGTTCTTCTGTGTATTCTTGCCACCTCTTCTTAATATCTCCTGCTTCTGTTAGGTCCATACCATTTCTGTCCTTGATTGAGCCCATCTTTGCATGAAATGGGCAAAGTATCTCTAATTGTCTTGAAGAGATCTCGTCTTTCCCAGTCTATTATTTCCCTCTATTTCTTTGTAATATATATTATTTTATTGATTTTTTATAATGTTAAACTCTTAGAATTTTAAAAGGAATAAGCCACCTTATTAGCTTAAGTAATCCAAGCAGAAAGAGAAATGGCATTTATTGAATACCAAGTATATTTCAAGCGCCATGTCAAGTTCCTTTATATATGTTATAGAATCTTTTCAGCAACCCTTTGAAGTAGGAATAAGTTTGCCTTTAGAAGATCAGAAACAATGAGTATCTAGTACATTATTGGTTAATATTGTATGCATTATAGTTTCTCCATAAATATTTGTTGAATGAGTAAAAAATTTTTTTAATATTTGGAAACTAGCCAGATGTAGAATTTCTCAAAAGTCACACAATAAAGGCCAGAGTTGTAATTTAAACAAGATCTGTTTGGCTGGAAAGTAAATGCTGTGTCACATCGTAATGATGCCTGAAGTGCACTTTTGAGAAAAGATACCAAAACTCTGCCTAAAGTTCTGAGATTGAATAAGACTCTTTTTATTAGATACAGACAACTATTAAGAATGAGAACCCCTTTGAAGTAATGTATCCTTGTCCTTTCTTTTGATCATTCTTTCAAGACAACCTTTTATTTTCCTGGGGGAAGGAGAGTAACAACATTTGCTGATAGGCTACTATTGGCAAGAACTATGGGTACTGCACCTCTGTGTGTATAAATAACCTATTAGTGTAAGCTCTGTGAAGTATAAGTCATACAACTGTATCACTAAATACTAAGCTTAAGACATAGGGCATTATTAGGGCCTTTGATCTTCTACTCTGCCCTCCCTGTTCCATCTCCCGCCTTTTCCCACTATGCTTTGTGTTTTCTATTCTTACATTTTTTAAAAAAATCATTTTGCCATATGGATGGATCCCTAGGAAAAATATTGTGTCAATTTGAATGGTTCTCAACTTACACAAATGGAATCATACTGTTTTTCTCAGATGAGCTTTTTACCCTCAGTATTATATTTCTGTTAAATAAGAATCTCTGGGAAATAGGACTCAAGCATTTGTATTTTTTTGAGGCTTTCTAGGTAATTCCAGTATGCCTTCAAGTGGACATACAGAATAGTGGAAGTTCATGTTCATAGCTTCAACTTAACTAGACAAATGTAAATTTTTAGAGGGAAGAAGGAATTTAAACTCCCATCAGCAGGGTGTGCTGTTACACATCTTTCTAGTATCCAGTATTTTCAGTCTTTTGCAAACCTCATGGATGTAAAATGGGATCTTGATGTGATTTTAATTTGCTTTTCCACAGTTACTATTGAAATTGAGATTTTTTTTTCTTATGATTATTGACCACTGGTTTCTTCTTCTGTAATGCTTTCTATTATGTTGTCTTTTTGTATGTTTGCTTTTTGCAGGTTTTATTTATTTTTTGAAGTATAGTTGATGTACAATACTGTGTTAGTTTCAGGTATACAGCAAAATAATTCAGTTTTATATATATATATTCTTTTTTAGATTCCTTTCCCTTATTGGTTATTACAGAATATTGAGTGTAGTTCCCGGTGCTACAGATTAGATCCAACAAGGACCTATGTTATAGGTCTGTGTTATATATGTTATGTCTATGTTATATATTGTATATCAGTGTTTTTATATTCTGGGTATCAGTCTTTCATTGAGTATATTGTTGCAAATGTTTTTTCAGTTTATGGCATGCAGTACTATTTATTGAATAGTGAGAACTGGAATTGAGAGAGTGAGTAATATTGATACTTGGGGAAGGAACATTCCAGTCAGAAGAAACAGCAAGTACAAAGGTCCTGTGGCTGGAACTACCTGAAGTTTTCAAGAAATAGTCATGAAGGACATTGTGGGTGGAGCATAGTGAATGATGGGAAGAACAGTGGGAATGAGGGGTTTGACAGTAAGTGAGTGTTCTTGCCTGGAGAATCCCAGGGACGGGGGAGCCTGGTGGGCTGCCGTCTATGGGGTCGCATAGAGTCGGACACGACTGAAGCGACTTAGCAGCAGCAGCAGCAGCAGCAGCATGTTGTACAGGGACATGATAAGATGAAACACTCTATATATTTGTAATATGTAAAAATCCCTTTCCTTCTCTGAAATGAAATGCAGATAATATAAGCACTTAACTTAAAGAAAATAATAGTGTTTCCAACTTAATATAAAGAAGACATAAAGTAGTATATTTCATTATGTATGATAATCTAGAATACAAGTAGTGATTATGTAGAGTGTCCGACTTTAAGAGTTATAAGTTAGGACTTAAGCATGTGTGTATATTACTGACTCAAATACTGTAAACAGTCATTGTGATGGGATTTTGTGAAATGGTGAATAATTATTGATAATGTCCTACATCAAAGTGCAGCCTTTCCTTAATTTCCATGAAGGAGGCATTCTGGAAAATTCAGAGTATAATGAAAGGACAACATTCACATAATTCACTAACGTGAGTGTTCTATGGGCTATTTGAAACTCTGGTAGTACCAACTAAACTGCACAGTCTTCACTGTGATAATCAGCAACATTTCCACTAGGAATCTTGGACACAGGATTTGGCATTATAAGAATTCTAACTCTGCATGAGATGCCAAGTCATTGGAGAGTTTTAGGAAAAGGAGTAACGTAAATCACTAGTGTCTTAGTGAGATCATTCTGGCTGCTGTATAGAGAATAAATGGTGGGTAGTTAAGTACAGAAGAAGAAAAACCAGTTGAGTCTAATCCCATAATCCAGGTGAACAGATGATAGTAGTTTAGACCAGACTTGAAACCATAGATTCTAAACTGTGATTGGAATCTGGATATATTTAATAAGTAGTTTTTGCATGTCAGTACCAGGGCACATGTTTGTTTTGTTTTTCTTATCTCTACTCTTGGCCTGTGTTTTCCCAGAAGTAGTTATGTTAACTAGATCACGACTGCTGGCAACCTTTGAACTTTTAATATGGAGGGGTTTTTATTTTTCTACAAATGGTTGTTTCCACTGCTAAATAAAGTGGAAAGTGGATTTTCCTTTTTGTTTTAACATGAACTTGCATGCTGTCAGTACAGGAATTAAACTTTAATAGAATTCAGTTAAATGCTCATAAGTGAAAATGTCAGCTTTATAAATACTAGGAAGCCTTTTGAGCTTATACTCTCTAGGACCAGAACCATTTGATTGTTTGGGTGAGTGGGTTTTTGATGGAAATAGTGTTGGTTCTTTCCTTGTTCTTTCTTTCTCAGGCTGCTCAGCGGGAAAGCACACTGTTTACAAACAGTCTAAGCTAATACCATCTTTGAAGGAAGCAGTCCATGGCATTTTTGACTCGAGAGACACTTTAATCCCCCCAAATGATATGAACCTTTTTTGGATGATTTTTAAATAGCATCAAATGATGAAATTTGTATATTATCTCTCAGTACCACAGCCAGAGGTGAAGGATGACCAAGTTTTTCTGGTCCCAGTGTCAGTAACCTGTTGTGCATTTCATAGCAACTGCAAGAAACTATCATCTTAGTTATAGTTGGTTGGATTCAGTTTTTATATTGAGAGGAGGCATGGGAGATAAGTGACTAACTTTCATAGAAGGAAATTTGACGAGGATTCTTGATACTTAGTGCGGCTTCCCAGGTGGCTCAGTGGTAAAGAATCTGCCTGCCAATTGAGGAGACGTGGGTTTGATCCCTGGGTTGGAAAGATCCCCTGGAGAAGGAAATGGCAACCCACTCCAGTATTCTTGCCTGGGAAAGCCCATGGACAGAGGAGCCTGGCGGGCTCTAGTCTTTGGGGTCGCAGAAGAGTCAGACATGACCTAGCGACTAAACAACTTGATACTTAGTGCAGTTTTGCTTTTTAAATATTTATTAAATGCCTAAAAGAGTCTGATGCTAGGAGGGATTGGGGGTGGGAGGAGACGGGGACAACAGAGGATGAGATGGCTGGATGGCATCACCGACTCGATGGACATGAGTTTGAGTGAACTCCAGGAGTTGGTGATGGACAGGGAGGCCTGGCATGCTGTGATTCTTGGGGTCGCAAAGAGTTGGACACAACTGAGCGACTGAACTGAACTGAATGTGTTTAGTCAGAGCCAGGTCCTTTAACGAGGTTAAAAGTAATATAAAATAGTCCCTGCCAATAAGGACCTTGTATTCCAGCAGAAGAGATGGATACATACAGAGTTGAATAACATTATAAAGCAGTATATAATTAAGTGGTAAAAGATTGGTAAAGCATTCTTTCTCAGTGGGGAGAGGCACAAGTGCATTCCAGGGGAAAAATACAGCATCTGCAAACACTCAGGGTAAGGATGACTAAGGCAAAATGGGGAAAGGAGATTACTTAGGTTTGAAGAGAACTGTCAACATGTTTTTCCCTTTCTGGGTGTTTTTAATGGAGAATAATAGGAAAAAAGCCTGAAAAGGTAAGATAGGTTAGGACAGAGCAGAGGACACACTGCAGAATCAGTGAGGTTCGTAAGCCTGGAAAAGACGTAAGGGAAAAAGCAGCAAGACCAGGTTAGAAGAGGGAGAGAGGGGAGTAGGAGATAGTAGCCATTGGCATAAAATCTAGGTATAAAGTTATAACTCGCCAGCTATTGAAGTAACAGTAAAAATAGAAAGGAAGAGACAAAAAAAAAGTTTTAGGTGTTGAAGAAAACATCTGAAATCTGTGTTTCATGATCCATGAGGGCTAAAGGGAAATTTTTCTAATAAGCAATATTCCAGGTTTGCCTTCACTACTTGAATAATTCCTTCTCACCTCCTCCTCCCCAGAATCTTACTTTTTCCTTTAGCACACTAAAGTGGGAGGAAATGTTCATTTAATTGATTTGTATGAGTGGTTGAGGAATTGTGAACATCAGATCTCCCTTCTCACAGAAAGCTAGAAAATTGATATAAGTGGGTAGTTAATGAACTGGGACCATATATTCATCTCTGTAGCCCCAGCCTGACAACTAATAAGCCAAAATTAACGTCCTTTGAATGATAGTGAAGAAAATGTTTGGTGTGTTTTCCCTGACCCCTTTACATTTGGGAGCAAATTTGACTTTGGGCAATTTGCATTGTGTTTCTTTCCTAAAAGAAAATAATAATAATGAGGCAATATTGTTTATTCACCTTTTGTTTTACCCCAGTGTCACCCTCTGATCTTGCAGGCTCCTCAGATCTGTATCTTGGTTCTTTCCATGTTGGATCTTTCTCAGGCTGCTCAGCAGGAAAGCAGACTGTTTACAAACAATCTAAGCTAATAACTTCCTTTCCTACTGATCAAATAGTTGCCAAAATGAATCCTTTCTCAGGGCTAAGAGTGGGTGTTCTGGTTAGTGGGTGTTCTGGAATGCAAGTGGGTCCTTATTTTAAGAAAGATTATTTTTATACTAGAAGTTCAGTGTATACCAAGATACACATATTTGTAGCAACTGGGAAGTATGGAAACATCAGTAGGACTTGGAAATTATTAGATCAGTGAACGGCTTACTTACATGGCTTGTTAATAACAGGAGCATCTCAAAACTAACAAAACCAAAGAGGATGCAGTTAATTGAGCCTGTTTTCCCTGGCATTAGTTTTCATCTATGAGATGCAATTTCGTGTCATGCAAGGATGATTCCTATAGTGTGATGGCAGCCCCCTTTGAGACATCGCTCTATGGGGAACATAAAACTTAAAACCCACATATCTTTGAGGACTGTATGACAGATTTAGTTCCTGTGTTTTGTTTTATATGATCAGAATTTCAATACTTAAAAGAGACTAACACTTTTTTAAAAAAGCATTTTGAATCCAATACCGATATTCCTATTGCACAGGGAAAGAAAATAGGGAAGCAACCTCGTATATTAGAAAGATGATTGTACTGGAAGCTGAGAAATTTGGAACCTGCTGCTGGTCTTGCCAAAAACTGGTTGTGTGTGACATTTGGCCTAACATTTTAACACATTTTTCAACTTTAGGGTCTTTTCTTTTATAATGAAAGGAACATTCTGTTAAACTCTCATCTAACTCAAAGGTTCTTTGATTCTGTATTATCTGTATCACAAAAGGCATAGCCTGTCTATAAACCCTTAGTTGGGGTAAGGAGAGAAAACAGATACTCACTGATTATGTGGAACTTACAGAAAGTGAGTGCTGTCTCTTTCCTTCGTTTAAAGGAAATTGAAGATTAGGGGAAACACGGCAAGGGCATGCTATTTTGATTTGAGACCTCTTAAGTTTCTGTGCCATGCTTCCTCTTTGTACATTCTCTTCTCAATTTTTCCTATCTGGTATTATGAGTAAATAGAATAGGGGAAAGTATGGGGATGTGGGGGACAAAGTAGAAGATGAGAGGAGGTAAAATAGGATGTGGGTACTTCAGTAACTATGGAGGTCAAATAAAATTTCCATTGCTAATAATATTGATTTCCACTCTTTAGTTAACTGCTGCTTACTCTCCTTGCTACATACTTTACAAGGACGCAGAGTCAGACTTGTGCCAGATACTTGGAGAGCAATTAAAAAATAGGTGTTTTCTTGGAAGACCTCAAAGAAACAGGATTTCAGAGCCCCATAATACGAAGCTTTTGGGGGAAACACATTTAAAAATATTTAGTAGTTCTTGGGTTCCCTTTTCTTGACTCTGCATTTTCTGCCTTCTGTTGGCAAAACAACTTAGCAAAACCTTTTTCTATTGTACAGAGAAAGACTGGGTTACATTGTTCACTAATAAACTTTGATCAGTTCAGTTCAGTCGCTTAGTCATGTCCAACTCTTTTTGATCCCATGGACTGCAGCATGCCCGGCCTGCCTGTCCATCACCAACTCCCGGAGCTTACTCAAACTCGTGTCCATGGAGTCAGTGATGCCATCCAACCCTCTCATCCTCTGTCATTCCCTTCTCCTCCTGCCTTCAATCTTTCCCAGCATCAGTGTCTTTTCAAATGAGCGAGCTCTTTGCATCAGGTGGCCAAAGTATTGGAGTTTCAGCTTCAGCATCAGTCCTCCAATGAATATTCAGGACTGATTTCCTTTAAGATGGACTGATTGGATCTCCTTGCCATCCAAGGGACTCTCTCAGGAGTCTTCTCCAACACCACAGTTCAAGAGCATCAATTCTTCTGCATTCAGCTTTCTTTATAGTCCAACTCTCACATCTACACACGATTGCTGGAAAAACCATAGCCTTGACTGGACGGACCTTGATTGACAATGTCTCTGCTTTTTATATGCTGTCTAGGTTGGTCATAACTTTCCTTCCAAGGAGTAAGCATCTTTAATTTCATGGCTGCAGTCACCATCTACAGTGATTTTGGAGCCCCCCAAGATAAAGTCTATCACTATTTCCACTGTTTCCCATCTATTTGCCATGAAGTGATGGGACTGGATGCCGTGATCTTAGTTTCCTGAATGTTGAGTTTTAAGGTTTCTCACTCTCCTCTTTCACTTTCATCAAGAGGCTCTTTAGTTCTTCTTCACTTTCTGCCATAAGGATGGTGTCATCTATGTATCTGAGATTATTTATATTTCTCCTGGCAATCTTGATTCTAGCTTGTACTTCATCCAGTCCAGCAAGGTTATTTGAATCATGGAATATTAGAGTGGAAGGGACTTTAAAATCATCCATTGTGATTTTCAAATGTTTTTGCTCTAAAGCTTTTTCCAAACAACATCTTATACCAAAACCCAGTATACAAACTAGGTAAAAGTAATGGCTGTGTTTATCAGGCAGCTCAAGTCTGCATGGTTTGGTTGATGATTTTGCACTGATCACCTTATAAATGTCTAGGAAAATGTTAGAAAGTTGGGAGATTGCAGGTCTTAGTTATGTAGGACTTCGTATATATTGCTGGGTAACCCTGACTCCTGCCCACTAAGTGACCTTACAGATTTCCAAAATATGTGCCAGGTAACATTATCACCGATGAGAAACACTAATATATAATTTCCTCTCCCATAGTCATCTCACCGAGTGACAAGGCTTTGTATACCATCTACGTAGTGATGACTGCACACATATATCCAGTCCCAGCCTTTTTTTCTGAACTCCAGATTTGTAGAATCAGCTGCCTGTTTGACATTTTTACTCAGATGTCTAGCATACATTCATATATAATATGTCAAGTATAATTTGATTCATATATAATTTGCATTTGTCAAATGTATTTCTAGATTTTTTTCCCTTCTAAGCCTCCATCCCATCTCAGCAAAGTTACAGCTGTCCCCTTAATTCCTTAAGTAAAAAACCTAGAAGTGAAGCTTAATTCATGTTTCCCCTTCCCCCAGCCCACATCTAATTCATGAGTAAATCCTATTGACTTATCTCAACATAAACCCTCAATGTCTGCATTTCTCTTTCCAGTATTACCTGTCTAATTAACCACTGTGTCTTCTTGTCTGGTGATTAGTCTCCCCACTCACAATCTTGTCCCCCTGTTATCTGTTCTCCATTCAGACACTAGCATAATCTTAATACACATAATGTCACTGCATAGCTTAAAACTTTTCGATGTTTATTCTGTGTTCTTGAAATAAAACCTAAACTGGTTGTCATGATCTGTAAAGACACTGTGATTATCTCACTCCTACTTATCTCCCCAACCAAATCTTTTAACTGTCTTCTCTCTCTCTTTTCTCTCTTGTGCCTGAGCTTCTCAAGCTATGATAACCAACCTGGAATATTCTGAGAAGAGCTACCACATTCTCATCTTTCCGGCTTTTGCTTACATGTTGCTGCTTCAGAGTGCTGCCCTTCCCACTCGCCCCATCCCTCACTCACTTATCCCAATTTGTAATTATCTTGTTTCTTCATTAGTTTGTGCTGGGTTGGCCCAGAAGTTCATTCAGGTTTTTCTATTTTTCTATAGCTATTACTGAAAACTGGAACCAACTTCTGGGCCAACCCGATATGTTCATTTTCTTTCTTCCCCATTAGACAATCTATGTAAGCTCTCAGAGAGCCATCTTTTATATTGCTTTGTCTTCACGGTTTCGCACTACCTGGGTGAATGAATGATTATGTATATATAGGTTATCATAGAAGTACGGAAGAGGGTCATCTGTCCTGGCCTAGGTGCAGAGTAGGCAGTGGGGTAGCTGTGAGTAAGAAGGCTTCATGGATAAGTGATTTGTGAGCTGCATCTTGAAGACAAGTAAGACTTAGCCATGTGAATAGAAGAGAGAACTTCTGGGTATGGGGAGCAGTGTACTGTGTACAGTAATCCAGAGGTTAGTGAGAACGTTTTGCAGTTAAGCATGACTAGTGTATTAGGGGAAGCTTTAGAATGGTAAAGGCCAGAAAATTAAGTTTTTTTAATGCTAGTTTAAGGGAGGCTATGGGGAACCGTCAGGAGATTTCTATACTGTTTTCAGAGTAATCAAAATTTAACTTTTACAAAGGTTCTTCTGACAGGAAGCTTGAAGTTTGATTGGAGGTTTTCAGCCTATGAGACTGTGAAACTTTTGCCTATAATTTCTTCTGTTTGGACATCTTCTCTTTATTAAAGCTTTGTGTTGGCCTTGACGGTTCCTCTTGAGGGGAGACAGATTATTTTGGTTCAGCACTTCCCCAGGCCCCTTGACACTAAAGTTATGGGGGACCCTGAAGAGCTTTCATTTATATGAGTTATAGTCTGTTGGTACTTGCCATAGTAGCCATCAAAGCTGAGAAAGAAATGTAAATATTTATTATTCCACCTAAAATTCATCAGTTCATTATATTTTAGCATAAATAAAATATTTATGTGAATAAATATATTTTCTAAAAAATAATTAGAAGAGTGGTATTTTTGTATGTCATTTGCAAATTTCATTACTGTCGTCTAGTGCAAGACCTGTGTCCTCTTACTTGTGTCTGCATTCAGTCTGTTGCAGTACGTCGTTTTGGTTGAAGTCAGTTGAAATGTAGCATCATATAGGTATGTAAATGGAAAAAGGAGTGTTCTGATAGCCTTTTAGGTGGTTGGGCCTGTTCTTTGGTTCTATTCCACAACTCAGCAAATGATGGTTTCTTAAAGATTAGTTACAATGTGGAATCTGTGCTGGTATCTTAAGGTACTGACCACTCTGCTGGCTGAAATACTCTTCCCCGTTCATACTATAACAAATATATTTTCATGCTTTCATACTTGGTTACATTGAAATCCTTTGGTTTAGCTTAAAATTTGAGTAATCTTTTATGATGGATAATTTTGTAGCATTAATCATTTGTTAATTGCAAAATGCTGATTCCCTGAATTATGCAGATTTTTTAAACATTTGTATTCAGTAATATCACTCTGTCTCATTATGAAAGTCTGTAAAGACTGGAACGCTATCATGGTCACAGTGCCAGATGCACGTTTTTCAAAGTCTCAATTTTTGCTTCAGAGCTCAAATTTTATCCTTGGTTAAAAAAAAAAATTGCCATCAGTAGTGTTCCTTGTGGCAGTAGTCTCCCTTCAGTTGTTTTTGAGAAAACATTACCGAAATATTCAAGACTGAATAACCATGTCAGCCTTTCAAGCAAAAAATTGGTGTCCATAAAGCTTCCCTGGTCACTCATAAGGCAAAGAATCTGCCTGCAGTGCAGGAGATTGGGTTCGATCCTTGGCTCAGGAAGATCCCCTGGAGGAGGGCATGGCAACCCGCTCCAGTATTCTCGCCTGGAGAATCCCATGGACAGAGGAGCCTGGCAAGCTACAGTCCATGGGGTCACAAAGAGTTGGACACGACTGTATGACTAACCACACACATGAAGCAGCTTGCTCAGCTCTCAGTGCAGTTACACAGGTGCTTTTGTTTGCAACAACAGTCACATTTCACCATGCAGCACAAGGGCTTTATGTGTACTTTCTGTTTTGTCACATCAGATATTAGAAAGGCATGTACTAAAGGTCAGTATTTAATAAAAATGATTATTGAGGGGCTTCGCTGGTGCTCCATTGGTTCAGACTTTGCCTTCCAATGCAGGGAGTACATGTTAGATCCGTGGTTGGGAGCTAAGATCCCATATGCCTCCAGGCTAAAAAACAGAACATAGAAGTAATACTGTAACAAATTCAGTAAAGACTTAAAAAAATAATTTTTGAAACAGCTTCTTCGGAGACATTCTTTCAGTTCAGTTCAGTTCAGTCGCTCAGTCGTGTCCGACTCTTAGCGACCCCATGAACCACAGCATGCCAGGCCTCCCTGTCCATCACCAACTCCCGGAGTTCACTCAAATTCATGTCCACAGAGTCGGTGATGCCATCCAGCCACCTCATTCTCTGTCGTCCCTGTCTCCTCCTACCCCCAATCGCTCCCAGCATCAGAGTCTTTTCCAGTGAGTCAACTCGTCGCATGAGGTGGCCAAAGTATTGGAGCTTCAGCTTTAGCATACGTCCTTCCAATGAACACCCAGGATTGATCTCCTCTAGAATGGACTGGTTGGATCTCCTTGCAGTCCAAGGGACTCTCAAGAGTCCTCTCCAGCACCACAGTTCAAAAGCAGCAATTCTTCGGCAATCAGCTTTCTTCACAGTCCAACTCTCACATCCATACATGACCACGGGAAAAACCATAGCCTTGACTAGGTGGACCTTGGTTGGCAAAGTAATGTCTCTGCTTTTTAATATGCTATCTAGGCTAGTCATAACTTTCCTTCCAGGGAGTAAGCATCTTTTAATTTCATGGCTGCAATCAGCATCTGCAGTGATTTTGGAGCCCCAAAAAATAAAGTCTGACACTGTTTCGACTGTTTCCCCATCTATTTCCCAAGAAGTGATGGGACCAGATGCCATGATCTTCGTTTTCTGAATGTTAAGCTTCAAGCCAACCTTTTCACTCTCCTCTTTCACTTTCATCAATAGGCCTTTGAGTTCCTCTTCACTTTCTGCCATAAGGATCATGTCATCTGCATATCTGAGGTTATTGATATTTCTCCCAGCAATCTTGATTCCAGCTTGTGCTTCTTCCAGCCCAGCTTTCCTCATGATGTACTCTGCATAGAAGTTAAATAAGCAGGGTGACAATATACAACCTTGACGTACTCCTTTTCTTATTTGGAACCAGTCTGTTGTTCCATGGCCAGTTCTAACTGTTGCTTCCTGACCTGCATACGGGTTTCTCAAGAGGCAGGTGAGGTGGTCTGGTATTCCCATCTCTTTCAGAATGTTCCACAGTTTATTGTGATCCACACAGTCAAAGGCCTTGGCATAGTCAATGAAGCAGAAATAGATGTTTTTCTGGAACTCTTTTGCTTTCTCCATGATCCAGCGAATGTTGGCAATTTGATCTCTGGTGCCTCTGCCTTTTCTAAAACCTGCTTGAACATCTGGAAGTTCACGATTCACATATTGCTGAAGCCTAGCTTGGAGAATTTTGAGCATGACTTTACTAGCGTGTGAGATGAGTGCAATTGTGCGGTAGTTTGAGCATTCTTTGGCATTCCCTTTCTTTGGGATTGGAATGAAGACTGATCTTTTCCAGTCCTGTAGCCATTGCTGAGTTTTCCAAATTTGCTGGCATATTGAGTGCAGCACTTTCACAGCATCATCTTTTAGGATTTGAAATAGCTCAATTGGAATTCCATCACCTCCACTAGCTTTGTTTGTAGTGATGCTCTCTAAGGCCCACTTGACTTCACATTCCAAGATGTCTGGTTCCAGGTGAGTGATCACGCCATCATGACCTTTAGTCTGGCCTTTTTTTTTTTTCATTGTGAACACATAGTGGTGAAGAATATATACAATGACTATAGTACAGTTTAGTCCGCTGCCATGATTTGAACTGAGATACCAGCAGATTTAGCCACTGTTCTTGCACTATCAGGGCAAGTATCAACACAATGAAAGACAAGTAACTTACTAATATTATTATGAGAATAGTTTTGACTTCACAAACCTCCTAAAAGAATCTTGGGAAACCCCAGATAACCACAAACCACATACTGAGAATCACTGTTTTGATGTAATGCAGTATAAAGTCTTATACACTGCTGGTGAAAAAGGACATTGGTGTTGCTATTTTGGGAAGCAGTTTGGCATAATCTGCTGATGTCAGAGAGATGCATACCCAATTACTCAACAGTTGTACTGCATAGAAATGCTTATAACTAGATATTTTCAAAAATGTACATAGCAGTATTATTCATGTTAGTTTCCATCTGGAAATGATCCAAATGTGTACCAACAACAGAATAGATACGTTGTAATAAAGTCATGAAATGGAATACCCTGCTGTGGTAAAAATGAATGAACTGCAGTAACAGACAACATGGTTAAAACTCACAGGTACAGTTTTGAGTGAATGAAATAAAATATACTGTATGATTATATTAAGTCAGAAACAGAAAAGTAATATAAAGGTTTTTTTCCCCCCCAGCTTTATTGAGATACAGTTGACAAAATTTTAAAATACTTTAATTTTACAGTGTGGTGATTTAGTGTACTTACACATTGAGAAAGGATTCCCTCAATTGACTTAATACTAAGTCCATCACCCTACATATTTATTTATTTTTTTAGAAAGGGAGGACATTTACTTTCTTCTCCTAAGCAAGTTTTACTTACACAGTATACTGTTTATCAGCTATAGTCACTATGCGTACATTAGATCTTCAGACCTTATTCATCTTATAACTGAACGTTTTTACCCTTTTACCAGCCTCTCCCTATTTTCCCTAACACCTAGCTCCAGCAACAACATTCTACTCTCAGTTTCTGTGAGTTTGACCTTTTTCTTTTTTTAGATTTCTACATTTAAGTAATATTGTGAGATGTATGAGGTATTTGTCTTTCTCTGTCAAGCTAATTTCCCTTAGCATGGTGCCTTCCAGGTTCATCCTATCATTGTAAAGGACAGGGATTTCCTTTTTCTTCTTCTTTAAGAGAGAATAATATTCCATTGTTTGTTATGTGTGCAAGCCTGTGTGTTTATGTGTCTCACATTTTCTTTCCTTCACCCACTAACAGACACATTGTTTCCATACCATGGCTGTTGTGAATAATGCTTTTATGAACATGGGAATACATATCTCTCATTGAGATAATGATTTTGTTTCCTTTGGAAAACTTTGGGATATAGACCCAGAAGTGGGGTTGTTGGGTTAATGATAGTTCTGTTTTTAATTTCATGAGGAACCGCTATACTGTTTTCCATAGTGACTGTGTCAGTTTACATTCTCACCAACAGTGAGCCTGAGTTCCCTTCCTCCACATTTGCCCCAGCATTTATCTCTTATCTTTTTGACACTACACATCCTAGCAGATGTGAGGTGGTATCTCATTGTGGTTTTGATTTGCATTTTCTTGATGATTAGTGATGTTGAGCATCTTTTCTTGTGCCTGTTGGCCATCTGTATGTCATCTTTGGGGGAAAAAAATCTATTTGGGTCCTTTTGCCATTTTTTTCGTTCAGTTTCTTATATATTATTTTTTGCTGTTGAGTTTTATGAGTTCCTTATGTATTTTGGATATTAACCCTTTATCAGATATGTAGTTTGAAAATATTTTCTCCCATTCTATAGATTGCCTTCTTATTTTGTTGGTGATTTCCTTTGATGTGCAGAAACTTTGTAGTTTGATAGAGTCTCAAATAAACTCTCTTGTTTATCTTTGGTTTTGGTGTCAAATCTGAAAAACCTTGTCAAGGCCAATGTCTAGGAACTTTCCTCCCTCTTAAAATTCTTGGAGTTTTATGGTTTCAGGTCTTATATTCAAAAGTTCAATTTTTTGTTTGTTTGTTTTTTTGACTTCTGTTCCTTGAATACATTTTCAGTTAACTTTTGTGTATGGTATAAGCTAGGAGTGCAGTTGCATTCTTTTGCATGTGTCTGTCCAGTTTTTCTTATACCATTTATTGAAAAGACTTATCTTGTCTCCATTGTATATTCTTGTCACAAAATGATTGATCTTATATAGTGAGTTTATTTCTGGGCTTTTTCTTCTGTTCCATCGATGTCTCTTTTTATGCCAATGACATTCTGTTTTGATAGCTTTGTGATATTGTTTGAAATCAGAAAGCATGACACCTCCAACTTTGTTCTTTCTCAAGGTTGCTTTGGCTAATTGGGGTCTTTTGTAGTTCCATCAAATATTGAGGTGATTTTTTTCTGTTTCTGTGATGCATGCCATTAAAATTTTGACAGGAATCACATAGAATCTGTAGGTTACTTTAGATATTATGGACTTTTAAACAATGTTAATTTTTCATACCCATGAGAACAGAATGTCATTTAGTTTGTGTTGTCAGTTTCATCAGTGTCTCAGTTTTCGGTGTATAGGTCTTTTACCTCCTTGATTACATTTATGCCCAGGTATTTTATTCTTTCTGATGCAGCTGTAAATGAGACTTTTTTTTCCTCCTTCTGATAGTGGTTTGTATAGAAATATGCAACAGATTTTCATGTATTTGTATCCTGCAACTTTATTGAATTCATTTATTCCAACTTTGTGTGTATGTGTATGTGTGCAGTCTTCAGGATTTTCTGTATGTAATATCATGTCATCTGCAAATAGTGACAGTTTCACTTCTTCTTTTCTGATTCTGATTCCTTTACTTTATTTTTCTTGCCTAGTTGCTCTGGCTAGGTTTTCCAGGACTATCCTGAATAAAAGTGGTGATGGTGGTCTTCCAAATCTTGTGGTCTTCCAAATCCTAATCTTAGAGAAAAGGCTTTCAGCGTTTTAGCACTGAGTTTGAAGTTAGTTGTAGACTTGTCATATATGACCTTTATTATTATGATGTTCATTCTTTATATACCCTCATTGTTGTTGAGAGTTTTTATCGTGAAAAGATGCTGAAGTTTGTCAAATGCTTTTTCTGTGTCTATTGAGAAAACCTTGATTGAGTTGTAGATATTGAACAATCTTTGCTTCCCTGAAATAAACCACACTTGATCATGGTGTATGATCCTTTCAAAGTACTGTTGGATTTTGTTTGCTAATATTTTGTTAAGGATTTTTACACCTGTGTTCATTAAGAATATTGCCCTATAATTTTCTTTCCTTGTAGTGGCCTTGATTGACTTTGGTATTTTTCAGGGTAATGTTGCCCTTGTAAAGCAAGTTTGGAAGTGTTCCGTTGTCTTATTTTTTAAACAGTTTGAGAAGGCTTGGTATTAGTTTTTTCAGGTTTAATATAGGTCACCAGTAAAGCTATCTAGTCCTTTTCTTTGTTGGGAGGTTTTTGATTATTGTTTCAGTATTTTTTGCTAGTAATTTGTTTATCCAGATTTTCTGTTTCTCCTTGATTCAGTCTTGGGAAGTTGTATGTTCCTAGGAATTTATCCATTTCTCTATTATTTTTTCAAAAAGCCAGGTCTTGATTTTATTTTTTTCTATTATCTTTTTAGTTTCTCTTTCATTTCTTTTCTTTCTGATCTTTGTTATTTCCTTTTTCTGCTAACTTTGGGTTTAGTTTGTTATTCTTCAGTTCACTTCAGTCATTCAGTTCTGTCTGACTCTTTGCGACCCCATGGACTGCAGCACGCCAGGCTTTCCTGTCCATCACCAATTCCCAGAGCCTGCTCAAACTCATGTCCATCAAGTCAGTAATGCCATCCAACCATCTCATTCTCTGTTGTCCCCTTCTCTTGCCTTCAGTCTTTCCCAGCATCAGGGTCTTTTCCAGTGAGTCAGTTCTTTGCATGAGGTGGCCAGAGTATTGGAGTTTCAGATTGAGCATCAGTCCTTTCGATCAATATTCAGGACTGATTTCCTTTAGGATGGACTGGTTGGATCTCCTTGCAGTCCAAGGGACTCGCAAGAGTCCTCTCCAACACCACAGTTCAAAAGTGTCAATTTTTCGGCACTCACCTTTCTTTATGGTGCACCTCTCACATCTATACATGACTACTGGAAAAACCATAGTTTTGACTAGCTGGACCTTTTTCGGCAAAGTATTCTCTGCTTTTTAATATGCTGTCTAGGTTGGTCATAGCTTTTCTTCCAAAGAGCAAGTGTCTTTTAATTTCATGGCTGCAGTCACCATCTGCAGTGATTTTGAGCCCAAGAAAAGAAAGTCTGTCATTGTTTCCATTATTTCCCCATCTGTTTGCCATGAAATGATGGGACTGGAAGCCATGATCTTCGTTTTTTGAATATTGAGTTTTAAGCCAGCTTTTTCACTCTCCTCTTTCGCTTTCATCAAGAGCTCTTTAGTTCCTCTTTGCTTTCTGCCATAAGGGTGGTGTCATCTGCATATCTGAGGTTATTAATATTTCTCCTGGCAGTCTTGACTCCAGCTTGTGCTTCATCCAGCCCAGCATTTTGCATGATATAATCTGCATATAAGGTAAATAAGCAGGGTGACAATATACAGCCTTGACGTACTCCTTTCCCAGTTTGGAACCAGTCCGTTGTTCCATGCAGTTCTAACTGTTGCTTCTTGACCTGCATACAGATTTCTCAGGAGGCAGGTAAGGTGGTCTGGTATTCCCATCTCTTAAATTTTCAACAGTTTGTTGTGATCCACACAGTCAAAGGCTTTGGCATAGTCAATAAAGCAGAAATAGATGTTTTTCTGGAATTTTTTTGCTTTTTGTATGATCCAGCCGTTGTTGGCAATTTGATCTCTGGTGCCTCTGCCTTTTCTAAATCCAGATTGAACATCTGGAAGTTCTCTGTTCACGTACTGTTGAAGCCTGGGTTGGAGAACGTTGACCATTATTTTGCTAGCATGTGAGATGAGTGCAATTGTTCGATAGTTTTAAGATTTGTTGGCATTGCCTTTCTTTGGGTTTGGAATAAAAACTGACCTTTTCCAGTTTTGTGGCCGCTGCTGAGTTTTCCAAATTTGCTGGCATATTGAGTGCAGCACTTTCACAGCATCATCTCTTAGGATTTGAAATAGCTAAGCTGGAATTCCATCACCTCCACTAGCTTTGTTTGTAGTGATGCTTCCTAAGGCCCACTTGACTTCAGACTCCAGGATGTCTGGCTCTAGGTAAGTGATCACATCATCATGATTATCTGGATCATGAGCATCTTTTTTGTATCGTTCTTCTGTGTATTCTTGCCACCTCTTCTTAATATCTTCTACTTCTGGTAGGTCCATACCATTTCTGTCCTTTATTGAGCCCATCTTTGCATGAAATGTTCCCTTGGTATCTCTAAGTTTCTTGAAGAGATCTCTAGTCTTTTGTCATTCTTAGAAAAATCATATAATATTTTAGTGGCCAGATTAACAGTCAGCTTTGGGAATGATAGAGGAATTGCTGGAGGAAGGGACACTGGAATCTTCTCAGATGCTGTTCCTTTCCTGTCTTGTGATCTGCGTGATTGTTGCATAGGCATTTATTTTGTAATAAATTATTGAGGGTGTACTTTTTCCTTTTATGCATTAGTGTGTTGTATGTCACAACAGAAAAGTTATAGAAAAAAAGATCACATTAGCAAATTTTTAGTGGTATTTCAGTAAACTACTTTTGGTAGAAATAGACTGTTTCTTTCAAATATAAATTATCATCAGTTTTTAAATGGCTTAAACCTCACTACCCCTGCATTCAGAAAGTGCTTTTTCTAGACTCTGAACATGTTTAGAAATTTAATTTTCTGTTTTTATCAAGTGAGATTATATTTTTATTGCTGTTGTAGTATACTTCAAACTTTGAACTATACTACAATAGCATGGCAATAATTAAGTCAGCCCTGTTCTTCAGTATTTATTTATTGGGTTTATCATGTAATTCTGAAACCTCTGGGCCCATTTATAAAGTATGAAAAAATAAAAACAGAAAACCCCTACGTTCATCTTTTCTGAGTTTTATCTTTGCAGTAAAGAACCCAGAGTAATGATCCTGTTTTACCTTGTATGAATACAAACAACTTCCTCAGCTTCCTGGTGCTATGGGTATTCTATCTGAAGAATTCTTTATGTCTCTGTTCCTTACATTTGCTGAGACTGATAGAGAAGAAACTATTTCTCTTGGCAGATGAAGGATATATATCATATTGATCATAGAGGTCCATATGTTCACTGACTTTTTAAAACAGATTTTCGTTTTTAGAGCAATTTTAGGTTGACAGCAAAACTGAGTGAAGAAGCAAATATTTCCCATGTACTCCTTGCCCCCTTCCATGCTTAGCCTAGCCTATTATCAGCCTCATTCACAAAAATCGTACATTTGTTACAATTGATGATAGTACAGTGACACATCATTGTCACCCAGAGTCCATAGTTTACTTTAGGGTTCACTGTTTGTGTTGTACATTCTGAATGTTTGGGCAAATACATAGTGAAATACATCCACCACTGTAGTACCTACCATACACAATAGTTTCACTGCTCTAAAAATCCCCACCTCTGTGTTCTACCTATTCATCCTTCTCACCTTCCTAACTCCTGCCAACCACTGACCTTTTTACTATTTCCATGGTTTTGCTTTCCAGAATGTCATACAGTTGGAATCATATAGTATGTAGCCTTTTCAGATTTGCTGCTTTCACTTAGTAATATGTATTTGTTTCTTCCATGTCTTTTCATGGCTTGATAGCTCATTTCTTTTTAGCACTGAAATACTATTGCATTATCTAGATTCATTACAGTTTATTTATTCACCTACTGAAGGTCAGGAAGCAACAGTCAGAACTGTACATGGAACAACAGACTGGTTCCAAATAGGAAAAGGAGTATGTCAAAGCTGTATATTGTCACCTTGCTTATTTAACTTATATGCAGAGTACATCATGAGGAACGCTGGGCTGGAAGAAGCACAAGCTGGAATCAAGATTGCTGGGAGAAATATCAATAACCTCAGATATGCAGATGACACCACTCTTATGGCAGAAAGTGAAGAGGAACTCAAAAACCTCTTGATGAAAGTGAGAGTGAAAAGTTTGGCTTGAAGCTCAACATTCAGAAAACAAAGATCATGGCATCTGGTCCCATCACTTCATGGGAAATAGATGGAAAAACAGTGGAAACAGTGTCAGACTTTATTTTTTTAGGCTCCAAAATCACTGCAGATGCTGATTGCAGCCATGAAATTAAAAGATGCTTACTTCTTGGAAGGAAAGTTATGACCAACCTAGATAGCATAATAAAAAGCAGAGACATTACTCTGCCAACAAAGGTCCATCTAGTCAAGGATATGGTTTTTCCAGTGGTCATGTATGGATGTGAGAGTTGGACTGTGAAGAAAGCTGATCGCCGAAGAATTGCTGCTTTTGAACTGTGGTGCTGGAGAAGACTCTTGAGAGTCCCTTGGACTGCAAGGAAACCCAACCAGTCCATTCTAAAGGAGTTCAGTCCTGGGTGTTCATTGGAAGGACTGATGCTAAAGCTGAAACTTCAATACTTTGGCCACCTCATGGGAAGAGTTGACTCACTTGAAAAGACTCTGATGCTGGGAAAGGTTGGGGGCGGGAGGAGAAGGGGACAACAGTGAATGAGATGGCTGGATGGCATCACTGACTCTGTAGACATGAGTTTGAGTGAACTCCGGGAGTTGGTGATGGACAGGGAGGCCTGGCGTGCTGTGATTCATGGGGTCGCAGAGAGTCTGACACAACTGAGTGACTGAACTGAACTGAAGGTCATGTTGGTTGCATTCAAGTTTTGGCAATTATGAATAAAACTTCTGTAAACATCTACGTGCAGGTTTTTATCTGGATCTAAGTTTTCAACTCTTTGGGTGAATACCAAGGCATGCAATTGCTGGATCATATGGCAAAAGTATGTTTAGTGAGAAATTATCAGAATGCCTGTGCCATTTCGCATTCCCACCAGACATGAATGAGAGTTCCTTTTGCTTCACATCCAGCATTTGGTATTGTCAGTCTTCTGGGTTTTGGCCATTCTACTAGATGTGTATGGTATGAACTGGCTTTTCAGCAAACTTGGGCAGGATACTGCTTGTGAGTCATTTTCTATGGATCACACGGTTTCTACCTCCTTATTCAGCCATTAGGAAACTTGGGGAAAGTTCTGTAAGTTCCTTCAGGCTATTAAAAGACCAATTGATAAATGAATGAATAAAGTAAGACTTTGTCAATGTAACCTCCTTTAGACGTATTCACAAGTTTTGAAAACTTACATTAAAGCTTCTTATTAAATTACTTTTGTCTCACAGTGTTGATCCATAAAACTAAATATATTGGAGTTCCTTATGTCTCTTATTCATTACTGTATTCCTGCATTTAGCCTGGTACCTGGCACATAGTAGTTCACTCTGTAAATGTTTCAGTTCAGTTCAGTCGCTCAGTCGTGTCCGACTCTTTGCGACCCCATGAATCACAGCATGCCAGGCCTCCCTGTCCATCACCAACTCCCGGAGTTCACTCAAACTCATGTCCATCTAGTTGGTGATGCCATCCAGCCACCTCATCCTCTGTCGTCCCCTTCTCCCCCTGCCCACAATCCCTCCCAGCATCAGAGTCTTTTCCAGTGAGTTAACTCTTCGCATGAGGTGGCCAAAGTATTGGAGTTTCAGCTTCAACATCAGTCCTTCAATGAACACCCAGGACTGATCTCCTTTAGAATGGACTGGTTGGATCTCCTTGCAGTCCAAGGGACTCTCAGGAGTCTTCTCCAACACCACAGTTCAAAAGCATCAATTCTTCAGCGATCAGCTTTCTTCACAGTCCAACTCTCACATCCATACATGACCACTGGAAAAACCATATCCTTGACTAGACGGACCTTTGTTGGCAGAGTAATGTCTCTGCTTTTTATTATGCTATCTAGGTTGGTCATAACTTTCCTTCCAAGGAGTAAGCATCTTTTAATTTCATGACTGTAATCACCATCTGCATTGATTTTAGAGCCCAAAAAAATAAAGTCTGACACTGTTTCCACTGTTTCCTCATCCACTTCCCATGAAGTGATGGGACCAGATGCCATGATCTTAGTTTTCTGAATGTTGAGCTTTAAGCCAACTTTTTCACTCTCCTCCTTCACTTTCATCAAGAGGCTTTTGAGTTCCTCTTCACTTTCTGCCATAAGGGTGGTGTTATCTGCATATCTGAGGTTATTCATATTTCTCCCGGCAATCTTGATTCCAGCTTATTCAATTGAAAAATGAAGCAGAACCTGGAAGTATGGGAGTATCTATATTTGAAATGAGACACAAATTTATTTATCAATGGAGAAACCTTGGAAATGTCTGCATTCACAGTACTGCTAAGGAATCCAGTAATCAAAAATGCTTGAGTAACCAAGTATTAAAATACACGATAAAGCATCTAAATTAAAATATTGTGATATCAGTACACAAACTAGTTGGATGAAACTGAAAGCCTAGAAATAAACCCACATTCATATGAAAATATATAAAGATACTTTCTCAAGTCACTAATGTATGTGGTACTAGGCATCTTGGTGACCGTATACAGACCTTGTTCTACTTACAGCTGGGTTACATCCCAATAAACTCATCGTAAATTGGAAAAATAGCATTAAGTAAAAAATGCATTTAACACACTAACCTACCAAACATACATAGCTTAGCCTTACCAACCTTAAACATGCTCAAAACACTTAGATAAGTCTACAGTTGGGCAAAATCATCTGACACAAAGCCTATTTCATAATAAAGTATTGAATATCTCATGTAATGTATTTAATATCGTGCCAAAAGTGGAAAATCAGTGGTTATGTGGCTACTGGATAGTTGTAAGTGAATTCATTGTTTACCCTCATGATCGAGTGGCTGACTGAAAGTTGCAGCTGCTGCCAGCATCATGAGTATCACACTAGGAAGGAAAAGAGCAAAATTTGCATTTTGAAGTATGGTTTCTACTGAATGTGTTGCTTTCATGCTTTCGTGAAGTCAAAAATTTGTAATTCAGACGGCAGGGGACCATCTGTAATTGTGTCAATCAGAAATAAGTTGCAGAATTTTTATCTACCTTGTGGCAGATAGTGTGATGTGAATATATGTTTTTTCCCAAGGAATATCAAGATAATAATGTGGTAATTTTTTTAGCTATTCTTATGCCATCTTCAACATATTTTTTTTAATATTTAGTATGTAGTAAAACCCTTTAGTATTTTATTTGGGCAAAACAGTAGAATGTGATGATGTTTCTTTATTATTATTATTCAGTGAAATGAATTTTTGGAATCAGAGCTTTCATTTATTGTATGTTTTTTTAACTTATACCAACCAGAATACCTTGGCATCTCAATACTTGCCTCAGGCTTACTGATTTTTGTCATTATGGGTTTTTCGACAGGGTGTTAAACAGTTTAATTTTTATTTTTTAATTTTTATTTAGACTAGTTTAGTTATTTTGTTTTCTTTTCTTTAAAGTATGGCAGAAATATAATCACAGATTTGGAAAGTTTATTTTTAAGTTGGTTATTTTCAATTTTAGAACTCTCTTTTCCCTTTCAAAATACATAATAATTATATTCACAGTGTAACCATGAGACTGGATCATATGCATGTGATGGATCAATGCATCATATAGAGAAAATACTACAACTTTAAACATATAGAACGCTAGTAATTAGACAAAAGAAAAAACAGAGAACCCGAGTAAAGTAAAATAATTTATTTTATGCTTGAGGAAAATAGAATGAATACATTTGTGGGGATCACAAAATAATATGCTGTACATTTTTAAGAAATGTAAATGTTGATCAATTTTTTGGGGTAACTTTGAACATACAGAAAAGAACAGAATAATACTGTAAACAGCCAAATACTGTCACCCACCTCAGGTTTTTGCTTCAGGACAAAACAGATCTTAATAAGGTCTATTTATTTAAAAATAAATAAAACATAGCATTTTATATTATGTTTGATTTTTTACTTTTGACTCTCACAGTGCTTGATGTAGGTTTGGATGATTTTAAGACTTGCGAGCATAAAGAGAAATGGAGGAACTTCCCTGGTGGTCCAGTGGTTAAAATGTAGTGGGCATGATTTCAATCCCTAATCAGGGAACTATGGTCTTTATACCAAATAAGAGAAGGGGGTGGAGGGGTCGGGTGGGATATGAAGCTGTCCCAGAGATCACTGAAGATTTGTGAAGTGAGTGGAAGATTATATGAGAGAATATACTGGAAGATGCCTCCTTTAGGAGTAAGTGAGGCACAGTCTTGAGAAAGCTGAAAAAGATGAAATTGAAGAGCTTTTTTTTTTTTTTTTGGTGATCAGAAGATGATATTGATGATACTATCTCATCATCTTTTCCACATCTTTCTGTTTGATGTCAGATGTCAGAATTAGGAACTCGGTATTGGGAGGGTGGGCAGAGGGTAGATGTTATCTGTTATATTTAGTCAAAACTGGTGTTTAATTATATAGGATAGCTACAAATTGCATGTTTTTGAGTGGGAGTAGATAGAAAGGAGATGGATTCACAGTGGTCACAGTTTACATCTCTAAAGAAAATAAAACTTTTCCTCTAATGTACTTTAAACTTACAACTACATATTGCAGAAAATACATTCTGCACCTTTTATGTTTTTTAAAATACTTGTCAGTGTTAAGATGGTGGTGATATTAAAGAAAAACCACAGTAAACATCTGTTTACACTTCTGCTAGGAAAGTAATAGAGAATTATTTATAAGCAATACATTAATATAAGAAATAGTTTATTTCTGCTTATCAGTACCTATGTTTGAAAACAAACATGAAGTTAAATGTGCACCAAGGATATCTTTTAGGTAGGCAATGCCATGACACTTAGCTAGAAGCTTTCATGACTCATTGTGCTTCTGATTGCTGATCCCCTCACTCACACTTTTCAGCACTTTTTGGTCAAGCATTTATGGAACAATTACTTACCAGGTGGTGCTCATGGTAAACAACCACCTGCCAATGCAGGAGACATAAGAGACATGAGATTGATCCCTGGGTCAGGAAGATCCCCTGTTGAAGGGCATGGCAACCTACTCCAATGTTCTTCCCTGGAGAATCCCACGGACAGAGGAACCTGGCAGGTTACCATCTGTGGGATCGCAAAGAGTCAGACACAACTGAAGCAACTTCGTACGCACTCAGAGAACTCAGTATTTTGACCTTCTCATCTTTTGTCCTGCACCAACTCTGTTTTCATTAAAAGTAGTGCAGTGTTAGACTTTGTGCGTGTGCATGCTAAGTCACTTCAGTGATGTCAGTGTTGCATATTTGCAGCCCCATGGACTGTAGTCCACCAGGCTCCTCTGTGCATGGGATTCTCCAGTCAAGAGTACTGGAGTAGGTTATCATGCCCTCTTCCAGGGGATCTTCTTGATCCAGGGATTGAACCCATGTCTCTTTATGTCTCCTGCATTGGCAGGTAGGTTCTTTACCACTTGCTCCACCTGGGAAGCCCATTTTCATTATAAGTAGTGCAGTGTTAGATTTTACTAACTGCTTATATTCTTCTTGGTATTTGACTCTGTTTCATACTTTGTTCTTGGCTTTTTTATTTTCCTGTTGGTGCTTATCAAAGTAATCCGTACCACCGTAGGACAGAAGATTAAAGTGTTAGTGTTTATGTGATAAAGGATACACAGGGAATAAAACCAGTATACTTTTTAAGTACGTGCTGAAATGAAAAGACGCTTACTCCTTGGAAGGAAATTTATGACCAGCCTAGATAGCATATTAAAAAGCAGAGACATTACTTTGCCAACAAAGGTCCGTCTAGTCAAGGCTATGGTTTTTCCAGTGGTCATGTATGGATGTGAGAGTTGGACTGTGAAGAAAGCTGATCGCCGAAGAATTGATGCTTTTGAACTGTGATGTTGGAGAAGACTCTTGAGAGTCCCTTGGACTGCAAGGAGATCCAACCAGTCCATTCTAGAGATCAGTCCTGGATGTTCATTAGAAGAACTGATGCTAAAGCTGAAACTCCAATACTTTGGCCACCTCATGTGAAGAAGAGTTGACTCATTGGAAAAGACCCTGATGCTGGGAAAGGTTGAGGGCAGGAGGAGAAGGGGACGACAGAGAATGAGATGGCTGGATGGCATCACCGACTCGATGGAGATGAGTTTGAGTGAACTCTGGGAGTTGGTGATGGACAGGGAGGCCTAACATGCTGCGATTCAGGGGGTCGCAAAGAGTCAGACACGACTGAGCAACTGAACTGACAATAGCTCAGAGTTCCACTTTTTAAGAAATAAGCTATTTTAAATTTAGTTTTTGAATAGGTAATGTAGTTTATTGTTCAAAAGGTACCTATTTCAAAGTGCAGGAGGATTCCATCACACCTTGTTCCCCAGTAATCTAATTTCCTTCCCCAGAATCAACCATTGTTATTGATTCAGTACAACCATTGCATTTCTTATGAATCCTGGAAATAATGTTTGGTTAAGGATAGAGGTCCTGGAGTCTGACCACCTTGGTTCATTCTCTTTGTCATATTAGATAAGAACTTAGCCTGTGCGTCTCAGTTTCCTTCTCTGTAAATGGGGATACTCTTGGTTGGATGCTTATACACTCCTTGGCTACAGTTGTTTTTGTGGAATTATCTGTATCTAAATGGTTATTTTTTTAACCTCAGGAACATAGTTAAACATAATTTCCATTCACAGCACATAGTTGTCACTGGTCGCTGCAAGGCCCTTGTGTCCTATCACTGTGTAGCCAAACCATTTATTCGTTTCTGTGAGTCTGCAGGTCATCTGAGTGGTTGATTGGGTTGGGCTTAGTCAGCTGATGGGTTGGCTGAGAGCTGAGCCATCTAGAATGATTTTGTGTGGGATGATTCATCTCTTTTCCACTTACCTCTCAGATTTCTCCATTATGTTAATCAGGATGTGAATCTCTTTCCTAGTGTGGCTCCAAGAAAGAATGTGAATTACACAGGCAGGTTTTCAGGCCACTGTTTTTGTTAATTTCGTTACCACACCATTGACCAAAACAAGTCACGTGGCCAGGCTCAGGGTTAGTGTGTAATATGCCAAGGGGGTTGAAGTAGAGAGGTGTGACAAATTGGAGACATTAATGCAATTAATTTTTTTGGGCTTCCCTGGTGGCTCAGAGGTTAGAGCGTCTGCCTCCAATGCAGGAGACCCGGGTTCGATCCCTGGGTCGGGAAGATCCCCTGGAGAAGGAAACGGTAACCCACTCCAGTATTCTTGCCTGGAGAATCCCATGGACAGAGAAGCCTGGTAGGCTACAGTCCACGGGGTCGCAAAGAGTCGGACACGACTGAGCAACGGAACGGAACGGAACGGAAGGGAATGCAATTAATTTAACACAGTTGACTGTAGTAGCTGCCGTTCACCACTTGGTGGTTGCCATAGAGCTATTGTTGGTCGGTAGTCAGGCGGACAAGTTGAAAGTTAAGAGATCACCAAGCACTGTGGTAAGTGTGTCACTGTGTCAAACTGCCACAGTCTTCTGAGAGTAATGACTTCAGTGTCATTTTCTCCCCTCAAATCTTAAACACATTCATTTTCAACAATAGAAGGCCAGCTGTAGCCTGGAACCATGCAGGACTGAGGAATTCTAGGAAACAGAGTCCTCAGTTTAGATGGGAGCAGTAATGCCAAGCTGATAAAATACCATCCAGCATAATCTTTTTCTTGCCTTATTTTTTCTGCTTTATACCAATCACCACTTCCATTCCTTATATTCTCTTGGAGGCACTCACCTTAATTTCTTTGATGCATCTTTTTATTATGAATATAACCTCATAAAATAAGATTTTTTTGTGTATGTTTTAAATTCACATTAATGATAATAGAATTATTATTGTTATATTATTCTGTTTTCTACTTTTTTCTATTTAGCTCTGTTTTGAAATTCTATTTATGTTGCTATAGGTATATCTATTTTTTGCCTGTCATTGCTACATGATATTCTTTATATTTGCCATCTACATTTTGCTTACCATTTCTAGTAAGGGACAGTTAGGTTGTTTCCAATTCTAAGTTACATCCCCCCCCCCAAAAAAAATATTGCAATAGTCTTCTACATATTCCGTAATACACTTGTATGAAAATTTCTCTAGAATGTATATCCAGAAATTTCTCAGTCATAGGGTATATGGATTAATTTCACTATATTATCCAGAATAACTGTACCAGTTTATACTATATTGGCATTACCTCAGCATTCCTGTTTTCCTCTGAATCGGTTTTCTGTCAATTTGTAACTCAGTGACTTAAAACAACACCTCTTTATTAGCTCACAGCTCTCTAGGTCAGTAATCAGAATCCCATGGCTGGGATCAGTCTCTCAACTCAGGGTCTCACTGGTTTGATATACAGACCAGTGTATCAGCTCTCTAAGCTTTCTCTGTTGCCGTCTGGAGCTTGCTCTTCCAAACCCATTCTTGCTATAGGGTTATATATAGGACTGAGGTCCCCATTTTGTTGCTAACTGCTAGCCAGATTCCTCTCAACTCCTAGAAACTGCTCTAAGCACCTTTCCATATGTCTTTCTCTATCTTCAGGTGAGCAACAGCATTTCAAATCCTTCTCATGCTTCAAATTTCTGACTTTCCTACAGCCAGCTATAGAAAACTTTTGACTTAAAACTTTTTATTTTTAAAGGACTAGGCAGGAAATTTCCAAATCTTGAGGACATCTGATTTGGAACTTTAATTAAATTTGTAAAATCTCTTCACATCAATACTTGGCTTACTGATTGAATAAACCAGGGCTGAGAATCTTGAAACACATCTTATTAATAGAAATCTGCCTATTACATACTGACTCTACCTCTGCACTTGATATTATGTAACTTTCTAATCTTTGTGAGTTAGATATATGTAATGAATTCATCTTAAAATGCCTTGTTTTAATTTGTATTTCTCTAATTTATAGTGAATTTGAGTTCTTCTTCATACATCTTAACCTTTTGAATTTTCCTTACTGTTAATCTGCTTTTCATACCCATTATCCAGGTAACAAACAGCTGATTTTCTCTTTCTTGTTTTCTTCAAGGATCTCCTTATATTTTCTACCCATTAATCACTTGTCAGTTTTAGATGTTGAAAATATTTTATCCCTAATCTGTTGTTCTGCTGACTTCCTATATCTTCCTTTATTAAATAAAATCCTTAATTTCAATGTTGCAATTTGAAGATCTTGTTAAAGAGGTCCTTTCCCACTGACAAAATCACTAAGTTAGATAGTTAATTCATATATTCTTATTCTTTCTTCATTACAATGGAAGTATTTAGACTGTGAATCTTAAAGTTGCAATCCCGTTTTAGTTTTTGACCCTGTCAGGTTCAATAATTACTTGTTTATGTATGTGTTTTAAAAAATTGAAATGAAATTCATACAATATTAATTCACTATTGAAAGGGTACATTTCGGTGGCATTTACTACATTTACAGTGTTATACAGCTACCACACCTGTTAAGTTCCAAAACATTTTCATTACCTCAAAAGAAAACCCCATGCCCATTAAGTAGTCACTTCTCATTTCCCCCTTCTCCCCAGACCTTGAAAATGAAGTGTTAGTCTTTCAGTCGTGTCCAAATCTGCGACCCCATAAGCTGCAGACCACCAGGTCTTCTCTGTCTAGGGGATTCTACAGGCAAGAGTACTGGAGTGGATTGGCATTTCGTTCTCCAGGGGGTCTTCCCCACCCAGGGATGGAACCTGGGTCTCCATTGCAGGCAGATTCTTTACTGTCTGAGCCACCAGACCATGGCTCCCCAGACCATGGCTCTCACCAGTCAGTCTGTATGGATTTACGTAGTCTAGACACTGCATATAAATGGAATCATGCAATATGTGGCCTTTTTTAAATGTTTTTACTTAGCTTAGTGTGTTCAAGCTTTATCCATGTTGTAGCATATATAAGAACTTCATTCCATCTTATGACTAAATAGTATTTCACTGTTTATATGTATTATATTTTGTTTATCCACTTATCAATATTTCTAACTTTGTTATGAGTAGTACTGTTATGAACATTAATGTACGGGTATCTATTTGAATATTTGTTTTTTATTTTTTATAGCCATTTTAAAATTGAAGTATAGTTAATTTGCAGTGTTGTTAGCTTCAGATGTGCAGAAACATGATAGTTTTATATTTGTTATTCTTTTCCAGATTCTCTTCCATTATAGGTTATTACAGAACACTGAGTGTCGTCCCCATGCTATACAGTAGGTCCATGTTGTTTATCTGTGTTGTACATAGTAGTGTGTATGTTGCTCTCATTTCAGTTCAGTCACTCAGTCATGTCTGACTCTTTGCAGCCCCATGGACTATAGCACGCCAGGCCTCCCTGTCCATCACCAGCTCTCGGAGTTTACCCAAACTCATGTCCATTGAGTCAGTGATGCCATCTGACCCTTCCATCCTCTGTCGTCCCCTTTTCCTCCTGTTCTCAATCTTTTCCACCATCAGGGTCTTTTCAAATGAGTCAGCTCTTCGCATCAGGTGGCCAAAGTATTGCAGTTTCAGCTTCAATATCAGTCCCTCCAATGAATATCCAGGACTGATCTCCTTTAGGATGGACTGGTTGGATCTCCTTGCAGTCCAAGGGACTCTGAAGAGTCTTCTCTAACACCACAGTTCAAAAGCATCAATTCTTTGGCGCTCAGCTTTCTTTATAGTCCAACTCTCACATCCATACATGAGTACTGGAAAAACCATAGCCTTGACTAGACGGACCTTGGTTGGCAAAGTAATGTCTCTGTTTTTTAGTATGCTGTCTAGGTTGGTCATAACTTTCCTTCCAAGGACTAAGCATCGTTTAATTTCACGGCTGCGATCACCATCTGCAGTGATTTTAGAGCCCCCCAAAATAAAGTCAGCCACTGTTTCCACTGTTAACCCATATATTTGCCATGAGGTGATGGATGGGACTGGATGCCATGATCTTAGTTTTCCAAATGTTGAGCTTTAAGCCATCTTTTTCACTCTCCTCTTTCACTTTCATCAAGAGGCTCTTTAGTTCTTCTTCACTTTCTGCCATAAGGGTGGTGTCCTCTGCATATCTGAGGTTATTTCTCACAGCAGTCTTGATTCCAGCTTGTGCTTCCTCCAGCCCAGCGTTTCTCATGATGTCCTCTGCATATAAGTTAAATAAGCAGGGTGACAATATACAGCCTTGATGTGCTCTTTTTCCTATTGGGAACCAGTCTGTTGTTCCATGTCCAGTTCTAACTGTTGCTTCCTGACCTGCATACAGCCTGCCTGCATTCTCAAGAGGCAGGTCAGGTGGTCTGGTATGCCCATCTCTTTCAGAATTTTCCACAGTTTACTGTGATCCACATAGTCAAAGGCTTTGGCATAGTCAATAATGCAGAAATAGATGTTTTTCTAGAACTCTCTTGCTTTTTTGATGATGCAGTGGATGTTGGCAATTTGATCTCTGGTTCCTCTGCCTTTTCAAAAACCAGCTTGAACATCTGGAAGTCCACAGTTCACGTATTGCTGAAGCCTGGCTTGGAGAATTTTGAGCATGACTTTACTAGCTTGTGAGATGAGTGCAATTGTGCGGTAGTTTGAGCATTCTTTGGCATTGCCTTTCTTTGGGATTGGAATGAAGACTGACCTTTTCCAGTCCTGTGGCCACTGCTGAGTTTTCCAAATTTGCTGGCATATTGAGTGCAGCACTTTCACAGCATCATCTTTTAGGATTTGAAATAGCTCATTTGGAATTCCATCACCTCCACTAGCTTTATTTGTGGTGATGCTTCTTAAGGCCCACTTGACTTCACATTCCAGGATGTCTGGCTCTAGGTGAGTGATCACACCATCATGATTATCTGGGTTGTGAAGATCTTTTTTGTACAGTTCTTCTGTGTATTCTTGCCACCTCTTCTTAGTGTCTTCTGCTTCTGTTAGGTCCATACCATTTCTGTCCTTTTTTGAGCCCATCTTGGCATGAAATATTCCCTTGGTTATCTCTAATTGTCTTGAAGAGATCTCTAGTCTTTCCCATTCTATTATTTTCCTCTATTTCTTTGCACTGATCATAAACTCCTAATTTATCACTCCCTGCCTATTCTCGTTTGGTAACCATAAATTTGTTTTCTATGTCTCTGAGTGTATTTCTGTTTTGTAAATGAGTTTATTCATACCATGTTTTTAGATTCCACATATAAGTGCTATTATATGACCAATCCTTCCATTTTACTGCCAATGGCATTATTTCATTCTTTTTTGTGTGTGGTTGAGGAATATTCCACTGTGTGTACATACACACTAGATCTTCTTTATCCATTCATCTGTCTTAACTGTTGTGAATAGTGCCACTATGAACATTAGGGTACATGTATCTTTTCAAATTAGACTTTTTTATTTCTCTAGATATATGCCCAGGAGTGGGATTGCTGGATCATATAGTAACTCTGTTTTTAGTTTTTTAAAGAACTTCTAGACTGGTCTTCACTATGGCTGCACCAATTTTCATTCCCACTGATAGTGTGGAAGGGTTCCCTTTTTTTCACACCCTCTCCAGAACTCATTGTTTGTAGACTGTTAAATAATGTCCATTCTATCTAGTGTGAGGTGGTACCTCATTGTAGTTTTGATTTGCATTTCTCTAAAAATTAGTGATATTGAGCATCTTTTCATGTGCCTGTTGGCCATTTGTATGTCTTCTTTGGAGAAATCTTTATTTAAGCCTTCTGCCCATTTTTTAAATTTTTTCCGTTTTTTCTTTTTTAATATTGAGCTATTTGTGCATTTGGAAATTAATCCCAGGTTGATCACATTGTTTGCAAACATTTTCTCCCATTTCATAAATTGTCTTTTCATTTAAAAACTTACAAGTTTGATTAGGTGTCATTTGTATTTGCTTTTATTTCAATTACTCTATGAGTTAAATCCAAAACAATATTGCAGCAAATACTTTGGCCACCTCATGCAACGAGTTGACTCACCGGAAAAGACTCTGATGCTGGGAAGGATTGGGGGCGGGAGCAGAAGGGAACAACAGAAATGAGATGGCTGTATGGCATCACCGACTCGATGGACATGAGTTTAAGTGAACTCCAGGAGTTGGTGATGGACAGGGAGGCCTGGCATGCTATGATTCATAGGGTCGCAAAGAGTCAGACACGACTGAGCGACTGAACTGAACTGAACTGATGCCAAAGAATATTCATCATATGTTTTCCTCTGGGAGCTTTATAGTGTCCACTCTCACATTTAGGTCTTTAGTCCATTTTGAGTTTATTTTTGTGTATGGTGTTAGAGAATGTTCTAATTTCATTCTTTTGCATGTATATATTTTCTTAGCACCACTTATTGCAGAGACTGTTTTTTCTCCCTTGTATATCCTTGCCCCCTGTGTCATAGATTAATTGATCGTAAGCACATGTGTTTTTTCTGGGCTTTCTGTCCTGCTGCATTGATCTCTATGTCTTTTTTGTGCCAGTGCCGTGCTGTTTTGATGACTGTGGTTTTGTACTATATTCTGAAGCCAGGGAGTGTGATTTCTCCAGCTGTGCTCTGTCTCAAGACTGTTTTGGCTATGTGGGGTCTTCTGTATTTCCATACTCATTTCAAAAATTTTTCTTTTAGTTTTATAAAAAAATGCCATTGATAATTTGATAGGGATTAGTGTTCAATCTCTAGATTGCCTTGGAAAGTATGACCTCATTTAGCAATATTGGTTCTTCCAATCCAAGAACATGGTTTATCTTTCCATTTGTTTGTGTCATTTTCAATTTCTTTCATTAGTGATCTTATAGTTTTCAGAGTATAGGTCTTTTGCTTCCTTAAGTAGGTTTATTCTTAGAAATTTTGTTTGTTTTCATATGATGGTAAATGGGATTGTTTCCTTGATTTCTCTTTCTAATCTTTCTTTCTTAGTGTATAGAAATGCAACAGTTTGTGTGTATTAATTTTGTATCCTGCAATTTTTTTTATTGAATTCATCAGTGAGCTTAGCAGTTTTCCGGTAGCATGTTTAGAATTTTCTATGTATAGCATCATGTCATTGGAAACAGTGACAGTTCTACTTCTTCTTTTGCAGTTTGAATTCCTTTTATTTCTTTTTCTTTTCTGATTGCTATGGCTAGGATTTCCAAAATTATGTTGAATAAGAATGGCAAGAATGGGCATCCTTGTCTTGTTCCTGATCTTACAGGAAGTGTTTTGTTTTTCACCATTGAGTATGACATTATGGATTTGTCATATATGGCCTTTATTATGTTGAGGTATGTTCCCTCTATGCCCACTTTCTGAAGAGTTTTTATCACAAATGGATGTTGAATTTTATCAGAAGCTTTTTCTGTATCTTTTGAGGCGATTATATCATTTTTATTCTTCATTTTGTTCATTGATTGGTTTCTGAGATTGTAAAATCCTTGCATCCCTGAGATCAATCTCGCTTCATGATGGTGTTTGATACTGTCAATATATTGTTCCTTGAATACTTGGTTCTAATTCTTTTAGACATATACCTAGAAGTAAAATTTGTATGTTGTGTATATAGTATTTCTTGTTTATCTTTTTAAGGAACCACCAAACTGTTTTTCCAAGTAAGTGTACCAGCTTACATTTACAGTTTCATTCCGTTATATGCAAAGAGGATAAGTTATCTGATTTGTTGAGACTTGTTTTGTGTTCTGGCGTTTAGTCTGTCTTGGACAGTGTCCGTGTGCACTTGCAAAGAGTTCACAGTCTCCTGTTGTTGGGTCGAGTCCACCATTTTTAAATTTCCTTTCTTGAAGCAACATTTGTTTGGTTCCTCAGCTGTGTCCTATCTTTGCACCCCAGGGATGATAGCCCGCCAGACTTCTTTGTACATGTAATTCTCCAGGCAAGAATACTGGAGTGAGTAGCCATTCCCTTTTCCAGGGGTTCTTCCTGACCCAAGAATCGAACTGAGGTCTCCTGCATTGCAGGCAGATTCTTTACCATCTGAGCCACCAGGGAAACCCATGTTTGACTGATTTCCAGAGTTCTCATAATTGATTCTTAACAGTTTTTACTTATTATTTCAGTTTTTCTGTGGCGGGGTTGGAGTTTGAACCTACCTGCCCCACCATTTTTGCTGACGTCTCTCAGCAATTACTTTTTAAAAGAAATATTTTATAATGTCCCTTTACTATCCTGAAATAGAATTAATAGATAGCATAGCTTAAAAATACAGAAGCTTTTAAAGGTTGCTGTATTGCATTCATTGTAATGTAAAGGAGAACTAAAAGGAAGTAATTTATTAAAAATAGTATGCATTGCAATAAGTAAATTTTCCATATGACACAGGAAGTCACAGTGAAGTAGTGATATGTTTGTAACTTTAAAACAGTTGGATTTCCTTTGTGCAAAACTCAGATTTCCTTTTGTACAAATGCTAATAAATGAGAGTAAAATCAACTGCTAAATATTAGATTTTTTTATACATACGTGAAACGAGAGAAACCACTTTTAGAGAAGTCAATAAAATACCCAGACAAATTACAAATGACAGAAGTTAAAGAGGTGAAGGAAAGGAAAAAGTATAATGTTCATACAAATGTACTGAGCCTTACTTGAAATGTAATCATTTAGTAAATAATGAAGACGTATCAGAGAACACATCTTTTATTTTGAAATCCTAACATAAGTCAGATATTTTAGTCTTGAGCATTTAAGTCCTTGGAAACAATATCAAGTGATAGTGAGTCTCAAAGATGAATTTTTTAAAAATCAATAATAGGGCATTTAGGAATAGATCAAAGTTAAGTTTTAAAAATAATAGGCAGTTACAAAATAAATGAATATTTTCATTTGGTAATTTTACACTAGCTATAACATTCATTCTCCTTTCGAAGGCAAAAGGAGAAGAGGACAGCGGAGGATGAGATGGTTAGATAGCATCACCGACTCAATGGACATGAGTTTGAGCAAACTCCACAGAGATAGTGGATGACAGGGAAGCCTGGCGTGCAGCAGTCCTCGGGATCACAAAGAGTAGGACACAACTTAGCAACTGAACAACGACAGTCATGTTCATACACACACATACCCATACATGATATGCAGTATTTTTAGAACAACCAAGGGAATTAAATAAGATACCTTCATTTCATTTGTTTCTATAATTCAGTAGTTGGTACTCCGCCTCTTAAAAGGAGTCTTATATCCTCTACTGAAAATTTTATATTGACTTGGTTGCTTTTACAGTATTTGTTTTAGTGCACCATTACACTGAAACATTTTCGGATCACAGTTTGAAATATAAGAGTAAGTAAATTATCTTCTTTCACTCCAAATGGATATAATAGTCATAACTTCATACAGAAGTTTTCTTAATTATACTATTTAAATTATGCATGATCTCCAAATAACTTTTTATCTTAATTGATAATAAATGTTGACTGGCTTGTTTCTGACCAGTTTCAAATGGAATAATCACTCTATATTACAAGTTCATAAAAATCTTTAAATGTAAATGTTCATCATGTCTTTTAAAGATAAGGTCCAGCTTTTCTTATTCCTAGTTGTCATGAAGATTAAGTGAAATGAACATGTTTATAGTTTATAATGTGTTTATAAAAATCTGTATTAAAAGCATTATTATTAACAGTTTAATAATAATATGACAAGACATTTTTTAGAAGCTATTCCCTTGGGAAAATTAAATTTTAATCATGGGTCAGAATAAAGACTGTATAATGCTTCAATTTAAAACATAATTTCTTGCTACAGCTTGCCCCTCAATCAAAATCAGTTTTTAGGAAAGAGTGTATTTTGTGACCAAAGTACTTTGCCCTTTAGTTACGTTTCAAAAATATGGAGCAAACTTCCTTGACCTTAGCACTTACCAAGCAGGGATTTTCTCTTTTAAGTGTGTACTGAAAACTGCCCTTTTTTCATGAGAATGACCTGCTCACATATATATATTTATTTGCTTTGTGATTTTTAGTTGTGACAGAAATGTGAATGCAATACAGAACATGTAATAGCTTCTTGTGGCCTCTGTTTTCTTTTGCAGCCTTCAAGCAAAATAAAGGTGCCTGAAGAGAATTTCTTCAATATTCCTGTTTTTTTAACTGTCTCAGGACAGCTTCATCTTGAAGTGATGTCAGGGTACAGAGTTTTCTTTTCTTTTACTCCCATGGGCTACTGTTTATGGGTTGGGTGAAAGTGTAATAATCAGTGCTAAAACCTAAAAATTGAAGTTAAAGTTTGTGGTTAGTCCACATCAGTTCACTAAAAGTACGTTTAGATTGACACTTTGACAATATCCAGATTTCTTCCTAAAAAAAAATCACAGTAGTATCCACTTTTTTTGGTGAAGAATGTAACATTGGAAATATGAAGTGATTTTTTTTCTTTTTACTAATCTTTTTTGCTTAAATCTCAAAATATATAATCAAAATATAAGTATAATTAATCATGTTTATGAAAGTAAAAACAGTTATAATTCATACCTGAAAATTATGAGAGGTACTTAGAACAGATGGAAGAAAAAACTTTTTAAAATTATGGTTTAAATAAAGAAAATTAGCTCACACAATCATCATGATGTGTGACCAGTTAAAAAGTGTTAGAAGTCAGATCACATTAATTTTAGCCAGTCTTCAAATCTCTGGAAAGTCACTATAATCCTTTCAGTACAATTTCCTTCTTTTTAGAGATTAAACAGGAAAATCTTTACTCTTTAAATCTTATATTCTGTGATTCTGTTGGTAATTTTCTTAATGCTGACTCAAGTACTGAGTCTCTGCTGCTGCCGCTAAGTCACTTCAGTTGTGTCCGACTCTGTGTGACCCCATAGACAGCCTCCTACCAGGCTCCCCCGTCCCTGGGATTCTCCAGGGAAGAACACTGGAGTGTGTCTCTACCCGGATATAAATATCTTTGTTTTCTCATACAGAGCTTGAGACTTAAAAATCTCTTCAGGACATGGCTACATTGAAAATAGGGAATCTTTATGTATTTCCCATTGTTTTTTAAATGTGAGGGGAAATAGTATTTGTGTCTTTTTTTTTTTTAATGGACTTTACTGGCAAGATAAAGAATGTCAATGGTGGAATAAAGATAGTCTTGAAAATAATATATACTTAGATTCTTTTCTGATTTATCTTTGAGAAAGAAAGATACTATTTGATAATTACAGAGAACAAATAATAGAAAATATTATCAGAATATGGTATAGAAAAACTATTATAATAGCCCTGTGAGATTGTAGGAACTGCAGAATTGTTTGTGGGAAAGGCCATGTCAGGCATGTCATGGAAAGTTTCTTGTGCCTGTCAGTATAATTTTTAAAAATTTAAAACATTCATAGAAATATAAAGTGAACATGTATCAAATATTTTATTCAGTTATTAATTACTGAGGAAATAAGTAAAATAGTAAGACTAGTTCAAAGAGCATTTGGGAGGCTGTGAATTAATAGGCAATTTAATAAAGGAATTTTAGAATAAGATTGCTAGATTAGTTACAAAGTAGCTAATATCCTGCAGATCAATTAACTCTAACCTTTAGAATTTTCTCTTCTACCTGACAGAAATGATTTGCCTCTCTGCTGGACAAAAATCTATAAGTTAACATGTAACTTTACTTAATCTGGGCTATTTAGTTCAATAGTAAATAGAATAATGGAGCAAAGTTCGTCTCTTAGGTAATTAAATAACCTTTGAGTGTGTCCATAGCCTCTTATTATGTTGGAAGGATGTGCTATCTCCCTGTTCAGTTCAGTTCAGTCGCTCAGTCGTGTCTGACTCTTTGCGACCCCATGAATCACAGCACGCCAGGCCTCCCTGTCCATCATCAACTCCCGGAGTTCACTCAAACTCATGTCCATCGAGTCGGTTTTTATCCAAGTTTAGGATAATCTTTCTTAACAAACTTTCATTATTTGTTTCTTTTTTTATCTATAAAGCTAGAGAAAAGGTTTATTTCCCTCAAATGTGTCGTAATGTGGGAAAAGTATAAGTTTGCCAAGTTCTTCTGTTATAATACCAGTAGTAGATTATGTTCCCGCTTTACCAGTAAAGTACAGTGAACCACAGAATACACGGTCCTGTGAAACTTGACAGAAGATTAAATGGACAGAATATGAGGTATTTTTTAGTGTGTTATGAAGTATTTCTGACAGGAGCAAATATTCCTAGTTTAATGTAGTTTTAGTACTATTAGTACACAGTACATAATGTTTAAGATTAATGCATGATTTAGTCTCCAGTTCCAGTACTCTTGCCTGGAAAATCCCATGGATGGAGGAGCCTGGTAGGCTACAGTCCATAGGGTCACAAAGAGTCGGACACAACTGAGAGACTTCACTTTCACTTTCAAGAAATTGTTGGTCTTTTCCTTAGCATTTTTTTCTAAATTTTATTTAAGAGACTTTTAAAATGAAGTAAATGGTCACTATATTTAGAAGGTTAACATTTTCTAAAAGGATATCTGTGTTGCTTAGTGGGTTTATGGCTCCATTTTGAAGTTTAATTTTGTTGTTGTTTTAAATAAAAATTCTATTTTTAAATAATTTTTTAAAGTAACATTTAAAAAAATAATTTTATTTATTTATGTATCTTTGGCTGTGCTGGGTCTTCGTTGCTGCATGGGCTTTTCCCTAGTTTCGGAGAGCAGGGGCTAACTGTCTAGTTGCAGTGCATGTGCTTCTCATTATGGTGGCTCCTCTTGGCACGGAGCACAGGCTGCAGAGCATGTGACTTCAGTAGTTGTGATTCGTAGGCTCAGTAGTTGCGGCTCCAGGGCTCTAGAGCACCGGCTCAGTGGTTGTGGTATGGGAGCATAGTTGCTTCTCAGCATGTGGGATCTTGCTGGATCAGGGATGGAACCTGTGTCTGCTGTGTTGGCAGGCAGGTTCTTTACCACTGAGCCAACAGGGAAACCCTGAATAATTTTTAAATGTAGAAAAGTCGCAGAGATAGTTCAGACTTCTTGTATACCTCTCACCCAGTTTCCTCTGTTGTTAATATTTTACACATTACTGTGGTACATTTGTGAAAATTTAAGAACCCGACGTTAATACACTACTGCTGCTGCTGCTGCTGCTTCTGCTAAGTCACTTCAGTCACGTCCGACTCTGTGTGACCCCATAGATGGCAGCCCACCAGGCTTCCCCATCCCTGGGATTCTCCAGGCAAGAACACTGGAGTGGGTTGCCATTTCCTTCTCCAATGTGTGAAAGTGAAAAGTGAAAGTGAAGTCGCTCAGTCATGTCCGACCCAACGGACTGCAGACTACCAGGCTCCTCCATCCATGGGATTTTCTAGGCAAGAGTACTGGAGTAGCTTGCCATTGCCTTTATTAACTATAAATTCCAGACTTTATTTAGATTTCATTGGCATTCCATCAGTCCCTTTTTCCAGGATCCACTTTAGGATGTGTTTAGCTGCTCAGTCATGTCCGACTCTGTGCGACCGCAAGGACAATAGCCCACCAGGTTCCTCTGTCCATGGAATTCTCCAGGCAAGAATACTGGAGCGGGTTGCCATGCCCTTCTCCAGAGGATCTTCCCAACCCAGGGATCGAACCCAGCTATCCCACATTGCAGGCAGACTATTTACCACCTGAGCCACCAGGGAATTACATTTAGTTTTCAGGTTTCCCTGGTCTCATCTAGTCTGTAACGGTTTCTCAGTCTTTCCTTATTTTTCATGGCTTGTAAAAAGTATGCCAGTTTGGGTTTTTCTTATGTTTTTTCTTAAATTTCAGGGAGGCAAGGGGAGTGGAACAACTACCAAAGAAGTGAACTGCTCTTCTTGTCATATCATGTCAGGGAGAACTTGGTGTCAATATGATGCTATTCACATTCATTGCTTGTGTTACTTGCTAAGTTTCACCACTGAAAATGTACTGTTTTTCTCTTTCTCTGCTTTGTTCTTTGAAAATGAGTTACTGAGTGTACCCACCCTTACTGGAGGTAGGAGTGAGGGGTTGGGAAGTGGGAGATGGAATTTTGCACCATGTCCTGGGGTGAGGGCAGTATTCAGAATTAGTTTGAATGAATGATTTGTTGTCTCTTTGCTCTGATTTATTTATTTATGTCGTCGTTTATATCAGGATGAACTGATGTATGTTGTATGGTTTAGGCTGTATTTCAGTGTTCTGCTGTTTACTTTACTGCTCAGATTGTTTTAGTTGTTGGGCCTTCTTGTATTTTAATTCTTGAATCCCTTTCACATGCCCCTGTCCTTTTGTCTTTTAAGTACCTCCTTAGTCTCTGGTGCTATTAGATACCTTAGTTAGTTTGTTTGTTAGTTGGTTTTACTGTTTTGTAATTGGTGAACCTGCACTGAAACAGTACTGTCACTCAGAGTCCATCATTTACTTAGGGGTCACTCTTGGTGTGTATGTTTTATAGGTTTGGAGAAGTTATGTCATACAGAGGAGTTTCACTGCTCTAAAAATGTGTGCTCCTCCAAATCATCCCTCCCTTCTTCCCGCCCTCCCTCCTAGTCCCTGGCAATCCCTGATCTTTTAACTGTCCACAAAGTTTTGCCCTTTCTAAAATGTCATAGAGTTGGAATCATACAATATGTAGCCTTTTCACATTTTCTTCATTTAGTAATAAGTATTAATATTTAATACCCCATATCTTTTCATGGCTTGATGGCTCATGTCTTTTTAGCATTGAGTAGTATTTGGCAGCCCACTCCAGTACTCTTGCCTGGAAAAATCCCATGGACGGAGGAGCCTGGTAGGCTGCAGTCCATGGGGTTGCTAAGAGTCAGACACGATTGAGCGACTTCACTTTCACTTTTCACTTTCCCCGCATTGGAGGAAATGGCAGCCCACTCCAGTGTTCGTTCTTGCCTGGAGAATCCCAGGGACGGGGGAGCCTGGTGGGCTGCCGTCTCTGGGGTCGCACAGAGTCGGACATGACTGAAGCGACTTAGCAGCAGCAGTATTTCATTACATTGATGTATTACATCTACTTTTGCTTTATTGACTACGCCAAAGCCTTTGACTGTGTGGAGCACAACAAACTGGAAAATTCTTAAAGACATGGGAATACCAGACCACCTGACCTGCCTCTTGAGAAACCTGTATGCAGGTCAGGAAGCAACAGTCAGAACTGTACATGGAACAACAGACTGGTTCCAAATAGGAAAAGGAGTACATCAAGGCTGTATATTGTCACCCTACTTATTTAACTTGTATGCAGAGTGCATCATGTGACATGCCAGGCTGGATGAAACACAAGCTGGAATCAAGATTGCTGGGAGAAATATCAGTAACCTCAAATATGCAGATGACACCACCCTTATGGCAGAAAGCGAAGAGGAACTAAAGAGTCTCTTGATGAAAGTGAAAGAGAGTGTGAAAAAGCTGGCTTTAAACTCAACATTCAGACAACGAAGATCATGGCATCCAGTCCCATCACGTCATGGCAAATAGATGGGGAAACAATGGAAACTGTGACAGACTTTATTTTCTTGGGCTTCAGAATCACTGTAGATGGTGACTGCAGCTGTGAAATTAAAATACTCTTGCTTCTTAGAAGAAAATCTGTGACCAAACTAGACAGCATATTAAAAAGCAGAGACATTACTTTGCCAACAAAGGTCCATCTAGTCAGAGCTATGGTTTTTTCCAGTAGTCATGTATGGATGTAAGAGGTGGACCATAAAGAAAGCTGAGTGCCGAAGAATTGATGCATTTGAATCGTGGTGTTGGCAAAGACTCTTAAGAGCCCCTTGGACTGCAAGGAGATCCAACCAGTCAGTTGTAAAGAAATTAACTGGAAGGACTGATGCTGAAGCTCGAATACTTTGACCACCTGATGCAAAGAGCTGACTCATTGGAAAAGACCCTGATGCTGAGAGAGATTGAAGGTGGGAGGAGAAGGGGACGACAGAGGATGAGAGGGTTGGATGGCATCACCGACTCAATGGACATGAGTTTGAGTAAGCTCTGGGAGTTGGTGATGGAAAGGGAAGCCTGGAGTGCTGCAGTCCATGGGGGTCACAAAGAGTCGGACATGACTGAGCAATGAACTGAACTGAGTATTTCATTAACTGGAAATATCATGGTTTAGCCTTCTGTTCACCTACTGAAGGACGTCTTGGTTGCTTCATGTTTTTGCAGTTATCCCAACCATATTTTTTAATTTTCCCTACCCTGATCTCAGCATCAGCCGTTTCTTCTATAGCCCTGATTCCTTTTCTTGGAAAGTGGTATTTAGAAAATAAGACTTAGTCACTAGTATCTTGCTGTGTCTGAGGGATTATTGATTTTAAGCCCTTTCAGCAGACATAGCTATAAATGTTTTTTAAATAAACAAAAGCTAAGTGTTTTCATTACAGTCTGCCTATAAATAGTGCGTGTAAGTTGAGTGTCTGTTCTGAAAGAATTAGAAATGCCCTAAATTGTAAAACTTATAATTACGAGATGTCATGTAATAAAGTTTTCCATTTTTTTGTCAGTTAAACCCAGAATTAGAGGAAGCCTTCGCATAATGTATTTAAAAGGTTTTTTGATTATTATTGTTTTGTTTTCTTTATTTATTTTGTTGATTTTTAGTTTTGTTAGAGGTGTTTTTTTTTCCTTTATTTTTACAAAGCCACGAAGTCAGGCATATTTCAATATAAAACTGATGCTTTTCTTTTGAACATTGCTATTAGAAGTATAAGCTAATACAGTCTCTCTAGAGAAATACTGTTGCAGTGAGAATTATTCTTAAGGAAATGATCTGACAATTTCTGTAAAGATGTGCAAAAAGACAGTTGAAATCAACTTTATACTAATGAAAAATTACTAACAATCTAAATACTTATTTAAGAAGATGACTAATCCTCAGTGTGCCAAGAAAATATTCACCATTTGCCATCTGGGAGTAATGGACCTTATTTTTAATAAGTATTTTTAAGCCATGTTATGAATAGTTTGCTGAAGTAAAATATAAAGGAATGGTGAAAGTCAACTTTATTAGAATTTCAATGAGTATTTAAATACAGCAAACCCAGATTTTAAAGAATTTTATTATTGAGAGATAATTTACTTATTATAAAATTCACCAACTTAAAATGTACCATTCAGTGGGTTTTAGTATATTTTCAGGTTTTTGAACATCATTATAATCTAAGAATATTTTTAATCACCCGGAAAGAGGCTTTTTCCCATTCGCAGTCACTCACCATCCTCTCTCCCACCCTAGGCACCACTGATCAATCTGCTTTATGTGTCTTGAATTTTCCCATTCTGGATATTTCATATAAATGGAATCATACCATATATAGCATTTTGTGACTGGTTTACTTTATTTTGCAGAATATATTCAGTGTCTGTCAGTGTTGTAGCATGTATCAGTATTTGATTCTTTTTTATTGCCAAATAACAGTCCGTGTTATGAGTATAGCACGTTTGTTTATCCATTCAGCAGGTAATAGAAATTTGGGTTGGTTTTACTTTTTGTCTATTATGAATAATGTTCACACGACTGTTTGAGTACAAGTATTTGTGTGAACATGTTTGCATTTCTCTTGGATAGGTACTTAGAAGTGGAACTGATGGGTTATGTGGTAAATTTCACCATGTGAGGAACTGTTGGACTGTTTTTCACAGTGGCTGCACCAAATTTACAACCCCACCAGCAGTGTGTAAAGATTCCAATTTCTCCACATCCTTGCCAGCACTTATCATTGTGCCACAGGATACCCAGGTTGCATCCCTGGGTTGGGAAGATGCCCTGGAAAAGAGAATGCAACCTACTCCAGTATTCTTGCCTGGAGAATTCCATGGACCGAGGAGCCTGGCAGGCTATAGTCTGGGGGTTGACGAGTCAGACACGACTGAGGGACTAACATACTCACTGAGTGTGAAGTGACGTCTCTTTATGGTTTTTATTATGCATTTCCCCCATGACTAATGTTGAGCATCTTTTCACGTGCCTATTGGCCATTCAGATGTCTTCTGTGGTGAAATGTCTATTTAAATCCTTGGTTCATGTTTTCAGTTATTTTAGTTATTTGTCTTTTTATAGTTTAGTTATAAAAATTCTTTATATATTCTAGATATGTCTTTTATCAGATAAACTGATACATATCTGATAACAGATAAACTGGCTTCTATCTGATATCAAATATCGAATCATATAAGAATTTGATACCTGATTTGCAAATATTTTTTCTCATTCTGTGTTTTGTTTTTTTTTGTTTTTTTTCATTTTCTTGAATATGATGGCTAAACCCAGATTCTTATCTTTACCTTTCTAGGTTTTGAAAGTACTCCAAATAGACGCACTTTTGAAAGTAGCCAGCTGTGTATCAGTTGCCATGTATGATCCTGGAATATGTCTGTACTTTAAATACAGGTTCAAATTTCAGATACATCTTTAATAGGCTCTATCTTATTATTACTTCTGGTTCTTGCAACACGTTATCAAAAATAACTTTGATACCTCTTAATTTTATTGAAGAGAGGTTGGCCATTTCTTTGCTCCAAAATTGCAAAACATTTTTGTTTTTAGATTCCTAAACATCAGTCAGAATGATCAAATCAAATTTTTTCATTTCTACATATTATTTTTTTCCTTCCAAATAACTTTGTGTACACACTTGCCTTTAAGCATTTGTCCACTTGTTAACCATATCAAGTAAATTTTGATGTATGATTGTCACGAACAGTGAAAAAATATTGTCACACAAGGAAAAATAAATAACTGTTGTTAAAATGACCATACTATACAAGGCAATCTGCCAATTCAGTGCAATTCCTATCAAAATCCCAATGATGATTTTCACAGAACTATAACAGATATTTTTAAAATTTGTATAGAAGCAAAAGACACCCCAGATAGCCAAAGCAGTCTTGAGAAAGAAGAGCAAAGCTGGAGGTGTCACATGCCCTGATTTCAAACTATACTACAAAGCTACAGTATTCAAAATAGTATGATTCTGGAACAGACATCTAGATCACTGAAACAGAATAGAGAGCCCAGAAATGAATCCATACTTTGTGGTCAGTTAATCTATGATAAAGGAGATAACAGTGTACAGTGGGAAAAGGGCAGCCTCTTGAATAAATGCTGTTGAGAAAACTGAACTATTTTCTCATACGATATACAAAAACAAGCTCAAAACAGGTTAAAGACTTAAGTATAAGACTTGGAACTGTAAAACTTACAGAAGAAACTATAAGCATTTGAGATTTGGACTCAGCAATATATATATATATATATATATAATATTTTGATATGTCTCCTCGGGCAAAGTTATTTTCAAAAAGCAAAAATAAAAACTACATCAAATTCAAAGCTTTTACACAGTGAAAGAAACCATCAACAAAACAAAAAGGCCACCTACTTAAAGGGAGAAGATATTTGAAATGATATGTCTGATAAGGGGCTAATATCCAGAATATACCAATAACTCATACAACTCAACATCAAAAAAAAAAAAAATAAGCAACTCAATATAAAAAAATGGAAAGAGGACCTGAATAGAAATTTTTCCAGAAATGACACACAGATGGCTAACAGGCATATGAAAAGATCCCCAACATCACTCTTATTAGAAATGTTAATCAAAACCACAATAAAATATCCCCTCACACATGTTAGAATGCTTATTATCAAACAGACAACAAATAACAAAAGTTAGTAAGTATGTAGAGAAAAAGGAACCCTCGTGCACTGTTGCCAGAAATGTAAATTGGTGCACTCACTGTGCAGAAGAGTATGTTGTTGTTGTTGTTATTCAGTCACTAAGTTGTGTCCAGATCTTTGTGACCCTGTGGACTGCAGCACTCCAGGCTTCCCTGTCCTTCACTGTCTCCCGGAGTTTGCTCAAACTCATGTCCATTGAGTCAGTGATGCCAGCCACCCATCTCACCCTCTGTTGCCTCCTCCTGCTCTTCAGTTCAGTTCAGTTCAGTCACTCAGTCGTATCCAACTCTCTGCGACCCCATAGCTGCAGCACACCAGGCCTCCCTGTCCAACACCAACTCCCAGAGCCCACCCAAACTCATGTCATTGAGTCAGTGATACCATCCAAACATCTCATCCTCTGTCATCCAGATCTCCTCCTGCCTTCAGTCTTTCCCCAAATCAGGGTCTTTTCCAATGAGTCGGTTCTTCATGTCAGGTGGCAATAGTATTGGAGTTTCAGTTTCAGCATCAGTCCTTCCAGTGAATATTCAGAACTGATATCCTTTAGGATTGACTGGTTGGGATCTCCTTGCAGTCCAAGGGACTCTCTCAGGTGTCTTCTCCAACACCACAGTCCAAAAGCGTCAATTCTTAGCACTCAGCTTTCTTTATAGTCCAGTTCTCACATCCATACATGACTAATGGAAAAACCATAGCCTTAACTAGTTGGACCTTTGTTGGTAAAGTAATGTCTGCTTTTTAATATGATGTCTAGGTTGGTTATAGCTTTTCTCTCAAGGAGCAAGCATCTTTTAATTTCATGGCTGTAGTCACCATCTGCAGTGATTTTGGAGCCCCCCAAAATCTCTCACTGCTTCCACTGTTTCCCCATCTATTTGCCATGAAGTGATGGGACTGGATGCCATGATCTTAATTTTCTGAATGTTGAGTTTTAAGCCAGTTTTTTCACTCTCCTCTTTCACTTTCATCAAGAGGCTGTATAGTTCTTCACTTTCTGCCATATGGGTGGTGTCATCTGCGTATCTGAGGTTACTGATATTTCTCCCGGCAGTCTTGATTCCAGCATATTGTACATGACCTCTGAAAAAACCATAGCTTTGACTAGATGGACTTTGTCGACAAAGTGGTGTCTCTGCTTTTTAATATGCTCTCTACGTTTGTCATTGCTTTTCTTTCAAGGAGCAGATATCTTTTAATTTCATGGCTGCAGTCACCATCCACAGTGATTTTGGGGCCTAAGAAAATAAAATCTGCCACTGTTTCCACTCTTTCCCAGTCTATTGCCATGAAATGATGGGACCAGATGCTGTGACCCCTTAAAATGTTGGGTTTTAAGCTAGCTTTTTCACTCTTTTCTTTCACCCTTATCAGGAGGCTCTTTAGTGCCTCTTCACTTTCTGCCAGTAGAGTCATATCATCTGCATATCTGCGGTTATTATTTCTCCCAGCAATCTTGATTCCAGCTTATGCTTCATCCAGCCTGGCATTTCTGCATGATGTACTCTGCATATAAGTTAAATCAGCAGGGTGACAGTATATAGCCTTGATGTACTCGTTTCCCAGTTTGGAACCAGTTTGTTGTTCCATGTCTGATTCTAATGATTGTGTTTTGATTTGCATTCAGATTTCTCGGGAGGCAGGTAAGTTGGTCTGGTATTCCCATTTCAAAACTTATGGGGACTCCTCAAAATATTAAAAATAGGACTACCATACAATCCAACAATTTCACTTCTGGGTGTTTTTCCAAAGAAAACAGAAACACTAATTCGAAAAGATATATACACCCTTGTGTTTATTACAAAATTATTTACAATGGCCAAGATATGAGAACTACATATGTCCATCAACAGATGACTGGAACAAGAAGATGTGATATATAATACAATAGAGTAATACTTAACCATAAAAAAGAATGAAATCTTGCCATTTGCAACAACATGGATGGACCTACAGGGTATTATGATAAACAACAGAAATCTAAGACAAATACTGTATGATTTCATTTATATGTGAGATCTAAAATACAAATGAATAAACAAATTAAACATACACAGAATCATAAACAGATACAGAGAACAAACAGGTAGTTGCCAGAGATGAGGGGGTAGAAAAATGAGTAAAATAGGGAAGAGACATTAAGAGATACAGGCTTCCAGTTAACAAAATAAATGAGTCATGGGAATAAAATGTACAGAGTGGGGAATATTATCTGTAATAATGTAATATCATGTGGTGACAAGTGGTAGCTCAACTTAATGTGGTGATCATTTTGTAATGTGTAGAAATACCAAATCACTATGTTGTACACCAGGAACTAACTTAGTGCTGTAAGTCAGTTATATATCAAAGATAAACAAATGCACTCGTAGAGAAAGAGATTAGATTTGTGGTTACCAAGAGGCAAGGGGTGAGGCTGAAGAGAAATTGGCTGAAGCTGGTCAGAAGGTACAAAATTCTAGTTATAAAAGGAAATGTACAACATGATTCATATAATTGACTCTGCTGTGTCTTGTTTATGAAAGTTGTCAAGAGAGTAAATCCTGTAAGTTCCCGTTACAGATAAAAAAATTTTTTTCTATTCTGTATATATACAAGGCTGTATATATATATATATATATATATATATATATTCAATAACCTCAGAAATGCAGATGAGACCACCTTTATGGCAGAAAGTGAAGAAGACCTAAGGAGCCTCTTGATGAAAGTGAAAGAGAGTGAAATAGTTGGCTTAAAATTCAACATTCAGAAAACTAAAATCATGGCATCTGATCCCATTACTTCATGGCAAATAGATGGGGAAACAGTGGAAGCACTGAGAGATTTTATTTTGGGGGGCTCCAGAATCACTGCAGATGGTGACTGCAGCCGTGAAATTAAAAGACGCTTGCTCCTTGGAAGAAAAGTTATGACCAACCTAGACAGTATATTAAAAAGCAGAGACATTACTGTGCCAACAAAGGTCCGTCTAGTCAAGGCTATGGTCTTTCCAGTAGTCATGTATGGATATGAGAGTTGGACTATAGAGAAAGCTGAGCACTGAAGAATTGATGCATTTGAACTGTAGTGTTGGAGAAGACTCATGAGAGTCCCTTGGGCTTCAAGGAGATCCAACCAGTCAATCCTAAAGGAAATCAGTTCTGAATATTCATTGGAAAGACTGATGCTGAAGCTGAAACTCCAATACTTTGGCTACCTGATCCAAAAAACTGATTCATTGGAAAGACCCTGATTCGGGGCAAGGTTGAAGGCGGGAGGAAAAGGGGATGACAGAGGGTGAGATGTTTAGATGGCATCACCAACTCAGTGGACATGAGTTTTAGTAAGCTCCGGGAGTTGGTGATGGACAAGGAGTCCTGATGTGCTGCAGTCTGTTGGGTCACAAAGATTTGGACATGACTGAGTGACTGAACTGAACTGATGTATACAAGATGGTGGATGTTCACTAAACTTACTGTGATAGTCATTTTATTGAAATATTTAAGTCATTATAAGGTGCTTTTACAGTCCTGCATGTCAATTATATCTCAATAAAACTAGAAGAAAAACATTATTAAGTATTTTAAAACAAAAAGAATATAGTCACATATCCTTCTAGCAAATAGTATGGTCTAAGTTCATATTGCAAATTATTGTATGATGCAGTCCTTGCTATGGCATTGTTTATTAGATGAAAGTACCATGTTTCCTTTTTTGCCCACAGAATTGTATAATTCACTTACCAGTTCTTGTGTCTGAGAAATTGATTTAGGATATTGTTATCTAAAGCCTCATAGTCTGAGATTTCACTTACACAATCAATTTTACGAACATTGTTAGAGACTAGATTGTACTGTCTCTTTGTGTTTCTTTGCTGGTTTGTTCAAGTATTTTGAAGCATCTTTATCATTTTTCTTAATGTTTGTCATTTTGAGTGAAAAATAAGAAATCTCAGTTCTCAACTGTATTCTCTGAAAACTACAGAAAAGACTACAATAATAGTGTCTCTGGGCTTTTCTAATATCTTAAAAAATGACATGATAGTTCATATACTGCAATGAGAAAACTGAAGGTGATCTCACTGTGCATCTCTCCCTTGTCACTGTGTATCTAAGACATCCATCATTGTATTCTCAAAACATTTTACTGTTTTTAAATTAATTAGGAATAATTGATGAATAATAAAATAATTTCTAGACTGATGAGATAGCAAAGTGTTTCAATATACAGGAAACGTAAGATCACTAAAACCTCATGTTTTCTTAGATTCATGAAAGAATTCAGTGGGTGTATTCTGTTAGGAAAAAAAATAGTAGAGATTTATGTTTCTTGGATGATTCTGTAATGTCTTGAATTGTGTCTCCCCAAAAGACAAGAACTCTGAATGCAGCCTTCTTTGGAAATAAAATCTTTGCAAATGTGATCAAATTAAAGTGCTGGATTAAAGTGGGCCCTAAATGCGATGACTAGTATCTTTATAAGAGAAAGGAGAAGTTTTGGGTACAAAAAAGATCCAACCATGGGAGGAAGACCATATGAAGGCAGAGGCAGAGATTGAAGTGATGCCTAGGAATGCTAAAGATTGCTCAGAGCCGTCAGAAACTAGGAGACAAGGACGTATTCTTCCCTAAAATCAAGCAGGAGCACGGCACTGCCAACATCTCAGTTTCAGACTTTCAGCTTTCACAGGCTAGATAAAATAAATTTCTGTTCTAAGCCATCAGTTTGTTTTAAGTTGTTACAGCCATCTAAGAAAGTATAAAAGTCATGGAATACTACTTTTTAGAAATAGCTAAAATTGCTCAACAGAGAAACTAAAAAATTAAAACAATAAACTTGGGATTAATTATTAATAATTATGATTCACCTAAAGAATGGATTACTGTACAGCCATTAAAATTGTTGATGACGCTTTACAACATGTTGTTAAAAGAGAAAGAAAGTGCTCATGAGGTTATTTATAATGTGTGTGCATGTATATATGCGGGAAAGTCTGGAAAATATGTACCAGTATTCAACTTGTAAGCAGTGAGTATCTCTGCTCATTTTTATTGTCTCCCTTAAACTTAACTTTTTTTCAGATTTGAAAAACAAGTGTTTATTACTTTGATAGTGAGAAAAAAATTGGCTATTTCTCTTTTGGGAGAAAAAAATCAGTTTGGTCTTTGAATTGATTTCATTCCAGTTTGAGTAATTGGCTGCTTTGTGACTGTTATGAGTACTCCTAAACTCATTTATTTCCTTGGGTTATCTCATCAGTTCAGATGCTGAGCTCAGAAGCCATGAAACATTCATACTCAGGATGCGCTCATCCTGTTAAGTGGCTGTGGTAATATGTCAGCATGTGAACTTGATTTAAAGTGAGGTACCAATTAAAACTGGGTGTGAAACTGTCTTCCCTTCCCATATGACTTTTCATTCTTCGTACATTTAATATTTAGCTGCTTATCTGAACTTTGTTAATTGATACTCATTTGATTTTCAACATCTTTTGGCTGTTTTATTCCTGCTCTGCATTTTCATGTATCTCTGTGTTTCTAATATTCTTCCTCTAATGCTGCTTTTTCCATATTAGCTCATATCTGCTCGACTGAAGTATAATTTCCTCCTTGACTTCTTCCCTGTTTTTCTCTCAACTGAGATTATTTTTCTCTTTTTTTGTTCTTTTATAATGACTATCACTTCATACCCTAGAGGGGGAAAAAAAAGTTTCCATTGTCTTTAACATTTAGCCAGTTTGTAATTGTTCTCATATGCCTGTCTCATAGACAAATATTCTAAACATTCTTATGTACTAGACAATAGTGGGTGATTTAGTAAGTATTGTTAAATTGAATTTGTAGACGAATTCTCATCCTTCACAATTTTTCCTCTTACCATTTCTACTGTAAAGTTTAGTCTGCAACAGCAATTAAATGTACATTCATCACTGCTTTTACTCTATTCATGAAAATGATATAACCATGAAACTTTGAAATCTTTAATTACCTTATTGTTTCCTGAATGTGTGTGAGTGATGATGATTATGTTGTTCTCTTGATTGTGGGACCTTAAAACACATAGCTTACTTCAAATGTATTATTTATGTTAAAAATTAGCCCTATTTAATAGAAATGTGAATTAACAGACTATTGATGTGAATGACTCGAGAACTTCATTCATTATTTGTATAATATAGACAGGGGATGAGCATTTCCAGCAAATTGAGCAGAAAATGCAGAGACTTCTTATTAGGAATATTTAACTTTCTTGGGTACAAGTGGAGAATGTGAATATGTGGATTAACTAGGGTTGGATGTTACCAAATGAGTATGATGAAAGTAGCTGAGTACAGAAGGTTATGATGAAAGAATATGGAGTCTGTGCTTCAGAACAGTCAGTTTTCATTCCAATCCCAAAGAAAGGAAATGCCAAAGAATGCTCAAACTACCGCACAATTGCACTCATCTCACATGCTAGTAAAGTCATGCTCAAAATTCTCCAAGCTAGGCTTCAGCAATATGTGAATCGTGAACTTCGAGATGTTCAAGCAGGTTTTAGAAAAGGTAGAGGCACCAGAGACCAGATTGCCAACAACCGCTGGATTATGGAGAAAGCAAGAGAGTTCCAGAAAAACATCTATTTCTGCTTCGTTGACTATGCCAAGGCCTTTGTGTGGATCACAATAAACTGTGGAAAATTCTGAAAGAGATGGGAATCCCAGACCACCTGACCTGCCTCTTGAGAAACCTGTATGCAGGCCAGGAAGCAACAGTTAGAACTGGACATGGAACAACAGACTGCTTCCAAATAGGAAAAGGAGTACGTCAAGGCTGTATATTGTCACCCTGCTTATTTAACTTCTATGCAGAGTACATCATGAGGAACGCTGGGCTGGAAGAAGCACAAGCTGGAATCAAGATTGCCCGGAGAAATATCAATAACCTCAGATATGCAGATGACACCACCCTTATGGCAGAAAGTGAAGAGGAACTCAAAGGACTCTTGATGAAAGTGAAAGAGGGGAGTGAAAAGGTTGGCTTGAAGCTCAACATTCAGAAAACTAAGATCATGGCATCTGGTCCCATCACTTCTTGGGAAATAGATGGGGAAACAGTGGAAACCGTGTCAGACTTTATTTTTTTAGGCTCCAAAATCACTGCAGATGCTGATTGCAGCCATGAAATTAAAAGATGCTTACTCCTTGGAAGGAAAGTTATGACCAGCCTAGATAGCATATTAAAGAGCAGAGACATTACTTTGCCAACCAAGGTCCGTCTAGTCAAGGCTATGGTTTTTCCCGTGGTCGTGTATGGATGTGAGAGTTGGGCTGTGAAGAAAGCTGATTGCCGAAGAATTGCTGCTTTTGAACTGTGGTGCTGGAGAAGACTCTTGAGAGTCCCTTGGACTGCAAGGAGATCCAACCAGTCCATTCTAAAGGAGATCGATCCTGGGTGTTCATTGGAAGGACTTATGCTAAAGCTGAAACTCCAATACTTTGGCCACCTCATGCGACGAGTTGACTCACTGGAAAAGACTCTGATGCTGGGAGCGATTGGGGGTAGGAGGAGACGGGGACGACAGAGAATGAGGTGGCTGGATGGCATCACCGACTCGATGGACATGAGTTTGAGTGAACTCCGGGAGTTGGTGATGGACAGGGAGGCCTGGCGTGCTGTGGTTCATGGGGTCACGGAGAGTTGGACACAACTGAGCGACTGAACTGAACTGAACTTCAGAAAGGAGAGAAGTGAGGAAATAAAAGTAGAGAATGATGTTGGCAGAAGTGATAGGCTTACAGAATTGGACGTCCCACTGAAGAGCTGTTGATGAGGACATACTCGAGTAAAAACCTGGAAAAATAGAAGGCGGTAGTCAAAGAATAGTATGGTGAAGTTCATCTCTCGAACCTGGAATCTCTGCTCAGCTTCCACCTGTAAACTAGTGCCAGTTGTTTTGTCTGGTTGGCTGTTGAATACTCATCTCAACATGTTAAAAAATAAATTCAGCATCTTACTCTCCAGATCTGTTTTTCCTTCTGAAGTCCCTGTATCAGAGAAAATGTCACTACCATCCTTCCGTCCTCGTCACAGCAGCTGTATGGATATTGTTTCACGTGCCTCTTTCCCCACACCCTTTTGCATTCTTTCAGTCATTTGCTTCCACTTCCCTTGTTTCAGCTGTCCTAAACTGCTTATAATATTCTAATCACATCATCCTGTTTCACTTTCCTTTGCATATGTTGTTTATTTCTTTCTACCTAGAATGTCCTTCCCCCATGACTTTGTCAAGCTAACCGCTGCACATCAATCTAAACTCAGCTTAAAAATGATCTCACCCAGAATCCCTACCCACCTCTGTACCCACCACCACCACATGTTTCCTGTTTAAATGCCCTTCTTTTCTGTGTGCGTGTTGCTTATTCTTACCTATTTTGTGACTCTAGAATCATTAGTTTCCTCTATAGCAAAGACTCTGAGCTTTTGTATTTAGTAACTGTGTTTAAGTTTGTAAGTCTGTTACTTGATACAGAATAAAGACTTAAAATATCTGTTAGAAGAGGGTTTCTATCAATTTTATTTATTTTAAAATGTTGAAATTATCTGTTTGTATCTTTATCTTCCTATTAGCCTGTAAATTCCTCAAACTGTATCTTGTTCCTCTTTGTGGTCTTGGTTTCTATTACTACCACTTACATGAAGCAGGGCTCAAAAATCAATCTTAATTTGATTGAGCATTTGTTGAGAGCCCACTGTGTGCCTAACACTAGGTTAGGTGCTGAGATAAACAGACAGCAGCAGGAAAGATATGATTCCAACCTTTCTGACCCTGCATGGTCTAATGAGCAAGGCAGACACTAAATAAGGAATTAGAAATGTGGCTGTTGTAAAAAAGATGGTCCTGAGGGCAAGAAGAGCATATGGCAAGGGAATTTCACCTTGTCTAGGTTCAACTTAATTTAGAGGTAACTTTATCAGTAGAATGATTACATGAGAGTGCATTTTAAAATGTTATTTATATTTAATGATCACTTACTGTTATATTTGGATTGTATTATGTTGCTTTTCTATTCTTGGAGCAGCAGAAACCTGGTTAATGCAACTTTTTCTTATTCCAGAGCATTTTGTGGTGTAGAAAGAATGGTTTAGTTACTTCAGTGCATTGTTAATATCTATCTGGCAATGGGACATCCTTTGGTACTTTTATGTTGTGTTTGATAGTTATTCTTGAATGAATTTTATTTATCCAAATCCTCAAAAGCTAGAAGACTAGTTTCTGTCTCCTGTTCCTTTGTCCATTTGGAAATACTTAGAACCTATTGTTAAACTTTATATGAAAATGTTATGACTATGTATCTTGTCTGAGTTTAGGACAACAGCCAGGATAACTGGGATATGAATGCCATGTCTTAAAGAAATGGTTGAAGAAACTGGATATATTTAGCATAGGAATGACAAAGGAGAGATGTGATTTAATAGTTCAAATCTATTTGGTGGGCTTCTGTGAGAGAAAGTGAAAGTGAAAGTCTCTCAGTCATGTCCGACTCTTTGCTACCCCATGGACTATACAGTCCATGGAATTCTCCAGGCCAGAATACTGGAGTGGGTAGCCTTTCCCTTCTCCAGGGGATCTTCCCAACCCAGGGATAGAACTCAGGTCTCCCGCATTGCAGGCAGATTCTTTACCAGCTGAGCTACCAGGGAAGCCCTGAGACTTGTGTGCAATTGAATACAAGCTGACCCGTGAACAACTTGAGTTTGAACTGTCCAGGTCTACTTACACAAGAGCTTTTTTTTCAGTAGTAAAATACTACAGTGCTACACTATCTTGCCTGGTTGAATTCATGGATGAAGAACCACAAACATGGACAAACTGCTGATACAGAAGTTTGACTAAGTTATACTCAGAGATTTGATGGCCATCCGCAACTCCAAGTTGGTCAAAGATCAACCAAATGATTTTTCTTAAAGAACAATTTAACTGAGATATACCATACCATAAAATTCACCCTTTTAAAATGGACAGTTTAAGAACAAAAAGTAATTTAAAAATATTTTTAAATGTACAAATCAGTCGTTTTTATTACCATCACACAGTTTTACAACTTTCATCACTAACTTTATAAACTATTTTCATCACTTTAAAAAGAAGCTCCCTTTCCCCTCTCCTCTCAACTCTTGGAAAACACTGCTGAATCAGAAACAATGGGAGTAGGCCCCAGCAATCTGCGTTTAACAGACCTCCCTAGTGATGAGATGCTGAGAGCCACTGCTCTTGAGAAAGACCCTCTGTGGCCTGGTTAGGGGCGACACATGGTGTCCAGCCACTCAGGTGGGAGAGGGGAGAAGGTTGACATATCCATGTGCAGACTGTCAGTGAGTCTCCATTTCCCCCTTCCCCAGCCTCACCATGGTACTCTGTGCAGGCTGTCTCTGTTCTGCTGCAGTGTGCTCACTGTGTGTTCCAGATAATGGTTTCCATGTTTTGACGCGTTGGTCATCACTCAGCCATTTGTTTTCTGTCCTCCAAAGGTGTGCTGTAGAGCTCTTGTCCACTGAAGGCCCCCTTCCTATTTCTTCCTTTTAATTTTTTAAATTATTATTTTGAGGTTGTCTCAGGAAGGAGTGACCCACTCCAGTGTTCTTGCCTGGAGAATCCCAGGGATGGCAGAGCCTAGTGGGCTGCTGTCTCTGGGGTCGCACAGAGTCGGACACGACTGAAGCGACTTAGCAGCAGCAGCAGCAGCAGGAAGGAGTGAATATAAATATCTGTGCATTATTTGACCTCAGTTTTTACTAGCTTGAAAGGTATTAACTTGCTTTTCTTTAATTACTAGTTAATGTACTATTTGCATGATGATTTAGTTCCTGTGTTTAAATGTGTTAGATCTGCAGTATACTACCTTGGAAGTCTAAGCATTGGGTTCTCTACCTGTTTAGAGTTTTGCATTCCTTTGTGGGAGAGATTGCTAACCTGCCTTTTCTTTATCTCAGGTGTACAGGAGAGTAGCCCTACTCTTCTGTTACCTAGCTTGCTGAGTTCTGGTTAAGCAGACAGAATATCTGAAATATTGAGTGCTTTTGAGATAAGCAAGTTTGCCGTAAGTTAAAAAAAATTCTCAGTCAATACTTTGAATAATGATACAGAACTCATTGTGTATGAAATGCAATGCCTATATGCATTGTCTGAAAGGTTACTATAGTGACACATCAAATTAATACTTAGTAATTTGACTAATATGGACAGTAAGGGAGCTATAAAAAGCAAGACTGATGTTACTTCTTTCAATTACTATGGAATCTTGTTCAAATTCTATTTTGCTTAAAGTGAAAGTGAAATCGCTCAATCGTGTCCGACTCTTTGCGACCTCGTAGAGTGTAGCCTTCCAGGGCTCCTCTCTCCATGGGATTTTCCAGGCAATAGTACTGGAGTGGATTCCCATTTCCTTCTCCAGGGGATCTTCCCAACCCAGGGCTCGAACCTGGGTCTCCTGCATTTTAGACAGATGCTTTACCGTCTGAGCCACCAGGGTTTAATTACATTTTTAGGAGAAGAGGGGGAAATCTGTGTTGGTTGCATGTTTGCAGAATTTAGGTTAGGTTGGGAACAGAGAGAATTTCTACCATTTTGACTTATTTTTCCCAAGCCTGTTTTCTTCTATCTGAAAATTTCTATGGCTATTCGTTTATTCGGCAGTAATTTTCATGTTCACCCTAATGACATGTAACTGTGTTGGATACCAAGGAAGCTGTTAAAAAATATGAGACAGCCTTGTTTATTGACATGTAGAGACTTACCAGTGCTGTTATGAATTAATTAGCTACTAAGATAATGTTACCCCTGCCCAGAAGTACTGAATTCATTAAGTGAATGGCTCTGTTAATTGAAGAAATTAACAAACCTCTGAGAGATTTGAATTGGAATTCTAGCTTCCTTATGTACTAGTTTTGTAAGCTTAATGTCTGAGCCTCTGCTTTCTAACCAAAAAGATAAATTGTAATGGCCACATTGCAGAACTGTTATGAAAATTAGAGTGTGTGTGAAGCCCAGTGTTTATCACAGTTGGACACTGAAATGGTAAGTGCTGTATTGGCAGTACTGATGACAGCTGGGACCTGGAGAACCCGGAGTGATTATGAAAGACTAGCTAAAGAAGGAAGCCAGGGTGGTGTGGCCAGAAAGAATAGCTGATAGCTAGGAGTCAAGTTGTTTTGCAACAGTAATAGAATGGAGTTTACACATAGCAGAGGATTTGGACAAATTGAGAGTCAGCCAGGATTCAGAACTCGAAAGACAGGTCAGAACATCAGACTAAAAACAGTGCCTGGAATGAAGGAAGGGACTAGGACACAAAAATCAGATACTTGTCATAATTTGAAGACCAAATCAGAAATAAACTGTAAGAGCAGATTAGGTGTACTCCTCTTATGTTGATTAGGTCAGCATAATCTGTTATAGTGAGGCATCTCTGTGTTCTGGACTCTTGTTCTTTAAGTAAATCATTGCTGTGCCCTTTCTGTGGTTCCAAGAGGTTGACACTTCACCTTTTATACTATAGCTGGGATAAGGTTATAATTTCAATAGTAAGTAATGGAATGTCAGTGTACAGATAAACCCTTTTCATTATTGTTGCTTCTCAATCAACTTTATTGAGTAAACCTTTACATATGAAAAATGTACTCATTTTAAATGTACCATTCAATAAATTTAGAAAAATGTCTAAACCATTGTAATCTCTACTGTGATAAAAACGTAGAATATTTCTATCACCTAAAAAAAAAAGTCCCTCATTACCATTTGTCTCTCTCCCCAGCTCTGTGTACTAGGCAATGAGTGATTTGCTTTCTCTCATCATAGAGTTCCCTCTTGTAGAATTTCATATAAATAGTGTTTATATAATATTTAATTTATGTTTATATATTTTATATAAATGGTAACATACAGTATCTTAAAACATCTACTTCTGTTTCATTGTCTACTGCTAAAGCTTTTGACTGCTAATTTAACTTATATGCAGAGTACATCATACACAATGCTGAGCTGGATGAAGCACAAACTGGAATCAAGATTGCTGGGAGAAATATTAATAAGCGCAGATCTGCAGGTGATGCCACTCTTATGGCAGAAAACAAAAAGGAACTAGAGAGCCTCTTGATGAATGTGAAAGAGGAGAGTGAAAAAGCTGGCTTAAAACTCAACATTCAAAAAACTAAGATCATGGCATCTGGTCCCATCACTTTATGGCAAATAGATGGGGACACCATGGAAACAGTGACACACTTTATTTTGGGGGGCTCCAAAATCACTGCAGATTGTGACTGCAGCCATGAAAATAAAAGACATTTGTTTCTTGGAAGAAAAACTGTGACAAACCTAGATAGCATGTTACAAAGCAGAGAAGTTCCTTTGTCAGCAAAGGTCCATCTAGTCAAAGCTGTGGTTTTTCCAGTAGTCATGTATGGATATGAGAGTTGGACCATAAAGAAGGCTAAGAGGAATTGATGCTTTTGAACTGCGGTGTTGGAGAAAACTCTTGTGAATCCCTTAGACTGCAAGGAAATCAAACCAGTAAGTCCTGAAGGAAATGAATCCTGAATATTCATTGGAAGGACTAATGCTGAAACTGAAGCTCCAATACTTTGGTCACCTGATGTGAAGAGCTAACTCATGAGAAAAGATCCTGATGCTGGGAATAATTGAAGGCAGGAGGAGAAGGAGATGACAGAGGATGAGATGGTTGGATGGCATCACCAACTTGATGGACATGAATTTGAGCAAGCTCCCAGAGATGTTGAAGGACAGGGAAGCCTGGTGTGCTGAAGTCCGTGGGGTTACAAAGAGTCAGACACAACTGAACCACTGAACAACGACAGCAGTATCTTATTTACTCTTCTCTGTTTGTCATCTTTCACTCAGTGTATTGCTTTTGAAGTTCATCCAGTGGTTTTTTGTTGTTGTAATTCTTTTTTTAATTTTTGACTGAACTGAGTCGTCGTTGATAGGCAGGCTTTTCTCTTGTTGGGGAGAGTGGGAGCTACTCTGTAGTTGCAGTACACAGGCTTCTTATTGCCATGACTTCTCTTGTTGCATAGCACAGGGTCTAGGGCCTGTGGGCCTCAGTAGTCGCAGCACATGGACTCAGTAGTTGAGGCTTCTAGGCTTTAAAGCACAGGCTCAATGGTTGTGGCACAGGGGTTTAGTTGCACTGCGCATGTGGGATCTTCCTAGATGAGATACTGAACCCGTGTCTCCTGTACTGGCAGGCGAATTCTTTACCACCAAGCCACCCAGGGAAGCCCTGGTTTGTTCTTTTTAATTTCTGAATATTATTCCATTGCATGGACTTACATGTTAATTCATTCATCTTTTGGTAGACACTTGGGTTGTTTCCAGTTTGGGCCTATTATGAATGAAGCGCTGTGGAAATTCGTGCATATATGCCCATTATATTCATGTAGTTTTCATCTCCCTTTGGTAAATTACTAAGAGTTTCCGGGTTGTATGATAAATGTATGATTAACTTTAGAAGAAACTGCAACACAGTTTTCTGAAATTCTTGTACTCTCCAACAATGTATAAAAGTTCTATTTGCTTCACATCTTTGAAAAAAATTGGTATTATATTTTTATTTATTTGTTTGTGGCTGTGATGGGTCTTCATTGCTTTGTGTGGGCTTTCTCTAGTTGTAGTAAGCAAAGGCTACTCCCTAGTTGCAGTACGGAGGCTTCTCATTGCAGTGGCTTCTCTTACTGCAGAGTACTGGCTGTAGGGCTTCAGTAGTTGCAGCGCTTGGGCTTAGTACTTGTGGTTCTCAGGCTCCAGAGCGCAGACCCAGTTGTTGTATACAGGCTTAGATGCCCTGAGATATGTGGAATCTTCTCAGACCAGGGATTGAACCTGTGTCTCCTAATTGGCAGGCAGATTCTTAACCACTGGGCCACAAGGGAAGTCCAGTGTTGTATTTTTTAAATCAGTCTACTAAGTATATGGTATCTCATTATAGTTTTAATTTGCATGTCTGTGATAATAGTGTTAAATTTTGTGTGCGTGTGCTTACTGGTCATTTATAAATCTAATATTAATTGTCTTTTGAATTCATTTGCCCATTTTATTAGGCTGTTTGTCTTATTATTGAGTTATGAGTTCTTTTTCTTTTTTCTTGATAGAAGTATAGTTGATTTACAATGTTGTATTAGTTTCAAGGGTTCAACAATGTGATTCAGCTATATATGTATAACTGAATATGTATATTCTTTTTCAGATTCTTTTCCATTGTAGGTTATTACAAGATACTGAATTACAAGCACCTACTGTGCTATTCAGTAGGTGTTTATTGTTTATTTCATATATAGTAGAATGTATATGTTAAACTCTTAATTTGTCCCTCCCCATCACCCTGCTTTCCCCATTGGTAACCATAAACTTGTTTTCTATGTCTGTGAGTCTATTTCTGTTCTGTAAATAGTTCATGTCTCTCATTTAATTTTTTTAGATTTCATGCATAAATAGCTTCCTATGATATTTTTAATCTCTAGGTTTATCCGTGTTGCTCCTAATGGCATTATTTCATTCTTTTTTGTGGCTGAGTAGTATTTGTGTGTGTGTGTGTGTGTGTGTGTGTGTGTTTGTCACATCTTCCTTATCCGTTCATCTGTCAATGGACATTTGAGTCACTTCCATGTCTTGGCTATTGTAAATAATGCTGCTTTAAACATTGGGGTACATGTATCTTTTCAGGTTACAGTCTTTTCCCGATCTATGCCAGAACTGGGATTTCTGGCTTACGTAATAACTCAATTTTTAGTGTTTTAGGGAACCTCAAGACTTTTTGTCATTGTGGCTACACAAATTTACATTCCCACCAACAGTGTAGGAGGGTTCCCTTTCGTCCACACTCTCTCTCTCATTTATTGTTTGTAGATTTTTTGGTGATGGCCATTCTGACTGGTGTGAGGTGGTTCCTTATTATAGTTTTGATTTGTATTTCTCTAATAGTTAGTGACACTGAACATCTTTCAAAGTGTCTGTTGGCCATTTGTATGTCTTTGAAGAAATGTTATTCAGGTCTTCTGCCCATTTTTTGATTGAGTTCTTTTTATTTTTTATATTGAGCTGTTTATGAAATTAATCCCTTGTCAGTCCCATTATTTGCAAATATTTCCTCCCATTCCATAGGTTGTCTTTTTGTTCTGTTACGTTTCCTTGACAGTGCAAAAGCTTACAAGTTCTAAGAGTTTTCCTCTAGGAGTTTTATAGTATCTGGTCTTATACTTAGATCTTTGATCTATTTTGGGTTTATTTTTGTATATGCTATTAGGGAATGTTCTAATTTCACTCTTTTGTATGTACCTATCCAATTTTCCCAGCACCACTTATTGAAGAGCTTGTCTTGTCTCCATTGTGTATTCTTGCATCCATTGTTGTAGATTACTTGGCCATCAGTGTGTGGGTTTATTTCTGGGCTTTCTCTCCTGGTCTGTTGAGCTGTGTACCTGTTTTTATGCCAGTACTATACTGTTTTGATGCCTGCAGTTCTGTATTATATTCTGAAGCCAGAGAGCATGATTCCTTCAGTTCTTCATGATTCCTTCTGTTCCTCTTTCTCAGAATTGTTTTGGCTAGTAAGGGTCTTTTGTGTTTCTTTACACATTCTAAAATTATTTGTTCTAATTCTGTGAAAAATGCCATTGGTAATTTTATAGGGACTGCGTTGAATCCTAAATTGCCTTGGGTAGTATGGCCATTTTAACAGTATTGATTCTTCCAGTCCAAAGATACGGTTTATCTTTCCATCTGTTTGTGAAATTGTAAGAATTCTTTGTATGTTCTGGATATTAGCCCTGTATCAGATTTATGCATTGTAATTACTTTCTTCCAGTCTGTTGTCTTGTTTCCATCTTTTTAACTGTCTTTTGAAGATCAGAGTTTTTTCATTTTGTTGGTGTATACTTTATCAGTTTTTTTTCTTATGTGATTCATTAATTTTGTATTTTATTCCAAAAAATATGAAAGGTTTTCTTCTGTGTTTCTTTCTTTAGGAATTTGTAGTTGTAGCTTGAAGGTTTAGGTCTGTGATGTCCATACTGTTAATAGTCTGTAAGTTTCTTGAAGGTAAAGGCCATGTCCAATTTATGTCTATGTTTTCCATAGTGATTAGTTGTTGTTTAGTCACTAATTCTCTGATTCTTTTGTGACCCTGTGGAGTGTAACCCATCAAGCTCCTCTGTCCTTGGGATTTCCCAGGCAAGAATACTGGAGTGGGTTGCCATTTCCTTCTCCAGAGGATCTTCTCAACCCAGGATTTGAACCTGTATCTCCTACATTGGCAGGCAGATTCTTTACCACTGAACCCCCAGGGAAGCCCATATTGGTCAGTAACCTAATACATATTGGTTGAAGAAATAAAAGAATATGATTTCATGGTAGACAATGACGACTATAAGATTAAAGGACACATAGCTAGACTCTAGGCTGCAGTATCTTTTTCTTCTTGGCTGATATGATCTGTGAGCTTGAATTGCACCTGTATTTTAATTTATTTCATCAATCTATTCTAGTTGAGGGGAAAAAAGTCACCCAAGAGAAAATGCATTAACAAACTTGGGATAATATTATGTTGGATCTGTTTAGATATTTTAAAATACCCTTGTTATATGAAAGCAGAATTTCATTTTACATTCCCTTGGTGTTGGTATGAATTCTTCTTTGTATGAATTCAGAAATTTAGTGTCTTTTAAGAAAAATTTAAATTTAAAAAATTCACCTGTAAACTATGTGCATGAAAACCACTGAAATATTTCTTTGTATTTTACTTTACCAAATTAAATTTACTTCCTTTTCTACAAAATAAAGGGAAACTTCATCTTTGCTGCTCTAGATGAAATTGCTTATAAAGAAACTCACCATGGATTTTGCTTTTTCTTGCAGTATAAATTGGTAACAAGCTTAGTAACGTATACTGGTTGATTTTCATATTATTTTTATTTCTCCTGAAGTCAACCCCCACTTGATCTCCCATAGTACATCCCTACATTGAATCTATGTTTTGCACTTGAGACAGGTTCATAGGATAGTAAACTGAAGTGCCACATAAATGTACAATTTGGAGAATGTACAAAACCTGAGCCATCCTTTTTTCACCCTTAAAAAGCTGATTTAGTACCGATGAATTATGGAGATTGGGAAGTAAAGATAAAAACCTACAGTTTTTTGTTTTTTGTTTTTCTGGAACATCATTAAGTGACTTTTCTTAGTGTCTTCAACTGGGTGACTATACTGTACTTTCCTCCTGATTCTTCTTCAGACAGTGTAGTGTGAGATTCAGTGAAAACATCTGAACTCTAGGCAGATAGTGGGACTACTTTACAAGAAAGTGGGCTTCCTGGATGGCTCAGTGATAAAGAACCCTTCTATCAATGCAGGAAATGTGGGTGTCATCCCTGGGTCAGGAAGATTCCCTGGAGACAGAAATGGCAACCCACTCTAGTATTCTTGCCTGGAATATCCCATGGACAGAGGAGTGGGTGACAATCCATGGGCTCACAAGGGAGTCAGACATGATTTAGGGACTAAACAAAAGCAACAGCATACAAAGATAAGTATCTCAAAAACTTTCATGCTTGCTCACCTGTAGCCAAAATATGTTTGCTTTGATAATGGATTTTATAGAGAGCTGTTAAAGAGTTAGGTATGAATTGGGAATTTGAAAACAACTGCTCAGATAGTTCAATCCAAAGTCTCTTTATCTTTTGTGTAGATCATTCCATGATCTGTTAATATACCGTTAATATTTGTTTTTAGTTTCTAGGCAGCACTCACTGTTTCATTGTGGCTTTTACATACATATTTATCAGAGAAGCCAAATCAAAAGATGAAGGCTATGTCCATTTCATCATGTATCTGTTTTGGATATTCTCTCTCAGGAAGCCACAACCACTGGAGAACAATTCATTCATTCTCTTCTTCAGAAGTTGATGAATAAAATGGCTTAAATTACTCATTTTGAGTAAAGACCCTAGAAAAGCCTGATTCTGAGAGTTATGCATTTTTATATAGATGGAATGTTAACAGAAGGTACAAGCATGGTTTATTGAATAATTCTAAAGTTATCAATGCCTTTCAGAGAGTTATTTAATCAGAAGAGGAGGAAAGAGGCCTGGTATGGCAGAGCAGCATCTTGCTCATGCTCAGTTATGTCCAACTCTTTGTGACCCCATGGACTATAGCTGGTCAGGCTTCTCTGTCCACGGGATTTCCCAGGCAAGAATACTGAAGTGGGTTGCCGTTTCCTCCTCCAGGAGATCTTCTCAACCCAGGGATCAAGCCCACACGTCCTGTGTCTCCTGCATTGCAGACGGTTTCTTCACCCATTGAGCCATTGGGAAAGCCTTTGGTAGAGTAGTAGATGTGGGATAAACAGAATACGTATGACTGGGCATTGGAACAGATTCAGAAGAGTATCCAATAACTCTGTCCTGCATTGACCTCTTTCCTCATGTTCCAGTTTGGGGAAAATGGATGCAGAGAAATAGAGACGTTTCTGCATTATTTCTATAGGCTAAGTGCTCCTTTGAAAGGATCTTGTCTCTATTCCTAGTCTGCCATGGTCCCTTTGTGCTTTTATGTTCATATACAAAGCTCTGATTTGGAATCTATCAAGAATATTAGAAATGTTTTATTTCATTCATAGGCCCCTAGCTTTTATACAAACCATACCCTTTTTGTGAAACCACAAGGGTATTATTTGTACCTTTTACCTTCAATCATAATTAACAATTAGAAGGTCTAGATCAGTGGTTCAGAGAGGGCAGTGGCACCCCACTCCAGTACTCTTGCCTGGAAAATCCCATGGATGGAGGAGCCTGGTAGGCTGCAGTCCATGGGGTCGCGAAGAGTTGGACACGACTGAGAGACTTCACTTTCACTTTTCACTTGCATGCATTGGAGAAGGAAATGGCAACCCACTCCAGTGTTCTTGCCTGGAGAATCCCAGGGACGGGGAGCCTGGTGGGCTTCCGTCTATGGGGTCGCACAGATTCAGACTCGACTGAAGCAACTTAGCAGCAGCAGCAGCAGCAGATCAGTGGTTATAGTGTCTGAGGAGCTTTTTTTAAAATACAGATGCATCAGATTTTAGTGCAAGTCCCTAGATAAACAGATTTAATTGGTTTTTCTGGGCATCAGCATTGATTTTTGAAGTACCATAGGTTATTCTATGCAGCCAAGATTGAAAACCACTGTAGATCACTGGCTCTCCAAGTGTTATCCTTGGACCAGGGGCATCAACATCACCTGGCAGTTGTCTCAGGCCTACCCTCAGAACTACTGAAGCAGAAATTCTGAGTGTGGGGTCCAGCAAGCTGTGTGATAACAAACCCTCCATGTTTCTAATGCATGCTAAAGTAATAAAACCACTGCTTTAGATCATTTAAGCATTTCTAACAAAGCTTCATTTTAACTCAAGTTCAACCTTTTAGGACTCACAGTGTTACCATGTTATAGTGTTATGTGTTATTCTTTTTTGTAACCTAAAATGGAATGAAAAAGTATCCTGATTGACCATCAAAGCTTATAAATGACTTTCCCCTTTCCACTAAGGAGGATCTATAGGTAACACCTAAGAGAGACAAAAGGAGCTGTACATGGTAGGAAGTGGCAAATGGAGAGATAGCAAGTGGAAGAAGAGAGGTATATCGGAAACAGCAACCAGGAATGAAATGACCTTGTATAGAGGGGCAAAATCCACTCAAATAGCGGTGACATTAAGGGTACAAAACTTTTTGGAGCACATGGTAGTATTTTGTGGGATTGTGGGACCATTGATTGACTGTGCTACACTTTATTAGTTTTGAAGAGTGCACACATGCAGCTCAGCAGAAAGTGGGCCGTGGATTCAAATTGCTCTGGTTAAAGCTGCCTTGGCTGTGCTGCTCCGCACTCGTTACCTTACTTGTCTAAGCTTCAGTTTCTTCCATTGTAAATAAAGTGAAATCACCTGCCTCATAGAGAAGCAAGAATGAAATAAAACATGTGTAAAGTGCCTATTGGACAATGTTTTTTTTTTTTAAATTCTATTGTGATAGAATTCAATACATATAACCTGAAATTTACTTTTAGTGATACTGTATAACCAACACCACTATACAGTTCCACAACATTTTTATCACCCCAAAAGGGAACCACATACTGATGGTAGTCATTTACCATTCCCTCTTCTCCCAGCTCTGGCAGCCACTCTTCTGCTTTCTGTTTCTCTGGATTTGCCTAGTCTGAATATTTCACAGAAAGGAAATTATACCATATGTGGCCTTTTGTATTTGTCTTCTTTCATTTAACATCATGTTTCCAAGGTTCATTTTATTGTAGGATATATTAGTACTTTGTTTCTCTTCATGGCTGAATAATATTCCATCGTATAAATATACCATATCTCATTTATCTGTTATTGGAGAAGGAAATGGCAACCCACTCCAGTGTTCTTGCCTGGAGAATCCCAGGAATGGGGGAGCCTGGTGGGCTGCCGTCTATGGGGTCAAACAGGGTCAGACATGACTGAAGCAATTTAGCACTAGCGGCAGCAGCAGCATTTATTTGTTAATCTTTTGATGAACATTTGAATTGTTTCTATTTTTTGACTATTGTGAAAAATGCTGCTTTGAACATCCACATAGAGAGGGCTTCCCTGGAAGCTCAGATGGTGAAGAATCTGCCCGCAGTGCAGGAGACCTAGGTTTGATCCCTGGGTCGGGAAGATCCCCTGGAGAAGGGAATGACAACCCACTCCAGTATTCTTACCTGGAGAATTCCATGGACAGAGGAGCCTGACAAGGCTATGCGGTCAAAAACAGTCAGACACATCTGAGTGACTAACACACATAGAGGGGTTTTTTGATCACTTATTTTCATTTCTTTGGTGTTCGTACTCCAGAGTGGAAATGCTGGATCATATGATAATTCTATTTTTAACTTTTTAAGGGATCACCAGAATTTTTCACAGTAAGTGCACGATTTTACATTCCCACCAGTATGTACAAGGAGTTCCCTCCATCCTCAACATATATTATATATTATATCCATTTAAAGAATGATAGCTATCAAACTTTGTAAAAAAAATATTGATTAGTGATCTTAACTATTTTTTAGGGTAGTAGTGCTTAATCAGGAGTTCACATAGTAATTACATGTAGAACTTTAAAATATACTCATGGCCAGAACTCTCCCTAGATTTTCTGAATGTAAGTCTCCATAGGTAGAGCCCAGAATTAATATTGCTTATTAAGAATCATTGCCTAATATGATGGGTCTCAAAGTTTTGTCTGCCCCCCACCCAGGACCCTTTCAGAAAGTCCTTTGGAATGAAAACTATTTTAATAATAATATTAAGCCAGTATTTGTTTTTTTCATTTTTATTATTTCGTGAGTATACAGTGAGTTTTCCAGTTATCATATGATAACATGATAGATTGAATGCAAAGCAGATATGAGAATCCAGCTGTCTTCTATTAAGCCAAATATGAAGAAAATTTACAAAAATATAAAACAATGCCACTCATAAAGTTTTATTGAAAAGATGTTTTTATGACATGATGGGTGTATTGTTTGTTTTTAAATGAACAATGTTAAAATATTTCTCAGTTTTAATAGAAAATATTGGTAGACATAGCCTACATAAACAAAATCTCTTTTGCACTGATTGAAAGTTATAAAGAGATTTTGAGACCAACGAAATGAGAACGATAGACCTTTGGAAAGAAAGGAGACATAAATAAAAACAAACCAAAAAACAGTCTTACCCGTTTGTTGAACCACTTACCATATTAATTACATTAATTAATACTACAATAGATTTACATTAAGTTTTATGCATATTTTGTTTCATTTCTTCTTTATAGTAGCCCCATGACAAATGTATACTTAACTTCATTTTCACATAGAAAAATTCAGTCTCAAAGAAGTTAACCTGGCTAGTTCATAAGCAGAGTAGCCAGAATTTCAGTTTAGGTCTTTGGATTACAGGCTTTGGATTAATTACTATGATGACCTTTAAAAAGTAAGGATCATCAGTATAGGACTTGAGCCCAGGACATTGTTGATAGTTCAGTGTCATAATGACTCATCTTCTGCTATAGTATAAGATTTCAGAAAAGGTAACCTTTGATACCTTCATAGACTTAAATAACATGTAAATACATGTGGTGCATGTGCCTAAAGTTCTCATATGTTCTCTTTCATGGTCCTCAGTACAAGGACTACTAAACATGAGAGATTACAGGAGGGATAATCTAGGCACAAATAGATGCATTTGACAAAAGGTATACCTTTTTTGAAAAGATGGTTGTATCTTGTTGAAAATGTGAGGATAAATACACAGTTAAAGCAATTAGCTGATCGCCGAAGAATCGATGCTTTTGAACTGTGGTGTTGGAGAAGACTCTTGAGAGTCCCTTATACTGCAAGGAGATCCAACCAGTCCATTCTAAAGGAGATCAATCCTGGATGTTCATTGGAGGGACTGATGCTAAAGCTGAAACTCCAATACTTTGGCCACCTCATGAGACGAGTTGACTCACTGGAAAAGACTCTGATGCTGGGAAAGGTTGGGGGCGGGAGGAGAAGGGGACGACAGAGAATGAGATGGCTGGATGGCATCACCGATTCTGTGGACATGAGTTTGAGTGAACTCCGGGAGTTGGTGATGGACAGGGAGGCCTGGCGTGCTGTGATTCATGGGGTCGCGGAGAGTCGGACACGACTGAGCGACTGAACTGAACTGAACTGAAAGCAATTAGCAAGTACCATACTCTCTTGATGACTGTAGCTTTGTAGTATAGCCTGAGCTCAGGAAGATTGATTTCTCCAGCTCCATTCTTCTTTTTCAAGACTTGCTTTAGCTACTCAGGGACTTTTGTGTTTCCATATGAATTGTGAAATTTTTTGTTCTAGTTCTGTGGAAAATGCCATTGGTAATTTGATAGGGATTGCGCTGAATCTGTGGATTGCATTTGGTAGTATAGTCATTTTCACAATATTGATTCTTCCTACCCAGGAACATGGACTATCTCTCCATCTGTTGGTATCATCTTTGATTTCTTTCATCAGTTCAGTTCAGTCGCTTAGTCGTGTCCGACTCTCCGCGACCCCATGAATCACAGCACGCCAGGCCTCCCTGTCCATCACCAACTCCCGGAGTTCACTCAAATTCATGTCCACAGAGTCGGTGATGCCATCCAGCCATCTCATTCTCTGTCGTCCCCTTCTCCTCGCGCTCCCAACCTTTCCCAGCATCAGAATCTTTTCCAGTGAGTCAACTCGTCGCATGAGGTGGCCAAAGTATTGGAGTTTCAGCTTTAGCATCAGTCCTTCCAATGAACACCCAGGATTGATCTCCTTTAGAATGGACTGGTTGGATCTCCTTGCAGTCCAAGGGACTCTCAAGAGTCTTCTCCAGCACCACAGTTCAAAAGCAGCAATTCTTCAGCGATCAGCTTTCTTCACAGTCCAACTCTCACATCCATACACGACCACGGGAAAAACCATAGCCTTGACTAGATGGACGTTTGTTGGCAAAGTAATGTCTCTGCTTTTTAATGTACTATCAAGGTTGGTCATACTTTCCTTCCAAGGAGTAAGCATCTTTTAATTTCATGGCTGCAATCAGCATATGCAGTGATTTTGGAGCCCAAAAAAATAAAGTCTGACACTGTTTCCACTGTTTTTCCATCTATTTCCCATGAAGTGATGGGACCAGATGCCATGATCTTTGTTTTCTGAATGTTGAGCTTCAAGCCAACCTTTCACTCTCCTCTTTCACTTTCACCAAGAGGCTTTTGAGTTCCTCTTCACTTTCTGCCATAAGGGTAATGTCATCTGCATATCTGAGGTTATTGATATTTCTCCCGGCAGTCTTGATTCCAGCTTGTGCTTCTTCCAGCCCAGCGTTCCTCATGATGTACTCTGCATATAAGTTAAATAAGCAAGGTGACAATATACAGCCTTGATGTACTCCTTTTCCTATTTGGAAGCAGTCTGTTGTTCCATGTCCAGTTCTAACTGTTGCTTCCTGACCTGCATACAGGTTTCTCAAGAGGCAGGTCAGGTGGTCTGGGATTCCCATCTCTTTCAGAATGTTCCACAGTTTATTGTGATCCACACAGTCAAAGGCTTTAGTTTAGTCATTGAAGCAGAAATAGATGTTTTTTCTGGAACTCTCTTGCTTTCTCCATGATCCAGCGGATGTTGGCAATTTGATCTCTGGTGCCTCTGCCTTTTCTAAAACCTGCTTGAACATCTGGGATTTCACGGTTCACATATTGCTGAAGCCTGGCTTGGAGAATTTTGTGCATGACTTTACTAGCGTGTGAGATGAGTGCAATTGTACGGTAGTTTGAGCATTCTTTGGCGTTGCCTTTCTTTGGGATTGGAATGAAGACTGACCTTTTCCAGTCCTGTGGCCACTGCTGAGTTTTCCAAATTTGCTGGCATATTGAGTGCAGCACTTTCACAGCATCATCTTTCAAGATTTGAAATAGCTCAACTGGAATTCCATCACCTCCACTAGCTTTGTTTGTAGTGATGCTTTCTAAGGCCCACTTGACTTCACATTCCAAGATGGCTGGCTCTAGGTCAGTGATCACATTCTCCTGACTATCCTGGTCGTGAAGATCTTTTTTGTACAGTTCTTCTGTGTATTCTTGCCACCTCTTCTTAATATCTTCTGCTTCTGTTAGGTCCATACCATTTCTGTCCTTTATCGAGCCCAGTTTTGCATGAAATGTTCCCTTGGAATCTCTAATTTTCTTGAAGAGATCTCTTGTCTTTCCCATTCTGTTGTTTTCCTCTATTTGTTTGCATTGATCACTGAGGAAGTCTTTCTTATCTCTCCTTGCTATTCTTTGGAACTCTGCATTCAGATGCTTATATCTAACCTTTTCTCCTTTGCTTTTTGCTTCTCTTCTTTTCACAGCTATTTGTAAGGCCTCCTCAGACAGCCATTTTGCTTTTTTGCATTTCTTTTCCATGGGGATGGTCTTGGTCCCTGTCTCTTGTACAATGTCTCGAACCTCCGTCCAGAGTTCATCAGGCACTCTATCAGATCTAGTCCCTTAAATCTATTTCTCACTTCCACTGTATAATCATAAGGGATTTGATTTAGGTCACACCTGAATGGTCTAGTGGTTTTCCCTACTTTCATCAATTTAAGTCTGAATTTGGCAATAAGGAGTTCATGATCTGAGCCACAGTCAGCTCCTGGTCTTGTTTTTGCTAACTGTATATAGCTTCTCCATCTTTGGCTGCAAAGAATATAATCAATCTGATTTCGGTGTTGACCATCTGGTGATGTCCATGTGTAGAGTCTTCTCTTGTGTTGTTGGAAGAGGGTGTTTGCTATGACCAGTGCGTTCTCTTGACAAAACTCTTTTAGCCTTTGCCCTGCTTCATTCCGTGCTCCAAGATCAAATTTGCCTGTTACTCCAGGTGTTTCTTGACTTCCTACTTTTGCATTCCAGTCCCCTATAATGAAAAGGACATCTTTTTTGGGTTTTAGTTCTAAAAGGTCTTGTAGGTCTTCATAGAACCATTCAACTTCGGCTTCTATCAGTGTCTTATAATTTTCCATAAACCATTCTCTACTTACAAGGTTTTTTCCTAGTTATTCTTTTTGCTGCAGTGGTAAGTGAGATTGATTCCTTAATTTCTCTTTCTGATTTTTCATTGTTGGTTTATAGAAATGCAAGTGATTTCTGTGTATTGACCTTGTATACTGCGATTTTGCTAAATTCACTGGTTAGCTCTAATAATTTTCTGATAGTTTCTTTTGGGTTTTCTATGTATAGTATCATGTCATCTGCAAACAGTGAGAGTTTTACTTCTTTTCCGATCTGGGTTCCTTTTATTTCTTTTTCTTCTCTAATCGCTGTAGCTAAGACTTTCAAAACTATCATGAATAATATTAGTTAACGTGGACATCCTTGTCTTGTTCCTGATTTTAGAGGGAATGTTTTAGTTTTTCACTATTGAGAATAATATTTGCTGTGGGCTTATCATATATAGTCTTTAGTCTGTTGAGGTAAGTTCCTTCTTTACCCATTTTTTGAGGCATTTTTATCATAAATGGGTGCTAAATTTTGTCAAAGGCTCTTTCTGCATCTATTGAGATGATCATATGATTTTTATCTTCCAATTTGTTAATATGGTATATCACACTGACTGATTTGTGTGTGTTAAAGAATCCTTGCATCCCTGGAATAAACCGACTTGATTATGGTGTATGAGCTTTTTAATGTGTTGCTGAATTCTGTTTGCTAGAATTTTGTTGAGGGTTTTTGCATCTATGCTCCTCAGTGATACTGGCGTGTAATTTTCTCTTTCTGTGTTGTCTTTGCCTGGTTTAGGTATCAGGGTGATGGTAGCCTCATAGAATACGTTTGACAGGGTTCCTTCCTCTGCAATTTTTGTGAAGAGTTTCAGAAAAATAGGCACTAGCTCTTCTCTAAATGTTTGATAGAATTCCCCCCATGAAGACATCTGGTCCTGGGCTTTTGTTTTTTGAGAGATTTTTTATCACAGTTTTGATTTCAGTGTTTGTAATTGGCTTGTTCATAATTTCTATTTCTTCCTGGTTCAGTCTTAGAAGGTTAAACTTTTCTTTCCTTTAGGTTGTCCATTTTATTAACTTATAGTTGTTCATGATATTCTCTTATGATTCTTTGTATTTCTGTGTTGTCTGTTGTAACCTCTCCTTTTTCATTTCTAATTTTGTTGATTTGATTTTTCTCCCTTTTTTTCTTGATGAGTCTAGCTAATGGTTTGTCAGCTTTGTTTATCTTCTCAAAGACCTAAACAAACATTTCTCCAAAGACATATAGATGACTAATAAACACATGAAAAGATACTCAACATCACTCATTATTAGAGAAATACAAATGAAAACTACTGTGAGACTACCTCACACCAGTCAGAATAACCATTATCAAAAAGTCTACAAACAATAAATGCTGGAGAGAGTGTGGAGAAAAAGGGAATCCTCTTGCATTGCTGGTGGGAATGCAAATTGATACAGCCACTATGAAAGATGATATGGAGATTCCTTAAAAACTAGTCATCTGCCCCGGGTGTACATATGTTCCCCATCTTGAACTCCCCTCCCACGTCCCACCCCTCCCATCCCTCTGGGTCATCCCCAAGCATCCTGTATTGTGCATCGAACTTGGACTGGCAATTCATTTCACATATGATAATATACATGTTTCAATGCCATCCTCCCAAATCATCCCACCCTCGCCCTCTCCCACACAGTCCAAAAGACTGTTCTATACATGTGTGTCTCTTTTGCAGATTCATGTCACTGTATGGCAAAACCAATACAATAATGTAAAGTAATTAGCCTCCAATTAAAATAAGTAAATTTAAAAAAACCAAATAAGCAAAAAAAGAAAAAGAGAATAAATCATGTCTCTGTTCACCTAGAAAAAAAAAAGCAGGAGATTGCAAAACTAGGCTGAAGAAGTCTACAAGCTGTTAGAAAGTTCAAAAAGTCAATAAATGAAACTAAATACTGGCCAAAAAAAAAAACAACCTAGGAATAAAACCATCATAGGACCCAGCAGTGCTACCCCAAGGCATATACCCTGAGGAAACCAAAATTGAAAAAGACTCGTGTACCCCAGTGTCAATTACAGCACTATTTACAATAGCTAGAACATGGAAGCAGCCTAAATGTCCATCAACAGATGAATGGATAAAGACACTGTAGTACATATATACAGTGGAATATTGCTCAGCCATAAAAAGGAACGTATTTGAGTCATTTCTAATGAGGTGGACAAACCAAGAGCCTATTATACAAAGTGAAGTAAGTCAGAAATGCTGAGAAATATAGATTTTGTATACTGACACATATATATGGAACCTAGAAAGATGGTACTGATGAATTTATTTTCAGGGCAGCAATGGAGAAACAGATGTAGAGAACAGGCCTTTGGACCTGGGGGGAAGGGAGGAGGGAGAGTGTGAGATGTATGGAGAAAGTCACATGGAAACTTACATGACCATATGTAAAATAGATAGCCAGTGGGAATTTGCTGTATGACTCAGGGAACTCAAACAGGGGCTCTGTGACAATCCGGAATGGTGGGATGGGGAAGGAGGTTCAGGAGGGAGGGGACATGGGTGTCCCTATGGCTGATTCTTGTTGATACTTGATAGAAAACAACAAAATTCTGTAAAGCAATTATCCTTCAGTTAAAAAAATAAAGTGGCAAAAAAATTAGCAAAGTTTGACCCTGGAGAAACATGCTATTTTCTAAATATAGTCCATCCTCTGAAAAGTTCATCATTGCAGGAATGATGAAATGACAATAATTGTTTTAACTTTTTGGTACCCACTCTGGCAGAAGCCAGAACATCAAGTGCTTCTCTGTTTACATAGAATAAGCCTTAGGGAAATTTTTTTGTGTGTGGTTATATTTTATTTTCTCAAAAAGTAAAATCTTTGCTAATTAGAGAAGTTCTTCTGATCCAGTACTTTTCAAAAGTGTACTTGTTGCCTGTAGAACGAAAACTAATATGTGGGGAGTCTTCAAAAAACTGATTCTTTTATCTCCTAGTGCCTTCTATGAAAAATTATTTCAGGGAATAGCAGAATTTCTTGCTTAGTAATTGATATTCTGTTTACTGTCTTCCTCTTCTTGCTCCTCTCTCCTCACCCCATCATAGTGTTGTTTCAAAGATTCAAAGTATGAGCATCAGCATATTTTATAGAAAATGAGCTATTTGACAAGTTTTTATTATCTGCTGTGTGTTGTGCACTGGGTTAAGAACTGGTTATATTGTAATGAATCAAAAAATAGATAAGGTCACTCATGAAATGTACAGTCTAGTGAAAAAGATGGACATTAAGCAAATAATCACATCCATATATGTCATTTTTTAAAAATTTTGAAAGACTCTATGAACAGTAGTACATGGTGTACCTAATGGGAGGATAGATCTAGAAAGTTGTAAGAAGACTGAAGTGAAAGATGAGACAAGTGAAAGATTGAGTAGAGCTGAATGTGTGCTTCTGGAGCTTAGAGAAGTCTGGGCCGGAGATACAAATTGGTGAATTGTGTATGCCAACAGGTAATTAATTGAAAATTAATTAAATGACTGAGGTGAGGTCATTTAGGGAAAATATACAGGGGGAAAAGAAGAGGTTCTCGGACTAAGTTTGAAGAGTGCTAGTATTTGTTGAACAGCTAGTGTAGAATGTAGAAGGAGGCAGAGATGGAGGTCAGATAAACAGAAAAATATAGTGTTAGATGTTTCAAGGAGTAGTAAATAAAATCCAGACTCTCCTTACAGTGGCTTACAAGGACCACCCTCTGTGTTCTGATCCTGATCCCTTCCTACCTCTTTGACCTCATCTCTTACCATTCATCTTGCTGTTGGCCTACTTCTGTCTTTAAAGATGTCAGGCTCTCTCCTACCTCAGGACCGGTGTGATTTGTATTCCCTTTGCTGAATGTCCCTCCCCCAGTTCACATGCTCATCAGAGTAGGCAACTCTCCACTCCCTTTAGCAAGACTGTTGTCAGGCTCTATCAAACTCTGACTCTCATCATACAGTTAAGATTAAATTTGCTTGGACTTCAAATTCAGTTCTAAATCAGATACTTAGGACATATTAGTAGTTCAGTGGTAGAACTACATATACAGGAGATATGTGTTTGATCCTTGGGTTGGAAAGATCCCCTCGAGAAGGAAATAGCAACCCACTCAGTGTTCTTGCTTAGTAAATCCCATGAACAGAGGAGCCTGGTGGGCTACAGTCCATGGGGTCACAAGAGTCAGACACAACTTAGCGACTAAACAATAACATCAGGACATAATAAAGAAAATTAAGTTTTCAGAAATGTTTAGCAATAGTGATAAAGAAGACAGTTTTAGATTTTAGAGTGCCTCCTCGCTAAGATGTCTTGATAAGAATTAATGAAGTGATGAGAGCTCCATCTCTTTATAAACCCTTCCACCAAGTGTACTATTGCAAGATAGAGGAAAGGGGAAAGCTGGAAGGAGGTGCCTGGTGTCCACTCTGTTAGGCATGTAGAAGCAGTGAATGACAAGTGTGTCACAGTATTGCTAACCCAGTGGGTTACAAAGCAGTAGCAAAATAGGTGATTGTTTTCTGGATGATGGGAATACCACTTGACAAAGATTGTTTTAAAAGCCTGTTTAAAGCTGTCTTTGAGTTCACTTGAGTTCAATGAACATTTCCTGAAGGAAGTAGAGAAGTGATAGAAGGTTTGAAGTGGGTGGCCTTAGGGAAAGTTGCTGACCCTTTTATGCTAAATGAAGAGTTCTTCCTCAGCTAAAAACAACAGTAATTTTTCTTTTCCTTCAAAATATAAAGATTAGCTCTTAAATTTTAGGGCCAGAAGGAATAAATGGCCAAGCAATCAGTGACTATTTTATAATAATCCACTTGCCAATTTAGGGCTTCATAAAATTCTGCACAAGGGAGAAAATGACCTTTGTAGAACCTATTTTTGGTAAGTTTACTTTTTATTTTTAAAAAGCCATTTTTGTAGCTATATTAGTTGATGTGTATTGAATGTACTTTTGTTATCTTAAATATCAACTCCAAGCTCATGGACTTTCCTTATATAGCTTTCCTCTCTCCATAATTTGGCACAAGAATGATTCTAAGTGCTGAGTGTTTTTTCTGCTCGTTTCTTCTCACAGCAGTTCTGGCCTTTCACCTGGTTTTGTATCTTATTTTAGAAATGGCCTTGGTCTCAGATCTTATTTTAACTATTGCTTGGGCCAAGCCTTGCTGCAAACCACTTTCATGTGTGTGGAAGGTAGAGAAAAAAAAGGAAATAGCATAAATTTAAAACATAGCAATTTCACAGGGACCTAGAAACAAAATTATTGTAAAAGATACTAGAACATAATGCCAAACTGCCCCTATATCCCACTCGTGTAAGAATTTGAAGACCAGAAAGGCTAAGTGACCTGCTGAAAGTTACAAAACATTGATTAAAATTTATCTTATCATTATTTGCATGACGGCAACCTATTTTAGAGAACTAAGATTTTAACACATAAATAAGCTATTCACAATAAACCAAACCACTCACCCTAGCTATCTTTGAGAAAGGGGATCAGGGGCAGGCACATATTACAAACTTTTCTCTCCTATTTCCTGGGTTTGTCCATGTTTAGTTATGAGCATCATTAATTTAATATCACAATTAAGGCTATGATCATTAAGAGTCAGATCTAGATTTGAATCTGGCCTCCACCACTTATTTGGCTATGACTCAATGACTTTTGGGGAAGTTTCCTAACCTCTCTGAACTTCAGTTTCTTTGCCTGGAAAATAGAAGTAACAGTACATGTTTAGTTAATGATAAAGGAGTTAACTATACGGTTCTCACAACTAATGGTTGGTTCACAAGGAGCACTTGCTAATGGTGACCACTGTCACTCCTCCTACTGCTGCAGCTACTTTAAAAACACTGGATCCGTTTGACAGAAAACAACAAAATTCTGAAAAACAATTATCCTTCAGTTAAAAAATAAATTAATTTAAAGAAAAAACACTGGATGCTTATATAGGGTGATCTTTACTGAATTATTTAAACATTTTTCTGCTTAAAGAATTTCATTCACCGTTGCAATGAAAAGAATTAAATACTTAGGAATATATCTACCTAAAGAAACAAAAGATCTATATATAGAAAACTATAAAACACTGGTGAAAGAAATCAGAGAGGACACTAATAGATGGAGAAATATACTGTGTTATGGATTGGAAGAATAAATATTGTGAAAATGAATATATTACCCAAAGTAATTTATAAGTTCAATGCAATCCCTATCAAGCTACCAACAGTGTTTTTCACAGAGCTAGAACAAATAATTTTGCAATTTGTATGGAAACACAAAAAAACTTGAATAGCCAAAGCGGTCTTGAGAAAGAAGAATGAAACTGGGGGAATCAACCTGCCTGACTTCAGGCTCTACTACAAAGCAACAGTCATCAATACAGTATGGTACTGGCATTAAGACAGAAATATAGATCATTGGAGCAAAATAGAAAGCCCAGAGATAAATCCATTCACCTACGGAGAAGGCAGTGGCAACCCACTCCAGTACTCTTGCCTAGAAAATCCCATGGGTGGAGGAGCCTGGTAGGCTGCAGTCCATGGGGTCGCTAAGGGTCGGACACGACTGAGTGACTTCACTTTCACTTTTCACTTTCACACATTGGAGAAGGAAATGGCAACCCACTCCAGTGTTCTTGCCTGGAGAATCCAAGGGATGGGGGAGCTTGGTGGGCTTCCATCTGTGGGATCACACAGAGTCGGACACGACTGAAGTGAGTTAGCAGCAGCAGCATGGACACTGTATCTTTGACAAGGGAGGCAAGAATATTCAATGGAGAAAAGACAATCTCTTTAACAAGTGGTGCTGGGAAAACTGGTCAGCCACTTGTAAAAGAATGAAACTAGAACACTCCCTAACACCATACACAAAAATAAACTCAAAATGGATTAAAGATCTGAATGTAAGACCAGAAACTATAAAACTCCTAGAGGAAAACATAGGCAAAACACTCTCCGACATAAATCACAGCAGGATCCTCCATGACCCACCTCCCAGAATATTGGAAATAAAAGCAAAAATAAACAAATGGGACCTAATTAAAATTAAAAGCTTCTGCACAGCAAAGGAAACTATAAGCAAGGTGAAAAGACAGCCTTCAGAATGGGAGAAAATAATAGCAAATGAAGCAACCTACAAAGGATTAATCTCAAAAATATACAAGCAACTCCTGCAGCTCAATTCCAGAAAAATAAATGACCCAATCAAAAAATGGGCCAAAGAACTAAACAGACATTTCTCCAAAGAAGACATACAGATGGCTAACAAACACATGAAAAGATGCTCAACATCACTCATAATCAGAGAAATGCAAATCAAAACCACAATGAGGTGCCATTTCACACCAGTCAGAATGGCTGCTATCCAAAAGTCTACAAGCAATAAATGCTGGAGAGGGTGTGGAGAAAAGGAAACCCTCTTAACACTGTTGGTGGGAATGCAAACTAGTACAGCCACTATGGAGAACAATGTGGAGATTAAAAAACTGGAAATAGAACTGCCATACAACCCAGCAATCGCACTCCTGGGCATACACCCCGAGGAAACCAGAATTGAAAGAGACACATGTACTCCAATGTTCATCGCAGCACTGTTTATAATAGCCAGGACATGGAAGCAACCTAGATGTCCATCTGCAGACAAATGGATAAGAAAGCTGTGGTACATATACATAATGGAGTATTACAAAGCAATTAAAAAGAATACACTTGAATCAGTTCTAATGAGGCGGATGAAACGAGCCTATTACACAGAGTGAAGTAAGCCAGAAAGAAAAACACCAATACAGTATACTAACGCATATATATGGAATTTAGAAAGATGATAACAATAACCCTGTATATGAGACAGCAATATATAGATGTATAGACATCATCTATAGACACAGATGTATAGAACAGTCTTTTGGACTCTGTGGGAGAGGGCGAGGGTGGGATGATTTGGGAGAATGGCATTGAAACATATATTATCATATGTGAAACAAATCACCAGTCCAGGTTCGATGCATGGTACAGCATGCTGGGGGCTGGTGTATCGGGATAAACCAGAGGGATGGGATGGGGAGGGAGGTGGGAGGGGGGTTCAAGATGGGGAACACGTGTACACCCGGGGCAGATTCATGTCTATGTATGGCAAAACCAATAAAATAATGTAAAGTAACTAGCCTCCAATTAAAATAAATTTTTAAAAAAAGACTAGATGCAAAATTAGGGAAATTTTCAGCATGCATTCCAGCTCATTTTATCTTTCTGGTAATTCAGAGGAAGCACCATGACCATTGATTTTTACTTACTCTATTAGAGAAATACTTTTGGGCACCACAGTTAGAATCTGATCCTTACCAAAATAAAAATCCCCAGTCTTCTTCTATATTTTATGTTGTTTAGTTGCTGAGTTGTGTCTGACTCTTTTGCAAGAGTCAGGTAGCACATGAGTCTCTTCTGTCCATGGGATTCTTCAGGCAAGAATACGAGAGTGGTTCGCTGTTTCCTTCTCCAGGGGATCTTCCCGACCCAGGAATGGAACCCGCATCTCCTGCATTGGCAGGTGGATTCTTTACCACTGAGCCACCTTGGAAGCACCTCTATATTTATTGTGAGAGAAAATCATTAACCATTGTTAAAAATCACTGACGCTGCCCATCTTAGAATTCCCTATCCATGTGAGAAGCAGATGCCCTTGTGACTTGAATCTGTAGTACTTTTAGATACCGCTATTTTCTCTGTATCTAGTACCTTGATACATATAATGTGTCACTTTTGAACAGCAATCCCATTGGCCTTCCTTGTATTTCAGGATGATAGTTGTCCATTTCTTAGAAGTCTTTCTTAGAGCCTTCAAAGTAAAGTTCTCCTGTACCATGGAGTTTCTACTTATGCCCTGGAAAATCTCAATAGAATATACTTTGTCATTAGTGCACATCTGTATATGTGATTTCTTGTGAAACAGTGCCAGAAAAAATGTCACTTTATTTATTTAGATATACTGTTGCCAGCCTTCCTAGAGATTGCATAGTCACATATTGGAAACTCATGGCCCTGTAATTTTTTAATTTATTGTTGGGACAGACCTAAATTTTCTGATCCATTTTAGTTATTGTGTGACAGCCACAGTCAAATACATCTGAGTATTTTTCTGTGCATTATTTGTAATGTTACTGTTTGTGAGGATGATGTGCTTTTCTAGTTCACAGCTGAGGAAGCCTGTCATCACCATCATTGCTCATTCATTCAACTAGAGCACCTGTTTTATCATAGGCACTGGAGATGCAAAAATGAATAAAACATTATTCCTGCTCTAGAAAATTTCACAGTTTTTTGAGGGGAAAGGATACAAAATGCATAATTATATTTCTAAGTGATATGTTTTATATAATAAAAACATTAACAAAATGTTAGTCATATAAAGGAGGAAACAATAAATTTGGGGACATGGTAAGAAGAAGTGACATTTAAGTCGATTCTTGAAGGATGGATGGAGATGTGCCATTGGAGAGGGAGGAACAGGGAGTGGGCACTGCAGACAGAAGATAGCCAGTGCAGAGGCCTAAGGCAGGGCATGTAAGGAGAGTGTCCTCAGCGTGTTGGAGGAAAGGCTTTGGGAAGCAAGGAGGAGTCTGAATTTTAACTGTTGAGCAGGGGGCAACCGTTGAAGGTTTTTAAATTAGGGCTGATATGGTCAGATTTGAATTTGAAAACTTACCCTAGTTTGGGGCTGGTGGAAGAAAGGCAGGAGCCAGACACAAAAGGCGACACTAAGATAGAAGCTGTGGAAATAAAGACGAGTCTCTAGGGACTACCCTGGCGGTCTCGTGGCTAGGACTCCATGCCCCCAATATCGGGGGAGTCCAGGTTCGATCCCTTGTCAGGGAACTAATCCCACATGCTGCAACTAAAAGCTCCTGCATGCCACAACAAAGATCAGATTGAAGGTCCCATGTGCTGCAGTTGAGACCTGACACAGCCAAATAAATGAACAGGTGTTTGGGGAGGGGGAAGGAATAGTCTCCAGATTTGCAAGAGTTTTCCTAGGTGTGAACAGTTGCCATTATGTGATAGGAAACGTGTGGGCAGTGAGGGAGGGATGGGGATCTGGTTTGGGTGATGAGGTGGGTTAACTGAGATTAATAGAACTGGGGAAAATGTAAAAGGAAAACCAGGATTGTTCACTATTTTATTTTTTGTTTGGGGAACAGAAGTTTTCATTTTGGACAAGGTAGGGTCAGTGTTTTTAGGAACATTCTAGTAGGCAAGTCTGGATCTGAATCTTGGGAGAGGTTACTGTAGTAATTTTGAGTTTTTACTGTTTGTTTTTCCGTGAAAAACTAGGATTCTCAGAGGTTAAATGATCGTGGTCTCAGGAAGGTAGCTGTAGCACCAAAACATAAATGCCTAAACTTCTTACCCACTAGGTCTTAGCTGAAATGGCCTTTGAAAGAAAAAATAAATCTCATAATTTCCAGTATTATTGTTTTACTGTTTAATTTCCTAGATTATCTTTACTTAAAGAACAAAACAAAAACCCTGATACATACATAGTTACAACCCATCTGTTTTCTGTACTATTTTCTGATCTTGATGTTATCTGACTGATGACAGACGAATGAAGAGTGTTCAGGACACTAAGGACCCCCAAATCTCTTGTTTTGCTCTAAAAAAACCTTACAATTCAAAGATTACATGGCCTCATGAAATACTCATTTGTTCATACATGCTTGATCTAGTCCCAATTGTTAACCTTTTTCATATATGAAGGACACTATAAATATTAAAGAATGAAGGTATCGTGCCCACTTCTCTGCAGGACATGAAAAAAATAATTTATTTTTCCATATATGTTGTTGAGCTATATAGTTCCTCTTGAAAACCACAGTTAAAATAGACAGTTCTTCAAAATCCACCCCACCCCTCAAATGTCAGGGGTCATTCAACACGGAATGAAACTCTTGAGTGGGCGTAAAGGACTTGAGTGAGCCTAACAAGGCAAGTTGCCATGCGTATCTGATATTCCCTTTTCACATATTTAGAAAATGCTTGACTCGCCTCATCCACATGAAATTCTGATTTTAACTGTTGCTATCTAGATTCTCTGTGTGGCTTCTTGGGCTATGGTGCTTGTCTTTGACTTTGTTCTCAATTGCTGTGAAATGTACTTGTCTGCTGTTTAAGGCAGCTGCAGTGGAGTGCACCCAGAAGTGGTTATAAGTCTATATTTAGTAAGCTGTAGGGTTTGTAAAACATTTGCAAATTCCTTTGGGATAAAATGGTTTCTATAAATGTAACATTTTTAATGAAATTATTATTATCACCCATTAAAGAAATATAGCAGCTAATATGTGTGGATTTGTGGACAAGACAGAAGCACAAAACTTCCTTAAGCATTCACTGAATATTTTTAAAACTTAGAATTAATCAGGTAAATCTTATTTTTATACTGTTAATCTTGAATTGCAGAGCTTTTACTCAAGTGTTTACCTTTGGTCCAACATTCCGAGCAGAGAATTCTCAGAGCCGGAGGCACCTGGCGGAGTTCTATATGGTAGAAGCAGAGATTTCTTTTCTGGAGAGCCTTCAAGATCTCATGCAGGTAGGTACTCAAGTTTTAAAATAGTTTCTAAATATCAGACATCTGTGATATTAAAATGCTTCTCTATACATTTTCACCTCAGGACATTTGTGCCTTACAGGTGTTCACAGAATGAAGAAGATAGAGAACTACTTAATTTAATAAACATCTGCTGAATGCTGTTAGTGTAATAGTTTAAAGTACAGGAGTCATACCCATTTCAGTTCATGTCCAAACTCTGCCATTAACTTTGCTATATTATCTAACCATAGTGATCTTTAGCTTCCACCCTGTAAAATGAGAAAAATAGTAGCTATTTTATTAGGTTATTGTGAGAAGTAAATGAAAGAGTGGGCTTCAGTGGTGACTCAGTAGTAAAGAATCTGCCTGCCAGTGAAGGAGATGTGGGTTCCATCCCTGGGTCAGGAAGATCTCCTGGAGGAGGAAATGACAACCCACTCCAGTATTCTTGCCTGGAGAATCCCATGAAAAAGAAGTCTGGTGGGCAGTAGTCCATGGGGTCGCAGAGTCGCCCACAACTTAGAGGTCACCAAGTGGAACGACAGCAGCAAATGAAAGGCTGTGTACAGTGTAAAGCACAGAGTGTGGGGTCTGGCATCAGGCAGGCTTAGCAGACAGTAGCTTTTGGTATTTGCTAAGCAGGTAAACAAAGCATCTTTATAGTTAGAGAAACATGGCTATGGCTATAGCATGAGAAAGCATCCACAGGAGCTGCCAGAACTCTGGAACTGGAATGAAGCTGGAGAGAGTCAAGAGTCAGACCATGCAGAAAGAGTTTGTATTTAAATGCCATGCAGAGCGATTTGAACTCAATACAAAAGATAAAGGAGAGAGAGTTCCCAGCGAGGAAAGGCCATGGTCAGAGTTACAGGTTAGAAATTTCTGTCTAGCAGCATGAAGAATGATGAATGATGAAGAATGATTTAGGAGGAGATAAAAACAGGGACGGGAGACTTTTCAGGAGGCCCATAATCAACAGAGAGAACATAGCTCTGGAGTTGGATGGACCAGGATTTGATTCTTAGCTCCCTCACTTACTGACTGTGACCTTAGACATGGGACTTAATTTCTCTGAGCCTCAATTTCTTCATCGAAAAAATGGGAATAATAATACCTACTTCATGGGGTAGTTCATAGGATTAGGCAGATAATATCATAAGGCACTTAGGATAGTTCCTGATACTTATTAAGTACCCAGAATTTGTTAACTGTTACTATGAATTCTCTCTCCATTACCATTTTGGTTAATATCTTAGTTTGATTTTCTAATTACAATATGTTTATTTTAGAAATTTGTATCAATTCTTCTATTCATTTCTACTCTTACTCACCCAGTAAATGACCCAATTCCACTTAAAACAAAAATATTACCTTTTCCTCTTGACAGAATGGAGTCACAGTTTTATTATCCTAAGTTGGATTTCCTAGTAAATAAACCCTAAAGCAGAGATTTGTGTGTAGATAGTACTGGGGAATGCTCTCTAGAGAAATATCTGGAAAGGAAAGGAAGACAGCACCACTGAACAGAGGGAAAAGTTGAACTGTGATGTGTTTACAGAGTCCTTTGCCAGTTCTGTGAGGACCTTGGAAGCTAGAATTGCCCTTCATGGTTGTCCCATGGGAAAGCAAGTGCTTCCCCCTGTTAGCCAGTCACTGGACACGAGATAGCCTGGGACGAGTTGTAACTTTGGGTGGGTAAGACAGCACTCTTGGTCTGGACAGTTGCTGAAGAAGGACCCAACTATGAAACATCAGCAGTTAATATTCCCAGCAGATAAAGATCTTGGTCCTGAGGGGGTGTTCTGGCCACACCCCACAGTGTCAAATTACATATACTCCTTTACTGTCTCTCCCTGATTTCCCCAGGGACATTTTTGTTTGTCCCTACCAGGGAGTGTGTGGAGGAGTAGGGAAGACTGGTTGCTACAAGCACCTTGTGGGTAAAGGCTAAGGATGCTGTTCTACACCGACAGTGCACAGCCTCTTCCCCCCCAGCAAACAACTGTCTGGCCAAAAATGTTAATAGTAACACTGTTGAGTAACGCCTTTGCAGATTTAGGGATTCAGAATATGAGCCTCATGGAGTCAGTAAAGTTCCTTAATCACCTTTTAGTTTTAGCTCACCACCCAATTCTTTATTATTCTTTGGCTCAGGCGATGAGAGTGTTGTAGAGAATGGAACCACACCTTTTACCTCCTGCTTTTCCACTGCCCCAATGTAAAACCAGAGGGAAAGTTCATAAAGATAATAGACATGGTTATGTTAGAATTAATTAAACATTATAATCTTTGCTCTATAATTATGTATTCTGTAGCTGATTCTTAATTATTTGCTACTCCACTGAGTGATACTCCAGGCATATACACTGTTGAAATGTTTGATTAATTGAAATATAAACCTTTTCCTAAAAATAAAAGAAAAAAATATATTCCTCCCAAAGTAATCTTCTGATTCTTTTAATTTTCTCCCTTTGATAAATTGAATTCTGTGGAAATTATTACCTTGATGAAGAGCAGTCTCTTAAATATTAAACCAGTATTGTAACAAGAGATAGTTTCCTCTTATGAAGTATAAACACTTAAATAGTACTATTGATATTTCAGTGCTATTGAATAATATATTTTTTAAAACCTCTGAGGATTATGTTAACTCTTCAGTTAAGTTTCTGCTTTCTTTAATATATTCATAAAACATAGTCTGAAAGTCAAGGTTAGAAGAGCCAGTGGTTTTGTTCTTCAAATGGAAATATACTGCTCATCAAAGATACTGTTTTACCAGCCTATTGGCAAAGTCTTTATCTTGCAAATAGGTGTATTATGTCTCTCAATGGTGTAATCATACTCTCCAATTTACGTGTTTTTTCCCTCCCAAAATACATTGGCTTTTTTCAGTGATTGAGAGATATAACCCTTCATAAATCATTTAGTTACTTAGTGATTTCTTTATCTTTCTGCTGGATTGAAGGTGATATAGCCTCAAAGTAAAACATCTTTAGCCTCTTTTTGCTCTTCTTTCATCAAGTTATTCCTTACTTTTCTATAAAATACATGTATAATATAAAATAATATAAAGAGAAGTAGAAAATATTTTATGTGTATGTTTAGTTGCTCAGTCATGTTCGATTCTTTGCAACCCCGTGGACTGTAGCCAGCCAGACTCCTCTGTTCATGGGGATTCTCCAGGCAAGATTACTGGAATAGGTTGCCATGCCCTTCTCCAGGGAATCCTCCCAACCCAGGGATCGAACCCAGGTCTCCTGCATTGCCGGTGAATTCTTTACCAACTGAGCCACCAGGGAAGCCCAAAATATTTTATATACGTACATAAATCTAACTAGTTGTTACTTGATAATTAAGTTCTTTCCTGTAGCTGATCAATTAAATCACTCAGACACTTATATAGCCCCACTGTATTTGCAGCATTGATAGGGTGTCTGGTGATTCAGAGAAGAAAGGGAGACAACTGTCTGTTGGGGCAGCCTGGACTTAATATGTATTTCTTTATGAGGGCACATTTGGAAATCACGGTATGATCTCATTGACTTCAAAACAAGAATTTTAGTTTGAATTAAAAATATTTTAGAAATATTTTCCATTCCAGTCACTTTTTTCTTCTAAGAAATTTTTCCCCTGAGAGACTTACAGACACCCCTGGTAGAATGAAATCTTATATATTAATTTGTGTCATGTTTGATCTATATTATTTTTACTTTATACTTTAGCAAAGCAAAAATGTATGTATTTGTGTGAAGCTAGATCTCATTGCTTCTGTAATCTTAAAGTTTACTTTCACTTATCAATGACTGAATGAAGCACTTTTCAGACTGTTACTCTTCACAACAACTGATGTTGGTTGTGTGCTCCTCTGAACTGGGTACTGAGCTAAGTCTTCTGCATGTATTATCTCATTTAATTCTCACAGCAGTCCTGTGAAACAGGTGCCATTACTGCTCTGATTCTACAAGCGAGTAGACTGAAATTGAGGCATCAACTTGTTTTAGTTGTTCATTTGACAGCGCACTTCATTACTCTTATTGAAACTATTAACAAAAGCTTCAGACATTTTTCTTTCTTTCTTTCCCCCCTCCCACTCTGAGACGAAGTTATGATGTCTCTTTTAATCAGTCTGGAAACTGAATTAACTTGCTGAAAATATATTCAGGAAGTAAGAGGCCTGATGGTTTTAGAGTTGCTAAAACCTGGAGAGTAGTCCCTGCAGAGCCCTAAACTGGTTTTTTCATGAAACTTACATGTCAGACAATTCTGTATCATTTCTCTTAGGTTATGGAGAGCCTCTTCAAGACTACAGCAATGACAGTTCTCTCAAATTGTCCTAAAGATGTTGAACTCTGTCACAAATTCATAGCTCCTGGCCAAAAGGTAATTAGTTTTGTGGCTAAAGCCCTCTGACTATGTAATGACTCTAATTGCATTTAATAAATTTTCTTTTTTCTCTTTTTTTATGAAGGACAGATTAGAACATATGCTAAAAAACAACTTTCTAATGTAAGTAGATATTATACTTTCTCTGAATTTTATTCATAATTTATCATCATTTATCATAATTTATTATGTATTCAATTCTTTTTGTTTGTTTATCTGCATATCATACTCCCTAGACTCAAGGAACACTTGTATTTTAATGATAGTTATAGCTCTTGTGTCTGGTTCATAGTTGATAATCAATGTTGAATGAATAAATAAATGAATAAATCTTAGCAAGATAAATGAACGTGGTAATTATTAGCTGTATTACTGCAATTCAGACTAATTCTTTAGTAATCAAAATCTAGCTTGATTAAAAAATATGCTTTTAAGATACATGTAATGTTGCCTCTCCATTTTTCTCTATTTCAGTCTTCTTTCTTTTTCTTTGCTTTTGCTCACTAAAATCTGAAGATATATTCTGAACTGTTTTTTAAGCCAATTTTTTAAAACCTAAAAATCCATATTGTAAATACTGCACATACATTATTGCTTCATTTTCACTGTAACCCTGTTATATAGCATCTGATATTGGACTGGTTATTTAGTCAACCAATCATATTAATCAGATAGGCTATTCTTTTCACAGTTTATTATGAAACACATTTGATATGGGAAAAACAGCAAATAACTTCTTACATCTAATACAAACAATTTACATAAAACTTAATACTCAGCATTACCATATGTAAGATAGATGACCAGTGTGAGTTCGGTGCATGAAGCCAGGCACCCAGAGCTGGTGCTCTGGGCAACCTAGAGGGATAGGATGGGGAGGGGGGTTCAGGATGAGGGGGGACACACGTGTACCTATGGCCGATTCATGTTGATGTTTGACAAAAACAATCACAATATTATAAAGTAATTATCCTCCAATTAAAACAAAATTTAAAAATCTTAGTATTCAGGGTATTTACAGTGTATCAAGGAAGCAAGGTTGATACTCTGAAGAATAAAAGATTGTCTCTCAAAGTAGTTAGTATCATTTTTCCCTTGCCATCTTAAACTTAGCAAGTTTCTGTTCTAAGAGAATAAAGAATCCAACCTATCCTCGAGGAGGGAAATAAGAAAAACTTGGCACACTGGACTGAGCTGAGAATCAGGCAGCAACCTAGACCTGCAGACTATAGTTAAAAATGATGAATTGTTGAACCTGAACCAATAACAAGGCAGCAAATATGGGAACAGCAAAGGAGGGAAGAGTCAGGAGCCCTGTGGTAGAGAAGCAAAGGGCACTGAGGTACAAGTAAAGGCTTTGGAGACTTTTTCTTTACTTAAATGTATACTGAATATTTACTATATGCCAGGCATTGTTCTAGCATCTAAAAACTGCTTTTAAAGCAGTGAACAAAGCAGATAAAACTCCATGCCTTCATTGAGCTTACATTCCTGGTGGAGATAATAATAGCCAAGAAACAAGATAGAAATGTGAAACATATAATCTGTGAAAATGAGTAATACTTAGGGGGGAGAAACCAAAAAAGAGATAGGAGATATGACAAAGGAAGAATGAGGAGATAGAAATGGTAGATAGCATGGTGGGGAGGATCCCACTAAGATGATTTTTGAGTAAAGATCTTGAGAAAGTAAAGTAAGAGAACTAGCTATATGGGTAAGTGGGAAAAGAACATCTTAAAGAATTAGTTCACGTATTTGTAGAGACTAGGCAAATTCAAAATCTGAAGACTGGAGACTCAAGGAAGAACAAGTCAAAGGCAGCCTGCTGGTCAGATTCCTTCTTTCTTGGAGGAGGCCATTCTTTGCTCGAGTAAGGCCTTCAAACTAGATGTTATTAGGGAGGGAATCTTCTTTAGTCAGGATCCACTGATTTAAATGTTAACTTCATCCCAAAAAACACCTTCTCAGAAATATCCTGAATATATGACCAAATATCTGGGTACTGCAGCCCAGCCAACTTGACGCATAAAGTTGAACCATCACAGACCAGGATGGTGACAGTGGAGGGAGAGAGAAATGGTCCTGGCCAGAATAGGTTTTAAAGATAGAGCAAATAGGATTTGCTGAGAGTGAGAAAGAGAAAGAGAGTGACTTGAAGGCCTTTGACTTACACAGCTATGAAAATAGAGACAGAGGAAGGAGTAGCAGGGGGGTTGCGGAGAGAGACGGGTGATAACAGGCTCATTCCCATGAGGTGTCATATTATGATTGAGATCCATTCAGATGTCCATTTGTAGCTCTCAGGCAGTTTGAGTGTTCAGATATGGAGTGTACAGGAAAGTTCTGGACATAAGCATATTGATAAAATTTTTAATTAGATAAGGAAAGAAATTAATTGGGCATCTCGAGGAATCTGTGCTGGTAACAGAGAATCAGGCAGATCTTAAGAGAAGTTATCCAGCTCCTATCTAATGAGTAAGATCTTAGATGGAGGGAAAATATCTACCATTTATTGAATATTTACTATGTATCAGACAGTGATAAGCTTTACGTATACTGAAGTTCATTTTATCTTCACAACAACTCTGAGTAGTTAAGCTTCAGTTTTCTCATCTCAAAAGTGACAACTTGAGTAATTTTGTTGAAATGACCAAATGCTGCTTAAGCAATATGTCAAAAACTCGATAACTTGAAAACATCTCAAAACGTCTACAAAAGACGTTAGTTAAACCTCCTGCAAAACATCTAAAGACGTTAGTTAAAATATTATGAAATCCTCTGAAATGCATTGTTGACTTCATTAGCATATAAGAGAGGTCCCAGCAGCTAGAAACAAAGAGGGGACGGAACAACCAGAGGGAATATGTAAATTACATGATTCTCAGAGTTCAAAGCACTTTGGAAATAGTTTCTGGGAAGGAGAAGAAATATTATTCCCTGTACATACCACGGAACCTGGCGGGCTATAGTCCATGGGGTCACAGAGAGTCAGACACAACTAAGCATGCACGCACGCATGCATAACCAAGAAAAAGTAGAGAGAATTGCTGAAGGCCATTGAGGATATCCAGTGTCAGAACTGTAATTTGAACTTGAAAGTTCCGCCTCAACGTAAGGTATAGGCAGAGTACTGCAGAACACTTAGAATAAGGAGAGCTATTTAGACACGAAGAGTCTTTTTTTCTTGATACTGTACCTGTAACATATCAATGGTACAAGGTTCTAGTGCTTCCCTTTTTGACTGCTCTTATATTTCTCAGTGTAATGAATAGATCATATCAAGTAATTGATGGAACAGAACAGTAGAATATCTAAGCAGAAAAAAGCTTGACAGTGTAGCCCTGTGTCCTTATTTTATAAGTGTAAATACTTAATTTTTTAATGTTTGTATTTTTAGATTTTTAAAAATAAAGATGACAGTTTATAAAACCTTCATTGAGATGAAGTGATTTACATAGCTAGTAAGTGGTAGAGTCAGAGGGAGAACCCAGGGCCCATTATGTTTTGTTTTGACAGAACATATGAAACTGCAAGTGGTTTAGGCGTTATCTCAGGAGTTAAAAACTTAGACTCTGGAGTCAGCACATCAAGCTTTACTTCTTACTTACACGAGTGATTTTTGGCAAATTACTGAACCTCTCTAAGCTTCAATTTCCCTCCTATAATATACTCACTTAAGAAGCATTACTACTATCAACACCAACACCATTCTAACTTAGAAATTATCTGTTATTTAATATTGGATTTTCATTTGAATAGAATTTCCATCTTAAAAAACCTATCACTCAAAACATAGCTTCGGGAGGTCCATTTGTACTTTATGACACCGCTCTTTCCAGTTAGTTATTATAAATTTGAACTTTGTTTTTGCTTCAAAGAATAAGTTTGGGTTGGGTAAGTTATTTTTTTAGCTCAAAGGTCTTCAGAAAGCTTGTAGATTTTTGTTTTTAATCATGCAAAATACTGTTGCAGAGGAGATAGAGAAACACCTTCATATATTACTAATGGGCATCAATCGGTGTAACCCTGTAAAAGGGGAATGGATGATAGCTTTGACAGTGTCTTTCAAAATTATAAAAACTCCAAGATGCAAATACTCTTGAACCCAACAATTCCGTTTTTCCCATGTTCAAAATTTGTATGAGCATGTGAAGTGAAGTGAAAGTCGCTCAGTTGTGTCCAACTCTTTTGTGACCCCATGGATATACAGTCCATGGAATTCTCCAGGGCAGAATACTGGATTGGGTAGCCTTTCCCTTCTCCAGGGGATCTACACAACCCAGGGATTGAACCCAGGTCTTCTTCACTGCAGGTTGATTCTTTACCAGCTGACCTACCAGGGAAGCCCAAGAATACTGGAGTGGGTAGCCTATCCCTTCTCCAGAGCATCTTCCCAACCCAGGAATCAAACCAGGGTCTCCTGCATTGCAGTGGATTCTTTACCAACTGAGCTGTCCGGGAAGCATAAATTAGATATATGCGATCATAACAAAAGATTGGAACTAGCTGAAATACCCGTTGGTAGGTGACTGGTTTGACTGATTAGGATATATCCACATAGTGGAATGTTATGTAATAGTTCAAAAGGTAAAGTTCTTCATATACTGATGTGTAAATATCTGCAAGATATATTGAGCAAGAAACGATGTAAAAGAGTGTGTATGATGCGTATGCTGTAGCATTACACTACAGCAGCCATCTATAAAAAGGGGAGATTGAGTATTAGTATTTGCTTAGAGATGCATTAAGCCCTCTGGGAGAGTACACAGGAAACCAGTAACAATGATTGTGTATGAGGAGAGGAACTGAGTAGCTATGTGAAAGGGGTGGAATGAAGATGTATACTGTTTTATTCATCTTGATTTTTTTAACCATATGCATATATCATCTATTCAAACTGTTACATTTTTAGTTTGGCATGCTTTAGGCATGGTGATTTCTTACTAAGGTAACCAGTGGTATTTTTCCTGAACAATCTTCCAATACTAGAATATATTATTAATCCCTTACGATGGTCTGAAAGAGTTCATAGGATTTGACCTCTCATTACCTTTCCCATCTGATTTCCTGGCATTCTTCCCCTTATTCAATATGCTGTAGTCACACTGGCTTTTTTTGTTGTTGTTGTTCCTTGAATAAGCCAAACTGTTCCTCACTGCAGGTTTTTGTACTCACTGTTCCTTTGCCTGGAATACTTTCCCTTAGATATTTATATGGCTCGTTTCCTTACTTCATTCAGGGTTCTGTTCAAATGTCACCAATTCAGCAAGGCCTTTCTTGACCATCTTACCTACAACAGTACACCAAAAACCCCCTTTTTACCTTGCTTTGTTTATCTTCATAGCACCAGGAGCTCCCTGGCATTATATTATTTTTGTTTATTGTCTTTCTGTACATACATACATACCCTCTTTTTGCCTTGATTTGGTTATTTCATAGCACCAGGAGCTCCCTGGCATTTTGTTATTTTGGTTTATTTATCCTTCTACACACACAGTCCGTACACAGACACACACACACACTCCATACACACAAACACACACGCTCACTCCATACACACACACACACACACTCACTCCATACACACACACACACACACTCACTCCATACACACACACACACATGCTCCATACACACACACACACACGCTCCACACACACACACACACACACGCTCCACACACACACACGCTCCATACACACACACACACTACACACACACACACACACACACGCTCCATAAAGGCAGGGTCTTGTTTTTATTTGCTGGATCTCCAGTGCCTGGAATGACGCCTGGCGCGTGGTAAGTGCCCGTATATGCTGGGTGAATGAATGATAGCTTTCAGGAGAGAGTTTTCCTCTTTCAGTCTCCGTATTTCACACCTTTTCACGCATTAGCATAATGTGAATTCAGAGAAAATCTTTACTTTCTTGAGTGGTTAGCTTCTTTGTGTATGCTGCAAGTGGATGGAGGAATGATTATTGAATGGCCATTTCTTTTCACACTGCTCAGACTCATAAGATTAAATCAGCCATAATTCTTAATTATCAATAATCATTTTTTATAATCATTCCTGATAACGCAGCAATCATTTGATACTCATTTGTAATCTGAAAAACAGTATGAAAATAAGCCTTTTACAGTTTTCCGATGCACTAATTAACAATAGCCCGTTGTATAGACCTTTTTCTGATTTTCCCCTTTTTCTCTCCAGCATTTCTTACACTGAGGCAGTGGAGATCTTAAAGCAGGCATCCCAGAACTTCACCTTCACTCCAGAGGTAGGATATATATATGAAAATTTCTTTCTCATATTTATCTGATTTCATTAAGAATCCTTTAAAATAACCTTATTTCTCTTATTAGCAATATGCTGTATTTCATATATGTACATTGGGTTTTTTTGATGGTTGCCCAACCTTGTTGACATATATAGACTGAAAAATTGTTTTGAAGTAGAATCACATCATTTGGATTAGCAGTGACAAAAGTAGTTATAGAGAAGTTTCCCAAGTTTAAAGATGAAATTCCTTAGAAATATCATAGAATATAGAATAGAATATCAGTGTAGCAGTCAACTAGTTCAGTGTTTTTCAAAGTATTTTCTGAATGATGTTATCAGTTGACAGCCAAAAGAGGTTATGTGATCAAATAAGTTTAAGCAGGTTTCGTTTTCCTTTGAACTTTATAGAGGCTTCTAATTTGTCATCCACTTTAACGAACACTTGAGTTCTGTGTTTTTGCTTTTTCCCAGAACTCCTTTATTTTATTGGCAAGGATATCGGTCTGGAAAGACAGCATGATCTAGTGACCATGCACATAATGTTAGAGGCAAGTCTCCTCATTTCTCTGCCAGTGCTTCTTTCCTGTAATTAAGATACTGCGAGACAAGTGGGACTAATAAGATAATGTTAAAAATATAATACCTTTGTCTTTAAACTACTGCTTATACCAGTTCTATTCCCAGTTAGATGTTCTCATAAGTTAGATGTTAGATGTTAGGTTAGATTTTCTCTTCAGTTATGAGTGTCCTGTGCTTATTATATTTATAATCAGTTGATTTCTTTGTATAATTTTTTTATTTAATATTTGTCTTCTACCCTAGAAGCTTCATGGAGTCAGGGGTTTTGTTTTCCTTACCATTGTTTCCAGTACCTAGATGGTATTTGGGGTTTAATAGGCACATTAGTGTTTGCTGAATAAATAGATGAACATTGTTATTAAATATTCATCAAAGAGCACCTGATATATTAGTTGACTCTTTTATAAAAAAAAAAAATTCACTGGGAGATGCCAGCTAGCCAAAGATAGACTCAGTATTAGGAATATTATCTCTCATCATTTAATTTCCTGAAACTTAGAAACAGTAACTGTAGAAGAAGCTCTGGCCAATATTAATAAAAATTGTGATTCTGAATCAGCTTTTATGCACTGTGGAAAGCATACTGTGTCTTCCTATTTGTCTGCCAGATGCTGCTCCCTCAGATGGGGCACAGAAAGCACAGTGTTCATCTACTAGTTCCAGCTTTCATCTTTCCAGGCTTTTGAATGTTCTGTTCACACATCTCTCTCTCGTTTCTCTGTCTGTGTAACCTCAGCAGACAGTTCCGCACATGCCTGATCCTCAGGGAAAAGAAGCCCTTGGCACTGATACAGGTTATTTTTAGGTCCTGCATTGTATATTTCAGCTCTGTCTTCTCCGTTGGTAATTTCTTTTTTCTCATTACAGTGGGGTGCTGATCTACACACTGAACACGAAAAATACCTGGTGAAGCACTGTGGCGACATACCAGTCTTTGTCATTAATTATCCATTAGCACTCAAGCCGTTCTACATGAGGGAAAATGAAGATGGCCCTCAGCACACGGTAAGTAAGACACTAAATAAATCGGGGTTAATCATCTCAGAGTCTGAGGTTTTCCCCTTGATTTAATTTAATTTATCCTTTGGCATATTTTCTTAAATTATATCATTCACTCTTTATATCTCTTAAAATGATAATGTTTCTCACAGGCACCTCTGAAAATGTGTTTCCAAAGATCCCAGTGTTCTGTAAGCACACTCCCTCATTTCTGTTGTAGGGTGTCCTCAGTTAAGCAGATGCAAATGTAGGTGCGTTTTGTTTTGTATTTTTAAATTACTGAGAGCCCTAGAGCAGTGTATAGCAATATGCCCAGTCTCCTATCAAATTAAATACTGATTAGGAGACCACATGCGGAAGGGGGAGATGATGGTAGTGGCATTATCAAAGGAAGAGCTAACTTGGCGTAGCAGGCAGCTTAGAGTACTTTGACTGTCAAATAGAAGGAGTGAGGGGAGGGCTGTGGCGGGGTCGAAGTGGTCTGGGCGCATTCTCCTCTTGGTTGGTCCTCTTCTGACCGTCTCTTTTCTCTGCCTGTCTCGTCTCTGTCTGTCTGTGCTCTTTTGCTCTTCTTGTCCTCTGTTCTTTCTTTTTCCTAAATTACAGTTCACTTTTATACTTCTGGTATTTTCCTTTTTTCTCTTTTTTTGTCTCTTCTCTCCTTCACAAAATTGGCAGTAACATAAGAATATTTTTTACTCTTTAAATATGTATTGAATAGTTATTTAATATCATTAATTATAAAAATCTATGAGACAAATATGTTTATCTCAGAAAAGGTCCCAAATGTAAACTTTGCTGTCTTGTACTTTTCACTTGTTTTTAGATAAATACCAGTAGGAAAATGTAGATCAGGACCCCCTAAAAAATAAAATTACCTCATCTTAGGTATACAAGGTTATCTGTTTGAATGTCTTTCCTGTCTTTGCTCATATTACAGCATTCCTAAAACAGTATTAGCCACCAATTAGTATGAAGCAAATACTATCATGTCATCTCTTAAGTCACAAATCACAAAGCAACCTTGCCAAGAAACTTGTTGTTTTTCCAATTTTACATATAGAAAAGTGAGGTGAAAAGTGAGGCAAAAAGACCAGTTGCATTTCTCAAGGCTCCATGGATAGTAAGTGATAGAGTTCTTATTCAAACCTGATTCCCTCTGGCTCTGAAGTCTGTGTTCTTCTCCACTTTATTACACTACCTCAAAAGTCACAAATACAAAATTACATATTAGCCACTGATTTTACACATCCCTACCTTTCACCAGCATTATCCAAATGCAGTAAGCAACACAGCTGATTTATGACACTAATTTTCCCTTCTCCCTACCAAGCCTGTTGTATAATCAGCTATGAGAAATGAATAGGCCTACAGGTTGGCAGCAAAAACAGGGAGAGTGACTAGGGAGTGGATTATCCAGTTGCAGGTTGTCTGTTCGGTGTTGAGCTTACATCACAAAACACGGGGATATGTCTGTGTCTCTTGGCTTTTTTTATCACTCCATCCTATCCCACTTCCACCTCTCTCCCTCAGCACACACACTGTGTATTCCTCTCATAATTTCCCTCAGTAGAGCACTTTTCAGTCATTCAGTTTTGCACTTAAAAATACTCTGCTTAAGGTTTTCCTGCTCTGTGATGACTTTCCTAGCTTACCCAGTCACCGTGAGCCTGCCTTTTTCTGGATTTCTATGGCATTTAAAGGATCAGTAAAACTAATTAGTGGCATTGTGTGTATTTTTTGTAGTCTCTATATAAATTTTCCTTTCTCAAATTAAAGTCTTCTTTAGGATGGTGAATGTTTCATAACCACCACGGTATATACTACTCATTCCTCCGCCCTCTAATGTGATTTATATTCAGACCACTATCATTCCCACTAATTGTACCACTGAAGCTCTGGGAGCAGTAATAATTGTCATGTTATTAAGCCCAGCAGACTTTTTAAAAGTCTTTTTCTTCACCTCTCAGCATTATTCAGCACTGTTTAGGCCTTTCTTCTTAAAATTTCTTCCCCCGCCCTTGACTTCTGTGACAGCGCTCTCCTAGTTTTCTCCCTTTCTTAGTGGATTATTCTTTCTCAGTCTCCTGTTCAGGTTCATCCTCTTTCACTAGATGCTGGAATTCCTCATGCCTCCATCTTTTTCTCCCCAGGTCTTCTTTTCTCTCCCCAGGTGATTTCATCTTTACCCACAACTCACTGTGTATTTTCATACGACTCAGAAATTCATGTCTTGAATCCAGACTTCTCCTGTGAGCTTTGGACTTGTCTTACCACCATTTACACGTCGTAAAACCATCTCAAACTTAACATACCCCATACTAAACCTATGATTTCACTTCTCCCTTTCTCCCACAAAATTTGATTTTCTTTGAAAATTCAGTGTTCATCTAAAATTGTGCAAGCCAGAGTCCTGAGTCATCTTTGAAATGTTCTCCTCTCTCATTTCACATATTGAAACTGTTACTAAGATCTGTCATTTCTATATTCCTAAGTAAATCTCTAATCCATCTACTTCTCTTTATTTCCACTTTAATGTTTCTGGATTAACATACCATCATATCTTGCCAGGACTACTTCAGTAGCCTCCTAACTAGTCCTCTGCCTGCATCCATTCTTTCCTCCTCTGAGTTCATTCTCCCCATTGCAACTTGAACCTTTAGAAAATGTAAATCTGGTCACGTTCTCTCTCTTCTGAAAACCGTTCCTTGGCCTCCCACTGCTCTTACTCCAAAAGTCAAGATTCTTTATTTGGCCCACAAGCCTCAGTGCAGTCTGGCTGCTCCCATCTCATGTCGCTCATCAAAGGATCTTTGCACATAGTCTTCCCTAAGTTAAGAACAACCTTCTTCACCTAAGTAATTTTACTTATTCTTAGATCTCTTCTCAGTAATCATTTCCACAGAGAAACCTTCCTTGATCCTCTTTTGAGTTAGGGATGCACTAAACTACAGTGTACCACTGTACAAAATTTCAAACCTGGAGTTACTAACTTATCCATCTTATTTCTTAGCACGGTTGTATTTTCACATTTATTTGTATAACTGTTTATTTAGTGACTCTTTTCTCTGTGCCAAAGGACTTGAGGACCTTTTTCTTCACTTATGAGTGTGTCCCGTTGCCTAGCATATTTCCTGGGACATAGCAGGCACCTGATATCTATTTGGTGATGGACTTCCCCGGTGGCTCAGTGGTAGAGAACCCGCCTGCCGGTGCAGGACACAAAAGAGACACTGGTTTGATCCCTAGGTTGGGAAGATCCCCTAGAGTAGGAAATGGACCTGCTCCAGTATTCTTGCCTGGAAAATCCCATGGATAGAGGAGCCTGGCAAGCTGCAGTCCATGGGGTCACAAGAAGTCGGACAGGACTCAGCATGCACATGTACGCACCCGCGCGCACACGTACACACACAGGTGTTTGGAAGATGGATGAATCGAGCCCAGCACAGTCTGGGACAAATAGTAGTGAGTTGATTTGCTAAGAAAGTTCCTGGGAAGCAAAAGAGCAGCTTTTACTTTAAATTTTGTTTGAATGTTGGCTCCATGGAGTAAGAATGTCCCAAGGCTTTAGAATCAGGCACCCTTGGGTTCAGGTCTCAGGTCTTTGTGTTATAAACTATGTGATCTTAGATACGCCATTTAATTTCTTTAAGTTTTATTTTTCCATCTGTAAAAATTAGATGATAATATTTTCCAGAATTATGAGGATTGAATTAATTTAAATTAATAATATATGAAAAATGTATATCACATTGTTTGGGATGGTAGGTAGTCAGTAAGTTTGAAGTCCTCTTTCTTTCTAAATTTTGATTAAGTCTTTATTGTGTTAAAGCACAGTATTGTTAACATGTGTGTATGTTGGGGGTCGGGGCAGGATGTTGCCACATCATTAAATGCCATTACAGAAGATTCCTTAAAAGGCAAGGCCTTCATTATGACAGTCTCTCTAATGTGATCTCACAGCCTGAAACCTGAAAGTATTATAATAAACTTTCGTGTACTTTTGTGATTTATGCAGTGCTATAGCTTCTCAGAGCTAATTATTAAAATATAACTTACTTAATCTACTGATATATACAACATTGATTTATTAGCGACCTAGATTTCTTTTCAGTTCACTTAAACAAAGTGTCTGCTTCCATCCCTACTTGATTTTTTTCAATGGTGAGTGAACAGGCTTTGGGTCAGCTAGCTAACTGAATTCTGTGTTTCTTTTAGTAGGGATGCAATAACAGATTATGAGCAGGGTTGCAAGAGCTTCTGCAAAGGGTGCAGTGCAATCTAAAAATATTGAAACAGGTGTGTCTCAAAGTTGCCTTCTCTGGGAAGTCAAGAGAGGCCTGTAGGAGGATGTTTAACCTATGCTTATAACATTTGGCCAGAGGTAACTCCGGGAGTTGGTGATGGACAGGGAGGCCTGGCGTGCTGTGATTCATGGGGTCGTGGAGAGTCGGACACAACTGAGCGACTGAACTGAACTGAACTGAATGCATAGTAACTGGACATGGAACAACAGACTGATTCCAAGTAGAAAAAGGAGTGCGTCAAGGTTGTATATTGTCACCCTGCTTATTTAACTTATATGCAGAATACATCATGAGGAACACTGGGCTGGAAGAAGCACAAGCTGGAATCAAGATTGCTGGGAGAAATATCAATAACCTCAGATACGCAGATGACACCACCCTTATGGCAGAAAGTGAAGAGGAACTCAAAAGCCTCTTGATGAAAGTGAAAGAGGAGAGTGAAAAGGTTGGCTTGAAGTTCAATATTCAGAAAACAAAGATCATGGCATCTGGTCCCATCACTTCATGGGGAATAGATGGGGAAACAGTGTCAGACTTTATATATTTTGGGTTCCAAAATCACTGCAGATGCTGATTGCAGCCATAAAATTAAAAGACGCCTACTCCTTGGAAGGAAAGTTATGACCAACCTAGGTAGCATATTAAAAAGCAGAGACATTACTTTGCCAACCAAGGTCCGTCTACTCAAGGCTATGGTTTTTCCCGTGGTCATGTATGGATGTGAGAGTTGGACTGTGAAGAAGGCTGATCGCTGAAGAATTGCTGCTTTTGAACTGTGGTGCTGGAGAAGACTCTTGAGAGTCCCTTATACTGCAAGGAGATCCAACCAGCCCATTCTAAAGGAGATCAATTCTGGGTGTTCATTGGAGGGACTGATGCTAAAGCTGAAACTCCAATACTTTGGCCACCTCATGCAATGAGTTGACTCACTGGAAAAGACTCTGATGCTGGGAAGGACTGGGGGCGGGAGGAGAAGGGGACGACAGAGAATGAGATGACTGGATGGCATCACCAACTCGATGGACATGAGTTTGAGTGAACTCCGGGAGTTGGTGATGGCCAGGGAGGCCTGGCGTGCTGTGATTCATGGGGTCGCAAAGAGTCGGACATGACTGAGCGACTGAACTGAACTGAATGCATAGTAATATGGTATATTTTTACAGTTATAGTTTCTTTTTCTTTCTTTCTTCCCCTCACCCTCTCCAAAAAATAATTTTAATAGTGGTATGCACAATTGTTATAGTGAAAAGTACATTGTACTAAGAAGTTACTAGTGCTCTGTTTGAAAGCCAGCTCTCTTACTGGTTATTTGTGTGGACTAGTTATTTGTATGGTCTTAGGCATGTCTTTCCATTCTCTGAGCCTGAGCTTCTCCTGCCATAAAAATCAGAGAATTGTTCTGGATGACCTACAGTGTACTAACCAGCTCTAAAATTTTCTGATTTCAGATAGCCTAAGTTTTTGCTCATTTGAATATATAAGAATAACTTATAAATGGCCAAACATATTTGATCATTTGAAAGGGACAGATTGTGGGTCTAAATGAAGTGAATCTAAGCAAACATGCAAAATGTCACATGCTGTGAATTTGAGTCCTAAGCAATTCTTCCAAAGGCTGGTGGCAAATATTCAGCTAGGGTGTTGGTTTCACAGAAAATAATGTCCATTCATTCCATTCAGCCATGTTGATTAGGACAAATGACTGACTAGCAGTCCCTGATAAGATGCCAGGATCACCCAGATGCCAGGATCACCCAGTAGTATTCTAATTTTAAAAATTGTATCAGTGTTACTTAATAAATCATAAAATTTTAAACATTGGTTATGTATACTCAATAGAGTACATAATGTGAAGTCAACTTGGAAGGAAGAATATACAACCAAGGGGTGGTGGTGATTGTTCAGTTGCTAAGTGGTTTGCAACTCTTTGCGACTCCATGGACTGCATCACACCAGGCTTCCTTATCTTTCACTATCTCCTTGGGTTTGCTCAAACTCATGTCCATTGAGTCAGTGATGCCATCCAACCATCTCATCCTCTGTCATCCCCCTCTCCTCCTGCCCATAATCGTTCCCAGCATCAGGGTCTTTTCCAGTGAGTCAGCTCTTCACATCAGGTGGCCAAAGTATTGGAGCTTCATCATCAGTCCTTCTAGTGAATATCCAGGATTGATTTTCTTTAGGATTGACTGGTTTGATCTCCTTGCTGTCCAAGGGACTCTCGAGAGTCTTCTCTAGTACCACAGTTCGAAAGCATCAGTTCTTTGGCGCTTAGCCTTCTTTAATCCACCTCTCACATTCAACATGACTACTAGAAAAATCATAACTTTGACTATACAGACCTTTAAAGTGATGTCTCTGCTTTTTAATACGGTGTCTAGATTTGTCATAGCTTTCCTTCCAAGGAGGACTTCTCTGGTAGCTCAGCTGGTAAACAGTCCTCCTGCAGTGCAGGAGACCCTGGTTGATTCCTGGGTCAGGAAGGTCTCCTGGAGAAGGGAATGGCTACCCACTCCAGTATTCTGGCCTGGAGAATTCCATGAACTGTATAGTCCATGGGGTCTCAAAGAATCCTGAACACGATTGAGAGACTTCCACTTTTCCTTCCAAAGAGTAGGCATCTTTTAATTGCATGGCTGCGATTGCCATCTGCAATGATTTTGGAGTACAAGAAAATAAATTTTGTCACTGTTTCCATTGCTTCCCCATCTGTTTGCCATGAAGTGATGGGACTGGATGCCATGATCTTAGTTTTCTGAGTGTTGAGTTTTAAGCCAGGGTTTTCACTCTCCTCTTTTGCCTTCATCAAGCGGCACTTTACTTCCTCTTCACTTTCTGCCATTAGAGTGGTATCATCTGGGTATCTGAGTTTGTTGATATTTCTCCCAACAATCTTGATTCCAGCTTGTGATTCATCCAGCCTGGCATTTTGCATGATGTACTCTGCTTAAAAGTTAAATAAGCATGGTGATGGTATATAGCCTTGTTTGGAACCAGTCTGTTCCATGTCTGGCTCTAACTGCTGCTTCTTGACCTGCATACAGGTTTCTCAGGAGGCAGGTAAGGTAGTCAGGTATTCCCCTCTCTTTAAGAATTTTTCACAGTTTTTTGTGATCCACACAGTCAAAGGCTTTAGCATAGTCAACAAAGAGGAAGTAGATGTTTTTCTGTAATTCTCTTGCTTTTTCTAAATCCAGCTTGTACATCTGGAAGTTCTCAGTTCGTGTACGATAGAAGTCTAGCTTGAAGGATTTTGAGCATGTGAATGAGTGCAATTGTATGCAATTGTTTGAACATTCTTTGGCATTGCCCTTCTTTGGGATTGGAATGGAAACTGACCTTTTCCAGTCCTGTGGCCACTGATAAATTTTCCAAATTTGCTGGCATATTGAGTATAGCACTTTAAGAGCATTATCTTTTAGGACTTAAATACCAAGGAGTATCTAATGAATTTCCCTTGCTGGGGCTTGTGAATCAAACTGCATCAAAATAACTTGAGCCTAAAATCCAGCAATAGTGATGAAGGGAATTTCCAGTTTTGCCCATACCTGGGGAATTTATTTGATCTCTGGTGCCTCTGCCTTTTCTAAAACCTGCTTGAACATCTGGGAGTTCACGGTTCACATATTGCTGAAGCCTGGCTTGGAGAATTTTGAGCATGACTTTACTAGCATGTGAGATGAGTGCAATTGTGCAGTAGTTGGAGCATTCTTTGGCATTGCCTTTGGGATTGGAATGAAGGCAGAGGCACCAGAGATCAAATTGCCAACATCCGCTGGATCATGGAGAAAGCAAGAGAGTTCCAGAAAAACATCTATTTCTGCTTCATTGACTATGCCAAAGCCTTTGACTGTGTGGATCACAATAAACTGTGGAAAATTATCTGAAAGAGATGGGAATACCAGACCACCTGACCTGCCTCTTGAGAAACCTGTATGCAGGTCAGGAAGCAACAGTCAGAACTGTACATGGAACAACAGACTGGTTCCAAATAGGAAAAGGTGTACGTCAAGGTTGTATATTGTCACCTTGCTTATTTAACTTATATGCAGAGTACATCATGAGGAATGCTGGGCTGGAAGAAGCACAAGCTGGAATCAAGATTTCCGGGAGAAATATCAATAACCTCAGATATGCAGATGACACCACCCTTATGGCAGAAAGTGAAGAGGAACTCAAAAGCCTCTTGATGAAAGTGAAAGAGGGGAGTGAAAAGGTTGGCTTGAAGCTCAACATCCAGAAAACAAAGATCATGGCATCTGGTCCCATCACTTCATGGGAAATAGATGGAAAAACAGTGGACACAGTGTCAGACTTTATTTTTTTGGGCTCCAAAATCACTGCAGATGCTGATTGCAGCCATGAAATTAAAAGACACTTGCTCCTTGGAAGGAAAGTTATGACCAACCTTGATAGTATATTAAAAAGCAGAGACATTACTTTGCCAACCAAGGTCCGTCTTGTCAAGGCAATGGTTTTTCCCGTGGTCATGTATGGATGTGAGAGTTGGACTGTGAAGAAAGCTGATCGCCGAAGAATTGATGCTTTTGAACTGTGGTGTTGGAGAAGACTCTTGAGAGTCCCTTATACTGCAAGGAGATCCAACCAGTCCATTCTAGAGGAAATCAATCCTGGGTGTTCATTGGAAGGACTGATGCTAAAGCTGAAACTGCAATACTTTGGCCACCTCATGCGACGAGTTGACTCACTGGAAAAGACTCTGATGCTGGGAAAGGTTGGGGGCGGGAGGAGAAGGGGACGACGGAGAATGAGATGGCTGGATGGCATCACCGACTCTGTGGACATGAGTTTGAGTGTACTCCGGGAGTTGGTGATGGATAGGGAGGCCTGGCTTGCTGTGATTCATGGGGTCGCGGAGAGTCGGACACGACTGAGCGACTGAACTGAACTGAACTGACTGGGGAATTTATGTCAAAGTAAAAAGTGCGCATTTCAGCACATCTAAAATTCTCCCAGACTAGCCATTTTACTATCCAAAGGGGATTTGCATTCCTTGCTACCTGCAGCCCATCTACACCTTCACACTGTCCCTTCTGGAAGGCTTTCTTTTCCAGCTGCACCTCAGTGTTTTTAGGGGCCAGATACTGTCTGAGTCAGCAGTTAGAGCCAAAGCTCATTGAGGCTTAAACCACAAACACATTTCCTATGGTTGTAGAACAGTCTTCTTCCTTTAATACTAGTACATAATAATGTAAAATGTAGTCAACCAGCAGTTGTAGTGTGACAAAGACCTGTTTGTACACTTACTCCTCACCCGCTTATTGAATAGTAGGTGATTCTGTAAAATGAGAAACCATTAGTAAATTTCTGTCCCATCTCAATTTAATTTGGCTGAGTGATGAAAATCACGTCTCATGTTTTCTCTTTAATGATATTAATGAGGATTATATAGCATTTGGCACACATTCTTAAATTATTACAGTCTTTATTAAACTAGTTATTTATAAAGTATACCTCAGTCAAAAATTCTGAAATCAAAACAGGGGAAAGGCTTAATATTAAAGTAAGGCAAATTTAAGAAAAGAGTTTATAATATAATGTACATTTAAAGATTAGATGTTTTATGTATTATTAAATGTGTTCTATGGATTTCTAATTTTTATTTGTAAATTAAATCTTTCTGAGTTTTGTGCCTTCTTATTACTGGTCTTATAAATGTCTACCTGGCACCTTTTTGTCCTCCCCCCAACACTTGCAAAAAAGAATTGCCAAGTCACAAAATAATATAGATAGCAAATAAACATTCTCAAAAATGTAAATATTACTAGTAAGTGAAGAAATACAAGTTAAAACATCAATCACCATTTTACCCTATTATAAATTTTTTGTTGTTCTATTACAAAAGTATAACACCTTTCTTGTAGAAAATAAGAAAATAGGAAGAAAAGAAAAGAAATCATAGCAACACAGTTTACACCTCATTATGTGTTATAGATGTCAGTCTTTTTTCTTCCATGTCTAAAATTTATCTGATGGTCTCCGCTTGATGTAAACTTGAATTTTTTGTTATTATAAGCAATACTGTAATAAATATTCTGTGTGTTGAATTTTTTTTTTGCATCTCTGTACTTTGTTAGAACTAGTTAAGTATGTGAAGTATTTTTACTAACATAGAAAAAATATTTATTGTATTTTGTTCACTAAGATAATGAGAATGGTAAATTTTATATGTAATTTGACCTCTGTTATACTCTTTAAGCATACAAGGAAAAACCTGAAACAAAATACACTAACATATAATTGCCTCTGCGTGATGATAGGTGTTTTAAAATATTTTTAAAATTGTTAATACTTTCCACATTTTTTATGACTAACATTTGTGCCACATTTGTGCGGAAAACATATTTTTGTTAAGTATACCACATAAATGGTTCCAGAGGGGGAACTGTCCACCTGCATTTTATATTCTAAAGATAATAATTAAACATTTAGTATTAAAACAGGGGACATGAACAGCTAACATAAATAAGATTCTGTTTAACTGTAAGCAGTTAAACAGCCAGTCATCAAAATGTTGTAATTTCCACTTGCTTCAGAAGCTGACATTGTTGGGATGGTCTGAAAACAGAATGGTGTTCATGAGTTTTTTCCTTTTCAGGTTGCTGCTGTTGATCTTCTGGTTCCTGGAATTGGAGAACTCTTTGGAGGAAGCCTCAGAGAGGAACGGTACCATTTCTTAGAACAGCGATTGGCCAGGTACTGATCAGAACTAGAAAAAATGAAATTTTAAAAATGGGAATGGGGCACTCAAAGGCAGTAATGGTAGACTAACAGAATAGTACATAGGTCTTAGTACCTGATAGACCTGAATCTCAGATTCTGTGTGAACTTAAGCAAGTTGTTACTTAACCTCTCTGAGCTTTTTCTGAAAGCCTAGAGCTGTTACATGAAACACAGTGAAGTTAGTTATAGAAAAAGGAAAGGCAACTAAAGCCCCTTAAAGTTTGTTCTTCCCTTTTCTCTGTGTTTTGGGGGAAAAGGAGTTGTTGGGATTTTGTGTGTGTGTGATTTTAAACTAATTCGTGAAGACAGGCTCTGAACCAGGGAAAGGATAAAGATGGAGGAAGAAAGAAACTAAAATTATCTGCTAAGCTAGCATTTAGAATTGGAGAAGGAAATGGCAACCCACTCCAGTGTTCTTGCCTGGAGAATCCCAGGGACGGGGGAGCCTGGTGGGCTTCCATCTATGGGGTCACACAGAGTCGGACACGACTGAAGTGACTTAGCAGCAGCATTTAGAATAAGCAGTTTTCCCTTCCTCAGGTTTTCTACTATGTAAGTGTCTTGATTTAAGTATTTGAATAACTTTAACTCACTGTTTGAGACCTGGGAAATGTATCCATAAACACACAGAAAATGTTTTGGAGATGAGAAGTAGGGGAATCATGTTTCTAATTGAACTACCACTCCTGTATATGCATGGTCTGCCAAAAAACCACAATGACTTCCTAAACTAACCAAGGTTATAAACCACTGTTTTCCATGGTTTCCACTTTTACTGTGCCAGACTTTCTTTTAAAAAAAGACTTTCCCATGTTGAAGGCGTAATCTTTCTCTCCAGATAATACTAGGTTTCATAGTAATCTGGAAAAGTCTTGATTGTTTGACATGTTTGTTAAATTAGCCATTTGTAAGCCCTTCTCTTCCTAATGGAGAAGTGCTTAAAAAGTTGTTGCTTTTCCAAGATCCCAACTTATAAATCTGTTGAGTAACTTGGTTTTGTAATCCCAGTCATCCAAACTGCTGTGTTTGGGTTAGCGTCCAGAAGAAAGGGGATAAATATGTTCTGGGAAGACTTTTTATCAACTAGACTACTAACTCCTTAGTATTTTTATAGTGTTAGGAAGTTCTGGGATAATTGTGGAATTGAAGTGACAGTAAAAGTCCTTAGATGGAAAGAATTTGAAGATTCTCTGGGGTTTTTTTTAAAGCACAATAAAAATCACACATGGCAAGAAATCTCATCTGTTGAAAGATTAATTGGTCTGTTTTCTGTACTTGCTTCCTTCCTTCAGGAAACCTTTCCTCATAACATTAAATGTTTACCCAATATCTGATAATATCCAAATTTATCTTTCCTAATTAAGTGGATATATGTGTTTCCCTATCTCCAGGATTTGTCTTTGACTTCTATTCATGTTTTTCATATTTTTGCATATTTGAATTTTTAATAATCCTGATCACTTTGAGATACACCATAGTCCCAAATACTTTTAAGGACTGAAATTAATTTTAGTGAGTACTAAGAAGGACTGATGCTAAAGCTGAAACTCCAATGCTTTGGCCATCTCATGCAACGAGTTGACTCACTGGAAAAGACTCTGATGCTGGGAAGGATTGGAGGTGGGAGAAGAAGGGGATGACAGAGAATGAGATGGCTGGATGGCATCACCGACTTGATGGACATGAGTTTGAGTGAACTCCGGGAGTTGGTGATGGTCAGGGAGGCCTAGCGTGCTGTGATTTATAGGGTCGCAAAGAGTTAGACACGACTGAGCGACTGAACTGAACTGAACTGAAGAACTTTAAATTTTATTAACATTTCTCAAATTGGCAAAAAAACAATTTGCAACCATACTATAAAGCAGCCTCAGAATCTATATTATTATTTTAACATTGTGGAAAGAAAGTTGTGTCTGTATATCCCTTGTCTAGGTGTGCCTTTAGACATCCTTACGAAGTAGTAATAGTGGTTTTCTTATGTCACAGGGCAATAAGTTTATCTCAGATGAACCCCCTCTCTTAGGATCTGGACCATGCTTGCTTTCCATAGCATTTGTTATTTGATAATATTGGACTGTTGGTTTTCTTACCTTTCTTACCACCTAATAAAGGTGCAGTTCCTCAACTGTATTATATAGTATTATTTAAGAGCACAAGTTTTGGTATTTACTTAATTATAAAGAGCACTTTGCACATAACCCAGAATAAGTGTCTGGTGGTTAGTATATTGATCTTGTCATTCTCTGAAAGAATTTTCTTATTTTCATTTTACAGATTAGGACTGACAGAAGCCTACCAATGGTAAGAATATGACCCCTGATGACTCTTGTTCTGGCTCTGGGTCTGAATGTTACATAGTTTTCAGTTATATTTCCAGGGTGCTACTAATGGCATCTTTAGCACTGTGTGCTGAGCAACTTCACTCTCCCTTTTCCCTTTCATTCATTGGAGAAGGAAATGGCAACCCACTCCAGTGTTCTTGCCTGGAGAATCCCAGAGACGGGGGAGCTTGGTGGCCTGCTGTCTATGGGATCGCACAGTCGGACACGACTGAAGTGACTTAGTAGCAGCATCAGTTCAGTTCAGTTCAGTCGCTCAGTCGTGTCCGACTCTCCGCGACCCCATGAATCACAGCACGCCAGGCCTCCCTGTCCATCACCAACTCCCGGAGTTCACTCAAACTCATGTCCACAGAATTGGTGATGCCATCCAGCCATCTCATTCTCCGTCGTCCCCTTCTCCTCCCGCCCCCAACCTTTCCCAGCATCAGAGTCTTTTCCAGTGAGTCAACTCGTCGCATGAGGTGGCCAAAGTATTGCAGTTTCAGCTTTAGCATCAGTCCCTCCAATGAACATCCAGGATTGATCTCCTCTAGAATGGACTGGTTGGATCTCCTTGCAGTATAAGGGACTCTCAAGAGTCTTCTCCAACACCACAGTTCAAAAGCATCGATTCTTCGGCGGTCAGCCTTCTTCACAGTCCAACTCTCACATCCATACATGACCACAGGAAAAACCATTGCCTTGACTAGACGGACCTTGGTTGGCAAAGTAATGTCTCTGCTTTTTAATATACTATCAAGGTTGGTCATAACTTTCCTTCCAAGGAGCAAGCGTCTTTTAATTTCATGGCTGCAATCAGCATCTGCAGTGATTTTGGAGCCCAAAAAAACAAAGTCTGACACTGTTTCCACTGTTTTTCCATCTATTTCCCATGAAGTGATGGGACCAGATGCCATGATCTTTGTTTTCTGAATGTTGAGCTTCAAGCCAACCTTTTCACTCTCCTCTTTCACTTTCATCAAGAGGCTTTTGAGTTCCTCTTCACTTTCTGCCATAAGGGTAGTGTCATCTGCATATCTGAGATTATTGATATTTCTCCCAGCAATCTTGATTCCAGCTTGTGCTTCTTCCAGCCCAGCGTTCCTCATGATGTACTCTGCATATAAGTTAGAAGAGGGTTAAAACAATGAACAGGTCCTGAGATTAGTTATTCCCTTTGAATCTTTGAAAAGTCGTAATAATAATGTCTGTCATTTATTTATTACCAATTGTGTGCCAGATAACAATGTTAAAATTTTGATGGATATTGTTTTGTGTAATCATCGCAATACCCCCTGAGTTAGGTGCCATTCTTACTCCCTTTTTATTATCCATCCAGGCCTGGGACCTGGAGATGTTAGCTGTCTTAATCAAGAGCACACAGAAGCATAGAACTGGGACTTTCTTATTAACCGCTATGCTTCATTTTCTGTATGTGTGAAATTAGGGGCTTGAGCTAAGTGATCCCTGGGGTCTCCACCAACTGTAGAAATCTTAAGCTGCTTAGGGAACATCATCTTTCTGAATTCCTAAGTTGTTCTGGTATTCCTTCTGCAGATCCTTTCTTCAAGTGCTTTTCAGTATATACAACTTATTTATTTATTTATTCATATTTCTTTATAAGACTCTTTCAGGATCTTGTATAATAGTATCAACCATATCATTAACTCTTTTGCTGTCCTCAACAGAGGGAAAGGTCAGATTACACACTTGCCTTTTGGTAATGGAGCTAGATTTCAGATATACAAAAAGCCTGAAATTGGGTTCAAGTAATGGCTGTCAATTGCTTTATTTATCTGTAATGAATTTTGGCATATTTAATCTCTCTGAGCCTTGGTTTTCTTGGTTATAAAATGGAATGGTAATATCTACTTCACAGGATTTTTGTGAGGATGAAATGAAGCAATATAAGTTAAGTATCTACACAGAGTAGAAGTTTAGTTTAATTTCTTTCTGCTTTTCCTCCTTTAGTGTTGAGTTTTGCTATTAGGTTGATGAACCTGATTGTCACGCTTAGGCATTTTACCTCAATTTATTTTCTGTCTACAAGATGTTATTCATAGTATATAAAAACTAGCTCGCTCTCTATATATATAACTAGATGTTACATAGTTTTCACTTATATTTCCAGGGTGCTACTAATGGCATCTTTAGCACTGTGTGCTGAGCAACTTCACTCTCCCTTTTCCCTTTCATTCATTGGAGAAGGAAATGGCAACCCACTCCAGTGTTCTTGCCTGGAGAATCCCAGAGACGGGGGAGCCTGGTGGGCTGCTGTCTATGGGATCGCACAGAGTCGGACACGACTGATTAATCATTGGTTTAGACTTGTTCTGGTCTTTATTAATCATGTCAATACTACTCTTTTCCCAACTAAAGTTTTCAAATTCTTAACATCTCCAATTTATTATTTTAAGAGACAACAGGCCCAAAATGAAGTCACTTATGCTAAGCTCACATCCCCAAACTGAGACTTAATACCTGATTTAATTATAATTTCAACATCTCCCAGAAGCGGAATCTTGAACCAGAGAGTCTAGAATTATCTGGTCAACTCTAGTGAGGTCATCTGCCTGATGGACACCTGTCATCTCCTAAAGGAAGATGACCTTGCCTAAAACCACTCACTCTTTGCTACTAACTTCCTTGTCCTGCCCCCTTCTGCCTAAAATCATTTTGTAGAGCTCTTCAGAGCTCTTTTCTGTTGCTGGGTGGGATCCTGCCTGATTGATGAATCATAGATAAAGATTTTTTGAAATTTACTCATTGAATTTTATTTTTTAACAGTTGGAAATCTGCTTCCTTTTATATGGTAATCATGGTATCTTAAAGGTAGAAATGACCTTAAAAATCTTCAAGTCTGTGATCTCTGCTAGTGTTCTACCACACTGAATGTGTAGCTACCCCAGGTGTCTAAGAATTTTTTCACTTCCCGTTTCTACATGCCCCATGCAAATGAAATCTGTAACTAGTTCCACAATTTTTTTACCATCTCTTCTATAGAACCAATATAGCAACAATCAAATACTGGTTCTTTTGAAAACTTATTTTTAGAAGTAAATCTTTCCATCTATCAAAGCAAAGGCAAGAAAAATACTACAGGCAGAATGCTTCTCCTGAATTCAGTTTCCAGATATTTATGCCAGTGTTCTGACATCTGTGTATAAGAAATTTAAAGCCAGCTAAAGCTGGATACTGGACTTAGAGCAGCCAGCTCAGATCCTGCAGGTGTTTGTGGCTGGTGGTATGATATGCCTTTCATCTCATTTTCTCACTAAATCAAAGTATGTTCTGCCTCCATGCCTTATAAAGTTAATTCAGCTGTCAAACATTTCAGTTACTCGAGACTGTGTTCCTTCCATTATTCCTGATGGTACTTACTAACCTCAGGTTTGATCCTAGATAACTTCTTTCTTATGGATATCTCACTTGGCTGTAACTCACCTAGTTGTAGTTTGTCTTTTATTCTAGAAAGAGAAGTACTTAATTAGCTAAAATACCAGTACATGTAGTCATTGTTATTAGTAGTGGGGGAATAGTCTTTATTCTTAAAGAGCCAAATGACTACCAGCTGTGGTGTTTAAGTTTTATGCTGTATGTTTGTATATTTTACAAATCATTCAAGAAACTATAAATTTATTTTAATCTGTATTGTATAATTCAGGAATTCCCACCATCAAATGACATAATAAAAAGAGTTATAGAGTCTTCTTCTTTCTCTTCCTTTCATAAAATAGCTGTATCCCAGACTGGTATATTGGAATCTGAGTTTGAATCCTGAATGTACGATTTTCTAGCCTGTAGTCTCTATGTGGGAGTAGAACGTGCATGGATGGACTTCAGAGGCTGTGTAGCCTTTCAGAAAAATGACTGGACATCTTCCACCAGGCTTAAAGCAGAGGAGTTGAAGTTTTTCCTCACTGCAGTCCTCAAGAGTATATTATTTATTATGCCTTCAAACAATAACTCTCCACATAGTAAGCATCTGTTTCTGGATAGTCACTGGAGATAAAGGTTGAATAAGATGCAGTTCCTGCCCTTGATGTAGCTTACAGACTAGTAGGAAGGGAATCTCATTTTGTAATGCATCAGGCAAACTGCTTCACCCTCCTCTATATATTGAACAGTATGATTTTGATAAGGAAAAAAAGAACATTATCGTTGATATACTAAGAAGCAGAAGAGGAGTGTATTTAAAGAAAAAGAATACAGTTCTTAGGAATTTTTCTATAGCCTAATGAAACAAGTTTTCTGTATATAAGTATCCAGTAAACAAAAACTTAGGATCATGTGACCAAAGCCCATGAATGCATGACAGGATTTGCTGCTGTTTCATCTCCGTAATCTTGGACAGATCACTCTTAACTCCTCTGTGTCCTTCATCTGTCTGTAAGGTGAAAAGACTGGTCTGCCACAGTGATGTGATGAGCACAAATGACTGCAAGATACTTTTGAAACATAAAATTCTGTCATAACGTCTGATTTTAAATGAAGCATTTATAGGTAATGATACTCTGTTTTTCAAAATCAGGTATCTGGACCTCCGTCGATTTGGATCTGTGCCACATGGAGGTTTTGGGATGGGATTTGAACGCTATCTACAGTGCATCTTAGGAATTGACAATATCAAGGATGTTATCCCCTTTCCAAGATTTACTCATTCGTGTCTTTTGTAGCTGGAAGACTGACTAAGGAAAACCACCCTGTGCCAGAGGTATTGCACATGAATATGCATATAGAACAAAATTGCAAACGTTTTCAGTATGTAATTGTCATGCCAGAAGATGCCTGAAAAATACACGTGATCATAATTTTCTTAGAAAGTTGAAGGCGTTTGTTGGAAACATGAACTCTCAGTAGGTATTTATAGCAAATAAAATCTCAAAGCTATTGTGTCAACTAAGAAAAAAGAGAAGAAATTGAACTAGATGGTCTCAAAGGTCCCTTCAAAGTCTAGGATGGGATGACGTGTATTTTCCTTTGTATTTAATCGTAGACCACTGCTCTCTATGACCCTTGACAAGAAACTACTGGCTAAAAATAAAATGCTGTTGGACCTTTTCTCCCTTGCCATTTAACCTGTGATAAATTCCCATCTTATTCTCAGTGCTTTACTAAAGAAGAAAATATTCCTTTTTTGAATCTTGAGTTAAGAAAGTTGCTATTGTGAATTGAAATATTTTTCATCAGACTGTGTGAAAAAAATCACATTTAATAACTTGATCCTTAAATATAAAAGCTAATGAGATGTATTAATTGTTCAAACTAATCACTGTCATGTTACAGTTTGTTCATATTAGATGTATGTAATGTTTCTGATAATCAATAAAAGAGATTCTTGATACCTATGAAAGAAAAGAAACAGGTTTTTAAATTCCATTTGGCCTTTTCCCATTGAATTTGGAAGAAAGGTATTTTTCATCCAAGAGGAGGATCTACAGCTAAACCTAAAGGGTGGATAATTTGGAGTCAGAAAAATCACTGACTTTGGGAGTTTGCATGCTGATGGTTCTAGCAGGTACATTTATGAGTTTGGATCAGCCACTTACCCTGTATAAGCTCAGGTATAATTTTCCTCACAACTTGATATAGTAATTATATAAAAGTGTGTGTGTGTTTAAAACCATAAAATGCTACCCAGATTTTTTTAACTCTATTTTAAGTCTTCATTGACGTACAGGTACATGGACTTATGGCAGATTGTGAACTCAGAATTAATATGCATCAAATAATTGTAAACAGGCATGCATGCGTGAATAATCTGTTTTCTAAGTCTCATTAGATAACTTCTCTTAGGTTATTTCCTAATGAATTTCTGTATGCACCTAATTCAAAATCATATGCACCTAATTCAAAATCAAACATTTGGAAAGAACTGCAGAACCTAGAGTTGGAAGTCATAGGAGACACTAAGATGTTGTCAGGGTCAAAACTTCTGCCTAAAGCAGTGGGATCTGTGTACCTTGGCAGCCTCTTGGCAAAGAGCTCAGTACCCCATAAAATAGCTCATTCCATTTCTGAATCTAATTGGTTGCTTTTGCTGAGCTAAAATCTGCTTCCCTGGAACTTTAATCCTTGGGTTTAGATACCAGTTTTGGGTTGTTGTTGTCTAGTCGATAAGTTGTATCTCTTTTGCTACCCCATGGACTGTAGCCTTCCAGGCTCCTCTGTCCATAGGATTTCCCAGGCAAGAATACTGGAGTGGGTTGCCATTTCCTTCTCCAGGGGATCTTCCCAACCTAGGGATTGAACTCACATCTCCTGCATTAGCAGGTGGATTTTTTTTTTTTACCACTGCACCTGGGAAGCCTTGGGACAGCATAAAAGGGATAATTATGGCTTCCATATGACTTGTTTCAACCATGGGATAGTGAGATAAATTCATTTATTTAGTCAGCAAATATTATCTGAGCTTATTCTACATGCCACAAACTGTGCTAGTTGCTAATAAACAGCAGTGCCCTGATCCTTGCTTTCATGGAATTTACAGTCTATTAGAGAAGATATTCCAATGATAAGTAAACAAATGTATTGTTTCAAAATGTGGCATATGCTCCAGGGTGGCACTAGTGTTCAAGAACCAGCCCACCAATGCAAGAGACCTAAGAGACATGGGTTCGATCCCTAGGTCAGGAAGACCCCCTGGAGGAGGGCACGGCAACCCACTCAAGTATTCTTGCCTGGAGAATCCCCATGGACAGAGGAGCCTGATGGGCTATGGTCCCTAGGGTCACAAAGAGTCAGACATGACTGAACCGACTTAGCACGCACGCACACATAAAAGTTACAAAGAATAGAACAATCATAGATAAGCTTGCTAGAGGAGGCATTTCTGAAAAGATTATATTTAGCCTTAGGCCTGGAAGATAAAACAGAGAAACTATTTTCAAACATTTGTGACATCAGTTAATTTGATTTGGCATTTAAGTCTTGATACTCTATTTTGTGGTGCAAGAATCACAAATATTCACAGGCCTGAAACCTGGATGTAGGAATAGTTTCCAAGGCCGTTAGGAATCATACCTGCAGTGATTTTTGAGGAACCAGATAGAATTGTGATGGTAATTAATATGATGGCTGGGCATCAAAAAGAACAGTGATAGAATACTGAATGAGCTGCTAAGTCACTTCAGTCGTGTCTGACTCTGTGCGACCCCATAGACAGAAGCCCACCAGGCTCCCCCGTCCCTGGGATTCTCCCGGCAAGAACACTGGAGTGGGTTGCCATTTCCTTCTCCAATGTGTGAAAGTGAAAAGTGGAAGTGAACTCGCTCAGTAGCGACCCCACGGACTGCAGCCTACCAGGCTTCTCCATCCATGGGATTTTCTAGGCAAGAGTACTGGAGTGGCTTGCCAGTGCCTTCTCCAATACTGAATGAGAGAACCCCGGTTTCTGGCCCCAGTGCCACCATTAACTTAACTGTGGAGCATTAGGCAAGTAAGATCATTGTGGCCTCCAGTTATTTTAGCTGCAGAGCTATCATGTTAAAGTAGGTCAGTTCTAAGGATCTGTCTATTAATCTTCTGTGAATCTATTGGACATAGTCACTAACAATAATTGATTTTAGAGTCTGACTTTTAGATTTTTTTAGTACATACTTGGTCTCTGAAAACCTATAATAAGGTCGTTTAACAGTAGACTTAAGTGTGTTCAACCTGTGTGTATGTGAGGTAGAAAGGGTTCCTTCTCAAGGCATCAAACATATATTTTTCCTTATCTTTTTGAGTCTCCAGGAGTGTATTTCCAAACTGTCACACTCTTTCATTCTTTTCTCTCACAGTTGATTACATAATGAGTATCTGGTTGAAGCCAAACACTTGCCACTTATATAACAGCCTAGTAATTTCCCATCTTTGACTCAGTACTTATATTTTACCAATAAGTGAACAAACAGCAACTACTAATGTCTGATAAGGATGATGAAAAGCCGAGACTAGGGACTTCCCTAGTGGTCCAGTGCTTGAGAGATCGTTTTTTCACTGTAGGGAGCGCAGGTTCCATCTGTAGTCAGGGAACCAAGATCCCATGTACCTCGCAGTGTGTCCAGAAAAGGGGGGTGGGGAGGATGCCAAAACTAAATTGTTGCTTGCAGGCAGCATCAACGGAAAAAAACTTTAAAATGTTAACTTGTCAGCTTATATGTGAATATCCAAATGCTACACAGAAACAGCATTGTATAATTCTGTGTACAATGAATAAAGGTATGGATTTAATAGTTAAGGATCGTCTGTTCTCTTACAGGAATTAATCTGTGAGTTAAAAGGTGATCTGAGGGTGTTCATTTTCTCTTGAGTAACCAGTTTCCAATGAGGGAAAAAATCAGATTCTGCTTTCCCAAAATTTCCAAACATTTCCTCAGAATAGTAACTCAAGTTAAGAATGTATTCTAAAACTTAGAAATGTTTTTTCCATCATTAATTCCCTTTCTTGTTTCAAATTTTGAAGTAGGTGGAGAAAAATAGTTACTTTCCATCTGCTTATCCTCCTGCCTGGGGAAGTTATGCTGTCAATTTTTTTTTTTTTTTTGGTGGGGGGTGGCTCTGGGTAGGAGGGTCTGACAAGAACTTAATTGTGTAAGTGATCCATTCCAGATCTAGACACAGCTCTCCCAGCCTCTGACCGAGCCCAGAGACTCTGTCACAGAACCGCAAAGGGACTGTTTGACCTTTTGTCCCTCTAAAACGGGATTGGCCAGAAACATCCCTCTTCAGTGTTGTACGTTTATATTCTCTGTAAATTGAATGTAGACATTCAAGCATGACTGAACAGGCACTGAAGATGCAGTTGGTGAGATGGGTTAACTCTACCCTTCTTTAAATCTCTTACTTCAGATAATTATAGATGAAAGATGCTTTGAATTGGATTGCTATTTATTCACGTATTTATTTTAGTAAGTGGTGAGGCAAGAACATAAAAATGCAGAGTTGAAAGACAGATTGGCCTGGATTGAATTGATAAGAAATGTCTGGGGTTTTTTGGCTTTTGATCAATATTTGTATTCAGTCTGCAATCTAAAGCATGTATAATAAAAAAAAAAAAAACACGAGGTGGGAGTAATATCTGATTGTAGTTCTTCCCAGTTTATATTCCAGTTAAAAGATAGAAAAAGCTGGACTTCCCTGGTATTCCAGTAGTCAAGAATCCTCCTGCCAATGCAGGGGACCACAGGTTCAACCCCTGGTCCGAGAAGTTGCACATGCCGCAGGGCAGCTAAGCCAGTGCACCACATCTACTGAACCCACTCATCCCAACCAGTGGGCCCACATGCTGTAACGGAGGAAGCCCCTGTGCCCTCGAGCATGCAACAGAGGAAGCCACCACAATGAGAAACCCCCACACCACATCTAGAGAGTAATCTATACAGCAACAAAGACCCAGTGCAGCCAAAAATAATTGCCTATTAAAAAAAAAAAAGGAAAAAGCACTAAGGAAAGAGTGGAAAGCATCCTTAATCACCCTGAGCCAAAATGATTCAGTAGGATTTCTGTAAGATGGGTCTTGTTAGATCGTGGTCAGCACCCCTCCAGAAATTGACACATTCCACCATTGACAGGAGCCCTAGACTGCCCCTTGGATCAGCTAAGACTCCAGCTGGCTCCTGTAAAGTTTGGTTTGGAATCCAGTGGATTTACAGCCATTATTAATACACTGTGTTGTAGTTTCTGGGAGACCTTTATAAAGAAATCTGGAGTTTAGACGGTTCTTAAACTGCCGTTCAGGCAGATAGTCATTGCATTAACAGTTTATGACTCTTCAACTATATCTTTCAGTTCAGTTCATTTCAGTCACTCAGTCATGTCCGACTCTTGGCGACCCCATGGACTGCAGCATGCCAGCCTTCCCTGTCCATCACCAACTCCCGGAGCTTACTCAAACTCATGTCTATCACATCGGTGATGCCATCCAACCATTTCATCCTCTGTCACCCCTTCTCCTCCTGCCTTCAATCTTTCCCAGCATCTGGGTCTTTTCCAGTGAGTCAGTTCTTTGCGTCAGGTGGCCAAAGTACTGGAGTTTCAGCTTCAGCATCAGTCCTTCCAATGAATATTTAGGACTGATTTCCTTTAGGATGGACTTGTTGGATCTCCTTGCAGTCCAAGGGACTCTCAAGAGTCTTCTCCAACACCGCAGTTCAAAAGCATCAATTCTTTGGCACTCAGCTTTCTTTATAGTCCAACTCTCACATCCATACATGATCACTGGAAAAACCATAGCTTTGACTAGCGGACCTTTGTTGGTAAAGTAATGTCTCTGCTTTTTAATATGCTGTCGAGGTTGGTCATAACTTTTATTCCAAGGAGCAAGTGTCTTTTAATTTCATGGCTACAGTCACCATCTGCAGTGATTTTACTGTTCATAATTGTTATTAGTAATACGGCTATCATGTGGGCACTGTTTTACAGTTTACTATATATTTTTTTAACATATCCACAATAGATTATGGCCCTTGTTCCTTTGTAGCTTACTGTGCCAGAAATTTGTTTGGTTAGATTGGCTTGTTTGTTAATGGAGATTGGTTATTAGGAATTCCTAATAGTGCTGGAGAGTAAGACTACAAATAAAGCTCACCACTCTCAGCCCTCGGAGAAACTGAAAGCACAAAACTTTTTATAGTCATCAGTGAATCTTGCTTCTTAAGCCCCAGTGAAGAGCACACTGGCCTCTGATTTCCTTGTTCTGTACAGGAAAAAGGAAGTTAAGAATGTGATGGAAAATGATGCTTGAGCCCAAATACAATCTAGTAAAGAAAACATTGAAAATGGAATATAGAGTCCCAGACCCAGTGGTGTACTTAAGCTCACTGTGTGTTTTCCCTGTTTAACGAGTCTGTGTTCCTATTTTTCCTACCTTTCTCTTAGGATCATCTTAGAATATACATAGGAAGGTAGATGAAAGAGCTTTGATAGGAATTATTAATATCCTTCCCAGAGTGACCAGCCTTTGATATTTCAAGATGATACTCTGAGAATAGAAACTTGGTGGGACCTTGTAGCAAAGTTTTTTTTTTCATGCTATAAATGCATATATGTACAGTGAGAACTGTATTTCGCAGAACCTGGTTTTTGTCACGTGCAGAATGTTCTCTGCACACTGGCTCAACAAGAACTGCTGGTTTGCTGTTTCCCAGTGATCCCAGATTTGAAAAATCTCTTAGTATATCCCCTCCCCTGTATATAATATGTAAATTATCCCCCTCTGTATTTTTCCAAGTTTCTAATAATTTACACACTGAACCATCAGTGAGTAAAAACTATCTATCTTAAGAGATGACTTTTAAAAAAAATTTATGCATGCATTTTTGGTTGTGCTAGATCTTCATTGCTGTTCAGGCTTTCCTCTAGCTGCAGCAAACGGGGGCTATTCCCTAGCTGCGGTGTGTGGACTTCTCATTGCAGCGGCTTCCTTTTTGCACAACACGGGCTCTAGGGCATACAGGCCTCAGTAGTTGTGGCGTGTGGGCTCAGGATTTGTGGCTTCCTGGGCCCTAGAGCACATGCTCAGCAGTTGTGGCACACGGGCTTTGTTGCTCTGAGGCCTGTGGGATCTTCCCAGATCAAGGATTGAACCCCCATCTTCTACATTGGCAGGCGGATTCTTTACCACTGAGCCAACAGGGAAGCCCAAGAGATAGCTTTTTTTTAATCCTTGGAGAAATCTTGATTGTGACCTGATAGTAACAGAACCTGCTTCTCCATGGCATGCAAATATAATAAATTAGAAACCACCTCACACTTCTTTTCCTCAGCCATCTCTTCTCCAGAATAGACTCTGTAGCTGCTCAGTTGGCACAGTCTGTCCTTCCCGGAAGGGCTGCACCCCACTAGGGTGTTCACCAGGCAGTGTATCCTGAAAGCAGGCCTTTCTCTTGGTCGAGGAATGCTTCCCTGCACCGTCCACTCGGCTGCTACCCAAGCGCCCTATAACACCAGTCATGTCGTTAGAAGGGCTTAGTGTCTGCAGTGCCTCCTCCTGTCATCTTATAGCCTGTAGTGGTTGTTCCTCCTCCTGTCATCTGTCATGCTGTGGAAAAAGCTCAGTTAATAGTGTCACAGTGTTCAGGACAGTCCCAGCCCCCTTTATTTGAGGATGGCAGAAATGGACCTGGGTCATCTATAAATTTGCTGTTGAAGAACAGTTAACTTCTTTCGCCAGAGATTTCTACCACTATTACTTTTTTTTGTTTGTTTTTGCATTTCTAGAAGGACTGATGCTAACGCTGAAACTCCAATACTTTGGCCACCTCATGCGACGAGTTGACTCACTGGAAGACTCTGATGCTGGGAGGGATTGGGGGCAGGAGGAGACGGGGACGACAGAGAATGAGATGGCTGGATGGCATCACCGACTCGATGGACATGAGTTTGAGTGAACTCCGGGAGTTGGTGATGGACAGAGGCCTGGCGTGCTGTGATTCATGGCGTCGCAAAGAGTCGGACATGACTGAGCGACTGAACTGGACTGAACTGAACAGGCAGGAACCGATGCCTTATACAGTTAGGGTACGGCTGGCCGGTAATCTCTTTAAATGTAATTTCCATCTTCTACATCCTCCATTACAGGTTTCTGCATCAGGAAACTGGAGTCAGATATCTGCCAGAAAATGTGCTGGATGTTTGGTGTCCTGGATGGGGTATTAGATGTAGAGGGAGAAGACTGTAGTTTGTGTCTGACATACTGAATGCTAGCTGTGGAACCTTGAGCAGGTTATTTTCTGTCTGAGTTTGTGTATGCATCTGCAAAATGAGGATAATATTTAACTTACAGTACTGTGAGAAACAAGACTATGTGAAAGGGTTTCATAAATTGAAGACACTACACTAATGTAAAATCTCCAAAAGGAATTCCTTTCAAAACTAAAGAAAAAAAACAACTGTATGAACAAAGATATTTATTGCATATTGAATGAAATATTTTGTAGCCATAGAAATTATAAGAGAAAATGTGTTAAAAGAAATTTTAACTGTACTTTGGAATTAACAACAGTGTAAAAGCTATGTCCGTGGACTAGAAGTGTATGGGGGAGAATGGAATCAGCTGTTTCAGGATATGGGATGGAGTGACTTTTCTCTAAAAACGTCTTTGGTGTATTCAGTTCATTTCAGTAGACTCACTGTGCTGGGTGTGGTGCTCCATTCTGTGGATACAGAGATAAATGGGAGGTGCTTCCATGACTCAGGGACTCCCCTTTCGTGTAATCTTTGCCAAAGCTGATTATGTGTAAGAATCACCTGGGAAGCTTATTAAAAATTCAGGTTATCCTGGTATCACCCTGGAAAGTCTGTTTGACCCCAAAAGGTCTAGGATGGAACAACCCACAATTTGCATTCTTTTAACAGTCATCCTGAAGAATTCTAATTGTTGTTCAGTCGCTCAGTCATGTCTGACTCTTTGTGACCCCATGGACTGCAGCATGCCAGGCTTCCCTGTCCTTCTCTATCTCCGAGTTTGCTCAAACTTATGTCCATTGAGTTGGTGATGCCATCCAACCATCTCATCCTTGGTCACAACCCGTTTTCCTGCCCTCAGTCTTCCCCAGCATTAGGGTCTTTTCCAGTGAGTTGGCTCTTGGCATCAGGTGGCCAAAGTGTGGAGCTTCAGCATCAGTCTTTCCAATGAATAGTCAGGGTTGATTTCCTTTAGGATTGACTGGTTTGATCTCCCTGTTGTCCAAGGGGCTCTCAAGAGTCTTCTCCAGCACCACAATTTGAAAGCATCAGTTCTTAGTTGCTCAGCTTCCCTTATGGTCCAACTCTCACATCCGTACCTGACTACTGGAAAAACCATACAGACTCTACAGACTTTTGTCAGCAAATTGAAATTTCTGCTTTTTAATATGCTGTCTAGGTTTGTCACAGCATTTCTTCCAAGGAGCAAGCATCTTTAATTTCGTGGCTGCAGTTAACTATCCACAGTGATTCTGGAGCACAAGAAAATAGTCTGTCATTGTTCCCATTTTCTTCCCCATCTATTTACCATGAAGTGCTGGGACCAGTTGCCATGATCTTAGTTTTTTTAATGTTGAGTTTTCAACCAGGTTTTTCACTCTCTTCTTTCACCTTCATCAAGAGGGTGTGATCCACATAGTCAAAGGCTTTAGTGTAGTCAGTGAAGCAGAAATAGATGTTTTCTGCAATTCCCTTGCCTTTTCTATTATCCAGCGGATGTTGGCAATTTGATCTTTTGGTCCTCTGCCTTTTCTAAATCCAGCTGGAAGTCCTTGGTTCACATACTGTTGAAGCCTGGCTTGAAGGATTTTGAGCATTACCTTGCTAGCATGTGAGATGAGTGCCATTGTGTAATAAGTTTGAGCATTCTTTGGCATCGCCCTTCTTTGGAATTGGAATGAAAACTGACTTTTCCCAGTCCTGTGGCCACTGCTGAGTTTTCCAAATTTGTTGGCATAATGAGTGCAGTACTTTAACAGCTCAGCTGGAATTCCATCACCTCCACTAGCTGTGTTCATAGTGATGGTTCCTCAGGGACACTTGACTTTGCACTCCCAAGATTTCTGGCTGTAGGTAAGTGATCACACCATTGAGGTTATCTGGGTCACGAAGGTCTTTTTTGTATAGTTCTTCTGTGTATTCTTGCCACCTCTTAATATTCGTGCTTCCTCAGACAATTATTTGCCTTGTTGCATTTCTTGGGGATGGTTTTGGTCACTGCCGCCTGTACAACATTAGGAGCCTCCATCCATATAGTTCTTCAGGCATTCTGTCTTATCAGTCTAATCCCTTGATCTACTTCCTCTGTATAATCATTAGGGATTTGACTTATGATTTAGGTCATATCTGAATGGCCTAGTGGTTTTCCCTACTTCTTCAATTTAAGTTTGAGATTGGAGTAGGTTGTCATTTCCTTCTCCAGGGGATCTTCCCAACCCAGGGACTGAACCCACGTCTCCTACGTTGGCAGGCAGATTCTTTACCACTGAGCCACCTCTTGCATCTCCTGCATTGGCAGGTGGATTCTTTACTACTGTGCCACCTGTAAAACCCAAATTATTCTAATATAGATGGTTTAATATCAAACCATTAGTGTGAAACCTTCATTGAGGTCTTAATGTTTTTACAGTAAAAAGTAATAATTACACAGATCTGCTCACTGAAGAATTTGACTGTTCTGTCTGGACCTTTGAGCTGGCTTCTGTGCCTCTCTATCAAGGACTGGACAGCCAGCCCACAGAAGGGTGTGGCCCTGGAACCCATGTGGCCCAGACCCTGCTGCACCTCTCGACCTCTCTCTCTCCCTCTCTTCCTTTCTCGTCCACTACCTCTCCCGTGTTTTTCTCTGTGATGTGTTTCTCTCCCACTCTGATTCCTCCTTTGCCTGTAATAAAGCGACATCCAGGTGCTTCCCCTTCCTTTCTCTACCCCTACCCCCAACCAGACATGTCAACTTTATTGGAAAAAACCCAGCTCACTAACCCAATTCACTAACTTGTGCTGGAAGGCTCTTGTATCGGGTTAATGTTTCTCAGAAAGCGTAGGAGTGGGCTATTCATGGATCAACAACCACAAAAATACGTATGGAAACTTTTGGGTGTTTGTTTTGACTGTCATTTCACTCTTGATTAGCTTTTTCCTCATGGGTTGGCAGCCCTCAACAGAGTCCTGTCCTGCCTGTCGAGCTGGAGTGTGCCCTGCACCCTGGCTGAGCGCTGCCTGTCTCCACACGCCTGTGATCGGGCTTGGGTGGCTTTCTCAGCTACACACCTGTCGCCTCTTAGTCACCCAGATTCAAGATATTAACAACTCTAACCACACTCTCTGAGGCCATGGGGTTTTATTTCAAGAGTGGCGACACTCCAAAATGCAGCTAGGATTGCTACATTTTCATACGTTTGTATTACTAGTACTTGCATCTCAGGATACCAGGGTTTGGCCAGTGGCTTCCAGACTCCCTCCCTCCATTATGCTCCCTCAGTACCATATGCAAGTACCAGTCATCTTATGCTGTCATTTTTCTTCTCTTGTCAGAACATGAGCTTCGTGAAAAGGAGAGGGCATTTATCTTTGTGTGTCTAGTGCTTTGGAGAGTATCTGGAACATAGTGAGTACTCATTAAATAACCCTTGAGTGAATTAGGTGTCCAAAAAAAAAAGGGAAATGTGTCCATTAGACAAAAGGGAAATATTCCTTAAAATATAACTCCCAAACTGGTTTTCTCCCCTAAATGTCTCTAAAATCTTTCATAAATTGAACTTTTAAACTAGTCTTTTCAGCCTTGCCTGAACATAGAGCAAAAACTCAGGAATAAGAAGTTACAATGAGTTCAACTCGTAATTTGTTGTTGAAATCTGTTACTGAATGTGAATTTCAAGGGCATCTCTCCAGCACTGCTTCCAGAGTACAGTGACTTAGTAGGCTTCTCAAGAGCCTCTCCATGCTGTTCATCATTTCATAGCCAGCACCTCGCCAAGCGCCTTGTACCTAGTAGGTGCCTGGTGAGTATTTGTTGAATGAATGTATTTGATAGATGGAAGAAATTCAGGAGCAAGTCCTAAGATGAACTTACTGGGAGTCACTCATATTTTCAGTTAGTGGTTTTCTCCACCTTGCTCTCTAAATCTAGACAAGTTTCTTGTCTAAAAATTGAAGGAGCTACTGCTTACATCATCTAATTGAACAAACGTTAATTGATGCCTACTCTTGTGCCTCTCTGTGAGGTACCCGAAGACAGGTAAAACCTAAGCCCTTTCTGTTTGTTCCCTTATAGTTAGCTGATCATTCTTCATGCTCTAACCTTGCCCACATACCACTGTAGACACCCGCTTATCTGTTTCTCTCCCCAGAAATACCTTGAACTTCTTAATGAGACCTTGATCTTACCTCAGTATTCTGTGCTGAGCTTGTCATGCATAGTAGGCTCTTAGAAAATCTTTTTCTTGAGAACTGAATAACAAGTATGTAAAACCCCTAAGTTTTATATATACTTATAGGTAAGGTGCAGCAGCTGCGCTTTGCTGGAGCAGATGTGAAGAGATATCCCACGACCAAGGTAAGAGAAACCCAAATAAGACGGTAGGTATTACGAGCGGGCACAGAGGGCAGACACACTGAAATCATAATCACAGAAAACTACTCGATCTGATCACATGGACCACAGCCGAATGTGGTCCACTGGAGAAGGGAATGGCAAACCACTTCAGTATACTTGCCTTGAGAACCCCATGAACAGTATCAAAAGGCAAAATAATAGGATACTGAAGTGAACTCCGGGATTTGGTGATGGACAGCGAGGCCTGGCATGCTGTGATTCATGGGGTCGCAAAGAGTCGGACATGACTAAGCGACTGAACTGAACTGATAGATATGAATATAAACATATTTTGTATTTGAATAGAAATAGATGCCTTCCTAAGTATTTTCTGAGCTTCAGATGATAAATACTGGATATGTCCTGAAAGAAACAAGATTGGTGTTTGTGTCTCTATTAAACACCTTTCAAGGTATCTAGTTAGTTATTGAACCCATCTTTCACCGGAGAATCCCCCACCCTTATGCTAGCCAGTGGGTAGCCCACTGACGTGGTGGGGACATGAGCTTCGCTTGCTGATAGGGTTAGGGGTGGGTACCTGACCCCAAGTGGACCAGTCTCTTTTCCTCTTAGGAAATTGGGGTTGAGAACACTAGAGAGCCTGGACTGGTTGCTTGAACCAGGAACACATAAACTTAGGAGCCATAAGACAAACATGTACCATAAGAGACGGAGAAAGCAGTTTGCAGAGAGAAAGAACTAAAGGCAAAATACTCAGAAATGAAAAACCATATGGCCTGTGAGAGACACACACACACTCATACAAACTGGCTGCCCAGTTCTTGCTATATTTAGTCCTTGGTTGCTGTTCTTCCTGAGGCCACGTTCAGCTTTTTCTTGGGTTCCATGGGATATACCTTTTTTTTTTTTTAACCAGTTAATTCCCTGTAAGGGCATAAGCAAATTTAAAATGGGCATCTGCTTTTACAACTAAAATAAGACACTAGTACACTAATAGAAAAAAATTCTTGTTATTCTTTGTCTCATTACCTTTCTGTCACACTTAAATACTATTTCAGGATATTTGTTGATCAGGAAATTATTTTGATGAGGAATTCCTAATAAATAAGGTGCAGTAGAAGGGTGATGACGTCTTTGCTTTTCAAGTTTCTTGATCCTCTAAATCACAAAAACAGAAATGAATGGAGACTTATTTACAGAGGGGATTGGATACATATGAGACCTTTTTTGAACTGCAAAATTGAATTAAAGAGGTTTTGAAGAACCAACACATTTGGCAGCTTCTCAAGACATCTATTTTTGAAGATTCTACTTTCTAGAACTGTTGAAGAATGGCTTTTGTCACGGGCCTTAGCTGTGTTTCAGACTAGCCAAAACTGAAAAGTGGGAAGAGACTAAATAAAGCGTGTGTGTGCCTAGAGCAGCTCAGACCCTGCTTTTGGGCTGGCAAAAACACTGACAGCCAGATCCCTCAAAGTAAGATAAAGACTTTGTTCTGCAGAAACGGTTCCAAATATGAAGTTATAATGATGTCTGCCAACATGTTCTCACCACTCTAGGAAAAGAAAACAACAACAACAAATATGTTTCCAGCTCTTTTCTCAGTGGACCCTCTGGACCTTGGAGAAGCTTGCATGTAATTTGACTGCAACTACTTTCTTTTTTTAGTTAATTGTGTTATATGTGCCTCATAACTTCTAATCCCAGTGGGGCTGTCATTTAGAAGGGGGCTGGGGGGAAGGCTGTTTTAATTCTGGCTTTTGTTTCAGCTACTAAATATAATGCCACATGATTGTTGACCCAACAGTAATCCAGTTAAAAAACAGTCTTCAGAGTTACTGCATCATCAAAATTAACCCTGATTACATCAAATTATGTTGAAACAGACCACAGCTGTTTGCCCTGTTGAAGCAACTGCTCAAGAGCTCATCCAGAAGATACATCTGGGTGTCAGGAAAATACATTTTGGGTTTTATTTTTGTTTCTCAACGTAAATGGAGGAGGGAAACTCTCTGTTCTGCCCAGAGTGCTTGGTGGGAACTGAAAACCTTGTGATTCTCTGGAATCAAAAATCTTCTTAATTCCAGAAATGAAAGAGAAAAAAAACACTGAGATTTTCTGTTTCAGTTTTCTATGGGAAGGATGTAAGAAGGAAATCCAAATCTGTTGAGTATTACTCTTGTCAGCAAAAAGAAGTGGAACTGACTACAGAGAAAGACAGCGGGATTTTCTGTGGAGGGCTGTATATACTGGTGTTCAGGGCTGGCTCATGCCAGCCTGCGAGAAGGGATTGTTAAATTATGGAAAATTTTGTAAGCTGATTGCTAAAGAATAACATTGAAATTAAATTATCATTAAAAGTGGAAAATAACAGGTACTGGAGAAGATGTAGACAGCTTGGAATCCTCATACACTGATGCTTGAAATGTAAAATGGTGTAACCACTGTGGGAAACAGTAAAGAGTTCTGTAAAAAGTTAAACACAGAGTCACAGTGTGACTTAGCAGTTTGACTCCTAGCTGTATAGTGAAGAGTGTGAAAACACAGATTCACACAAAAACTTTGTACATGAATGTTCACAGCAACATTACTCATAGTAGTCCAAAAGTAGAAACAACTAAAATATGTATTAAGTGATGAGTTCAGTTCAGTTGCTCAGTCATGTCCGACTCTTTGCGACCCCATGAATCACAGCACGCCAGGCCACCCTGTATATGTAAATTAAACATGGTACATGGCTATAATGGAATATTATTCATCCATAAAGAGGAATAAAGGAAAACTGATATGTCACAACATGAATGAACCTTGCAAACATACAAAGTGAAAAGTCAGACACAAAAGGCCACATGAGTCCAGTTACATGAAGTATTCAGAATTGGCAAATCCACAGAGACAGAAAGTAAGTTAGTGGTTGCCAGTGAATGCTGTTGGGGAAATGAGAAGTGAGTGCTAATAGACATGGAGTTTCTTTTGGGGTGATGAAAATGTTTTAAAATTAGATAGCAGTGATGGTAGTACAACTCAAGAATATACTAAAAACCAACAAATTGTACAGGTTAAAAGTGTGATCCTTCTGGTATGTGAATGATACTTTAAAAACTAACCAGAATTCATCAATTACTGATTATTTTGCTATATTTTACTGTTTGCTCTTGGCATTATGTCTGTTGTATCTTTTTGATGGAAATACTAAAGGTGTATTACTGTGCATCTTTTAACTCTATATTCAAAGACATGAAGTTGATCGTGTAAAAGTAGTTGGGGAGAAAATTGTGGGGAGGTTCATATTTCAAAACTTGTCACATACTACAAATCAAGGCTACAGCTGACACTACCAGAGAGCCAGGTTTTAAACATTTACCAGCCCATCACTGGCCCATCACAGCCCATCACTGGCTGCATGGCTCCAACAGTCATCTTGGATAACTGGTGGACTTAGTTAAATAATCTCCTGTGGCATTTGGATCCCCAGCAAAACAAAGACTAACAAATCCGCACAGCAACTCTGCCTGCATTTGGTGCAAAAAAAAGGCTATGTGCTATGAAACCCAGCTTGAGTCAGGGAACATGATTCCTGCGGCCCCTGCTAGTACTGAGTGTTGGTACAAGTGACAGCACCCTGTCAAATTGTCAGAACGAAGCCAGGTACCAGATAAACCACAAATGATTTTAATTCTTAGTCCCAGACAGGGGGGTATCTGGGGAATCTGTACGGCAGATTTGGAAACCAAGTGTTAACAAGTGAAACTTCAAAGAATTACCTTCAGCTGCTCAGCCCCTCCCATCAAGCCAGTCCCTCTGGGTTTAAGCACTTATGCTGTTTACAGGTGCCTTCTCAGATACTGTTGTCTGGTGTGGGTGATCCGAGAGTTCTGGATGCCCCAAGGGTCCATAGCTCTCACTTGTCATCCTTCAAGGATTGGTTCCTTCATTCTCAAACGTTTGCTAAACATCTAATTTATGCCTGGCACCATGCTTGGAGGTTCTGGGGATACAAAAAACAAAAAAAAAATGAGGAAAACGCAGTCCAGCCTTCAGGGAACTCACAGTTCTTTGACAAGTAAACAGGAACTTATACAGTGTGATAACCCAGTTTATACACGTGCACTGTGACCCTTAAGAATGAACAACTGTTTTGGGGGTTAGATACATGAATTTTAGGGAAAGGGGTCTTGATCTGTTCAAGGCCTAATTCAAGGTAGAAGGACTCTGAAGGAGGTAGGGGGTCATCTTGCAAAGTAGGGTTTGGTGTTCTAAGGCACTTTCCCAGGGACCTTGACAGCCTTTGTTCTTCCAATAACATGGTACCTGATTTTGCAGTCTGATCTGGGGGTAGTGTGATGTCACCACCATGGCAGCAGAGATGTCCCAGGAACCTAACTTCCCTAAAGCAATTATCACAGGTTCTTATTTTTTACAAAGGAGAAATTGGGGAACGACTTGCTCAAACTTTTCTAAGAAAACTAGAATGTCTCCCATTGGGTGTAACAGGGAGGAAACCCAGTTAGGTCTTCAACCACACTCCAAGCTCACTTCCAGATCTCAGTCCCACCCAAATGCTGAAAGTTGATTTGAGTAGGTCAGATTAATGTGAAGGAGGGAAGCAAGTGGGCTCAAAGCACCTGGGTGTTGAAGAGGCTCCCACCTCAACATGCCTGAGAAACAAGTGTCCTGAAAGTCACCAGCTGACGTGGCCCAGCTGGTCATACTGACCTTGACAAGCAGCAAGCAGAAATTAACCTGTCAACTGAACTGAAAGGGAGAAAAGGCAGAAGGACTAGGACACAATCATCTATTCCCACCCCCAGTCCGATCGCTGGCGTCAGGCTTGGCGTGGGCGGTATTATTCACCCAGTCTGGTGTGCAGTTGAGGACATCTCTCCTTCCAGCCCGATCCTGGGAGCGTTCCACCAGCCATGCACCTGCCACCGGCCACAAAGCCTCAACTCCCAGACAGGCACGGATGCAGGCTGTCGCTGACGACACTCAGAAGTCAGAGCGCGCCCTTTAGAACTCAGGCTCTGTGGGGGGAGGGGCTCCGGCTTTCCTCCCAGGTGTGCGTTTCTCTAATCTCTGCAGTGCCCGTCCAGAGAAACCCTGCTCATAAGATGGGTCATTTCCTGGGGATTTAATGAATACAGAATTAATGGCGCTCCTTGCAGCGGGTCATTAATTCCCCCAGGAAATACCTGTGGTCTGTAATCAAAATTGCCTAAATTATAGACTAGTGATGCACGTCCTCTCAGGGGAAGCAGGGACTGTCGTCCCAACTGGTTCCAATAGATGGCGCCGATCTTCATCTAAATCATTACGATGATTTGTTTTCCATCCCTCCCCAGTGAAAACCAAGGAGCATTTTAAAAAAACAAACAACAAAGGCAAGGAATGGAGAGGACTTAGTAAAGGCCCAGACAGGAACATCCTGTGCGAAGGCTGTTTCTAGGCCTGGCTCCTACCTCAGGCCCAGAAGACTGAGCCACTTGGGGATGCAGCCAGGGACCTCAGCAGCAGTCCCTCCACCGATGAGCAGCCCTAGCTAAGTACTGGCAACTGAGTAATTAAAAGGTTGGGGGGAGGGGCAGCGAACACCAAGAAGACCCCCTTCCTCTAACCTTTGGGGGAGGAGGGGTATGTTCAGAGAAGACTTATGAAGCTGATACTCTGTTGTATATCAAGGCTCTCTTGTCATTGGCCTCGAAATGTTTCCACATGAAATTGTAAATAAAATATGGGCGTGTGGCATCTTTAGCTAAACAAAATAAGACCCTCAAGAGTTTCTGGCCGAGTGCAGCCCAACTCCCAACTAATGGTTGCTGAACAGTCTTCCATTCTGTATTGAATCCTATAACTATAAAAAGATACGTAACAGAAAACTACTCTTCTAAGGAAAGATAAGGCCTCCTGTGTGTATGCCTGACTTGCATCACAAACCTCAGCTGCAAACAAGCCATGCAGATTTCTCAGACTGCAGTCCCTGAGACTTGGCACCATGACTCAGATGTGAATGAAGTCAGAGGATTGCTTTATTTTGGTCAAGAGTCACCGCCTCCTGATTGATTTGGCAGGCTTTGAATATTTTGATATTTGTATCACGGGTTTTATAGAAGGTACTTAAAGCCAGAGGTTAAAATGGCTATAATTCTGGTGGTGGCCCTTACATGTGTCTTAAATATCACTCAGTTGAAAGGCTAAAAGGCCCTCGTCCCTGAGATAGCCCGATTGTCCTGGTTTTACATGGATATCCAGTAGCACACCGGATAGTGAAGAAAATCAGCGAAAATTGTGTCCAGGGTTGCTGATTGCTAAACCCTCCCAGGTGCTTAGAAGAGCTAAGCATAGAGTATAGAATTAGCTTTTACAAACTGAAATGGTAGAGTTTTCCCCAACCCAACAAAGATCTGTAAAATCAGAAGGATGTCCAACAGCCTGCAACAGCTAGCTTTGCTGCACAGAGATAGGGGAATGAGCAAAGCAACCTTAGTCTGATGTCTTCGGGGAGTGCAAGATGCCACCGGTTCTACTCCGGTGCCCGCAGCAGTTCCTTATTGATATAACGGGTTACTATCCACTCTTCAAAGAAATCGGGGCGGGGGTGCAGAGCTTAACCTTTTAATGCTGCTTGTAAAGGTACTTTGTGAGTTGAAAAGAGCCTTTAACCAAAGGTTTCCGGTTTTGCTGGGGGGGGGGGGGGGCGTTCCCCTCTCCCCTCCCCACAAAATGCTAGAATCATCAGGTATGCGCTTCTGCGTTCTCCATCTCAGTTCGGCCTTTCCACAACGTTGTAAGAGGCATCTGCATCCCATGAGCCCCAGAGAGTTCTCATAACCTGCGCCAATAAGTTGGAGCGCTGAACAGTTTTGACCCCGGTTTCTTGTCCTACACCATCTTGCCTTCCAATTCACTATGAAATAGTATTTTTGACTCAGTTTTGCCTCCTTGATTCTACAGATCGTAAGAATTTTCTTCTACTGAACTGCTTTTCCCAGAGGCAGTGTGGAAACCAGCAGAACTTTATTTTCTGATAATAGTATGTTAGTTGCTCAGTCGTGTCCGACTCTTTGCAACCCCATGGACTGTTGGGGTTCTCTGTCATGAAAGCCCGCCAGGCTTCTCTGTCCATGAAATTCTCCAGGCAAGAATACTGGAGTGGGTTGCCAGTTCCTGCTCCATTCTGATAATAAGAGGACCCTAAATTAATGCAGACATGAAAACAATTCTCCACTTTAAATAGATGAGCAGTACCACTCCCAACCCCCACCCATCCCTAGAATGAGAAACTTGACTGCACTGCCAAGGCTTTGGGCCCTTAGGCTATCTGTGAAATGGGAATAATACACCCCACTCAAATCTGGAGATTTGTAACGAAGATCATGTAATCAAGGAACGTATGCCAAGCCCAACACGTAGTAATCTTTTTTTTTCCTTCTCCCACCAAGGGGGTGAGAGAGTTAATGAAACTCTTGGAAAGCGGATCACTCATTTCAGCCAGAACCTGACCCACTGAAACCTGAAACGAAGGGGGAATGGACAGGACAGGGGAGCAGCCCTCGGGGCCCTGGCTGACGACCCTCTGCGAAAGGTCGATTCACCACCGAGGGCGCGCAGTCCCTGCCCATTACCCCACGCCCACCAAGGGCGCGGCCGCCTGCTCTGCTGACTGCCTGAGGCTTCGGAAAAAAGCCCCCGGGGGGCTCGGCCGGCCGCGGGCGCCCCCGGGAGCCTCGGGTCCAGGGCGCGAGGCGGTGTCCGCGTCCCCGCAGGCGGCCCGCCCGGGGGCGCGGCGGGCTGTGGGCGTGGCGAGCGCGCGCCGCCCTTCCTGCCGGGGCGCCCCCGCCGCGGCCGGGCCGGGAGAAGGCGCGGGCGCGCGCGAGGCAGCCGGGCCGCGCCGCCTCGTCCTCGCCCTCGCCCCGCTGCCGCCGGCCGCCCCAGCCCCTCCCCTTCGCCGCGAGCCGCGCACCGCCGGCCGGCTGAGCCAGCGGCCCGCGCCCTAGTCCGCCGACCCCGCGGCGGGCTCCGGGCGGCCGGCAGCATGAGCGGCGGCGGCGGCGACGTGGTGTGCACCGGCTGGCTGAGGAAATCGCCCCCCGAGAAGAAGTTGAGGCGCTATGTGAGTGCGGGCGGGGGCGAGGGGCGCCCCGCGGCCTGCCGACGGGCCGGGCGCCCCGGGAGGGCTCGCGGGCGGGGGCGCAGGAGCGGCCGGCGCGTCCCGGGGCCGCTGCACACCTGTCACAGGTGCGCCGCCAGGGGCGGGGCGGGCGGGCGGCCAGGCTGAGGGTGCGGCGCCTCCCCGCCAGCCTCCCCGTAAACTAAAGCCCGTATTGAAGTTTGTATTGCTTGTTTTCGGAGACCGAAAAGAGTTGATTCCCGGGGCCGGGGGGTCCGTTATGACCCCGAGCGGCTCCAGCCTGCGGGGCTCGGGGGGTGGGCGGGAAAGAGGGGGCGTCGGCCGAGGGGCCGCGCGGCCGGGCCCCCCACAAAGGGCGACGCGCCTCCCACCCTTTCCCCCCGCGCTTTCCCCGCCCGCCCCTCCCGGTGGCCGCCTGCTTCCTTCCAGTCCGCAGCCGCTGCATCACGGGCAGCGTCAGCAGCATGTGCAGTCGGTGTATTAAGTGACTCATTTGTTTGTCCCCCTTCTTTGCCTTTATGCTGTATGTCTCTCACATGCATCCCCCCACCCCGCGAAGGTGACACTGCAGTTTGGTCTGCTACAACTGGCCCGGCTTTTGTGTTGTGCAGCCCTTTTGCGTCTGGGGTCAGGAGAGATCAAGGGTCTCAGTTGCCAGGTGGTGCTAACCGACAGTGTTTACTGAAATTACCGGGACAGCCGCTCCCTTTGAAGTGAGAGGCTCCACTCCTGGGGAGGGTCGTGCAGCCTGGTGTGAGCAGTGAGGGGTCTGGTCCGCACCACCCTCCCCCGCACCCCGCCGCCACCAGAAGATGCCCAGCTTGGTGGGGTCAAAGTACAAGATGGTGCCAGTGACTGAGATTTGGCTGAAATCAGCCTTGGGTTATTCGACTGAGTTTGGAAATAGAAGTAAGGTCGCTAAAAGATGTCCGGGTCTCCCGTCCTCTCCTCTTCCCTTGCTGTGAAATGCCCTTGTTAAACTGCCTGTTCGTGCTGGACTCTGGGATCGTTCCCACAGCGTGGAAGTGAGCTGTTGCCTTCCAGCTGCAGTGCATCAAGGGAGCTCTGAATAGACCCTGCCCGCTGTCAGCTGCACCCGTGGCTGTCCACAGGGGGAGAGGCAAAAGCTTACCAGAGTTTCCTGTCTTGGCTCCCCAGATCAGAACCAAGGGACTTCTGGCCTCTGGATTGAGGAAGTGACATTCTGTTTTTCAAAGGAAGTGTTGTTGGGGAGTGCAAGTGAGTGTGTATGTAAATGAAATCAGGCTCTTATTTAGATCATCTGCTGGGGGAAAAAAAAGGATTTAGCACATGACTTTCAACAGTGGACACAGATTTTAAATATAGTAGGGTTTAGACAATAAAGTGTTCATCTCAGTTTTAAAGCTCATTTTCAGAGATGTCCATGTAGCCAAAGAACTATAATTGTTAAGAAAGAAGCTTTTCTCCTCTTGAGGGTCATATCGGTTCATTAGCAAAGGTGCATTTTTATATTAGGTAAGAAGAGTAATTTGCTATTAATCTTTTCACAAGTGTAAAACAAACAAAAAATCTTCCACCCCAAGAGCTTCAGAAGACTGTCAATCAAAGTGTAATACCATACCTTACCAGCTAGTAGAATAAAGTATCCAGTAAAAATGAGACTTAATTGTCAAGTTAAAACACTGCCCTAAACAACCTTGAAACTTTGTTTTTGAAACAGTTTGCAATTTGACACTTTATCTGCATTGACTGATAACTACTTCAACTCTATCACCCAGACACTCCTGATCCATTTCTTGGGTATTTTTGTTTCCAAGCAACTTTAGCTCAAAATAACCCGGTTCAGAGGCTTTGCGGTCAAGCACCTTTTCCCCTCATTTGAAGTACTTGACAGCCTTAAATCATAAGATGAAGATCACTTCAGCCTTTTCGTTATCTCCCACATACTGCAGACCATAAGGCCAAACTAGTAACAGGTTTTCTTAGGCCAGGGTGTGATGTGTTCTATTGGTATGACTGGAAGTCTCCCCTACTGTGGATGTTCACTTGTCTTAGTTGAAGCTGAGCTGGTTTGTGTAACCCTAAACTCCTGGAGAACTGTCTTCCTTTATATCTTCTTTTCTTTGGGGGTTTTGAGAATTTCTGTTTTAAGTTAAAACTGCCAGCTCCCTCTGTTCATTAGAGGCCCAAGTTTACTAGAACCAAAGTAGGAAGTTTTCTAACCCCATAACTAAACACACACCCCCAAACTGTTGCTTATTCTGTTATATATGTTCCGTCCGTTCGTCCGTTCCGTCGCTCAGTCGTGTCCGACTCTACGCGACCCCGTGGACTGTAGCCTACCAGGGATTCTGTCCATGGGATTCTCCAGGCAAGAATACTGGAGTGGGTTACCATTTCCTTCTCCAGGGGATCTTCCCAACGCAGGGATCGAACCCGGGTCTCCCGCATTGGAGGCAGACGCTTTAACCTCTGAGCCACCAGGGAAGCCCGTTATATATGTTAGTCTTGTGATATTATAGATTGAGAAATCTTTATTATAAGAATGTGTTCGGAATCTGAAACAAGGCAAAAAGAAGTTTATGAAATAGATTACAAAAAATATACTTTTTATTTAATTTGGGTTGGTGGTAGGTATAGGGGTTAAAAAACTAATCAACTTGAAGCTATGGAAAATGTATGTTAGTTACCAGGATCAACTTTAGGGATTCCTTCATTAATGTGTGGTCTAAGTTATCAATTGTAAAAAAGTGTAAAGGGTCTGTTCATTATTTGCTGTGTGCCCTCGAGGAATTACCAAAAAAATGACCTCTGGGAAATGTAAGTATTGCTTCGGGGGTGACATAGTATGTATACAGTGAGAGGCTGGCAGAAGGAACTGCACTCCCATCATTGCACAGTCTGCATGTGTATGTGTGCATGCACGTGTGAACACACACGTGTGCATGGATGTAAAGTTGAAACTATATCTTCTTGAGGAAAAGAAACTTGTTGACACACACTGCCCGGTTATTTTCTGTTGTTTTCACTGGGTTAAAATATTAGGGGAAAAGATAGGCAGCAGCACTGCCCCCTAGTGGCTAGTTTGGAGAAAATTGTGTATTGATGCTAAAGAACAACTGACTTAAGAAAACTCTTGTTTGTTCAGTAAGCTCATTTATTAAAAAATCTGTGTCCCAGAAACTGTATTAGATTCTGGGAACAGAAGTTAATCCATCCCTTCAGTCTTAGCGGATGACCTTGCCTTCCCCTTCAAAAAGAAAACCAAAGCTTTTAAGGGAGTACCTGTCTACACATACTGCAGCCACATTTCTAAATTTACCTCTACTGTCCCATACCCACCACATCCTTAACCTGTGATTTCTTCTCCATGTTAATATATCATTTCAAGAGTTTTATGTAAGTGGGTTCACACAGTGTAACTCTGGAGGATTGGTTTTTTCATTCAGCGTAAATCACTGGAGATTCATCCACAGTGTTGCACGTATCACTAGTTAGTCCATTCTTTTTCATTGCTGAGTAATATTCCATGGCGTGGATGTGAAACAGTTCATTTGTTTAACCACTCACCCATTGGTTACATTCTCTTTAACGGCCAGGGTTGCTGAATATCTTTTCATATGATTATTTGCCACCTGTATATACTCTTTGGTCAAATGTCGCTCTTCAAGTCTTTTGTCTGTTATCTATTTGGATTCTTTGTTTTTTACTGTGGAGCTTAAAAAAGTTTTTTTTACATAGATTTAAAATTATTTATTTATTGACTTTTGGCTGTGCTGAGTCGTTGCTGCACGAGCTTTTCTCTAGTTGCGGCAAGCAGGGGCTACTCATCACTGTAGTTCGCGGACTCCTCATTGCGGTGGCTTCTCTGGCTGCAGAGCACAGGCTCTAGGGCATGAGGGCTTCCTTAGTTGTAGCTCATGTGCTCAGCAGTTGGGGCACACGGGCTCAGTTATCCTGAGGCACGTGCAGTCAAACCTGTGTCTCCTGCATTGGCAAGTGGGTTCTTCACCCCTGAGTCACTGGGGAAGCTCTCTTATTGAGTTTCGAGAGTTCTGTATATGCTCAAGCCATCACTTCCTATCAGTACATGGTCTGCAAATATTTTCTCCCAGTCTGAAGCTTGTCTTTTCATCTACCAAACTGGTGAAGAGGAGAAGTTTTTGATTTGGATGAAGCCCTTTTTACCAGTTTTTCTTTTTACAGGTTGTATTATTTTGGTCAAATACAAGAACTCTGTCTAGCCCTGTTCCAGAGATTTTCTCTGTGTTTTTCCTCCCAAATATTTTTATTTTATATTTTTCACTTAAGTCCACGATCTAAGTTAATTGTTATATACGATGTGAGACCTCGATTGAGATTTTTATTTTATTCATGATTTTTATTAATATTAATAGTATCATTGTTACTTGGGAGTGGATGCTTGATCGCTCTAGCTCCATTTGTTGACACAACTGTGCTGCCAGGCTCTTCTGTCCATGGGATTTTCCAGGCAAGAATGGGTAGCAAGTTGCCATTTCCTTCTTCATTTGTCATAAAGTAGTTGGGTATATTTGTGTTGGTCTGTTTCTGGGTTCTCTGTACTGATCCGTGGTTCCCATGTGTCTGTCCTTCTACGGTACTGCATACTGTTGATAACTCGAGCTTTTTGATAAGTCTTGAAATCTGGTACACTGATTCCTCCACTTTATTCTTGATCAGCGTGTTCTTAAATTTTTCTAAAATTTGAAAGGTCATCACATCGTTAGAAAGCTTGAACAATATTGAAGTATAAATAAAAATTACCTGTAATCCCATTAACCTTGAATTTTTCTTTAAACTTATCTTCTTCTCAACAGAGAATGTGAATGTAACAAATATAGTTTAGTTCAGTAATTTATCAAGCAGCCATTACATGCCGAGCACTCAAATCCTGGGATTACAAAGAAGAAAAAGAAAGGCCTCCTGGAGAGATGCCCATAACTAGAAGGAAGCCAAGAGAGGAAAGCTTTCCAGCCAGAGAGACCACTGACAATGGAGGCCAGGTGGCCAGGACCTGCGTGGTGTGTGTCCAGGGACACTAAAAACAGTTTAGTGTTGCTGGGCCATCAGCAGGATGTTGAAAGTAGAGGGCTGTGAGACTGGAGAGGTAGGTGAGAGAGAACGTGTGGACGGAGAAGTAAAAGTGGCCAGCGGTTCATGAAAATGAACTCACGGTCAAGACTCATTAGGGAACTGCTAATCAAAACCATAATGAGCTATTCCTTCACTCCTGTTAGAACAGCTGTTCCTCAAGAAGACCAGAGACGGCAAGTATTGGCAAGAATACTTGCCACTGTAGAGTAAGGGGAACCCTTGTTTTAGTGTTGGTGGGAATGCAAATTGTCACAGCCACTGTGGAAATCAGTGTGGAGGCGGCTTCCCTCGTAGCTCAGTGGGTAAAGAATCCAGCTGCAATGCAGGAATCCAGCTGCGATGCAGGAGACCGGGGTTCAATCCCTGGGTCCGGAAGATCCCCTGGAGAAGGAAATGGCAACCCACTCCAGGAGTCTTGCCTGGAAAATCCCATGGATAGAGGAGCCTGGCAGCGCGGGCTGCAGTCCATGGGGTCGCAAGAGTCGGACAGGACTTAGCGACTAAACCACCACCACCACACTAAAAATAGAACTGTCATATGATCCAGCAGTTCCACTTCTGAGTATATATTCAAAGGAAGTGAAAATAGGATATTGAAGCAATATGTATACCACAATGGTGATTGCAGCATTATTCACAACAGCCAAGATATGAAAACAATCTAAGTGTCCACTGGTAGATGAATGGATAAAGAAGATGTGATCACACGCACACACACACACACACAATACAGTAATATTCAGCCATGAGAGAGAACGAAATCCTACTATTTGCAGCAACATGAATAGATCTTGAGGGCATTATACTGAATGAAATAAGTCAGAGAAAGACTAATACTGTATGATCTCACTTATGTATGGCATATAAAAAATCCAGACTTAAAGAAATAGTAGAATGCTGGCTAGCAGAGACCAGGGGGTGGGGAAATTGAAGAGATGTTAATCAAAGGGTACAAACTTCAAATCAGAAGATGAATAATTTCTGGAGATCTAATGTGCAGCATTATAATTTTAGTTTATTGTACACTTGAAAATTTCTGGGAGAGTGTACCTTAAAGGTTCTCGCCACAGAAAAGAATGTGACGTGAACGAAGGTGTTAGCTAATGCTACAGTGGCAATCATATTGCGGCATACGTGAAAAGTGAAGTTGCTCAGTCATGTCTGACTCTTTGAGTAGCCTGGTAGGCTACTCAGTCTATGGGATTTTCAAGGCAAGACTACTGGAGTGGGTTGCTATTTCCTTCTCTCAGAGATCTTCCTGACCCAGGGGTTGAACCCAGGTCTCCCGCATTGTAGGCCGACGCTTTACCATCTGAGCCACCTGGGAAGCCCGCAAATGAATCATATCAAATCGTATCAGCATATGATACGTATGCAGCATATCAAATCAGCATGTTGTATACCTTAAGCTTAGCACAGTGTTATATGTCAATGATATCTTAAAGCTGAGGGGAAGAAAAGAACAGGGGAGAAGGGAGGTCTGCAGAAACTAGAGTGAATTCAGGAATTGTTTCTAGACCATCCTGCCACAGCTATATTCCAACATATTATTTGAGTATTTAAACAAAACTCTTTCTAGTCCCAGTTCCTAGGAGAGAGAACTATATGGAAATTCCTTTTAGCAGTTTTGTGTTCTGTGGTCCTAATCACTGGATTGAGTCTTTGTGTTCACAGCATCAGAGAGACTGCTCCATTCCAGGGCCAGTCTCCTGAGCTTCTTGTCACCAGCTTTGGATCAGAATTCCTCATTTGGAAGCAACCCATATGTCTATCAACAGGTAAAGTGTGGATATACATATATTGGAATGTTACTCATCCTTAAAAAGAAAGGAAATTTTTACACAAGGCCATGATGCAATATGGATGAACCTCAATGACGTTATACTAAGTAAAATAAGCCAATCCCAGAAGGACAAATTGTGTAATTCCACTCATATGAAGTACCCAGAGGAGTGAAATTCATAGAGGCTTGCCAGGAACTAGGAGGAGGGAAGAATGGGGAGCTGTTGTTTAATGAGTACAGAGTTTCAGTTCAAGATGAAAAATTCTTGAAATGGATGTTGGTGATGTTAGCACAACAGTGTGAATATTTAATGTCACTGAACTGTACACTTTAACATGGCTAAGATGGTAAATTTTATGTTATATGTATTTTTCCACATGTTAAAAAACTCCTTATTTGTTAGTACTTGGTGCTGCTAGTACTTCTAATCCAAGAGGAAAAAACAGGATGGAATCTCCACAGCCTTGAATGATAATGGAATGTTCTTTCAGGGATCTAAGGACCAGAGGGAGTAAAGTTGTACAAATCATAAAGGCACGCCTGCTGCTTTGCTTAATGAAACAGCTTTGATGTTGCTGTCTGTCTCTAGCTGACCTTTCTCTAACTGGAAGGGAATAATGGATTATGGTAACCTCAAGTTTATGAGAAATGCTGAGAGAGTATAGGTTCCTGAGCAGGATAATTGCCTGCATCCAAACTAACATTGACACGTGTTTATAGAGTGTATTTTTTATCTTTTACCATCCAAAGGGGATAAATCAGTACTAAACCCTTCCTTCAAGGAATTTACAGGCTACAGATACCAGAAATATACATGTGAAACAGCAATGTCCTTATATGGAGTTGTGTGGTCCAGACAACAGGTTTCATGGAGGTGAGAGCTCTTAGCCTGGAAAAAGATTGAAGAGCTTCCTGGAACAGAAAGTGGGGATGTGAATTGAACTCAAAAGATTTGGACCTAGAAAGGAACTTGGAAATTAAAATGGGTAGGGGGCAGTGTACATGGCATTTGAGAGGCAGTGGAAATTTACCCAGACTGGAGGAGTCTATAGCAGAAATCAAAAAAAGGATTGAGAAGTAAGTGGAAAGCTGAGAATAGTCCATAAAAGTAGTCCTTAGATGGTAGAATGACATTTATTAATGAAGAGCATCACTCTAACTCCGTATGTTTTTGCCTCTCAGATAGCCACTCCTTCAGTGCAAAATGTCAGTGGTATGTTGACATGGTTTATCTTCAGAAAACCTCTGTCTTAGTGTTTCAAGGGGCTCTGAGTCCTTGAGCAAATGAGGTGATTTTCTGAGTCTACTTCCTTGTTTGTAAAAACTGGCGAAATACATCTTACCTCTCTGGGCTTGAGAATCTACTGGATAACATATGAAAAAAAAAAAACAACCCATGATGTCTAGGCTAGAGTAGGCCTTTAATATTGATGCATGTGGCAGTAGGGTCTGATGTTTGTTTATATTTCTTAACCATTCCATAGGCATTTAGGACATGAGCATGGTTGTCTTCACATCCCTTTCAAGTTTGAGTTAGGCCTGAGGTTTACAATGTCAGAATGTAAGTGGAATTCCCCAAGCTAGATACTACATCCAATTGTAAGGAGTTATTTTTTTTTCCCAAAAGGAACGTCCCAAGGGTCACCTGATCTCAAGGAAGGAAAATGAAACCACATGGGGTTTTGTCTGAAGCTATAACCTTGTGTGCTAAGTGATATAAAAATTAATGTGTGATTCTGGAGCCCATGTTTGAGAATGACTTAAAACGCAAAAACTTCCAAGTAAGTGGTAACCCTTTAAAGCTCTGATGTCTCCTACCTCCCAGGCCCCTCCAAAGTGAGCCCTCTTTTTGGCTTGTTTCTGTGGCACTTTTTTTCACTTCTAGTTTGGACTCTTGTTGGGCTTTTGTCTGTCTCCCTTTGCGAGATTACGAACCTTTACATTATAGTGTAAGCACCAGCTGTAAGCCAGGCACATTCAAAGTCACTGTCATTTTTGCTTTACAACTACCCTCCCCCCACCCCCAGTTTATGTTTGCTTCTCTTTATCTACCAGTTGTCAAAATATTGGATTTAATAGCTTTCAAAGTGATTAAGGTGTTTTGGAGTAGCATTATGAGCTGACATATTTATACACATTTGATATATTTGAACTGGTTCTGATTGTTGTCCGTACTGATGTCCAGCTTGTACTATCTTTAGCTAGTGGGAGCCTGTTCAAGTTGGTTTCTGAGTCCTTTTGACCTCACCTTACTAGCATTTGATAGTTTCTTTGTTATCTGATAACGACAAGATGTTCCAGGCCTATCTTGTACAAAGATGTTCCAGGCCTGTCTTGTACATTTCTGATCCAGACTTGGAATTAGCCGTTTCCTGTAAGAATTCTTTTAGTAAAAATGGTATCTAGAAACCGTCATGGGCTTGAAGGGGTGCTTATTACGTTTGTCTGGTCACACACAGAGTTCCAAATACTATCAAGACTTCATCTCATTGGCTTCATCTGTCCCTTTTACTGTTTCTTTGCTGGAATATTTTAAAGTAAATTTCTCGACGTGTACATAAGTCTTAGAAGCGTATATGTGAAAACAAAGGAAAAAAAGATGTGTGAATATATCATACCTTGTGTACAAATTTCCCCTGGTTAGACGTGTGCGTTACTTCAAGTTATTCACAGCTGTCGGCAGTATAGGCTCATTCTGTTATCAGGTGGAGCATCATTTGAGAGTTTCACCCTAGCTGGAAAGTCACAGCGTTTAAGTATTGCCACAGTACACTTGAAAGGTTTTCTTGGACAGGCAGTCTGTATAACTTTCCTTAGCCTACCTTGGAGAAACATCCTCATTGGAGCTTTGCTGACTTACAAGAGCAAGGGAGAGGGCTAAGTTTTACATACAGTAGTGAAGAGATTAATCTTCTTTTGAGGACTATAGGAATGAATCTGTTACTTTGATCTTTTGACATAATTTTCTAGAGGAAAATATGAATATAGGCTCAATAGATATATAATTTTTTGCATACCAACAAAGGCTACAGTATGTTGAGTTCAGTGCCCATTAAGATACTATCATTAATGAATAATAGGTCTGCAGTGTCCATGGTATTCCCTTCAGAGTTTTCGGTCTTGCTGGGGAAGCAGCATGGATTTTAATGGCAAACAATACAAATGGCAAAGACCAGTGTTATAAGAGCCCAGGAGAGGCTGGTATAGTGTGGTCAGCGATTCCAGTGTCACAAGACATATGTTTAGATTTTACTTGCTGGGGAATCTGCCATTTCACCTTTCTGCACCCATTTCCTTATGCATCCTTAGCTCCCCGTTCATGTGTCACCTTGTGTCAGCCTTTCCTGCCTTGTCGGCCCCATCAAAATGAGTTCTGGAGCCCCTTCTCCGTGCTCCTGTGTCACTGGACCCCCCAGTACCACTGTTAATTTATGCTGTGCTTTCCCCGGGATGGTGTCTTCTGGGGCGTGCCCTGTCCTTTTTCCTCCTTGTAGCCCAGGATCCTAAAGCACAGTGAGTTACTGCTTGACAAGGACTCTCCATGCTTTTAGTGTCATAGTGTTAGTCGCTCAGTTGTATCCGACGCTTTGTGACCCCATAGACTGCAGCCCACCAGGCTCCTCTGTCCATGGAATTCTCCAGGCAGGAATACTGGAGTGGGTAGCCGTTCCCTTCTCCAGAGGATCTTCCTGACTCAGGGATCGAACCCAGGTCTCCTGCATTGCAGGCAGATTCTTTCCTGTCTGAGCCCCCAGAGGACTTTATATCTTTTTAAGTTTTGAACAAATATTACTTTAGGGTTGGTTACATTTCTTTGGAGAAGAAAGAGCTTGAGCTAGAATTGGACTGAAAGTATGGTGGGTTTTTTTTTCTCTCTCTCTTTCAGCAGCAATTTGTGGAAACTTGGGATAGGCTGTAAAAATTGAATTTTTGGTAATATTTCAATTTTAATCATATAATAAAGTTATAAATACAGAATATTATTTTTAAAAATCAGAGACATTAATAAAAAGCACCTGTAATACTCCTACTATAGCATAAACTTTAACATTTTAGTGTATATCCTAGTCTCTTTTTTCTTATGTTTATATGTGATTTGTGTATTTTACAAAATCAGAGCAAGACTGTACCACCTTTTATATGCTTAAGTTAATATAGTATTGAAAGTATCTCCCTGTGACACAAATAGTCTTCTAAGACATGGCCTTAAATGGTTGTTTGGGCATAATGTGTCATGTGTGCTGTGCTTAATTGCTCAGTTGTGGAATCAATATAATTCATATTAGCAACACTAGATATTTTGCTGAAACTAAATTGTTGTTTAAAATGTGGATATAGCCCTTACTCTTCTGGAGGCTGTCTGCTCTGTGTCCCATTCCTTTCTTTGTTTGACCTACAGTGAGTTTGTCTAGCAAGCCATTTATTTAGCTTTTAATAAGTATGACCACATTATTTATATGCCATCACCTCTGTCCTTCTTTCTCATTAGTCATTAGCGTATGAAATTTAAAGAAGTGTTGTGTTAGTTACCTAATTGTGTCCGACTCTTTGCGACCCCATGGACAGCAGCCCGCCACGCTCCTCTGTTCATGAGATTCTCCAGGCAAGAATTCTAGACTGGGTAGCCATTCCCTTCTCTAGGGAATATTCCTGACCCAGGGATTGAACCCATATCTCTGGCAGTGGCAGGCAGATTCTTTACCTCTGAACTTCCAGGGAAGCCCTGAACAAGTTTCTTGATCTTTTAAGAGCTTTCATTTCATAATCTGTGAAGTGGAGACAATGATAACTTTAACCAGTTAATTGAATAATTTTAACTCAGAAGAGTGTAAACATGAACGCTTTTGCCCTCCTCTAGTCAGAACTCCCAATTGTACTTTGTCAAAATCTCCGTTTCCTCTGGGGAAGGGGTTCCCAACCTCCAGGATCTAATGCCTCATGATTTGAGGTGGAGCTAATGTATTAAGAAGAGAAATAAATTGGACAATAAATGTCATGCACTTGAATCATCCCAAAACCATTTGCCCTCACTGCAGTCCATGGAAAAATTGTCTTCCTCGAAACCAGTCTCTGGTGCCAAAAAGGTTGGGGAGCGCTTCTCCAGGGGCCCGATCCCTGATGAGACCTAGGGCAGAGTCCACAGGCTTCTCGGTCACTCTGGGTCACTGAAAGTCCATCATTGTAAAATCTCACTGTTACCTAGTTGAAAGCTCCTACTCCTAGTACTGTCCAGACTTGTGACTCCGGGGGTGTGAAGTGGGAAAAGGTAAATTTGTCTGTCTTTCTACTCTTCTTCCCTGTTTCTTATCGGTTTGGGGGTGGGAAGATATATAAGTATGTCTCGTGTATTTCTTCCTTGCTGTTGTCTCAGCTCCAGTGGTTGGTTTGTAAGGATGGGCTAGAGGGAGAGAGCCAGGAATAAAGTGTCCCTTACATGGCTGCCCTTGGGTCCTCCTTGACAGCATCTGCAGGTTGCCTGACCAGCACTGCCTGTGCACACTCCCCACACTTGTAAGCTCCCTAGAGGATAGGCTTTTCCCCACTGTGTGTTCTCCAGACACTGAGAGGAAGCTGGTGTTACATTCTTTCAGTTTCTTTTAGGCCAACCCTTCCCTCTCGGAGAAGGCACTGGCAAGGCACTCCAGTACTCTTGCCTAGAAAATTCCATGGATGGAGGAGCCTGGTAGGCTGCAGTCCGTGGAGTCGCTAAGGGTCGGACACGACTGAGCGACTTCACTTTCACACATTGGAGAAGGAAATGGCAGCCCACTCCAGTGTTCTTGCCTGGAGAATCCCAGGGACGGAGGACCCTGGTGGGCTTCTGTCTATGGGGTCACACAGAGTCGGACACGACTGAAGTGACTTAGCAGCAACCCTTCCCTCTACTGGCACCCCACAGCTGGATTCCACTTACCTAATGGACAGCTGACTTGGGTGGGAACCTGGCAAGAGGGCTTAAGGTCCTCAGTGTCCATGGGACTTCTTGATGGAGGGGACTCACATTCATGCCAAACGTGGGGGAGCAGCATTGGTGCCCCTCCTCACTCCGTTTCTCCCTTCCCCGTCCAGGATGATCCAGGGCAGATCTGTAAGTCAGCTGCCTGAGCAGATGTTCACCAGGCCTTACAGTTTTTAGAAATTCTTGTCCCAGTTCTTTTTTGTGCGGCACCCATAAGCTCTGTAGCTGATTGACTTAGAGAAGCCCACTGTGGGAGTAGGGAAAGTACCATCCCAGAGGGTGACACAGCGCAGTAGGCCAGAGGATCCAAGGTCCCCGCTCCTGTCTCTGCTCTTCCTTCTGTGGGCTGGTGGGGGGGGGGCAGTGCAGGGGCACAGATGGGGTTGGATTAAAAAGGTTTCATACTGTACTTTCTTAATAAAATCTTGAATGAGCCCAGCCTCAGTTATTGACTGCTCTCTTTCCTTTGTGGCCTCTGTTTGCCAACTTGGTGCAACTGGAAAAGTCACACTCAGCAGTCACTTCAATAACTACTTTATAAATTGCTGTGGTATTAACTGTGATAATGTTGGGCACATTGTAAGCCCTCTGTAAACGGAACTGTCACAGTTATTGCAGTCCTATGTTTATTTAACTCTTCCTTTGTTAGATCTTTAGGTAGTTTACTGTTTTCCACTCTTTTAAATAACAGTGCGATGATCTTTATAGCAAAGACTTTTATCCTTAAGAAGATTCCTGTAAATGGAATGTCTAGTTCAAAGAGTGGAGTTATTTGCATGGTTTTTGTTATATCCAAATTGCCTCTCAGAAAGGATGGAGTTTTTATTTCCCTGATTCTTCTTTGATACCTGATTCTTCTTAGATAACAGGTAGTATAATTATTGAAAATATTTGACAGTCTAACAAATGAAAAAGGAGTCCCTTGTTGTAATTTGGATGTATTTGATGGCTACTGGTTTGAATACATTTTCGTGTATCAAAGACTCATTTTTTTTTTTTAACAAATTGCTTGTTCAGATAATAGTTGCATTTTAATACAACTGGGAAGATTGAGTGGCTTTGGGTGTGAAAAAAGGTGCCGTAGGGGAGTTCTTAAAATAGCTTGAACAGGGAATCTCCAACAGGAGGGAGGGAAATAAATGACCAGACCTGACCAGACTTTGCTTTTACTTAGTAGTTGCTGTCTGAGAACTTTTAGCTCCAATTCCATGGATTTCCCCGGGGCAGGCTTCTCATCGCAATTCAGTGGCAAGACCTCCCTAGAATGTCACCTACTTTGTGCCACTCCCCGGTCCCCTCTTGAAGGACATGCAGATTCTCACATCATGCCCCCATTCCTCTGTACAGCTCTGAGGGTGTTGCTGTGACTGTGTTTTTAGACTGCTTCTCTTAATTACGTGGGAATCTCAAAGCAACAGGTTTTTTTTTGTTTGTTTTTGACCTCTAGTGTTTGGCACACAGGCACTTAGGCAAGAAGTAAAGTGACGAGTAGGAACCATCCTTTCTGTCTGGCAGCTCGCAGTTTATTAAAGAAAATAGACATCTAAACTTAATAAATATAATGGAGCACATTCTTCTGTACTCGGGGTTGTAGAAAGTGTTGCAGGAGAGTGGAACAGAAGGATTAATGTCACTTAAAATGGGGCCACAGAGAAAGCTGCAGCAGAAATGACAGTGGTGCTGGGCTTTGAAGAATGAGTAGGAGTTCATCAAGCAGATGGGAGAGGAATGTTTCAGGGAGAGCAGCTTAGCTAAGGTCTAAAGATACAGGCAGTTGAATGTGGAAGGAACGTATGTAGAGAGGGAGGCAGAATGAGGCTCCAGTGGCCGCCAGGACCCCATTTTCAGTCCCTCTCCTCACCATGATCCCTTTGTCTTGTCTAGAATGTCTCTCCCGTAATCTCCTCAGACCTCAGCAATCACTCTGCAGAGTTACTGAATAGCCATTATACACCATGCACCAAGGAAATTAGGCAAAAATGAGTCATTGGGCAACCTTGAATGGCATCACGTGAATGTTAGCCCCAAGCTGAAAATCATCACAGGAGTGTGGTATCTCATTTTGGACTGCTAAGATTCCAAATAACTGAGGCATTTTCTATTGTAGCAGCTGTGGATGAAACAGATATTCTTAATAATCAAAGGAGTATTCCAGTTTCTTTTCAGTTCAGTTCAGGCGCTCAGTTGTGTCTGACTCTTAGCGACCCCATGAACCACAACACGAAAGGCCTCCCTGTCCATCACCAACTCCCGGAGTTCACTCAGACTCATGTCCATCGAGTCGGTGATGCCATCCAGCCACCTCATTCTTTGTCGTCCCCGTCTCCTCCCACCCCCAATCGCTCCCAGCATCAGAGTCTTTTCCAGTGAGTCAACTCGTCGCATGAGGTGGCCAAAGTATTGGACTTTCAGCTTTAGCATAAGTGCCTCCAATGAACACCCAGGATTGATCTCCTTGCAGTCCAAGGGACTCTCAAGAGTCTTCTCCAGCACCACAGTTCAAAAGCATCAATTCTTCGACGATCAGCTTTCTTCACAGTCCAACTCTCACATACATACACGACCACGGGAAAAACCATAGCCTTGACTAGACTAGACGGACCTTGGTTGGCAAAGTAATGTCTCTGCTTTTTAATATGCTATCTAGGCTGGTCATAACTTTCCTTCCAAGGAGTAAGTGTCTTTTAATTTCCTGGCTGCAGTCAGCATCTGCAGTGATTTTGGAGCCCGAAAAAATAAAGTCTGACACGGTTTCCACTGTTTGCCCATCTATGTCCCAAGAAGTGATGGGACAAGATGCCATGATATTCGTTTTCTGAATGTTGAGCTTCAAGCCAACCTTTTCACTCTCCTCTTTCACTTTCATCAAGAGGCCTTTGAGTTCCTCTTCACTTTCTGCCATAAGGGTGGTGTCATCTGCATATCTGAGGTTACTGATATTTCTCCCGGCAATCTTGATTCCAGCTTGTGCTTCTTCCAGCCCAGCGTTCCTCATGATGTACTCTGCATATAAGTTAAATAAGCAGGTGACAATATACAACCTTGACGTACACCTTTTCCCAGTTTCTTTAGTCCCCCATGATAACAGTTTCTCTCAAACCAGCCTTAGGCAATCAAAGAAAATATAGCTTCATATCTTTTTTATATCATTGATCTGGTTTTCTGTCAGTTCTCATCTGTTTTTCCAATTTTTTTTGCTTCATAATAAATCTTTGGACAAGATAAGGCGTGCCCAAAACTTAGTGGCATAAAGTGACCACTATTTTGCTCATAGATACTATGGGTCAAAAATTCAGACAGGGCATGGGAAGGACTTGTTTCTGCTCCCAAATGTCTGGCACCTCAGCTGTAAAGACTTGAATGGCAAAGGGTCCCTCAACTTCTGGGAACTGGAATCTGAAAAGTGTCAGCAGGGCTGGGATGGCTCAGCGGCTTCCCTCAGCTGGGGCTGTCGACTAACAGTGTCTGCAAGTGGCCTCTACACAAAGCTGGGGCTTCCTCCCAACACGGCAGCCTCTAAGTAATCAGACTTACATGGTGCCTCAGGGGCTCTGAAAGTGAGGGTCGTAGTGGCCAAGATAGACACTTCATGGCCTTTTTTAAAGGACCTCATCTTTGAAGTCGCACAGTGTTGCCTTTGTCAAATCTAGTGATCAGAGGAGTCTCAGGCCCACTCAGATTCAAGGGACAGAAACACAGGCTCAAAATTTCTTGGTCGATGGACTGTCAAAGAATTTGTGGCCATTTTTTTATTCAAAACTGCCATATTGATAGTTTAATTTTTCCAAATAAATAATATCCTTTGAATCTTTTCAAAGTTCAACTTCCTAATCAGAGCTTTTTGAGTAAATACTTCATTCTTTCGAACTCTGCCCCCTTCCCTTTCTAAACCCCCAAGTCTTACTTGATCAGGTAGAGATTTTGTGGCATCATTTATCTCCAGATCTTCACCAACCTAGAACAGTGTGTGACAGATAGTTGATGTTTAGTACCTCTTACTGACTGCTTCGTGAGAACGCTTATTATGTCTCTGTGTGAGTGAGAAGAGGATATCTGTGTGGCCCTCTGTATTGATGTCTGTGTGGTGTCCTCTGCTTCTTTATCTAGTTTGGAAAGTATCCTGGCATTGTCTGTTGAGCTGTTACTAATAGTGTCTATCCTTTGGGAACAATGTGCAGGAAGCTGCTATGGAGGTGGTGGTGCTAAACATTTGTCCCAAAGTCCCTGTGCACTGAGGCCTCTTTGCACCAACGGCAGACCTCTGCTGGCCCAGCAGTCTCTCAGCAGTTTCTGGATGCCCTGAATGCCACGCTCAGCCTTTAGAGAGTGGGTGGTGCTGCCCCAACCTCTTCTTTCTGGCCGCTGCCTGCTGCTGCCTCCAGCCCCTTGCTCCCTTACCATGTATTGGCACAGAGCTGAAGCTTGAGCTTCAGGAGCCTAAAGGCCCCCCACACCTACTATGGGAAACTGGAGTCTCGGGATTTTTAAGTTCCGTTGCTCTCTGACTTGACACAGGCTTCGGTGACAAAACGAACGTGTATGTGAGGAGCGAGTGTGTGAATGAGGCCTGGGTCTTCGTCTACCTGTTCTGCCCTTTTCCTTCCCCAGAGAGCCGGGGAGGGGGGGAGCGGGGGAGATGGGCTTCTCTTTTACTTCCCCTTCCATGGCTGGGGCTTCTCATATCACATCCTCCTTTCCAGCTCAAACTTAGCTGCAAACAAGGATGCACTTTATAGATGGAGCACATGATGAGAAACTGCTGCGTCAACAAGGGAACACAAATTGGGAAGCATTTCAAAGATAGTGAAGCAGTTACTCTCCATTACATTAAGTCCCAAGTGAAATGACCTAAACTAGTTGTCAACCACATTTGCACTACCAGGCCACATTTTCACAGCTCCAGGACCATAAAAGGAGGCTGGAGAGTCTGTATGAGGAAGATGTGATGCATCTGTCAGGACTGTGAAGTGCTGCCCTGTCCTTCTTACTGACTTTAAAAGGTGAACCCTAGAGTGTCAGTTTTCTCCCCAGTAAAATGGGAATACACTCACGTCTTCTGATTGGCAGCTGTTGTGGCTCAGATGGTAAAGAATCTGCCTGCAGTGCAGGAGACCTGGGTTCAATCCCTGGGTTGGGAAGATCCCTTGGAGGAGGGCATGGCAACCCACTCCAGTATTCTTGCCTGGAGAATCCCATGGACAGAGGAGCCTGGCAGCCTACAGTCCATGGGGTTGCAAAGAGTTGGAAAAAGACTGAGGGACTGAGCACACAGCACAGGTAAGTTTAGCAGGATCGTTACATGAATGCTTAGATGATTTGTGTTGGAAACCAGTTTCCCATCCCATTCTTCCTGAAGTTTCCTAACACTGTTTCTAAAAGACCTTGGGAACTTTAGAAAATACAGATGCCAGCCTGCTCTGGTCTAAATCAGAATCTCTGAGGGATGGGGCCCAGGGATATGTGTTAAAAAGTTAGTTCATGTGACTTCGTACACCCCCTGATTATAAAGACCTCTGCAAAAAAAAAATACTAGAAATACAATATTGTAGTACTCTGGGAGTGAGTCCTTTTATGAGACTCTGTAAGACTTCTTTTTAAGTTGGACTTGACCAGGTTAGAAATCACTTATTTACTGCTTGCTGTTGTGGGCTTCAGCATAATAGCCTTGCCAAGCCCAGTTTCAGTTCCAAATCCTTTGTAAACCGAAGGGACAGATGCAAATTGCCTCCGTATTTGCATGAATGTCCCTGTCAGGGTTTTCTGGTGACTGGACTTGTGGTTGGTGAGCTTTGAGCCAGCAAGTGCTGTGCTCTTTTGTTATTGCACTTGATGTGCATGGTGTTAACATAAACTGTCCGGTCCTAAAATGGATGAATTTGTGTGATGGTGGTTACAGAGGGATCCATATTATCCTTGAGAGAACAAAATAGCATTATCTTACCCTTGTCGGAAGTTATTGTGCAGCAAATGCCTAAATGCCTGCCGGGTGCAAGGACCTCTGCGAGCCGTGGTGAGGGATGAGTAGTATAAGGAGGAGTCATATGAGACTGATAATGTTGCTGCCCTGTGGGGGTTTGGGTGAGGAGAGATGGTCAAGGGGACTTTGACTTTATAATGTTTCAGTTCTTTTCTCTTTTACTTTATTAAGATATAATTCACATCCCATAAAATGGGGCACTTTAAAGTGTACAATCAGTGTTTCGAGTGTAATTCACATGGTTGTACGCCACCACTGTCTCATTCCAGAGCAATCTGTCCCCAAAAGGAAACTCCGTAACCCTTCAAGTAGCCATTCTCCATTCCATTCTGCATTCCCTCCTCCCCCGAGCTCATGGCAGCCACCCTTGCTTTCTGCCTCTGTGGGGCTGCCTGTTATGGATATTTTATATATGGAATCATATACTGCATGCCCTTTTATGTCCAGCTTCTTTTGCTAAACATAATGATTTCCAGGTTCATCTGTGCTGTAGCATTTACGTACTTCATTCCTTTTTGTCTGAATAATATTCCATCGTGTGAATATTTCACATTTTGTTTAACCGGTTTAACATGACTGTTAAAATGAATGCTTGGGTGATTTGTATGGAAACCAGCTTCCCATCCCATTCTTTGTAAAGGACCCAGTAGAATTGTTAGGTCATATAGTAACTCTATGTTTAACTTTTTAAAGAGCTGCCAAATGGTTTTTCTCAATTTTTTTAATAAAAAGAATATATCATGTACTATTTTTGTAGTTATGAATCAATTTTTTAATTTACTTTTAAAATATAAAAATTTACAGGGTTACTAAGAAGAGTATGTATCTAGTTCTGATTGTATTTTCTGGACCTCACCAAGTTCTGTTGCTTCTTAATTTTTTATAAAGTCACAAAATCAGAACAATAGAACTTACTTCTATCAGAGTCTCTAAAAGAAGAAATGGAGAAGAACATGGACTCATGCTTCATGTCAATCTTAGATGTTTCCCCCCACAGTAAAATATATGCCGTTCGCCAGAGCGTGTTGACTGAAACTCTTGCCAGCACTAAACAAATTCTGCCAACGATCAAGTCATGTGTATACCTCTTTCCTGCTAGATTGCACTTAGAGAGGGATGAAAGACTAGTAAGTCTAGTTTTCCTGTTTATACACCTGGGGCTTCCCAGGTGATGCTAGTGGTAAAGAATCTGCCTGCCAGTGCAGCTGACACACGGGACATGAGTTCAGTCCCTGGGTCAGGAAGATCTCCCTGGAGAAGGAAATGGTCACCCACTCCAGTATTCTTGCCTGGGAAACCCCACAGACAGAGGAGCCTGGCGGGCTACAGTCCATGGGGTTGCAGAGTCGGACACGACTGAGCACAGCACAGCAGAGCATGTGCTTAATATATGCCCATTAGATATTGATTTGAATTATTTCAACTAGATATCAAGAGGAAAATTCTTTTCTGACCAAGATCCCTAGTTCATGTGTCTGTTATGTGGAGTTTCTCATTCTTTTTCCACCCACAGAAGGTATGTGTTAAGGCAAGACAAGAGTTAAGTTTTTGTCTTTTTTTTTTAAAGCAAAAATAAGCAAGACTAGTTGTGGGAGTAGGATTATTGCATTACTTACCATGAAGTTACGTTCTCTAAGCATGTCCATAGCTCTGAGAGCAGAAGATTGGTAGAGAGGATTGAGTCAAGAGGAAAGAAATTATTTCCTGAGAATATATTGTGAGCCAAACACACACATACGTATATGTAGGTATGTATATAAAATATTCACATGGATTTGCCTGTTCATGGATAGACTTGTCCTTGTGTATATGGGATATTGTTCTGAGCATTTCCTATGTATTTTTTACTTATTATCTCATTTAATCTTCACAGCAGCCCTAAGAGATAGTCACTTTTATTTTCTCTATTTTATGGATAAGGAACTGAGAAATAGGGAAATTTAAGAAATTTGCTAAGTCTTCTCCATTAGAAAAGAAGGGAAGCAGATTTTTGGCCCCAAGCAGCCTGGCCTGTCTGTATAGAATAAGCACATGTTTTTATGGGACACGTCCGAGTTTGGATCCTGGCTCTACTGTTTAATAAGAATATGACTTTGGACAGTTTATCTAATCTCTCTGAGCCTCAGGTAGCCAGCAGATTGGGAGTAAAGTTCTTCATACCATTTTAGCTCCCCCTGCTACTTCCACGTAAATATGTCTTGGCTGACATTACACAACCTGACGGTGACAGAAGATGAGCGTGATGGCAGATTTCAACTGAAGTTTTTTGGTGTTTGGTTGTATAACAAGCAAGCTATTCAGCATGTCCTTTTCTGGCCATGTTACAACGTTGCTTTCTAAACTCACTGTTACTATGGGCTTAATTCTGACCCGGTGGGAAATATTTTAATAATATGAACTTGGTGAGAGCTTGAGAATATGATGCTCAATTTGGTTTGCTATCAATGAAGAGAGAGAATATAGAACCCCAGACTTTAGAAATGCATATTTCAGAAAGTGTGTACCTAGAAATCTTTACCAGTGCTTGTACATCTAAAGAAGACAACCAAGGGATTGTATGAAAAAAGGAGTAGTCAGAGCCTCAGAGCCCTTTCGGTGTGAGGAAAAGAAGAGGAAGTTGATTATTTTTCTTCTAGCTGTGATTTTTCTTGTGCTAAATTTATGTTTGTTTGTTTGTTTATTTATTTATTTTATGGCTATTCTGGATCTCCATTGCAGTGCTCAGGCTTTCTCTAGCTGTGACACACAGCCTTAGTTGCCCCATGGCATGTGGGATCTGAGTTCCCTGACCAGGAATCAAACCTGTGTCCCCTGCGTTGGAAGGCAGATTCTTAACCACTGGATCACCAGTATCTTCAGTGTCTCCGTCTGAATTATTTATCTTCTTCTTACTTTCCATGGAAACGGTAGAATTCCCTAAATGACCTGCTGCCTCTGGAAGCCCATTTCTAAAGTCAGATCAAAGTTACATTAAATGTATTTTTTGAAAAGCATTCGTGTAAGAGAATCTGAGAAGCACAAAACTTTCCCTGTGAGTAGAAGAATCGTGGCTCATAACCACTAGTTTTGATCTCATAACCATGGATCCTGTCGGAATTTCTGATTATTAATAGACACAAATAAAGCAAATGTGTTCTGCTTCCAAATCTACAGGGACTTTACTAAAATTGGAGGAAGAGTATTTTCCAATGTTCTGAGCTGTAAGAAAAATTTGTAGTGGCAAAGTCTAAAGGAGGCTCACGATGACAGCTGACTGCAAAAGGAAGGACTGGGCCGATTTGCATGCATGATGACTTAGTTTTGTGTAGGAGCTGTGCAGTACACAAAGACTTACTTAACTGCTGTTCTTGGAAGGTCCATTAGACCTAAAATTATAAGTATCCCTGTGAACTGTGCTGTGAAAAAAAGCCCAACTTGAGTCTTCCCTTTTGTGCATCTTGGAATATGGAGGTCCCAGCAGAAGAGGGTTAAGGCATTGTATAGGCTTGTATTGAGTGTCTGCGGGATGCCTCTCACTGGGGATGTAAATACGGTTTTTGGCCTTCCAGAGCCTGGATTAGAAGAAAATTGATCAACCAGCCGCTAATTGAGATCCACTGAGAAAAGTGCTGCAGTACAGACATCAGCAAAGTGCCATGTGAGAATAGAGGCGGGTCCAGTTAATTGAGTGAAAATGATCAGAGAAGGTCTCAGTGAAGGGACCAGACTGAAAGAGGAGAAGAAAGGTATTTCAACCAGAGGAAGACCTTGTGAAACTGGCCCCTGATGTGCTGGAATGATCGGAATGGAGCCGATATGCGGGAGGAGTAGTGGGATTTAAAAGGTTAATGGGGTCATGTTCTAAGGACTCATGTGTTATGTTAGGGAATTAGAGCTTTCATTCTCTGGAGACCCTGGAAACTGTGAAGGTGTGTGCATAGGTTTTAATAGCCTGACCTCACATATGTGATGCAACAGTCTTTGGTTTTGGGATCGCATAATTTGGGAAACATTCCACACAGTATTTCTCTTTTTTTGGAGACTCTGTGTATGTAACCACACCAAAGCCTCTGAAAGAGAAACCCTTTTAACTTTTTCATGCATGGTCCAGCGTGTTCATACATGGAACCCTTCAAATTTCTTTTACCTTTTATCATGTTTAGGACAACTGATAAAGTGAAAGGAGTGGGAGGAACAACAGGGTTCTAGAAAAATGGAAGAACCTTGCTCACCAGTCTGTCAATATTTGGGATTGGCGAGGAGGGACGGGGAGCCATTTCTTAAACTAAGGAGAACTCTGGACTGGGCACGAGAAGTCTTGGTTCTTGTTCTGGCTGTGCTGTTAAGTATGCTGTGTGCCTTTGACCAGTTCAGTGTTGAAACTCAGCCTCCAGGCACATATGATACTGCCTGGCTACAAATGAATTAAATACTGTGTTAAGCACTTTACATGCATTAGCTCACTAAATCCTTAGATCAAACCTAGAGTTAGGTTCCCATTTCAGAGATAAGAAAACTGAAGAATTAAGAGATTAAAGGAACTATTCAAAGTCACTTTTTAGTAAATAAGGAGTCTTAGATGGGTCGGGGTGGAACATTTTCAGTGGAAGAAACAGTTTAAAGGCACAGAGGTAAAAAGGGGTAGGATCTTCAAGGAACCACATGTGTAATAATTGATATGTAGCCCATTCGGAGGAGTGGGAGGAGACAGGACTGGCAAAGGTGGGTTGAGTCAGTCTGCAGAAGGCCTTTGAATGCTGTGTGTTATTTGTGTTTTGTTTGCATTTTATCGTCCCAGTTTTCAAATGAGGCCTTTAAAACATTATTATTCAGTGTTCCTTGAGTGTGACATGGTATATATTTAAATATACATTTTTATTTTATGAAAAAATGCCGTTTTTTAAAAAAAAAGAGCACTCTTAGATGGACATGGATTTATAGTGTGCATATACAAAAAGAAAAATATATCTGAAGTATATTGATAAAGGATTCCTAAAACTTTCTGATATTCAGTTCCAGCTTTGAATCACTTTTTGAGTTATTATCCATATTTTGCTACTTGACTGTTGTCCTCTGGGTCATCAAGAGTACTGATAGTACAACTTGTCTGAAAATGTTTCATCATTTTTTCTCCCAAGTCACTGACACGTATTCTGCCACTTTCAGTGCTGGCACCTTCTTGATCTTACCAGAAGATCTTAACAAAGTCTTCTCACAACTACTGAAATTCACATTTCTCCCTGAAATAGACCTTGAGTTATTTGTTCAGAGTTGTACCGAACCAGTCACACCACCAGAAATAACAACCAAGTACATTCTTATTGACAGCTGTGTCTTGACTGTAGCTTGCCTGTAAGAAACAGTCTGATTTTGAAGTTAAAATGCTTAAGGAGGAAAGGATTTTAGAATTAATGAAACATGATAGCTTTTTGAAGTTCAGGTGGTGGTAGAAGCAGCAGGACCAGTGTTCAGAAATAAGAACTATACATCCTGGAGACAGACTGCTTAGATTCTAGGCCCAGATCCCCCCGTATAAGCTCTGTGACTTTGGGCAGTTTCTTCACCTCGCTGAATCAGTTTCCTCATCTGTGAGATTGAGACAGTAATACCTGCCATTCTGAGAAGAGTAACTGCAAAGTGCTTGTTGAGAATAGGGCCTTACTCAGTGGCACTTATTACACACTCTGTGTATATTGTCTTTGATTAATAACACTTCTGACAGGAGGAATTAACATGCACAGAGCATTGCAATGTATCTTCGGTGCTTAATCTTTGGCCTATTTAATAGGAGAAAGTTGAGATTCAGAGAAATCAGCTCCTTCATAGCCTTCCAGCTCGTCAGTGGCAGGCTTGGGGCTTCTAGTTTTGTTCACTGCTCTTTCAATTGTTTTCATTATTTTCTACTTCTCCTGGTTATATCCAAAACACAGATACAGGGTTGTGGACCATGCTTTGCAGTGCTAGCCCATGGTCAGAGTGAATAGAGGTCCCAGAAAAAAAAATTCACTGTTGTCCCTTCCTTTGCAGTCTTGGAGGCGTTATCATCTTTGGTTGCCAGATAGATGTGTTTATAGTTTAGACATGTCCAGACATAGACATGTCTGGATAATTCTATCTCAGTACTAAGATGGGACCTGCTGTGTGTTCTTGTTTTCTGAAATAGGTGAAGGTACAGGTATTATTTACCTAGTGTGAATGTCTACTAATGTAGCCGGGAAATATAGTGGGGAAGCTAGATCCGGCATTCCAGAGCAAGACTTGGACACAGTGACCTGAAGATGGGGGCATCTCAGGGCTGACCTCCTCCCAGAAGAGGCCACTGTAGCTTGCTCCTTGTCAGGCACATCTGAGGTCTCGTAGGTCACCTGTCTTCAGTTATGCCTCATTGATTATTAATCAGTATTTTTGCTGATCTTAGTCTAAGCAGAGAGAAAGGGCGAGAGGGAAGGAGTCAAGGCAAAAGTCCTTGCGAAAACAAGATACATGGCGGGGAGTATCTTCTTCCTGTTCCTTCCCTGCAGGGTCTTCTCTTCCAAGAATAAGCTTTTCCAGCACAAGCTGATTCTGTTGCCCTCTTTCCTTTGCTCTGCATCCCTGAGGCATGGATTATAATTAATTTTCTAGGAACCACCTCTTTCTCCATTTGTTACATTTGGCTCTTCAGTGTCCTTTTGGTTTTTTTTTTCTTTTTTAAGCCAGGACCTAAGGTTTTAAGGGCTTTTCTGGTGGCTCAGATAGTAAAGAATCTGCCTGAAGTGCAGGAGACCCAGATTTGATCCCTGGGTTGGGAAGATCCCCTGGAGAAGGGAATGGCAATCCCACTCCAGTATTCTTGCCTGGAGAATCCCATGGACAAAGGAGCCTGGCTGGCTGCAGTGCATAGGGTTGCAGAAAGAGTCAGATATGACAGAGCCAACAAGGTCATTAGGCTGCGCTTAGTTGCCTGATGTACAAGTGGAACACAGAATTACCACAGATCCCAGGGCTCATCTGAGACCTCACAGAAACCTTCCTCAGTGGCAACAGATGGAGGCTAACATATGGGCATTTGAGTCTAAAACGCACATTTTATTTCAGAACCATAAAGCTATATACAAAGACAGAAAAGAAACAAGAAACCTTGGCTTCCCTGGTCAAAGCCAAGCACAGAGACAAGCTAGTCTGTTTTTCTTTTTTTTTTTCCTTCCATTGAATTCATTTAATTTCCTTCATTTCTCGTTCTCTTCCTCCCATAGTTTGAAATACACACATCCTACTTCTGTCATCTTAATAATTTTCCTTGCATTTTTATACAGGTTCCTTCATTTCAGTCGCTCAGTCGTGTCCAACTCTTTGCGACCCCATGAATCACAGCACGCCAGGCCTCCCTTACTTAACATCTAAAGTAAAATCTCTCTCTCCTTCTAAGAACTGAAGATCCTTAGAAACGTCTGCTCTAATTCTGCTTACTCCCTTCATTTTCATCTTTATTGTTTGTCTATCTTTTTGATTTCAACTCGTTTTCCACTCCCCAAACTCACTGTCATTACTATTTTACACTGTCAGTGCCTTAGATACCCACATTCACCAGTTTCTTTCACTGGATTAGACATATGTGTTGGTTGGAAGAGTAAATGACCATAGTAGTGGAAGGTAAGAGTATAAATCAGGACTGCAGTATATCTTTGCAAAACATCTATAATAAAAGCCACAAATGAAGATGTCATAAAACATCTGGGTGTCACTTGGCATTTGCGTGCTGTCTTATATCTGGTCCTATTAGTTCAGTAGACAGTCCCTACTGTATTTAAGGCCTCAATAGGAGGTTTTAGAGGAAGTTCTCTGCCTTTGAAGAAGCATATACTCTACACATGAATAATGAAATCTAGTGCTTGGTTATGAAAACATATCTAGTAAACACCTCCTGTATATACAGCCATGTTCTCGACACTGAGAATGGAACTGGAAGAGACAAGGTGCCTGACCGTGGGGCTTCAGTCCACCAGGGGGGAGGTGAATAGGGGCAGTGAAGGCAAAAGTAAAGCACGGAGGGGAGGAGGGAGCGTGTGTTTAAGGAAGAGAAGGCCTCTGACTGAGAAACTGACATCGGAACAAAAGCTCAAAGGACGGAAGAAACCTCTCAGTCACCTGGAGCAGGAATTTTCAGGAAGAAGGACCCTCGAGGGCAGTGGCTTCGGGGTAAAGAGCATTTGGAGCACCGAGTAAGGGGAGTGTGGTAGGAGAGGAAGGGGTGAGGGGCAAGGAAACTGAGTGCCAAGGGGCTACCCAGCCTGCACACCGCAGCTCGAGCCATGTGTCACACCTACAGAGCCCACGCGCCCTGGAATCCGCGCGACACAGCCAGAGAGCAGCCCGCGCCCAGCAGCTAAAGATCCCACGCCCCGCAACTGAGCCCTGACACGGCCAAGTTCTTAAAAGCAGAAAGCGTGAGCGGGGTATTTCATACTAACTCAATGAGGTAAGAGTGCAAGAAGCATTCTGAAGGAGTTAAGCGGTCAGGTGACTAAACGATGTGTGGTCTGAGTGCCTGAAGCACTTTCTCTCCGCACCGTTTTTACGTATGTCTGGATCGAAGATGGTTTCTCTTGCAGGAGTGTGGAGCTTTTTATCCTTAAATGTTGAGTGGAAGAAGTTCCAAATCTGGTAATGGTGAAGTACCTTGTATGAGATTAAATCTTATACAGGAAAAAAAAATTATAAGCTCTAATAGTAAGAGAGTTTGGGATGGACATGGACACACTGCTATGTTTAAAATGCGTAACCAGCAAGGACCTACTGTATAGCACAGGGAACTCTGCTCAGTGTTATGTGGCAGCCTGGATGGGAGGGGTTTGGGGGAGGACAGGTGCGTGTATACGTATGACTGAGTTTTTCACGATTCACGTTAAACCATCACAACACTGTTAATCGCTATACCCCGATACAAAATAACTTAAAAAAATTGTAAACTCTTAACAAACTATATGAAAACTATCATCTGATGTCACTGAAGAGAAACCAGAGTAGACGGAAACGAGAGAGGGCTTGACTCCTGAAATAAGGGAGAGATACAAAGCGTGATGAGAGCCGGTCACATGGGTTTTCTTCTGAGGGTTTTATTATCTCCCAGGAGGCACAAGGCAGGGTGGCTGGAACTCAGATAGAAAGCTGTACTCTTTGCCTGAAGAGTTTTTGGTGTTGACAAAACAGCTGGAAATTGAAAGGGAAAATCTTGGAAGCCAGGAGCAATAGAGCCTATGCATATAAACATCCCTCACATATTTGAATGACCTCCGAATTGTTTTTTTTTTTTTGTAATTAATTTATTTTTTATTGGAGGCAAATTATTTTACAATATTATATTGGTTGGTTTTGCCATACATTGACATGAATTCGCCCCAGGTTTACATAAGTTCCCCCTCCTGAACCCCCCTCCCATCTCCCTTCTCCCTTTATCCTCTCTCTGGGTCATCCCCGCATGCCAGCCCCGAGCATCCTATAACATGCATTGACCCTGAACTAGTGATTCATTTCACATATGACAACATACGTGTTTCAATGCCATTCTCCCAAATCATCCCACCCTCACCCTCTCCCACAGAGTCCCAAAGACTGATCTATACATCTGTGTCTCTTTTGCTGTCTCGTATACAGGGTTATCATTTGCATCTTTCTAAATTCCATATATATGCGTTAGTATGCTGTATTGGTGTTTTTCTTTCTGGCTTACTTCACTCTGTATAATAGGCTCCAGTTTCATCCACCTCATTAGAACTGATTCAAATGTATTCTTTTTAATGGCTGAATAATAGTCTATTGTGTATATGTACCAAAGCTTTCTTATCCATTCGTCTGCAGATGGACATCTAGGAACCCTCTTACACTGTTGGTGGGAATGCAAACTAGTACAGCCACTATGGAGAAGAGTGTGGAGATTCCTCAAAAAACTGGAAATAGAACTGCCATATGATCCAGCAATCGCACTCCTGGGCATACACACCGAGGAAACCAGAATTGAAAGAGACACATGTACTCCAATGTTCATTGCTGCACTGTTTATAATAGCCAGGACATGGAAGCAACCTAGATGTCCATGACCTCCGAATTGTACTTGGAGAAGTGAGGCTTTTGTTATTCCCAGGTGGCTCGGTGGTAAAGAATCTGCCTGCAATGCAGGAGACACAGGTTCAGTCCCTGGGTCAGGAAAATCCCCTGGAGAAGGAAAGGGCAACCCACTCCAGTAAATCTCATGGACGAAGGAGTCTCGCAGATTACAATCCATGGGGTCGCAAAAGAGCCGGCCATGACTGAGTGAACTAGATCACCACCACCACCAAGTAAGAATTTCAGGACCTGGGAGGAAACCGCAGCTGGAAGACTGAAATTGCTGGTGGACAGGGAAGCCTGGTGTGCTGCAGTCTATAGCCTCGCAGAGTCGGACACAGCTGAGCAGCTGAACCCTACTGAGATTTCAGCTGCTTCTCAACACAGGACAGAGATTTCATACGTAGCAGAGATACGTCAGGTTGGAGGGTATGATAAAGACTTGAAACTTTTCAGTGAAACCCTAGAAGAACTGCAGTTTAGAATTAAAGATTATGTCCCCAGACAAAAGGCACCTTTTCAGACTGATAAACGTAATACTGAAATAGTCCTGACCCAACAAAGCATAAAATAAAGCCTCCACAAGTGCACAGTTATCCTTTAGTAATTTAACAGGTGGTCTCCTGTACTGCTGGCAGATTCTTTACCAACTGAGCCACCAGGGAAGCCTGATTTTCCCGTAATTTCAAGTTTATGCTTACTAAGGAGGAAACCAGGGCAAGGAGAGAGCCAAGGACATTTTATTGAGTCAAATGGGACATGCTTTTAATCAGGTTTTAGTGTTATAGCTTCTGGAAAGCACCTTGAGATCTCTTGATAATCTCACCAAATCCACATTTCAATTTGGTACTCATGAGTGTTTAGAGAGTCACTGGTAAACTAACTAGCTTCCCCGTGGAGAATTGTTGAAGCCTCAGAAGTAAAACAGTCCTAAATTAGACTAAGGAAGTATGAGATCACAAGAGACAGTAATGTGAGCAGAGGGAGTTGTTGATCAGATAGTTCAGAAATCTAAATCACCTTAAAACCATTTTTATTCTCTTTTTCCTTTTAAGTATGTAGTGAACACTTGCTGACTGCTTCCCCTGAATCCACTTCCCCTGTCTCCATCCTAGCAGTGCCTTAATTTCTGTTAAGACATCTGTGTGACTCTGAGGATGCTGGCTCCATCCACCCTTAATTAAGGTTTGGCCAGTCATTCCCCAGGCCACCATGATTATTTTGGATTGGGGATGTGACCTAGGAGGTGCAGTCTGAATAAGCTCTGGTTGGTGTGGTGTGTGGGTGTGATTTGGTTACAGAGAGTTAGCTATCAATCTGTACTCTGACCCTAGGCTTATAAAGAGGTTCCTGCTGTTGTGGATGTGCCCTTGAATGAAAAAAGAGAAAGAACCAGTGCCTCCCTGTCGGGGCTGCTGTGAAGATTGCATGGGAGTTCATAGGGCACCTTGCAGAAAGTCTGGCATAAAATATGAATTAATGCTTTAAGGACTTTATAAATTACTGATGACAGAAACTACCCCAGACAAACATAAGCAGAAAGTTAGAAAGGTACTAAGGAAGCTCAGAAAATTGAAGGACATGTTCTAGATGCCTGGGCAACCCTGAGGGCTTGGGATACCGCAGTCAGATTTCAGCGCCCCAGGGCTCCCCCTGTGTCTCATGACTGCTTGTCTGTGGTTGGATTTCTTTTCTCTAAGTCATAAGCAAGAAAATCACCTGCAGCCTCTAGCGTTTCTGTCTCTGTGACCCAAAAGGCAAGGTCCCTGTTCTCGAAACTCCAAATTAAAAAGTCTTGGGGAAGGATGCTAACAGCTTGAGTCATATTAATATGGATCACGGGCTGTGGCCAGGTTTTGGAGAACTTGGTTGAACACTTCCTTTGTAGGTGGGGCGGGGTATGAGTGGCCACGCCACTGAGTTCGTGTCCTCACTGCATGAAGAGCAGTTTTTCCCAAATAAAACAAGTGTCCATAGTTATTCAGTCTTGCTTTTCTTCCTAAGCAGGTTTATTCTCCTCCTCTCTCTAATCAGAGTGGGAAGCAAGAAATGTGAAAGTAGGGAAGGAGGTTCAGTGTGAATCTTACAGTTCACTTACTGTGTAGTAAGTGACTTTTGCATGTATTAGTCTATTCAGTTCAGTTCAGTCGCTCAGTCATGTCCGACTCTTTGCGACCCCATGAATCACAGCACGCCAGGCCTCCCTGTCCATCACCAACTCCTGAAGTTCACCCAAACTCATGTCCATCGAGTCAGTGATGCCATCCAGCCATCTCATTCTCTGTCGTCCCCTTCTCCTCCCGCCCCCAACCTTTCCCAGCATCAGTCTTTTCCAGTGAGTCAACTCGTTGCATGAGGTGGCCAAAGTATTGAAGTTTCTGCTTTAGCATCAGTCCTTCCAATGAACACCCAGGATTGATCTCCTTTAGAATGGACTGGTTGAATCTCCTTGCAGCCCAAGGAACTCTCAAGAGTCTTCTCCAGCACCACAGTTCAAAAGCATCAATTCTTCGGCAATCAGCTTTCTTCACAGTCCAACTCTCACATCCATACATGAGCACGGGAAAAACCATAGCCTTGACTAGACGGACCTTGGTTGGCAAAGTAATGTCTCTGCTTTTTAATATGCTATCTAGGCTGGTCATAACTTTCCTTCCAAGGAGTAAGCATCTTTTAATTTCCTGGCTGCAGTCAGCATCCGCAGTGATTTTGGAGCCCAAAAAAATAAAGTCTGCCACTGTTTCCACTGTTTCGCCATCTATTTCCCATGAAGTGATGGGACCAGATGCCATGATCTTCGTTTTCTGAATGTTGAGCTTCAAGCCAACCTTTTCACTCTCCTCTTTCACTTTCCTCAAGAGGCTTTTGAGTTCCTCTTCACTTTCTGCCATAAGGGTGGTGTCATCTGCATATCTGAGTTTATTGATATTTCTCCTGGCAATCTTGGTTCCAGCTTGTGCTTCTTCCAACCCAGCATTCCTCATGATGTACTCTGCATATAAGTTAAATAAGCAGGGTGACAATATACAACCTTGACGTACTCCTTTTCCTATTTGGAATCAGTCTGTTGTTCCATGTCCAGTTCTAACTGTTGCTTCCTGACCTGCATACAGGTTTCTCAAGAGGCAGGTCAGGTGGTCTAGTATTCCCATCTCTTTCAGAACGTTCCACAGTTTATTGTGATCCACACAGTCAAAGGCTTTGGCTTAGTCATTGAAGCAGAAATAGATGTTTTTTCTGGAACTCTCTTGCTTTCTCCATGATCCAGCGGATGTTGGCAATTTGATCTCTGGTGCCTCTGCCTTTTCTAAAACCTGCTTGAACATCTGGAAGTTCACGGTTCACATACTGCTGAAGCCTAGCTTGGAGAATTTTGAGCATGACTTTACTAGCGTGTGAGATGAGTGCAATTCTGCGGTAGTTTGAGCATTCTTTGGCATTGCCTTTCTTTGGGATTGGAATGAAGACTGACCTTTTCCAGTCCTGTGGCCACTGCTGAGTTTTCCAAATTTGCTGGCATATTGAGTGCAGCACTTTCACAGCATCATCTTTCAGGATACCTCTTACTAAATCTTTACTATAATCCTGCAAGGTAGATAGTACTGCCATTTCAGTCAGAATCACACGCAGGCTAAGAAACTGACCCCAGACCACCAAACATCCAAGTGATGGAGCCAGGAGCTAAAGCTGGATCCTCTTGTCTCCAAAGTGTAGCACGCTCTCGGAGTGAAGTAAGCTACACTTTCCTGTCCAGCATGTCATTCCCCGTCCTCCCCTGGACACTCACCCCATTTCTCCCTTGTCAGGAGCCTAGAGTTGAACTTGAAACCTGGGTGAGTGAGGCGGGTATTCCCTGGTGGTCCAGTGGTTAGAACTTTGTGCTCTCACCACTGAGGGCCTGGCTTCGGTCCCTGGTTGGGAAACTAATATCCCACAAGCCACACAGCACAGCCAAAAAGAAAAGAAACAAGGGTCTATAACTTGAAACCGAGGTTCTTTTAGACCTATAGGACATCCTTGTCTCATCCTGTAGTAGACAAAGAATGTGTTCCCCCTAAAATAAAATTAAATGCTTGGGTGTTGACCTAAAACTGGAAAACAGATTTCTGAATACAGCATTTTACTTAAGTAGCAAAAACGTTGTAGCAGAAGCTGAATGGCCTGTGTTTGAGTCCCACGAACTACCAACGAGGCAGCATACGCTGTGCTTCAGTTTATCCATCCGTGCTGCTGCTGCTAAGTCACTTCAGTCGTGTCCGACTCTGTGCAACCCCAGAGACGGCAGCCCACCAGACTCCCCCATCCCCGGGATTCTCCAGGCAAGAACACTGGAGTGGGTTGCCATTTCCTTCTCCAATGCAGGAAAGTGAAAAGTGAAAGTGAAGTCGCTCAGTCGTGTGCGACTCCCAGCGACCCCATGGACTGCAGCCTACCAGGCTCCTCCATCCATGGGATTTTCCAGGCAAGAGTACTGGAGTGGGTCGCCATTGCCTTCTCCATATCCATCCATGACGTGAAGCTAATGACAGAACCTCGTTCATAGGGTTAGTTGCGAGGATTATATAAGCTAGTATATAAAGCACTTGGAGTCCTGCAAGTACTGTATCAGTGTTAGATCTCTTTATTAAAGTGTGCCATTTTTAGTGGACTCTTGTGGTTAGGGCCAAAAAAGGCAGGCTTTCCACTTAAGGAATCTTCATTTTGTTACTTTGATTCATATATGGGGTGTATGCATTGAGCTCTCAGAAGCAAACACACCTTAGTTTAGTCTAAGGCAATAGACTGCTATGATCCAGGGGGCACAGCTCTAAAGGGAAAACAGTCTCCCTGCTGGTCTGGTCCTGTTTACACACCTACTATTAACATTTTTCTCGTGTGTCCCTTTATCATAACTACATACTGATCTTTTAAACATGTGAGTTTAAATAAGCTTCCCTTGTCAGATCCATCAGACTAGGGTAAATGCATGAGTCTGGAGGGCACAGAGGTCACTTCCTCCAAGGTACTGAAGGTGATTTGGCAAAAGGCTGATGGGGCTGGGAGGGTCTGAGTGTGTGTGTGATGAGGGTCTGCGTGTATGGCTTCTGAATGGAACACACTTTCCTAAATGAAGAGCTAGGACATCCTGGCAGGATTTCAGGGTTGCAAGGCTCCCAAAGAAAATCTGGAGCCCCGATCACTGAGTCAAAGAGGGCGATGGAGACACACCGCTCACTGGCTCTATAAGCACCGCAGGTTTCGGGGTGGCCCAGGTCTGGGGCCCTTTCTCTGCCTCTCACTCCAGCTCATATATTTGTACCTGGTTTCTAGGATTGGATCCGAAACTCATAATCGATAAATCTGGAGATTGTGCCTCTTGATCAGTGGCCACATTTGGAATGATACTGCCATATGTCATTACGTTAATGATTACTGGTCTCTCGTTGCCTGTGTCTTTGTCATTTTATCACATATTTGCTGTACAGTTAAACGCTTTTTCCATATGAAGCATTTTACAACAAAAACATCCCCCTTGTCTGTGAGACTGTAGAGACATTTATACAGAGGCAGAGCCTTGGATCCTTCAAACTGTATCTGGATTAAAGGACAAAAGTCAGACTACTTTAAAATGAAACTGAGGAGATGTAGCCTTTGATTTTAAAAGGTTAATATGATGGATGAGAATGTTTCATAATAGTAGCTTAAGTCAAATGCATGAATATTGGAAACTGTGCAGTTCATGATCTTCCCTTTGTGACACATGTCCCTGTGTATGAAATAGTTTTCAGTATACACTGCAATTAAAACAATATCTGAATGGGTTTGATCTGTTCTTCATTTGAGATCCAACGTAGCAACTGCATTCTGGCTTTGGTTTTCCTCACCACCCCTTTACCTGTTGTATGCACAGAATTAGTAAAGCCCCAGCATGTTGTTTTTTCCCTTAGGTCTTAGTTCCCTGTCGTGTCTACCTCCCACTCAGAGGAAATAATGAGTCTTACCTTTGTACTTCTGTAGAACTGTGTCCTCGAATTATGGTACTTACCACACTGTATTATTGTTGCATGCACTCTCTCTCCAACTCCAGTAGAATTATCAAAACCTGGGAGATAGGGATATTCTTATTCATCTTTGTATTTTTAGCACTCAGAATAGTGCCTGGCGGATAATAGGCATTTGGCAAATATTTGAATGAATCATCATTTTACATATTAAGAAATGGATGATTCGTGAGATATGATGACTAACCTATCTGATGAGTGGCAGACCTGAGACTCGAACTCAGGGCTTCACATCTACCTTCCACCCAGGTCTTTCATTTTTGTAACTATTTGTTGACAGGGACATCATTTTATAATGAGTCCAGAAATAACACAACAAAAACCACACCTGTCATAAATACAAGATTGTTTGTATCATAGACCCTGGTCTTTAAAATTTTGTTTTTCTCTGAGAGCTGATGAGGAAGTCTTGAGGGTGGAGAGACACCTAGGGTAGTCAAGTGAGTGGAAAATCTCTATTGAGGAAGTTGGTGTTTCGAGATTATAAGACCAAATTGGGATCAACTTTTTAAGTCACTGGTTGGAATGTGTGACAAAGGTTGGTCTGTTGATCATGCTTTAATATGGTATTACTTCAGTTGGACCTCATGATGTATCAAATCTCTGCCAAGGGGTCTCATGGAAAGTGAACTGGGCCTGGAATGTTTCACTTAACAAAATCAAGTCCTTCAACAAGCAGGTGCTGATACCAGCTGTGTCAGGCACTGCACTGGGCTGGGGCAACAAAGAAGCATTAAAAGCGCCTGGCTTTAGGGGAGCTATCAAGTCCACCACACTCCTGAGATTGAACAGTAGTCACCCCTCAGTAGCCACAGATGGAAAAAACCCACAGATACTGAAGGCCAACTATATTCATTGTAATTCACCATTGAATGTAAGGAATGTGAGTATCCCTAGATTTTGTTATCCACTAGGGCTCCTTGAACCAATCTCCCGGATCCCAAGGGATGGTTGTATTACAAAACATAGTAAATCTATTACAGAAATATGAACGAATAACAGCAGAGGAGCTGGAGATAGAAAGGATCTGCTGCTACTGCTAAGTCACTTCAGTCGTGTCCGACTCTGTGTGACCCCATAGACGGAAGCGCACCAGGCTCCCCGTCCCTGGGATTCTCCAGGCAAGAACACTGGAGTGGGTTGCCATTTCCTTCTCCAAGAAAGGATCTAGTTAACATAAATTATAATAATAGCTCCATTAATTAAGTGCCGTGCCAGGCATTGTATTCTAAACAGTTTACATGTATTAAGTATTTATGTTTTTGAAAGTTTTCCTTGTCTTGGGCCCCTTCAGTATGTATTAAAGAATTTTAAACTCCATGTTTAGAAGCCTTGACCTTTTCTGTTTTATGACTTGGGGTCCCTAATTTGATTGGAGGGAGTCAGGACAACCACCTGGCAGCCTTCGATCTGACTGTTTAGAATGGGTAACAGAATAGTTATCCACATCAGTATCGATGGTTTCCCCACCACCCTCTCCCTGGTTGCTGAAGTGGACAGATTCTTGTTTTCTGGATCTTCTCTCAAGACTCAACTTTGTTCTAATAAACCAAAGGGATGAAAATGTAAAAATCAGGAAGACGCACTGAATCGCCATGGGAAAGAGTTGAAAGATAAAGAGGAAAGAGAAGAGTACAGATTTAAAACTGGGTGAGGAAGGTTTGGGTTGGTAGACTGGTAAGTGAGACACCCTGAACTATTGTAGTAATTGATGATGAGAAGATAAAATGATGGGTTATACCCGTTGGTAAGTGAAGACTGAGATTATTCCTTTTTTTTTTTTTTAACCTTTGATTGCTGGAATGTCTCTAAATGCCATTCTGCCCAGGACTAAGGCACTTAGATTGTTAGGATTTATTCAGGTTACACGTATCACCCTCCACTTTAGCTCGTTTTTTGTCCCTTTCCTTGCTTCATAGATTTTCTCTTTAGGCAAGTAGCTGGAAAATGAAGAATTCTTATTTTCCTTCTCAGAGAGTTTTTTATTTCGAGGGATAGAGCGGGCCTAACACTAGGGCCACTAGTGGAGTAACACAGTTTAAGTGTCTAGTGTTGAACCTTAAGGGACTGGGCGGATTGATGTGAAGCACTGTTACCATATTGTCAACTAAGACTTCAGTGTCTTTCTTCTTCATTGCCTTTGTGCTTGCAGCTACAATCCACAGCGGGGGTCACGGACGCTCTTACTCTCTCAACACCTCCGGTCAGTGTGCCTGGCAGGTCTAAAGCAAAGGCGGGAGGGTAGGAGCTGAAAGAGAGTGGCTGATGTGAAAGCATTTTGTCAACCTACAAAGGATGATATTTTGGATAAAGCCTGGCACAGAGCTGACATTTAGTAAAAGTGTGTTGAATGAAAAGAAGAGCAAAAAAAGAAAACGACCTGTTACCCATACCAAAAATCTCTTCTTTTCCACCCCACCACTACCACCCCCCCCCCAACACACAAGCCATTTAGTTACATCTAAGGACATTTGCCAAAGAGTTGCCCGACTACCTGTACCTGGTGATTTTCCTGTGTGTACCTATGTGGATGGTGCCCACATGGTGAGCCGCCATTCGGTAAGTTAACATTGTTTGGTTGCTAGTAACAGAAACTTGGGCACAGCAGCTTAAACATACCGGTATTACTCTCTCATGTAAAAGAAGCTCAGAGACTGGAATCCAGGGTTGGTCTAATGGACCCATTGAGTCTTTAGAGACCTAGGGTCCTTCTGTCTTTGCTGCTGCTGACTTTCATCCTTAACCAGCTGAGAAAGCGCTCCCCTTTCTGCTGCTGCTTTGAATATAGAATTAACAGTGGTGCTCCGAAAGTCAGCTTGTACCGAAAGGTTCAAAACACAGAATGAACCGCTGCTGAATCTGCTGTATTTCTGCTGTCTGTATAATCTGTAACAGCACCACTAACAGTGAAGGTAATCAGTATCCTGGAAGATGCCAGTAGTAATTCAAAGTAGTTTCTTTTTCCTAGAAAGGATGACAGACCATTTATTCTCTCTGACTGGAAGTTTTCAGAAAAGAAGGAAACAAGTGGAAGGATGCTGTTGGCAGGGCTCAAGTGTCCTTCCTTTGGAGCCTCCAGAGGATATAGGTTCATCAAATGAATGAATGAGTCTTCAAATATAGTGGAAATAAACTGTGTCATCATTATAGCTGTACAAATCATTCTCTCACCTGGGTTCATGGAGTCGCTCCTGCAGAACAGTGCCTTGGAGGTTAGGAAAAGGATGATACCTCTTAGCAGCTGTGGGACTATGCAGCCTTGGTCAGGGCAAGTGTAGGGGGATGAGAGTACCCTGAGGCATAGTTTGTATTACGTAATTTCAGTTCTTACAATAACTCTATTAAATGCAGTAGGGTCCTCGTTTTATGTTTAAGGGAGCTAAAGTTTTAGAGGATTTGTGTCACTTACCCAAATGTCACCCTTGTAGGGATAGTATGGGGATTTGAATGCAAATCTGCCTACCTTCAAAGCCTTTGATTTTATTTTTGCCTACCTTTCTAGACAGAACAGGTGTTAGACTATGTTTAAGAAGTCGCATGGGTCCTTTCCATGACTTTACTAATAGTCATAACAAAAGTTGTCTCCCTTAAGAATTGGTGTTTGGAGTTCTACTTCATTCAACAATCATGTGCTTGCCCCCCACCCCTCCCTACCCCATGTGAGCGTAGCTATGCTAGACCCCAAAAGGGAGCACTGGAGAATCAAATAGTAACCCTCTTCCCAAGGAGCTCCCAGGGTAGTAAATGATCATAATATAAATAATGCTAGCCACTCCAGTACTCTTGCCTAGAAAATCCCATGGATGGAGGAGCCTGGTAGGCTGCAGTCCGTGGGATCGCTAAGGGTCGGACACGACTGAGCGACTTCACTTTGACTTTTCACTTTCACACATTGGAGAAGGAAATGGTAACCCACTCCAGTGTTCTTGCCTGGAGAATCCCAGGGACGGGGGAGCCTGGTGGGCTTCCGTCTAAGGGGTCACACAGAGTCGGACACGACTGAAGTGACTCAGCAGCAGCAGAATGATGTTGGTCATGTAACCTGAGGTCTCCTGGAGGAGCGTGGAGGAAGGCTTCAATGAGAAAAGGAAAAGGATCCTCCTCTTGCATGTAAGAGGCAGAGCCGTGTCTGTCAGAGCCTAACACCTGTTTTAGCCACCTGAGCTCTTTTAATCTTCACAGCTCTTATAATCTTCCTGATTATACGGATGAGCTACCCACCCAAAGTTTCACAGCAAGTACTCAGTGAATAGGATTTTCCGGTTCCAAGTTCTCGCCCTTTCCATTAGGCCCCTGAGTATAGACTAACTACAGTCTTCTAATGTTTTTTTTTAAAAATAATAAATACACGGTGGTGCAAGTCCCATTCTATACACAAGTGTATGTGTTGTGTGGGACTCAGTGTCAATTTCCTTGGTTCTGCCTGCCCCCTACCCCCACTGCAGGCCTTACTTGGCTGCTCAATGGCAAGTCTCAGCTCCTGGGGCTTTCTCCTCATTTCCTAACACTGTTGGGTGTCTCAGCCTCCCTGAGTGAGGGTTGGGCTTTGGTACGTCTCTGTCTTGCCCATTATGGAGACAGCCATGTCCCCTCCGAGGCCTGAGCTCCATCCAACCAGACCCACGAAGGCTCTGTCTCCTCAGATGTTGGGTGTGTTTTTCCCAAGGGGTTGGGGTAGCACAGCCTGGCTGTGGGGGCCCTTAACACCGCTGCTGGGGAGGGGAAGGAGCCAGCAGATAAGTTACTTGCTGTCTGCCTTTCTCCTCCCAACATTCCCCCTCCGTTCCTCACAGACACTATTCTTAGTTACAGTAGTCTTGTGTCATTCAGCTTGGAGCATTCCGAATGATTGTGCCCTTGCTTGTATTTTCATATTAAACTGTAGCCGGCTTATTAATACACAGCCTTGTGTTTGCTTTCCTCCTTACCCTGCCTCACTAGTCTTTTTCCCCCCTGCCTCTGCTCTGACAGTTCAACAGCTGAGGAAGCAGGTGAGTTTGGCCTGGAACTCTGTTTTCTGAGGAATCTGGGCAGGGTGGTATTCAGTGAAAAATAAACGAAACTCCCCTGGTGGTCCAGTGGTTAAGAATCTGCCTGCCAAAGCCAGGGACACAGGGTTCAATCCCGGGTCAGGGACGATCCCACAGGCTGTAGAGCAACTAAGCCCATGCACCACAACTGCTGAAGCCCACATTCTAGAGCCTGTGCTTCACCACAGGAGAAGCCGCTCCAATGAGAAGCCCACCCACCGCACCAAGAGCGTCATCCCCTCTCACCGCAATTAGCAAAAGCCCTCACCCAGCAACAAAGACCCAGCACGGCAAAACATAAATAAATAAATATTTTTTCAAAAAAGGAAAATAAGTATCTCTTCCATCCCAGACCCTTGCTGAGATTGCCCTGTCTTGCATTTTGTTATATTTCACCAAACAGTATAATAGATAACATTGGAATGCTTTATATCCCAGGCGCTGTTCCAAGTCCTCATGACTTTGTGCACTTCAATCCTGTGAGATAAACCATGGCGATAGTTCTGTATTAGCATCTACAGATCAGTTACATTTTTTTATTTTTTAATGGGATGGTTATCACTTTTGTTTAAATGGAGCAAATTTGTTATTAATCAAAAATGCTGGAAAAATTCAAAGAAAAAAAACAAGAATTCACCCCCTAAATCCTATCATCTGAGAATAACCATTAACCAAATAACATTCCATACAGCTCTCATAAACCTCAGGCTTTCACTACTATATAGTTTTATGTGAGGATAATTGCTTTTGTTACTCCTATAATTTGTTAACATGTAACATGTGTTTTTCCCTCCCCCACCCCCCAAAAACTTTATTTTGTGTCGTATTTACCTGTTTTGCCGGAGAAGGCAATGGCAAGCCACTCCAGTACTCTTGCCTAGAAAATCCCATGGATGGAGGAGCCTGGTAGGCTGCAGTCCGTGGGGTCGCTAAGGGTCGGACATGACTGAGCGACTTCACTTTCACTTTTCACTTTCACACATTGGAGAAGGAAATGGCAACCCACTCCAGTGTTCTTGCCTGGAGAATCCCAGGGACGGGGGAGCCTGGTGGGCTTCCGTCTATGCGGTCACACAGAGTCGGACACGACGGAAGTGACTTAGCAGCAGCAGCAGCATACCTGTTTTGCAGATGAAAGTTTCTGGCCCAAAGCAGGAGATACTTAACAGTAAGATGATGTGCCCTGATGTGATGCTTCTAATGGAGGAGAATGTCCCCACAGAATGTGACAGAGATACACGTTTCAGATCCTAGAGTTTTAGCAACCCAAAGAAGCTATAGGCCATGTTAGCTGATGAGAGGTACAATTTTGGCCATTCCATTACATTTTAGATTTAAATTTTGCTACACTAAGTTGTGGCTCAAAAGTAGTAGGACACAGACTTAACTATCAAGTACACATACACTGCAAGCACACCCAGTTAGTGGTCAACAGAACCCTATGTTCAAAGCAGAGGTAACTAAGTTTCTACTGCAATGAGTGCCAGTGATTAAAAGAATCAACTGGAGATCAAAAAGGATGATGAGTGTTCCTGGCCTTGGGGATGTTTTACCTGACTCTGAAGATGATCTTTTAGAGCCTGAAGTTGAAGATGAAAACTTAAGCAATTTATTATTTTTCTTTTCTGTTGTTATTCTGTATGTTGTTCAGTTGTTGTATCCGACTCTTTGCAACCCCATGAACTGCAGCACACCAGGCTTCCCTGTCCTTCACTATCTCCCTAAGTTTGCTCAAACTCGTGTCCATTGAGTTAGTGATGCCATAGAACCATCTCGTCCTCTTGCCCGCTTCTCCTCCTGCCATCAGTCTTTCCCGGCATTAGGGTCTTTTTCAGTGAGTCAGCTGTTCGCATCAGGTGGCCAAAGTATTGGAGCTTCAGCTTCAGCATCAGTCCCTCCAATGAATATTCAGGACTGATCTCCTTTAGGATGGACTGGTTGGATCTCCTTGCAGTCTAAGGGACTCTCAAGAGTCTTCTGCAACACCACAGTTCAAAAGCATCAATTCTTCGGTGCTCAGCTTTCTTCACAGTCCAACTCTCACATCCATACATGACTACTAGAAAAGCCATAGCTTTGACTATATGAATCTTTGTCAGCAAAGTCGTGTCTCTGCTTTTTAATATGCTATCTTGGTTTGTCATAACTTGTATTCTGTATAGTTCCTTATAGAGTACATACAGTAGTCCCCCCTTATGTATGGGGGAATATGTTTCAAGGTCCCAGTGGATACCTGAGATTGTGGATAGAACCAAGTTGTATATATACTGTTTTTTCCTATGCATATATAACTGTGTATGTATACACAGTTTATAAACTTGATACAGTAAGAGATTAATGACAATAACTAATAATATAATAGAACAATGATAATATACTATAATGAAAGTTATATGGATGTCATCTCTCTCTCAAAATATCTTATTGTACTGTACTTACCCTTCTTCTCATGATGATGTGAGATGGAAAAATGAGATGAAGTGAGGTGAATGACACAGGTGTTGTGACAAAGCATTAGGCCACTGTTGACCTTATGACAATATATCAGGAAGAGGATCATTTGCTTTGTGGGATCCTGAGTCATCGAGCCATGACAGCGTCAGTGATTGAATCTCAGGAGCAGATGTTGTCAATGGTTGCAGATTCCAAACAGGACAGAGATTTCATCATGCTACTCAGAACAGTGCATAATTTAAAACTTACGGGGTGCTTATTTCTGGAATTTTCATTTAACATTTCTGGACCACATTTGACTACAGGTAACAGAAACCCCAGAAAAGTAAAACTGCAGATAAGGGGGAACTACTATATTCACTGAAATACCACCTTCTATTCGAGTCCATTGTTGCTTCTCTTCCTTTGTACAAATAATTAGCGAAATTCCTGCTTTTTATAGTATGCTTTGTTCCAGTTTTCATTAAAGTGTTTGCTCAGACTGTCACTACCTTTATAGCAATCTGTATACATTTAGTAGAGATTGTAGCGTGCTTTTTAATCACCAGCACTGTATTTCAATGACTTCTAGGCATATGTGATTTAGCTGTAGAGTCAGTTTTTAGTAGAATTTCTGGGCCAAAGTATATGTGGATTTTCACTGTCAAATTGAGAGAAGTGATGAGAATCATGGGAGAACTTAATGAGCTCATATTTTTTGCATGTATCTCTTAAGATAATTTGGGGGGTGTGGCTAGAATAATATGCATAAAGTCCTTGCTTTGAGGATTTGAGGTGACAAAATTTTTCTGGATATCTTTCCAGATAGCAAGCCTATTATAGAGCAGTTGGAAATTAGTTATATCAGTGAGCAATGTTAATCTGTTGGCTGGCCAGACAAACACTATTCCTGAGTAGCAGGGTAAATTACTCCTTATTCCTCATTTTGTGCTGCTCTATCTTAGCACTCATAATATTCTTTTGAAGACCTTATCTTCAGTGCTAGTCTGTTTGTTTTTTTTTTTTTTTTATATCTTACAGCTAATATTTGTGTTATAACATCCATGCGCCAAATCTGTATACGCACTGTTCTAGGAACTTAGTAAATGTTGGAATCTAATTGAGTTTGTATTGTGAGTTATATTAAAGCTTTTGCACCACTTTATAGTTTAGAAAACATTTTTATATTTGTTCTCCCTTTTGATCTTAAAATCAACTCTGAGAGTTGAGAAAAATCAAACCCAGAGAAACTGTGTCTGGTATAGAGTCACACACTAGTTAATGACTGGACATCCAGTCTGTACTCTGCCAGTTAGTGGCTGAACATCCACTTAAACATGATGCCTGGAGAGGGAGGGGTTGTCATTCTTGGCTGAGCAGTTCAGACCCGTCTTGAAAACGAGAAAGGGAAATGTTTCTTGATAACTTATTTTTAGGTAAGGGCTCCTGTCCTTCCAAGACTTTATCCCCTCAGTCTGGATGGCAGTCGCATTCCTTAGGGGAATGAGTAGCTGTTAGTTTGCTTGCCTCACCCAGATTCCATTCCTACCTCCCAAGATTTTCCCTGTTTCCACTCAGCTCTTCAGTAACAGTGAATCCCAGTCTTTGGCTGGACTTGACTTTTTGGTTTGAGGAATACTCCTCCCATCTCTGTCTTCCTCCTTCAAGCTTTGGATAGGAGCCCTTTAACTGCTGTTGACTAAAGAACTGGAGGCCAGCCCCTGCATACCGGGAATGCCAGTGGCTTTGTTAGCTGAGGAGGGCACTGCATTAGCACTGCCCTCTAAATCCCAGAGCAGGTGGAGGAAATCTAATTAGCACTGAGCAAGCCAAGGCCCCCTTGGGGAATTTCTGATAAAAGGTCAGTGCAAAAGGAGAAGGAACACCAATAGAGTTTTCCTAATGGGAGCTTTCTGAAATGGACTGGGCATCCAATAAGCTGAATTCTAGTCTTTGCTTCTAGTGGCTTTTTGACTACTGGTGAGAGTCCCTCTACTTACCTGAGGTTTCATTTTTCTTGTCTGATGTCTATTCCTTTGCAAAACAAATTCTTGTTTTGTAAAAGTATCAAGCTGCTATCACCTGGGAAGCTTTTCCCAACATTTGCATATCCAGATTTTACTCTATCTCAGTAGATATGAGATGAATGTGTCTAGTTTGGGAAAAGTTTTCCAGGAAAATTTGAGAATATCCTTGGGTTATGCTCTTTGGAGAACTTAGCCACACACACCTCACTTGAGGCCTAGTACAGTGTTCCTCTGCACACAGCAGTTACTCAGTAAATATGCTTGAAAAGGGCTCGTCCTAGGCTGTCAAGTGAGGAATTAGATACACTTCCAGTTGGGAAAAACACATTTGAACTGTCACAAACAGTAGGAGTTTTACAAAATGGTCATTGTTGTTCAATCGCTCAGTCGTGTCTGACTCTTTGCGACCCCATGGGCTGCAGCACACCAGGCTGCCCTGTCCTTCACCATCTCCCGGAGCTTGCTCCAACTCGTGTCCATTGAGTTAGTAATGCCATCCAACCATCTCATCCTGTGTTGTCCTCTTCTCATCATGCCCTCAATCTTTCCCAGAATCAGAGTCTTTTTGAATGAGTTGGCTCTTCGCATCAAGTGGCCAGAAGTTTTGGAGCTTCAGCGTCAGCATCAGTCCTTCCAATGAATATTCAGGGTTGATTTCCTGTAGGATCCACTGGTTTGAACTCCTTGCTGTCCAAGGGACTCTCAAGAGTCTTCTGGGGTAGAGAGCAATTAATGAGTGGTGAAGCCAGTAGTAGTGAGTTGTAAGCAGCATTGTTTAAAATGAAATAGTAGCATTCGTTGTATTCAGTGCAGTTAATCTTGTGAAATTTTTTAAGTTAAATTTATGGATACTTTGCTGCAATTTTAAGAGAATTTCTTCTTGGATTGTGGATGAAAGCCTTGGATCTAGACAAGGATCTCTATTGGAATAAATAGGGTCCTAGTGGAATGAGTGTCAAGAATTAATATGGAAAAGACATTGGGAATGTAGGTTCTAGTCATTACCCAAGCTATTTGAGCAAATCACGTTTCCCCTGCAACTTATATGCTGCTTTCTTGTCCTGAATGTCCTCTGCCTGACTTTGCCCCCCATTTGTGCTTGGTAAAGCTTGACTTAAATGTCCGTTCTATAGCATCTGTCTGATTCTGTAATACAGTTGCTGCTGCTGCTGCTAAGTCGCTTCAGCCGTGTCCGACTCTTGTGACCCCATAGATGGCAGCTCACCAGGCTCCCCCGTCCCTGGGATTCTCCAGGCAAGAACACTGGAGTGGGTTGCCTTTTCCTTCTCCAATGCATGAAAGTGAAAAGTGAAAGTGAAGTCGCTCAGTCGTGTGCGACTCTTAGCGACCCCATGGACTGCAGCCCACCAGGCTCCTCTGTCCATGGGATTTTCCAGGCAGGGGTACTGGAGTGGGGTGCCATCGCCTTCTCCACTGGAATACAGTGACTGGTTGTAAATAACCTGTTAAATGGTTGAGAACTTTCCCTCAGATCTCCAGATACTTTTTCTGGGCTCTTCTTTCTACCTCTCCATCAATAGTTTTTATAGTTATAACTATAGTCTCCATCTGTAGTTTTTGAAAAAATATCTGTTTCTATTCTGCTGGAATACAGACATTGTTTCATTCATCTGTATATTCCTAGCACTTAACCTAGTGCCTGGTACATAAGAGGTGCTTCATAAATGGTGGAATGAATAGGCATTTTTTTTAAAGGGTGTACAATAGATGATTCAATAAAACACTTACTGAACACTTATTATATACCAGGTATGTGGTTGATGCTGGGATAGATACAAATATGTATGAGAGAGCAATATTTTCCTTTGAGGAGCTTACAGATTAAAAAGTTGAAGCATAAACACATAGAGGTGCTGACAAAGCCTTTTGTGTTGGTATCTAGCTATATGTTTGGATAATGTGTAACTTCCCATTTCTGTGTTTGAATATTGGTCACTAAAACCAGACAGGAAGCATGTCTCTCCATTGTGATTGATTTTCTCAGTAATAAGTGATAAACTTTGTTTCTGATGTGATGGTGTAGCAGTCCAAAGCAGGTTAATTTGAGGGGGCAGAAAGAGCCTTGCCCTTTTTATATCTACTACTAAGAGGTTATATAAAATCTCCCATTATGATAATGAACTTGTTGATTTCTACTTGCAGTGATCACAGCTCTTGCTTTATATATTTTGAGGCCATGTTTTAGAATTATGTATCTTCCTGGACCTTTGAACCGCCTATCTGTGTAAAGTTAACCTTTTGTCTTAATATCTCCTTGCTTGATAGTCATTTAGTTGTACCAGCATTCTTCTGAGTAGTATACATGCCTCAAGCAATTTTTATTTTTTCCATCCTGTGACTTTCAGCCTACCACTGCTCTTATATTTCAGGTGTATCTTTTTTTTTCTTAATTTTTTTTTTGACCCCGCAAGTATGGCGTATAGGATCTTGGTTCCCCAACAAGAAATGGAACCTGCATCCCCTTCATTGGAAGCATTGAGTCTTAACCACTGGACTGCCAGGGAAGTCCCTTTTAAGAACAGTGTACAACTGGATTATGTTTTATATAGTCTGAGAGTCTTTGTCTTTGAAGTCAGAAGTTAATTCACATTTGTTATGGTTAATACATCAAGACAGTTTTTGTCTTTTAATTGGTGAGTTTAACTGATTTACATTTATTGTGATTATGGAAATATTTAGATTTATTTCAACCATCAAGGGTTGTGATGTGTGTTCTTGTCTTTTGGGTTGAGTATTTTACTTTACTTTTCCTCATTTTATTTTTACTCCTCTACTAATTTGGAAGTTATACTCTGTTTAATGGAGGGATTGGGGGCAGGAGGAGAAGGGGACGACAGAGAATGAGATGGCTGGATGGGCATCACCAACTCGATGGACATGAGTTTGAGTGAACTCCGGGAGTTGGTGATGGACAGGGAGGCTTGGCGTGCTGTGATTCATGGGGTCACAAAGAGTCGGACACGACTGAGTGACTGAACTGAACTGAATGATTATAAGTTATCTTAGGTATTCTGTTATTCAAACTTCTTAAAATTCTTAAATGTGATTGACAATATGTTCACATGGTTTTAATATCAAATATTTTAAAAGTGTACTATGAAGAATCTCCCTTTTATTTTTCTGTCTCCATATGCTCAATTCCAATTCCCCAATATATATATGGCGTATAATATATATTAGGTTATATTCTAATACAAATTATTGGATACATGTATATAAGTATTCTGTTTAACTATTTTATACAGGTAGTAATAAAGCACAACTTTCTATATACTTAGCTTTTTCTACTTAGTGTATCTTGATACTCTTTCCATATTGATACATGGGTTTGCTTCCCTACTATATATGCGCACACAGACGCACATATATATTTAATGTGCTGTGCTTAGTTGCTCAGTCATATCTTACTCTTTGCGACCCCAGGGACTGTGGCCTGCCAAGGCTCCTCTGTCCATGGGGATTCTCCAGGCAAGAATACTGGAGTGAGTTGCCATTCCCTCCTCCAGGGATCTTCCCAGCCCAGGGACTGAACTCAGATCTCCCGCATTGCAGATGGATTCTTTACCATCTCAGCTACCAGGGAAGCCCCAAAATACTGGAGTGGGTAGCCTATCCTTATTCCAGTGGATCTTCCCGACCCGAGAATCGAACTAGGGTCTCTAGCATTGCAGGCGGATTCTTTACCAGCTGAGCTATTAGGGAAGCCCCCTTTTCTTTTTTTTATAGTCAGGTGGTATTTCATCAATTGAAGGAACCATAACTAAATGTTTATTGATGGACAGTTACATTATTTTCTGTCTTCTCCTTTAAGTAAATCTGCGAAATATACCTATATCATTATGCACATGTATTAGTTTGTCTCTAGATCAAATTTCTAAAAAAGAATCTTGTAGTTAAAAGATCTATACTGTTGTAATTTAGATACATTTTATGTAATTTTGCCACATTACCTTCCAGAGGGTTTGGATCTGTTTACACTCCCACAGCAATATATGAGAGTGCATGTTTCCACAGTCTTACCAACATAGTTGTCAAACTTCTGGATTTTTGCCAGTCTCATGCGTAGAAAATAGAATTTCAGTATAGTTTCACTTTGTATTCCTTTTGTATGTCATCACTGATCATCTTTTCACATGTTTAAAAAATCATTTGTGTTTCCTTTGCTATGAGCAATCTGTCATATGCCTTGCTCATTTTCTGCAGTTATTGGCCTCACTGATTTGTGGAAGCTCTTTATTTAAGAGATTGGCCTTTTATAGTGGGAATCACAAATGTTAGCACCATGTTTATTACTTCTAACACAGCTTAACATTTGTTTTCTTGTTTTGCCTATCTGTGTATGTGTTAGCACACTTTGTGTATGCATACTTCTACACATACTTGTTTGTATTGCCGTGTAAGATTTATAGATTTTTGTGTAGTCACTTTAATGATCTTTTATTTTCTATGGCTTCTAGGCATCTTTGTAATAAAAAGTTATAAATGTACTACATTTTATTCTGTTGCTTTCATAGTTTCTTTTTATGTTACATTTAAATCTCTGGTCACTTGGAATTTATCCTGATCTGTGCTTAGGACAGATTCAAATTTGTCACAATCTCATTTAAATCTTAAATGCCATCTCATATCTCTTTTCCCTGATGGCTCAGACAGTAAAGAGTCTGCCTGCAAAGTGGGAGACCTGGGTTCAACCCTTGGGTCAGGAAGATTCCCCTGGAAAAGGAAATGGCAACCTACTCCAGTATTCTTGCCTGGGAAATCACATGGACAGAGGAGCCTGGCAGGCTGCAGTCCATGGGGTCACAAAGAGTTGGACAAGACTGAGCACTAATACTTAACCTGTTACCCAGAATTTGAGACGTCACCTCTATCATAAACTAAGTATTTTATGCATTAGAAACCCATTTGTGGATTTATAATATATTAAATTCCAATCATTTGTCTATCTGTATATATGACCAGGCACTTTGTTTTAATGAGGCTTTATAGCATAATTTTATCATATGGTTGCTTAAGTCTCTCCTTCCTGCTATTCTGTCTTTCTGTATGAGTCTTACACTTACCCTTTCTTATTTAAAAGTCAGTATTTTTACTCAGTTTTAATTTTTATAAATCCATTTAGAACTGATTTCTTTATCAGCATATAAATTTTAATTTGATTGGTCTAAAGTTAACATCTTTACCTTCTATGTTAGTTTCCCATGGTTACTGTATGAAATAACTACAAATTCGTTGGGTTAAGACCACAGAAATTTAATCTCTCACAGTTTGGAGGCCCAGAAGTCCAAAATCAAAGTGTCATAGGATGCACTCCCTCAGAAGACTCTAGGGGAGAATCTTTTCCATGCCTCTCTAAGCTTATGGTGGCTCCAGGTTTTCTTTCTTTTTTTTTGCCTTGTAATAATATTCACAGGTTCCAGGGATTAAAATGTGCAATGTTTTTTGGAGAGCCACCATTTTTCTAAATTATATAAGAAACAAAAATTCCAGTCATTCCTCCCAACTTATACTATCGTTACCCAGTATTTTAGTTTTAACTTCTTTATTTCTAACTTTACAGATTAAGTAGTAATCTTATTTCCTGCTGGCAGAATTCAGATTTCCCACGTATTTATCAGTATCTTTGCTCATCTTTGTTTCCTTTTATGTGAGACCTTCCATCTGGGATTGTTTTTCTTCTTCCTAAAATATATCCTTTAAAACCCTTCAGTAAGGGTTTGTCTGCGGCAGTCATGGTTTTTGTCTGAAATAGCTTGATTTTGCTTTCATTGTTGAAAGTTTCATTAGCTATAGGCTTGTGCATTGATAGTTGAGATTTTTACAAAGCGTTTGTAGGCTCACAGCAAAATTGAGGGGAAATTACAGAGATTTCGCGTGTCCCCCCTGCTTGTACACATGCGTGTGCTGTGCTTAGTTGCTCAGTCGGGTCTGACTCTTTGTGACCCCTCGGACTGCAGCCCGCCAGACTCCTCTGTCCATAGCGATTCTCCAGGCAGGAATACTGGAGTGGGTTGCCATGCCCTCCTCCAGGGGATCTTCCCAACCCAGGTCTCCTGCATTGCAGGCAGATTCTTTACCATCTGAGCCACCAGGGAAGTCCCGTAGCCTCCTCGTTATCAACATTCTCTGTCACAGTGGTACATTTGTTAAAACTGACGAACCTACATCGACAGGTCATGATCACCCAGAGTCTATGGTTGACATTATGGTTGTACATTCTGTGGGTTTGCACGAATGTATTATGGCACGTATCCATCCTTATAGTATCATATAGAGTATTTTTCACTGCCGTGAAAGACCTCTGTGCTTTGCCTGTTCATCCTTTCCCCTTGGCAACCATTGATATTTTTATTGTCTCCATAATTTTGTCCCTTCCAGAATGTTACACAGTATGTCGCCATTTCAGGCTGGCTTCTTTCATTTAGTAATATGCATTTAATATTCCTTCATAATCTTTTTATGGCTTGATCATGTATTTTTTTAATTGGATTATATTTGACATACAAATTTAAGGTATACACCATACTGATTTGATACATGAATTTTCTTTGTGATTGCCACAGTAACATTAGTTAATACCTTTTATCATGTAGCATAATTATTTCTTCTAGTGTTGGGACTAATTCATATATCTTTTTAGTGCTGAATCATAGTTTACTGTCTGAATGTACCACAGTTTATCCATTCACATACTGATAGACATCTTGGTTGCTTCCAGGTTTTAGTAATTATGAATAAAGCTGCTCCAAGTATCAATGTGAAAGTTTTTTTGTGAACATAAGCTTTCAGCTTCATGAGTAAATGTAGCAGGAACATAATTGCTGAATCATAAACTAACAGCATGTTTAGTTTTTGAAGAAACTATCAAGCTGTTTTCCAAACTAGCTGTACTATTTTTGCATTCCCACCAGCAGTGAATGAGTGTTCTGTTGGTACCATCTCCTCACCAACATTTAGTGTTGTCAGTGTTCTGGATTTGGGCCATTGTAGTAGATATATAGAGATATCTCATTGTTCTAATTTGCATTTTCCTAGTGACATATGATGTGGAGAATCTTGTCATAGCTTACCTGCCACCTATGTGTCTTCTTTGGTGAGGTCTCGAATTCTTTGTGTATTTTAGATAGCAGTCCGTTATCAGATCTCTGTTGTACAAAAGTTTCTCCCAGCCTGTGGCTCGTCTCCTCATTCCCTTGACAGTTATTTTTTCTTAATACATTGAAAATATTTTTCTGCGGTCTTCTAGATCTTACTTTGCTGTTGAGAAGGCAATTGATGGTCTTTTGTGGATGATCTCTCTCTGCTCCTCTTTTAATATCTTTTTTGTCTTTGGTGTTCTTAAATTTCATCCTAATATGCTGTTTTTTATTTATCCTTCTTGACATTTGTTGAGCTTGCTGGATCTGAAGTTTGGTGTTCTTTCAGTTATTCTGGAAAAATTCTCAGCCATTAGCTGTTTGAATAATGCCTTTCTCCATGCTTTCTAATTTTACTTGAACGTCAATGAAAAGAGTAGATACATGTTAGACCCCTCTAGCACTATCATTCATTAAATTCTGATATTTTTTTTTAATCTTCATTTGTGGGTCACATTCTATGGAATTTCTTTGGATTGCCCTTCTAATTTACTAATTAATTCTTTAGCTGTATCTAATCTGCTGTTTAACCTGGACGTTGACTTTTTAATTTCAACTATAACTTTCATTTCTGGAAGTTCTGTTTGGTGTGTTTTCAAATGTACATGGTTCTTTTTCACTACTCTCTTGTTCCTCGCTAATTTTTTCCAGTCTTTCTCTTAAATCTTAAGATATGAAAATCATAGACATTTCATAGTTTGTCTCTAGTTTCAATATCTGAAGGCTTTGAGGATCTTATTTTGCTCTGTTTTTCTTGGCTGTCACTCATGTGGCTTATTTTGGGATGTGTGGTTTTTGTTTTGCTTTTGTTTTAAAATCGAATGTTCCTTAGGACTTTCATCTATGGGAATTATTTGAGGCCTGGGTAAAACCTTTATCTGCTAGAAAGGATAAAGAGTTGCTCTTGCCAATATCTTGAAAATATTGCTAAGTGGACTGTTTGTAGATCTTCACTTGAGGTTGCATGGATTTGATCACAAATCTTCATCAGAGCCAGCTTTTGTTTATGGATTCTTAGGAGAGACATTTCTCTTCTTCTGTGTGAGACAGGATAGCTTCTTTGTGGTCCGTTTCAGTGCTGTGGATTTGTTTATACTTCATCTCTATATTGAGGGTATAGTCCATTGGTATCCCCACATTAAAAGGATATTTCATATAAGACTGTTTCACCTAAGGTGGGCCCCAGACTTTATCTTCAGTTGTCCATACCATAAATGATCATTGCAATGGTCACTAGTGTTTGTTACGTAGCCACAGGGCAAAAGCTGGCTTTAGCGTTCTCTTTCCTTCCAGGATTTCTGCTTTCATTTAATTTTTTTATTGTGAAAAGGTACACAATATAAATTTAACCATGTAGACAGTCTTTAAGTATGCAGTTCAGTGGTATTAGATAATTCACAGTGTTATATAATCACCACCAACATCCATCTCCATAACGTTTCATCTTCCCAAGCTGAAATTCTGTGCCCATTGAACAATAACACTCCATTACCTCCAACCCCCAGCAACTGCCATTCTAGTTTTGGTCTCTGATTTTAACTATTCTAGTTACCTCATATAAGTGCAATCATAGAAAATTTGCACTGTCTCTGGCTTATTTCACATAGTGTAATATCTTCAGCGTTCATCCAGGCTATAGCATGTGTCAGAACTTCCTTTTTTCAGGCTGGATAGTAATCCATCATATGCGTAAGATGCATTTTGTTTATCCTTTCCTTATTAACAGACATCTGGGTTGTTTCCACCTGCTTTTCATCTCATTTAATTTTTGCTTTGTACAGATTCCTTTAATTTTCATTCTCTCAAGTACTCAACGGCTCAGCATGATGCATTCTTGTTTATTTTTTTTAATTAAAAAATACTTATTTAGCTGCACCAGGTCTTAGTTGTGGGTTGCAGCAGTTGGGTTCTAGCTCCCGAGCCAGGGATTGAACCCAGGCCCTATGCATTGGGAGCATGGAGTCCTAGCCAGTGGACCAGGGAAGTGCCAATGATGCATTTTTAAAACTAATTTTTAAGACTATTTATTTAGCTTTTTAAATTGTTTTCTTGGGAAGATCTTCCAGAATATCTAGATTACCTTACCACTAAAAATCAAAGTCTCTTACCTTCTGTATGAAGCCCAGAAGACAACTGCAGAGAACACAGTTTTATATTCTTCCTTTTGGACATTTTTAAAGAGAAGATTCTCAGATATACAGTGAATATGTAGCTTTGTATGTTTTAATTATTTCCTTGAGGTCTGTTAGATAATATTTGTGACACGTCTGTGCGAAAACCTTTAGAATATCATAAGAAAACTCATTTCTGTCTTGCAGGGTTTGACATTCTTAGCATACTGTTGGTGCCAACCCCTACCCACCCCTGCAGCCTCAGTATCCAGTAGGCACATTTGAAACTTGTTCAGAGATATCAAATCATAGACTGCTTGAACTGGAAGGGTCTAAGTCTAACCCCTCTCCCCTGCACCACTGTGCCTTAAAGATGAGCTGGCCAAAGTTAAGCGACTGACCTCAGGGTTATAGAAGGAGTCAGTGACAGCTAGGACCTTGGTTTCCTAGCTTCTATCCCAATATGCTTTGTGTTCCTGTGTCTTTTCTCTCTTTGGGGAGACAGTCTTAAGATCCACTAATGAGTTCTGACCTTGGTCTTTTGAAAAGTTGCTATGGATATTGATGAAGATAGTCTGACACTGATGCATGGATCAGAGTAGAGGCAGAAATCCTCATCTAATTAACTGCTTGAAAACCATTTTGAGTTGGCCTTTCATCTCTTACTCCTTCTCTGCCCTCCCTATTGGTGGAGTCTTTTTAGATAATCGATTAGAGCTGGGAGAGCGCTTGTGATCATTCCATTTAATCCCAAATTGCCTACCAGGACATTTTGGAATCCTCTGAGAGTTTTACTGTTCTTTATAGATAAGGAAACTGAAACCTAAAAGATGCAAATGATTTCCCCCAAGGTTATGTAAGATGTTCATAGCACAGCCAGAGCTGTAGCCAAGTCTCCTGATGGCTGTTCTAGTGAAAGATTTCCATAACATGAATGTATACACTTGGCTCCTAGTCTTCAGCTAAGCTCCACCTCCATGGCCTCTGTTTTAAAATTATGAAAAGTCCTATGTAAGGGTGGCTTGCCTTTGAGAATAATCCAGAACCTGAAGGGTTAATGGAAATTGAATGGTGAAGTGGTAGCCTTTTTCTCCTCTCCTCAACTGGGGAGCTGCTGGGCTGTTTCACTCGAACTGCATGTGTTCCATTATGGTATAATGATGTAATTACCCGGAATGCTGCTGCTAGAGTAGTGCTGGAGAGGCAGCATTAAGGACAGACTAGCCCCAGCGCTCTCCTAAGAGCCATTTCAGCCCACTTCAGTCTATTAGATTGAAGATGCTGGAAAGCGAATGGCTTCGGCAGAGGAAAAGGTCAGGTTTAAAAGCTTTTCTGGGCATGGTATTTATTGTTGCTTTTCTGACCTTCAGAAAAGTCCCCTGTGTGTTTGTCCTTGATTCTTGTCTTTCCCATTAATGCTTGCTTGAAAGCCGGATTGCTGGCCAGCCAGGTCTTTGGCAGAGATGGTTTTCTCCGTGGTGTTATTTGAGAAGGTGGAGCACCCTGTCTAGAGCACCAGTCCTTTTGCCTTTCATACCACCGTTATAGCGTCAGAAGTATTTTTGATTCTGGAATAATTTAGTTTTCAGTATTTACACACACACACACACACACGTCACTTCTACAAATAGACTTAGATCTAAACAGTTTATGAGATAATAATTTGAAATATAGAAAGATAAGAAATAGGGCCTAGTAGCTTAGGCACTTAACCTTTCTGTGTAGCTCTTTTGAAACCTGTGGCCTGCCACCTGATTAAATGGACATAATCATGGTCTTTGGAACATGGTAGACCCTACCAAAACTTTTCCTCTTTGAGGGGACAGTCATTTTCTCATATCAAGCACCTGATAGACCCAGGGCACTGAGCTAGTGTACAGTGGGACATACAAAGTTCAAAGATAGCAGCGTCTGCTGTGCGGGAACTTTGCCAACTTGTTAATTTGATGAACACAAAGGAAAACATTGGCTAGAATGGTAGAAAAGTGGCTTTCATATAGGCTGTAGGAAGGCACAAGCAGGTTGGTCTACTTCATGCTGCGTGTGTGCTCAGCCGCTTCAGTCGTGTCTCACTGTGCGACCCCATGGACTGTAGCCCGCCAGGCTCCTCTGTCCATGGGATTCTCCATGCAGGAATACTGGAGTGGCTTGCCATGTCCTCCTCCAGGGGATCTCCCTGACCTTGGGGTTGAACCTGAGTCACTTATGTCTGCTGCATTGATAGGCGGGTTCTTAACCACTGGTGCCGCTAGAAGCCCAGTGGTTCTCAAAGTGCTCTCCCTGCATCGATGCCATCAGCATCACATAGCCAGGCTCCTCTGTCCCTGGGATTCTCCAGGCAGGATTACTGGAGTGGGTTGTCATGCCCTTCTCCTAAGAACCAACTAGACAGATTCTCAGGCCCTAGGAAAATCTACTGAATCATCAGTTCTACATGTTGGGGCCTACAGTCTCTTCTACAAAATCCTCTAATGCAAGGGTCCCCAATCTCTGGAATCTTGCCTGGTGATCTGAGGTGGAACTGATGTAATAATAATAGAAATAAAGTGCACAATAAATGTAATGTGCTTGAATCATCCCAAAACCTCCCCCCACCCCCCGCCCATTCAATGGAAAAATTGCCTTCCATGAAACCAGTCCCTACTGCCAAAAAGGTTAGGGGGGACCACTGATGCACACTAAAGTGTAAGACCCACTGGCTTATTTCGTGACTTGGTGCTGGGAGCCACTTGAAAATATAAAATCCTTTATGTTTATCTAGAGCTGCAGTGTCGATACAGGTGTCAAGGTATCTGGATAAATTAAAACTAATTCTCGGTTACACTAGCCACATCATATAGGCATGCTCAGTAGACACATGTGGCTAGCAGCTACCGTACTGGACAGTACAGATATAAACATTTCTATCATCACAAAAATTGAGTAATGCCTGGCTCAGAACAGTGTTCTTCAAAGTTCAGCATGAATCAGATCACTTAGAGGACTTAGTAAAACACAAATTGCAAGACCCCATTGAATGGGTTTCTGATTTAGTAGGTCCGGGGTCATCATCAAGAAATAACAAGTATCACAAGTGCTCAAGATGATGCTAATACTACTGGTCCAGGGAGCACACTTTGAGAACCATTAATCCAGAGTAAGGATTCTAAAATCTGTAACCTCCTAAAACTGAAGGCAAAAAACATTGTATATCCACATCATGAAGGTTACAGGATACAGAGCTCATAGTTTTCATCTGGTTTTCAAGTAGGTCAGCAGATCAGTCAGGAAAACTTTTAGCCACAGTTAACAGAAAATCTGAGTAACAGTGACTTAAATCACAAGGACATTGGTGTTCATTTAGCAGAGTGAGAGGCAGGAAGTGTCAGGGCTCTTTCAGTGGCCCAAGCATGTCACCGAGAAAGTTAAGCACTTTCCCTCCTCACAAACCCCTCATGGGGTTGGGTTTTGGTGGTGGTATTGTTTTGGTCAGAACTAGGTTACAGGCCCACCTTTGGACCACTCCTGGCAAAGGGGAATGGGCTTGCATAATTGCCTTAGACCAACTGGGATTCAACTTCTGGGGCTGAATGGGAGGAGGTTTACCTTCCCTGGGACCGTAGGGTCTCATAGCAGTTTTGTGGACAAAACATTAGTTTTATAGCAGCAATAAGGAGAGAAATGACTCTAGGGTTGATAGGGATCTGCATCTGTCTCAGTGAATGACCTGAAAAAAGCTTAGGAACATCTGGCCTGCATCTTCTCAGCTCATCACATGCTTCCAGCTTGCTAGACAAGTAGGACCTGGACTTTCTCAGCTGTGAAGGTTTGCTTGGCTCTGTCCTCTCAGAGCTTATGACAGACCTGTGAAGCAGTTCTGCTCATGATGGGAGTGAGGTGGGGTAGAATTTAAGGACCTGATCTGAACCTCTAGAAGTTGGCATCATGTCACCCTGAAAGCTTGTCCCCCTCTGCCTTTGGCCCCCAATTTTAAAAAGGGCTCTTGCTCACAATCCATTCCTTTGACAGAGTCCCTGCCTTGTACCTTGAGTCTTTAGAAAGTCCCGTTTTTCTTTTTTTCTCACTAGTTCTCTTACAACTAGAGACCTGTCCATAATTTTGGATTCTGCCTCCAGAATTCCAGATTTTGGATTCTGCCTCCAGATTCCTGTCTACATGGATCCCTGGATCCATGCTTGCCCCCTCCTGTCAGTATGTCGCAGACACCCCGTTTTGCCCAGTAGAGAGATTGTGTGTCTGAAAATGTACAGTTTGAGTCTTCCATGTAGAAATGGTAAGTGAAGCACTGAGAGTTAATGAGATCACTGAAGGAGAAGATCCAGGGAGAAAACAGAGCGCACCCACCCCAGCCTTCTGAGTCAGAATAAAGGTGTGGCAGCGATGTTTTATCTGTGAACTCCACACATCAGTGGACCTCCCATTCACACACAAATCAGCACACGTCAGCAGGCTCAGTAGTGTTGGTTATAGCCCTGGGAATCCAGCATGGTGCCCAATGAAAACGATGATGGCCGCTGAGCTGGCAGAACTCTGCACGTGTGTGTCCCCCCCACCCCACCCCCGAGCAGTTCTGTTTTTTATTTTATATATCATGGTTCTGCATGAAACTTTGTATGTAGAAATAAAGGATTCTACTCCTTTAAAAAGGGGGTGGGGGGGTCACTGGCCTAATGATGTCAAAGTTGCCTTCCAGCACTGGCATTGAGAAGCACCTAGAATGTAGGTTTTAGGCTGCAATATGTGAGGCAGAAGTGAGCTACTTTCTTGTTTTTGGAGCAAGAACTCTGGCCCACTTGTTCTCCAGTGGTTTTAGTTACCTCAGTCAACAGCTGGATGCAGTACCCAATTGTTTGCAGCAAAACTCCTGCAAGTCTGTTTCCTCTGAAAGCTTCTTCTGCAGCTTCCCTCCCCGCATCCTCCCAGGACAGAAATGAACACAAGGGGGAATGTTTCAGTTCCCCTGCTGGGTTATGAGTCTTCCTCTCACACCCCGTCCAGAGCGTCTAGGGAATTTTTACTTTCCAAAGCTGACTTACCAGAAACAATTTGGCAGAGTCTGGTTGGGGGAGGAGAAGCCAGTTACATGATCACAAAAGCACACCTCCCTGTGGTGAATGAATTCTTAACCTGTGTGAGGAGGGAGCAAAGAACTTTGGTAATATTGCAGTTCACACTAAGTCAGAAATGGAAATGAGGAACCACCCTGAACACAATTTGCATTAATTATGGGCTTCCCTGGTGGCTCAGAGGTTAAAGCGTCTGCCTCCAATGCGGGAGACCCGGGTTCGATCCCTGGGTCGGGAAGATCCCCTGGAGAAGGAAATGGTAACCCACTCCAGTATTCTTGCCTGGAGAATCCCATGGACGGAGAAGCCTGGTAGGCTACAGTCCACGGGGTCACAAAGAGTCGGACACGACTGAGCAACTGAACGGAACGGAACGGAGCACATTTAATCCCTGACCATCAGTAACACACACTCAGGATTATGACAGAATTTCACTGTATCTTTGTATATAGTTTAAGATTTTTTATTTGATGTCACAATGTATACCGATAAGTGAAAAGCTGCCTGTTTTTATAGTACAGATTTCAGAAAGTAAAGCTTGGCTGCTGGGGAATTAAAGAGGCAATAGAGCAATTTGCAAAGAGGAAGCGCATGAGAATCTTAAAGGTTTAGGGGAAAGATTATTTCTGGTTATAAATGGAGGGCCTTTGTTTTTGAGTTGAAAAACTTAACCAATCTAATCTTCTGAGATTGGCTCGGAGAGAGAGGGTGACTTGCCAGAGCCTCACAGATGATTAGACAGTGCTAATCCCAGACCAGTATTCTTGCCTGGAGAATCCCATGGACGGAGAAGCCTGGTAGGCTACAGTCCACGGGGTCGCAAAGAGTCGGACACGACTGAGCGACTGAACGGAACGGAACGGAATCCCAGAACTCAGGTCTCTGCCCCCTCATCTCAGAGCTGGTCCCTATCCTGAAATACCCCTTTAGATCTGAGTTTCCTATGTTTTCTCTCCGTGGCCCACTCTCTGCAGCTCAAGCCACCTTCTTCTTGATCCGTTGACTGGCTTTGGGGGAACTGGGTTATAGCTGGTCTGAAATGGGAAGACTGTAAATTTATTTAAACTTTCAGCATGACCCATTGGCCTCACATTTTCCATTGTGATGAATGAAAATGTGGATGGAAGAGTGTTTCACAAGACGGATAACTCAAAGAGAATAAGGAAAATGCAGAACAAGGAAGTGTGCAATTTGTTTTTGCTTTTAAAAAGCTTATTACAGGACTTCTTGATTTTTTTTCTTTTTTTTTTTTTTTACCTCTGTCATCTGTGACCCATTTGCCTGTTCAGCCAAGATATTTTGGCTTTTCTTCTCTGGGAAACCAGTGGGTGGGTGAGTATGGAGGAGCCAAGAATGAACAAAATACCAGCAGATGCTGGAGCCCATTGAGAGGATTCTCCTTGGCCTCACAAGCAGAGGCACCCCTCTTCCCACCTCTCAGGCCCCTTTGAGAAGGACTTGAGAGGATCTGCCAGTCCTGATGAACAGAATCTCTAGGAACCCTTCCTGTCTGTGGGCCGTCAGGGCTTTGCCTTCCTGAGGATGCCTTATGCACTGTAGGAAATGATAGCATTGTCTTTTGAAGTCTAGCTTACCTGGTTTGATTCCAGATCCATCATTGAATCCAGACCTACCATTTACCATCTGGGCTAGCATTTGATGAGTGCCTTCTGAGCCTCTTTCCTCTTCTGTAACAGAAATAATAGTGCCTACCTCATCAAACTTGTTAGAATTAATAAGATAGTTTTATACAATATTAAATATTATTTACACAGTATTAAATAATGTGTATAGAGTATGTATAGAGTGCCTAGCACATTGCCAAACACCTGAACTGATCCTCAATAAATAAAGAGGTTTTTGCAGTACCATTCCTGTCCTCAGCAACTTGTATACAGTTTTCTGTATTCCGTGTGGCCATGAGATTGGCAGTAGTAACTTTCTACCTTGATTCTAATAGCAGGAAGAGTAGCATAGTGAATTTATTTTTTCCTTATCAACTTCAAGGGAAAATTTACACACAATAAATTACGTCTGAATGAATTCACTGAATGTTAACAGTTGTGTGTACCTATGAAGTGACTACTGCAGTCAAGATGCAGAATATCTCTCAGCCCCCAACGGCTTCTCTGGCCTCTTCGTGTTCTGTCCTTTCATTTGCCCTCTGCCCCAGTCAAGCATTCTCCTGTCGCTTTAAATTAGTTTGCATTTTATGAATAGAGTCATACCGTGTGTGCGTTTTATTGCTTGTCTTCTTTCTCTCAGCATGATTTTTTTAGATGTGTCCTTGTCATTGCATATGTCTGTTTTATCACTGAGTTCTAGTCCATTGCATGGTTATACCTCCTGTGGATGGACGTTTGGGTTGTTTGCACTTTCTGGCTATTTTAAATGAAGCTGATATGAAGATTCATTTGCACGTGTATATATATTTACACGTGCACGGGCATATATATTTACTTCTCCTGGGTTGCAAATGGCTGGGTCATATGGTAGTTGTTGGTTAAACTTTTTTCTGAAACTGCCGGCCTGTTTTCCAGGGTGTCATTTTACATTCCCACCAACTGTATGTGTGTGTGATTTCAGATGTGCTGCCTCCTCACCAGCACTTCGTGTGGTCAGCCTTTTTAATTTTAGCCATTCTGATGACTGTACAAGTAGTAGTATTTCATTGTGGCTTTAGTTTGCATTCCTTGATATCTAATAATCTTTAGCATCTTTAGGGATGATAACTGGTCTTTTGTCTATATAGCTTCTTTCGTACAGTCCTTGTTCAGATCTTTTACTTGTTTTTAAAATGGTATAATTTATTTTCTTGTTATTAAGTTGTAAGAGTTGTTGTGTTTTTTTTTTTTTAACATGGTCTGAGTACCAGCTCTTTGTAAGCTAGAAATATGTGAAATATTTCTTTTTGTGAAAACATGTGAGTATTTTCTCCTTGGGGCTGGCTTGCCTTTTCCTTTTCTTAATGATCCCATTTGAGAAGCAAAAGCTTTGGATTTCGATGGTCTGTTTTATTCTTTTATAATTTTTTTTGTTTGTTTATTTAAATCTCACAGTCTTACAAAGACTTTTCTCTTGTGTTTCCCTCTGGAAGCTTTTACACTTAGATCTATAATCCATTTCACGTTAATTTCTGTATGTGGTGTGAGGTAAGGGTTGATATGGAAATTATCTTTTGAGTGTCTTATGTATCAGAAACTTTAATTCTGAATAAATAAAGATTCTAAGATAGATAATTATCCCCATTTTAACGATGAGGAAAAGAAGCCTTAGAAAGATTAAGTAATTTGCACAAGTCACACAACCACAATTCAAACTCATAATTTCCCAGCAACAAAATGCATATACTTTCTGGTCTATTATGCTGGCATTTTGTTTTTAACATTGAGGTAGAATTTATATTATAAAATGCCCAGCTGTAATCTATAAAAAGGATATAAAAATGTGAGATAACATTGCCTTTCTGAGGACATTCATATCCCCAGCCCAAACATATTATCCACAGTAAGGATGTTGGGACCTCGGGCCACTGGTTCTATGTCAGGCCATTTTCTTTAGTTTGTATTTCAGAAGCTATAAATACAACTTTCTTGGTGCTCTCTTGACCAGAAACCATATTCTGAATTCTTTTCCCATTTTACAGCTGGCCCATCAGAAATATGAAGTTAAGTGCCTGGCCACACAGACAGTTAATCCTTGGAATACCCAGCTGGATAGCTGAGTCTCACTGTGTTTGGTTTGAGTTTTTATTTTCAGAAAACAGTGAGTCAGCCTCCCTCCTTTCCCTGTCTAACTCACTACCCCTTGTGGAATGTCTTAGATGCTGTGCTCATACTGGGGAAATAGTCTTTTCCCTAAAAACCTCCTTTCAGCCAGGACAGAATCATGTTGGAGAAAAGTCCCCTGTGCTCTGATATTTAATGTGTCCTCTTGCCCTTTAAAGAAAAGTCTATTTAAGGCTGTTCACTTTTGTCATCTTTGAAGAATCTCTGAGTCTTGCTTAGCAGGACTGTTTTGTTTCTTTTTAAAAATACAGGAGGGAATGGGAAGATAACAGGCTGTAGTGCTCTGTTCTTGCTCTTCATCAGTGTAGCTTTGGTAAATTCACTCCCTCTTCTTACTTTCTAGGAGGTAGTGTGGTATAGAGAGAAGAGCATGGAACTTGGAGTGAGGAGTTTTAGGTTCGAACCCCAGCTCCTGGAAGGTACAAAGAAGAGACTTATAAAGGATGTTTTTTGAGTACAAAGATCTATCTAAGGTGCCTTAATAAATACACTGCCTTCTCTTTGGCCGAGCGGGGCCGTCAGATTTCAGAGTCCAGCATGGGAAGTAAAGCACTGTAGTCATTCTGCCTGCTGGATTGTCCAGCCAGCTGCCGGGTAGACTGTCCTGGTCCTGGAAGCACACTCTTCTTGGATGTGATTATTTGCTAGTGAGAAACTTATGGGGAGAAATGTGAGTTGTAAGAGAAGTAGAGGAGAAAGGACAGTCGGTCTCATACAGAGAAGATCAAGTATAGGTTGATGGGAGGAAAAAGGAAACCCAGTTACACCTCCATCTTCTGAAATATAGTCCTGAAAAGCAATCTCTGTGTCGGCGGTGGGATGAAGACAAGACAGCTCTCTCAGTACCTTCTGGTCACCGTGTCTCCCAGCTGTCCTCATTCTCCTCCCTTCCATGAGAGCCTCCTTTGCACTTCAGTCTGGGAGCTGGTTTCTGCTTCCACTTTGTCCATTAAGGATTCCGTGGTCTCCACAGTTACCATGTTCCAACCTACATGTCCTTTGAGGTTACAGTTGAGGGCTTAGCTCTTGCAAGAAATCTCCCTTGACCCCTGTACACTGTTGGTGGAAATGTACATTGGTGCAGCCACTGTGGAAAACACGATGGAGGTGTCTCAAATAAAACTAAAAACAGAACTACCACATAAGCCAGCAGTTCCACTCCTGGGTATATGTCTGAAAAAACAAAACCACTAATTCTAAATGATACATGTACCCTAGTGTTTGTAACAGCATTGCCAAGATAAGGAAGCAACTTAAGTGTCCATCAACAGATGAATAGATAAAAAAGATGTGGTGTGCAGTATAGAATATTACTTAGCCATAAAAAATATAATTTTCCATTTGCAGCAATATGGGTGGACTTGGAGGGCATTATGCCAAGTGAAATCAGTCAGAGAAAGACAAGTGCTGTATGTTATCATTTATATGTGGAATCTGAAAAGTACAACAAACTAGTGAATATAACAAAAAAAAGAAGTGGTCTCACAGATACAGAGAACAAATCAGTAGTTATCAGTAGGGAAAGGAAGTGGGGAGGGGCAATATAGGAGTAGGGGATTAAGAGGTGCAAACTTTTAGGTATAAAACAAGCTACAAGTACAGTTCAGGGAATAAAGCCAATATTTTATAATACTGGCTTTAAAAATTGTGAATCACTATATTGTATACCTATAACATATAATATTGTACAGCAACTGTTGTTATTTAGTTGCTAAGTCATGTCTGAATCTTGCGACCCCATGGACTATAACCCACCAGGCTCCTCTATTCATGGGATTTCCCAAGCAAGAATACTGGAGTGCGTTGCCATTTCTTTCTCCAGGGGATCTTCCCAACCCAGGGATTGAACCTGTGCCTCCTGCATTGGCAGGTGGATTCTTTATCACTGAGCCACCAGGAAAGCCCATACTTGAAAAAAAAAAAGCTGAGTGAAGTAAGTCAGACAGAAGAGAAATATCATATGACATCCATTATATGTGGAATCTGAAAAAGAGATGATACAAATGAACTTACTTACAAAATAGAGAACGAATTTATGGTTGCGAAGGTAGGTGTGGAAAGTATAACAGGAAGGGATAGTTAGGGAGTTTGGGATGGACACGTACATACTGCTATATTTAAAATGCATAACCAGCAAGGACCTACTGTATAGCACAGGAACTCTGCTCAGTGTTATGTGGCAGCCTGGATGGGAGGAGAGTTTGAGAGAATGGATCCACGTATATGTATGGCTGAATCCATTTGCTGTTCACCTAAATCATTTACTAACTAAATGATAAGTAAACTAGCATTAACATCGTTAATTGGCTATTCCAAAAACAAAATAAAAAGTGTAAACAATAAAGCAATAAAATGTATAACCAAAAATAATTAAATAGATAAACAAAAATTTTAAAAAGCTCCCTTGACTACCCTGCCTAGTTTGATGGTTCCTTGGCCATCCTAAACCATTCGAGTAGCCTTGAGGATATAAATCTGTGAATCTTTAATGAGTACAATCTGTGTGTTTTGGGAAAGAGGGAATAATGACAGAGACAGATCAGAGGTAGTGCCAGAGCCTCGCTATTAACCTTGACTACTCCTTGTAGCACTTTTGTCTCGGCTAGATTCCCATGCCTCTTAAGTTTTGTGGTTACTGAACTCTAACCTAAGTCTCTCCTAATACATAAATGAAGCTCAGATTTCATTCCATTTGCTAGGCTTCATTCTGTCTCTATAGTCCTGGATACAGTTTATTTCACTTAACATTTTAAGCTTAAAAACACTTATTATAAATTCTGAGGATCATTTAATGGCTGTAGTGTGGCTCACTCATGAAACCAGTTTGTAACACTAGATAACTGGAGCCTTAGTTTTCCTGCATAAACAGGCATCACTGAATCATTAAAGCCAGTAAGTCAAACTTGTCTTATGCAGCTTACCACTTAGTCCTAAAATTCTGTTTTTCCCTCCCTACTGTATATAGAATATTTTTACTCTCCAATGGGTAAAAAGAGAAAATTAGTCCATTCCTGTCTTAAGGTGTATACTGTGTAGCTAAATAATATTTACATTCAGATCTATAAAATAAGTCTGAAGTTTTACCTGTGCATTTGATTCTAAGAATTAACTAGTGTGTATATTTTGCAGTATTACAATACGTACTTATCACAACAGAACTGAGTTGCATAGTTTGACTCACAGGAAGAAAATAAGGTTCAGCTATACAAACTTGAGACATTTAAGCCAGAATGTTCCAAACATCAAGATCAAAGAGATTCTCTTTCTACATACATCACTTGCCATAATGTCTTTGCTTTATGTTTATACCTTGTCTTTGCTTTTTGTTTTCCTTGGATTTTCTAATTGCCTTTTTTTCCTGGACTGAAGACAGAGCATCTGCATTTACCTTATGACTACTCCTGTCATTTAGCTCCTATTAATACTGTTTACTGACTTCCATCTTGACACATTCTTAAGTCCAGAGAGTTTCGTTTCTGTTTTCAAGGCCTGCTGCCATTTCCCTGAAGTCCTGAGTTAAAATCTCCTTTCTTGCGCCCCATGTCATCTTCTTTTTAAATTTTTTTTTTTTTTGCTTAAAGCATCCTTGGTAGTATTTTCAGAAAGAATGCATAGGAATTAAACTCTGAAGTCCTTGCATATCTAAAATGTTTTGCCCAGATGGTTCTTCAGGCAGTCCTGAAATTAATCACTTTGATTTCTGCTTCTCTTCCTGACCTTGTTCTCCTTAACCTCTAATTCTGCACTATGGAGTGCAATAGCCAGTAACCAAGTGTGAGCTGTTGAGCATTTGAAATCTGGCTCATCTGAATTAAGATATGCTATAAGTGTAAAATGCACATTGGATTTCAAAGAAAAACTCAGAATTCATTTTATATTGATTATATGTTAAAACAATGATATTTTGGATATATTATTGCTGACCTGCAGCTCTCACATTGTGCCTTTTTTTAACTTAAGTTTTATTTGGGGCAAAATGAGGACTATAGTCCAGGAGACAGCATCTCATATAGCTCTGAGAAACTGCTCCAGGAAGGTAAGGTACAGGTCAGTATATATGTGATTTTGGTGAAGGGGGAGTACATGCAATCAAGCACATGGTTTTTTTGCAGAAGGCTTCCGCTGGTAATGAGAAGTAGTCATCACCATGAGGGAGTTTATTGCTTTTCTAGATAGGAAATACAGGAATTGGGCTCATAAAATTGGCTCCTGAAAATACCTAACTATCTGAAGACCTGTTGTGCCAGTTTTTCCCAGAGCAAAGAGTGCCACATTTCTTTTCTGCACCCTGAACTCCTTTCAGGGGATATTGAAAGTCAGCGGCTACAGCAGCACATTATTTAATCCTTGTAGAAGTAGATGGCAAGTGCCAATTTGTAGTTGACATTATTAAAATTGATGTCACTTACTTCTTTTTACTTTTTAAATGTAAAAATAAATTGCAGGGTTATGTATGTGTCTTGCATTACATTTCTGTGGGACAGTGATGCTCTAATGTTCAGCATGGCACCTTTCCCAGCTCCACTGAGGAACAGCATTGAATACTGCTTGCAATTTTTCCCCATGTTTCTTTGCCTGGCCTTTTTTCACTTGGGTTTTATGTGGGTACATCTATTTTTCATCTTTTGAAAAGTGTTTAAAAAATTCTGGTCTGCTCCTTTTTCTCCCTTTATTTCTCTTTCTCTACCCTAACCACAAGTACTAATTTATTCCCTGTGTGCTTTGGGATTTGGGAAGAAAGAGATACAAACTTATTTTCAGTCTGTCAATTGGGAAGCAATAGATTTTACAGATTTTTAGTACTGTCTTGAACAACAGTGCAATGGTCCTCTTCATGTGTAAGTGTCCACGTCTGTAAGATATTTTCTTAAGATGAATTTTGGGAACTAGACGTACTGGTTCAGATTGTGTGAATTTCTTTTTGACTCAATATGCATATCAACAAATTTATTCCCTGAAAATGTACCAGTTTATGTTCTCAGTGGGTTATTCAATAAAAGATGGGAGCAGTTATCCAAGAAGTGTTCAGAGTCAATCTGTATCCTCATATGTGGGCCTTTTATCTCAGTTTTGGCAGAAAACTTGGTCTGTTTTCTGAATCACTTTTATGGGATCTGCATTTTCTTATTTGTAAAGTAGTGATAATCATGCCTTGAAGTAATGTGTGTGGAAGTTCTTTGAAAGTAGTAATTTCATTAATTTATTACAACAAGTGTTTGATAGCTTTCTACTTGTACTAAGTACAAACACTGCACTGGGAACCATAAGGGATGTCTAAAAAACATAGCCCCAGGCCTCAAAACTAATGTCTTGTGAATAGAATAGAGAGAAAAGACATTCACCAGAAACCATCTCACAAGTCTTGTTGTGATTTGTAACGGACAAGGTGTCAAAGCGGTTTACATGAGGAAGGTTTTGCATTTCATTTAAAAGATAAAGGAAAGAATCATAGAGGTGGACTCTAAGGTAGTCCTTGAAGGACTAGTATAATTTCAGCACAGCGGGAGAGTGAGGTGAGGGTCCTGGAGGTGTGAGGATGAGCTTAAGCAAAGGCACTGGACTGAATTCCGTTAATGGTGTTCACTAGCATGTAGGCACATCTGGAAAGCAAAAGGCAGGTGCAGTCTTACTCACATGGGCCACGCAGTGAGATACTCCCTGTATTTATTTCTGCTTTGCTTTAGTAGGGTAGGCGGAAAGAAAGCAATTCACTCAGCCTTGGCTGTTGGCCAGAACTGAGTAGGCGAAGTTTGTCTTGTCCAGAGGGACAAGAACACAATATATTTACGCTGGCCTTTCTCTCCCACAGAGGTTGGAAATTCTGAGGCATTTTAAACAGTTCTGAGGCTGTGACACATTATTACACTTATCCAATCAAATGGTAACTTGCATCAGGAATGTGAGGAGTGGTCAGAGGATTCCGAAGAGAAAAGTAACTGAGACAAAGGGTAAAGATGACAATAAAAAGAAAATGGCAGGGGAATTAGATCTCGATCATCATGGAAAGGTGAGAAACTTTGTGAAGCAAAGACAGACAAGGATTCTGCTTTCATTCCATCTTCCTGGCCCTCTCCCTTCAGAGAGTTTACTGTCTTCCCAACAGCTGTTTGGTACCTTCAGGCTGTTAACCGAAAACCTGGAATCATTTTGGGGTTTTACCCCACCACCACCACCACCATCATGCGCGAGGTTTTCATCCTCTGCCACATTCAGGTTTCTCTTTGTTGTTGCCTAAGATGAGTCAAACTCCCATGCTTGGCATTCAGGGTGCCCCCAGCCTGTCTGGTAGCTCTAGCTTGTGTTTACCATGTTACTGTACATTCTACCCCAATCCTCTGACCTGGAGTCTGTGGCTGACCAGCTCTCATCCACGTCTAACAGAAACATCCAGTTCATTTATTCACTCAACAAGCACTTATTGAATGCCTATTATGTATCATTTTTTCAGTAAACTTTTAATAAGCAACTTCTGTGAATTAGCCCTTATTTTAGAGCCTGTGAATAGAGAACTAGGAAAAGGCATAATGTTGGTAAATGGAAAAAGACTATGAGACATAGGCATTCTCCCCAAAGGGAGAATCCATATAGAGTTCAAAATGTAGATATGTAGGATATCTTGAATATCCTTGAATAACCATGTCATCCCCTTGAATAACCACTGCCTTTTGTATATGCTGACCTGCATTACTAGTACACAGTGGGATCAAGGCTCAGACAGTTTTGAGGTTCCATCTGAATATGTTGGCAGATGGAGATGATGGAAGTAGGAACCATCATGGCCCTGAACAAGAGTGTCAGCTCCATGACTACTGAAACACATGACCTTCCTGTCTGCCTGATTTCTCTAGTCAGAGGGTTAACAATTTCACTGTGGTTATACCTGAAAGCACTAGTGGGGTCTGTCTTTTGGGGTTCTTTTCTTCAAAGGGTGACTCCCAAAGAGCAGGTGCTCAGAAGCTGCCGTCACCTTGCCAGCCACATTGTCTCCGTTCACGTCCCCTAAATGAGCCACGTCTTTCCCACCTTGGCATGCCATTCCTCATTAGTGTGGTGGACAAGATGATTGGGAGCCAGATCTGGGTTTGAGACTCACTTTAGATTCACTTCTTCACTTCGTAACCTGGGGTAGATTTCTTCAAGTGTTTAAAGACTATGAGAGAACCCGCCTTTTCCAGCATTGTCATTATAAGGTACAGATAAGAATTTATATGAAAGTGTGGTGTCTGTTACATGTTATGTACTCTTTCCGTTATCTCTTTCCTGGGGAACTTTCTTCACTCCTCCCCTCATCTATATTTAGTAAAATTCTGTCCATCCTTAATTTAGCTCTTACATTACATCTCCAGTAAAGTTTTTCCAATATTCTCAGTTGCTGGAGATTTGGGCTCTCCCTGTTTTCTGTACTTTACTTGTGGGATTTTAGTCTTTTGAAGAAACAGATCTAAATACTAGGGGGAATGGCACCTGAGTAAAATAGTACTGTATTTGGAAGAAGAAAATAAGAATCAGTGAGAGACAGTATGCAAACAGTGTAAGTAAAGGTGTCTTGCCACCCAATGCAAGGTGACTGATTCTCAGCCCATCCTCTCCCAGAAGGCCAAAGATGGAAGTTGTCTCCAGTTTCTAGTATTAGCCACAGAAAAAGGGGCCACTCACTCTTGTTTATGTAGTGAGAGCCAGCTACCAGTCTTCCAGATAGCCCTGAACTTTTAGGATTTGATGCCTTGTTTTGGTTAGAATTGAGCAGTCAGTCTAGATTTTTCTGGGATGACCTTGCTTGGTCAGCAGAATAGAAAGCATCCAGGATGACATTAGTCTGACAAGCTTTGAGGGAAACAACCAATGATGCCCAACACCACTGCTGCTGCTTTGATTGACTGTTTCACACCTGGGACAGTCAGGAAGCTGCATTTAAAAAACAATTTTTTCTTTAAAAAAAAAAAAAAAAGCCCCCATAGTTTAAAAAAAAACAAACATTCATTTGTCATAAAGCCAGAAAGATTCATTCATTGGAACTGATTGTTCACATCTGTAGAATTTAGAATTTTGTAGATGGAAGGGGCCTTAGAGTTGAATAGGGTCTTCAAAAGGAAACAAAAGGCTCTTGCTTTTTGCATGAACAGAGTTCATTCACCAGACAGTGTTTCTTGATCTATGAGGAGTGACTTCAGACAATTAGCTAATTGGCTGAGGGAGGTGACCCATCAGCTTTGCAGAGAAGGGATCCACATAAAGAACGTGTCTTAAGCTTTCCATGACAGCCAAAGCAGCCCCATTAATCCTCCTGTTAATGACCAGTCGTAACCACAGAGGAAGAGTACATTTCACTCTCAAGTGAAGCCATGAAAACCCTAACAAGCTGCCAACAGCTGATCACTGTCCCCATCAGCTCAGTATTGTTTTAGGCTTTTTGAGATGTTTCTGAATGATCTTCCAGTTTGGTCTATTGCAAGGGGATAAGAGATGCTCCAGAAACTGTCTGCCGTTTATTTTTAAGTGTTATCAGATGCTTGTGGAAATGATACTTGTCTGTTGTATAGAAAACAAGGACAAAATTCATTTGTGGCCATCTCCAAAGTCCAGATGGATGCAGAAAAACAGAAAGGGGACATGAACATTTTCCTGCAGGTAAATGTTTTTCTGGATTTCAAACATGAAAGAAAATCAGAGTAGAAGGAGGAGGTCATAGACTTGTCAAGAAGGGAATAGGAGAAGATAACTGGTATAAATCAATGAGTTGAGTCCCTTTACTTCTAAACTGAGAGCCAAGGAAGTTAGTGTCATTGTTCTTTCAAATGTATCACCAAGATGTACCCAAAATGTAAAGTTTCCTCCAACTGAGACAGCCACAGGATTGGTCATTGGGACACCCAGGTTTTCCTAACACTGCTTACACCCTTGTTAGTGTTAGTTAGGAGTCAGGGCTTTGGGTCTGGCAGACATGGGCTTGAAGTTTGTTTCTGTCACCTATCTACTCTCTAACCTTCGCTAAGCATACGGTAAGTATGTCAGGAATATTTTCAATTTATTAAGCTGACTGATAGGGGTTTAAATAGTGTTGTTGTCATTCAGTCGCCAAGTCGTGTCCGATTCTTCACATCCCCATGGACTGTAGCTCGCCAGGCTTCCCTGTCCCTCACCGTCTCCCAGAGTTTGCTCATGTTCATTAATAGTGTTAAATAGCATTACCACTTTCAGTTCAGTTCAGTTCAGTCGCTCAGTCATGTCCGACTCTTTGCGACCCCACTTTACAGTTCTAGAATAAGAAGTTTCTGCCTTTGGTTTAGAGACTCAGTGTTGTGATCAAGGATGTTTATTCTGTATATCTTCCCATTCAGCCATTCATCATGTGTTAGGTTTCAACCTTATGGTCACATGAAAATCAAAGGCTTTCTCAGGAACCCTCAGCAGATATCTGCTTATGTCTTTCTGTCCAGAACTGTGAAACAGGGATTCCCACAGTTAGAAGGAAGGCTAGGAAAGCAAGCCTTCTCCTTTTCTAGACTATAATAAAGGAAGACAGTGGTTGTAAATAGGTATTGTTTTCCAGTCAGTAATGTAATGCCTGGCACACCATTCAATTAACATTAAATGCTGTTTGTTTTTCACATTTTATTGACGTATAGGTGATTTACCTATAGGTTAATTTCTGCTCTACAGCAAAGTGATTCAGTAATACATGTAAATATACTTTTTCACGTTGTTTTCCATTCTGCTTTATCATAGGATGTTGAATATAGTTCCTGTTGCTTTACCATAAGACCTTCTTTATCCATCCTTTGTATAATAGTTTGCATCTGTTAAATGCTATTATTATGCTGATGGTGACAAATAATCTTACTCTTGTAAAGATTCAAGTGATACGATATTTTACATTTTGCATAGTACTTTTACTTACTCATGTAATGAACTTGTTGGTGGCTTCTGTTGTTATTGCATATTTAGAAGTTCCTTGATGATTGATCCAAAGCATAAAGGTCAACCAGGAAGGACAGCATAGTTCAAGCCTTGACATTGACCTGGCCCAGCTCCAGGTTTGTTGCTTATAAAGCCTTCCTAGACCACCCAGAAGCACAGCAGTTGCTCACTGCTCTAAACTCCTGATATTATGACTTATAATGTTTATCTGCTTATATTTTTATATTTTTTAAATACACATGGATTCTTAGCTAGATTTTGAGCTCCTTAATTTCAGAGTTTGCATAGAATGTGCCCTCTGGAATGGATGAAGCGGGGATTCCCTGGAGGTTCAGGGGTAAATATCTTCCCTTTCAGCCATTGGATGCAATGCAGGAGATATGGGTTCGATCTCTAGGTCTGGAAGATCCTCTGGAGAAGGAAACTCAATTGCTATTCTTTGATTGACAGAACATTTCCTAATTCTCACCATTAGCTGGATTTGATATAGTGTAGGGGTGGAATATGATTTGAATTATGCTTTTCTGTGAGTAAGAATTTTATCTTCTTTTGCTCAGACCTCCACCGTTTTCTCCAACTTCTGCCTTCTTGCTGTTTTCCTCCTAAGAGAACCATATGAATTGTCAGGGGGGGAAGTATATTATCCCTCCCCAATTTATTATGTTATGACTCTCTAGCCTCTTCTGAACTAAGTCTTGACTCTAACTTCGCCAAGAGGAATTTTGCCCTTTTCTTTCTGTTAGGCCCTGCCCCCTCACTGCCACATGTGAGACTACATTGCAGGATTGCTTCTTTTGTATATTCCACCACTGTCCTTAGAACTTTTTGGAGAGTTGACTTAAGAGGCAAATAGTATTGGATAAGGAAATCAAACCCATTGACTGAAATCTGCAATGACGTATGAATCATTATCTGACCTCTTGCTGAGACCACATGCTAAGAATGTGTAGGAATCTTGGAACTTGAAGATGTTAAGTGAATGCTTCACAGGAGTGTTTAGTAGCAAAGCTCATTGGAGAGCCCCGTTGCCGGGTCCAGTATTCTCTCAGCATCGCCCTTGGCTAGCGCCGTGGTCTTCAGAAGTGATGCCAGGGGAGTTACAGCCAGACTCTGAGGAGGTGAATCCAGTAGCTCTCTTCTCTTCATCATGACTCCGATTTTAGAAGCAGAGGGTAGTCACTAACATATTCTAGTGTAATTTATGTCACTTCTTAAGTCACTGATCCAATTTGTTCATTTCCAATGGTACAAAAACTAAGAATTTCTTAACATCGTGTTTGTCACACCCTTTGGCCACTTGATTTTCCCATATTTTTAATTCCTGTCCAATTTTCACTCTTTGATGATGCTTGTTAGTTAGATATGGGCTTCCTAGGTGGCAAAGCAGGAAAGAATCTGCCTGCCAACCCAGGAGATGCAAGAGATGAGGGTTTGATCTCTGGGTCAGGAAGATCACCTGGAGAAGGAACTGGCAACCCACTCCAGTATTCTTGCCTGGAGAATTCCATGGACAGAGGAGTCTGTGAGCGACAGCCTGTGGGGTCTCAAAGAGTCGTACACGACGGAGCACACACAAACACGCACACACAATGAAATGACAGGTGCAGTACGTACATTTCCAAGTTATAAAATAAACTTAATGTGCAGACACACGGAGACAAAACACAGAATCCTCATTATCTAGTTATATAATAAAGCAGTTCACCAAGGCTTGGGAGTTTCGGGGTGCCAGTTAAAAAAATCCCCCTTTCCTTCTGATACAGATCTGGAGAAGGAAATGGCCCTCCAGTACTGTTGCCTGGAAAATCCCATGGACGGAGGAGCGTTGTAGGCTACAACAAAGAGTAGGACATGACTGAGCGACTTCACTTCTGGTACAGATAATAGTAAGAAGGTATCAGATGGAGGTAAAGGTGCCAATTCTACGCATAGCTGCCCATTAGCTCCTTAAGTATAGTTTGGAAAGGTAAGTCTAGGAGAACTCTCTGCAATGAATGGAATCTAAACCACCAAGGAGTATAGAGAGGAAGGAAAGAGGAAGCTGAGGATGAAATCCTGGGGGATTGTAGATCTTAAAAGGATCCCCATAAGACTGAAAAGGAGCACAGAGATGCAGGAAGTAGTGGTGTCAGATAATCCAAAGGATTTGGGAGGCGCATTTAGGAGAGAAGGAGCGCTCAGAGGTGTCGAATGCAGCAACAACAAAAGCATCCAGGGGATTTTACAACAAAAGAAATCTTAGATCATCGTCCCTGGTTAAAAAAAAAAAGGCAAAAACAACTTTCTGTTCTCCCTGCCCAGCCTCCCTAGACACTAATCACGTAGGACCACCTACGTTTTGTTTTCCAGTGTACCTTCACATCTGGTTCCCATTGGGTACAAAAATACGGCACAGAAAGATTTTTGGTCTCACAGTATTTATTATAAATCTGAAAGTATATGTGTTTGCGTGTTTGAAAGATGACTGGTGGTAAGGTTTTACTCTTGTAGTCGGGGCCCCAAGGTTCTAGGTGTGAGGACTTAGAAACTGCTCAGTTAGGAGTGTATTCATGGGGCAGCAGGGTGTTACACCCTTCAAAAGTTATGCTAGCGTCCCAGGCCGCCCAGCACTGCCCTCCACCCTCTGATGTTTGTAGAACGCGTTTTTCCTTTTAAACTGAGATCCTTGATCTGTTGTTGTTCAGTGCTGCAGGGGGTACTCTGATGCTGGGGCTCAGTGAAGAGTTGGCAAAATTAGGCTTCTAGAAGTAAAACAAGAGAAGGGGAAAGAGAAGACTCTGAAAACAAACTCCGTCTCTTCCAATTTCTGCTCAGGCCCTAGGGCACGGAGGGAACTCCATGGGCCTGCCTCTGCCTTTAAACATCTACAGAAACGTTCTTTCTTAAAAATCAAACAAAGAACACCCCGTAATAGCTAATTTTTAGTCTCCTCAAGTTGCATTTTAGTTTTCTCACTGTTCAAGCTAAGCTTTGATCTGTCATTACAAATGCCTTCAAGTACAAATAGATTTCCTGCATTCCAGAGCCACCTTCCGGCAGGTTTTCCAACCCTTTAAATCTTCCTAAGTCTTACATTGTGAGGTTTATTCCTTGATAATCAAAATTCACACAGACAGAGAATATCATTTACACTCCCTATCCCCTTCGCTCATCATTTGATGAGCAAAGGGCCCTTGCTTTCTGTGTAGTAATGACTTATTTGAACAGAGAGCCTAGAATACAATGAGGATTTGATGAATATTAGACTGAAATTTAAATCACACTGGGGCCCTGATGAGCTTTTTCTAGGGAATAAAGCCAGTGGCAAGTTGGTCTTCCTAGGCTGGTGGGCGGGGAGAGTTCCAAGTCAGTAGCTTCCTTAGACACTTCTTGAAGAAGTGCAGGGCCCTGGGGCCTCACCGCTAGCTTCCAATAGCCTGTGTATTTTTAGTCCTTGCTTTTCATGTTAGTTTCCCGTTAACTGCTTGCAGGAAATCTTTTCTTGGACATAATCTGCCCATTTCCTGAAGTCTTCCTCTCCGCATTGTGTCAGTTGGGGATGAATCAAGTCAGCAGTTTTGGAGAGTGTGTGCTCTCTCCCCGGCCACAGCCTCCCCCCCATTGTGGGCACCAGAAAGCTGCCTTTCTTGTCTGTTTCTAGGGGTGTGGGGAGGAGGGGCAAAGCCTTGGTGTGTGTCAGCCTCTGAGACTGCCTGACACAGATGTCCCTTTGTATGTGGAGGGGGCATGTGTGTTTTTCCCCTTCCCAATGGATTTCATTTATTAGGCCCGGATAGTGTCCTCCGAGCTACAAACAGTGATACAGGAGATAGAGCTGTCTTAGTGAGCATGCGGTAGTGGCCGCAACTGGTTTTCCTTCTCTGCCCCTCACTGCTTTTGTCCATTGTGGGTTTGGTCTGATTTAAGCCAGCCCAGGACCTCTCAGTCCCTTTCCCGGGCCCGAACCAGTTGGACACTGTTCCTCTTACCTTGAAGACTTCAAACTTGGAGAAAGAGGTTTTCCGTGACAAGGATAACAGTTCCTCATATTTGTACAGTGTTAGTTTTTAAACGTTATGTCTTCTGAGGAAGTGAAATTCTGGCTTTGTGATCCCTTAAGAATATAGGATTTGGATCAAAAGATATGAGTTTGAGTACTGGCTCTGCTCTTTTAATAACTGTGAGACCTCAGGCAAGTCAGGGAGCTAATAACAGATCCCACTTGGTAGGGTGTTCCAGAGTTTAAGTGAGAAAGTGTATGCGAGTTCCTGCCACGTAGGAAACACTCAAATATTAACCCCCAGAAATGGGAGTGGATGGTGGGAAAGTAGTGTTAAAGGAGATAATGGAGATGACTGTGCTATGCATAAAATCCTAATAACCATTTTAATTAGTGTTTGATTTGAGATCTCAGGATAAACATATTCTCTCTCCTTTAAAGCCACCCAGTTAATCTGACCTCTCATTCTGACCATTCCTTCCTTCTTTCAAACATCCATCACCGTGACCTCTTCTTTCACATGATTGCATGGATCTTCTACCTAAAGCAAACCACTGTTTCTTGAGGGCCAATCACTAGCCAAGTGTTCAGCGCAAAGTAGGGTTCAACACTTACTTTGAATGGGTACTCGGAAAAACCCTGAAGTGCAATCCCTTTCCCATCCACAGAGGCCTGCCCTTAAACTCAAAACTTATTTCTTCATTTTTATATCCAGGAATCAGTGCAAGAAATGGAAACCACTCCAGATACTTTGAACAGGAAGGAATTTAACATAGGTGTTAGATGCTTACCAAATGTTAGCAAGAGCTAAAGTTGTGTGTTCTGGTCTAGGACTCCAGAAATGATACTCACTCTTTCCCCACCCCTAGAATACCATTGAGGTGATCAGTCCAACCCTCTATCCCTGCTCCATTGCTATGATTTGGCAGTTAGGAGGTCACACTTGGGAAGCTCCTGCTGCAACTGCCCCGTGGCACTCCGGAAACTGAAAAATGCTGCCGCTTCATAAACACTGTGGTATCAGTATCTGCATGCTTACTTGCCAGAGGACACAAGAAACAGCCAAGAGGAGGCAAGAAGCAGTCACCCCACTTTCGCTTACCTGTCTTGTGTGAATGCGCGTAATTGGTAGATTAAGTGCAAGCAGTATGTAAAGTGATTTTTTAGTTTTCCACTATTTTCAACTAGAAGGAGAGTGGGATGGCAGTGGAGGGAGCCAGCCTACAGTATATGCCACACTGGCTTCATCTGGAAAGTATTTTGGGTAGCAATATGTCAGGACAAAAACTAGAAGAGGAAATACGGACAGGTCCCTCTCCATCTAGTTGATTCCTTCCCCGTGCAGAATTACTTCCATAGAATATGTTTTGGATGTATGTCTCTATGGGAAATCTTCTATATTTCCACCTGGCTTTCAGAGGGGACTGATGGACCTGTTGGCTCTCCTTGTCACTCATGGGGTATACCGAAAAATGTTGGGTGAATGCCTTGTATATATGTCAGATATTGTCCCAGGCAAAGGGAACACAAAGTCAAAAAAGAAAGGCAAGACACAGCTCTTAAGGAGTTCTTGATAGTCCAGTAGGGTGATACAGAATGAAAATAGGAAATCATGACAAATGCTAAAATGAAGATATTCTCAAGGATCACAGATGAAAGATACATAAATCAGATTGGGGGATAAAATGAGGATAAATACAGAAACACTGTGTATATTCATGTAAAAAGTGTAAAGGATTTTTATTAATTTTAGGAGCCTATAAGAGTGGTCTGATAAGCTTAGATATAATCTCTTCTCTCAATCACCCAACCCAGACACAAGACTCCAAAATGTTACTTATTTTTCCCAAAACCTTTTAATGAAAAATTTCAAACATACAGCAAAGTTCAAAGAATTTTACAGTTTACACCCATATGTCCACCATCCAGATTCCACCATTAACATTTTACGACACTTGCTGTATCACACATCTGTCCACCTATCAATCCCTTTGTCGATCCATTATTCATCTTAGTTTTTAAAGCATTTGAAATAAATTGCAGGCATCATTGTATTTTTCCCTAAATATTTCAGCATGCATATCATTAACTGATTAACCAAAGTCCAAGATTTGTTCAGGATTTTTCTTTAAGGTAAAGTTTACTTTGGCCACCTGATGCAAAGAACTGATTCATTGGAAAAGACCCTGAAGCTGGGAAATATTGAAGGTGGGAGGAGAAGGGACGACAGGATGAGAAGGTTGGATGGCATCACCGACTCTATGGACATAGTTTGAGTAAGCTCTGGGAGTTGGTGATGGACAGGGAGGCCTGGCGTGCTGCAGTCCATGGGGTCGCAAAGAGTCGGACACGACTGAGCGACTGAACTGAACTGAAAGTTTACAGAGTGAAATGCCCAAATCTTAAGTGATGGTTCTCTGAGAGTTGGTAGACATATATCTCTGTAGTAACTCAAGCACCAGTAAATCTATAAAACATTACCGTCGTTCCAGAGAGCTTTCTCATGCCCTTTCTGGATAGTTCCTACCCCCACCCTCCAGAAACAACCGTCATTCTGATATTCCCCCCACACTGTAAATTATTGTTGCCTATTTTGGAATTTCGTGTAAATAGAGTCTTACAGTCTGTGTTTTGTGTGTGTGTCTTTTGTCACTCAGCATACTTTTGAAATCCACCCATGCTGTTGCTTATTTTAGTAGCCCATTCCATTTTGTTGCTTAGTAGTACTCCATTGCATTCACACACCAGTTTCTCTGTTTTCCTGTGGATGGATCCCTGGATTGTTTTCAGCTTGGGGCTATTATGGGGGGGGTGGACAACTCTGAACTTATAATGTACTTTTAAAAGATTGACTTTTATTTCCTCAAACAGTTTTAGATTTGTAGAAAAATCGAGAATATAGTACAGAGGGTTCCCACATACCTATACCCAATTTCCCCTGTTATTAACATCTTACACTTAATGTCCTTTTTAAGACTCCCTCTGACTTAGTGTTTTTGGCTGATTGCTTAATGGATTGATGTTTGGAAAGACTGCAGATGCAATGCTACCAGTAAATACTCTGCAACAGGAAATTGATTTTGTCATCCCATTGAAATCATTGACCCAGGATTTATTTTGTCCAGTCTGTTGGAATCATGAATGTCTAGAGGTTAATATGTATATCCTTTCATTCCTGAGGGTCTCGCTCCAGGAAGAGCTCAGGGTCAGGGCCTTGGGTCTGCAGGTGAAGGAACAGGGCTTCTGTCTGCATCTGCACTAGCAAATAATTGCTCCACCACCATTTTCTATCTAATCCACTTCTAGGCTTTCCTCTCACATCCAGCAAATCTTCAACAAGGCTATAAGACTTTTTCCCAAAGCACAATTTATGATTGTAACAACAATTAATATTTATGTTGCCCTTGCCAGTTTATAAAGCTCATTAACATCCATTTCTTCCTCATTTCAACCTAGTAAGGTATATATTATACTCACCTTATAAAGGAAATACTAAATGTCAAAGGAATTAAATTACTTCTCCAGAGTCTCACTGCTGTTGATTAAGAGTTTAGGATATAATCCCAGCTCTGTCTTCCTCTTAAAAAATCCTGAATTTTTCTCCTGATATCATATTTTTTCTACTTAAAATTTGGGGCCCCACTATTTTATTTCTTAAATGGTCTGAGAGTCCCTTGTGATTGGGACTCAAGCTACCATTTCATTCTCTTCTTTTCCTGACACACTCTCGGCTCCAGAAACACTCAGTATAAAGTGTTCCTGAACACTTCATGAGTATTGCTACCTCCATGCATTTTGGTGATGATGGCTTCCCCTTTATGTTCAGAGTATTTTGTTTTTCTTTCTTCCATCTTTGATCTCTTGTTCCTAGAATTTGCTTCTGGGAATTTTTTTTTTTTTAATCCTTTAAGACTTGTCTCTGATATTATTACTTCCACAAGAAACATCCCAGGATCACTTACTTTCCCCTGCCCCCACCCCTCTCTGCTGATTCCCAGCATGAGGTACCTGGGTCCCTATTCTGCTCATATATTAGACTTCAAATGCCCAGCAGTCCCATTCCATATTCAGATACAAAGGTGATTGAATCATGATCCTTTAGAGTTTCAGTCTGTGGTGGGAATTAGATGTGTACAGAAGTGATGATAATATAAGGATTAAAAATGTACCCAGATATAGATGTATCCAGTTCCCGCTGTGGACCCAGCACAGATGCTCAATACATACTTGTAGAATTGTGGTGAATAATAAGAGGAGGTGTAGTTTCCCAAGTGGCACTAGTGATGAGAAGCTCACCTGCCAGTGCAGCAGACACTGGAGCCCCGGGTTCAGTCCCTGGGTCAGGAAGAGCTCCTGGAGGAGGGCACGGCAACCCACTCCAGTATTCCTGCTTGGAGAATCCCATGGACAAAGGAGCCTGGCGGGCCACAGTCCATGGGGTCACAGAGTCGGACATGACTGAAGCAAGACTTGCATTTGGGCTTAGCAGGAACGATCTTGAGCATAGGCTGTGGTTAAATAGATAGGTTCCTCTGCCCAAATACATTTCTATGCAGTTTCTCCTTAGCCTTCATCTCACTGGGTCAGAACTGTGTCTTCTCTGGACATGTTCCAGGGTAGCAAACTGCTCAGTGATTTGAGTATTGTCTAGTCTGTCATTTCATCTATTCAACAAGAATCACTGAGGTCCCTGTTTTTGTTGGTGTCTCTGTCTGTATCTGAGAATAAAAAGATGAACAAACTGTTACTCTTGGGAAGCTCAAGCACTTCAGGAAACTCAGAGCAGAATGTAGACACCTCACAGGCGAATAATGAAATAATTAATCTGAATCTTTTTTGGAATAAGACAAAGCTAATTTAAAATAAATTTATTTTCCTATAGGAAAGCCCTTCAGAACACTTTCATGACCATAATTTAGTTTTTAGCTCTTCATTTAGATTTTTTAACCCACAGAAAAAATACTGTACAAATTTGATTCAATGGAGTTTACTACTCTAATTTTATTGACCTGTGACCATGATGTATCATTTCATTTTTATAAGGAAAACTAAAGTAATGCAAAAACAAAATCCCCTGAAATGTTTATCAACATGAGCTTAAGTAGTTTTTTCATTTGAATGGTGTTTGTGTTTGCTGGCCCTCCTCTGGCATCAAGTTGTGATGGTTTTAAATAAGACATTTACCTGACTGTCTCACAAAGTTGGAAACATCTTCCATTAAAAGTAAATGAAGAAACTTTTTGGGTACTAATATGGAATGAGCTCCAAGATATAATTTAAGTGGAAAAAAATAAGCCTCAGTTACATTATCTGTCATGATACTGAATCCTAGTATACGGCCATTTGTATGAAAAAGGAAATATTATACATATTCACTGTTGCGTACATAAAATGTCTCTGAATTGAAACACAAGAAACTCATAACAGTGATTATCTCTACAAAGCAGAAAGCAGGATGGCTGGGGTTAGGGTGGAAGAAGACTTTTTTCTGTTTGCCATTTTATACTTCTTGATTCTTGAGCATTGTTCCTTCAGAAAATACAGTGTTTAAATGAGTGAAAATGCTTTAGGAATAATTTACTAGTGGAATTCATAGGAATAAGCAATTGTGGATTTTCTTTCTTATTCATGGCATTATTCAGCTCATATTTTCTGGTAAAATCACCCTCTAAGTATAATCTCTATATCTCTCAACTACTGACGGTGTGGTGGTTGTCAGGGTGTTGCTAAGGCATGTAAGATTCTCAGAAATCGCACACTTTAGGTTGGTAGTAGTTTCTGTGGTCAGGAAGAAGGTGCGTATGAGGATAGATAGAGTTCCTAGAAACCTAGCATCATAGACTTTCAGGGCCAAGAGATCCAGGAGTTCATTCAGTTCACCCGTCATTGTATACCTGTATGCCCTCTGCAGCGTTCCTGCTTGGTGGTCACTGTTATTAAATGCTGCTCAGTATTGTTTGTAGGTAAGTAAGAGTGCCCCAACTTCGCCCTCTCTGTGCTGGCCTGGAAAGATCAGTGGGCAAGAAATCGGGTTATTTGACATCTAGCCTCAACTCTGCCCTGTTCACTAGGTGGCTTCAGGTAAACGACCTGCCCTCTCTGGGTCTCTGTTTCTCTATCCCTTATGATTATACAGTGGAAGTAAGAAATAGATTTAAGGGACTAGATCTGATAGATAGAGTGCCTGATGAGCTCTGGACAGAGGTTCGTGACATTGTACAGGAGACAGGGACCAAGACCATCCCCATAGAAAAGAAATGCAAAAAAGCAAAATGGCTGTCTGAGGAGGCCTTACAAATAGCTGTGAAAAGAAGAGAAGCAAAAAGCAAAGGAGAAAAGGAAAGATATAGGCATCTGAATGCAGAGTTCCAAAGAATAGCAAGGAGAGATAAGAAAGCCTTCCTCAGTGATCAATGCAAAGAAATAGAGGAAAACAACAGAATGGGAAAAACAAGAGATCTTTTCAAGAAAATTAGAGATATCAAGGGAACATTTCATGCAAAGATGGGCTCAATAAAGGACAGAAATGGTATGGACCTAACAGAAGCAGAAGATATTAAGAAGAGGTGGCAAGAATACACAGAAGAACTGTACAAAAAAGATCTTCATGACCAAGATAGTCACGATGGTGTGATCACTCACCTGGAACCAGACATCTTGGAATGTGAAGTCAAGTGGGCCTTAGAGAGCCTTAGACGAACAAAGCTAGTGGAGGTGATGGAATTCCAATTGAGCTATTTCAATTCCTGAAAGATGATGCTGTGAAAGTGCTGCACTCAATATGCCAGCAAATTTGGAAAACTCAGCAGTGGCCACAGGACTGGAAAAGGTCAGTCTTCATTCCAATCCCAAAGAAAGGCAATGCCAAAGAATGCTCAAACTACCGCACAATTGCACTCATCTCACACGCTAGTAAAGTGATGCTCAAAATTCTCCAAGCCAGGCTTCAGCAATATGTGAACCGTGAACTTCCAGATGTTCAAGCAGGTTTTAGAAAAGGCAGAGACACCAGAGATCAAATTGCCAACATCCGCTGGATCATGGAGAAAGCAAGAGAGTTCCAGAAAAAACATCTATTTCTGCTTGACTATGCCAAAGCCTTTGACTGTGTGGATCACAATAAACTGTGGAAAATTCTGAAAGAGATGGGAATACCAGACCACCTAACCTGCCTCTTGAGAAACCTGTATGCAGGTCAGGAAGCAACAGTTAGAACTGGACATGGAACAACAGACTGGTTCCAAATAGGAAAAGGAGTACGTCAAGGTTGTATATTGTCACCCTGCTTATTTAACTTACATGCAGAGTACATCATGAGGAATGCTGGGCTGGAAGAAGCACAAGCTGGAATCAAGATTGCCAGGAGAAATATCAATAACCTCAGATATGCAGATGACACCACCCTTATGGCAGAAAGTGAAGAGGAACTCAAAGGCCTCTTGATGAAAGTGAAAGAGGAGAGTGAAAAGGTTGGCTTGAAGCTCAACATTCGGAAAACGAAGATCATGGCATCTGGTCCCATCACTTCATGGGAAATAGATGGGGAAACAGTGGAAACAGTGTCAGACTTTATTTTTTTGGGCTCCAAAATCACTGCGGATGCTGATTGCAGCCATGAAATTAAAAGACGCTTGCTCCTTGGAAGGAAAGTTATGACCAACCTAGACAGTATATTAAAAAGCAGAGACATTACTTTGCCAACCAAGGTCCGTCTAGTCAAGGCTATGGTTTTTCCCGTGGCCATGTATGGATGTGAGAATTGGACTATGAAGAAAGCTGATCGCCGAAGAATTGATGCTTTTGAACTATGGTGCTGGAGAAGACTCTTGAGAGTCCCTCGGACTGCAAGGAGGTCAAACCAGTGCATTCTAAAGGAGATCAATCCTGGGTGTTCATTGGAAGGACTGATGCTAAAGCTGAAACTCCAATACTTTGGCCACTTCATGCGATGAGTTGACTCACTGGAAAAGACTCTGATGCTGGGAGGGATTGGAGGTGGGAGGAGACGGGGACGATAGAGAGTGAGATGGCTGGATGCATCACCAACTCGATGGACATGAGTTTGAGTGAGCTCTGGGAATTGGTGATGGATAGGGAGGCCTGGCGTGCTGTGATTCATGGAGTCGCAAAGAGTCGGACACGACTGAGCGACTGAACTGATCTCTAGATTTAAAGCATTAGATTGTGCCAGAGGTGGAAGGTACAAGGAACGGCTGCTGCCACTTCCCCCTCTCTGCCCATGATAAACATCTCTGCGGTTTTAGCAGTTTCTTTATGGTAGATAAACACAAAAGAAGTCTCAGAATGCTTCTCAGCACAGTCCAACTGGAACCCATAGGTAGGACTTGGATGGGACTTGGCAAGTGAGCTAAAAATCATTCTCTTCTGTCTCTAAGGTTCTCAAGCAACGTGCTTATAAACGTTTAACAGCAGGTTCTGAGAGAAAAAAAATACCCTGATTTATAGAATTTTCCAGTTTCCATGATGTAAATACTCCCACCAACTGATTTCACATTACTAAGGTGAAGTCAGCTGAGTTGCAGAATTACTGAAAATTGAACAGTCAGCTTTCATGAGCTGATATAAGCTGACTCCAGCACATCTCTGTAAAATGGATGACTTTGAATTAACTGGCCACAACCATAAGTGAAAATGACCAACCTCCCTACAGAATTTTATCCAGAGGCTTTACAGTCTTTTGGGTTTGGAAATACTTGAGTGTCATGAGATCTTTATGAAATTCTTCTACTTCCCTGAGCCTCAGTTACTCTATCCATAAGATGGGACGAAGGATTCCTTCCTCACAGGATTGCAGTCAATAATGAGAGACTGCATGTAAATCACTTAGCACAGAGCCTGTCCCCTTCTGTGACCTGTCATATTCCCCTCTCCTTAACAGTGTGGAGGCTGCTATGCTTGATTGTTTTTGTCTTTCTCAGACTCCCAAAAAACTTGTCATTGCTTTCCCTCCAGCCCTTCTCTTTTTCTAACCATTATACTCCCTTAACATTCCCCTTTCCTTTCTCGCCTCTGCTCTGATGTACTCAGTCTTCTGTCTGAATGGAATGTCAGTACTTAATCTTACCTAGTCTTAATGTTTTATCTGTATCTTCTATCCAAACCTCTCTTGGGAATCTGTGCTGTTGGAGATTATAGGTACACTTGTCGGCAGGTGCCAGCTCTGTGTCTCTTAGACTATCCTCCATCACAACACCGTGAATAAATGTTAATAAATCACCACTCAGGATCAAGAGTACTGAGAAAAAGAGCTTCTCTTAGGCAGGTACCATTGAAGACTGCTGCAGATCTGTCCAGAGCTTAGTAGCAGATACCTGGTATATGCTTGTGACCAAAGACTAGACAGGAGGTGGAAATAATTTCACAATTCAAGAGCATATCATTTTTTTTCAGCAAGTGGAGCACTTTTGGAAAAGTTGTACAAAAACAAAAATTTGGTTAAAACAGATATATAGTCTTCTGCCTCCTCCTGTGTAATGTTTATAAAACAAATGGTGTTAGAGAAAATGCAGTGTAATGTGTGCTGTATTTCCTTATTACAACATCAATTTCCAAACACTGAACACACACACTATGCTCCAGACACTGCTGCAGGCTGGAAGTAAAGAGATGTGAGATGCGGTTCCTGCCTGCAAGGAGCTTATTTACAATCTGTAGGCAAGATAACTTGCCTGGAGAATCCCAGGGACAGGGGAGCCTGGTGGGCTTCCGTCTATGGGGTCACACAGAGTCAGACACGACTGAAGTGACTTAGCAGCAGCAGGCAAGATAAGCCAGCCAAGACTTACTCTTGAGTGGTATAGCAAAGAGAGGTAAATGTAAGCAGTAACAGAGGCCAGTTGTATTTCCATTAGTCTACGGTCGTGGGAAGGCATCCTGGAAGGAGTGATCTGGGGAAACTCTTCCCCTCTGCCCTGTCTCATAGCAGTTGGTACTGTGCTGAGCTCAGTAAACCCTTGTTACAAGGATGATCATATCCACTCCCATTGCCTCAGTTACCAGGCCTATAGGCTGATAACTTCCAAATCTGTATTTCCAGCCCATGTATGCACTTTGAGGACTGAATCCTTGGTTTACGTAGTTCAGTGCCACAAAAATGTCTTGAAGACCTTCCAGGTGTAAATGTCTAAAATTATACTCAGTATCATCTACCCAGTACCAAATTTCCTAGTGCTCCGGGAAACTTGCATTCAGTTGGCTCAAGCCAGAAGTCTAGAAGTCATTCTTCTGTATCAACCCTCAGATTCTAGCAATGAATAGGAAGTTGATTCTAGCTATTAAATGTCTCCCTTGCGTTGCCTCCTCTTTCTCTCCATTACCCCACAGTAGCCCACGCCACCTTCACGCCTCACTGGGACTGTAATAGCCTCCCAGTTGATGGTGTTTGACCGTGGTTACTCTTCTCCAGCTTTTCACACAGCAACCAGAGTGATCTTTCCAGAACAGAAATCCAGCCATAAGCGCTCCTCTTTTGGAAACTACAATACTTCTCTGATCCTGAGGATAGTCCGAATTCCCTGACTTCTTCCACTGGCGTTTTCTGATCCCTTCAGTAAGGATAAGACACTCCTGCTATTCATCCCACTAGCACACCATGTTTCCCTTTGTCATAATACTGATCATGCTTTATTATAATTACTTGTTTCTCGTTGACATTTCTGCGAGGCACCAGGCTCTGAGATCAAGGACCTTGTCTGTATTGTTTACTCAATCCCTCAGCCCCTGGCAGAGTGCCTGGAAGAGTACATGGTAGAATACTGAATGTATAAATTCATTACCTTTAATGAATTTTTAATAATAATTTCCTGCCTTAAAAATGAATAGAAAGCCTCTAATGTAACTCATCGCTGAGTTTGGCTAGTCATGTAAATTTTCTTACAGCATGTCTACTTTAAGTTGTATACTCAGGTAAGAGGTTGCAATTTCTGTCATTATATCTGGTCCTCTTGCAGAGATCCACATTACAAAGCCTAAGGGAAAGTCAGAGAGGTAGACATGGGAAGGAAAAAAAAAAATCTCAAAAGAAACTGCCACTTTTTTTGGCCTCTGATGCTATGTGTCTTCATGCATGTACAGTTTTCTTTCCTTTGAATTATTCCCTTAGTGACTTGCCAGAAAGGAGAATTATTGGGCAAAAGGGAATGAGCATTTTTAAGGCTCTTGAAATACTGCCAAATTGTTTTCCAAATACATCATATCAGCAAATAACTTTGAGCAATGGACAGGGGTGTCTGTTTAATCACACACTTAACACCACTGGGAAACGTCACGAAAATCTTTTTTGCTAGTGTTATAGAGGGAGGGGAGACAGTCTACCCCATTCCGTCTAGCTAACGATGGGTCTTTTTAAATCTGCTCCTTCAGGCAGCCTTTTCTGAAGAAGTGTCCTGCCCGTAAAAGACAGTTCAGAGGCTGTGAGGCTCACACCCTTACAGGTCCCTGGGGTACAGCCTCTCCGTTGTGCCGTGGTGGGGAGGGGCGGCAATGGAGGGAAAACATAACACAGACCCCACCATTGTTAGGGGATGAGGTCGCAGGGATAATGCTGTGAGAAGGGATGAAAAGAACGATTCTCCATTCTTGATTGTCGTGATTCCCAGGGATGAGGCAACAGCTCCAGCACGGGAAGGGATAGGTCTTTGCTGCAGCCAGATGCTCTTTTCCACTGCTGCCTTCCATTATTTCTTGTCCGAAGTGGGTGAAGGGGTAGCCTCGCAGCTGAGACAGATTAACCTTTGAGTGATTGCCCTGGACCTGGAGACGTTCACAAATAGTCAGAAACCGTTTAGACAGTAGGAATGTCGTTGAGGGTCCTTAATGTGTAAGAGCCAACCTTCTGGAGTGCGTGCACCGTTCCTGCCTGTGTCAGTGGGAGCGGCGTGAGGCAAAGAGGGCTTTCTTCCCTCTTCTGCCCCTGCCTTCCCTCATCCTGTGTTGTCTGTGCTACCGCGGAAGCTTTCTGTTTCCCTGAATCTTCCCTCTTGTACACTGTTGCCAGTGATGTTTCTGTGACATGCACGTCCGATCTTGTCGCTCTCCAGCTTCAGCTGTCAGTATTTGCTCACTGCTTTCAGCATAAAGTCCGAGCTCCTTTTCCCACTTTTTGGGTATTTACCAATCAGGTCCCAGACTGCTTTTCCATCTCTGCTGTGGACTGTGCCCTCGCTAGTGCATCGGTTCTCTGTAAGGACTCCCGTTGGTCCTTTTGCCTCTGTTCTACCCGACTGACTCTTTCTAATCCCTCGCATCCCTCCTCAGAAATCAAGGCCCCTCAATCATCACCTCTTTGGTGGATTTTCCTGGATTTCCCCTAGCAGTTAATCATGGTCTTCTGTGACCTATACCTACGTGGTGAGGTCTACCTTTGTTTCTCTCAATCAGAAATTATCGCCTGCCTTTTCTAGGTTTGTATTTGTGAATCTCTCAGCCCCATAACAGTATTTTGTAGATAGTAAGGGCTCAAAAATGATTCCTTTCTGCTAGCCTGTTCTTAATGTTTTTAGCCTTCAGTGTGTTCATATTTTTACAGCTGAAAGGAAATGTAGAATAGTTTAATCCTTTTCTTCTTTTTTTAATGGTTAAAAATCCAAAACTCAGTGAGAATTGTAGAATTGTACAAGAGTTGTCTTTTTGCGATTTCAGTTAGCAGGGTTCATCCATGTTGTTGCATGTGTCAGAATTTCCTTCCTTCTTAAGGCTGAATATTATCCCATTGTATCTGTATACTGCATTTTGTTTCTCCGTTCATCCATAGATGTACAGTGGGTTGCTCTCACCTTTTGGTTACTTTGAATAATGCTGCTGTGAACATGTGTCTACAAATATCGTTTGAGACCTTGTTTTTGGTTCTTTTTTGGTATATACCCAGAAGTGGAATTGCTGGGTCATATGGAAATTCTGTTTTTAATTTTTTAAGGAACCACCGAACTGTTTTTGATAGCAGCTGCATCACTTCACATTCCCACCATAGTGTACAAGGCTCCAGTTCCTTCACATCCTTGACTCGTTATTTTCTTCTTCTTCTTTTTTGATAGTAACCATCCTAGTGAAAGTGTGTTGGTATCTCACTATGGTTTTGATTTGCATTTCCCTAATGATCAGTGAGGTTGAACATTTTTTCATGTGCATGTTGGCCATTTGTATATCTTCTTTGGAGCAATGTCTGTTCACATCTGCCCCTTTTTTACTGAGGTGGTTTTTGCTGTTGTTGAGCTGTAACAGTTCTTCACATATTCTAGATAATAAGCCCTTATCAGATATATGATGTGCAGATGTTCTTTTTCCCAGCCTGGGTTGTCTTTTCACCTTTTGACCATGTCCTGTGATTCACTGACATTTGTAATTCTTCTGAAGTTTGGCTTACGTGTTTTCTTCCTTTGGCTACCTGTGCTTTTGGTGTCATATCCAAGAAATCATTGCCAGATCTGACACGGAGCTTTTCCTGTGTGTTTCCTTCTAAGAGTTTTATAGTTCTAACTCTTACACTTAAGTCTTTAATCCCTTTTTAGTTGATTTTTGTATACCATATAAAGTTTCATCTTCATTCTTTTGCATGTGGATATCTACTTGTTGAACAGTTACATGACACCTCATTTTATGTGCATGATACTCTTGGGATGTTATAAAGATCTAACAGATAAGAAAACAGAAGTTGAAATTTGCCTGGAGACCCTCTAAAATCAGGACTGTTTGTAACCTAGGTAGGCCAAAGGCATAAAAGAAGAAGAAGAAGACTTTTATGATACCAGTATAAGCTAAGAAGAAGACAGGAATGGAGTAAGAGTGGAAGAAATCGCATAAGCAGCCAGCCCTAAACAGAACTTAGGGCTGGGCTTCAAGTTCACGTGAGACTTTTGATGCCGGGAAAGATCGAGAGCAGGAGAAGGGGGCCACAGAGGATGGGATGGTTGGATGGCATCACTGACTCGATGGGCATGAGTTTGAGCAAACTCCAAAAGATGGTGAAGGGCAGGGAAGCCTGGCACACTGCAGTCCACGGGTCGCAGAGTCAGACACAACTGAGGGACTGAAAAACAACAGCATCAATTTCTCCACCTGCCCTTTTTTCCCTCCTTCCTCATGTGACTGTGCTTCTCTGATTCTCTTACGGTAGCTCCTTCAGTTTGCTGATTCTTTTGAAATTCTTTTTAGAGGGTCATTTATAGCTTTTCCACCATCTGTCCCAGCCTGTTTTCCTTGTGTCTCTCCTTTCCTGCCATGATGAACCCACACTCGAGCCGTGTTGGTTCTCACTGCTGCCTTTACTCCCCATGGCCAGCCTCCCTTTAGTGCACGGCTGGGTTCCTCCAGGGCCTCATACTCATCCCTGTGTCTCCATGGCAGGTGGCACAGTGCTAGCCACAGAAGTGGGTGCTCAGTAAATATGTTGGAAGGATGACTGGGCAGACAGACTTTGTTCATCTGTAATCTTGAGTGCATAATCATTGTATTCATGTTTGTATTGATATCATCTACTCATTCATAGTGATGAATGTACAGTCATGAAGTGTATGCTTTAATCTTGAAAGTGAAAATGAAGTTGCTCAGTCGTGTCCCACTCTGCGACCCCAAGGACTGTAACCTACCAAGCTTCCCTGCCCATGGGATTTTTCAGGCAAGAATACTGCCATTTCCTTCTCCAGGAGATCTTCCCAACCCAAGGATTGAAGCCAGGTCTCCCACATTGTAGGCAGACGCTTTACCGTCTGAGCCACCAGGGTTTTTAAAAGATCGTGTGCCATAGTCTCTGCCTGCCATTGACTGCAGTCCACTTAAGAGAAGGTGAAATACTGTTACATGCACTTCAGTCTTCTGTGTAATATGTAGTCCTTGCAGCAGTAAGTGAGTGCCAGGGAAGACTGGTCTTATCTCCATTCACTGTTGGGATATTGCTGCTGTTGTTGTTTAGTCCCTAAATCGTGTCTGAATTTTTTGCAACCCCATGGACTATAGCCTGCAAGCTCTTCTGTCCATGGGATTTCTCAGGCAAGAATACTGGAGTGGGTTGCCATTTCCTTTGCCAAAGGATCTTCCCAATCCAGGAATCGAACCTGCGTCTCCTGCATTGGCAGACAGATTCTTTACCTCTGGAGCCACCAGCAAAGCTGAGTGATTTGGCTGAAGTCACACAGGCAGAAGATGACTGAGGTGGGACTTCAGCCTGGGTGACTGACCAGACAAGATGCTTAACCACTTTAAGCAACTCGGTTCGTTCATCCACAAACTGAAGATAGTATCATGTACTTCCTAGGTGGTTGTGAGTATTGAAAATCAGACAGTGTCCATGAGTAAAGAGTTTAGCACGATGCTGGCACATCATATAGGTGCTCAAATGCTAACTATTGTTATTTGTCTCTGTGGCTGGTGTTTTGTCCCTGTTGAAGCACACCATGTGTTTATTACTTTGGAAAAGAGGTTTGCAAGTCTCATCACAGTGGTTTTGTCTCGGTTTGTTGGAACTATTAATAGCCACTCCTGTTCACGTGTGAGTCCTTTGTAGAGTTCCTCATGTGACTGCTGTCTGACTCAGGCGCTCAGTGAATGATTCCTTTACTTCCCTCCTGGCTTTGTGCTTTTATGAGCCAATTACATGGGACTTGATACTTCTAAGTCCGGAGGCTAAGGAATAATCCAGTTTGGAATAGAACACAGACCCCCTTCATAATTGCCAGACTGTGAGTTCTTTTCAGTTACTCTGCACTCTTCCCGGCATTCCTTTCACATTTGTTTGTGTGTGTGTGTCTGTGTGACTCTGTGTGTGTCTGTGTGTGTGACTCTGCGTGTTCGTCTATGTGTGTCTGTGTGTGACTGTGTCTGTATGTGTGAGACTGTGTCTGTGTGTGTGTGTGTGTGTGTAGCAGTAGTAGTAGTAAGTGAATTTAGGTTGGTAGGGTCACTGAGCATAGCAGAAGCTAATCTGTACCAGCATCTTATTTTCAGTTTGTAGAGGCCGCCAGGCACTTCTGTGATAAACGGTGCTGTTTGAATTAAAATGCGACTAAGGGTCTCTTCAGTGTTTCTTGAATTAAGCTTATTATGTGTGCTAATTTGTACCTAGAGGCTTTTGTTGTTATTTGTTGTAGTGACTGTGGCAGTAATGAGCCTGCTCCCAGCATAGCTTGGCACGTGCCCCATAGTCAGTCTATTTGCATTTGGCAGGACTCCATGGTGTACCCTGAACAAATGAATCAGCCAGTTTGGGGGATGGGGAACTGAACCATAGGGAGGCTGCTAGTGCTGCTTGTGAGCCCCAGTGATCCTGAGATGGGGGAATCCCAGACAGTTCTTGTTCTGTTCTTACCTGGATTATTCCTTAGCCTCTGGAGTAACAAGCCCCTTGTAATTCATTGATTAAAGTACAAAGCCGGCAGGGTAGGAGTAGGGGAGGGATCAGTGCAGGGAAGGAGTGAGGAAGGGAATCATTCCCTGAGCACCTGAGTCAGAGAGTGGCTATTAATATTTCCAACAATCCAGGATTCTGATCTAGTCTCAGGACTGTCTGCTTTACTGTAGTGGGTAACACTTGGTTTACCCGGCAGCTGCATTGATCCAAACATTTGGAGAACTTAAAAAAAAAAAAAAAATCTTCAAAGTGGTCCCAAAGCTGACATATTAATGCTTACACACACCTGATTCTCTTTACAACCTCGTGAGATAAACATTACAACTCCATGAGATAAACAGAGCAGGTGATCCTTTCTTCATGCATCTTTGAGAGGTCATGGCACTTTGCTGGGATTACACAATAAAACATAGACTAAGAATTGAACCCAGTTTTTCTGACAAATCACCACTGAAAGCTTCTCTAATTATAAGATTCAACATAGGGATATTCCTGGTGGTCCAGTGGTGAAAACTCAGTGCTCCCCATGCAGGGAGCCCAGCCTGTGTTCGATCCCTGGTCAGGGAACTAGAACCTGCGTGCCACCACTCAGAGCCCGTGTGCTGCAAGTCAGGATCCTGCAGGCTGAACTAAAGAGCCCGCTTACCATGGCGAAGATCCTGCACACGGCAGCCAAGACCCAGTGCAGCCAAAAAAAAACAGATTTAACACAAAGCAGTGTATTATTGCAACTCAGGAGACCCAGGTTCGATTCCTGAGTCAGAAAGATTCCCTGAAGAAGGAAATGGCAGCCCACTCCAGTATTCTTGCCTGGAGAATCCCCGTGGACAAGAGGAGCCTGGCAGGCTACAGTCCATGGGGTTGCAAAGAGTTGGGCATGACTTAGAGACTAAACCACCACAGAATGTCTTATTTTCAGTTTCAGCTTCTGCCACCCTCATTGAGAGTCTTAATACTTCAGATTTTAAAAAAGTTGCAGGCATCTCTAGCTGAGATCTGAGTTTAAGAGAAGAAGCCTTGGTTAGCAAGAAGGGCCCAGAAGACAGAGTCAGAAATCCTGGCTTTGACATTTCATAGCTTTTTATCTATTCTTAAGTTTACTTAGCTGCTTCATACCCCAGTTTCTTCATCTTTAAAATAGGATCAGAAACAGTAGCTACTCATAGGATGGCTATAAGGATGAAATATTTATAATAAAGTGCATAGTTCAGTGCCTGACATAGAGTAAATGAACTTAGTTATTATTCTTAAGCTGAACACCCCACAGCTTGGAGAGAACACAAAACAGTCTCCCTCTTGCCTTTCCCATATTTTCTTTTCTGGTTTTTTGCACTCTAATCCTAGGTTTATTAAACACAGCCCTTTTATTCTACACAATAAAGTACAAACACGACATTATCTAAAATGCTACAAAGTTGTAAAACTCAGGACAGAAAATTTATGGTACTGACTCTACGATAAGAGCCAAAAAGGCTGCCAAGGTAACCTGTAAGACCACCATGGTTACCACCCCAACATGGGGTTCTGTGACAGTGGGGCAGAGCTGGCTCTCAACTCGCTCACCATTTTCAGAGAGAGAAAGGGAGCCATGGGGTATGTGTGCATGCATGCCATGCACATGAGTACATGTGAAAAGACACATGTAATTTGGGGGCAGATAACAGTGGGTATGTGACCCTAGAGGTTAGGAGAGGACTTGAGCAGGGCCAGGCTAACTGGAAGGGCAGCTGCATAAAAGCACACTCTTTCCTGAGTGACCCTGCAGACCCACAGGCTAGGGCCTGACTGGGCCATCAGACTGGCTCCAGGTCATTTGTGGGATGGAAAACCCGCTCCCAGGCTGGGCCGAACCGTTGCCTACAGCCCTCTGCTCACCCCTGCTGGCTTTGCCACTAAGCTGAGTCTCAGGCCCCAGAAGCGTGGGAGCTGGCCAGCCAGAAAACTGGGGGGTGTCTTAACAGGCAGGACCCCAAACCAACAACCCTTCTGCAGCCAGAAGTCCGCCGCCAGGGGAAACGTGTCAGTTGCTGCCCACACCTTTGAAGCCTGCCCAAGTAAGGGATTTCTTTCGTACCAATCCTCCATTGGCTGAAAAAATGACAAAAGTGAGTCGGGTGAGACGTGAGTCACAGGGGCAGAGCTTCAGCGGCCCTGCTTGTCGGGGCGGAGTTGGAGCTGGAGCGACTCGTGTTGTGGCAGTGAGGTGGGGAGGTAGGATCACCATGCACAGGGACCTGCGTGCCCGAGGGGACCGTGACCCTCTCCTGCACCATCAGGGTACCTGGGAGGCAGTGGCGGCATTCTCCTGGCGGGGCTGAATCTCCTGATGGGTGGCCGAGGCCAGGGGCCCAGCCCAGTGGTGACAGTAATCCTCCCAGCCACACATTTGTCTTGCGTCCGTGTGCTTTAGTGCCTTCTGAGCTTCATCTGTATTCTCAAACCACACACAGGCGTAGCCTTTAGACAGATGAGGGTGCATCCTTTCTGGAGGCATGTCAATCATGTTTATTTTCCCGAAGCTAGAGAGGATCATCCCAACATGGTCCTTGGGCACATTCCTGGTCAGCCTCCTAGTGTGCTCCTTGGTAGATTTAGGGGAACGGCTCCCTTTTCCTGTCCTTTCCTTCTCCCTTGGGTGGTTTCGATTTGGAATGGGAATGCCTCCTGTTGTCCTGTCTACACCAGGAAGGAGTGTGACTCGGGGTACCACAGAGTTGCTGCTGCTGGGGTTGTGCTGGAACTCCCTGGGCTGATCAGTACCGAAGAGGAGCTGGAGAAGAGCTGGTGCTGCCGCCACCACTGGCAGCGCTGTGCCTCTTGAGAGTTCTATCCCCACCACCATCCTTCTCGCTTGACTCTTTGGAGGCCCCTTTTTCTTTAGAGCGATCCTTGGACTTCTCATCAGAGCAGCCTTTGTGTTTGGTAGGAAGAGGAGGCCTAGTGCTCGACTTATCATTTTTTTTGACTCCTAGAGAGCTCATCTTTTTCACTCCTGAGAAATCCATCCTCCCTTCTGAGGTGTTCAAAGCAGCATCAGCATCCACACTTGCCTGAACTCACTTCTGACTTGGTTCTGAGAAAAAATCCCCCATCGACTGCAGTTTGCCCCAGATTGCGGCATCTTCCTGCTGCCTCAACCTCCTCCCTCTCCCTTCAGCCGCAGAGGCTGGCCTTTCTGTATTTTCTTACTAAAGAACTACAGGGAAATGATCTATCCTTTCCACTTTCCTCCTCCTCCTCTTCTTCCTCCTCCACGGGACAGCTTGGCTCGGAGCTTACGTTACACACCGGGGGCATCCATTTGATTGTGGCATTCAGTGGGTCCAGGGCATCTTATTAACGCAGAACCTTCTGCCTTGTAGACATGGAAAAAGACTTGTCTCCAAGCCTGGAGTTGGGAGGGAAGTCAGTATGTCTTAGTCATTTGCAGCATGGCACAAAGCTGATTGCTGTGACTGAGCTATGGTAGGAACCTCTCTGAGGACCCACCATCCTCTGTCTGGTTAACCCCTCTCCCTGAGTCCCATACTCACTGACTCATTAGCAGTCACGCCCCATTTCCTGGGAGCTCCCCAGGTGGTGCTCAATGGTAAGGAACCCGCCTGCCAATGCAGGAGACATAAGAGGATGTGGGTTTGATCCCTGGGTCAGGAAGATCCATTGGAGGAAGGTATGGCAACCCACTCCAGTATTCTTGCCTGGAGAATCCTCATGGACAGAGGAACCTGGCAGGCTACAGTCCATGGGGTTGCAAAGAGTTGGACACAACTGAAGAGACTTAGCACGCACCCCATTACCTGAGCCACCCCACCTTCAACCCTCATGTGACTTGAAGAGAATGAAAACCTGTGTTGGTTAAAACTGTCTCAGTAGAGCAACAGTGACATTCAGTGGGTCTCAGCAACCCAGTCCTCAGGAGATCTTGCATCAGAGCCTTAATCTGTCTCTCCACAAAGATGGGAGCTCTGGAGAAGCTAAGAACCATTTCTCAAGATGTAGAGGGGAACGTCCCCAGTCCTCGTTCTACCTTGAGAAGAGGCTAAAGTCAACAGGGATCAAGGTGGCAAGAGACAGGTAGATGGGTAACAGTGAGTTTCAGCCCGTGGCAGTATCACACCCTCTGGGATGTAGACACGTGTGTGTGTGAGGGGCATGGGACAGTCCTGCAGAACAAAGACTTGTCCCTCCCAAAATTCCAACAGAGCTCCACCTCTCCTCTGAGAATCAGTTGGGGCTAAATTCCTATTATTAATATTTCTGCAAGTAGAAAAGCCAAAATGGAGAGTTATGATCTGTAGTTGGGAACCAGGCCCAGGCTCCAGAATGTGTGGTTTAAGAATAGCTTTACAGAACAGATTTAAATTAGCTCACAGGGAAAGGGAGAGTATTAATAGAAACCCAGATATTAATAGTGACGAGTCTGAGTTGGCCAAGAAGGCCCGTGGCTTAGGACATGTGGCGTTCAGCCACCACTTGTCACGAGTCTTGTGCCATGTGTTATAGCTGCAGCTCCGTGTATGGAAAAGGGTAAAGGATGCACATCCAGGGCTACAGGTGCATGTGAGAGTTGGTGATGGTCACTAAGCATCATCAGTGACCGAGTTGGAGAGTTAACATTTCAAAGTTGGGAGTTTATATATGGGTGCCGTACCTAAATTTTCTTAAGAGTGTGTGATTTCACTGGCCCCTTATGTCTCCTACATAGACATCAGGAGATCCTTTTTCACCTACTATGGTCTCTTGCACTGAATTATGGCCAAATACAGGGATAACAAGCACATGTGCCAAACAATTAAAAGATAAAGTTTATATTTGTATATAACATTTTAAAACATATACTTTGCCTTATTTTTTTCTCTCCATAACCATGTTAAGTAGGTGGCTTTCGTTCTGTTATACAGGTGAGAAAACTAAGGCTCACAGAGATTAGGTGACTCATTGGGGTCACATGACTAGAAGTGATGCCAGGAATTTGAACCTACATCTTCAGATTCTAAATCCTGTTTAGTTTCCACTGTACCATGCATCTTTTCTCTGTCTACCATCAAGAAGCTTACAAAATACTTCTCCATCTGAAGTAATAATGTTTGTGATGAAACTTGGAGCTATTATAAACCAAAGACTGCTTACTTACAATCCTTTTAGAGAAGTTTTCTGGTCTAATTTCACTCTGTGTTGATATTTTAGAAAGTGTGTAGAATTTTATTTGGTTGGGATTCATTTATTGAGATTAATGACTCATGTTATATCCAGGTTTATGGAAAGCTCATTTCAGTTTAGGATACAGTAAAAGTTGAAGGTTCTAACAAAAATAAAGTGCCAAATTTCTGTAGAGGTCAGGCATGGTGAATAGGTGTAAAGTTTTTAATACAGAAATGTGCAGTCTATATATTAAACTGCTGGACTTGCTTTGTATTTTTAACTGCTACAGTAGAACATTAATTTCTCAGAAAAGGGTTAAGGTCAGAAATGGTTGGTTTCAATCACAGAGCTTTATTTAGAAAGGAACCAGGGTTGAGCCTGGGACATGCTTGAGGAACCTACAAACTTTTGTCCTGAAGTCATGGAAGAGATTGAGACTCTGGGAGAGTCTAGGGCCCCAGAGGACGCTATATCACAGAGTTGGGTTGCCTCAAGATGGAAAATTATCTGAGAGCTGAATTTTCGATTCTGATATTTATTCAGCTGCATTGTTCACACAGATGCAGGATGAGAGGATACCTAGAAACAAATGGAATAAGTGGTTTCTGCCTCTTAAGATGAAAAGATCCTGGTTCTTCTATTTCCTGAAGTGGTCGGTACACACTTCCACACCTAGAGACAGCTCTGAATCAGCTAAGTGACCAGCAGTAGCTTGTAAAATAATAAGGCTTCAGGGCACCAGCGCCCCACTGTGTCACTGCCCCTTCCCTGTGAAATGCTCCATACAACATTCAGGATTCGTTCAACTCCCATCTCTCCCATCTGATAACAGTCTCACATCTTAAATATAAGTTGTTATAGACAACCTCAAGGAAATTTTTGCAAATTAAGAGATAGGATGTATATATCGATCAGGTCCCCATGTATGTCAAAGGCTTCCCTGGTGGCTCAGATGGTAAAGAATCCACCCGCAATGCGGGAGACCTGGGTTCGATCCCTGGGTTTGATTCGATGGAACCTGGGTCTGATCCCTTCTGGAGAAGGGAACAGCTACCCACACACTATTCTGGCCCAGAGAATCCTCATGGACAAAGGAGCCTGGCAGGCTACAGTTTACAGGGTCTCAGAGAGTCGGACACAGCTGAATGACTTTTACTTTCATGTATATCAAGTATACTTTAAAGATTTTAAATTTTGTGTCATTTATACTTCAGGCAACTTGATAAAGGATATTTCTTTTCAGCAAACACTGCTCAAACAGCTGTATATTCATGTGGAAAGACGTGGACCATGACCCTTACCTCAGTCTGACCCAAAATGGATCATAGACCTAAACATAAAAACTAAACTTATAAAACTTCTACAAGAAAATGAAGCAGAAAATCTTTCTGACCTTGAGATAGGACTTTCTTAGGTAAGAAATATAAGACACAAAAAAGCCTCAGCTACTTAAAAAAATGATAAATTGAACAAAATTAAAGACATTTGCTCTTTAAAAGACACTATTTAAAAATAAAAAATAAAAATCAAGTCATAAACTGGGAGAACATATTCTCAATACATATATCTGACAAAGGACCATAACCAAAATATAAATAAAGAACTCTTAAAACTCAATAATAAGTGAATTTTAAAATGGGCAAAAAATTTGAACAGACATCACAAAAGAAGATAAACAACCAATAAGCACATGGAAAATGCTCAGCATCATTAGTCATCAGGGAAATGCAAATTAAAAGCACAACGAGATACCACTACTTACCCACTAGATTGGCTCTGATGGCTAAGTGTTGTGGAAAACTAGAATGCTCACAAATTGCTAGTGGGAACTGAAAAATGGACAACCACTTTGGAAGACAGTTTGGCATTTTTTTAATAAAATTAAGTGTATACTTACCATGTGACCCAGCCATTCCACTTATAGGTATTTACCTAAGAGAATTGACATTTTCACAAAAAGACTTACACGTGATTATTCCTGGCTGCTTTATTCACAGTGACCCCAAACAGGAAGCAGTGTAGCTGTCCATTAACAGGTGAATGGATAAACGAATATGGTAACTCCTAAAGATGTTATACTATCAGCAGTTAAAATCAGCAATTAAAAACTGATTCACGTAGCAGTCTAGATGAGTCATTAAACTTTATGTTGTGCATAAGAAGCCAGGCACAAAAGAATATTTACTGTATGGTCCCATTACTGTGATACTGTAGAGAAGACAGATCCTTGGCATGATGGAAGTGTTCTGTCTTGACTGTGATGGTAGTTATATGGTGTTTACGTTCATCACAATCCACCAGCCTGAACTCTTAAAATCGGTGAATTTTATTGCATATAAATTATATACCTCTGTAATATCGATTTAAAACAAGGGGGCAAACAAGAAGAAATGTTAACTCCAGCAGTCATTCTTCTAATGGTGTGTACTGACTTATAGATTAAAAGCCTTTCCAATAAATCACATGGAAGCCATAGAGGAGTCTCTTTATGGGAATGTTTTTTCAGATATACATAGTTCAGGCAGCTGGACTGATGTAAATGAGGGCTCCCAGGGGGCAGACAGGGCATTTATTTGAACACCTGGGTTAATCTTTGAAATTAGGTTCAGTCTCTCCTTCCATCCTTTGAATTGCTTCCCTGCGTTTATATTGAGTGCTGCGATTAGGAAACAGAAGCCAGGCTCCAGAAGGGCCCCACACCTGGTTCATCTTGTACCTTAAGAGTAGCTTTTCCATATTTGCTTATAACCAGCCAGTTCCAGAAGAGAAGGAAATGGCAACCCACTCCAGTGTTCTTGCCTGGAGAATCAGGGACGGGGGAGCCTGGTGGGCTTCCGTCTATGGGGTCACACAGAGTCGGACACGGCTGAAGTGACTTAGCAGCAGCCAGTTCCAGAAAGCACTGGATCTTAAGCTCTTATTCTTGTATATCCACAGTCCGAGTACCTTGGGGAGAGTCACTCTGGTACAAGTAGGAAGCCCTAATTGACACTTCCAACCCTTTCTCTTTTCCTGGGGTCTTAAAATGTCCGAAACTGGAGGTAAGTTGAGATCCCAAAAGTCAACACTTGTGCTTTGTTAATGCGGAAGCCATGACTCAGAGTGTTCTCTCCATGCCCAGCTGACCGACTGGAGACAGAGTTAAGAGTGTAACCCAGAGCGCCACGATCCACTTCTTTCCGCAGTGTAGCTCACTAAATTATAATGAAATTTAATCAACTATCGTGAACAGTGTAGTGCAGTGCTTCTCAAACTGGGGTCCTTGGGCATTGTTTAATAGAGTTGTGTGGATTTTGTGTCCCTGGACCGCACTCTAGACCTACTGAGTCTGAATCTCTGTTGAGACTAGGACCTGGGAACATCTAACTATGAACAGGTGTCTCAGTGATGAGTGTTAAATACCAATGTTGCTTAAGAAAGCATGACACCAGGTCTTTAGGGAAGCAGAAACCTGTAAAGCCGTCTTCACTCTCTTACTTGAAGTTGGGGAGATGCATGAGAGAAGCTTTTGTCCTGCTGTTGCTGCTGCGTCACTTCAGTCGTGTCCGACTCTGTGCGACCCCATAGACGGAAGCCCACCAGGCTCCCCCATCCCTGGGATTCTCCAGGCAAGAACACTGGAGTGGGTTGCCATTTCCTTCTCCAGTGTGTGAAAGTGAAAAGTGAAAGTGAAGTCGCTCAGTCGTGTCCGACCCTTAGCGACCCCACGGACTGCAGCCTACCAGGCTCCTCCATCCATGGGATTTTCTAGGCAAGAGTACTGGAGTGGCTTGCCATTGCCTTCTCCAAGCCTTTGTCCTAGAGGAAAGGAAACGGTTTAGCTATATTTGTGGGCCTTGTTTGTCTACCCTTTCCCCATCTTTGCCCTCGTTTTCCCTGGCAACTTTTGCTTAATTCAGAGCATTGAATACAACTCAGATCAGAACACTGAAGGACATGAAAGGGAAACCCTTCAATGAAATGACCTTTGTTCCTCCAAAACGCAAAGGGTTGGCAATGATTCATTTGCTGTTTTCTCAATGGGAGAGGTAATTTCACTAATGGATTCCCTGAGTCCTCTGCAGAAAGACTGACCTGGTCTTTGGGGAATCAGTCTCGTAGAATTCAGCCGGTGTAATCACCGATACAAGGCTCTTGGGTTTCCCCGATTGTGACCCTCTCCCCCTCACACTTGTCAAATTCGTTTTACTGCTTTGTGTAGGATGCAGTAGAAATAGAACGGGTAGAATGCGCTGTGAGAGGACAGAGAATTGTGGCTGTGGGTCCCTTCTCCCCCATAAGTCATAACATAAAACCTGCTTGCTCACGCTGGAAGTCTTAGAGACTTCCTTTGTTCTTCCTTCTCCCATATGCCCCATATTCAGTCCATCACCAGAGTCAGCCATTTCAGCCTCTGAAATATATCCTGAAAGTATATATCCTTTGCCACTGTCCTGATCCAGATGCCAGTTGTCTGTCTGAGCTCCCTACTCATTCTCTTTCCACCCTGCCCTTCATTTGCTACAAGCCAGAATGATCTTTAAGAAATGTAAAATATGAAAAAAATGAAAATCCATCCAGTGGTCTCCTGTCTGTTTATTTAAAAATTCAAAAGTATGTGGATTAGGGTATAAAAGTTCCCTTAATCTCTTAAATACCCATTCTCCTCCCCAAGAACCCAGAGGTAACAGTTTGGAATGCTTTTCTGAGCATTTGTAAGACACTCTGTGTGAGTGTGCAGGTGTATACTATATACATAAACCATGTGTACACACATATATGTGTGGTGGTGTGCACATACATGAATCCATAAACATGCAAGATTTTTTATATAAGTCAGATCATACCACTTTGTTCTTGCTTCTTCAGTTCTAATGTATCAGTTTACTTAACATACCCCTATTGAGGGATATTGCTGTACTGTTTTTAAGTTGTCTTTTTTTTCCTTAATATATATATTTATTTACTTATTTGATTGCACTGGGTCTTAGTTGAGGCACATGGATCTTTACTTTCAGCATGTGAACTTCTAGCTGCAGCATGTGGGATCTAGTTCACTCTCCAGGGATCAAACCCAGGCCCACTGCACTGGGAGCACAGAGTCTTGGTCAGACCACCAGGAAAAGTTCCAGTCTTGTTCTATTTAAGACAATAGCTGCACTTCATAAAGTGACCAGGGCTTCACTACACGCTGCCCCTGCGCCGTCCTCCTGATGGTCTCCACTACTGTCTCTCTGCTCCATGGCCTGCGGTCAGGTCCTCCCATGAGCCAGCTTTCGTTTCTCCTCGGGGCTTTTGCACATGTTGTTCCCTCTGCCTGGGCTGCTCCATTAGGTACATGACAGTGATTCCAGCACGATGGACTGGGTCCTTGAAAACACACACATTCTCTGACACCAAGCATTACTTATGCAATGAATAAATGTTTTGCATGTTTGTATTTTTAAAAAATATGTAGATACTGTAGTTAGTAAAATAATTGAGTTAATGAATTCCTTGTGGCTTTTGTTTATTAATAAATACTAAAATGTATATTGGGGTTCCTTTGTGGCGCAGTGGTTAAGAATCCACCTGCCAGTGCAGGAGACGCAAGAGACCTGGGTTCAGTCACTGGGTTGGGAAGATCCCCTGGAGTAGGAATTGGCAACCCACTCCAATATTCCCTGGAAAATTCTATGGACAGAGGAGCCTCGCAAGCTATAGTCCATAGAGTTGCAAAGAGTTGGACATGACTGAATATGCACACAAAATGTATATTATTCTATGGGGGAATTCTCAATTTTTTTAAGGTTTCTTTTTTCTGATATGGACCATTTTTAAAGTCTTTTTGGAATTTGTTACAGTATTCCTTCCATTTCATGTTTCGGTTTTTTGGCTGGGAGACATGTGGGGTCTTAGTTCCCCAACCAGGGATCGAACCTACACCCCCTGCACTGGAAGGCGGAGTCCCGACTACTGGACCGCTAGAGAGGGCCCTCAAATTTTTAATTTTATATCAAATTTTATATTGAAAATGATTGCCCTACAGGAAATATGTAAAACCCAGCATGTGAAACCCTACTTAAAGCAGCCACAAATCATTCCTCTAGCCTTCCTTTCAGTGGTCACCCTTCCATGCTATTTTTTATCCTTCATCCTTCAGCTTCAAAGTCATAACTTTAATGCCTTTTCCTCTGAATGCCATTTTTATTTACCTTTTTGTTTGATGGTTTTACTATTTAAAATGCCTCCTGAAGACTGATATTGGCTTATACACACTCACACACACACACACTCACTGTGTATACACTATATGTATGCACACTACTGTGAATAACATAGATAACTAGTGGGAACCTACCGTTCAGCGCAGAGAACTCAGGGCTCTGTGGTGACCTAAGTGGGAAGGAGATCCAAGGAAAAGGGAATATATATATGTGTGTGACCGATTCACTTAGCTAACAAAACATTGTGAAGCAACTATACTCAAATGTTAAAAAAGAAATGTGAGCTACTTAGCAAAAAATATTGATTAATTAAACCAGAATAAAATGCCTCCCAAACAGAGTGCTGAACTGTTCCAGAGTCCTACGCACAAGACAATCATCATGTGCCTTATGGAGAAAACACATATTAGATACTCATCAGACTTGAGCTGCAGTCCTATTAGCCATGAGTTCAATATTAATGAATGAGCAGTATATGTTAAATAAGGTGTCTTTATACAGAAACTAACATAAAACAAGGTTATGTATGCATTATGTAAAGATAATGTGGCCAGAGGCTTGCAGGACCCTAACCGTTGAATTTCCTTGAGGAGAAATGATTCAGTATTTGCTAATTCAGTGTTTGTGGTGACTTTATAGATCATAACTATGGTGAATAATGAGAGTTAACTGTACTTGTATTATTCTCTTTTCCTGAAAAGTCCCTCCTCCAGTATTTTTTCTTACTGGAGAGAGTTAGCAAAACTCCTCTCATCCTTTGAAACCCAATCCAGGTGTCACCTGTGCTCTACAACATTCCATGACCCTCCAAGCAGAGAGCGCTCTGTTCATCTCTGTTGGAGCCCTGACCTCAGCCACTGAGCGCCCTGTGTACTGTACCTGCCTGTCCTTTCCATAGATCATGAGATCTTAAAGGAGCTAGCTGGCGCTAGTAAGTACTAACATTTATCAACATTTCATAAATGTTGACTGAATGACTGGAAGGAAAAGGGGAGTAAATACTAGTGGAAAAGAAATTGAAAGTGAAGGAAATAGAAAATAGATTGAATAATGAATTTGACAAGAGCATGCGGAAAGGACCCCTGAGTTGTCATTTTGATAACAAACTGGTTCTGGGTCCCAGAATAGTTCACATGCTTAAAACCTGTGTTGATTAGCTAGTGCCCTAAATTGCCTGAAGTGAAAAAAAGAGTTTGTGGAGACACCTAAGCCAAGAAGGGAAACCTGGCTTCCGAATCATCTTGATTTAGGACTTGCATTTAACGCAGGTCCATTTCACTCTGCTTTCTGTGTCTTGGTTGTTCTCAGACTCCAAAGGGTGGTCACGGCAACTTCAGGTTCCTGTCATTCCAACCTTCTCACCAGTGAGAGAGAACGCCCACTCTGAATAACACAAACAAAAGCCCTGGAGCTGAATCTTAAAGTCTGTTTGAGCTGGGTTGGAGCACATGCTCATCGCTGAACCAGTCACTGGATGAAATGTACTAACTAGCTTAGCTTAGGTTCCCATGATCTAACCCTGGAAGCTGGAGTCATGCTGTCTTTTGTGTGTGTGTGTGGTGTCTTGTGTACCATCTCACCCAGGAGAGAGATGGTTAGAATCCTGCTGCTGCTGCTAAGTCACTTCAGTTGTGTCTGACTCTGTGCAACCCCATAGACGGCAGCCCACCAGGCTCCTCCATCCCTGGGATTCTCCAGGCAAGAACACTGGAGTGGGTGACCGTTTCCTTCTCAATGCATGCAGGCATGCTAAGTCGCTTCAGTCGTGTCCGACTCTGTGTGACCCCATGGACAGCAGCCCACCATGCTCCTCTGTCCACGGGATTCTCCAGGCAAGAGTACTGGAGTGGGTTGCCATTTCCTTCTCTAGGTTAGAATCCTAGAGCATACCATAGGACTGAGAGGTTTTGTTTTCACCAAAAGAGGGGGCAAACAGACATTCTTTCCTCCCCCCCACCCCGCCCGCTTTGGTGTATCTTTCATTGGAGAGTTGTATAGTTTAGTTCAGTTCAGTCGCTCAGTCGTGTCCGACTCTCCGCGACCCCATGAATCACAGCACGCCAGGCCTCCCTGTCCATCACCAACGCCCAGAGTTCACTCAAACTCATGTCCACAGAGTTGGTGATGCCATCCAGCCATCTCATTCTCTGTCATCCCCTTCTGCTCCTGCCCTCAACCTTTCCCAGCATCAGAGTCTTTTCCAGTGAGTCAACTCGTCGCATGAGGTGGCCAAAGTATTGCAGTTTCAGCTTTAGCATCGGTCCTTCCAATGAACACCAAGGATTGATCTCCTTTAGAATGGACTGGTTGGATCTCCTTGCAGTCCAAGGGACTCTCAAGAGTCTTCTCCAGCACCACAGTTCAAAAGCATCAATTCTTCGGCGATCAGCTTTCTTCACAGTCCAACTCTCACATACATACATGACCACAGGAAAAACCATAGCCTTGACTAGACGGACCTTTGTTGGCAAAGTAATGTCCCTGCTTTTTAATATGCTATTAAGGTTGGGCATAACTTTCCTTCCAAGGAGTGAGCGTCTTTTAATTTCATGGCTGCAGTCAGCATCTGCAGTGATTTTGGAGCCCAAAAAAATAAAGTCTGACACTGTTTCCACTGTGAGTTATATAGTGCATAATATCTATCAAGCACTGTGCTAAATTTTGGAGATAAAAAAGTCCCTGACCTTGGAATGGACCCATCTTATGGTAAGGTAAAGTTCATTCTATGCCCAAGAAGCAAAGAAGGTTCATTAGAGTCAGAAACGTTATTACTCAGATGAATGCTGCTGCTGCTAAGTCGCTTAAGCCGTGTCCAACTCTGTGAGACCCCATGGACAGCAGCCCACCAGGCTCCTCCGTCCCTGGGATTCTCCAGGCAAGAACACTGGAGTGGGTTGCCATTTCCTTCTCCAATGCATGAAAGTGAAAAGTGAAAGTGAAGTCGCTCAGTCGTGTCTGACTCTTTGCAACCATATGGACTGCAGCCCACCAGGCTCCTCCGTCCAAGTCAGGAGCATAAAACTGTGATCCTCAGGCATTTGGATTTGAGGACTGGAAATAACTTTAGATTAAGAGCTGAGAGCTAGATTCTTTCTAATCCCTCTGTAGCCATCACCTACTGACTGTGAACTTGACCTTTCATAAACTCTGTGGCCAGTGTTTCTCAAACTGTAGTCAGCACTTTATCTGCATTAGCTTCTTCTCTTTCTGGACCTAAGTCCTGACCCACTGAACCAGAAGTTGGGGCTGTTATCTCTGCAAATTGTTTAAATTCAATGAACTTCTTTTTCCTCACCTGTAAGAAAGGATTTGCCTTGTGGCACAGGCTTGAGGATTAAATGTGATAATGGATTGAAAGGGCATGGAATGCAGCAGGAGCTCAGCAAGTGCCGTTTTTCCCCTCCCCAGAGTGTAAAGTCACCATGGTCCAAGGTAGTTGAAGACTGCCTAGAGGAAGGAGAGCACGCAGCTTCTTCCTCAGGAAATGCTCCTCTAGAAATGAGTGACTGTTATGGGACCCGCTGGACTCTTACTGTTTGCTCTTAACTGTTATGGGGCATAAGTGTGATCTTCATGCTACTGTGTGCTGGGATATAGTTGTGTATCATGGACTCACAGGTCAGATCAAATTCTTCTCTCTTTGTGACCGTTTGAGCTGGAACTGAAATTATATCACCACTTGGGAGAGGTTAAGTGTGAGTGATGACTGTGTGCGTGTGTTATAGGTGGGGTTTTTTTTAAATGTGTTTAAAGCAAAGAGCTTTTTGAAGATGTATTATTTTTTTAATGTCCCTGACTAGTAAGTTCATTTTATTGATATCAACCAGTAACCTGTTAGATTCTAATTAATTAACTATAATTCCTCACTTAACAGGGTTCTCCTGGTTTGTTGGCAGTTTTTGGCTTTACCCCCATCAGAAAGAGGGAAGTTAAAAGGACACGCCCATTTCCAGGAGTTACACAAAACCCTCTTCCAAGAAATGCCTCGACCCTTCTACAACTTTAGCCACAAGGCATGTGAGATTTGGTATCTGGAAAGATGGTTTGAGGCTCTGAGAAGTCCTTAGTCATCAAAGAAAAGTTCTGTTATCTTGGGTAGAATACCTAAGGCAAAGCAGAAGATTCTAGAGTTTCAGAAATATGTTCAACTGTCAAGGCTGAAACTAAGGGAATTCTAGTTAATACTTGGTTTGGGGGAAGAACATATCCCTTTGTTCCAAGAATCTGAATAATCTGATTAAATGAGGTGTTGTCATGTCAGATTTTCTTGCTTAAAAATATATAAGGCTCTCCAGGCTGGAAGAGACCTTAGTCCCTTTCCGTTTACCAATCCACTGCTTGAATCTCTCTCCCTCCCTCTAGTCTGGCTCAGGGGACAGTGAGCGAATCTTACTCACCACCTCTTTTTCTAAATTGTTTTATTGGAACACAGCCACTCTTGTTTGCTTACAAATTGTCTGTGACTTCTTCCATGCACCTATAGATCTGAGTAGTTGTGAGAGAATGTCTGGTCTGTGAGGCTTAAAATAGTTACTCTCTGCTTCTTACAGAGAGAGTTTGCTAACCCTGCTCTAGGCTAAATCCTCTTTAGTAGCTCTAATGCTGAGTAGTCCTTCAGTTTCCAAAGGACCTGCTTTGGACCACTCTTTTAGAAAGTTCTTATTTACAGTGAGTAAAAAAAAAATCTACTTTTCTGTGGCATGACCCTGCTGACCCTAGTTGAGCTTTAGTATGTGGGATCATCCAGAACACATCAAATCGTTCTGCTGTGCATCAGCTCCTTGTATCTCAGAAGATGACAATCATGACTCCGGTCAGAACCTCACTAAATCCTGGTACCATTGTATTTCAAGACCCTTCACACCACCAAAAGTGAGCACAGTGCTCCCGTGCCATCTGGCCAGTATAAAGCTAAATTGGGATCCCTCTAAGTATTCTAGGTGCCAAGTTCAGTAGGAAGACGTAATGGCTGCATTCTGCATGGTTGGAGAGCTTGGGATCTAATCTGAAGAACAGAGACAGGTTCATGTGGGATATGAATTCTCCACTTAAAGCCAGCATGATGCAACTTCTGGGTCATGTGTACCCATGGTGCATGTCTGTGGTCTGGGAGGTTGTGAAACAGTTTTGTTTTGTTTGTTTGTTTTTACTGAATTTGGGTACAAAAGGAAAACAGTAACTTCTATTTCAACAGAGATGGTGGTGGTGTTCTCTAAATCATAGATGCAAATGGGAGGTTCTTTCTTGGTGCCGTGTACTTCTTTAAGCCCTGTCGTTGAGTAGAGTGACTTGCATTGTCTTCTGTGTTCTCGTCCCCCTACCATCGTCTCTCACTATTGCAGGCTGTTGCAACAGCTTCTTAGTTTCCCTGCCTCTTGTTTTCCCTTTCTCTTGTTGGCCTTCCTCATTCTGCCAGTTAAGGGCACAGCAGCAGTAATCATTTCTCTGCTGATCTGTTCGCTTCAGTGACTCCCCCTTGTCAATAACGGAAAGATTAAAAATTCGTAGGGTGTACCAATTAAAACCTAAATGTTAAAAGATCTGTAGGATGGTGTTGACTTCTCCAGGACCACCAAACTCTTCCTGTCCTCCCCCTCTTCCACATTCAGAGAAAGACTAGTCCATGTTCTGTGAACCTGCCTTATATTTTCCCATACCCAGGTCTTGGTCATACCATGTGCCCTATAAGAACTGACCTTTTCTCCTTCCTTCCCAAAACCATATATCAAACCGTACCTTCTTCAGTTCATATTCACTCATGTTCATTTCTCTCTCTCCCTCTCCCTCCCCCTCTCCTGCCCATTCCTAAAGGTTTGGTTCTCTGCCTCAGTGGTCCAATTTGTATTGTATTTCCTTTTATGTTGCTTATAAAAATCTGCTTTTTGTTTTAGGAATATGTGATCATGTCTTACCTCCCGGCATTGTTGTAAACATTGAAAGTTACTTGAAAGGAATGTTTGGGTCTTGCCTCCTTTCTTTATCCCTCAAAGCATTTAGGAGAATCTGTGCTTGTTTTAGTGAATATAACTATTGACTTGTCAGGAACAGTTAAGTAGCAAGAAGAGTTGAATTGGAAGTAGATGATTTTGAATCTAACAGACTGGAAGAATCTTGATACTTCTAAGAAATTCAGAGGAGTTGCTGTTGTGTGGTATGGGGCCAGACAAAGGACAAAATAACGCCTCTTACTGGTGAAAAAAATAAGTTAGAAATCTGGAAATCGTTCATAGTGATAATTCTTTTGCCAGTTACATGCTCTCAGAATGTCCTTGGGCTGCTTTCAGTTCAATAACTATGTTCTTGGCATGTGTCATGCAGTTTGGTCCTAGCTGCCTTCACACTTAATAACCATATTTAATTCTCAAGTTTTAATTCTTAGTTTTGTTATTTCCCCTTTCATATGTTTGGTTATTAAGGCTTAGGAGATGTTAAGTTTGTCCACGACTGTAGAGCAAGAGTCTTCTACCCTAATTTGAGTCTTTTACCCTAATCGCAAGCTTGGCTTTGCTTATCACACTCTGAATCATCTGTCTTATTCTCTCCTTACCTCACTAACTCATTATCATTGCTGTCCTTATTTTCTCTGCACTTGTGCCCCTTGGTTGAGTTTTCGTTGATCTGAATTAATAGTGTTTCTTCTACCTGACTGGGTTATGCCAGGAATTAGCCATAAAGTGAAATAAGTCAAATTGGCTAAGTTGAAAGAAGCCCATCACAAAAGGACAAATATTATGTCATTCCACATAATATGAGTAGTTAGATTCAAAGATATAGAAGGTCTAATAGTGGTTTTCAGGGATTGGGTGTAGGGAGGAATGGGAAGTTAATGCTTCATGGGTAGAGAATTTATTTCAGTTGGGAAGATGAAAAAGTTCTGGAGATGGATAATATCAATGACACTATAACAGTGTATATATACTTAATGCCACAGAACTATACACTTAAATGGTAAAATTTATATTGTTTTACCACACTGAAAATCTTTTTCAAATTTTAGCTTAAAAAAAAAAACAAAACTAAGCCATAGGACTTAGCCATTGCTATGCAAGTGATAGGGAGTCATTAGATTTTTGGATAGGGGAGCGGGAATGATGTGATTGGAGTTTTTCTCTGATTGGAAGATTAAACTGGAGTCATTTATAAGCATTAAATTAGAATAACTGGTTAGGAAGCTATGAAAACAGTTCAGACTATAGATAGCAAGCACTTGAAATAAGGAATGCAGAAAGGCAGGCATGATCTGGACTATTATGAATGATGTTGCAGTGAACATACTTTTATATGTCTGAATGAATATATGTACACAGTTATTTGAGGTAGGCATCTGGGAGTAGATCCAAGGCCCTGGGGTGTGTGTTCAGCTAGAGTAAACACTGCCGTAGTTTTCCAAAGTGGTTATACCAACTCACATTCCTGCTAACAGGGCGTGAGAGTTTCTCCACAGTCTTCACCATACTTCTACCGTCAGTCTTTTTCATTATAATCATTCTGGTGGTTTTGTTAGTGTTATTGATTTGCATTTTCCAATGAGTAAAGAAGCTGAGATCCTTTTATGTCTATTGCCACTTGAAAATCTTTTGTATAGTGTCTGTTCAAACTTGTATAGTGTCTGCTCATTTTTCTGTTGAGTGGTCTTATTCCTGCTAATTTGTACACTTTTTTAGATGTGTTCTGAATGTGAGGCATATGTATTGCAAATATCTCCTCCCACTCTCTTGGCAGTACCTTTTGATGATCAGAAGTTAAGTTTAATGCTGTATAATTGCTCACTTTTTCTCTTGTCTTAGTACATTGAGCATTCAAGAAATCATTGCCTATCCCAAAGTCATGAACATATTTTCCTTTGTTTTCCTCTAAATGCTTTATTATTCATCTTTCACATTTGGGTTTACAGTGATCTGAGATTAATTTTCACATATGGCATGACATAAGGATAAAGAATCTCTTCCCATCGTTATCAAATTGACCTAGTTCCACTTATTGAAAAGACAGGTTTGGCTTTGTTTTGTTTTTCTCCACAGCATTACAGTATCATCTTTTTCTTAAATCTAGAGTTGATGTATGTATGGGTCTCTTTTTAGATTCTTCTGTTCCTTTAGCCTATTAATCTATTTTTTAGGCTCTACTTTTAGTCTTCTAAATAGACAAGGCTTTCCTCCTAGTGGCTACCTTTGGTAACACCCAAATGGTCCTGGTAGTGAAAATTAAAATGTGCTCATGCTCATGACACATGCTCAGTCATGTCCAGCTCTTTGCGACCCCATAACCTGTGCCCACTCCTTTGTCCATGGAATTTTCCAGGCAAGAATACTGGAGTGGGTTGCCATTTCCTCCTTCAGGGGATCTTCCCAACACAGGGATCAATCCCGCATCTCCTGCGATTCCTGCATTGGCAGGCAGATTCTTTACCACTGAGCCACCTGGGAAGCCCAAAGTAAAATGTATTATTTATTGCAGGATAACAAATTACCCTAAAGCTTACTGGCTTAAAGGAGAAATAAATATGTATTATTTAATGTGATTTCTGTGAATCGGCACTTTAGGAGCAATTTAGTTTGGTGGACTTGGCTCAGGGTCTGTCATGAAATTACAGTCAAAAAGTACCTATAGTTGCTGTGATCTTAACTAGGACCAACAGATATGCTTCTAAGAATAGCTCTTTTTCACAGCTGGCACGAGGCCTTAGTTCCTTACCACGTGCATTCCTCCTTTGTACTGCTTGAGTGTCCTTACAACATGGCAGCTGATCCAAAGGAGACCAAGAAAGAAGCTACAGTGTCTTTCATGCCTTCCCCTTGGAAGTCACACACTTTCGTTTAAGCAGTATCCTATTATTCATCCTCATTCCGTAGGAAAGAGGACTACATAAGGCTGCACTGGGAAATGAGATTCATTAGGGGCTATCTTGGGACCTGGCTACCGCACAGAAAAATAGGAGAAGCTGGCTGGTACCTTATTTAATATGTTTCCCCAAGGCAGAGAATCATGTATGCCATTGCAGCAAATATTTTCTAGATCTGGCAGGTAACTCAGTAGGTTTAGAAATGCTGGTGACTCTTAGTTCACTCCATTTTGTGTCCTTCTGCTCAGGACCCTGAATGCTCAAAAGTTTAATCATATTTTCATGTGATTCCTGAAGAGCCCATCTCTGTCCTTGAGTGGGAAAGATTGAGGACAACTAGGTCTGGTTATAATCATCCGCCAAGTATGAACAATCTTTCTCTCCATGATCTTCTCTTCTATGAACATTCCAATTCTCTTCTGGATAAGTTTTTTAAACTCTCAATTATGAGGTAATCTTAGATTCGCATATAGTTATAGAAAATAATAGCCCAAGTAACCTGTACCACTTTCCACCCACTGGTAACATTTCCAAAACTGTGGTACAGTATGACAGCAAAGATGTTGGTATTGTTACAGTCAAAATCCAGAACATTTCCATCACCAAAAGAATCTTTCATACTGCCCTCTTGTAGCCACGTGTTAACTTGCTTCAGTCATGTCCAACGCCTTGCGGCTCCTTAGACTATAGCCCACCAGGCTCCTCTGTCCTTGGGATTCTCCAGGCAAGAATACTGGAATGGGTTGCCATTTCCTCCTCCAGGGGATCTTCCTGAACCAGGGATTGAACCTGTGGCTCCTGCACCTCCTGCATTGCAGGCGGATTCTTTATCTCTGAACCACCAGGGTCAGTCAATTCTTTTTTCCTTAAAAAAAAAAAATTATTGGAGTATAATTGCTTTACAATATTTTGTTAGTTTCTGCTGTACAACAAAGTGAATCAGCTATATGTACACACAGATCCCCTCCCTCTGGAACCTCGCTCTTACCCACCCCATCCCACCCACCTAAGTCATCACAGAGCACTGAGCTGAGCTCCCTGTGCTATACAGCAGGTTCGCACCAGCTATTTATACGTGATAGTAGTCTTACCCACTTCTAATCCCATTCCAACCCTCTCCTTAACCACTGACAGTCACTATTCTACTGTGCTGTGCTTAGTTGCTCAGTCATCTCCAGGTCTTTGTGACCTCATGGACTGTAGCTTGCCAGGCCCCTGTGTCCATGGGGATTCTCCAGGCAAGAATACTAGAGTGGGTTGCCATGACCTCCTCCAGGGGATCTTCCCAATCCAGGGATCAAACCCAGGTCTCCTGCATTGCAGGCAGATTCTTTACCATCTGAACCACCAGGGAAGCCCAAGAATACTGGAGTGGGTAACCTATCCCTTCTGCAGAGGATCTTCCCAACCCAGGAATCAAACAGGGTCTCCTACATGGTAGGCAGATTCTTTACCAACCGAGCTACCAGGGAAGCTCCACTAATCTGCTATCTATTCCTAAATTCTGTCATTTCAAGAATGCTCTGTAAGTGGAATGACACATTGTGTAACCTTCTGGGATTGATTCTAACAAAATACAGCATAATTCTTTGGAAATTCATCCAGGATTTTGCATGTGTCAATACTTTGTTCCTTTTTTATTGCTGACTAGTGTTCTATGGTAGGCAAGTACCACAGTTTATTTACCACTTACCCACTGAAAGATGTCTAGATTGTTCCAGTTTTGAGTTATTATAATAAAACTTACATGAGCATTCATGTAAAAGTTTTTATAGAAATATATGAATGTTCATTTCTCTGGGATAAATGCCCGGGAATACAGTTGCTGGGTCATATAGCAGTTGCATGTTTATTTTTTTTAAGAAACTGCCAACATCTCTCCACAGAAGACATACAGATGACCGAAAAGCACATGAAAAGATGCTCAACATCACTAATTATTAGAAAAATGCAAATCAAAGCTATTGATACAATGAGGTATCACCTCACACCAATAAGAATGGCCATCATAAAAAAAAAAAAATCTATAGATAGTAAATGCTGGAGAAGGTGTGGAGAAAAGGAAACCCTCCTACATTATTGGTGGGAGTGTAAGTTGGTACAGCCACTATGGAAAACAGTATTACAGTTCCTTAAAAAACTAAAGATAGAACTACTGTATGGCCCAGCAGTCTGACTACTGGGCCTATAGCCAGAGAAAACCATGTTTCAAAAAGATATACGCACCCCAGTGTTCATTTTAGCACTGTTTATAATGGCCAGGACATGGAAACAACCTAGATGTCCATCAGCTGATGAATAAATAAAGAAGATGTGATACCTATTAATATAGACAATGGAATATTACTAAACCATAAAAAAGTAATGCCATTTGCAGCAACATGAATGGACCTAGAGATTGTTAACGCTGAGTGAAGTAAGACCCAGAAAGACAAATATCTTATGATATCGCTTATATGTGGAATCTAAAAAAAGGGTGGAAATGAACTTATTTACAGAATAGAAGTAGAGGCACTGATGTAGAAAGCAAACTTATGGTTACCAGGGAATGGAGGGGAGGATAAATAGATTGGATTAACATATACACACCACTATATATAAAACAGATAACTAATAAGAACCTGCTCTGTACCACAGGGAACTACTCAATACTCTGTAATGACCTATGTGGGAAAAGAACTTTTTTTTTAAGTGAATATATCTATATGTATAATTGATTGACTTTGCTGTATACCTGAAACTAGCACAACATTGCAAAGCAACTATCCTCCAATAAAAAAATTTTTTTTAAAAAAGAAACTGCCAAACTTGTTTTCCAGAGTGGCTATATCCTTTAGATTCTACCAGCAATGTTTGAATGACACATTTTCTCTGCCTTATTGCCAGCGTTTTGTGTTGTTACAAGCTTTTTAAAATTTTAACCATTGTTACATTTGTGATAACATCTTTTTGTGGTTTTGTGTTTCATGAATTGCTAATGATGTGAACTTTTCATGTGCCTCTTTGCCATCTGTATATGCTCTTCAGTGAAATGTCTCTTCATGTTCTGTCTGTGTCCTTCTTGGACTTATTTCCCTTTTTAAACTGTTGGATGTTGAGAGTTCTTTATGTGTTCTCCATACTCTCCTTTGTCAAATATGTGGTTGGCAAATATTTTCTCCCACTCTATATAGCTTATTTTTTAGCCTCTTCTTTTGCAGAACAGAAGTTTTGAGTTTCAGTGAAATCTTAATTTATAAACGTCTCCTTTTATGAACTATGCTTTTGGTATTCTTTCTAAGAAGTCTAAGAACTCTTTGCTTAGCACTAGATCCAATGATTTCCTCCAATTTTTTCTAAATGTTTTATACCTTTATATTTGAGTTCATGATTCATCTTGAGTTCATGTTTATATAAGGTGTGAGACTTAGATTGATATTCACTTTTTTCCCTGCTATGGATGCCCAGTTGCTTCCGCATCACTTATTGAAAAGGCTATCCTCCATTGAATTGCTTTTTCACCTTTGTCAGAAATCAGTTGAACATATTTGTGTGGGCTTCCCTGGTGGTTCAGCTGGTAAAGACTCCGCCTGCAATGAGGGAGATCTGGGTTCGATCCCTGGGTTGGGAAGATCCCTGGAGAAGGAAAACGTCACCCACTCCAGTATTCTGGCCTGGAGAATTCCATGAACTGTATATAGTCCATGGGGTCACAAAGAATTGGACACAACTGAGCAGCTTTCACTTTCTCTGGGTTTCCTATTCAATTCCATTGTTCTGTGTGTGTGTATGCGCGCACCAGTATGACATGGTCTTGATTTCTGTCAGTTCAGTTCAGTTCAGTCGCTCAGTCGTGTCCGACTCTCCGCGACCCCATGAATCACAGCACGCCAGGCCTCCCTGTCCATCACCAACTCCCGGAATACACTCAAACTCATGTCCACAGAGTCGGTGATGCCATCCAGCCATCTCATTCTCCGTCGTCCCCTTCTCCTCCCGCCCCCAACCTTTCCCAGCATCAGAGTCTTTTCCAGTGAGTCAACTCGTCGCATGAGGTGGCCAAAGTATTTCAGTTTCAGCTTCAGCATCAGTCCTTCCAATGAACATCCAGGATTGATCTCCTTTAGAATGGACTGGTTGGATCTCCTTGCAGTATAAGGGACTCTCAAGAGTCTTCTCCAACACCACAGTTCAAAAGCATCGATTCTTCGGCGATCAGCTTTCTTCACAGTCCAACTCTCACATGCATACATGACCACGGGAAAAACCATTGCCTTGACTAGACGGACCTTGGTTGGCAAAGTAATGTCTCTGCTCCTTAATATGCTTTCTAGGTTGGTCATAACTTTCCTTCCAAGGAGCAAGCGTCTTTTAATTTCATGGCTGCAATCAGCATCTGCAGTGATTTTGGAACCCAAAAAAACAAAGTCTGACACTGTTTCCACTGTTTTTCCATCTATTTCCCATGAAGTGATGGGACCAGATGCCATGATCTTTGTCTTCTGAATGTTGAGCTTCAAGCCAACCTTTTCACTCTCCTCTTTCACTTTCTGTAGCTATACTGTAATTATTGAAATCTAGTGGACTTGTTTCTCCCCTTTTATCTACTATTTCAAAGTTGTTTTCAGTATTGTACTTTCTCTGCCTTTTTCTGTACATTAGAGAATACCTACATCCATAAAAACTCGTGCTGGAATTTTGATTAAAGTTGTGTTAAATCTGAACATCAATTTGGGGAGATGTACTGTGTTGTGTCTTTCAATCCATAAACACGGTGTGCCTCTCCATTTAGGTTTTTTAAACTTTCTTTTATCACCATTGTATAGTTTTCAGCATACATGTATTGAGCATGTTTTGTTAGATTCATGCCTCTTTTGTATTTTTAAATGATTATATTAATAAATGGCATTGTATTTTCATTTTCTACATCCATGTGTTTATTTGATAGAATATAGGAGAAAATCAATTTTTGTATGTTCATCTTGTCGCATACCTTGAAGATATTACAAATTAGATTCCAGACCACCACAATAAAGCAAATATTGCAGTCATCTGAAGTTTTTGGTTTCTTGGTGCATATAAAAGTTATTTTTTTAAATATGGCTAAAAAATGCTGTCACCTGAGCTTCGTCAGATCACTGATCACAGATCACTGTGACAAATGTAATGATGAAAAGGTTTGAAATATTGCAAAAATTACCAAATATGAGACAGACGCACAAATTGAGCAGATGCTGTTTGAAAAGTGGCACTGACAGGTTGGTTTGACCCAGGGTTGCCACAGACCTTCGATTCGTATAATATACAACACCCACAAATCATGATAAAGCAATGCTCAATACAGTGAGGTTTGCCTGTATTTTGTGACCTTGCCAGACTTGCTTATTTGTCCTAGGAGTTTCTTTCCTGAATTCCTTGGGATTTTTTATGTGGACAATCATGCCATCTAAATAGGGACAATTTTTTTCTTCATTTTCAATCTGTATGCCTTTTTAAAAATTGAAATTTAGTTAATGTACAATATTATATAATTTACAGGTATACAGCATAATGATTCGCGATTTTTAAAGGTTATGTTCCACTTACAGCTATAAAATATTGGCTATACTCCATTGAGTTGTGCAACATATCCTTGTAGCTTATTTATTTTATACGTTATAGTTTGTACCTCTTAATCCCCTACCGCTATCTTACCCTACCCTCTTCCCACTGGTAACCACTAGTTTGATCTCTATCTGTGAGTCTGTCTCCTTTTTTGTGATATTCACTGGCTTGTTTTGTTTTTTAGTTTCCACATGCAAGTGATACCATGTGGTGTTTTGTCGTTCCCTGTTTGCTTTATTTCCTTTAGCATAATACCCTCTAAATGCAGCAGTCTGTATGCCTTTGTCCTCCTTTGAGAAGTTAGTAAAGTCTCCTCTGTTGATGGAATTTTTCAGGCAAGAATACTAGAGTGGGTTGCCATTTCCTACCCCAGGGGATCATTCTGACCCAGGGATCAAACCCACATTCTTGTGTCTCCTGCATTGGCAGGCAGATTCTTTACCACTGCACCACCTGGTAAGGCCCTGAAGTATATTAAACACTCAATAAATATTTGTTGCGTGGATGGATGGATAGATGGATGGCAGGAAGGAAACATAAACATAAATGAGGCCAAGGAGATAAGAGCAGTTCAAGTTAGTAATGTTTAGCAAACACCTACCATGGAGATTCAGAGAGGAGTAGGAGGAGATTTTATTCATTGTCTACTTGGGAAGAAATAACAAATACTAAAATAACTGTAATATGTTGTAAAAAAAAAAAAAGTGACATGCAATGAGAAGTTCATAAAAAGTGTTATGAAGGTTCAGGGGAAGTAGAGGTCCATTGTAGCTGAGGCATTGGAGAAGTTTTTTTTTTTCTTTATTTAAAAAAACCTTTTATTCAAAATAACGTTAGATTTCAGAAAAGTCACAAAGTTGCACAGAGAATTTTGGTATATTCCTTACCCCTTGCTTTAATATGAGAAGTTGTCTTTTGAGCTAGACTCTTTGGAGTTGCTTATATTTGCTTCTGAATTATGTGGTTTCCAAAAAAAAAAAAACATGAAAGTTGGAGCAGAGGGTGTTGTGGCAGAAGAGGAATGTGAATTTGGGACCAGACTAGATGGCTTTGCCTGCTCTGTCATAAATTTATCAGCATTTTGTACGCAGCCGTTTATCAGCCTCCACCACTTCTTGCAAGCAGAACCTGACAGGCTCCGATGTTATCTGTAGCAAACACCTTTTTCTTGTTTATGACAGTCTCTGTGTGTGTGTGTTTATGTTTGCACCTGCACCCCAGTGATTTGGAGACAGTTCTTTCTACAGAGCCAGGCCCTAAAGGAGGATACATCAATTGAAACACACACATTAATACCTTTAAAAACTTCACCATGCCATCCACACACTTGCATTATATAATGCACCTGCAACTTTGCCCACACACAAGTGCACACAGAGTTTTGTACACAGTGGCCTGGGCAAGATTTTAGGCAACTATAGTTGAAGGTTCCGTTCCGTTCCGTTCCGTTCAGTCGCTCAGTCGTGTCCGACTCTTTGCGACCCCGTGGACTGTAGCCTACCAGGCTTCTCCGTCCATGGGATTCTCCAGGCAAGAATACTGGAGTGGGTTACCATTTCCTTCTCCAGGGGATCTTCCTGACCCAGGGATCGAACCCGGGTCTCCCGCATTGGAGGCAGACGCTTTAACCTCTGAGCCACCAGGGAAGCCCATAGTTGAAGGTACTTACATTTATTTTCCTCAGCTCTATCCTATACCTTAATCTTCACTTCCACCGAAGGCTTATTAGACACCAGTTATATCCCCCGACCTTCTAGATTCTGTCAGGAGTTCATGTAAGAAGGTGATTCAGTCTACGGCCATACCACCCTGAACGTGCCTGATCTCATCTGATCGTGAAAGCTAAGCAGGGTTGGGCCTGCTTAATACTTGGATGGGAGAAAATGATTCAGTAATTAATCCAGTACCTATTTTACTGATAACCGCCTATGTGCCAGGCTCAACTGTAAACACGGAGAATGTCGCATGGGATAAAAAGAACCAATACCTGCCCTCGTGAAGCTTACATTCTAGGAGGTGGGTAGAATCAGCAACCACAGGGTGTTTTAGGTGGTTTGGGTGCTGGTGAGATCAGCATAGCAGAGTAAGGGGGAAGAGAGTGTGACGATTGGGTGGCCAGAAAAACAGTCTGTCCAGTAATGTGACATTTAAATAGTGACTTGATGGAATACATAAGCAGTGGGAATATCTGGGGAAGGAGTATTCCAGTCAGAGGGAACAGCCAGAGCAGAGACGCTGAGGCAGGAGTGTGTGGCCAGCATCAAGCAGAATGGGCGCGGCAGAGAGGGGCAGGGCTGAGGTGCGAGTTGTGGGTGACGGGGTGTTGCCTGGGGCTCACTGGCTACTGTGGGGACTTCGGCTTTTCCTCTGAGTGAAGTGGAAAGCCAGAGGACGCTTAGTGCAGAGAAGTGCTGCGCTCTGATTGATGCCAGCTTCCAGGTCGGGAACAGACTGCCGGATGAAAGCATAGAAGCCGGAAGGCGGCCGAATGGTGGACTAAGCCAAGTGCGTAACAGTCAAGGTGTGGATAAGTGACCGGGTTGTGAGTGCATTTTGAAACTGTTTGGACCAACAGGATTTGCTGTTGGGTTTAGGAGTTGATGACTGACATCAAGATTTTTGGCCTGAGCAGCTGCAAGGTTGGAGCTGCTCATAACTGAGATGGGAAACACTGAAGGAAGAACAGACTTGGAGGATAGGAAGAGCTCAGTTTAAAGGAAGTTTGTGATGCCAGGGCTTCCCTGATGGCACAGTGGTTAAGAATCTGCCTTGCAAAGCAGGGGGCGTGGGTTCGAGCCCTGGTTGGGTAGCTACGATCCTGTATGCCATGGAGCAGCTGAGTCTGAGTGGTGCTGCACCTGAGCCCTCGCACACAACTAGAGAATCCATGTGTCTCGATGAAAGATGCCACGCGATACAACAAAGCTTCCTCATGCCCCAGCTAAGACCCAATGCAGCCAAATAAATAAAATGCATTTTTAAAGAAAGATTTGAGATGCCTATTAGTGAGGAGCAGGTATGAGGCTCTCAAGTTCTATAAATGGGTTTGGGCTGGAGCCATGCTGCTGCTGCTGCTAAGTCACTTCAGTCGTGTCCGACTCTGTGTGACCCCATAGACGGAAGCCCACCAGGCTCCCCCGTCCCTGGGATTCTCCAGGCAAGAACACTGGAGTGGGTTGCCATTTCCTTCTCCAATGTGTGAAAGTGAAAAGTGAAAGTGAAGTCGCTCAGTCGTGTCCGACCCTTAGCGACCCCACGGACTGCAGCCTACAAGGCTCCTCCATCCATGGGATTTTCCAGGCAAGAGTCATAAATTTGCGAATTACAGCAGTTAGATGACTTTTAAAGCTGTGAAATGAAATAGAATAATCTAGGAAGTGGATATAGAAAGAGAAGAGTCTAAGAACTGAGCATGGGGGCATTGCAGCCTTTAGAAGTCAGGGAGACGAGGAGGAACCAGGACTGGAAACGGAAAGAGAGCAGCTGGGAGATAGGAAAATTGAGAGTGAGCCCTGAAGCCAAATGAGGAAAATGCCTCAAAGAGAATGGGATAGTAAACTGTTATCAGATGTTGCTGAGAGATCAAGTAAAACCCAAAAGTTGCTTTGAGTGTTGAAGTCTTTAAGACCTCTGTTGAAGGAGGTGGGGGTCGGGGCAGCCTGCTTGTATTGCTTCCAAGAAAAGAATGGGAGGAGAGGAAACAATGATTAACATTATAGAAATCTCTGAGGTTTTTCTGTAAAGAGCAGAAAACTGGGCCATAGTTGGAAGGGAATGTGGGATCAAGTCAAACTTTTCATTTTTTTTTTGTTTTCTGAGATGGGACAAGTTGGTGTCCTGGTGGGAATGATCCTGGTGGGGGAGGAAGATGCAGTGATGGCCAAGATACAGTGATGTCCCCATGTAGTGAGAGGTGGTGATGCTCTGGTGGAAGAAAGTGGGCCTTAGACTGGGTGAACCATCCACGCTGCACAGTAATAAACTACTTTGCTATAATGCAGGCAGATTGGTAAATACGGTAATGGAACATTTGTAGATGCTCTTCTGCTTGCTTGTATATTCTCACACCAAAGAGTGGAGGTGCTACAGGCTTCAAGAGGGCAAGGTTCAGATGATTGCCAAAGAGCAACAGAAAATCACGAACCAGATAAATGTAGTCAGACTGTCGCAGCGTGAGGGCTCACTTGAGCTTAAGGTGAGAGCAGCCAACGTGGTTGTGTGATTTTCTCCAGCTCCGTACAGCTGAGTGGGAACAAGCAGAGTAGGTTAAGCATTAGACTTAGTCAAGGGTTATGGTTTCCCAGGTAAAGAGAGGAAGAGAAGCAAGAGCATGATTATAATGACGGATCACAGGAACAAGGCAGGTAGAAGGAAGTGAGGATGGAGATAGGTGACAGTACAAGGGGCCAGGACTAATGGAGTGAAGCCCCAGTGAGGTCTAAAGAACCACGACGACAGTCAGAGCCTTGGCATTAGTGGCGCTTTAGGGCTGCATCATAGAGCTTTGTGTGTGGTGTAAACTCTATAAGGTAGGGAGGACAGTGGGCGATGATATTCTGTGCTCTAGATAAAGCAGTGATTCTCATTCTATAGATAAAGCAAGCTCCAAAGAGGTCAGTAACTTCATGTGAAAGTCACCCAGCATAGACTCCACCCGAGGCTCTGTTTTATTGGTAATATCTTTTTACCACTTTGGGTGATGTCTGCTCACAGATTACTCAGTCTCACTGAAGACATGGAATGTAGAAAACAGCATAAGGAAATGTGTAACAGTGTTAAATTCTATAATAAGGCATGACATAAGGAGTTTATTCATCCAGTAATATGTATTGAGTGCTTATTATGTGCAGGGCTGTGTTATAAATGTTAGGGATACAGTATTATCCACTATATATAGTGAATGAGATGGGGGAAATTCTGAAGTTAGGTGCTCCAGGGAAGTTTTCGAAGGGTTTCCATGTGATTCTTGCAAGGCATCATGATTGGGTAAAAAGCACCAGGTACTGGAAGCTCGGAAACTTTTTTCTCCACTACTTGCTGTGTGTGATGTTGTTGCTTCAGCTCCCTCTGTCTTAGTGGGGGACCCCATCCATAAACTGAGATGTTACGGCTTTGCAAGTTCCACCCAGACTAAAAGTCCTGTGAGTTTGAGGCTGTATTCTAGCTTGATGGAATAATTGTGTCAAGTGTTTTAGTCCTCATCTGACTTCTTGAAATGACGTATCTCATTTCATAGTGATAAGACCCTGTTTCAGTAGTGAAATGCTGCACTAACGTGTGTTCTAAAGTCATCCGCTGTTTTTGAAACTCTGGGGAAACACAAAAAGGAGATAGAGGCCACGCTCAGCTGGCAGGTGCAACAGTCGCCACCCTCAGCCTGGTGATATCTGAGGACCTGTGAAGAGCTTTGAATTAACTCATGACTTTCCCCCTCCTCTCACTCCTTCCCATTCAGGCCTGGAAGAAACGCTGGTTTATCCTGCGGAGCGGCCGGATGAGTGGTGACCCCGACGTCCTGGAATACTACAAGAATGATCACTCCAAGAAGCCCCTGCGCATCATCAACCTGAACTTCTGCGAGCAGGTGGATGCAGGCCTGACCTTCAACAAGAAGGAGCTGCAGGACAGTTTCGTGTTCGACATCAAGACCAGCGAGCGCACCTTCTACCTGGTGGCTGAGACGGAGGAGGACATGAATAAGTGGGTCCAGAGCATCTGCCAGATCTGCGGCTTCAACCAGGCAGAAGAGAGCACAGGTACGAGACGCTTCTCAGCAGGGGCCAGGTGCCTCCTGGCAGTGGCTGGGCCCCGGGGGCCAAGGGGACGGCCTCCAGACTCCTTGAACAAGCAGAGTGGGCTCGTTCTCTGAGGCGGAGGAGAAGTAGGCAGAGGGTAGGAGTGTGAAGGGCTTGGCCACAGAGTAGAGGGCCTCCTAGCCCTGAGTCTGTTCATGTGGAAAGCAGGCATGCTGGGGTTACGACGGAGCTCAAGGTACTTGATGGTGTTTCTTCAGGGGCCTCCACGCCGCCCGGATCCTCAGGTCTGCCCTTTGCCCCCTCGGCTCTCTGGCTCTCTGTGCCCGGTTAACCTGTCACCCACACGCGCAGCTTGCACCTCGCTGTCTTCTGTGATCCATCCTCTGTCCACTCCCATCATCGGTTTCAGAACAACCTGCACAGTTACACTTGCCGCTTTTCTGGCAAGGGGAGGTGTGGGATTCTTTGTGAGTACCTGATGTACAATCCACTGTTCTTTGTTTCCCTGGGAACAGACACATAAGAAGGGGGAAATCCTGACTTCTGTTCAGATTTTGTTAGGCTTCACAGAAAGAGCAGCTCAACATTTCTAAGTGAGGCTTCAGTTGCAGAAATGCTCTTTGACATTTGTATGGGCTCATTCCCAACTCTAGGATGATTGAGGAGTAGGGTTTTTGTATGTGTGTGTGGCAGATGGAAAACCTAAGTTAGTAGTTTCCTAACTGGCGACGAGTTGACTCACTGGAAAAGAGTCTGATGCTGGGAGAGATTGGGGGTAGGAGGAGACGGGGACGACAGAGAATGAGATGGCTGGATGGCATCACCGACTCGATGGACATGAGTTTGAGTGAACTCCGGGAGTTGGTGATGGACAGGGAGGCCTGGAGTGCTGTGGTTCATGGGGTCGCAAAGAGTCGGACACGACTGAGCGACTGAACTGAACTGAACTGAAACCTGGTTACATATCAGAATTAAAGAGGAACATTTTTTAAATGTTGATGCTAAGGATCCATACCATATCAAATCAGTTAGCTAAGAATGTCAGGGGTGGGACCTAGGCATCAGTCTTTTAAAGGTTTCACACCAAGTGGCAAGGGTCTGGGGCTCAGCATCCATTTTCTGTAAATAATTGAAGGCCACATACAGTCTCTGATTCCTATACCTGTTTTCTAAATTTTAGAACCCTTTAAAAATATGAAAACTGTTTCTAGCTCATCACCAACATCAGCCTCCATCTGGGAACCTATTAGAAATGAAAATTCTTAAGCCCCACCCCAGACTTGGTGAATCAGAAACTCTGGAGGTGTTTTAGCCAGGTGATCTGATGCATGGTTAAGTTTGAGAACCACTGATTTAGACTCTTACTATCAGAGTGGGGTTTATGGAAGAGCAGCATCAACCTCTCCTGGGAACTTGTTAGGAAGACAGAAGACTTCAGACTTACAGGATCAGAATCTGCATATTTTTTAAAGTATCTTATTCTGAAATAATGTTGAACTTACAGAAGAGGTGCAGAAGTTGTACAGCAAGTTCCCATGTATCTTTCATCCAGCTTTCCCTAACGTTAACATCTTTCTTAACCAGAGTATAGTTGTCAGAATGTTGATTGGTATAATACTGTTAGTTGCGGTGTATTGGGATTTCACTTGTTTTTCACCAGCATCTTTATTCAGTTCAGGATTCGGTCCAGGATAGCATATTAGGTTTGGTGGTTCTGCCTCTAGGGCCTCCAATCTGGGATGCCAGTTTCTCAGTCTCTCTTGTGTTCTTTGACCTTGACACTTTTAAGGCATACTGGCTAGATATTTTGTAGAATCTCCCTCAGTTTGAATTTGTATGATGTTTTTTCATGATTTGATTGAGGTTTGGGGGAGACTATCACAGAGGTAATGTGCCTTTCTCTGCACGTTGTATCAGGAGACACATGGTATCAATATGCCTTGATCACTTGGTTAAGATGGTATCTGACACCTTCTTCCACTGTAAAGCTGCTCTCTGTGCTTTCATAATTAATAAATATTTTGCAGGGAGTACTTTAATGATGTACAAATACCCCATTTCTGCTTAAACTTTTGCCCACTAATTTTAGCATTCATCAGTGGATCACGTTTGCAGCCATTATTACTGTGGTATCCTAATGAAATTTTCTATCTCCCTCTGAATTGTATTAAGATACATAGGTGATTTGTAGGCACATTAAAATTTGAGAAGCTCTGGTCTGGATTATTTGTTCACAAACCTGGTGGGTCATCAGAATCACCCTAAAAACTTTCATCTTTTAATTTACATGTACTGATTCAGTAGGTCTGACTTAGGGCTGCAAAATAGTTTTGAGAAACTCCTCCTGCAGAATGGGAGAATTATTTCCAAATCATATCTGATAAGGGTCTAGTATCTAGAATATAAAAAGAACTATTACATCTCAAACAGCAACAAAAAATAACCTCATTTAAAAATGGGTAAAGTATCTGAATAGACAGTATTCCAGAGAAGATACACAAATAACCAGTGAGCCCATGAGAAGATGCAAAGATGTTGGACATCCTTACTCATTAGGGAGATGTGAAACAAAACCACAATGAGATAACACTTCACACCCACTAGGATGACTGTAATCAAAATATGGACAGTGACCAGTGTTGGCAACGATGTGAAGAAACATACTTTGCTCATGCATTCCACCTCATATGTTGCTGGTAGGAATGTAAAATGGTACAAATGAACCTGTTTACAAAACGGAAATTGTTTCACAGATATAGAAAACAAACATACGGTTACCATGGAGGAAAGGAGGGTGATAAATTGGGAGATTGAGATTGACACCTACCCACTATTGTATATGAAAGATAATAAGAACCTACTGTATAGTACAGGGAACTCTGTTCAGGACTCTGCAGTGACCTATATGGGTTTGGAGTCTAGAAGAGAGTGGATTTGTGTATTATGGATAGTTGATTCACTGTACAGCAGAAAGTAACACAACATTATAAAACAAATATACACCAATTTTAAAAATTGTGTGTGTGTGTATATATATGTATAATGTGATACACACATACACACACACACATATATGGTCACATTTTCATTATCCATTCATTCCTGGTTGTTTTCATGTCACTCCTACTATAAATAGTGCTGAAATGAACATAAGGGGGCAGATAACTCTTCCAGACAGTAATTTCAGTTCCTTCAGTGATATATCCAGAAGTGGAATTATTGGGTTGTATGGTTCTACTTTTAATTTTTTGAGTAAAACCTCCATACTGTTTTGCATAGTGGCTGTTCCAATTTCTATTCCCACCTCCAGTCCACAAGGGTTCCCTTTTCCCCATATCTCTAGTCACACTTATCACAATTTTTTTGATACTAGCCATTTAACAGGTATGAGGTGGTATCTCATTGTAGTTTTTACTTTATTTGCATTTCTGTACCTGTTGACTATTCAGATATCTTCTTTGGAAATTCTATTCAGGTCCTCTGCCCATTTTTTAAAATCAGATTATTTGAGATTTTGCTATCAAGTTATATGAGTTCCTTGTGTATTTTGGGTATTAACACCTTATCAGATATGAGGTTTGCAAGTATTTCTCTCCCATTCCTGAGGCTGCTTTTTCATTTTATTGATTGTTTCTTTCACTGTGCAGAAGCTTTGTAGTTTAATGTAGTCCCTCTTGTTTATTTTTGCCTTTTCTACTTGTGCTTTTGGTGTCACATCCAAAAAAAAAAAAATTGTTGCCAAGACCAATGTCAAAGAACTTTTCCTCTGTGTTTTCTATTAGGATGTTTATAGTTTCAGCTCTTACATTTAAGTCTAATGCATTTCAAGTTAATTTTTGTGCATAGTGTGAGATTGTGTTTTAATTTTATTTTTTTGCATGTAAATATCTGGTTTTCCCAATACCATTTACTGAAAAGACTTTTCTCCTTTGAGTATTCTTGGATCCTTTATGAAATAGTGACCATATACAGGGGCTTTTTATTCTGTTCCACTTGTCTGTGTGTCTGTTTTTTTATTAATATGCCAGTACCATGCTGTTTTGATTACTATAGCTTTATGATATACTTTGACATCCGGAAGTGTGACCCCTCCAATTTTGTTCTTTCTCCACATTGCTTTGGCTATCTGGGATGATTTGTGGTTCCATATGAATTTTAGGATTGTTTTTTCTATTTTTGTAAAAAATGCCATTGGAATCTTGATGAGGATTGCACTGAATCTGTAAATGGTTTTGGGTGGTATAGACATTTTAACAATGCAGATTCTTAAAATCCATGAGCACAAGTTATCTTTACATTTATTTGTTTTGAAGTTCTTAATTTTTGAGCGAGGGGCCTTGCATTTTCACTTTGCACTGGGCTCTGCAAATTATGTAGCTGATTGTGCCTGGACTAGATGTCCTTACCTAGGAATTCTGTGATCTTCCTTGAGGAAGGATTATGAAGCCCCATTTTACTCTTAAATTCTTTGGTATAATTTTTGCTTCCTGGGTGGAATTTTTTGTTCCGCCTGACTAAATCTTTGTTATTATAGCTTTTAGGGATTTTTGTTTTTCATTTTATTTTTGATAGAGGAATAAAATGTTCATGCAAAAAAAAAAAAAAAGAGGAAGAAAATAAGGAAGAGGTTTTTAAAAAGCAGGAGAAAAAAGCCAGAGACCCTCTAGTCTCAAAGCTTTCATAAATGTGAGAAGTAAGTCCAAGGAATACATTAGATTTTAGGAAATACGTATAATGGGGTTGGGGAGGAACCAGAAAGCAAGTTACTTTAAACTGAACTATTCTCTTGTGGGATTAGAGGTGTCCCTACCAAAAAAATATATATATATATCCTTAAAATGTAGCAAAATTTATTCCTGGTGCAAATATCTTACTTTTAAATCACATATTTAAAAAACAGTTATTGTCTGAATCTCTACTTTTACTATATAGAATTTAAGTATGATTCAAATTCAAATATGTAGAACCGCATCGTCTGGGCTTACTTTCTTTTGGTAGAATATTCATTTTTTTGTTCATACATTGTTCATTCGCTCAGCAGATCTTTATGGAAGACTTATTCTGTGACAGTCCCTGTCATAACCACTGAGGCTACGGACTATGAAGATGAACAGTTAGAGTTCCAGCACTCAGACATCATAGTCTAGTGGAGGGAACAGGCATAACCAGACAGTCCCAGGGAAGTTCTGTAACAGAAGCATCACCACGGATGGAGGCACCAGCCCACGCACCACCAGCTCAGTGAGGGAAGGAAAAGAGGGAGAATATTAAGGAGGCGACAAGTAATCAAGTCAGTATTTTTCAAAAGCTTTGTCTGTTAGACAATATATTCCCTTTAACTTTTAACTTCTTTTATAAGGGATTATTTAATAGATATCTACTGGGTTAACTATCAGAGTAAGAATATTAGTTGTCTATGATAGAGGTTTAGGATTCTTTGTGAGATCGTTCTGATGAAAACAAGTGGGCTTTTCTTTGTCTGGTAGAATCTGGTATGTAACAAGATTCAGCCACATAATAGGTTTTGTTTTAACTTAGAAGCTTTTCCTAAAAGTATATCTTATCTATGGTAAGGAGTGGAAGATTAATCATCTAAGTCAGTGTTTCTTTTAGAATCAGGATATGAGGAAAAGCAGGAAGGAAGTTAACATTTGACTACCTACTTTTGCTGAAGTGCTTTATTTCATTTGATCAACTGTGTTTCCATTTCTTTCAAATAAAAAAACCTGAGTGCTATTTTTTTCCGTGCCTAACACTCCAGGACTAAAGCTCTCGTCTATGCCCATGCGTTGGCTGGGTTCAGACAGACTCTGCAGCCTCATCGGCCTAAGCTTCTTCCCAAATACAGCACCACTCTCCTTCTGCTGGGGCTTGCTCACCTACCTCGTGTGAGATGCATCCTGTACTCAGATAACCCTCAGTGACCACAAAAGGAAATAATAGGAGCTGTGTACTGAGCACCCACCCTTTGTAAAATAGGGTATGTAAAATACCTTCTTAGAAATGCACAGTAATCCTTTGAGGTAGCAATGATCTTGACTCATGGTCACAGCTAGAAAATGATGGAGCCGGGATTCTCGTCTAACCCAAGTCTGACTCTGCATTTTCACACACCCTCTCTTTGCCCCGGAACTCCTGGAATGTGAACATCAGCCAGAACCAAGCCCTGTTGTTTTCGTCCCTGTGGATACCACATATTAGGTTGAAAGCACTCCTTGACCCCTTCCACCGGGGTCCTGCAGCTGGCTCAAGATTCCCTCCTTACCGGACCATATTGCTGAAATCCTTGGGCTGGAATATTCCAAGAATTTAGTAACTTGTAGAGCTTTAATCCAGCCATCAACCTCTATTGGTGAGTCTGTGGTGGGTGGGTGAGGGGGTGCCTGAGCTCACATCCCAACTCTGGGATGATGTGAAGAAGTCACTTGATTGAGGTCTTAGTTTCCTTTCTTCAAATAGAGAAAATCTTTTCATCCACCAGTTCTGTTTCTCTATGCGCTTATCAGCACAGACCTTAGACCACCGGCAGCCCCTTAAGTTTCATATTTCCCAATGGAGGATTCCCATTGTATTCTATGCGGAGGTGTCCCCAAGACCTGTGCAGTCCATACCCTCACTTGCTGTTGGTCCTGTAGAAATTCCTTCCCATACAATGCCTCCTTCAAGTACATATTCCTTGTTTCTTTTTTAAAGAGTTGTGATGGGACCTGTCGTTTAAAAAAAAAAAAAAAAAAACTTGTGTTTTTCACTTTGAGCTGGAAGGAGTTCTGTAGCAGATGGAGTCTTTTTTTAACCCTTCTTGCCACCCCCAGCTTCTTCTTTCTGCTACCACTCTCCAATTCCTCATATTTCAGGCAGAAATGCTTAGGATAAAACCTGCCTAGTATCAAGACCAAACCAAGAGTGACACGGAGGCTGAATATCAACCCAAGGATGGGGAAAGCAGCCTCCTGATAGGAAACCAAGAACGACGCTCAGGAAGGAAAAGCAATTCCAAGAATGAATATCAGGATTTCAAGTCATATACATGGAGTTGGCTTTTTGTTTGTTTGGGAGGGGGGTGTATATGTGCGTGTGTACGTACATGCATGCACAAGCAACAGTAAGAACCCTGCCTTCTCTGGGAATCAAAACAGCCTTCAGTCCCCCGAGCAGAGAGCAGAAAGCTGCTCTGAGCTGTGTTTACGAGCAGGAGGAGCCGAGACCTCACGTTTGTGGCTCCATCATGGGCAGCTGTCCCTGACCAGATGTACCACACACAAAAAGAATCAGCTCCCAATGCAGAGCTTGGATGAATTATTCATGGGCTCAGGAGTCATCGACCGCTTGGAAAGCCCCCACCCGTTTGAATCCTCTAAGCCAAGAGCTTCTCGTCCCCGGTGGTCCCCGCCTTCCTCTAATTCCATGGCCAGTGCGGGGCCTGCAGCCCCTCACTCTCACACGCACTCTGAAAGGCACACTGGCTGCCACTACTTACGTGCTCTGGACGTTGAAAAGTATCTCTTGGAGGTGTTACCATCTGTAATGTGGAGATGCTTCCTCCCCGAGGGGTGGGGGAGCTGGGGAAGTGCCTGGGTGTGCAGTATGAATGGCAGCTGCCTGTTTCTCTGCTTTCCATGTAGTGCTTTTGGTGAATGTGACGATTTTTATATCTGAAGGTCGAGATGAACGGGATATGATTTAAGTACCTGTTGTTTTTAGAGAACTGTACAGCCTATAGAAACATTTACACACAGTCTCCTTTGAGTATAAAGACACAAGAGAGGCTGGGCTGCTAGCATGATCCCTGTTGCACAAGTAAGGAAGCTCAGGTTTAAAGGCACTGATGTTCCCAAAAAAGCAGTGTTGCCAGGTCTAGAATCTTAAGAGTTTTAACTCCACCCTAGGACTGTGTGCTCTGATTCCTTTTCATTGATCCGCATCCCTTTTCACAGACCTGTTTTTTTAAATCAAACTTTAAACTTTTTGTTTTGTATTGAGGTATGGCTGATTAACAGTGTTGTGATAGTTTCAAGTGAACACAAACGGATTCAGCCTTATCCAAATCCTCCTCCCCTCCATACTAGTACATAACATTAAGTGGAGTTCCATGTGCTATACAGTAGGTCCCCGTTGATTATCCAATTTAAATATAGCAGTCTGTACATGATCTTCCCAAAGTCCCTAACTATCCCATCTCCACATTACTACTACTCCCCATCAACCATAAGTTGGTTTTCTGAGCCTCTTTCTGTTTTGTAAGTTATTCTGTATCCTTTGTTTTTAGACTCCACAATAAGGAATATATGATATTTTTCCTTCTCTGTCTGACTTCCTTCACTCAGTATGACAGTCTCTAGGTCTGTCCATATTTCAGCAAACAGGCAGCTGCCATTCATACTGCACACCCAGGCACTTCCCCAGCTCCCCCACCCCTCGGGGAGGAAGCATCTCCACATTACAGATGGTAACACCTCCAAGAGATACTTTTCAACATCCAGAGCACGTAAGTAGTGGCAGCCAGTGTGCCTTTCAGGTCCGTCCATGTTTCAGCAAATAGCGTGATTTCATTCTTTTTAATGGCTGAGGACAGTGCATTGTATATGTGTACCACGGCTGCTTTATCCATTCCTCTGTCAGTGGACATGTAGGTGGCTCCCGTGTCTTGGCTATTGTAAACAGTGTGGTAGTGAACATCGGGGGGCATGTAATCTTTCAGATCATGGCTTTCTCAAGATACATGCTCAGGAGTGAGATTGCAGAGTCATATGGTAGCTCTGTTTTTAGTTTTTTAAGGAACATCTATACTGTTCTCTATAGTGGCTGTACCAATTTACATTCCCATCAACAGTGTAAGAGGATTCCCTACTCTCCACGCCCTCTCCAGCTTTTGTTGTTTGTGGAGTTTGACAGGTATGAGGTGGCATTTCATTGTAGTTTTGATTTACATTTCTCGAATTACTAGCGAAGGTTAACATCTTTACTTGTGCCCATTGACCATTAGTGTGTCCTCTTTGGAGAAATGTCTGTTCACATCTTCTGCCCATTTTTTGGAGTGGGTTGTTTGTTTTGATACTGTTAAGGGTCACAGTTCATTTCAGTTCAGTTGCTCAGTCGTGTCCGACTCTTTGTGACCCCATGAATCACAGCACGCCAGGCCTCCCTGTCCATCACCAACTCCCGGAGTTCACTCAAACTCATGTCCACAGAGTCAGTGATGCCATCCAGCCATCTCATTCTCTGTCGTCCCCTTCTCCTCCCGCCCCCAACCTTTCCCAGCATCAGAGTCTTTTCCAGTGAGTCAACTCGTCGCATGAGGTGGCCAAAGTATTGCAGTTTCAGCTTTAGCATCAGTCCTTCCAATGAACACCCAGGGTTGATCTCCTTTAGAATGGACTGGTTGGATCTCCTTGCAGTCCAAGGGACTCTCAAGAGTCTTCTCCAACACCACAGATCAAAAGCATCAATTCTTCGGCAGTCAGCTTTCTTCACAGTCCAACTCTCACATCCATACATGACCACGGGAAAAACCATAGCCTTGACTAGACGGACCTTGGTTGGCAAAGTAATGTCTCTGCTTTTCAATATACTATCAAGGTTGGTCATAACTTTCCTTCCAAGGAGTAAGCGTCTTTTAATGTCATGGCTGCAATCAGCATCTGCAGTGATTTTAGAGCCCCCAAAAATAAAGTCTGACACTGTTTCCACTGTTTTTCCATCTATTTCCCATGAAGTGATGGGACCAGATGCCATGATCTTCGTTTTCTGAATGTTGAGCTTCAAGCCAACCTTTTCACTCTCCTCTTTCACTTTCATCAAGAGGCTTTTGAGTTCCTCTTCACTTTCTGCCATAAGGGTGGTGTCATCTGCATATCTGAGGTTATTGATATTTCTCCTGGCAATCTTGATTCCAGCCTGTGCTTCTTCCAGCCCAGCGTTCCTCGTGATGTACTCTGCATATAAGTTAAATAAGCAGGGTGACAATATACAGCCTTGACGTACTCCTTTTCCTATTTGGAACCAGTCTGTTGTTCCATGTCCAGTTCTAACTGTTGCTTCCTGACCTGCATACAGGTTTCTCAAGAGGCAGGTCAGGTGGTCTGGTATTCCCATCTCTTTCAGAATTTTCCACAGTTTATTGTGATCCACACACCTGTTTGTAAATTTTGGAGACTAAATCCCTTATTGGTCACATCATTTGCAAATATTTTCTCCCAGTCTTTGGATTGTCTTTTCATTTTGTTTATTGTTTTCTTTGCTATGCAGAAGCTTTTGTGTTTAAGTAGGTCCCATTTGTTTAATTTTGTTTATTTCCATTTTTCTGGGAGATGGATTGAAAAAGATGTTAGTGTGATTTGTGTCAGAGAATGTTCTGTCTATGTTTTCCTCTAGGTATTTTATAGTGTTGGGTTTCACATTTAGGTCTTTAACCCATTTTGAGCTTATTTTTGTGTATGGAGTTAAAGAATGATCTAATTTCATTTTTTTTTTACATGTGGCTATCCAGTTTTCCCAGCACCAAATGTTGAAGAGACTGTCTTTCCAGCATTGAGTAGTCTTACATCCTTTGTCATAAATTACTGTACCATAGGTGCATGAGCTTATTTCTAGCTTTTCTGTCCCATTCCATCGATTTATATTTTTTGCTGGTATCATACTGCTTTGATGACTGTAGCTTTGTAGTATAGTCTGAAGTCAGGGAGCCTGATTTGTCCAGCTCAGTTTTTCTTTTTTGAGAATGCTTTGGCTATTCAAGGTCCTTTGTGTCTCCATACGGATTTTGAGATTTTTTTTTTCCAGTTCTGTGAAAAATGCCATTGGTAATTTGATAGGGATTCCATTGAATGTGTACATTGCTTTGGGTAGATTTGTCATTTTGGCAATAATGATTCTTCTAATCCATGAACATGGTATATCTTTCCATCTGTTTATGTCTTCTTCAATTTATTTCATTAGCATCTTATAGGTTTTGGAATACAGCTCTTCACCTCCTTTAGTAGGTTTATTCGTAGGTTTTTGTTTTTGTTTTGATGTTATGGTCAATGGATTTGTTTCTTGAATTTCACTTTAAGATTTTTTGTTGTTAGTGTATAGAAATACAACAGATTTCTGTATATTAATTTTGTAACCTGCAGCTTCACCAAGTTCATTGATGGGTTCTAGTAGTTTTATAGTACATCTTTAGAATCTTCAATGTATAATATTATGTCATCTGCAAACAGTAGCAGTTTAACTTCTTTTCCAATTTGGATTCCCTTTACTTCTTTTTCTTCTCTGATTGCTATAGCTAGGTCTTCTAATACTATGCTGAATAGAAGTGGTAAGAGTGGGCATCCTTGTCTTGTTCGTGATCTTAGAGGGAATGCTTTCAGCGTTTCACTGTTGAGTATGATGCTAGCTGTAGGTTTGTCATATATGGCCTTTATTATGTTGAGGTAGGTTCCCTTTATGTCCACTTTCTGGAGAGTTTTTATCATAAATGGGTGCTGAATTTTGTCAGCAGCTTTTTCTGAATATGTTGAGATGATCATATGGTTTTTATTCTTGAATTTGTTAATGTGGTATATCATAATGATTGATTTATGTATGTTGAAAAATCCTTGCATACCTAGGATGAATCCCAGTTGATTGTGGTGTATGATCAATACATCTTTATGATGTATTGGTGGTTACAGATTGCTAGTATTTTGCTGAGGATTTTTGCATCTATGTTCATCAGTGATATTGGCCTCGCAGACCTGTTTATTGTGGCTGTTTGTAAATCACAAAATAGCCAGCAAGGAAGAGAAGCAAGAAGTTGATATATCACTGAGAGCTATACATATGCAAAGTGCTATCTATGCACTAATATTAATCTCAAAGGGCTAAATTAGCAAGGCAATGTGATCCATCTCAAAGTAGCCCACAAACTACTATGAACTAAAGCTCAGGAAGTTTAGATCACCAGAGCCCCATTTGTAATTCTTGAAGATTTTGAAATAAGGCCAGAGACTCCTCTATATCCTGTCTCTTATTATATGTTTTTCACTTCTTAAACTCCCTGGCAGGAATTTCACAACAGTTGCATGACTAACTCTATGGAAAGATGACCTTCCAGCCAACTGTTCTTTATCTGTCCCTACTAAAATTTGGGGTGAGACTGCTCCCCTTTAAGTATTTTGTAAATATTTGAAAAGTGAAAGTGTTAATCGCTCAGTTGTGTCCGACTCTTTGTGACCCCACGGACTATAGCCTGCCAGGCTCCTCTGTCCATGGAATTCTCCAGGCAAGAATACTGGAGTGGGTTGCCATTTCCTTCTCCAGGGGATCTTCCCAACCCAGGGATCAAACCCAGGTCTCCTGCGTTGCAGGCAGATTCTTTACTGTGTGAGCCACTAGGGAATCCCCATAAAATATTTAAACGCTTCACGAATTTGCATGTTATACTTTTGCAGGGGCCATATACTTCTAGTAATCCATGAGTTTTCCCAGTAACTCAACAGCAGAATTATTTTAAGTCCTGGTTCCCTCTGAGATGAAATGATACCCATTGATATGCTTTTGGGAAAGTCTTCAACCTCCAGTGGAGGAATATTATCAGGGTCTTCAAACAGCTCCTTCCTCTCCAGGGAGAATGATTAGTGCGTGAAAGGTCAGGCCCCCTTATTCCAGCTGGACTTCTCACAGCAGGGAGGGCTGTGATGGAGTCAGGCAGTCCACTCAGATGCCTTCTGGTGACCTTGGTCCTTCCCCCTCACACAGAGAGTGGTGCCAAGGGTGAAGCAGAGGTTAGAGGGGAAAGCTGGGAGTGGACAAGGCTGGGGAGGAAAGAAGCCTTTCTTGGAGACCTCACCCTGTCTCTCTTCTCATTTCTGGGAGGACCTTTTCCTGCCTTGTTCCCTCCCCTACCGTTTGTATTTTGCCTTTTTAAACTGAGTTCAGATCTCTCACTCCTCTGGGGGACCTTTGTGGGAAGCTTAGAGCAAATGTGGGAGGTGGTAGGCAGCTTCCCCCCCAGGCTGACACAGGTCCCTTGAGGAGTGAAGATCAGAGTGAAGACTGACCCAGGCCCCAGCCCAGAGGCGGAGTCAGATGTCTGAATCACCCACCCTTTTTTTCCAGAGACAATGAGGAAAATAAACATCCAGACCAGTTTCCAGCCAGATCTGAAGTCCTCATGCCTTATTTTGAAAGAGAAAATGTTATTCTAAATAACCCTGAAATATCAGCCCTTCGATATTTTGTTTGTTTTTTGCCCACAGCTGGGTCTGGTCACCCTGAGAGGAGGCTCTGAGCTGGGACATGAACTCCATAAAATCCACACAGACATTTTTGCATTGTCCTGGAACAGGCTTCAGCCCTGACCTGCAGCAACGTCCAGACCCTCTGGAGGAGTAAAGGGAGGCAGGGAGAAACCTGACCCTCTTCCCTTCGTTCTAAGCCTTGATCCTCCTTCCTGCTTTCCCTTGTGTACCAGAGACTCCCCCTCAGCACCCCGGCAAGCCAGCTTAGATGAAGTCTCGTGTTACCTGCCAAACCCACAGACTGTTAGAAATGAGAGCGTCTCACCCCAGCTTCTCAACACCAGAAGCTTTGGATAACTTCCAGACATCCCATGAGATGCTCCCCCCCTTTCCTGTTCTTTGAATATTTCTAATTATCTCTAGTGAAGGAGGGTAATAAATTATTGTGGAATTGGTCCCAGACCAGACTCCAAAGCCCAGCGTAACTCTAATTTTTGGCTAAAGGTAGAATTAGGACTTTGAATTTTGTGGTAAGGTCACCTTGGACCTCTGAAGCTCTTGGTTATGTTTAAAACATCCAGCTCTGTAGAGTTCTGCCCAAGATTTTGAACTCTACAAAATCAGTAGGTATGGTCACCTTTCTTTGAGATCTGAATTGGGAGTCAACGTCCTGGTTTTTAATTTCAGTTTTGTCATTGAATTCAGTGTGTAACTCTTGGTTTCTTCAACAGTAAACTAGGAGCTTGGGGACCAGTGATTTTCAAACTTTTAATTTTTTTGCAATGCTTAACTAAATCTTACATGGACACAATATGTGAAACAGGCGAGAAGGAGCTGTTCTAAATGTCACAGGGGGGTGGAGTCAAGCACTGTAAGCTGGCTTTGGACCCAGATGGCCTGCCCCTCCTTCTCGCCCCTGGTGGCCTGGGAAGGCTGGAACACAGTGCAAAAATATTGGTCTGCAGCAGATATTGCCAAACATGGTCCCGCAGACCAGTGCTGAGCTGTGAAAAATGTCCTCAGTCCACAACAAAAACAAAAAACATAATGAGAATGTAGTCAGTTTTCTTAAGACTAAATGCAGTCAGATTTTATAACTTCCCTTTATTCAGAGATTCTCTTCTTATGGCTGTGCATATTTGTTAAAGTGTCCTTGTGTTTGTGTGTGTGTGAAATGACAGTTGCAGTAAACAGTTTTTCCATATTCACAATAAAAAATTGTGAACCCTGTGTGTCAGTTTTTTAAAGTGCACAAACAAATAAACAGAGAGGCAGTGTTTTCACTCCTCCATAAGATGGAAAAGTCTGGGGAGCAGTGATCTAGAGGTTTTGTGGTGTCAGGATCACCCAATTCTCAGCCTCTGCTTCTGTACTCATGGCCGGAAGGCCTTTGGACTCTGCCTTCCCATTGAGGCCCACCCTGCACCCCAGCCTGGAGTCAGGGCTTTGGAATTCCTCATCCTTTTTGCTCAGCTCTGACCTTCATTTTGCGTGCAAACTAAGGTCAGCCCTGGGACTTTGTCTACTTTTCCTATTCTTGAGTCATTTCCTGTTAACCTGACTGTCATCTCGAATTCCACCTAGGACTGTACCCTCTCCTGCTTTTATTTAGCCCCTCTCTTACCCAAACCAGTAAGCCAGTGGCTGGAGCCCATCTACCCAGTGGCTGACTTTCAGGTGGCCAGTGGTCTGCCTGAATTTCTGAAGAAAATCCGCTTCTGCTTTCCCTAAGCATGCTTCCTCCTCCTCTTGGCCTCTGCTGCCCACGTGGCTGGGTGATACCCAGTTTCTGTTCTACGTTCACTCACTCAGCACACTGAGGACCTGTTTTTGGGTCACGTTCTAGGGTCATGTGCCAGAGAAGAGCTTAAGCCATGATCTCGCTCTCGGTGACCTCATGAGCTTTATCAAGTCCTCCAGCTTATGTTCTTTCTGCCAAACTGCCCCTGGAGCCCTTCTTAGTGACTGCCTGCCTCCTCTGCGTGTAGTACCACAGTCTGGGATACTCTGGGGCCCTCAGTCTTCACCAAGATTTGCCTTCCTTTAAGTGAACTGTGCCTTGGCTATATGCCAGAATATGGCTAACAGATTAAAAAAAAAAAAATTGAGGTTAACCTCAAGTGTGAAAAGAGTTTTTTTCAAACTTCTGAGTTTAATTTCAGTATCAAGCCCCTATCTGGCTAATGATAGAAGTTTTCATCAACTTAGGTTAAAACCCATCAGTACAGGATTTCCTCAGTTACTTCAGGTTTCTCTCTTCTTTTTTCCCTACATAAATACAAATAAATAACCAGATATTTATTTTTCCATCTGTTTATTGAATTATAATGAACAAAGCTGTATATATTTAAAGTGTAAGTCATGACTATTTGATATATGCAAACATTGTAAAATGATTGCCAGTCAGGGTAATTAACACATCTACCACCTCAAAGTTCAGGTTACTCTTGCTTTCTCTGTGGGCTGCATATTCAGGTTCCCAAGAGCTTCAGTTCAGTTCAGTTCAGTCGGTCAGTCGTCTCCGACTCTTTGCGACCCCATGAATCACAGCACGCCAGGCCTCCCTGTCCATCACCAACTCCCGGAGTTCACTCAAACTCATGTCCACAGAGTTGGTGATGCCATCCAGCCATCTCATTCTCTGTCGTCCCCATCTCCTCCCACCCACAATCCCTCCCGGCATCAGACTCTTTTCCAGTGAGTCAACTCGTCGCATGAGGTGGCCAAAGTATTGGAGTTTCAGCTTTAGCATCAGTCCTTCCAATGAACACCCAGGATTGATCTCCTTTAGAATGGACTGGTTGGACCTCCTTGCAGTCCAAGGGGGGAACTGAAACTAATTCGCCCAGGCTGGAGCACAGAGTCTGGGAATGAGGAGAGACTTAGAGAGACCCGAGGATGAGAACATGACCCTTCTATCTTTCTGTCACCACATTAGTAGAGACACACGGTCGCTGGCCAGTGATGATTCAAATGAATGATTTAGTTATACTGTTTGCTTATAACTTTGTAAATAGTTATAATTATATAAAATGACAGTTTGAAAATTACAGTTTACTTCCAAACATTGTTGCTTTGAGAAATTCCCTGTTGAAGGTGGGGGGTGGGCAAAAAGAAGCTTCAAGAAATGCTAGCCTTATTAACAGGACATACAGTCTAAAATTCTGTATAAAACAGTGGTATACAATTAAAAAGGACAGCAAAAAAAAAAGCGAAAAATTCAAAATGGATAATGTTCTAACTAATCTGAAAAGACAGGTTATGCCAATGACCTGACCTTTATTTTATGTATCTATCACTTATTCATTGTTTGCTTTTATTTCCCACCTCCTCACTCTTTTTGTGGGTGAGATCAGTGGACAAATTATTCATAACTTGTGAATCATAATAGCCAAAACACTCAGCCAAGACAGAGAAGGGAGTAGATTTCATAGACGGAGAAAATTCTAGAATATGAGCTCCTGAAGGGCCCTTAGAGGGTGTTTAGTTCCACACTCCTCAGATGACAGTGTCTGGAGGTCAGGAAAGGGGAGCTAATTTGCTCAAGATCATACAGCTAACTGGCAAGGTTAGAAATGAAACCCAGGCTTCACCTCTCACTTGCGTGATGCTTATATATGTATATATGCATGTATGTGTGTATACATACACACACACACACCAGTTCAGAAGGTCAGTTTAGCAAAGAGCACAGGGCTTGGAATCATAAATACACGAATCCACAGCATTGATGACTTCAGTCTTAACATGGTCTTCGGCAAGTCAATTTACTTTTTTGAGCCTCAATTTCTACATTCAGTTCAGTTCAGTTCAGTCGCTCAGTCGTGTCCGACTCTTTGCATCCCCATGAACCACAGCACGCCAGGCCTCCCTGTCCATCACCAACTCCCGGAGTTCACTCAAACTCATGTCCATCGAGTCGGTGATGCCATCCAGCCATCTCATTCTCTGTCGTCCCCGTCTCCTCCTACCCCCAATCCCTCCCAGCATCAGAGTCTTCCAGTGAGTCAACTCGTCGCATGAGGTGGCCAAAGTATTGGAGTTTCAGCTTTAGCATAAGTCCTTTCAGTGAACACCCAGCATTAGTACAATAGAAACAAGACATTCTTCACAAAACTATAATAAAGATCATATAGTCAGTTGCTCAGTCAGGTCTGATTCTTTGCGACCCCATGGATTGCAGCATTCCAAGCTTCCCTGTCCATCACCAACTCCCAGAGCTTGCTCAAACTCATGTCCATCGATTCAGTGATGCCATCCAACCCTCTCATCCTCTGTCATCCCCTTCTCCTCCTGCCTTCAATCTTCCCAGCATCAGGGTCTTTTCCAATGAGTCAATATTTCACATCAAGTGGCCAAAGTACTGGAGTTTCAGCTTCAACATCAGTCTTTCCAATGAATATTCAGGTTTGATTTCCTTTAGGATTGACTGGTTTGATCTCCTTGGAGTCCAAGGGATTCTCACAGGTCTTATACAGCACCACAGTTCAAAAGCATCAATTCTTCGATGCTCAGCTTTCTTTATGGTCCAACTCTCACATCCATACATGACTACTGGAAAAACCATAGCTTTGACTAGATGGACCTTTGTCAGCAAAGTAATGTCTTTGCCTTTTATATGCTGTCTAAGTTGGTCATAGCTTTTCTTCCAAGGAGGAAGCGTCTTTTAATTTCATGGCTGCAGTCACCACCTGCAGTGATTTTGGAGCTCAAGAAAATAAAATCTGTCACTGTTTCCATTGTTTCCCCATCTATTTGCCACATACTGATGGGACCAGATGCCATGATCTTTGTTTTTTGAATGTTGAGTTTTAAGCCAGCTTTGTCACTGTCCTCTTTCACTTTCATAAAGAGGCTCTTTAGTTCCTCTTCACTTTCTGCCAAAAGGGTGGTGTCATCTGCACATCTGAGGTTACTGATATTTCTCTTGGAAATCTTGATTCCAGCTTGTACTTCATCCAGCCCAATGTTTTGCATGATGTACTCTGCATATAAGTTAAATAAGCAGGGTGACAATATGCAGCCTTGACATACTCCTTTCCCAATTTGGAACCAGTCCATTATTCCATGTCCATTTCTAAGTGTTGCTTCTTGACCTGCATACAGATTTCTCAGGAGGCAGGTCAGGTGGTCTGGTATTCCCATCTCTAAGAATTGTTTAAGATTATATAAGAATCCACTTAAATCTTATAGCATGGTGTTTGGTACAAGGCAATGGCAAGCCACTCCAGTACTCTTGCCTAGAAAATCCCATGGATGGAGGAGCCTGGTAGGCTGCAGTCCGTGGGGTCGCTAAGGGTCGGACACGACTGAGCGACTTCACTTTCACTTTTCACTTTCACACATTGGAGAAGGAAATGGCAACCCACTCCAGTGTTCTTGCCTGGAGAATCCCAGGGACGGGGGAGCCTGGTGGGCTGCCGTCTATGAGGTCACACAGAGTCGGACACGACTGAAGTGACTTAGCAGCAGCAGTATTGTATTGAACCCACTCCAGTGTTCTTGCCTGGAGAAAGAATCCCAGGGACGGTGGACCCTGGTGGGCTGCCTTGTATGGGGTCGCACAGAGTCGGACACGACTGAAGCAGCTTAGCAGCAACAGCAGCAGCATAGCATTGTGCTCATGCTCAGTCATCTCCAACTCTTTGAGATACTGTGGCTTATAGCCCACTAGGCGCCTCTGTCCATGGGATTCTCCAGGCAAGAATACTGGAGTGCATTGCCATTTCCTTCTTCAGGGTATCTTTCTGACCCAGAGAGCAAACCTGTATCTCCTGTGTCTCCTGCATTAGCAGGCAGATTCTTTACCACTAGTGCCATCTGGGAATCCATGGGTACATGATTAGTACGCATTAAATGTCTGTGGAGTATATAGCTAATAAAGTGTTGCAGCCTTCTCGGTGATCTTCAAAGCAGCCCTTGAGTGTGTGTAGCATGTTGTTATTTGTCATTGCTGTTGTTCAGTTGCTGAGTCATGTCCAACTCTTTGCAACCCCATGGACTGCAGCACACCAGACTCCTCTGTCTTTCGCCATCTCCCAGAGTTTGCTGAAATTCATGTCTATGAAGTCGGTGATGCCATCCAACCATCTCATCCTCTGTTGCCCTCTTCTGCCCTCAACCTTTCCCAGCATCACGGTCTTTTCCAATGAGTCAGCTCTTCACATCAGGTGGCCAAAGTATTGGAGTTTCATCATCAGTCCTTCCAATGAATATTCAGGGTTGATTTCCTTTAGGATTGACTGATTTGATCTCCAAAGGACTCTCAAGAGTCTTTTCTCCCCAAACTGAAACATTTTAAACAACACTATCTCTGTTTTGCCTAAATTCAGAAACATTTTTACTGTGTGTGATTTATATGTTTACCATACAAACTTTGCTGACTTTCTTAATTTGAAATGCATTATACTTAAGTTACTCAGATGCTCAAAAAAAAAAAAGGTGTCTCTTTAAATGTACTACTACTAACAAAGAGAGATCTTTACATAGAGCTTTCCTTGTAGGAGGCAGTGTTCAAAGCATTTCACAGATCTTAACTCAGAATATTATGAGTTGGACACCTATTACAGTAAGTCTCCTTCATACAAATGAGTTCTATTCCACGAGCACATTATAAGTCCAGTTTGTGCATAAGTCCAACAGACTTAGCCTGGGGACCCAGCTAACACAACTGGCCATATAGCGCTGTACTATAATAGGTCTATGATAGTTTTCACACAAATAATACAAACCAGACAAACACAAAAATGAAACATTTGCAATCTTACAGTCCAGGACCTTGAAAAGTACAGTGGTACAGTACAGCAGCTGACATACAGGGGCTGGCATCAAGTGAACGGGCAAGAAGAGTTACTGACTAGAGGAGGCGGGAGATGGCAGAGCTGAAGGATCGTCAGCAGTAGGAGCCGGAGGACAAGCTGCATCACTCACGCCTGATGTTGATGGCTCAGGTTCTGGTTCCTCACTGGAGTCAATCCTATCAGCCCTCCTGAAAAAAACGACACCGTGATGTCTGGGTGGTAGCTCTTTTTCTCCCATCACAGACGACACGGTAGTGCTGGGTTGCATCCTGAACAGATGCCGCAGCCCGCTCTACATTCGGGTCTTGCATCTCAAGAACCGACCGTGCCTCCTCAGACAAAGAAAACCCCCTGCCATTTCCTGCATTGTGAATCCCTTCACTAATTCTTCTTGTCTCTCTCCATCCTTTCTCTGGGCCTCCAGTTCCATCAGGTCTTCATTAATAAGCTCCTCGGGTTGCATCGCAAGGAGTTCAGTGAAGTCATCCTCTTGCAGCCCTAGCTTGAAATGAAGCTGCTCTGCTACCATGCTCAGTACAGTAAAGCTCACAAAAGCACACCCACTTGTGGAGGATGCACTCACTCACAGTGTACACCAGACAGATGAACTAACGTACGTGATTGGACATGCAAATGCATAGTCACATCTTTGAAAGTTCGAGGTTGAAGGTTCATATGTAGGGACCTTACTGTCTTAGTCCCACTTTACAGATGAAGAAACCGAGGCGCAGAGAGGTTCACCATTCCCTGGTTCTTATAACTACTAATTAAAGAACTTGGGATTCAAACACAGACAACCTGGCTCCAGAATCCATGTTCTTAACAATTAAACCGTACCCTGAAATTCTAGTACTGTTCCTTGCTTCATGCTGTCACAATACCTGTGTGGGGTCTTCAGCACACACATGATGACCTGGGAAAGACTCACTGCTGTCTCTGCTCCTTTGTGATGACCTTCTCTGGCTTTGCCTTTGTAGCTTCTTTCCCTACATTTCTTTAAGAGAGTATCACCCAGAGCTCTTGCTGCTTTTATTTTCAACCTAAGCCAGCTCTTCTTGATTGACCTAAACCATATTTTCCGCTTTCTCTGAATCTAAGACATATTCCCTCATGCCTGCTAGAGCCCACATAACTGTAAAGAGAGCTCAGAGGCCAGTCGTGGGGTTTGGCCATTGGTGGACACATTTTCTCATCAGATTCCTCAGAGCAGTGGCCCTCTGGACAAAGGTACCAAGGACATAATTCTCAGATGATTGTTCTCGGTAGAAAAGGTTTTGGTGTGGAGGACTGGGCTGTGATTCTGGGTCTGTGGTTTACTTGCAGAATGAACCTAGGCCAACCAGATGTTCATCAAACTCTTTTAGACCCTGGGTATGTTGGTTCAGCTTCTCCAAGAAGCCGCTGTCAAGATGCATTTAGATGCGCGAGAGACTTACTGGGGGAGATGCCTGTGAAGGATGCTGGGAATGACCCTGAGAAAGGAAGAAAGCCCTCACTGGGCTGCAAATCTGACAGCAGTGATGGAGAGAAGGAAGGAAGGAGGATTAGAGCACAGTGCAGATCTAAGACAGCTTCGAGCTGGTCACTGGAAAGTGTCAAGCCAAGGTTTCCCATTGAAGGAGTCCCATTTCCTCCTAGGAACAAGCTGGTGTCCATACTCCTGCCATTCTTTGTCAGTGGATGAGAACAGCTCAGGGGGAGTTAAGGGGTGCTGAGGGCCAACAGCTGGGGCTGTTAGAAAACGTGCCGCCCACATCAGGAGACCCGAGAGGCACATTTCCATGGCCACCATAGTGAAGCACCAGCGATGCCTCACATGAGGTGAGAGAGTAGTAGTAAGTGCTTTGATGAAAAGGAGACAGGGTGTTAAGGAGTGACTGGAGCCACCATGTGTGAAATAGCCAGCTAGTAGAAAGCTACTGTATGGCACAGAGAGCTCAGCTCAGTGCCCTGCGGTGACCTGGGGGGGTGAGGTGGGGGAGACCCACGGAGGGGATGTATATGTATGTATAGACACTCACATATAGCTGATCTACTTCCGTGTACAGCAGAAGCTAACACAACATTGTAAAGCAACTCTAACCCCCCCCCCCAGCGCCGCCAGAAACACACAAGATCTCTATACAGAAAATGACATCCATGCATCTGTGTGTGGAAAAAGAAGAAATGGTTAAGGATCAGAAAAAAAAAACACTGGTGTTCTTTCCCAAGAATGAATCAGTCACGTTATTCTCTTATACCTTCTGATTCTCTATGCTGACTGGCAGCTAGCTTGTTGTTTGTGCCCCAAGGTGTGCTAAAATGGAAATGAATATGATTTCTTATAATTATATTCATGAACTCTCCAAACTGGCTTTTCCTGTGGTTCTTTCTCTTGATTATTCCAAAGCATAAGTTTAGGATTCACTGGTGTTAGTTTCAACCCACTTCTGTATCCTTAGTGGCAAACTTAAATTAGATACTAAGATTTTTGAGAGAGGACACGATTGCACAGACCAGACAGAGAATTGCTATTCTAGGGGCTGGCAGACTTTCTCTGAAGGGCCAGATAGTCAATATTGTAGGCTTTACCACCTGTATGTTCTTTGTCACAAGTCCTCCACTTTGCATATAAGCAGCCATAAACAATATGTACATGAATAGGGGTAAAACTTTTATTTATAAAGTCAAGCGGTGGACCAGATTTGACTTATGGTCCTTAGTTTGCCAACTCCTGTTCTAGTGTGATAATAATATGCCTTGGCAAGCCTGCTCAGATCCATGTACATATGGTTGTAGTGTCCGGGCCCTCCTGGGGATGTTAAAAGATAACTCTCCCTTTTGGATCCCAGTGGGGAAAAATGAGGATTGCTGAGGCATCAAGATACAAGAGTGGAAGATGAGTAGGGAAGCTCAAGATACGGAGCCAGGAAATTGTCACGACCCCAGGACTGGAGGCCGTGGCTGAGAAAGATCTGCCGGCTGCAAGTTGAGTCCTGCCAGGCTCTCTGCCTGCTGTCCACCACCACTGGAAGGCCAGAGGATCCATTTGCATCCTCCGGTCCAATGCTGCCTCTGTAACCAAACCCTGAAGGTCTGCACATGCAGTTCACACCCCAGGTGACCCCCCGGATGGAGTGTTGAGGGAGAAGTCTCCTTTGTGAAGCACTGACCCCGAGGCACTGGGGCACCTCTGGAGTCCCTGGGACAACCCTCCAGGTAGCTGTCGGTACAAATTCTGCCCATTAGGACACAGATTCAGATGTTGTTCCTAGGTTCCACAGCAAAACCAGCTGAGATTCCAGTTTCAGAACCCACATGCCTTTCCCCGAACCACGCTGCCTCTCCTGAAGGCACAGTCCTGGGCCAAGTCATGCTGTAGATCTGAGAATTCCCTCGGCATGCTGGAGCTCTTAGAATCCCAGCCTCCCCTTCCAGACTTGAGCAGTTCCAGGAATTGTTCTTGTGATTGTTGCCACTGGTAATGATTCTTGATAAACTCCCATTATTAACGTCTGACACTCATGGTTCATGCTGGTGGCCAGTTGTCTGTTAGTGAAAGCCACTGTCAAAGAAAGGGGAAACTTGCCTCTTGTGGAGTTGGTTAGTTTAGAAACACAGTGATACGGTTTCTGTATTTCAAAGGAAAGGTCACAAAGGTCAAATGCATCATTGACATGTGAGCTTATGGTGCCCACTAGATGGATTGATTCTCATGGGAGTACTAATAGGTTCCCAAAGTTCCTTGGGGGAAGGGAGAAGTGCTGCCCTGTGTATAAATTTGTTCTTTGCAACTGTAGTATAAACTCATAGAGCAAGGGCCAGGTCCAGTCTTTTTGATAGGCCTGCAGGTCTTAGCAGAGTTCCCACAAGCAATCCTCATGACCCTAAGTGGACAACAAGAGTGCTTCATTCCATTTATGGATTGACTTTGTGGGGGTCAATTGACTTTCTCCAATTGTAAATGAGAGATTTGGGGATGAGGGGGGAACACAGTCAATAGTCAACCAAGTAAGGTCTGTCACAACTGAGACGTGCTGACCACGTGGCAGGTAAGATGAGACAGCAGTTCATAGCCTGATCTGTCTGATCTGAACAGGACAATGCCTGCGTGCCCAAATATAGACCAGCTGTCCCAAACCAGAAACAAGCACAGCTCAGACAGCCTCGCTAAGTGGTAACAGTTCCTTCCACCCTGAACAGCAGCTGACGTGTGGATCCTGGAGCTCTTCATTCCTTCTTCTGACCCAAAAAGGATAGTTTCCGACAAAACTTACTGCCGTGATGTATTTATTGAGCCCTTTGTTCTGATCTGGATGTTGAGTAGGCACACAGTGTTGTGCTGAACACTGTCAGAGAAAACAGTCTAGGTCCTGAGTTCTAACAGCTCTCAGCCTAGTTTTGTACAAGAGATTTGTGAATTCCCAACATGATATGTAAAATGAAACACTGCCAGAGATTTAGAGGAAGGCACTATTGGCTCTCACCAGAGACCTTCTAGAAAGCATGGAATTTGCTGTGGACCTTAGGTTCCCGTCTCTGACTTGAGATGCCCCTTATGTAGGGATGTGTGACCAGAGACCGGCTGACACGCCCGTGAGCTGTAGCCACTCACTGCCTTTGCCCTGCGCCCTTCACAGGATCGATTTCTGCTAAAGTAGACCGAGAGATCATATCCATCAAGGTCAGGACACTCGGACTTGGCTCTTGGGTCTCTGGGACGGTGTTCTTTCCCAGATCCTTCCTCAGAAGTGGCGGGGGGGTGGGGGCGGTGGGGAAGTCTGGCCCCTGAAAGGTCTCACAGGGTCCCATGTTTCTGCCTGTCTCTACATCCTCTTTTCTCTTCCTCCGCTTTATAGTTTTTATAAACATTAGGAGCCTTATATTTTTGAACTTGGGGAATTATTTATACTAGTCTTCAGTAGTTTGAGCCAGCAAATGTTTACTTTCCATGCAAATATGAGTAACGTAAACTCATGACAAAACAGCAGTCCTGCCATCCAGTGTCTGGGTTATCAGATCTCCTGACTTGGTTCCGCCTCGCCCCCTTCCCCCAGTACAGAGAACATATCTTTGTTCACATGGATGCATCTTTCTACTGGTACTGCAGAAGGACCCCTGGGCTACAGGAGCTAAGTTTTAATTCCAGAGTTTACATCTGACCCCTTGTATGTCCTTGGACAGGTAGCCTCACCTTTCTGGACTGTGGTTTCTCCAATTGTAAATGAGAGATATGGGGGTGAGCTAGGAGGGCAGTGATGATAAATGAATGACTGGACACCAGGATCCCTTCCAGCTGCCATGTTATGGGAGTTATTGTGTTTGACCGTAAATGTATGAATAACTTCTCTTACTGATGATGTCTGCAAGAGGATTTTGAACATTATTCCTTCTTAAATAACTTCAGGCTTGTGATTGTGAGTTAAAATGACCTGGATCTGTTGATCCAGTTTTGCCATCAGCCTTCCTGTCAACAGGATGTTTTTATTTGTTTTTATTCCCTTTTTTTTTTAATATTTACTTATTGGCTGCTCCAGGTCTTGATTGCAGCATACAGGATCTTTCCTTGTGCCACACAAACTCTTAGTTGCGGCATGCAGCCTGTTATTTGTGGCTCGTGGATCTAGTTTCCTGACTAGAGATTGAACCCAGGCCCCCTGCATTGGCAGCACAGAGTCTTAGCCACTAGGCCACCGGAGAAGTCCAAGGCTTTTGTTTTTAGAACTCACCACCTATGTGACTTCCGCTTTTCATTTCGCTTTCTCCAGGGATCACTCATTCCATAAAATCCTACGCCATTGTTTGCAAAATTCTTTCATTAATCATCTACCCAGTAAGAACCCTCAGATTCTTACTACTTTTCTACTTCTAGGAACAAATGATATAATGTAACAGGTGTCAACCAACAACCATTTACTTAGTATTTAATAGTTACTGTTTACTCATATTTTATCTCATTGAATCCTTCAAAGGACCCTGTAAAGTGTTCAGTTCTCTTTGGCATTTGACAGCCTGGGAGAGGAGGTGCAGAGAGATTGAAAGTTTTGTCCAAGGCCCTGCAGCAAAGTCGTCTGAGAATGTGGACTCCCACGTTTCTGACCCACTTCAGCCTCTTTCTGTTGCTCGCTGGTTCCTTTTGAATTGGCCGTGAACAGATGATAAGGAGGGCCAGGAAGAATGTGGATGGTTTCCAATTTGGAAGTTTGATGATACCAAGAAAGATTTGGGAAAGAATTTGTTCTTTCATTTGTCTTTCAGAGCTTGCTTTGCCCTTGATTTTTCAGTCAACCCTAACACTTCTGCCCCTGCCCCAGAATTAAGAACCAGAGATTATTAAAAACCAAGCCACTGGTTCTGAATCTAAATCTCTGTGTAAATATAACTCATTAGATCTTACATTGAGCAGTTCTCTTAAGTTTCCCAAAGATGACTTTGATGTGAATCCCTCATCTAATCCAAGTCCTTGCTTTTATAAATAGAGAAAACAGGGCTCAGAAAGGTGAAATGGCGTTCCGAAGGTCAGTCCGCCAACTGGTGACAGAGCTGGGCTTTGACCCTCGTTCTGTTGTTTGACTCTGCCTCCCATAAAGCTAATACCATTCACCACATAAGGATTGTGTAGGAATTCTTCTCTCTCCATGGTTGAAAAGAATTGATTTTGAAGACAAAGCGATCTCATTTAGATCTAGGCTCTGCCACTTTCTAGGTCTGTGACCCAGAACTCATTATTAACGTCTCTGCACTTCAATTTCTCCATCACCCCCATAAAACAAAACAAACAAAAAACAATGGAGGAAATAATATCTACTTCACAGGGTAGACTAGAGACGCATAGCAGGTGCTTGCTAAATGGCAGCTGTAATTATTGTAGTCAATGTAGACATTTCTGTTCTTACTGCTTTCACATATAACATCTATACAAGGTGTATTGGAAAGCGATTCCATACCTCTTGGCCAATGTCAAGTTCTCAGTCAGTTATGTGTACCCTAGGAATAGGAGCAGTAAGAATAGTGGGGTGCTCTGCTAAATACTTTGTATAAATGACCTCCAATCCTTGCAGCAGCCCTGCAAACTGTGTTCTCCCTGTTGAACGAATGAGGTTACGAGAGGTTTATGTAACCTGTCCAAGGCCAGAGCCAGGAGTGACCAGGGCCAGGGTTTGAGTCCAGCCTGGGCTCCAGTATAAGCTTTGGTCTACCATTTTATGGGTTCTGAGACCCACTGAGGCTTGGGGTGAGGGTTTGGGAGGGGGGATAAAGATGAAAAGGGCATTGAGATAAGGGAACCAGTCATTATTTGGCCAGTCATCTTTTCCAGAAACTCTCGCCAACCGCCCCTTTCCTGCTCGTGTTATCACTAGCCAGTGGATGGCTGGGCTGGGCTGGGCTGGGCTCCTCTGCTGAAATCCTTCAGAGCTTTCCTGTTCTAGAGTTTTGCAAGAAGGTGGGAGGAGTGTTTTTATGCTGGGCAGGCTTCCCATGAGTGATTGTGGAAAGGAAGGGGAGTGATTTTGTAGGGCCCTAAAAAGAAGCCAGGAAGACGAGGAAAAAATAAAACCCTGTTGAAAAGAAAACAAATTGACTCAGGCGTTTTCTGACATTATCTTTCGTCTAGACTTGGAGATCGAAGCTCAGGCCAGAAGTCTGGAAATGCCCATTTTCTTCTTGCTGTGTAACTGACCTTCCTAATGACCCAAGACACATCATTACAACTGCCTGATAGCCACACACCAAAAACAGCCCAGCCACATATTGTCTAATGTTTTCCTTTATTTTTAGCATTCTTTCCTTTCCTCAGGAGGTACCCAGGCAATAAAAACAAATCTTAAACGAACATTTTATATGAGCGCTTAGACTTGTTTTCACAAGCTTATCTCATTTGCCCTTTACAGCAGCCCATTGAGATAGGTAGGCAGCCCAGGGTTTATCCTCCCAACCTCACAGGTAAGCAGCCAGAGTTCAGAGACCTGTCCACAATCTCATAAAGGCAGAGTTGGAACTGGATCCCTGGTCTCCTAACTCCTGTCCCATGCACGAGGCCCACACACTGTGAGGTGGAATTCCAACCTGCTTGAGGCTTTTCACCCCAAACCATAAGTTCTAGCTTTTTGTTTACCTGAACTGCCCACTGCCTTGTTATGATTATGGGGTGAAGGGCTGGAAGGAAGTATAGGTAGGAAGCAGGGAATATCTTTTTCTCAAGGGAGTTTAGCAAGGGCTTGGTATTTACTGAGTGTCCAGTTTTCAGAGAGGAAATAAAAACTAAAGGTCACATGAGTTTAACTGGATGACTGTTAATCTCTTGCATGTATTTTACACTGCGTACTTTGCAAAGGGCTTATGCCTGTGTGTGTGTTTAATTCACATACTATATATCACTCAAAATATACAAGTCAGTGTTTTTAGTATATTCACAGGATTGTGCAACCATCATCACAATCCAATTTAGGAACATTTTTATGACCCCAAAAATAAACTTTGTCCCCATTAGAAGTCACTTCCTATTCCCATCATCACCCCAGCCTTAAGCAACTACTAATCTATTTTCTGTCTCTGAATATTTACCAATTCTAACATTTAATACAAGTGGAATCTAGCTTCCTTTCACTTAGCACAATGCTTTCAAAGTTTATACATTCTGTAGCATGCATTTGTACTTTATTCTTTCTACTGCTGAATAATATTCCATTATATGATATGCCACATTCTCTATATATATCCATCAGCTTATAGGCATTTGGGTTGTTTCCACTTTGGCTATAATGAGTAAAGCTGCTGTGAAAATTTGTTTACGGGTTTTTCTGTGGACATGTTTCCTTTACTTCTAGGATATACCGACACGATTGCTGTGTCATGTGGTGATTCTGTGTTTAACTTTTTGAGGAACTGTCGACTGTGTGTGTGTTTATAAATTGACTGAGATATATTTCCCATATTGGGCTTTTTGGTGGCTCAGTGGTAAAGAATCTGCCTGCCAGTGCAGGAGATGCGGTTTTGCTCCCTGAGTCAGGAAGATCCCCTGGAGAAGGGGATGGCTACCCTACCAGTTTTCTTGCCTGGGAAATTCCATGGACAGAGGAGCCTGGCAGGCTACAGTCCATGGGTCACAAAAGAGTCAAACACGGCTTAGCTTCTAAGCAACAATTTCTCATACCATAAAAGTCACCCATTTAAATACACAGTTCAGTGGTTTTAATATTTCCCAGGGTTGTGCAACCATCACCACAGTCTAATTTTAGAAAATTTTCATCAGCCTCAAAAAGAAACACCATTCTCATTAGCAGTCACTGTCCATTCCTGCTTACCAGCCCACCCCCTTCCCAGGCAACCACTAGTTTACTTGCTGCCTTTGAATTTTCCTGTTCTAGACATTTTGCATAAACAGCGTCATGTGAGCCATAGTCTCTTGTCACTAGTTTCTTTCACTTAGCACAGTGTTTGGGGGTTCATCCATATGTGGCGTTATTTCACTAATTTGTATGACTGAAGAATATCCCCTTGTGTGAATATCCCACGTTTTACTATCCAGCCTCTGCCTCTGTCATCCCACTGTGTTCTCCTGTGTGTCTCTGGCTCTGTTTTCTTATAAGGACTCCAGTCACTGGAGTGAGGCCCACACTTATCCCGTGTAACTTTATGTTAATTCATTATATCTGCAAAGACCCTATTTTCAAATAAGGTCACATTCTGAGGTTCCATGAGTTTTGGAGGGGACACTGTTCAACCCATAAAGACACGAAGGAGTAATCACATGAATTCAGATAGAAGTCTTTTAAAGTTGCAAGCTGAGGTAGGATTTTTGGCAAGGTTTCATGCCAAAACAGCTTTGGAAGAACTTTCCTGGGGCTGTAAGCCATTATGGAGCTAACTGGTTTCATAGACGTGGCTTTATGTCAGAAGAATGGGATTCCAAGTGTCTCTGGGCCCAACTCATCCTAACCCCTTGTCCATCTTATTACCAGACCTCGAAAACCTCTTTGATTTTGACCACAAGAAACAAGTATTTATGGATTTTTGTGCCAGAGGAAATTATTTTATTCATTCAACACATATGTCATGAACACCCATTATGTGCTGGGACTGTTCTAGGCACCAGAGATAACAGGAGACCGGAACACATTTTGAGTACTACAGCTTGCAGCGTTTCTTGGACCTTTTCTGCGTTTCATCCTTACAGCCACCCTGTGGAGATGTGTAAATAAGGAACCTGAGACGGGGGTGAAATGATTTCTCCTCCTCTGTGACTAAACAGGCTGGGTCACATTTGAATCCCCAGCCTGAGCTGGAGGCACTGAGGCTGGGTCAGTCTTCCTTTGAATGTTTGACCTGCAAGCATTCAACATAGGGGACATGAAAAAGGAATTGGCTGACAAGGCAGGATAAGTGGGTTGTCACAAAATGGCTATTCTTGTCAATTTGAGGAACCCGATCTTTATTCTGAAGGTAATGAGGAGTTACGGATGGTATTGAGGGGGTTTGACTTATTGTGCTATGTACTTCAGACATTTAATCAACACATGATTGTGGAGTTGTGTCATAGATGGGGCTTCATTCTAGGAATAAAATTGTTACAAAAGGGACAGTATCTCTGCCGTCACTGAGTTTATAGCCTAATGCGTGGAGTGATGCAGAAGAGGTCGGTATTCTCCTGAAATCTTGTTTGAAACACAAGAAAGTACAAGTGAGAAGCACAGTTGAAGAAATAAACAGGAAGTGGTTTTAAAAAGAGAGACCTTTGTAAGTCATCCTGAGGATCGCAGGGATCCATTGTTGCATTTTAAGCAGGGCAGAGGCATAATGACACGAGGTGGTCATTGAGAAACAGGGCAGGGTGATAGATAATGCCTAGGCTTCTGTCTCGGAGAACTGACCGGATGGCAGTGTTGATGTGCTTCACTGAGATACAGAATGCAGGAGTTCCACTGAGATTGCTGAGCTTGACCTGCTTGTGGGACAGCTGAATGGAGGTGCCCAGCAGATCTGGGGGCTGGCAGGGAGGAAGGGCTGGGGAGCATGGACAGAGAGCTCAGGAGAGAGAACCAAGCCAGAGGTTAAGATCTGTGAGTTGTCATCACATAGCTGAAGCTGTGAGAGCGGACAGGATACCCCGGAGAGTCTCCAGAGGGAGAGTGAGGTCACAGGAGGGTGTGGGCAGAGCGCTGAGGAAAGCCCCCCTGGATGGGCTGGTCGGGGGAGGGGAGTCCAGCGACCACGGACAGTGTAGGATGCCCCCAGAGACTGCCCTCACACCTCCCCTGGATCTCCCCTGGTGCTGGGCCTTCTCCTCTCCTGGGTGTCAACCCTCTCCCCTGCCATCAGAGAGCTCATCTCACACATCTAATGGAGTAACCAAGCCATTGATTCTGTTAACAGACATCCCGTCCACAAGAGCTATAATGGGCATTTACTTTGGAGGTCGACAGAGCTGTTGATGGAACAGTTTTTCCCCAGAGGCCCATGGCGTTTCCTGCTATCCAGGCATTAGTTGACCTGTCCAGCATCAAAAAAGACTGGAGAGTCATTCATGCTGTAGAGCTGGTGATCCCGCCCAGGGCCATGAGAAGGGTGCTAAAACAGGTCAGATAACAGGGGACAGAAAGAGAACTAAGTCCCCTCTGAAGTGTTCACTAGCCCTAGAAAGCCCCATCATCACCACTAAAACATCAGCCCCGCTGGCCATCACACTGCTAGAAATGACATCTTTAACCTTTCTTTTGAACAGAAAGTTTTGCTGGTGGAATTACTGTATGCCGAATACATTTTTTTTTTTTTTTTTTTGCTTATTCTGCAAAGACAGACTCAGAACTTGTTCTGTGTACCTGGGCTTTATTAGGTCAATGTTGGCACTGAAGAGGTAACGTCTGCAGTCAGTGCTCTTAGACACCCATGGGCCAGGCAAGGAAGCAGGGTGACAGTGGATATAATGAAGCGTGGGCACGTGCTGTTCGCACCCAGAATAATGACCAAGTCCAGGAAGGTTTCAGGGAGAATATGATATCTGTGTAGGGTCTTAAAAGTCTGCCTGTGAATGCCAAAGGAGTAAAATCCAGGCAGAAGGAACAGCACAAACCAAAACAAAGAACCATAAAAGGGGCTGGTGTGTCCATGGACTGATGAAGCTTCCATATGCCTGGGGTATGGGAGAAGGAAAGCAGGAAATAGGTCAGACTGTGAAAGGCCTTGTATGTTGTGCTAAGGCATTTGAACTAAGCTTAGAGAGCCAGCCAAATGAATAATGCCCTTGGCTTGGGGTGTAGCACTCTAAACTATTATCTGTCTTTAATACCTCGCTTCCTTTCTAACACAACAGCAAGAGTTAAAGATAAGAGTTAAGGGGGAAAAAAAGACCCATAGACAGAGAGTGGCAAGTACAGGAGCCGGGCAGCATCGTCTGGGAGGACGTGGAAGGGCAGGCTGGGGGGGCTGGGAAGGTCTGAAGGGACTGACGGCTCCAGTTCCAAGTACTTTTATCAGGTAGTGCATGGTCCAGGCCCCTCAGCGCATAAGTCTTCGGGAAGCAGAGCTTCATTTAATAAAGTTAGCGCAGCTCTGAGGGAGGCGATGCCCCAGGAGCCCCCAAAGAGAGGGGAGGCAGTGGCGCTCCCTTGCCCAAGGCTGGCCTCGCCCCAGGGCCCAAGCCCACGCCTGGACCGTGAGCAGCCTGGCCTCCCGGAGGTGGCGCACGCAGTGACGGGATGAGAGTGGCCTCCAGGCGACCCTGGGGCAGCGTGGGGGTCCTGAACCACGAGGGGGGCAGTGAAGGTGCTCCTGCTGGGCCACAGCCTCTGCCCCTCACGGCCGCTCTCCCTCCAGCCTCCCGGTCCGGGAGAGGGCCGCCTTCCCTCCCCTGCCCCTCACACAGCCCTTTCTCTGTTCACAGACTCCCTGAGGAACATCCCCTCGGCTGCGGCTGCGCACGGGCCGCGCTCCTCTCCAGCTGAGCTCAGCAGCTCCAGCCAGCACCTCCTGCGAGAACGGAAGACCTCGGCCCCGGCGCACTCCAGCCAGCCAACCCTGTTCACCTTCGAGCCCTCGCTGTCGAACCACGCGCAGCCCGCCCTGTCCACCAGCGCGCCTCAGGAGTACCTCTACCTGCACCAGTGCATAAGCCGGAGGGCGGAGAGCACACGGTAGGCGCAGTCATTGCCCGAGCACCGCTCGCAGGGCCGAGTCCTTGCAACCTCTGCTTTTTAATTTTGAAGATGCGGGAATAAACTATCGTTACATCTTTCCAGGTGACCAGATACATAATTATAAAACAAAAACACCATTGCTTTAGTTTAGGTAACCTTCACATTTTATTGGTACCATCTACGTTGCTATATTGGAGGAGGAAATGGCAACCCACTCCAGTACTCTTGCCTGGAGAATCCTGTGGACAGAGGAGCCTGGTGGGCTGCTTTCCATGGGGTCGCACAGAGTTGGACACGACTGAAGTGACTTAGCATGCATGCACGCATTGGAGAAGGAAATGGCAACCCACTCCAGGGTTCTTGCCTGGAGAATCCCAGGGACGGAGGAGCCTGATGGGCTGCTGTCTGTGGGGTCGCAAAGTCAGACACGACTGAAGCAAGCAGCAGCGCGTTGCTATATAATGACACTTGGATTCCAAAGAAGCCTTTCATTATCAAAAATCTTGCTTTAAAAATTTTGTTTAATTTGGGAAAAAAGGCATTAAGAAGCTAGAGTTTCAGAATTGAAAACAAAGTTAGTGCATTTGTTGACCATAACAATATAGCTATAAAACCTTAACATTATTGAAGAAATCCATATCTCACTTTTACACACCACTGCGGTATTCCATGTGGCAGCCACTCCCTACATGTGGCTATCTAAATTTGAATCAATTAAAATTAAATAAAACTTGGGAACTTCCCTGGTGGTCCAGTAATTAACAATCTGCCTGCCAGCGCAGGGGACACACATTTGATCCCTGGTCAGGGAACTAAGAGCCCAGAAGCCGTGAAGCAACTAAGCCTGCGTGCCACAGCTAGCGAGTCCATGAGCCACAGCAAAGTCCCACATGATGCAGCTAAGACCTGACGCGGCGAAATAAAAGTTGTGACTGTGGTAATGAAGAAAGAAAATAGATGCCAAAGATGTCTGTAATAGCATAAATTTAAAAGAAAATAATTTTAATTAAATAATACTAAAAATTAAGTTCCTCAGTTACACCAGCCATATTTCAAGTGCTCAGTGGCCACACGTGGCCACTGGCTACCATACAGGGTAATGCAAATACAAAACATTTTCATCATCACGGAAAGTTGTAGCAAGAACTCTATGCTCTAGAGTAAGTTTTTGTTTTTCTGACACCAAAAACTCTCTCGGGTATAGAGCCTGTACATACTTTTATTACCTTTTATTCTCATCATTAGGGTAAATAAACAAAAGCACAGAGCTTGTGGACTTTGCCAGAACTGGTTCCCAATTCTACCATGGCCAGCAGATTGCAAATCACATTCCTGTATTAATTTAGAAATAACTAATTTGTGTTATGAGAATTAAGGCAGTTAGAGAGCTAGTTTATTGATAAATCACGTTACAGAATATTTTCATGCATAATCACACTTAAACCAGTCAAATTCACTGAGAGATCTCTGCTGCTGCTGCCAAGTCACTTCAGTCATGTCCAACTCTGTGCGACCCCATAGACATTAGCCCAACAGGCTCCCCCGTCCCTGGGATCTTCCAGGCAAGAACACAGGAGTGGGTTGCCATTTCCTTCTCCAATGCATGAAAGTGAAAAGTGAAAGTGAAGTCGCTCAGTCGTGTCCGACTCTTAGTGACCCCATGGATTGCAGCCTACCAGGCTGCTCAGTCCATGGGATTTTCCAGGCAAGAGTACTGGAGTGGGGTGCCATTGCCTTCTCCTGAGAGATCTCTAGGGTCGATCATTTCTCTCTGTTTCACGGATGAAGAAACCGAGACTCACGACTTCTGAATGACAGAGGTAGAACTAGAACCCAGGCTTCTCCTTTCTGGTCACATACTCTTTTCTCTACACTGTGCTGTTCTGCGATTCTGGTTTTCTGAGTCATTTTCACACTCCCAATACTCAGTTTGAAATCTGCCCCAAAAAACTCATTCCTCAAGCAGCATGAGTCATTTGTGAACTTTCACTAGTTCAGGCGACCTCCATCAATGTAGTCTTGAAGGGCTGAGTTCTATACGGGTAGAATGAATTACCCAAGATCACTGAACTAGTTAGTACCTGATTCTTCCGAACGACAGACCAGGGATGGTGGTAGAATGCGAAGTATTTTACAGGCTCTGCAGTTCAGTGAGTTATGGTTTCAGAGTCAGGTCTGGCCACTTCTTTATGACCTTGGGGGCCATTTATTCAGCCTTCTAGACCTTCAGTTTCCTTCTCTGCAGAGTGAGAATAATTAACTCATGAGCATAATTAGTGAACTTAAAATTGCAAAACATTTCTGAGGTACCTATGAGGTGGGAGGTCCTCAGGACATATTGCCAGATGTGGCAGGCCTCCACCCCTTCCGCTACACATAGGATCACAGGGGAATAAAGAATGAGAGGCTGTACAGTCAGAGTTTTAGTGAAAGACAGAGCACTTTATATCAGTGTCTCTCAAACAGGGCCGTGCACGTGAAATGCCCAAGCATCTTGTTGAAATGCTGCTTCTGATTCAGTGGGCCTGCTGTGGGTCCTGAGATCCTGGTATTCTGCAAAACTGTAAATGATGCTAGTGCAGACTGCAAATCACACTTCCATTTTTATATTAATACGTTACTGTCCTTTGGGAAAGGACTCAGCACATATAGTTGCATGACAAATATTTGAACAAATCTGTGTTATGGAAATATGTTATCTCCATAGCCTGTGGATGTTAATGAACAAGACAGAACTTATCTACATCTGGGAAAGCAACTTGATTGTGGGGCCTTGATCAAGTCGTGCTTTTCTCTGCGTCTTTGTTTTGACTTGTGTGGCTGAGGGAGCAAGAGGTTGATGAGTAGGATCTCAGGGAGATTTTAAAAAACAGTAAACTCAAACAGTGTTTGTAGGATTCCAGGCAGGAATGGAGGGTAGGAAGGAAGCTTTCTTTAGAAGGATATATAGTTTCTGGTGGTAGTAGAGTAGTGTGCATGATATCAAACATACTATAACAATCACAAACTCCAGACAAAACAGTTTAAAAAACTGAAGGCACTGAAGAGCAATCAAAAAGCAGGACAAAATTTGTTGTTAAAAAGGGACCCACACTGAACAAGATGCAATTTACATGACTTTTCTTTTGAATGAAATTCCTAACACATATCATACCAAGTGTTCAGTAGATAGTGAGAAACTGGTGGACACTTGAAGACACTGTAAAATTGACCTGTAGTCAAGAGAACTCAAGTCATAGAAACAAAATAAGCTCAGTTTTTGGAGTTAGCATACAAAGACTTTAAAATAGTTGTGTTGATTGCTTTAATCTGTGGCAGGGAGTGAAAATGGATAATGAGTAAAGAGATGGTGAAATTTAGGAAAAAGAAACTTTGAAAAAGAACGTATAAGTTTCAGTTTCTCTGTGGTGGCAGAAGCCGCTACAGATTATTCCTCCCACTAATTACAACTAAAAACTCCAGACAAAATATAATTACCCAAAGACTCTGTAAATGAAAGAAAGCAGAGTATGTAGCAGAGCAAAATCTGGAGATGCAACTGCACGGAATGAGTTTTCTGTCTCTGGTGAATTTGTCCTGAGTATGGGCCCCCTCCCAAAGCAGCACAGTGGGGGAAGCTGCTGAAACTCTAATAGAAATCTCATCTTTCTGCCTAGACGAACCAGAAAAGGAGCCCTTTGGGAGCTGGGGAAGAGTGGAGCATCCCAGAGTGGAGAGAGCTAGCGAAGGGATTTCCTAATTCTGGATATAAAACCACACAAGTCTCAGGCTTATCTTGAAAGGGGGGTGGGCGTGGAGTGGTGCGATGCGGTGCGGTGCTCAGTCATGTCCGACTCTTTGCGACCCCATGGATTGAATACTGCAGGCAAGAATACTGGAGTGGATTGCCATTTCCTTCTCCAGGGGATCTCTCCTGACCCAAGGCATCGAACCCAGGTCTCCCACACTGCAGGCAAACTCTTCGCTCTCTGACCCACCAGGGAACCCATGTGTGAGACAGACTCAAACCAGCATAACAAGAGCTTTGTGAACTAAACTGAGACGTTTATTGCCACACACAAAAGGAGAAACAGAACTTAAGAGGCTAAAGCTAACCATGTTGATTGCCTGCAAAAACAAACACATCAGTGTTTTCCAGAGGATGATAAAAGAACGCAGTCTACACAACATTCAGAATATAATCCAGAATTTCTGGGCATACAGAAAATGAGCAAACTGTAACTCATTCTCAAGGGAGAGTACAGAGACCAACCTCATTGTTACCAGTGTTGGAGCTGCTACACAGACTTAAGCCCACATTATAACAGTATTCCTCATGATAAAAGAAAACACACTTGAAATTAACGAAAAGGAAAAGAAACTGTTATCAACTCAGAGGTCTAAATTCTGCAAAGGTATTCCTTCAGGAATGAAAACAAAGTAAGACATTCTCAGATGAAAAAGAAGTAAGGAAATTTCTAGGAGATTTAACTTAAAGAAATCATAAGGCTGAAGCAAGGTATTACCAGAAGAAAACTATGAGCAGGAATGAAGAAAGACAAGCAAAAATAGTAATTTTCAAAATTATATTGTTTTTTTTTCCCTTCTAAATTCTTTAAAATATGTATGAGTGTTGAAAACAAATATTAAACATTATCTAGTGGGGTTATTACATGGTTTTATTTGTCTTCAACCTGAAGTGTTTTTTTTAAACTTTGTTTTATTTCATTTTGGCCATGCTGCATGGTTTGTGGGGATTGTTCCCTGACCAGGGATTGAACCTAGGCCCATGGCAGTGAAAGTGCCAAGTCCTTACACTGGACTGCCAGGAAACTCCTGTGAAGAGCTTCCTTTACCGTTTATGGCCATGTGAGTCCCCTGGTGACCAATTTTCCCAACTTTCACTTATCTGAAAATACCTTTATTTCACCTTTGATTTTATTTATTTTATTGAAGTATACAATTGATTTACAATGCTGTGTTATTTCTGCTGTACGGCAGTGGTTCAGTTATACACAAATATAATACACATTCTTTTTCATATTTCTTTTCTTATGGTTTATCACAGAATATTGAATATAGTTCCCTGTGCCATACAGTATCACCTTTATTTTTGAGAGATATTTTTGCTGAGTATAAAAATGGCTTTATTTCAGCATTCTAAAGGATGCCATTCTATCTGTGGTCTTCTTGACTTTCATTGTTTTTGATGAGAGGTCAACTGTTCTTTTTATTCTTATTCTCCCGGATGTAATTGTATCTTTCTTCCTCTGATTTTTTTCTCCTTTAAAAAAATTGTGTTATAATATGCATAATAGAAAACGTACTATCTTAAACCATTTTTAAGGGTACAGTTCAGTGGTGTTAAGTACTTTCACACTCATGCAACCAATCTTTGGAACCCTCTTCACCTCTCAAAATTTAAACTCTGTACCCTTAACGTCTCATTTCACCTTCCCCCAGCCCCTAACAACCTCCGTTCTCCTTTTTATCTATATGAATTAGGCCTCTCTCAGTAACCCATTTAGGTGGAATTACAGTGTTTTCTGTGACTGGATTATTTCACTTAGCATAAAGCCCTCAAAATTCATCTATATAGTAGCAAGTGTCAGGATTTTCTTCCTTTTTAAGGCTCAGTAAATATTCCATTGCATGTATACGCCTCAGTAGATGCTAAGAAGTCGCTCAGTCGTGTCCGACCCTTAGCGACCCCACGGACTGCAGCCTACCAGGGTGCTCCATCCATGGGATTTTCTAGGCAAGAGTACTGGAGTGGCTTGCCATTGCCTTCTCCAGTGTTCTTGCTTGGAGAATCCCAAGGACGGGGGAGCCTAGTGGGCTTCCATCTATGGGGTCACACAGAGTCGGACATGACTGAAGTGACTTAGCAGCAGCAGCAGCAGATGCTAAGAAAGATTTGACAAAACATAATACATCTCTGTAAAAAATATTTCTTAGCAAACTGTAAATAGAGGAGAATTATCTCAAACTAAGACTTCTAAGGACAGCCTACAGCTAGTATCACATGGAGAAATAGTAAATATATTCCCCTAATACTTGGGACAAGGAGACAATATCTGCTCTTGCTACTTCTATTCACAGTTGTACTAGAGATCCTAGTGAGTTTAATAAGGGAACAAAAAATACATAAAAGGCACAAATACCGGAAAGGAAGATGTAACAGTCTCTGTTTGCAGGTAACATGCTTGTTTATATTAAAAATCCTAAAGAATATAGAAAATAAGTACTAGAATTAATAAGTGAATTTAGCAAATTCACAGGAGAAAAGATTACTATACAAAAATAACTTTTACTTACTAGCAACAAAAAAAAATGAAAAAAATGAACTTGAAAAATCTATGTAATGATGCCAAAAGAAGTGCGCTGCTTAGAAATAAATTTAACAAAAGATATGCAAGACCTCTTCACTGAACTCACTAACATTGCTGAGGGAAATTAAAGACCTAAATATGAAGGGTAATAATATACTATAGTTATGAATTGGAAGACTTAATATTATTAAAATGGTAAATCTTCCCAAATTAATTTGTAGATTCAGTACAATCCAAATAAAAATCCCAGCAAGCTTTCTCGCAGAAATTGATAAGCTAATTCTAAAATGTATGTGAAAATGTGAATAACCAAAGTGATTTTTTAAAAAAATCAGCACAAAGTTAGAGGACTTATACTACCTGATTTTAAGACCTTCTGTCAAACTAAGGTTGATCATGACAGTTGTGTTAATGAAAGGGTAAACATGTAAATCACTCGAACAGATTAGTGAATCTGGAGGGGTTAGAATGAATATATGTTTTGTTTTGTTTTACTAAAGTGCCAGTAGGGAAATGAAAGTTTTTTCAACAAATAGATACCTATATAGGAATTTTTTAAAACATTACTTTCTATCACACTACTCAAAAGCTAAAAAGTATCAGAGACCTGAATGTAAAGTCTAATACTTTGAAACTTATAGAAGAAAATATCTCTGTGGTCTTGGGGTAAGAAAAGACTTTTATATGGGATTAAAAAGCAGGAATCATAAAATAAAAAACTGACAGTCTTTATCAGAATTAAAACTTTTGCTCTGTAAAAGATCCCATTAGGAAAATAAAATGGTGAACTTTCCTAGTGGTCCAGTGGTTAAGAATCTGCCTTACATTACAATGGACATGGTATGATCCCTGGTCAGAGAACTAAGATCCTGCATGCTGTGCAGTGCAGACAAAAAATGTAAAACAACAACAAAAAGCAAGTCAACAAATATTAGAAAATACTCAAAGCATATATCTGACAGAGAACTAATTTCTAGAATACATAAGAACTATTACAACTCAATAAGAAGACAAGCAAGCAAATTTTTTTGCATGGGCAAAAGATTTGAAGAGACACTTCACAAAAAATATGTAAGAATGGCCAATAATAGGCACATGAAAACATGCTGAACCATCAGAGAAATGCAAATTAAAACCTCAGTGAGGTTTTGCTTAATCTCCACTGGAATGACTACAGTAAAAAAAACTAGCAATGCCAAGTGTTGGCAAGCGTGTGGATGGGCTTTAGTCATGCACAGCTTCAATACATACTAGGTACTCTGGAAACAAAGTTTACAAAGCACTTTAACGGTAGTTACCTCTTTTGATCTCCGAAGTAATCTCACAGGATTACTTTTGAGTAGGGACTTGGAGAGAGAATCAGCTCATTCACCTCTGCTTAGCACAGATGTAAATATGCCTGATTGATCACTGTAGTGAAATCATATTTACTGAGGCTAGTAATATCAGCCTTCTCTCTATCCCTTTTATATTTATGAGGGATCCTGATATACAGCTATAAGAAATTAAGCATCCTAGAGATAAAACCATGAATTTTTTATTACTCTTACTACACTACTAGCCACTAATGTTTAAGTACTGGATAATATGTATTCTGGTTTAAATGACTTCAGTTCTAAAAATCCAGCTCTTCCACCGAGCTAAAATAAGTAATAATTCAAAATAGTAACGGTTGCCAATGGAAGGAGTTTTGAACTGTTGATGTCAAAGCAGGCAGAATCATTTTTGTTTTTGGAAACAATTTAGTTTCACTAAATTTATTTTTATCCTCTAATATTTGGGACCTCGGGGCTTCCCTGGTAGCTCAGACAGCAAAGAATCCGCCTGCAATGCGGGAGACCTGGGTTCGACCCCTCGGTTGGGAAGATCCCCTGAAGGAGGGCATGGCAACCCACTCCAGTATTCTTGCCTGGAGAATCTCATGGACAGAGGAGCCTGGCAGACTGCAGTTCATAGGGTCACAAAGGTTCGGACACAACTGAACTGATTTAGCACACACACGCATTTGGGACCTCATTCTAGATTCTAGGGAATCTTTAGCCAATCTCTATCTTAAGGCTATTAAACCTGTAAGAAGTGATGTGATGTGGTAAGTCACATGTCCAGGAAAGCCATCATTCTGGTAAGAGTTGAGGGGAGCAAAATTTCAAAGGATGAAATTCCAAACTGGAAGCACCACTGACCCTGTCACATTCTTCTACAGAAAGCTGGTGGACGAACAGTAAAGTCAGAAATGTCGATGGAGGATTTAACCGGTGATTCATTGTGAGTGGCTGTGATTAACCAAAGCCAGGATATACAGCTTTTACTTTCAGTTAGCTTCCAATATACAGCTTTTCTCTGTAACTGCAGAGAGAAGGCAAGCTCAATATTACAGCCAGAGAAGTTTGAGATACAAAGACTACCTCACCTCTTAGAGACTGTGAGACAGAATTTTCTGAGCTTTCTTCCCTCACTGGAAGGATCCATTTGAATGAGTCAGATGCAGAATGATGGTCCAAATGACCTTTCAAGATTGCTAGTGACAGGGACAGAACCCTAAAATGGTGGCTAATTTACTTACAAGTGTTTACAAGATTTCCTTAAATGGGAACACAGTCATCACCGACTCAGTGGACATGAACTTGAGCAAACTCCAGAAGATAGTGGAAGACAGAGAAGCCTGGCATGCTGTAGTCCATGGGGTTGCAAAGAGAGATGATTTAACCAACTTACTGACTGAACAAGAAGAAGTCATAAAAGAAAATCAAACCGGGCCTTTCATCGTTAACATACTTGGTATCTCACAGAGTGGAAAAGAGTGAAATTGTATGTTCTGTAATGTGTGAAAATGTGTAAACAGCAAAAAAAAAAAAAGTGCAAAATAAAGTGGCTGGGAAGAACTAGGAAAGCATTTCTAAAAGCCGAGAAAGAAGTTTGGAGTTGATTTCAGACCGAGGTGGCAGGATAGCCCCACCCACCAGCAGCCTCTAGAGCATCACAGGGCCAGCAGTGGAAAGGAAAACTGCTGGCACGGGGGAATATTTTCTGGCAAACTTCCCTCTGTCCCCAGGGAGCTCCCCTCTACACTTGTAATTGAGTATCTTCTTGCACCATCTCTGCCATTTACTGTTTTTCTTTTCTGATGCATGAGGGTAATACCTGTCTGCCAAAACCATCAGGAAGATTAAAAGCAACATCACATATGATGTCCCTGGCACAGTTGTTCTTTAGTTGCTAAGACATGTCCGACTCTTTATGACCTCATAGACTGTAACCCACCAGGTTCCTCTATCCATGGGGATTCTCCAGGCAAGAATACTGGAGCAGGTTGCCATTTCCTATTCCAGGGGAATCTTCCCGACCCAGGGATCAAACCCACGTCTCCTGCGTTGGCAGTCAGGTTCTTTATCACTGAGCCAGCAGGGAAGCCCACCTGGGACAGTACAGTGCTCAGTTTATGAGGTCTTTGTCAGAGCAGAGCCCAGAAGAGAAACCCTTGTTCAGATCTACTCCTTCTGGGTATCTGTCCCAGAAAGCCCCTCAGCGCTTCAGGGTGATACAGGCTTCAGTGAAGGTTTACGGGAAGGCGGTAGAAAGCCACAGACTCCTGAGTGCTCAGAATTCCCGCTCTTGACTTTTGTCCGGAGTGATCACACTGCAGCTCTGTGAGTTTGGAGCAGGGAGTCCAGGGGTCTTGGAGCTGGCCCAGTTCTGCTACCATCCGAGTGCATATCTTTGGGCAAGTTTGTTTCCCTCGTTCAGCTCTTCTCACCCGATTCTTGCAGTGATGCCCAGTCCCCTCAGCAGGCGTGGGTGTCATCTGCCACGTGCCAGGGGCTGTGCTTGGGGATGGGATTTGGTGCCCTGCCTTCTGGGAACACAGGGTCAGGTAGAAGGACCAAGACCCAAATAACCGTCACACAAGACGTGGGTGAGGTGGGCGTGTGAGGGGAGCCCGGAGTGTGGTGGGAGCAAGGCGGGAAGAGTGAGTGAAGTGACGAGGAAATTCTGAGGGACTGGAACACCTCTGTGGAGCAGAAAGGCTTCTTGGGCACTTCGTAAGATTGTGATGCATCAGGGAAACATTCCAGAGAAAGGTAGAGGATGCAAGCCCAGGCCGGGAGCTCAGGGATGAGTGAGCAGTTCTGTAACCGGAGAGGAGACACCAGGGCGGCAGGAGGCTGGGACAGCAGCTCTCATGTTCTGAAGAGAAAAGAGTTTCCATCTGCTGCTCCTAAGGGTTCAGGCCAAGCTCGGGGAAGGTGGATGACAGCACCAAGGCTTTTCTTTACCTGCGTGTCTGTTTATAAGTTTATTTGCTTGTTCATGCAGCAAACACGTATTCACTGTTCACTGTATGACATGCACTAATCTGGGTGCTGATGAGAGGAAAATGAATAAAACACTGTTTCTTTCCTCAAGGAAATCAGCCTGGTGGAGGAAATAAGTAACTGGTGTGCAACACAGGTAACAGATGCTACCTGCTCTAAGAAGAGAGCGAGCAAGCAACTGTGCTGGGAGGTGGGGAATGCAAGAACCTGCTTCAGAAGAGGTGCCGCCGGAGCTGAGTTTGAGCTGCCGGATGGGAGAGGGGCCTTCCAGAGACAATGAACACCGCGCAGAGGCCGGGCTGCCTGGGGTCTTCTGGGAACCCTGGGGAGCCAACTGCGTAGATCCCAGCCTGGGGAGAAGAGGCTGGTCAGGTGCGGTGGAGCTGGGCTATGCCGTCATCCTAAAGACACTGAGACAGCACTGAGAGTTGTTAAGCTGGGAAGTTAGGAAAGGAAGCGTGAGTGGGATGAAAAGAGGACCGGAGAGCTGGGCAGATGACTACGGAGACTAGTTACCAGCCCTTTTGTTAACGCGGAAAAAAATCGGGAGGCCCTGAACTGGGGTGGACTCAGTCGGACCTGATGTGCGTTTGGAGTGAGAAATGAGAACGGTCCTTCCTGGGCTTTGGCCTGAGTGGCTTGGTGCCTTTCCCTAAACCGGAGAGTCAGGAGGGAGATGGTAAGCTCACGGATGAGTGTGTTGAAGGCAACTGCAGGCTCCCTGAGATGCTCTCCGCACCCCACACCACCTTAGAATCTCTCAAGGACTCCTGTTCTCCTCAGCCCAGGCCTGGCCCTCCGCTGTCATCCCTCAGCCCCACCTCCTCAGGCTCCTGCTCTGGCCTGAACAGCTTGTGGTTCTTGAACTTCCCAGATGGCATTCTACTGCTCTGCCTCTAACGGGAACACCTTTTCCCTTCTCTTCCTTTTGCCTGGCCAGTTGCCAGTCAGTCCAGGGTGACATCGCTGAAGAAGCCTCCCTGACACTCTGCACCACCACCACCACCAGGGAGGGTTGCTCTAAATGTGTCAACAGCCACATATATTCACAGGCCTGACCGTAAGACTAGCAGGCTTGTCACCTCCTCTACCTCGGTGCCCCCTCCCCCAGGGCAGGAGGCTTCTCTGTATCCACTGGACCTGGCCCAGATGGAAAGTGAGATGTCAGGAAAGGTTTTTTGCAATGGACAGATCCAGATGGGCGCATCCACCAGAGTTGGAAGCTCCAAAAGACACAGTGAAAGGCACCAAAGACAGATGTGAACCACGTGAACCCCTGATGTCGACCATCAGCGACCCAGGCCCTCCAGGGTCTGAAGGCTGGATTTCAGTGCTCTAGGCCAGGGATGCTGGCTTGCTTACTTTTGTGTGCGAAATGGGACAGAAAGGGAGAGAGTACAGAGGCCCAGGGACCAGGGTCGTGAATGGTGTGGGGTCTGAAATGTCAGTCCCAGCTGTCACGGATGCAGGTTAACTAACAAAGAGAGCCTGGCCTAGACACCTGTTTCCCTTCCTCTTTCTAACCTGATGGGCCTTAATATCTGTCACCATCTGGTGGCGACATCCATAAATAACAAGCTCCCCATGAGCTGAGAGAGCTTGTATAAGGCGGGGGTTCCATGGATTGGCCTCAGAGGGTAAAGGGCTGCCCAGCCCTCTGATAACTTACAAATCTGTATGTGTGTGAGATTTGCCTTATTCTGGTGAGAAGTGCCAGAAGAGATTTTTATCAGGTCCTTAAAGAGGCGTATAGTCTCCCAAAAGGTGAGAATCACCACTATACAGGATTATTCTAGAATTCTGATTCCTTTATTTTCCCCAAATGGAATCCTATGAAGAATCATCCTATAAGAGAGAGAAAAGCAGATGTGAATCTCTGCTTGCTCAGAACTTCACCTTCTCATTTCTGAAGGGACCTACGCAGAACACAGAATGCAGTTAGGAAGCCATGCTAGTACAGCCAAGGGGTCGTGGCTTTTCAGAACCAGATGGACCTGAAAGGACCCTGGAGACCCCCCAGGTCCTACCTTGGGGAAGCCCACAGCCTGTAAGATCCCCCAGGTCCTGCCTTGGGGAAGCCCACAGCATGTAAGACCCCCAGGTCCCACCTTGTAGAAGCCTGCAGTGTGTAAGACCCCCCCAGGTCCTACCCTGTGAAAGCCCACAGCATGTAAGATCCTCCAGGTCCTACCTTGGGGGAGCCCACAGCATGTAGGATCCCCCAGGTCCCTCCTCGGGGAAGCCCACAGCATGTATTAGTGGTGGGGATGGAACTCACACAAACCCTTCACCCCCAAATCATTTAGTTTTTAATCTTGCCTTGTTTTCCCAAAATCTGAATTTTAAAAAGTAATAAGACCTTTCCTCTCCTGAGTATAGGTTCCTAAACTGGAAAGCATTTTTCCTATAGTATTTTAGTCTTCTGGAGAGAGGTTTTCCCCTCTGAATGCCTCTCAGTGAGCATGATGGAAAGTAAATCTGTAGCTTACATTTGAATAGTTCTGTTTAACTTAGAACATGTCAGCCGACTTGTTCTACAGTGGGGAGACTGAGACTCGGGTAAAATGACTTGTTTGCTGTTTTCTGATACCAGTTTAAGGGTTCTTTCCACTGTCTCACAGCCTTGTATGCACATGTGTATATTCTGTGCCACCTAAAGTGGTGAACACGTGGCTGATGTAAGTAGTTTGTTGATGTCTGGAGAGGTAAGACCAACCTCTGCTCATCATAGCCATGTGGGGGCAGGGGACGGGACAAAGGCTAACACTGATTAACACATACCTACTAGAGGTACCAGAGTCCAATTCCTAAACAAGCTGCAAAGTTATGATTTTAATTCCCGTCCTTGCAGATGCATTTACTGAAGCTGAGAGAGAAGCTGTGCTGTGTCCAGATAAGCCTCAGGCCTGCCAGCCTCCTTGGCTTGTGTGTTCCCCACCACGTCGCTGCAGCGGGGTGTGGACACGCCCGCCAGCCTCCTCTAACCCCCGCACCCCTCTCTTTCTGTCTCCTAGGAGTGCCAGCTTCTCTCAGGGCACCAGGGCCTCATTTCTCATGAGGAGCGACACAGCCGTGCAGAAACTTGCCCAGGGCAACGGGCACTGTGTCAATGGGGTCGGTGGTCAAGTCCACGGCTTCTACAGCCTCCCAAAGCCAAGCCGGCACAACGCAGAGTTCAGAGACAGTGCCTACGACCTCCCCCGGAGCCTGGCCGCCCACGGCCACACCAAGGGCAGCCTCACCGGCTCCGAGACGGATAACGAGGACGTGTATACCTTCAAGATGCCCAGCAGCACCCTGTGCCGAGAGTTTGGGGACCTCCTGGTGGACAACGTGGACGTTCCGGCCACCCCGCTTTCGGCCTACCAGATCCCTAGGACGTTCACGCTGGACAAGAACCACAACGCCATGGCAGTGGCCTCACCTGGGGACTCGGCCATAGCTCCCCCACCCCGGCCTCCCAAGCCAAGTCAGGCAGACACACCTCGATGGGGCAGCCCTCAGCAGAGACCTCCTGCCGGGGAAGGCAGCAGATCAGTCTCTGCCGCTGCCACCATCCCCAGGCGTAACACCCTCCCAGCCATGGACAACAGCCGGCTTCACCGAGGTCAGTGTGAGCCCTGGCAGCGCCCAGAGTGGGCACAGGGGACTCAGCATTGTACGAGTTCTTGGTCATCTAGGCCAAGGAGGTTTAAGGCCCACCTAGGTCAAGGATGCTCACAGGTTCAGGCATCTTCTCACCCCAGACCTTTCCTAGCTGGGCCCCCAACCCTGGAGGCTCTTAGTGAACACCACAGGGGCAAGAGTTTAGCAGATCCTGCCTGAGAGAAGTTACTATTCCACTAAGGAAACAGAACATTCTTGGTTAACCACATTACAACGTATTATGGGTTTAGAGGTCCGGATCCTAGTCTTTTACTCATTTATAAATCAAATGAAAGATTTCAAAAATAAATTTAGAAGACTAGTCCAAACTGAAGCCAAACCTTTGTGGACCAACAGACTATTAAAATTAGATCTGCAAAATATTTTCTAAGCCACATTTGCCTCTCTGGTTAAAGTCTGAACATCTATTTGAAGTATTTAAATTCTACTGTCGCTTATTTCCCACTGAGAGTATTCCAACTCTGTATGTAACCTCCTCTGTTTGATGAAAAAGTAGAATGTTAATCTCTTTCATTTTGAGTCTTGCTAATAACCCTGTAGCTGGGCTTCCTTGGTGGCTCAGCAGTAAAGAATCCACCTGCCAATGCAGGAGACATGGGTTCAGTCCCTAGGTTGGGAGGATCCCCTGGGGAAGGAAATGGCAACCCACTCCACTATTCTTGCCTGGGAAATCCCATGGACAGAGGAGCCTGGTGGGCTACAGTCCATAGAGTCGCAAAGAGTCGGACAATACTTAGCGACTAACAACACTGGAGCTACGTCCAGAAGCCCAGGAGGAATTTGTGAGTTGAGGGGGTGATGTGGTAGAAGCAATACCTTGTCTTAGGAATTGAGAGTGGTATCTCCTGGAGTAGCAGTTACGATCCTGAGCGACACTGGGGAGGGTGTGGGAAAGTGTCAGCACGGGGACCAACTCTGAGTTCTCACGGGTCTTGCTTCCTCTGTCGTAGCTTCTTCCTGCGAGTCCTATGACTACCCGCAGCGTGGTGGAGATGGTGCCGGCCGGTCTGCCGAGTCCATGAGCGATGCAGTCAGCGCTTTCCTGGTGAGTGGGGTTTAATCAGGGGTCCTTAAGGCAGCTCAGGTGGATCAAAGTTCATGCCCATGGAACTGAAACCACAGCCCAAAAACGTGACGGCATCTACCTCCTAGGAGCCTGCCTTGCTTCTTCATTCAGAACCCCTGGATTGAATGTTTGGAAAGATGCACGTATCCTGTCTGAAGGAAACGTGTGTACTTAGGTACCCTAGACAAGAAGGCTCATCACCGAGGGTGAGCAGGGAGGGTCTAGAATGCAGGGAACGGGGGCGCTGGGATGTGGCTGTCCGGCAGCAGCCTGACTGTGAGGTCCCACTGGGGGTAAGACCCCAGGTGGGAGTGGCGCTCAGAGTCGGGCTCAACCACAGAAGGATGGTGTCATCAGCGTCCCAGGCCGCCTTCAGGAGGGGGTCAATGACAGCCCTGCTGGGTGTCAGGCCCAGCTACGCCGACGAGGGCCTGCGTTCAGGCCCCCTGGGAAGATCGTGTGAACATAAAGTAGCTTAGGTGTATATGCGTCCAGACAGACAGGGCAGGAGGTGGAGCAAGGCTGTGGCCAGTGTGGTGGCCGCACTTCTGCCATGATGGCAGCCTGGCGGTCACACTGAAAGCTGCCCTGGGGAAGCACACCCGCCCAGGCCTTGCCTGCAGCACCGAGGCCCCTCAGAGGCTCCTTGCCCTGCCCAGGGCCTGAGTGGCTGACCTCCAGTGATGAGTGTGGACTTGAGGGAGGGGGGCGGGTGCTGAGCCAGACCTGTGACCCAGGGCCTGTGCTGTCCTCTGACGTGGTCAGGCAGTCAGAAAGCCTGTGGATGTTTTATACAAGGTTTATCACAAATAATAAGCATGCTCCAAGGGATCGTGGAAGCTAGAAGAGACCCACAGGCCTCATTTCCTCCTGTCTCCCCGCTGCTTTCTTACCTGGTTTTCCCAGGGCCTGCCGATAGCTTCACAGTGCACCCAGCTTGCTGAGTACAGATCTGCACCCCCTCTTGTTTCCTCTCCCTAGTAACAGCAGTATTTCTCTCTATTCCTAGCCAGCGAAAGCAGTTGTGGGTCGATCAGACAGCAGCAATTCCGAGGACAACTATGTGCCCATGAACCCAGGCTCCTCCACCCTGCTGGCTTTGGAGCGAGCCAGTGATAACTCCCAGAGTGTCTACATCCCCATGAGCCCGGGGCCGCATCACTTTGACCCTCTCGGTTACCCATCCTCAGCCCTCTCTCTGCACCGAGGCTCCAGCAGAGGGAGCGAGATCCAGCCACCCCCTGTCAACCGCAACCTCAAGCCTGACCGGAAGGGTAAGTCCACTGTTTCCCCAGCCCAGCTCTGGACACTCTTCAGGGACTGTGCATTCATTTAGGGATCCTGTGGATCCTAAACTTGCCTTCCAAGGAAGTGACAGCCTCTGGAGCCTAAGCCGCCCCAAATACACACACACATGTGCGCCCACACACATTACACACTTTCTCTCCAAATTCATCGCAGTAGGGACTGGCTCCCAGAATGCAGAAGTGCAGGGATCAGAAGGACAGCAAGGTTGCAGCCCTGCCATCTGCTAACATGCGATTATAAACGAATCCTTCTCTGTCTCCGTGCCTTGCTCCTCATCTGTGAAGTAGGAAGTATGAAACATCTGAGTCAGTTGTAATGAGTGGAGGCAACTGAAGCCTGTTACACAGAGTGAAGTGAGCCAGAAAGAAAAACACCAACACGGTATACTAACGCATGTATATGGAATTTAGAAAGATGGTAACGATAATCCTGTATGCGAGACAGCAAAAGAGACACAGATGTAAAGAACAGTCTTTTGGACTCTGTGGGAGAGGGCGAGGGTGGGATGATTTGGGAGAATAGCACTGAAACATGTATATTGCCATGTGAAATAGATGACCAGTCCAGGTTTGATGCATGAGACAGGGCACTCAAAGCCAGTGCAGTGGGATGACCCTGAGGGATGGGGTGGGGAGGGAGGTGGGAGGAGGGTTCGGGATGGGGGGGTGACACATGTGCACCCGTGGCTGATTCATGTCAGTGTGTGGCAAAAACCACCACAATATCGTAAAGTAATTAGCCTCCAATTAAAATACATAAGTTAATTGTTTTAAAAACATGCCTATCAGAGACATTGAAGGGCATAAATAATATATCTTAATATGCTTCATAGTATATGAAGTGCAACTCAAGGATAAGGGATTTTTATTAACTCTAGGGCTGAGAACGGAGAAGGCAATGGCAAGCCACTCCAGTACTCTTGCCTAGAAAATCCCATGGATGGAGGAGCCTGGTAGGCTGCAGTCCGTGAGGTCTCTAAGGGTCAGATACAACTGAGCGACTTCACTTTCACTTTTCACTTTCACACATTGGAGAAGGAAATGGCAACCCACTCCAGTGTTCTTGCCTGGAGAATCCCAGGGACGGGGGAGCCTGGTGGGCTTCCGTCTATGGGGTCACACAGAGTCGGACACGACTGAAGTGACTTAGCAGCAGCAGCAGGGCTGAGAAAGGTAGAACTGACGGAGTATTCCATTAAAAGATACACTCTGCTATAAAAGGAAGGACTGAGCTCTCAAACCGGGTAGCTGTGCTTCCTAGGTGTGTGACTGAGTAAATCATGTGAATTCTCTGAGCCTCTGGTTTTCGTATCTGTGAAGTGGGGATGGTCATGCCTACTTCCTGGGTTTGTTCAGAAGTAAAGCATCTAGGACACTGCCTGGTGCATTTAGACCAGGAAGAAGAACTGCAGTTCAAGTTCCAGGTCTGCCTCGACCTCATTCTGCAGGCCTGCATCAGGGGCAGGGACTCAAGGGGAGAAGCAGTCAGTGGGCAGACAGATGCCCCTTGGGTCTGGTCAGCAGAGAATGCAGAGCTCAGCATTTGAATCGGAGCCTTCAGGGCCTTGTGACATTCACCTTCCATAGAAGGCTCCACAGTCCTGGCCAGAAGGGGCAGGGGGGCTCATGGTGGGCTTCTCATGATGTTTCAGATATCATCTCTTGGTTTCATTCTCAGTCACAAATGTTGTCACAGCCCGTGTGCCCATTTTAGATCTGAAAGTATGACTGCCATCAGTACAGTGTGAGGAATACATGATTTGGTATCTGAAGACATGACTTCACAAGCAGAGATCGTATAACCTCACGGAGCCTGGGTCTCCCCATGCATAACTGGCATGAGTAGGAAGGATTGTAAGCGCACTTGTGTGCTACGTGTAAGGCTCTGTGTGTGTGCCCTTGTCATCAGTGGCTGATGAATCGACCCTCTGTTCCTACTGCAGCAAAGCCAACACCACTTGACCTGAGAAACAACACCGTCATCGATGAGCTCCCCTTCAAGTCCCCCGTCACCAGGTCTTGGTCCAGGGCCATGTGAGTGTCTCTCTGTGGACGCGAGAGCTTGGAATGGGGCAGTGGCTGGTGAGTGGAGCAGGTCGCCACGTTCCTGACGCTGTTGGTAGCTCAGGGCTTGGCTTCCTCTCCTGTGACGAAGGGAAAAGAGTCTCCACTCCGTGTCGGATCTTAGTCTGGTAATGGAGGCCAGAGGGCTGGCCGGAGGGTGCGGGTCCAGGGCCCGGTAGGAGGCTGGCTGTACCCAGGGTTTACTGCCTGTCTTCCCCGCCAACAGCCACTCCTTCAACCGCAGCTCCTCCCAGCACTGCCGCCCCGTCTCTACACAGAGCGTGACCAGCACCGACTCCGGGGACAGTGAAGAGAACTACGTCCCCATGGTGAGTCCCCTGGTGAGTCCTCGGGGCCGCGGCCCACCGAGTGCGCCCTCGCTTCCCAGCGCTGGCTCGCCCGGCCCCAGCACAGCGCGCTGCCACTCATCTGTCTGTCTGTGTGGAGCACACACGTGTCAGTTACTGTGGAGTCGTCGTCAGAGGCGAGGAAGACGCGTCCCTGCCCTCAGAGAGGAGAGCAGGCCTGCCTCTCACGACTGTGACCCAGGCAGTGTGGTCAGTGCCCTGGAGAGGCGGTGTCACGGGGGCACACCCACAGGACGGGCGGCCACAGCAGGGTGGGCAAACGGGGCCTTGGGCAGAGGTGGCCGTGTGGATGGGGACACGGAGAGTCACAGTCGTTAACTCTGGCTGAAGGTGGGGGCGGCCAGCGGGGAGGCTGGACCAGAAGTCAGACCACGAAGGACCCCAAATGCCTGCACTTGTCCCGTGGGGGCCACACGAGGGTCTGCAGGCCAGGCAGTTAGACAGCGTTTCAGAATCATCATCAGGGGGGCCTGCAAGGAAGACCTGGGGCAGCTTCCCAAGTTAGCCCCCTTGCTCCATCCTGTTAAAACTTTTTAGAAGCAGAAGGTCTCCTCATTTCCTCATCCCATTGTCCGCATGACCAGGAGGAGGCGCGGGAGTATGAGCGTCCACTGAGTGTCTGCCCCGCGGCAGGAAAGCGCACATCGTGTGGGGGCTCAGAGACGAGTGGGCCACGGGGATTCCCCAGGGTGCAGCTGCACAGACATGTGAGAGACACACGGACATATGAGGGACACACAGACACATGGACATATGGACATAGACATGTAGACACATGGACATGTGAGAGACACACGGACATGTGAGAGACACACACATGGACATATTAGAGACACACAGACACATGGACATGTGAGAGACACGTACGCATGTGAGAGAGAGACACACGGACATGTGAGAGACACACAGACACATGGACATATGGACATAGACATGTAGACACATGGACATGTGAGAGACACACAGACATGTGAGAGACACATGGACATGTGAGAGACAGACACATGGACATATGAGAGACACACAGACACATGGACATGTGAGGGACACACAGACATGTGAGAGACACATGGACATATGGACATAGACACGTAGACACATGGACATGTGAGAGACACACACATGGACATATTAGATACACACAGACACATGGACATGTGAGAGACACACAGACACACGGACATATGAGGGACACACAGTGAGAGCGCGAACCCACCCGTCAAGTGAAGGAACCGCAGAGCAGCACAGGACTGTTGCCTTTCCCGTGAGAAGGCGTCCTCAGGAGAGAGCCAGACAAGCTGGCCTCGGTGCCTGGGGAGACTGGCCCTGCAGTGGGTTATCGAGAGCTGCTGGGGGACCAGGGCTTCGCGCTGCCTGATGATGAGGGCCCTCTCTAGTGACCCCTGAGGAGCTGGGATGCAGGCAGGGTCCAGGCTGCTGTGGGGTGACTGCCCCGCTCCGGGCCGTGGTGGGAGCCCCAGAGAAGCAGGGCTGGTCCAGCGAACGCGGGGCACAGCTCTCTTCTGAGGGCAGCGAGAGAGGGCCGGTCTGGGAGGGAGGGAGGGTGAGGCCTGGCCTGACGGCCCGGGCGGGAGGCGGCGCAACACAGCAAGGGCAGCCCAGGCTGGAACGTCTCCCCTGCCCACCAGCTGTGCAGCCGTGGGCAAGTTCCTTTAGCTTCTCTGAACCAGTTTTATATTCATGGGAAAAGAAAAAAGTAATAATGCCTACATGATTGTTCTGAGGGTTTAAACAGAAACACGGGCTGTCCCCGGCACAGCGCAGGCCTTCGGTGAACAAGCTGCTCTCACTCCCAGAGGTGTGCTTTTCCCCCGGTGGTGGGTGAGTCTGCTTCCTGAAGTCACTAACAGTTTTTTGCCTCCTTTGTGATAGCAAAACCCCGTGTCTGCATCTCCCGTTCCCAGCGGCACCAACAGCCCAGCCCCTAAGAAGAGCACTGGCAGTGTGGATTATCTGGCCCTGGACTTCCAGCCGAGTTCCCCAGGCCCCCACCGCAAGGTGCCTAGGGTGGGAGTTGGGGGGGGGTCCCACTGAGCTCCTGGGGCCTTGGGGGGAGGGGTCCCAGAGGCCAGGGGCCTTGTCCAGCTGGGCTGGGCTGAGCTCTGGGTCTCAGGGGGCTCATGCACCCTCAGTCTCAGCACTCAGGCACCCTGAGTCCACAGGCCCTCGTCCATCCACCCGTCCCTCCCCTCGCCATGCGGATGGACAGATGAGCGCACACAGAGATGCGATCCACTCAGGGTCATGTGTGAATCCGTGACAGAGCCAAGATGCGGGGAGCACGTGTCCCGGTCCTTAGCTCTTTGAGAACGCGCTGTCCGGGTGCAGCCTGGGAAAGGCGCACACACACAGACACACACCCGCCCCCGGAAGCACACTTAGCTGCCCCATCCCGACAGGAGCACTGACACAGTGCCCCCCACCCACGCAGCTGTGCGTGCTCACCGCGCACCCCCATAGAGCCCTGCAGCTGGCGCTTGGTGGTGCCCGGCCAATTCCCTCTCCTGGACAAGGGGCCACGGGGAATGGGTGGAGGCCTGGACCCAGGGAAGGGCCTGGGTCCCCTCAGAGCTGCAACAGCAAGAGGGTTGGCTGTGACATTGAGCAGGAAGAGGGCTGGTGCAGGGTGGAGGTCAGGCTCTACAGGCCATTTTCAGGGGAATAAAACAGGTCAGAGAGGCCCATCTCCTCACCCCTGACGCCACTCAGGAAGAGCCACCTGTTGCTCCCTGCGTTAAGGTAACTCACAGCCCCTTCACCTCCCCGGTCTGTCCCCCAGCCATCCACGTCATCGGTCACTTCCGACGAGAAGGTGGACTACGTTCAAGTGGACAAGGAGAAGACCCAGGCCCTGCAGAACACCATGCAGGAGTGGACAGACGTGCGGCAGTCCTCGGAGCCCTCCAAGGGTGCCAAGCTGTGACACCCACGCCAGGGAGGTTCCCGGGGGCCATGCCTGCAGAGCCGGCCTCCCCGTCTGCTCGCCCTTCGCCTCTCCAGCACGCCCTCCTGCCCACCTCCTCTCTTCTCTCTCTCCTCTGCCACTCTGGCCTTCAAAGCACTTGGCATCAGGGACCCTGACCCCTTCCCCTTGGGAGGCAAGGGCCTGATCGAGGCACTTCCTCCGCCCTGTCCAGGCCCACCTTTGATTTTTATCAGCAATGGCCATCCTACCTTAGTTAGAGCTCTTGCCAAAAAGCATCCTTAAACCTCCACCTGCCCTTCAGGCCCGAATATCTACCAGACGTGTGGGGGCTAGGCCACGGCTCTGAGCCGATTCCACACCTCACCGTCCGGCCTCCAGCTACTGGGCTCCCTGAATCGGTCCCAGAAGAGGCCACATCGTCCTGCTGACCAGGCACTCAAGGATCAGCAGGCCACTGTGGCCATGGACCTCTTCCTCCCTGTCTTCCTTGGCAGGGGCGGGGCGAGGCCACCCACAGGCGGAGGAGCCGCAGAGGAAGGTCAGAGGCTGTCTTGAGGGACAGAAGAATTAGAGCCCGAGACACGGAAGGGCAGTGGAGCCCCGCAGGGGTTTCGGGGCAGCTCCCCACTTTTAGGGGTGAGAGAAGTGGAGAGAGGAAGAGGCTGGGGACGACCGGCCACCAAGAACACGGAGCAGGGCTCAGAGCCCAGGAGATGGGGAGACAGGGCCGGGCTCCTGGGACCGTGAAGCCTCAGGCCCGCTCTGCCATCCAGGACAGAGCACCATTCCCTGACCCCGCCCGCCGGGAGGCGCCGCTCCGGATAAGGCTTGGACTGTGCTGGCCGACAGTGTAGGGGCAGGGGCGCCGGCATGGCAAGGGGGGCCGGTGGAGCTGTGTGGGGGTGACGCAGGCTGCAGGGTGGGCGTGTGGGGGTGGGGGTGCCGAGGGGTCACCCTGGGACAGCCTGGGCAGAGGCCCACGGGGGTACCTGGGACTGGCATGGAAACGGCACAGCAAGTGAGCTTCTGTAAGACGAGCGACACGGCGGGGCGGCTGAGAGTTGAGGTGGGGACTGTGCGGGCTTTGGGAGGTCCACCCAGCACCCTGCTGGAGAGAGAGACCCCGGCAGTGCCACGGAGATGCAGGCTGAGCAGAAAGGGAGCGGTGACGTCACTCTTGGGGAGCAGCTGGCCTGGTGGCAGGCAAGGGCAGTTCCAGGACTGACAGACGGCAGGCGGAACAGAGCCCCGAGGATGTGGCAGGGTGGCCAGTGGCTTGTGCCCTCCGACTGAGGTTTGTGCCAGGCCCAGGGAAGGTTGGGGCGTGGCCTGGTGCCCGGTCAGCTTGGGTCACCCCCCGTTGCTCTGTGGAGTCCCAGGTGCCCTGTTGGACTCAGTCCTGGCTACAGGGACAGGAGAGGGCAGGGCTGGAAAGGCCCCTAGGTTGTTGTCACCCTCTGCCCTCTGCCAGGACAGAGGGGGTCATCACCCCAGGCTCCTTCTCCCAAGTCTGGGGAGGGAGACACTCTTATGTTCAAGTTCTTGGCCAAATTTTTAAAAAGTTTTAGAGGCAACTGGGTGGACCAGATGTTTCATCCTACCCTGAGAACAGACCTTCTTCCTCCAAAAGAAATGAGTTCTGACCCTACCTAAGGGAGGTGGCTGCTGCTCCCCTTTCTGCTCCTATGAGCGTGTGTACACACACACGCTTACCCCTCAGCAGCCTGAGGCTTGACCGTACTCCGTTCTGGGAGAGATGGTCTCAACAGGTGAGAACTCCTCTAGTCACATCAACTCAGTTAAGTGATGGCAGCAGCTGCTGTGGCCAGGTCTGGACTACGCATTGAGGACACAGGAATTAATAAGACTTTGTGTTTGAGAAGGTCACGCTCAATGAGAAAAAAAAGACAAGGACACGTTGGTGATGGCCATGAGAGACTCAAAGCTGGGGATGTGCGGAAAAGTCAAGGCCACTTCTCCATGAGGCTGGTGTGCGGGCAGGAGTGGGGAGGTGTGCAGATCAGGGAATGTGGTTTCTAGGAAAAGCAGGTGCTTGACTTGGCTGGAGGGGAAGGAGGGCGGGTCTGGGCTTCAGTGGAGGAAGACAGAGAGACTTGTGCTTTGGGAACAACAGACCTTTGGGAGTATGGGCCCAGGCCAGGCCCTTAGCAGCAGCAAGGCCTTGGTGTTCACACAGATGGAAGTGGTGATGGTGGCAGTGGCCTACCCTGGGCAGGGTTTGGTAGGTCACTGCCCAGCCCTGTGTCCCTTTAGGGCCCTCTACAGACAGTCTCATACGGTAGGGCTTTGAACGGTACCCCCACCCCACCCCAGAGGCTTCAGGTGGGCCCAGGTATGGATGCATCAGTCCCCAGTATCATTCCTTATTGATCATCAGGTGCCCTAATGATGTCAGTGTTTTCCGAATGGTGCCATAAGGTGAGTGAGACTGGTTGGAGTCTCGAGAGACGGAGGTGTTCAAATCTAACCTCCAAGGAGGCCTCCCTCCAGCTCTTGATTCCTCCAACCCCCAAACCCTTAGGGTGGAGGCGGGAGCAGAGACCAGAGGAAGTACAAGAGAAGCAAAGACTGCTGAAAGCAGAGACTTGGGGCTCAAACGCCCCAAGTACCCGGTGTCTGATCCCCATCGGTGGCTCAGAGTTCACCTCTGTTGGTGTCCTGGCGTAGAAGGAGAACCCAGGAGGCCCTGCGTCGGCCAGCAGAGCCCCCTCCTGCCTGGGGCTCCCAGGAGCAGGCAGCTGCCCCCTCCGGGTCCAGCTCCCCCACTCCATGGGGTTAAAGGCAGGGACGAGTGCTTGCAGGGAGCTGTGTCTCTTCCCCACCTCGGTGGGGTCAGCTGGGCCCTAAGGCTTCTTCTGTGGCTGCTCCCTGCTCTGTGACCTGTCTCGAGGGCTACTTAACCCAGTGCCCTACCTAGACCTGATTGCAGTAACTTTTACATTGAAAGCCATTCACCTGCGTCCCATCCCTAGGACAGAAGCACAATTCTCAACCTGCCCCCAGCTGTGGCCACCCCGCCCCGCCCTGCTCTCGGCCCTCTGATGGAGCTCGGGAAGCTGGAAGCAGAGCGCGGGGCAGGAGGAAAATCGGCGCGTCCTTCCCCTCTCCGTCCCTCAGTGCGTGCGCGCACGGTGAGGGTCAGAGGCTGCGCACAGGAGTGCTCAAGCCGCCTTCCGAGACTCACTGAGCTTTTCAAGGGCTAGGGGGCCGTCTGCCGCGGGGCTGGCGTGTGATATTTGGTGGTGTGTGTTCTTCCGTGTTTGTTGGTTACACGTGTCTTGAAATGTAGAATCATTTTCCACGAAATCGTTGCTTTATCGAGAAGAGAAAATGGGCTAGAAGAAGCCCGGTCTTAGATTTCCGGCCCTGTTACCCTTTAAAATTGACATTTAATTTTTCAAATCGCTGTTGGTGCCTAATCACTTAAGTTATTAATTTATTGTTTTCTTTAAAAATTTGTAACATGTATTTATCCTGTGAGTAGGTCTGGGGTGGGATGGGAATGCGTTCACAGGCGTCCTGTTTTTGCGGTGGTGACACATGGTACAGGCCTGGAGCTTGCAGGGCCCTTGTTACTGGGGTGGCGGAGCTAGATGACAATAAAGTCCGTGAGAAGCAAGCAGAGAGGCTGCGGCGTCTGCCTCGTCCGGGGAGTGGGGGTGGGGGGCGGCGGGCTTGCCAGACAGTCCGCCCCCATCCCCGCCTACTCCACCTTCCGCTGAACAGGAGACAACTGGGGACCTTTCCTGGCTGTAAGAACAAGTGCGAATCCTCCTTACCTTGCAATCTGTATTCCTGGTGTGTGAAATGGAAGTAATAGCAACCTCTGCCAGTTCCATCTTTCTTAAAAGGCGCGCGGGACCACAGAGCTGAGTTCTGAATATGACCGTTCGGTCTCTGACAGACCCGTCAGCCCACATGAGCTGGTCCCTGAGTCTCGGGGCTCTTTGGGGCCAAAGCTCAGCTCTTCCACTGGAGCCCAGGAAGCTCCTGGCCAGGCCGTTGTTGTGCCAGGTTCCCAGATGGGCGGACCCTGAGGGCTGCAGGCTGCTTTGCTCCTGGCCTGAGCCCACCCACCCAGGTTCTCAGCGGTAAGAAAGGAGTGTGGGGACAGCCTCGAGCTGACGGAATTCCTCTAGTGTCTTGTCTGGGTGGCCCCAGCCTGTGCACCGGCCCCTCCAGAGTCAAACCCCCGTCCCCAATCCGGGCACATCCCCGCCACCAGGCCTCACACTTACACAGCACTTAACGTGCAGGGCACACTCACCTCCCCGGTGCAGCACGCAGGTCAGCAGGGCAAGGGGGTGTCCCTGCCTTCCTGCCCAGAGATGGCGAGAAGCCATGGCTAGAGCGGGAAGAACGACAGCTTTAAAGGCTTCAGAGAACCTCTCTTTATTCCTGTTTGCGACCCAGTTCTCTCCTCTCCGTTTAGAACAGGTACAGCAGTGTCAGGGCACGACGCAGTCAGTATCTGCTCCCCACCAGCCCCGGGGGACAGTGACCAACAGCTGAGGCGCTGAGCCAGCCAGCGGCCCTCGGGACAGACGTCGTGAGACACACACATACTTGCAGTAAAATAAGGACTCTCTCTTGCACCCAGAAGGGGGGCTCTCAGGCACTGGGGCGGGAGAAGGGCTTCGGGGCCGCCCTTCCCTCTGCATCGCGGCTCCGTGTTGGGGGAACCCTTTCTGATCCCGCGCCAGCCTGCTTCCCACCTGCACTCTGCCCAGAAGGACAGCGTCGGCACCACGTACAGTGCCTCACTCCCCTCGGAGAAGCAAGAAGGCGGCCGGAGGGGCGACACGCAGCCCCCTTTTGTGTGCTGGGGCTTGGACCCTCCTCAGCGTCTATACTATAAAGACACGGGATTGTCTGAAAGGGGCTGTAAGGGAACTGCTACTTGATGGCAAACACAGGGCAGGGGCTGAGGCCCAGAGAGTGTCCACCTCAGCTTCTCCAAGCTGACCACAACTCTCGGGTGCAAGTCTTAAGGGGGCTGATCCCAGCGTCGGGGCCCGAGGGCAGTTTAAGGGGCTCGGGTCTCACCTCCGCATCTGAGTCTCTGTGCCCTCCAGGCTGAGGCCAGCAGCCCCCGCTCCATCACTCTCGCCTTGGAAGGGGCTGCCTCCACGGCCTCCCCCAGACTCCACCTGGCCAAGCGCCTCTGCCCGGGACCCCCACCCTGAGGTCGGCTGTGGCACCCACAAGCGCAAGCAGGCCAGGAGGGTATCGAGGGTCCCATTAGAAGACCAGTCTGTGGAAGTCACCACCGCTGCCACCGGCAGGGCTGCAGCCCCCAGGAGGGCCTTTGTCCTCGTCTCTGTCTTCGTCAAAGCCCCTCCGCCAGTGCGGGGACGCGGGGAGCGCGGAGATGTAGGCTGCCCTGCTCCGCGCCTCCTTCTCCTGCTCCTGAAAACACAGATGGGGAGGGTGCAGGAGGCTTCAAACATAGGCGCCGAAGCCAGTGTTCCTTCACCCCCCAACCCCCGTGGCCACCCAGCCCTTCCGAGCTTCACTGCTCGGGAGGGCCCCAGAGCCAGGCACAGAGGAGAGCCCCAGCTTCCCCCAGGGGCACTCCCGCTGAGCCAGAGGATGGGAGGGCTAGACCCACAGCCATCCTGTATCTAGGCTTCAAAACCATTCCTCCTCCCCCGCGCCTCCCAGTATAAGCTCCCAGCACGCTGGAGAAAAGGAACTCACTTCTACTGACTAGACTGAACTTCTCCCAGCACCTCACTTCTACTGACTAGACTGAACAGCGGTCAGGGGCCTCAGGTGGCACCTGGAGGAGGCAGTCCAGAGACTTCAACGGTCACCTCCTACCCCACCAGGACCTCTCTGCAGGCTTCCTTCCTCTCGAGGCAGGAGGGACACTCTGCCAAGGAGAAAGCTTTCCCTCCTGCCGCACTGGGGCTGGCCCTGAAGACCCCTCACCACCAGCCCCAGACCCACCTCCCGCTGAAGGACTTGGCAGAAATGGAAGAGCAGACCCAGTGTCCCCCACCCAGGTGCCGCTGGCCAGGGTCCAGGTGTAACCACCCCAGCTGTTTAAGGCAGCATGCCTCACGCTGCTCATGGCAGCACGCCTCACGCTGCTCGGAGCCCTGGCTGTTCCAGTTGCTAAGTACTTTGATGCCACCCTAGACTCTTAGGAGTGGAGTCGAGGGCACAGTGAGAGGGCGACCCTCCCAAAGGCCTTCCCCACCCGCTCGTATCCACTACTCACTCACAGAGCCCCTCCTCCAGCACACAACAGCTTAATAAAGAAACGGTCGTTCCAAATGTGTGTTGAAAAGACCCTGATGCCAGGAAAGATTGAGGGCAGGAGGAGAAGGGGACGAAAGAGGATGAGATGGCTGGATAGCATCACCGACCCAATGGACATGAGTTTGAGTGAATTCCGGGAGTTGGTGATGGACAGGGAGGCCTGGCGTGCTGCGGTTCATGGGGTCGCAAAGAGTCGGACTCGACTGAGCGACTGAACTGAACTGAATGTGTGTTCGTCTAAAGCAAGAGGCCTGTCTGGCCCACTGTATCCCAGCACTGAGTGAGATGAGTGGATCAAAGGAAAAAGGCAAAGGCTCAGAGAGGAGCAGCCACTTATCCGAGCCGGTAGGCTGCTGGAAGCCCGTGGGGGTCTGCTCACCTGCAGGAAAAGAATGTTGTCTTTGGAAATGGCTTCCATCAAGTCCTTGTGCAGGGTGGGCTCTGCCCGGGTGCGGGGGGAGCCAGGCTCGGCCTCGGACCCCTCCTCCGGCCGCTGCCGGTAGAAGAGCACGTAGGCCGTGTCCTTGGGGAAGAAGGAGGTGACGTTGCTGACAGACTCGAAGGAGGAGAAGGACACCCGGGTGTCGTTGAACAGGTACCACTGGGTGTCGGGTTCGGGCCGCCCTGCGGCCCCCGGGGCCGGGGCGGGGCGCGCGGCGCCCTCGCGGGCGTAGCAGTAGTAGTGGCCGCTCTCCGAGGACAGCCCCGAGTGCACCACCACGCTGCACAGGTCGTAGGCCTGGCCCCGGCCGCCGGCCAGCGGCAGGCGCAGCAGCAGGGGCACGGACACGTCGTCCAGGATCTTGCGGCGCCGCATGGTGCGCAGGTCGAAGGAGAAGCGCAGCAACGTCAGGATGAGGTAGCGCGGGCCCTGGCTCAGCTCCACCACCTTCTCGGCGTCCTGCAGCGACGCGCACGACTCGCAGTGGTAGCGGTTCTCCGACGTCAGCCGCTCGGGCGACAGGAAGTAGTTGACCAGGTCCAGGACCGAGCGGGAGCCGTCCCCGGAGGCGGCCGCAGCGCTCGGGAGGGCCCCCGGGCCCGGGCCGGCCGCCGCCGCCTCCCCGTCGGCCGCTGCCGCCGCCTCCTCCGGGGCCGCCCTCTCCTCCTCCGTCTCCTTCTCCTCCTCCATCTCCCTCTCCTCCTCCTCCTCCTCCACTTTCTCCTTCACCTTCTCCACCGTCTCCTCCTCCTCCACTTTCTCCTTCACCTTCTCCACCGTCTCCTCCTCCTCCACTTTCTCCTTCACCTTCTCCACCTTCTCCTCCTCGTCCTGGGCCGCCCTCTCCTCCGCCTCCACCTTCTCCGTCTCCTCCTCCTCCACCTTCTCCTCCTCTCCCGCCGCCGCCTCCTCCTCCTCCGTGCTCTCCCCCGTCTCCCCCTTCTCCTCCTGGCCGCTCTGCCCGCCGAGGCCGTGGGGGCCCAGGCCTTCCGCGTCCAGGATGGTGGGGGGGACGCCCGCCGTGATGCAGTGTTTCCTCTGCCTCCGAGGCCCGGCCCTGCCTGGCTCCTGGGCGCCCGCGGCCTCCGCGGGGAGCATCGCGGAGCCCAGGCGGCGGCGGCGGTGGTGGTGATGGTGGTGGTGGTGGTGGTGGTGGCGGCGGCAGCGCTCGGGAGGGGGGAAGGCGAGCGAGAGGTCCGTGAAGGCCTCCTCCCTGGAGGAGACGTTGAGGCAGCGCAGGCAGCATATCCGAGTCACAATCTTGCCCCCAAACATCTTCTCCACGGAGGTGGCGCTGGGGCCGGGGGGCTCCTCGGGCGGGGAGGGCGAGCCCGACTGCTTGAGCTTCTGGCAGATCCTCGTCCCGGTCTTCTCCTCTTCGTGCAGCCTGTCGCGGGGAACACACATGGGTCACACACGTTTACACACGTGCAGAGGCGGCACACGGAACACACTTGCATGTGTACTAGGTGGCATCCACGCACGTGTACTCAAGACACGCAGGCACCCGCTACATACTTAACCTGCATAACGCTCCCAAACCTGCACACATAGCTGTGCGCGGGCCCCCAGAGCGCTGATGAGAAAACACACACGTGCACACTCAGGCAAGCACAGCACAGTGTACATACACACACTCACCCTCCCCGGTCATGCTTCATGTCAGCACCTCCAGGACGTCCCCCACCCGCGGCCCCTGTCCCCATCTTCTCCAAGCCTTCCACAAGCGCCGGGCCACACCCCGGTTTCCAGGAAGAGACAGCACCACGCAGGGGCACGGGGCTTCCCCACCAGCACCCTCTCCAGATGCGGAGCCTGGAGCAGAGCCAGGCCCAGCCTCCCCTACCGATCCAGCAGGTACTTCAGGTACTCCGAGCAGTCCTGCTGGGTGCCAGGGCTGAACCAGGGTGTCCAGGATGCAGACAGGAAGTTCTCTGGAGAAATGGCGGGACGCTGCAACCAAAGCAGGAGAGAGACGAGTCAGGAACTGGGGGGCCACTCACCAACCAGCTCCACAGCATGCCAGGCCTGAGGGTCACCCTGGGGAGTCACTGCCCCAAACTCCCAGCCTCCCCATTCATTCCCAGCTGTCCGTCCCTGACTTCTTCCATCCTACCAAGTCCATGCCGCCTAAGAGCAAGGCATCCATGTAGAGGAATAGTCCTCCAGGAGTCTGTTCTTCCCTGGTTTGTTGCCATTCCCTCTGCCTGAAACACCCTTTCCCTATCAGAAGCTTAGCTTAGAGTTCAAGTCCCAGATGCAGGGTCCCCTGTCCCACGCACTCCCCCTCATGATCAACCTCTCCCTACCCTGCGTGGAAACCACACACGCCTTGTTCTCTGCTTAAGCACTACAGTTTCAGTCTACAGGTCCATCTTCCCTACCAGACTGCATCTTGTGAAAGCATGACCGTGGCTGACGTACCTCTGCGCCCCCGCCCCTGCAGAGGGCCTGCTGTGATGCCTGGTCAAGGCCTTTAGGTTCCATGAGGGCAGAGGCAGTGAATAAAACATATACAGCCCTCAGGGTGCCTGGCAGTGTGAATGCTCCAAAATGACAGCCGGCCAACAGAGCAACACCTCATACGGGGGACTGGACCACCAACAGGAGCAATGTAGGCAGCACTGCACAGGGGGCTCCGCCGGCACACCTTCTCCTGCCCAGTCAGGGCACTGAACCAGCCCCATGGGCTCTGCCCATGAACCCACGCCTGCCTGGACTGGGGCCCAACAGCTGACAGCAAGCAGGGGCCCGGAGGCAAGTGCAGGCAGGTTCTGGGGAAGGGGAGGCGTCGGACCAGGCCTCCTTTCCAGCATCCCCTGCACCCCACACCCCCTGCACTCACCTGGCTGTGCTCCAAGAAGGCGAAGAGCCACTGCAGCTTCGTCATCAAGGGCTGCGAGTTGTTTTCAGTCAAACGGAGCACACAGTGTCTGAAACTTCAAAACAGAGCACCCAGAGTTAACCCAGAGAGCCTCTAACTCACCCACACTGTGGCAACCCAAGGCATCCAGGCTACAGGCAGGACAGATACTTGTAGCTCAACTCTGGGCCAGAAGCCGGGCAGGGGGGCAGGTGAACAACTCAGTTTGGACGATGAAATGACCCCTGCCATCCCCCTTCTAGTTCTAACATCCCCTGACTCCAAGCTCTGAATGTCCTAAGGTTCTAATCTCTGAACTCTCAGACATGCTCCAGAGTCCATGCCAACATCACCACTAGCCGCTCACACCCTCCGCCCTGCATCCCTGGGTGACGGTGTTCAGACCATCCAGAGCAGCAGGCCCCCACTCCAACCAGAGCCCCTTCCACAAGGACCACCCCCAAGTTGTTCCTCTTTCCTCAAATGAGGGAGGCAGGGGTCAATGTGAAGAATATGCTGGAAAATAGAGGACGCTGTGGGGGTAGGCTGGGGCTCTTGACACGTCTGATCCTATGGGAGAGGAGAAGAAGCCCTTCCTGACAACCACATCCCCTGGAACAAACCAATTCCCCGGCCCCAGCTGAGCTCCTGTTCTCACAAAAAGCTCTGAGCATACAGGTCAGGCATCTTTCCAGCCTGCACCCACTGTACAGGGCAGTGTAGCCAAAGTGTGGTCCACTTAGCAGGCTGCAACAAAGCAAGTTCGGAGAGAGCATTTAGAAACCTGTATAGTGATTTGACATCACTGTTACACAGACACATAATCACCTAGTAAGTCACTGCATTATATTCTACAAAAGTAGGAGTCTACAGCAGACTGGAAATCCAAAAACAAAACAAAGCTAGTCCTTCCCCAGGCAGCTTGAGAAGCACAGCAGCAGCGGTGTCAGGAAGTCCTGGAGTTCAGTTCCAACCTCGTCCCCCTGGAGCTGAAGCTGAGAGAAGAAACTGCCTGGAGCTCCTCCCACAGCCAAAATCAAGCCTTACTTTGACTGAGACTTGTCAAAAAGATCTTGAAGTGTGGTACTGGTCAAAGAACAGGTGAACCGATAAATAGAATAAAGAGCCCAGAAACAGACCCCCATAAACACAGTCAAGTGATCTTTAATAAAGGAGCAAAGGCAATATAATGGGGCAGAGACACTCTGGTCAACAAAATGGTACTGGAACAAGTACACGTCCCCCACCAAAAAGAATTAATCTGAACACAAACCCTACACCCATTGCAAAAGTTAACTCAAAATGGATCATAAAACGCTCAAGTATAAAACTCCGAGAAAACCTAATGACCTTGAGTGTGGTGAATACCTTTTTAGAAAAATCACCAGAATAATAAGCTGAATTTCATTAAAATTAAAATTTTTATGTTACAGTATCAAGAGAATTAGAAGACAAACCAGAGACTGGGAGAAAATATCTGTACAAAACACATCTCATAAAGGACTGTTAAAAATAAGTACACAAAGAACTCTTAAAATTCAACAAGAAAACAAATAACCTGATCAAAACAATGAGCCAAACATCTTAACAGACATCTCTCTCTCACACACACACACACACAAATACACACACTCAGACACACACGAACATATAGACGGCAAATAGGCAATGAAAAGATGCTCAACATCATGTCAGTCAGGGAAATACATACTGAAACTACAATGAGATACCACTACATACTGTATTAAGACGACAGAGTAGAAGGATGTGCACTTGTGTTATTTGTGAACAAAATCACAACTAGCTGCTGAAGCACCACCAACAGGAGACTGTGGGAACCCACCAAAAAAGATACCCCGACTCCAAGGGCAAAGGAGAAGCTGCAACAAGATGGCAAGATGGGCGCAGCTGCATTTAAAATCAAACTTCATACACACCAGAGTTGCTTGGAGGGCGCAAACAAAACCTTGTGCACACGAGGACTCAGAGAAAGGAGCAGTGATTCCCACAACACACTAAGCCAGCCCTGCTTATGAGTGTCTGATGGTCTCCTGTGGACACATGGGTCAGCAGTGGCCAGACGCAGGGACAGGGGCTTTGGCAGCAGCAGGCTGGGAGGTGCAGCGTGTGGCATAACTCCTCTTGGAGGAGGTCACCGTTTGTCCTGCTGTAGAGCCACCAGGTGGGAGAGCCACAAATTGGAGAACAATTATACCAAAGAAGTTCTCACATTGTTGCAAAAGTTCTAGGCCCTAAAACAGACTTTCCAACCTGGGGATCTGGCAAGTGTCAGTTGCTCAGTTGGGTCCAACTCTTTGCAAACCCATAGAACATAGCCCACCAGGCTCTTCTGTCCATGGAACTGTCCAGGCAAGAATACCGGAGTGGGTTGCCATTCCCTTCTCCTGGGGATCTACCCAACCCAGGGACTGAACCCGGGTCTCCTGCATTGCAGGCAGATGCTTTACCATCTGAGCCACCAGGAGGCAGGGTATCCAACAAAGGGACTGAGATTTCCCAGGGAACGTGGCTTTGAAGGTCAGCTGGACTTGATTACAGATCTTCCAGAGGGCTGGGGAAACAGAGGCTCTTGGAGGGCACAAACAAAACCCTGTGCCCACCAGAACCCAGAATAAAGGAGTAGTGACCCTAAAACAGATAGTCAGACCTGCCTGTGAGAGTCTGAGAGTCTCTGGCAGAAGGGTGGGTCAACAGTGGCCTGCCGCAGGGCCAGGAGTACTGACAGCAGCAGTCCTGGGAGAAGCACTGTGCTTATGGAGGAGGTTGCCATTACCCCTACCATAGCTTGGCCTCAGGCCAAACTACAAGGAGGAAACACAGCCCCACCCATCAACAGAAAATTGGATCAAAGATTTACTGATCATGGCCTTCCCACCCGAGCAAGACCCAGTTTTCCCCATAGCCAGTCCCTCCCATCCAGAAGCTTCCACAAGCCTCTCATCCTCATCCATCAGAGGGCAGACACTGTAAAAACTACAATCACAGAAAACTAATCAAACTGATCACGTGGATCACAGCTTTGTCTAACTCCACAAAACTCTGAGCCTTGCGGTGTAAGGCAAGATGGACAGGTCGTGGTGGAGAGTTCTGATAAAACGTAGTCCACTGGAGAAGGGATTGTCAAATCACTCCAGCATTCTTGCTTTGAGAACCCCATGAGCAGTATGAAAAGGCAAAAAGATATGACATTGAAAGATGAACCCCCCCAGGTTGGCTGGTGTCCAGTATGCTACTGGAGAAGAGAGGAGAAATAGCTCCAGAAGGAATGAAGAGGCTGGGCCAGAGCAGAAACAATGCCCAGCTGTGGATGTGTCTAGTGGTAAAAGTAAAGTAATGCTGTAAAGAACAATATTGCTTAGGAACCTGGAATGTTAGGTCCATAAATCAAGGCAAATTGGAAGTGGTCAAACCGGAGATGGCAAGAGTGAACATCGACATTTTAGAAATCAGTGAACTAAAATGGATGGGAATGGGCAAATTTAATTCAGATGACCATTGTATCTACTACTGTGGGCAAGAATCACTTAGAAGAAATGGAGTAGCCCTCACAGTCAACAAGAGAGTCTGAAATGCAGTACCTGGATGCAATCTCAAAGATGACAGAAGGATCTCAGTTCATTTCCAAGGCAAACCATTCAATATCAGAAATCCAACTCTATGCCCCAACTACTAATGCTAAAGAAGCTAAAGTCGAATAGTTCTAAGAAGACCTGCAAGACCATCTAGAATTAACACCAAAAAAAATGTCCTTTTCATCATAGGGGACTGGAATGCAAAAGTAGAAAGTCAAGAGACACCTGGAGTAACAGGAAAGTTTGGCCTTGGAGTACAGAATGAAGCAGGGCAAAGGCTAAATAACAGAGTTTTGCCAAGAGAACACACTGGTCATAACAAACACCCTTTTCCAACAACACAAGAGAAGACTTTACACATGGACATCACCAGATGGTCAATACCAAAATCAGATTGGATTGTATGTTTTGCAGCCGAAGATGGAGAAGCCCTATACAGTCAGCTAAAAAACAAGACTGGGAGCTGACTGTGGCTCAGATCATGAACTTGTTATTGCAAAATTCAGACTTAAATTGAAGAAAGTAGGGAAAACCACTAAGCCATTCAGGTATGACCTAAATCAAATCCCTTATGATTATACAGTGTAAGTGACAAATAGATTCAAGGGATTAGATCTGATAGACAGAGTGCCTGAAGAACTATGGACGGAGGTTTAGCATTGTACAGGAGGTGGTGATCAAAACCATCCCCAAGAAAAAGACATGCAAAAGGCAAAATGATTGTCAGAGGAGGCCTTACAAATAGCTGAGAAAAGAGGAGACGCGAAAGGCAAGGGAGAAAAGGGAAGATATACCCATCTGGATGCAGCGTTCCAAAGAACAGCAAGGAGAGATGAGAAAGCCTTCTTAAATGAACAGTGCAAAAAATGGAAGAAAACAATAGAATGGGGAAAACTAGAGATCTCTTCAAGAAAAGTAGAGATACCAAGGGAACAGTTCATGCAAAGATGGGCACAATAAAGGACAGAAATGGTACAGACCTAACAGAAACAGAAGATATTAAGAAGAGGTGGCAAGAATACACAGAAGCACTATACAAAAAAGATCCTGATGACCTGGATAACCACGATAGTGTGATCACTCACCTAGAGCCAGATATCTTGGAATGTGAAGTCAAGTGGGCCTTAGGAAGCATCACTACAAACAAAGTTAGTAGAGGTGATGGAATTCCAGTGGAGCTATTTCAAATTCTAAAAGATGATGCTGTGAAAGTGCTGCACTCAATATGCCAGCAAATTTGGAAAACTCAGCAGTGGCCACAGGAATGGAAAAGGTCAGTTTTCCTTCCAATCTCAAAGAAAGGCAATGCCAAATATTGTTCAAAATACCATACAATTTCACTTATTTCACATGCTAGCAAGGTCATGCTCAAAATCTTCCAATCAAAGCTTCAACAGTATGTAAACCGTGAACTTCCAGATGTTCAAGCTGGATTTAGAAAAGACGGAGGAACCACAGATCAAATTGCCAACATTCACTGGATCATACAGAAAGCAAGGGAATTCCAGAAAAACATCTACCTCTGATTCATTGCAGAGAAGGCAATGGCAACCCACTCCAGTACTCTTGCCTGGAAAATCCCATGGGCAGAGGAGCCTGGTAGGCTGCAGTCCATGGGGTCGCTAAGAGTCAGACACTACTAAGCAAGTTCACTTTCACTTTTCACTTTCATGCATTGGAGAAGGACATGGAAACCCACTCCAGTGTTCTTGCCTGGAGAATCCGAGGGACAGGGGAGCCTGGTGGGCTGCCGTCTATGGGGTCACACAGAGTCAGACACGACTGAAGCGACCTAGCAGCAGCAGCAGCTGATTCATTGACTACAATAAAGCCTAGCCAATGAAGGCTTTGACTGTGTGGACCACAACAAACTGTGGAAAATTCTTAAAGAGACAGAAATAACAGACCACCTTACCTGCCTCCTGAGAAAACTGTGTGCGTGCAGGTCAAGAAGCAACAGTTAGAACCGGACATGGAACAACGGACTGGTTCAAAATTGGGAAAGAAGTACATCAAGGCTGTTTATTGTTACCCTGCTTTATTTAACTTCTATTCAGAGTTATATCATGTGAAATGCTGGGCTGGATGAAGCTCAAGCTGGAATGAAGACTGCCAAGAAAAATATCAATAACCTCAGATATGCAGGTGATACCACCCCTATGGAAGAAAGCAAAGAGTAACAAAAGAGCTTCTTGATGAAGGTGAAAGAAGAGAGTGAAAAAGCTGGCTTAAAACTCAGCATTCAAAACACTTAAGATCATGGCATCCAGTCCCATCACTTCATGGCAAATAGTTGGGGGAACAATGAAAACATTGACAGACTTTATTTTCTTGGGCTCCACAATCACCACAGACAGTGACTGCATCCTTAAAATTAAAAGAGGCCTGCTCCTTGGAAGAAAAGCTATGACAAACCTAGACAGCGTATTAAAAAGCAGAGACACTACTCTGCCAACAAAGGTCTGTATAGTCAAATTACAGTTTTCCAACTAGTCATGTACAGATGTGAGAGTTGGACCACAAAGAAGGCTCAGTACCGAAGAATTGATGCTTTCTAACTGTGGTGTTGAAGAACTCTTGAGAGTCCCTTGGACAGCAAGGAAATCACACCAATCCTAAAGGAAATCAACCCTGAATATTCATTGGAAGGACTGATGCTGAAGCTCTAATACTTTGGCCACCTAATGCAAAGAGCTGACTCATTAGAAAAGACCCTGATGCTGGGAAAGACTGAAGGCAGGAGGAGAAGGGGATGACAGAGGATGAGATGGCTGGATGGCATCACCGACTCAATGGGCATGAGTTTGAGGAAACTCCGGGAGATGGTGAAGGACAGGGAAACCTGGTGTGCTGCAGTCCCTGGGGTCACAAAGAGTCAGACACAGCTGAGCCACTGAACAACAACAACCTATTAGAAAGGCCAAAATCCATACACTATTGACACTACGTATAAAACATAACTAATTAGATCCTATTTTACAGCTCAGGGAACTCTACTCAGTGCTCTGTGGTCATCTACTTGAGAAGGAAATCCAAAAAAGAAGGGGCATATACAGGGAGGCCTGGCGTGCTGTGATTCATGGGGTCGCGGAGAGTCGGACACGACTGAGCAACTGAACTGAACTGAAACATACATATAGTTGATTCACTCTGCTGAGGAACTAACACAACATTAGCAAGCAACTATATTCCAATATATAGTTGGGCTATATATTGGTGGGCTTCCCTGGTGGCTCAGAGGTTAAAGCATCTGCCTCCAATGCGGGAGACCCGGGTTTGATCCCTGGGTCAGGAAGATCCCCTGGAGAAGGAAACAGTAACCCACTCCAGTATTCTTGCCTGGAGAATCCCATGGACGGAGAAGCCTGGTAGGCTACAGTCCACAGGATCACGAAGAGTTGGACACGACTGAGTGACGTAACAGAACGGATATTCCAATAAGTACTAAATTTTTTTAAAAAAAGAAAGGCCAAAATCCTGAACACTGACAACACCAAATGCTAGCAAGCCAGGGAACACCAGGAATTCTCATTTATTGCTGGTGGAAATGTAAAATAGTATAGCCACTCTGGAAGAGAGTTTTCCAGTGTCTTACATAACCAGACATACTCTCACCATCCTATGCAGCAATCATACTCTTTGGTATCTACCCTAAGGAGGTGAAACCTTATGTCCACACAAAAACTTGCACAAGTATGTTGATGCAAGCTTTCTTCATAACTGTCAACTTTGAAGCAACAAAATATCCTATATCCTTCAACAGGTTAATGGATAAATGGAACTGTGGTACATCCTGACTCTGGACATCTTCCAGTGCTAAAAAGAAATGAGCTCTCAAGCCATGAAAAGAAATGGAGGAACTTTAAATGCATATTACTAAAAAACCCAATCTGAAAAGACTACATACTATATGATTCCAATTGTATGATTCTGAAAAAGGCAAAACTATGAAAACAGTAAAAAGGTTGCCAGGAGTTGGAAGGGGATGAACAGATAGAGCAGAGGATTTAGTGAAAATACACTAAATGAACCTCTGGGACAACATTAAACACACACCAACATTTGCATTATAGGGTCCCAGAAGGAGAAGAGAGAGAAAGGGCCTGAGAAAATATTTTAAGAGATAATAGCTGAAAGCTTCCCTAATATGGGAAAGGAAAAAGTCCCATACAGGATAAACCCAAGGAGGAACACACTGAGACATATATTAATCAAACTGACAAAAATTAAAGACAGAAAATATTAAAAACAACAAGGGAAAGCAAAAAATAACATAAAATGGAATCCCCATAACTTTTTCAGCTGATTTTTCAGCAGAAACTCTGCAGGCCAGAAGGGAGTGGTATGGTATAATTAAAGTAATAAAAGAGAGAAAACGACAACCAAGAATACTCTACCCAGCAAGGCTCTCATTCAGATTTGACAGAGAAATCAAAAGTTTTATAGACAAGCAAAAACTAGGAGAATCGAGCACCATCAAACCAGCTTTACAACAAATGTTAAAGGAATTTCTCTAGGCAGAAAAGGCTACAACTGGAAACAAGAAAATTATGAATGGGACAGTTCACTGGTAAAGGCAAACATACAAAAAGGTAAGAAATCACCTACTCACAAATATGGTATCAAGACCAGCAAATGTTAAGGAGAGCAGAAATGCAGCATATTGGAAATGCATGGGAAATTAAGAGACTAGCAACATAAAAAACAATCTTGTAGAGACTGTTATATCAAAACCTCATAGTAACTGCAAACCAAAAATCTACACTACACACACACATACAAAAAGAAAAAGGAATCCAAACTCCACACTAAACATAGTCAACAAATCGCAAGAGAAGAAAGCAAAGAAGATGGGAAGGGAAAAGCCCTACAAAAACAAAGTCAAAACAACAAAGTGTCAGTAAGAACATTCATATTGATAATTACCTTAAATATAAATGGATTAAATGCTCTCCAGCCAAAAGACACAGACGGGCTGAATGGATACAAAACAAGTCTCATATATATGCTGTCTACAAGAAACTCACTTCAGATCGAGGGACACATATGACTGAAAATGAGGAGCTGGAAAAAGGCATTCCATGCAAATAAAAATCAAAAGAAAGCTGGAGTAGCTCATCAGACAAAACAGACTTCAAAATAAAGACTTATAAGAGACAAAGGACACTGCATAATGATCAAGGGATCAATCCAAGATCTAACAACTATAAATACATGTGCCCAACACAGGAGCACCTCAATATAAGGCAAATGCTAACAGCCATAAAACAAGAAAACAACTGTAGTACAAGAGTAGTAGGGGGCTCTAACCCTCCCCACACACTTTCATCAATGAACAGATCATCCAAACAGAAAATTAATAGAGAAATAACGGCCTTGCATGACGTATTAGACAAAATGGACTTAACTGATATTCATAGAGCATTCTATCCAAAAGCAAAATACAAATTCTTTTTCAAGTGCAGGTGGAACTTCTCCAGGATTGACCACATGTTGAGACACAAGGCAAGCCTTGGTAAATTTAAGAAAATTTGGAATCATATCAAGCATCTTTTCTGACCACAATGCTACGGGATTAGAAGTATTGACCACAGGGAGAGATCAAGATGTTGGAGTAGTAGAACTTCTTGAAGCTCACCCTCTGCCTCACATATACACCTATATGTGAAATGATTCTCACACAGTATCTACTGAACACTGGCAGCAGACCTCAGACTGGCTAAAAAGGCAAAAAAAAAAAAAAAAAATCTCCATGTAACTGGGTAGTGTTAGGTAGTTAGAATAGGGAAAAGGAGTCCAGAATGGCAGTGGCCAAAAGACAAGGAAGGGAAAAGCCCGCGAAAAGAGAACAAAGGAAGGTCTGAGGACCGGAGCGAGGACCTCAGGTAAAACAAACAACGCTCCTGTCTGGCCCAGTTTACACAGGACAAGCCCAGGGGGAAAGAAGCATATAAAAAGAGGAGCCGAAGCTAGCTCTCTCTCCCCCAACCTCCCCTGCATGCTGGGGTGTTCTTCCTCGAGGATGGATTTTCCTGCTATTACCTAAATAAAATAGAGCTGTAACACTGACTTCTCTAAGAGCTATAACACAGTCCGTTTGAGACCTGAGAGCTATAACACGGTCTGTCCAAGACCCGAGAACTGTGACACGCCGAGGGCTTTAATGTCCGTCACTCCAAATCTTTGCTTTGGACGAGACAGAACCGAGGAGCATACACTCGCCTGACAGTAGGAAAAAATAGCAAGCAAGCAAGACAGGAATTGGGATGGGATGTTTACCACTGGGCGGGAGCTATAAAGGAGGAAAGACTTCTGCAACCTGGGAAGCCTCCTCACTGGCAAGGAGATCAGCCAGGATAGAAGGGGAGCTTCACGGCCTCAGAGGAGAGCACAGCGGCTTGTTTGTGGCAGCCAGGGCAGAGAAAGAACTGCACAGACAGTCAGTACTGCCATCAGACACTCCCCAGCCTGACATGCAAGTCCACTGGAGCTGGCAGGGGCAGGGTGCTGGAACTCAGGATTCAGGTATCAGAAGTGGGGAGAGGCCTGGGACTGGCTGTGTGGGACAGACTGAAGGGCTGGAATCCAGTGTGACTACACCGGGGGTGTATGACTACCAGCCTACGGCAAGTAGATATAGGAAGGGGTTAACGTGCTTGAAAACCAGGGTAACCACAAATCAAAAACATACAATAAATTCACCCACACCCACACACAAAGAAGGGAACTATAATACAGAAGAAAATCATCAAACCACAACAGGAAAAAGAAAGGGACAAAGGAGAAATATAAATCAACAGGGAGACTTCCCCGGTGGTCCAGTGGCTTAGATTCCATGCTCCCAATGCAGAGGGCCGGAGTTCGATCCCTGATCAGGAACTAAACCACACATCCACAGTTCAGTTTGCATGCCACAACTAAAAGATAGCTCGTGCTGCAACAAAGACCCAGCACAGTCAAATAAATAAATGAACAGGAAAACAAGGTTTAAAATGGCAAAAAAAAATAAAATACGGATCTATAAATAATTACCTTGAATGTCAGTGGACTAAATATACTCCAATCAATAGACACAGAATGGAAAGTTGAATGAAAAAGGAGCCTTCAATATGCTGCCTGTAAGTGACCCACTTTAGGGCAAAGGACACACAAAGATTGAAAGTTAGGTGATGGGAAAATATATTTCATGCAAATAGAAATAAAAAGAAAGCAGGGGTGGCAATACTTTTATCAGACAAAACAGACTTCAAAACAAAGATCATAAAACATTGTCTAATACAAAACGTACCAATGTTCCTTAGGACAGACTCCCAAGGCCAGAGAAATAAAAACAAAATCAAATGAGACCTAATCAAACTTAAAAGTTTTTGAACAGCAAAGGAAACAATACACAAAATGAAAATAATAACCTCCAAAATGGAAGAAAATATTTGCAAACAATGCGACCAACAAGGGCTTAATATCCAAAATATATACAAATAGCTCATACAACTCAACAACCAAAGAAACAACCCAACAGAAAAACAGGCAGGATACCAAAACAGATATTTCTCCAAAACAGACAAACAGATGGCCAGTAGGACATGAAAAAATGCTGTTAGGGAAAGTAAATCAATAGTCTTGTTTAGGCTTCAGAGACAAAGCAGAGCAGGCCTCTGACCTAGCTTTTCACCTGCCTGGACACTGCCCTGACTTTGAGTGCCCTGACTGCCTACTGTGAATGCAAAACTTGAGGCACCATAGAAAAGATTGGAGACAAATTCTGAAATTGTTTAGCCCCTGGAGGGGTACTGACCAACCAAGAGCCAGGCTTAACAACATTCCAAGTTTTACAGAACAAAACTTAACATGAAACCAGAGCTGCAAATTGCTCACAGATTGATGGTATCAGTTTGTGTCCAGGGATTAAAAACAGGAACCCAGAACTGCAATTTTTTTTTTCCATTTCTTTATTTTTATTTATTTCTTTATTTTTAATTTTTTATTGGAGGCTAATTACTTTACAATATTATATTGGTTGGTTTTAGCCATACATTGACATGAATCCGCCCCGGGTGTACATGTGTTCCCCCTCCTGAACCCCCCTCCCACCTCCCTCCTCCCCATATCCTCCCTCTGGGTCATCCCTGTGCACCAGCCCCAAGCATCCTGTATCATGGATCAAACCTGGACTGGTGATTTGTTTCACATATGATAATATACATGTTTCAATGCCATTCTCCCAAATCATCCCACCCTCACCCTCTCCCACAGAGTCCAAAAGACTGTTCTATACACCTGTGTCTCTTTTGCTGTCTCGTATACAGGGTTAAGGTTACCCTCTTCCTAAATTCCATATATATGCATCAGTATACTGTATTGATGTTTTTCTTTCTGGCTTACTTCACTCTGTATAATAGGCTCCAGTTTCATCCACCTCATTAGAACTGATTCAAATGTATTCTTTTTAATGGCTGAGTAATACTCCATTGTATATATGTACCAAAGCTTTCTTATCCATTCGTCTGCAGATGGACATCTAGGTTGCTTCCATGTCCTGGCTATTATAAACAGTGCTGCGATGAACACTGGAGTACATGTGTCTCTTTCAATTCTGGTTTCCTCAGTGTGTATGCCCAGGAGTGCGATTGCTGGATCATATGGCAGTTCTATTTCCAGTTTTTTAAGGAATCTCCACACTGTTTTCCATAGTGGCTGTACTAGTTTGCATTCCCACCAACAGTGTAAGAGGGTTCCCTTTTCTCCACACCCTCTCCAGCATTTATTGCGTGTAGACTTTTGGATAGCAGCCATTCTGACTGGTGTGAAATGGTATCTCATTGTGGTTTTGATTTGCATTTCTCTGATTATGAGGGATGCTGAGCATTTTTTCATGTGTTTGTTATCCATCTGTATATCTTCTTTGGAGAAATACAAAAAACCTCGAATAGCCAAAGCAATCTTGAGGAAGAAGAATGGAACTGGGGGAATCAACCTGCCAGACTTCAGGCTCTACTACAAAGCCACAGTCATCAAGACAGTATGGTACTGGCATAAAGACAGAAATATAGATCAATGGAACAAAATAGAAAGCCCAGAGATAAATCCACACACCTATGGACACCCTATATTTGACAAAGGCAAGAATAGAAAATGGAGAAAAGACAGTCTCTTTAACAAGTGGTGCTGGGAAAACTGGTCAGCCACTTGTAAAAGAATGAAACTAGAACACTCCCTAACACCATACACAAAAATAAACTCAAAATGGATTAAAGATCTAAATGTAAGACCAAAAACTATAAAACTCCTAGAGGAGAACATAGGGAAAACACTCTCCGACATAAATCACAGAAGGATCCTCCATGACCCACCTCCCAGAATATTGGAAATAAAAGCAAAAATAAACAAATGGGACCTAATTAAAATTAAAAGCTTCTGCACAGCAAAGGAAACTATAAGCTAGGTGAAAAGACAGCCTTCAGAATGGGAGAAAATAATAGTAAATGAAACAACTGACAAAGGACTAATCTCCAAAATATACAAGCAGCTCCTTCAGCTCAACTCCAGAAAAATAAACGACCCAATCAAGAAATGGGCCAAAGAACTAAAGAGAACTGCAATTTTTGAAGTCTCACCCATGGAGCAGATCCACAAGCTGGGACCTGTTCCCCAAAAACCTATCTACTTGGTGATATATCCTCTGCTGTTTCTATTTCTCTTTTCTTTTAATGTTTGTATACTGAAACCAAGCTAGATAATTCCCTAAGAAATATTTGTATTATTTATTTGTATATAAGGAATGGCTTATTTTGTTAACAAATCCTTTGAACCTGAGACGAAGGTGAAAACTTTCCACAAGACACTAGTTGGTGCTGAGTAGGATTTATGAAACAAAACACCCCTCTTCAAGAAGAAAGAGATTAAGGTTGATGAAGTTTTTATTCCCAGATGGGAAGATTCACCTTATTGCTCGTTAGCTAATGAATGGTACGTATTCACTGGATTATGTGAGAACTGGAATCTTAAAAAGGGGTCCAAACCCTGAGCACTTACTGAAAGTTTGCGGCTCGCACAGACTGAAAAGGATAAGAATGTGACACTCTGGGTGAAACACTGGATCCTCCTCTCTGCCTACTGAAAGGTACATGAAGCTAACTTAAAATTGTCCAAGAAGTTACAACTGGAAAGAGAATTATGAGATTTGTGAGGGCAGTTGTTCATGCTACAATGCCAAAATTATACTGGCATTAAAAAAAAAATTGACATTAAATCTTCACTTTTTAAGTAGGCTCTCCCTTGCGCCTGCCCACAGCTCTAACAGTGTCCCCACTGTCCGCCCTCTCCTTTCTTTGTCAAGTTGCAGACTTGTACCTCCCCAACTCGCTGTCTCCCTCTCCATCAGCTAATCCCCTTCTAATTTCCCCTATCAGGGGAGTGAGAAGCCTAGCTTCCCCAACTCTAGCAAGTTTCTTTGCCCCTGCAGATTCTTCTGATCAAAGACCCCACCTCCTCAGGGGGACAATCTAAGATTTTTATCAGCCCATCTGCCCCTGTTATCACAGTTAATTTTAGCACTATTTGGTCTATATTTCAGCTGTAAAACTGTGACTATAGAAAGATGACTTTTTTTTTTGGACACAGGATGGCCATGATATTCTTTAGACTCTGGAGAAAACTGGTTAAAATATTTTTTTTTCTCTTTGAAACTGCAAAACTGGTTCTTTTTGCATATGCAGTTAAAAACAGTTAGCCTGTTAAAAAGCACTGCCTAGGGAATAGCTTGGTGGCTCAGACAGTAAAGAATTTGCCTGCCATTCAGGAGACCAGAGTTCGATCCCTGGGTCAGGAGATTCCCTGAAGAAGGGAATGGCAACCCACTCCAGTATTCTTGCCTGGAGAATCCCATGGACAGAGGAGCCTGGCGGGCTAAGCCCGCCACTCAGACACAACTGAGTGACTAAGCACTCACACAAGGAAAAGCTTGAAGTTAACCCTTGCATGTCCTTGAAATACACAGCCCACTTTGCCTGAGACCTCAGCCTTGGGTAAATTAGAACTTCAAGCCAAGAAAGAAATGGTTGGGTGGAGGGGTCAAAGAGACATTTTAAATCTCAAGCGGAAAACTATGAGATCTCTGTCTAATTTATGTATGTCTCAGTATGTCTTTGTTTTGGATAATATTGCTGAGATTAATTTGCAAATAAGCTCTAATTCAACTGACTTTAAGAAAAGTTCAGTTCAGTTCAGTTCAGTCGCTCAGTCGTGTCCAACTCCTTGTGACCCCATGAATCACAGCACGCCAGGCCTCCCTGTCCATCACCAACTCCCGGAGTTCACTCAAACTCATGTCCATCGAGTCAGTGATGCCATCCAGCCATCTCATTCTCTGTCGTCCCCGTCTCCTCCCACCCCCAATCCCTCCCAGCATCAGACTCTTTTCCAGTGAGTCAACTCGTCGCATGAGGTGGCCAAAGTATTGGAGTTTCAGCTTAAAGTATTGGAGTTTCAGCTTCAGCATCAGTCCTTCCAATGAACACCCAGGATTGATCTCCTTTAGAATGGACTGGTTGGATCTCCTTGCAGTCCAAGGGACTCTCAAGAGTCTTCTCCAGCACACTCAAAAGCATCAATTCTTCGGTGCTCAGCTTTCTTCACAGTCCAACTCTCACATCCATACATGACCACGGGAAAAACCATAGCCTTGACTAGACGGACCTTGATTGGCAAAGTAATGTCTCTGCTTTTTAATATGCTCTCTAGGTTGGTCATAACTTTCCTTCCAAGGAGTAAGCATCTTTTAATTTCCTGGCTGCAATCAGCATCCGCAGTGATTTTGGAGCCCAAAAAAATAAAGTCTGACACTGTTTCCCCATCTATTTCCCATGAAGTGATGGGACCAGATGCCATGATCTTCGTTTTCTGAATGTTGAGCTTCAAGCCAAACTTTTCACTCTCCTCCTTCACTTTCATCAAGAGGCTCTTTAGTTCTTCTTCACTTTCTGCCATAAGGGTAGTGTCATCTGCATATCTGAGGTTATTGATATTTCTCCCGGCTTAAAGAAAAGTAAGCGTTTACAAATCAAACAATTACAAGAGAAATCAACCTAAATGAATTTCTGGTTCACATGAACTGGGAAATAGTAGATATTTAATGGCTTCCCAGGTGGATCTAATGATAAAGCTTGCCAATGCAGGAGACATAAGAAATATGGGTTCGATCCCTGGGTCAGGAAGATCCCCTAGTGGTAGGAAATGGCAATCCACTCTAGTATTCTTGCCTTAAGAATCCCATGAACTGAGGAACCTGGTAGGCTACAGTCCATGGGGGTCACAGAGTCAGACACACCTGAAGTGACTTATCATTAATGTTTATTTGCTAATCTAATTAACGCATGTCTTGAGGCATCAACACTGTAATACTTTTATTGTGCCTAGGTTTAATGTAAGCTAAATTTGTCCATAAGGAAAGTAACTCAAATGAAGAAACTTTCAAACAAAGAAAAATGTAAATGAGACAGGAGCTTTTAGATAAATTCTATTAACTTATGAACGCTTTATTAGGCTTTAGGAATGTCTGTCTAAAATAGTCTCTCCAGGTTGGAGTAACTTGAATTTCTAGAGTTGTGCTAAATTAAGTGATGAAAGTTTACTGAATAGCTAGGTCATTTCCAAATAAAATAAGATTTTTAAATATTAATTACTGAACACTAACTGTGGGAGGAGACGGGGACGACAGAGAATGAGATGGCTGGATGGCATCACCGACTCGATGGACATGAGTTTGAGTGAACTCCAGGAGTTGGTGATGGACAGGGAGGCCTGGCGTGCTGTGATTCATGGGGTCGCAAAGAGTCGGACACGACTGAGCAACTGAACTGAACTTCCTTTTACAGAAAAACTAAAGAAATTCTGGATTATTAATGAGTATGTTTGGTGCTACCCTGCGATTTTCTCTCTAAGAAAGCAAATGTTTTTAGAAATTATCACTGGTATTTATGTTCACCAATTTACAGAATGCTAATATAAAGGACAGTTCAGGATTGCTTAAGGAAAGTAGGATGTGTGTTTTTAGTTTAAAAAATATATATGAAAAATGAAATTCCATTTTATTAAGAAAAAAAGGTCTGACTTACAGGTATCTGTTTCTAAATGAACAAAGTGATTTTTCTTTTTTTAAACAGAGGCTTATGGAAGGTGGACCCCAAGAAAAGAGTTTTGTGCAGAGTACAAGTTTTCAGACATTGAACTGCCTTTGATAATGGATTTTAAGTTTCTTTACCTCTAAGTGATCTATGTTTACCTTCAAAATCTTCTTTTACTTTGCCTAAGTATATAACTGTATCACAGTGACCTATATGATCCTATCTAACTGAGTGTTATAAACCCTTTTGATAGATTTGGCAAAACTTCCTAAAATTAAATTCTTAGTTCAGTTCAGTCGCTCAGTAATGTCCGACTCTTTGCGATGCCATGGACTGCAGCATGCCAGGCCTCCCTGTCCATCACCAACTCATGGAGTTTACTCAAACTCAAGTCCATTGAGTCGATGATGCCATCCAACCATTTCATCCTCTGTCGTCCCCGTTGCCCCCTGCTTTCAATCTTTCCCAGCATCAGGGTTTTTCCAAATGAGTCAGTTCTTTGCATCAGGTGGCCAAAGTATTGGAGTTTCAGCTTCAGAATCAGTCCTTCCAATGAATATTCAGGACTGATTTCCTTTGGGATGGACTGGCTGGATCTCCGTGCAGTCCAAGGGGCTCTCAAGAGTCTTCTTTTCCAACACCACAGTTCAAACGCATCCATTCTTCCGTGCTCAGCTTTCTTTATGGTCCAACTCTCACATCCATACATAACTACTGGAAAAATCATAGCCTTGACTAGACGGACCTCTGTTGGCAAAGTAATGTCTCTGCTTTTTAATATGCTGTCTAGGTTGGTCATAACTTTTCTTCCAAGGAGTAAGCATCTTTTTATTTCATGGCTGCAGTCACCATCTGCTGTGATTTTGGAGCCCCAAAAAATAAAGTCTGACACTGTTTCCACTGTTTCTCCATCTATTTGCCATGAAGTGATGGGACCAGATGCCATGATCTTAGTTTTCTGAATGTTGAGCTTTAAGCCAACTTTTTCACTCTCCTCTTTCACTTTCATCAAGAGGCTCTTTAGTTCCTCTTCACTTTCTGCCATAAGGGTGGTGTCATCTTCATATCTGAGGATATTGATATTTCTCCTGCCAATCTTGATTCCAGCTTGTGCTTCATCCAGCCCGGCATTTCTCACGATGTACTCTGCATATAATGAAGTTCTTTTGACCTCTAACTGACTTTGGGGTGCTTTAGAGGGCCCTGAGACATCCCAAAGAGAGATATTAAACTACCTGGATTCATCTGACATGTTAAATTACATGAGAAGTATTGTTGGAGGAGTGATAAATCTCAGGTTAGACTGTATGGCTGATTTACTAATACAGATATCCTAAAATTATGTGGAATTCATAAAGATCTGATATGTCCTAATAAAATGTTGTCAATTAAAAAAATAAAATGTTGTCAATTAAAATTCTACTTGTCATATGAAAGTGTTATGTGTCACAGCAATGGCCAGGTTGCTTTGTCAACTGTAACATAATCAGATTTTAAACATGCCTTCTATGGTTTCATTCTGATGTCTTTGCAAAAATACTGCTACTTCTTCAAGATTTATAGAAAAGACTTTCTAAGAAAAACCAGATAAATACATTTTGTTATTAACAGTAACATGGTACCAGACTGGAATTTGTTAAGAAAACAAAGTTTTCTTAGAATGAAGCTTTGGTGACAGATTGTGAATTTCTTTGCCTTTATTTATATTTGTTTTTTTTAATCTTATTTTTTTAAATCTCATCCCTTTGGTAAAGTAAATAAGTATTATTTCACAATGATCTCTGAAGATTATGGTACTCCAATAAAGTACTGAAGATAAAGCTCATTCTGCTTTGCTGTTGTTCAGTCGCTCAGTCATGTCTGACTCTTTGCGACCCCATGGACTGCAGCACACCAGGCTTCCTGTCTTTCACTATCTCCTGGAGTTTGCTCATACTCATGTCCATTGAGTCAGTGATGCCATCCAACCATCTCATCCTCTGTCGTCCCCTTCTCCTGCCTTCAAGCTTTCCCAGCACTGTCAGACTATTGATATCCTGATGTCCTTAGAACATGGCAACAGTCTACTCCTAAACTCAGTTCAGTTCAGTCGCTCAGTCATGTCTGACTCTTTGCGACCCCATGGACTGCAGCACACCAGACTTCCCTGTCCATCACCAACTTCCAGAGCTTCCTTAAACTCTTGTCTATCGAGTCAGTGATGCCATCCAACCATCTCATTCAATGAGTCAGTTCTTCACATGAGGTAGCCACAAGTACTGGAGTTTCAGCTTCAGAATCAGTCCTTCCAATGAATATTCAGGACTGATTTTCTTTAGGATGGACTGGTTGGATCTCCTTGCAGCCCAAGGGATTCTCAAGAGTCTTCTTTTCCAACACCACAGTTCAAAAGCATCAATTCTTCAGCGCTCAGCTTTCTTTAAGGTCCAACTCTCACATCCATACATGACTACTGGAAAAACCATAGCCTTGACTAGACAGACCTTTGTTGGCAAAGTAATATCTCTGCTTTTTAATATGCTGTCTAGGTTGGTCATAACTTTCCTTCCAAGGAGCAAGCATCTTTTAATTTCATGGCTGCAGTCACCATCTGCAGTGATTTTGAAGCCCCCAAAAATAGTCTGTCACTGTTTCCTTTATTTCCCCATCTATTTGCCATGAAGTGATGGGACTGGATGCCGTGATCTTAGTTTTCTGAATGTTGAGCTTCAAGCCAACTTTTTCACTCTCCTCTTTCACTTTCATCAAGAGGCTTTTTAGTTCCTCTTCATTTTCTGCCATAAGGGTGGTGGCATCTGCATATCTGAGGTTATTGATATTTCTCCCAGCAATCTTGATTCCAGCCTGTGATTCCTCCAGCCCCGCATTTCTCATGACGTACTCTGCATATGAGTTAAACAAGCCTTGATATTTTCCTTTCCCGATTTGGAAACAGTCTGTTGTTCCATGTCCAGTTCTAACTGTTGCTTTTTGACCTGCATACAGATTTCTCAGGAAACAGGTCAGGTGATCTGGTATTCCCATCTCTTTAAGAATTTTCCACAGTTTGCTGTGATCCACACAGTCAAAGGCTTTGGCGTAGTCAATAAAGTAGAAGTAAATGTTTTTCTGGAATTCTCTTGCTTTTTTGATGATCCAGTGGACGTTGACAATTTGATCTCTGGTGTCTCTGCCTTTTCTAAATCCAGCTTGAACATCTGGAAGTTCACGATTCACATACTGTTGAAGCCTAGCTTGGAGAATTTTGAGCATTACTTTGCTAGCTTGTGAGATGAGTGCAATTAAATTGGGGAGTTTAAAATGGATAAGCAATAGCTATAAATCAAACAGTCAGGAAATATGTGGAGAAGGCAATGGCACCCCCACTCCAGTACCCTTCCCTGGAGAATCCCAGGGATGGGGGAGCCTGGTGGGCTGCTGTCTATGGGGTCGCACAGAGTCAGACACGACTGAAGCAACTTAGTAGTAGCAGCAGCAGCAGGGGCTATGGGAAATCCAAAACATCCACTTAGCTATTCTCTACTCCCTGACAAACCTCATTTTAGTTCATGGGATAAAGCCTTCCCTGGCTGCAGGGTTAATGCCCTTAACAATGAAAAATGTTTATGTTTCAATGAATATTAAATTCCAATTTTGTTACTCATTTCTGAGTTATAGTTCCTTGTTGTTATATTGTTTAAAACTTAATTAAGTTGTTAAAAGGACAGTCTGTTTCTTATATCAGTAGTCAATCTTTGGATAAAGATCAGATGCTCCATGATCTACAACCAGGAGATTAACACTAAGTTATTTAACTAAGTCAGATGACCTGGGGATATACCTGATGATAGTTCTTGGCTTAAATTCTTACTTGTGACCTTAGTAAAAACTGCTAGCTATATTATGTTCTGAATGTTAAGCTTCAAGCCAACCTTTTCACTCTCCTCTTTCACTTTCATCAAGAGGCTTTTTAGTTCCTCTTTACTTTCTGCCATAAGGGTGGTGTTATCTGCATATCTGAGGTTAATGATATTTCTCCCAGCAATCTTGATTCCAGCTTGTGCTTCTTCCAGCCCAGCGTTCCTCATGTTGTACTCTGCATATAAGTTAAATAAGCAGGGTGACAGTATACAATCTTGACATACTCCTTTTCATATTTGGAACCAGACTGTTGTTCCATGTACAGTTCTAACTGTTGCTTCCTGACCTGCATACAGGTTTCTCAAGAGGCAGGTCAGGTGGTCTGGGATTCCCATCTCTTTCAGAATTTTCCAGTTTATTGTGATCCACACAGTCAAAGGCTTTGGCATAGTCAATGAAGCAGAAATAGATGTCTTTCTGGAACTCTCTTGCTTTCTCCATGATCCAGTGGATGTTGGCAATTTGATCTCTGGTGCCTCTGCCTTTTCTGAAACCTGCTTGAACATCTGGAAGTTTACGGTTCACATATTGCTGAAGCCTGGCTTGGAGAATTTTGAGCATGACTTTACTAGCATGTGAGATGAGTGCATTGTTTGTTCTATGTCTCTTGTTCCAGAAGATTGTTGTCTCTCACATTACCAAGTATATGACTGAGCTACTGATAAAATGATATATTTAGTTCCCTATGAAATCTATGGTTTTAATAATGTAACTCCAGATATGGGAAGAATCAACAAGAGAGAATATTTTCCTGGTCCAAGAGGGTAATAAGATAGGTATGGTCTGGAGACTTTTTGGTATTCATGGGGCCTCGTCCAATGACAGCACACTGAGTGGCCTATCAGTGAAATCCTCTCTAGACCTGGGAATAAGCCTTTCTAGCACCATGGGACACAATGGCCATGAAATGCCCCAAAGCATAGTCATTTCTGTGGCTATGAAGGGGCTTGCTGACTGGAAACTGGCACTAACAGACTGCCTCTGCAAAGATTAAATCATGGTCACTACACTGCTGACCTTCAACATTCCTGAAAGGAATTCAGGGTGGATATCAGAAAGCAGGTGCTCACTCTGTGCTCTGGGAAAAAGGGACAAAACAGGCTTCAGATAGTCAGATGTTTTCAGGTAATGTTTTTTTATCTTTTATGAGCCCAAATTCTTCAATCTTCTCATACTTAGAGAAACACTAACACCACGCCCAATGTCCAGTCCTGCTTCTCCTGGTTGGCCTTTCTTCCAGTCACCTTGATAGCTCTTCTACTTTTATGCATCTTGAGTCGGACACGACTGAGCAACTGAACTGAACTGAACTGAACCCTCTTATTAAGTCTGTTTCTTTGAGAAGCAGCAAATGGATCTCCAAATAGTAATAGAAGAATATTATCTGGCCAACCACCCAAAAGGTGGTTAAATTATCTAAATTTAGATAACTGCACCCACTTACTGACAGCCTGTGACAAGGCTATGAAAGGACTGCTGTATGGACCAACTTCTCAAGTTTCAGAACCCTGCTTATTGGAGCACTCCATCAATTACTGTGAATAGACTGTCTTCCCAAAGCCTACAATATGTTCTACATTGTTACTTACAAATTAATAAGACTGCTCATGTTATTTTGCCTTGTCCTTGTGCTCTTCACCCTGAACAATCCTGGGGTCGATTGGTAGGGAAATTAAATAAACAGCCTTGTTTAGGCTTCAGAGACAAAGCAGAGGCCTCTAACCTGCCTGGACACTGCTTTGACTGTGAGTGCCATGACTGCCAGCTGTGAGTGCAAGACTTGAGGCACCAGAGATAAAGGCAGGAGACAAGTCTTGAAATTGTTGAGCTCCTGGAGGGGTACTGGCCAACTAAGCGCCAGGCTTAACAATCCAAGTTTTACAGGGCAAAACAAACAGCATTAACATGAAACCAGAGCTCTGTTGATCAGATGGTAAAGAATCACCTGCAATGCAGGAGACCCCGGTTCGATCCCTGGGTCAGGAAGACCCCCTGGAGAGGGAAAGGCTACCCACTCCAATATTCTTGGGCTTCCCTAGTGGCTCAGATGGTAAAGAATCTGCCTGCAATGTGGGAGACCTGGGTTCTATCCCTGGGTTAGGAAGATCCCCTGGAGGAGGGCATGGCAACCCACTCCAATATTCTTGCCTGGAGAATCCCCATGGACAGAGGAGCCTGGCGGGCTGCAGTCCGTGGGGTCGCAAAAGAGTCAGACACAACTGAGCAACTAAGTACAGTACAGAGCTGCAGTTTGCTCACAGACTGATGATGACATCCGTTTGCATCCAAGGATTTTAAGCGTGAACCGCAAACTGCAATTTTCTAAGTCTCACCCATGGAGTGGACACGCTACTTGGGACCTTTCCCCAGTTGGGACTCCATATGTGCTGTGACACAGGACTTCCCAGCACCGTTTGAGTCTGGAAGTTGGTCAGAATCCAATTTGGTGATGTATCCTCTGCTGTTTCTATTTCTCTTTTCTTTTAATGTTAGTATATTGAAAGTAAGCTAGATAATTCTCTAATAAATATTTGTATTATCTGTATAAAAGAAATAGCTTATTTTGTTAACAAATTCTTTGAATCTGAGACGAGAGTAAAAACTTTTGGTAAAACAGATGCTCAGTTTCACTAGTTATTAGAGAAACACAAATCAAATGAGGTATCACCACATGCCAGTCAGAATGGCCATCATTAAAAATGTCTACAGGGACTTCCCTGATGGTCCAGCATTTAAGAGATCGCCTGTCGGTGCAAATCACACAGGTTCAATTCCTGCTCTGGGAACATTCCACATACCACAAAGCAACTAAGCCCACAAGCCACAACTACTGAAGCCCACACACGCTAGAGGCCACATGCCACAACTATACAGCCTGACCCCAAGTGCTGAAACTACTAAAACCTAGGTACCCTAGAGCTAGTGCTCTGCCACAAAAGAAGACACTGCAATGAAAAGCCCCCACTCGATGTAACTGGAGAAAGCCCATGCACAGCAACGAAGACCCAGCACAGCCAAAAATAAATAACCAATTTTATTTTAAAAAGCTTCATATAACAAATGCTGGACAGTGTGGAGAAAAGGGAATCCTCCTACCCTGTTGATGGGAATGTAGCTTGGTGCAGCCACCATGGAAAATAGTATGGAGGTTCCTCAGAAAAGTTAAAATAGAATTACTATATGTTCCAGCAACTGCAATCCTGGGCATCTATACGGACAAAACTATAATTCAAAAAGATATATCTACTCCTAAATGCACAGCAACACCATTCACAATAGCCAGGACATGGAAATAACATGAATGTATATCAACAAATGAATAAGGAAATGTGGCATATATATATACAATGGAATACACTCATCAGCCATAAAAAGAAGGAAATGATTTCGTTTGCAGCAACATGGATGTAACTAGGGATTATCATACTAAGTGAAATAAGTCAGAAAGAGAAAAACAAGCATCATAAGATACCACTTTTAAGTGGAATCTAAAATATGACACAAATGAACCTATATATAAAAGAGAAACACTCACAGACATAGAGACTAGACTGGGGACTGCCAAGGGGGACAGCGGCGGAAGAGGAATGGACTGAGAGTTTGAGTCTAGCGGATGGAAGCTGTTACATATAAACATGGATAGATAAGGTCCTACTATATAGCACAGGGAACTATATTCAATATCCTGTGATAAACCATAATGGAAAAGAATATGAAAAAGAATGTATAAACAAATTGGACCTACTTAAACTAAAAGGCTTTTTGCACAGCAAAAAAAAAAAACAATAAATAAAATGAAAAGACAAACCACAGATTGGAAGAAAATATTTGCAAATGATGTGACTGACAAGGGATTGTTCTACAAAATTTACAAAGAGCTCATAAGGCTTAATATCATCAAAGCAAACAACCAAATCAAAAAATGGGCAGAAGCCCCAAAAAAACATTTCTCCAAAAAAGATATACAGGTGGCCAAGAGGCACATGAAAAGATGTTCAATATCGCTAATTATCAGAGAAATGCAAATCAAATCTACAGTGAAAGGATTGGTTCAAGAGAGCAGAGTAGAAGGACATGTACTCAAGCACAAAAATTGCAACTAGCTGTTAAACCACCATTGACAGGAAGACACTGGAACTCACTAAAAAAAGATACCTTACATCCAAGAACAAAGGAGAAGCCACAACAAGACAGTAGGAGGGACACAATTACAATAAAATCAAACTCTATACCTGCCAGGTGGGCAACTCACACTGTTGAACAATAATACCAAAGAAGTTCTCGCACTGTTATGAAGGTTCTAGGCCTCAAATTAGGTTTCCAAGCCTGAAGATCCAGCCAAGGGACTGGGAATCCACAGGGAATCTGATCTGGAAGGCCAGCAGGATTTGTTTACAGAGCTTCCATAGGACTGGGGAAAACCGAGACTCCTGGAGGACACAAACAAAATCTTGTGCTCAACAGGACCCGGGGAAAGGAGCAGTGACCCCACAGGAGACTGAGCCAGACCCGCCTGTGAGTGTTTGAGGGTCTCCTGCAGAGGTGTGGGTCAATGGTGGTCTGTCATGGGGATGGGGACACCAGCAGCAGCAGTCCTAGGAGATGTGTCTCCATATAAGTCCTCTTGGAGGTCATCAAGAGCCCTACTTTTGTTGTTGTTCAGTCACTCAGTCATGTCCAACTCTTTGTGACTCCAAGGACTGCAGCACACCAGGCTTTCATGTCCTTCACCATCTCCCAGAGCTGTCACCTGCTTATTTAACTTACATGCAGAGTACATCATGCAAAATGCCAGGCTGAAGCATAAGCTGGATTCAAGATTGCTGGGAGAAATATCAATAACCTCAGATATGCAGATGACACCACCCTTATGGCAGAAAGTGAAGAAGAACTAAAGAGCCTCTTGATGAAGGTAAAAGAGGAGAGTGAAAAAGTTGGCTTAAAACTCAACATTCAGAAAACTAAGATCATGGCATCCAGTCCCATCACTTCATGGTAAACAGGTAGGGAAACAATGGAAACAGTGACAGACCTTATTTTCTTGAGCCCTACTGTAGAAGCATATAGACTTCAGGACTGGGGTGCCTCAGGCCAAAGAACTAATAGGAAGGGAGCACAACCCCATCCATCAGCAGACAATTGGAATCAAGTTTTACTGAGCACTGCCCTGCCCACCAGAGCAAATCCCAGTTTTCCCCACAGCCAGTCCCTCCTATTAGGAAGCTTGCACAAGCCTCTTATCCTTATCCACCAGGGCAGACAGAAGAAATAAGGACTGCAATCCCATCAGCCTCCAGACCTAAAACCACAATCACAGAAAGCTACTTCAAATGAAAAGAAATAGGATTATTTCCCAGAAGAAGAAACAAGATAAATCCCTAGAAAAGCAACTAAATAAAGTAGAAATAGGCAACTTCCCAGAAAAAGAATTCAGAATAATGATAGTGAAGATGATTCAGGATCTCAGGAAAAGAATGAAGGCAAAGATTGAGAAGATGTAAGAAATGTTTACCAAGGACCTAGAAAAAGTAAAGAACAAACAAACAGAGATAAGCAATACACTAGAAGGAATCAATAGCAGAATAACTAAGGCAGAAGAATGGATATGTGACCTGGGAGAATAGTGGAAATCAATGCTCCAAAGCAGAATACAGAAAAAAGAATGAAAAATGAAGATAGCCTAACAGACCTTTAACATCACTTAGGAGATGGTGACGGACAAAGAAGCCCAGCATGCTGTAGTCCATGGGGTCGCAAAGAGTTGGACCCAACTGAGCGACTGAACTGAACTAAAAGACCTCTGGGACAACATTAAATGCACAAATATTCACATTATAGGGGTCACAGAAGGAAAAGAGAGAGACAAAGGAACCGAGAAAACATCTGAAGAGATAATAGCTGAAAAATGTCCAAACATGGGAAAGGAAATAGTAAACCATGTCCAGGAAGAACAGACAGTTCCAGGCAGGATAAACCCTATGAGGAACACACCAAGACACATAATCAAACTGACAAAAATTAAAGACAAAGATAAACTATTAAAAACAACAAGGGAAAAAAGACAAATAACAAATAAGGGAAAACCCATAAGGTTATCAGCCGGTTTCTCAACAGAAACTCTGCAAGCCAGAAAGGAATGGCACAAAATATTCAAAATGATGAAAGGGAAAAACCTAAAACCAAGAACACCCAGCAAGACTCTCATTCAGATTTGAAGGAGAAACCAAAAGCTTTTCCAGACAAGCAAAAATTCAGAGAATTCAGCACCACTAAACCAGTTTTGCAAAAAATGGGAAAGGAACTTCTCTAGGCAAGAAACACAACAGAAGGTAAAGATCTACAAAAAATAAACCCCAAACAATGAACAAAATGGTAATAGGATCATATATGCCAGTAATTACCTTAAAGGTAAATGGATTAAATGTACCAACCAAAAGACACAGACTGGCTGGGTGGATACGAAAACAAGACCAATACATGCTTTCTACACAAGAGACCATCCCCAAGGAAAAGAAAGGCAAAATGGTTGTCTGAGGAGGCCTTACAAATAGCTGAGAAAAGAAGAGAAGCTAAAGGCAAATGAGAAAAGGAAAGATATACCCATCTGATGCAGGGTTCCAGAGAATAGTATGGAGAGATAAGAAAGCCTTTTTAGAGAACAATGCAAAGAAAGAGGGGAAAGCAATAGAACAGGAAAGACTAGAGACCTCTTCAAGCGTGTTAAAGATACCAAGGCAACATCTCATGCAAAGATGGGCACAATAAGGACAGAAACAGTATGGACCTAACAGAAGCAGAAGAGATTAAGAAGAGGTGGCAAGAATACACAGAAGAGCTGTACAAAAAAGATCTTGACTAACCATAGCGATGTGATCACTCACCTAGAGCTAGACATCCTGGAGTGTGAAGTCAAGTGGACCTTAGGAAGCATCACTACAAACAAAGCTAGTGGAGGTGATGGAATTCCAGTCGAGCTATTTCAAATCCTAAAAGATGATGCTGTGAAAATGCCGCACTCAATATACCAGCAAATATGGTTGGGCTTCCCTCATAGCTCGGTTGGTAAAGAATCTGCCTGCAGTGCAGGAGACCCGGTTCTATGCCTGGGTCAGGAAGATCCCCTGGAGAAGGAAATGGCAACCAACTCCAGTATTCTTGCCTGGAGAATCCTATGGACAGACAAGCCTGGCAGGCTACAGTCCATGGGGGTCAAAAGAGTCAGACATGACTTATCGACTAAACTGCCCCCAGGAGCAGCCACAGGACTGGAAAAGGTCAGTTTTTTCATTCCAATCTCAAAAAAGGGCAATGCCAAAGAATGTTCAAACTACTTCACAATTGCACTAATTTCACATGCTAGCAAAGTAATACTCACAATCCTTCAAGCTAAGCTTCAACAGTATGTGAACTGAGAACTGCTAGATATACAAGCTGGATTTAAACAAGAAACAGGAACCAGAGATCAAATTGCCAACATCAACCTCTGCTGGATCATAGAAAAAGCAAGAGAATTTCAGAAAAACATCTACTTCTGCTTCACTGACTATGCTAAAGCCTTTGACTGTGTAGGTCACAACAAACTGTGGAAAATTCTTAGACAGATGGGAATACCAGACCAACTTGCCCGCCTCATGCAAAATCTGTATGCAGGTCAAGAAACAACAACTGGACATGGAACAAAGGACTAATTCAAAAAGGGGAAAGGAGTATGTCAAGGCTGTATATTGTCACCCTGTTTATTTAACTTATATGCAGAGTACATCATCCAAATGCCAGACTAAATGAAGCACAAGCTGGAATCAATTTTACAGGAAGTAATGTCAATAAATAACCTCAGATATGCAGCTGACACCACCCTTATGGGAGAAAGCGGAGAGAAACTAAAGAGCCTCTTGATGAAGGTGAAAGAGGAGAGTGAAAAATTGGCTTAAAACTCAACATTCAAAAAACGATGGTCATGGCATTCAGTCCCATCACTTCATGGCAAATAGATGGAGAAACAATGGAAACAGTGACAGACTTTATTTTTGGGGGCTCCAAAATCACCGCAAATGGTGACTGCTGCCATGAAATTAAAAGACACCTGCTCCTTGAAACAAAAGCTATGGCAAACCTAGACAGCATATTAAAAAGCAGAGACATTACTTTGCCAACAAAAGTCCGTCTAGTCAAAGCCATGGTTTTTCCAGTAGTCATGTATGGATGTGAGAGCTGGACAATAAAAAAGGCTGAGCGCTAAAGAATTGATACCTTCAAACTGGTGTTGGAGAGTCCCTTGGACAGCAAGGAGATCAAACCAGTCAATCCTAAAGGAAATCAAACCTGAATATTCACTGGAAGGACTGATGCTGAAGCTGAAGCTCCAATACTTTGGCCATCTGATGCCAAGAGCCAACTCACTGGAAAAGACCCTGATGCTGGAAAAGATTGAGGGCAGGAGGAGAAGGGGGAGACAGAAAATGAGATAGTTGGATGGCATCACCAACTCAATGGACAGGAGTTTGAAAGGACTCTGGGAAAAGGTTAAGGACAGGGAAACCTGGCGTGCTACAGTCCATGGGGTTGCAAAGAGTTGGACGTGACTGAATGACTAAACAACAACAAGAGACCCACTTCATACTTACCATCACTTTTACCCCGAAAGTAAGGGGATGGGAAAAGGTATTTCATGCAAATGGAAATCATAAGAAAGCTGGAGTAGCAATATTCATATCAGACAAAATAGACTTTAATGAAAGAGTGTTATAAGAGGCAGAGACACTACATAATGATCAAGGGTTCGATCCAAAAAGAAGATTTAACAATTATAAATATATATGCACCCAACACAGGAGCGCCTCCACATGTAAAGCAAATACTAACAAACATAAAGGGAGAGACTGACAGTAACACAATAATCATGGGGGACTTCAATATCCCACTTTCATCAAAGGACAGATCATCCACACAAAAAATCAATAAGGAAATGCAGGTCTTCAATGACACTTTAGACGAGTTGGACTTATCGATATTTTTAGAGCATTCCATGCAAAAGCAGCAGACCACACATTTTTCTCAAGTGCACACGGAACATTCTCTAGGACTGACTACACACTGGGCCACAAGACTAGCCGTGGTAAAGTTAAGAAAATCAAAATCATATAAAGCGTGCCTTCTGATCACAACATTATGAGATTAGAAATAAACCACAGGAAAAAAAACTCTAAGAAACACAAACATGTGGCAATTAAACAACATGCTACTAACCATTGGATCACTGAAGAAATCAAGAGAGAAATTTAAAAAATACCTAGAGATACATGAAAACAAAAGCACAATGGTCCAAACCTTACAGGATACAGCAAAAGCAGTTCTAAGATGGAGGCTGATTACAATACAATCTTACCTAAAGAATCAAGAAAAGTCTCAAATGAACAACTTAACCTCACACCTAAAACTAGAGAAAGAAGAACAAACAAAACCTAAAGTTCGTAGAAGGAAAGAAATCATAAAGATCAAAGCAGAAATAAATAAAACAGACACAAAGAAAACAACTGCAAAGACCAATGAAACTAAAAGCTAGTTCTTTGGAACAACTGTATGCCAATAAAATGGACAACCTGAAAGAAACAGACAAATTCCCAGAAAGGCACAGTCTCTCTAGACTGAACCATGGAGAAATAGAAAATATAAACAGACCAATTGAAACCATGATTTAAAACCACCCAACAAAGAAAAGTCTAGGACCTGATGGCTTCACAGGTGAATTTTATCAAACATTTAGATAAGAGTTAACACCTATCCTTCTGAAACTGTTCCAAAAAGTTGCAGAGGAAGGAAAACTGCAACTCATTTTACAAGGCAACCGTCACCCTGACAACAAAACCAGAAAAAAGATATCACAAAAAAAGAAAATTACAGGCCAAGATCACTGATTAATATAGATGCAGAAATTCTCAACAATATACTAGCAATCCATATCCAACAATACGTTAAAAAGACCATACACCTAATCAACTGGGATTCATCCCAGGGACACACCCACAAACCAATCAATGTGATACATGATATCAATAAACTGAAGAATAAAAACCATATGATCGTCTCAATAGACGAAGAAACGGCTTTTGCCAAAATTCAGCACCAGTTTATGATAAAAAAAACTCTCCAGAAAGTGAGCATTGAAGGTACATACTCCAACGTAATTAATATATGACAAACCCAAAGCTAGCATCATACTCCATGGTAAAAAGCTGAATCCAAATTGGAAAAGAAGTTAAACTGTCACTGTCTGCAGATACCATACATAGAAGATCCTAAAGATGTACCAGAAAACTCCTAGAACTCAACAATGAACTTGGTAAAGTTTCAGGTTACAAAATTAATACACAGAAATCTGGTGCATTTCTACACAGTAACAATGAAAGATCAGAAAGAGAATACAAGAAGCAATGCCATTTATCATTGCATCAAAAAGAATAAAATATCTAGGAATAAGCAGTCACCAAAGAGGAACAGTGGTCCATCTAGTCAAAGCTATGGTTTATCCAGTGGTCATCTATGGATGTGATAGTTGGACTATAAAGAAAGCTGAGCACCAAAGAATCGATGCTTTTGAACTGTGGTGTTGGAGAAGACTCTTGAGAATCCCCTGGACTGCAAGGAGATCCAACCAGTCCATCCTAAGGGAAATCAGTCCTGAATATTCATTGGAAGGACTTATGCTGAAGCTGAAATGCCAATACTTTGGCCACCGGATGCGAAGAACCAACTCACTGGAAAAGACCCTGATGCTGGGAAAGACTGAAGGCAGGAGAAGGGGACGACAGAGGATGAGATGGTTGGATGGCATCACTGACTCATTGGACATGAGTTTGAGTAAACTCCGGGAGTTGGTGATGGACAGGGAAGCCTGGCATGCTGCAATCCATGGGGTCGCAAAGAGTTGGACATGACTGAGTGACGGAACTGAACTGAGATTATAAAGAACGCATTTGAGTGAAGGTGATGAAACTGCAGCCTGCTATAATCCACTCTAACCCTAACCCTAATTTTTTAGGTGGATGAAACTGAAGCCTACTATACAGAGTGAAGTAAGTCAGAAAGAAAAACATTAATATAGTATATTAACACATATATATGGAATTTAGAAAAATGGTAATGATGACCCTCTATGCGAGACAGCAAAAGAGACACAGATGTAAAGAACAGACTTTTGGACTCTGGGAGAGGGCGAGGGTGGGATGATTTGAGAGAATGGCACTGAAACACGTATGTGAAATAGATCATCAGTCCACGTTCCATTCATGAAACAGGACATTCAAAGCTGCTGCACTGGGACAACCCTGAGGGGTGGGGTGGGGAGGGAAGTGGGAGGGGGGTTCAGGATGGGGGACACATGTACACCCGGGGCTGATTTGTGTCAATGGATGGCAAAGACCACTGCTGCTGCTGCTGCTAAATCGCTTCAGTCGTGTCCGACTCTGTGCGACCCCATAGATGGCAGCCCACCAGGCTCCCCCGTCCCTGGGTTCTCCAGGCAAGAACACCGGAGTGGGTTGCCATTTCCCTCTCCAAGGCAGGAAAGTGAAAAGTGAAAGTGAAGTAGCTCAGTCGTGCCTGACTCTTAGCAACCCCATGGACTACAGCCCACCAGGCTACAATACTGTAATTATCCTCCAATTAAAATAAATTAATTTTTAAAAAAAACAAGCCATGGAAGCAATCTAAACATCCATAAACAGATGAATGGATAAAGAAAGTATGGTAAATATATACAATGGACTATTATTCAGCCATAAAAAATGATGGAATAATGCCATTTTCAGCAATATGGATGGACCTAGAGGTTATCATACTTAGTAAAGTACATCACGACCAAGATAATCACAATAACGTGATCACTGACCTAGAGCCAGACATCTTGGAATGTGAGGTTAAGTGGGCCTTAGAAAGCATCACTAGGAACAAAGCTAGTGGAGGTGATGGAATTCCAGTTGAGCTATTTCAAATTTTGAAAGATGATGCTGGCTGTGAAAGTGCAGCATTCAATATGCCAGCAAATTTGGAAAACTCAGCAGTGGCCACAGGACTGGAAAAGGTCAGTCTTCATTCCAATCCAAAAGAAAGGCAATGACAAAGAATGCTCAAACTACCGCACAATTGCACTCATCTCACACACTAGTAAAGTCATGCTCAAAATTCTCTAAGCCAGGCTTCAGCAATATGTGAACCGTGAACTCCCAGATGTTCAAGCAGGTTTTAGAAAAGGCAGAGGCACCAGAGATCAAATTGCCAACATCCACTGGATTATGGAGAAAGCAAGAGAGTTCCAGAAAAACACCTATTTCTGCTTCATTGACTATGCCAAAGCCTTTGACTGTGTGGATCACAATAAACTGTGGAAAATTCTGAAAGAGATGGGAATACCAGACCACCTGACCTGCCTCTTGAGAAACCTGTATGCAGGTCAGGAAGCAACAGTCAGAACTGTATATGGAACAACAGACTGGTTCCAAATAGGAAAAGGAGTACGTCAAGGTGGTATATTGTCACCCTGCTTATTTAACTTATATGCAGAGTACATCACGAGGAATGCTGGGCTGGAAGAAGCACAAGCTGGAATCAAGATTGCCGGGAGAAATATCAATAACCTCAGATATGCAGATGACACTACCCTTATGGCAGAAAGTGAAGAGGAACTCAAAAGCCTCTTGATGAAAGTGAAAGAGGAGAGTGAAAAGGTTGGCTTGAAGCTCAACATTCAGAAAACAAAGATCATGGCCTCTGGTCCCATCACTTCATGGGAATTAGATGGGAAAACAGTGGAAACAGTGTCAGACTTTATTTTTCGGGGCTCCAAAATCACTGCGGATGCTGATTGCAGCCAGGAAATTATAAGACGCTTACTCCTTGGAAGGAAAGTTATGACCAACCTAGATAGTATATTAAAAAGCAGAGACATTACTTTGCCAACCTAGTCAAGGCTATGGTTTTTCCTGTGGTCAATCTTCCTCTCAATTTTCTGTATGGATGTGAGAGTTGGACTGTGAAGAAAGCTGAGTGCCAAAGAATTGATGCTTTTGAACTGTGGTGCTGGAGAAGACTCTTGAGAGTCCCTTGGACTGCAAGGAGATCCAACCAGTCCATTCTAAAGGAGATCAATCCTGGGTGTTCATTGGAAGGACTGATGCTAAAGCTGAAACTCCAATACTTTGGCCACCTCATGCGACGAGTTGACTCACTGGAAAAGACTCTGATGCTGGGAGGGATTGGGGGCGGGAGGAGAAGGGGACGACAGAGAATGAAATGGCTGGATGGCATCACCGACTTGATGGACATGAGTTTGAGTGAACTCCGGGAGTTGGTGATGGACAGGGAGGCCTGGCGTTCTGTGATTTATGGGGTCGCAAAGAGTCGGACACGACTGAGCGACTGAACTGAACTGAAAGTACATCAGATAGACAGACAAATATCCTATGACAGCACTTCTATGTCACATCTAAAAAGAGATGACACGAACGAATTTATTTACACAACAGAAACAGACTCACAGACATAAAAAACAAATTTATGTTTACCAAAGGGGAAAGGTGGGGGAATAAACCAGGAGTTGGAGACTAGTATATACTACCACTACTACCACTCTACATAAAACAGAGAACCACCAAGGCCGTCTTGTATAGCACAAGGAATTCAACAATATTCTATAATAACCTATATGAAAAAACATCGTAACAAGAATGGATATGTATATTTGTAACTAACACACTTTGAATTACGCCTGAAACTAACACAACACTGTAAATCAACTACACTCCAATATGAATGTTAAAAACACACTATGTGACACCATAATGATAGATGACATTACACATTTTTCCAAACCTACTGAATGTACAATACAGGGTGAACATAATGTTAATTATGGACTCTGGGTGATTACAATCTGTCTTTGTGTAGGTTTCTCCTCAGCGGGAAAAGGAAAAGTACCGTTCCGGTTAGTGCTGTTGATAACAGAGGAGGCAATGCAGCTGTGAGAACAGAGCGCATGGCAAATCAATCTTCCTCTCAATTTTCTGTAAACCTAAGTGAAGAGTTAGTTACTAAGTCATGTCCGACTTTCGCGACCCCATGGACTGTAGCCTGCCAGGCTCCTCTGTCCACAGAATTCTCCAGGCAAGAATACTGGAGTGGGTAGCCATACCATTCTCCAGGGGATCTTCCTGACGCAGGGATCAAACCCAGGTCTCCTGCATTGCAGGCAGATTCTTTACCATCAGAGGCACCAAACCTACTCTAAAGAAGAAAGAGGATTCTGGGAAGATGGCAGAGTAGGATGTATTAGGAAACTGTCTCCCCACCTCTACAATAACTGTACTGGCAGACTCTGTCTAATGTAACTATTTTTGGAACTCTGAAGTGTGTTAAAGGCTTGCAACTTCCAGGCAAAAGCTTCCAGGGTAAGCTGGAGTCACTGTCAGTTCTCTGCACAGAAGCAGCACGGCTGTGCACGTTTCTGGAGTGGTTTTCACAAATCTTGCAGAAACTGGGGTGAGTAAAAAGAACTCTATCCCCCAATATTGAGGACTCCTGCTCCAACTGCTGCTTCCTGATCACCCAGATGCAGACAGAGACACGGGCAGCCATCACTGTTACAGTTTTCACCGCTGTTACAAATCCTCCCACCTCAAGCTAAACTATGACTTCCAGGAGACTTAGAAGGCCAGCACTCTCCCCACTCCCACTTCCCTACTTCACCGCTTCATTTTTCATTTTTTCCTTTTGAGGAGCTAAACATTAGTGACTAGGGCATTAAAAAGCAACTGCACATATGGGGAAAACTAGAAAGTGACTGCACATGCCCATCTGAAAGCCTCAGAAAAGACATAAGAAGACATTAAATTTATACTTCAGGCTGACCTGCAGCACAGAGACAGGCTATAACAATGAAAAACAAAAGCAGGGACTTCCCTGGTGGTCCCATGGTTAGGAATCTGTCTTCTAGTGCAGGGAATTCGAGTTCAACCCCTGGCTGGGGAAGTAAGATCCCACACGCTACGGGGCAACTAAGCCTACACAGCACAACTGAGCCCGCATGCTGCAATGAAGACTCAGTGCGACCAAAAATTAAACAAACGAAAGAAAACAAAACCCACGGGGAGAAGGAGAATCTGATTTCCAGAGATCCAATATTATTAAACAAATGTCCAGAGCTCCACAATCACAAGCCACACAAAGAAACAGAAAAGGACAGCCCAGTCAGAGGATAAAAAATAATAATAATAATTCAACAAAATCTGTCCCTGAAAAAGACTTAACAGCAGATGTATGAGGCAAAGACTTTAACGCAATAGTCTTCAAGGTGATAAAAGAACTAACAGAAGAATGGAGAAAGTCAAGAAAACAATTTGTGGGCAAAAGAGAAATAATCAGTAAAGAGAAAAACTAAAAGAGAAACAAAAAAAAGAAATTCTAGAGCAGAAAAGTACAATAAATGAAATTTAAAACTTAACAGAGGTAAATTTTCAGTGTGAGCAGGCAGAACAACAACTCAGTGACCTTCAAGACAGGACAGTGGAATTTATCAAGGCTGAGGGCTTCCCTGGTGGCTCAGAGGTTAAAGCGTCTGCCTCCAATGCGGGAAACCCGGGTTCGATCCCTGGGTCGGGAAGATCCCCTGGAGAAGGAAACGGTAACCCACTCCAGTATTCTTGCCTGGAGAATCCCATGGACGGAGAAGCCTGGTAGGCTACAGTCCACGGGGTCGCATAGAGTCGGACACGACTGAGCAATGGAACGGAACGGAGGAACAGAGAGAAAAAAGACTGAAGAAGAGTGAACAGAACCTAAGAGGCCCATGGGACACCATCAGAAGGACCAGTCCACTGTGGGGGGCCCAGGAGGAGGAGAGAGAGTGGAAAAAAGGACAGAAAGAATGTCTGAAACAAATAATGATTGAAAACGCCTCAAATCTGATGACAGACAAAAATGTAAATACCCAAGAAGTTCAACAAAATCCATTAGAAGAATTCAAAGAGACCCACACTGGGACTGATTATAATCAAACTTTCAAAAGACACACAGCAAAATCTTGAAGGCAGCAACTGAGAAGCTGATCATCACATACAAGGGATCCTTAATAAGATTATCAGTAGATTTTCTGATCAGAAACTTTGGAGGCCATAAGAAGGTGGAAAGATATATTCAAAATGCTCAAAGGAAAAAAAAAACTGTCAACCAAAAATCCTAAATCTGGCAAAATCGTTCTTCAAAAGTGAGGGAGAATCGAGACATTTGCAGATAAACAAAAGCTGAAGGAATTCATGACCACTGGTGGGCTTCCGTCTATGGGGTCACACAGAGTCGGACACGACTGAAGTGACTTAGCAGCAGCAGACCTGTCATAACGGAGAAGGCAATGGCAAGCCACTCCAGTACTCTTGCCTAGAAAATCGCATGGACAGAGGAGCCTGGTGGGCTGTAGTCCATGGGGTCGCTACTAGTGGGACACGACTGAGTGACTTCACTTTCACTTTTCACTTTCACACACTGGAGAAGGAAATGGCAACCCACTCCAGTGTTCTTGCCTAGAGAATCCCAGGGATGGTGGAGCCTGGTCGGCTGCTGTCTATGGGGTAGCACATAGTCGGACACGACTAAAGCGACTTAGCAGCAGCAGCAGCAGCAGACCTGTCATAAAGAAAGGCTCAAAGGAGTCTTACAAGGTGAAAAGAAAACATACTAGTCAGAACCTCGAAGACACACAGAAAATCTTGGGTCACAAATCAAGCCTCAGTAAAATTAAGAAAGCTAAAATTGTATCAAACATCTTCTCTGACCACAACAGCATAAGACTAGATATCAATTACAGGGGAAAAAAACTGCAAAAAACACAAACACATGGAGAGTAAATAACATTTCTAAGTAACAAAGAGATTACTGAAGAAATAAGGGAAATCAAAAGATTCCTAGAAACAAATGACAGTGAAAACACAACAACACGAAACCTATGGGATGCAGCAAAAGCAGTTCTTCTAAGAGAGAAGCTTACAGCAATACAATCCTACTTCAACCAACAAGAAAAACACTGAATGGACAACCTAACTCCACACCTAAAGCAGCTGGAAAAGGAAGGAAAAAACCCCGCAAAGTTAGTAGAAGGAAATCAATCATGACGATCAGAGCAGAAATAACTGAAAAAGAAATGAAGGAAACAATAGCAAAGATGAATAAAACTAAAAGCTGGTTCTTTGAGAAGATAAACAAAATTGACAAACCATTAGCCAGACTCATTAAGAATAAAAAAAGGGAGAAAAATCAAATCAACAAAACTAGGAATGAAAAAGGAGAGGTTACAACAATGCAGAAATACAAAGGATCATAAGAGACGATGACCAGCAAGTATATGCTAATAAAATGGACAACCTAAAGGAAATGGACAGATTCTTAGAAAAGTTCAACCTTCCAAGACCGAACCAGGAAGAAACAGAAATTATGAACAAGCCAACTGCTGCTGCTGCTGCTAAGTCACTTCAGTCGTGTCCGACTCTGTGTGACCCCATAGACGGAAGCCCACCAGGCTCCCCCATCGCTGGGATTCTCCAGGCAAGAACACTGGAGTGGGTTGCCATTTCCTTCTCCAGTGTGTGAAAGTGAAAAGTGAAAGTGAAGTCGCTCAGTCGTGTCCGACCCTTAGCAACTACAAACACTGAAATTGAAACTGTGATCAAAATCTCCCAAAAAACAAAACCCTAGTGCTGGATGGCTTCACAGGTGAATTCTATGAAACATTTAGAGAAGAGTTAATGTTTATTATCCTTCTGAAATCCTTCCCAAAAAGTGCAGAGGAAAGAACACTTCCAAACTCATTCTATGAGATCACAATCACCCTGATACCAAAACCAGACAAAGATATCACAAAAAAAGAAAATTACAGGCCAATATCACTAATGAACATAGATGCAAAAACCTGCAATAATAATTCTAGCAAACAATTCAACAACACATTAAAAAGCTCATACACCATGATCAAGTTGGGATGCAAGGATTCTTCAATATACACAAATCAATCAATCTGATACACCATATTAACAAACTGAAAGATAAAACCATATGATTATCCCAATAGAGAAAAAAAAGCTTTCAATAAAATTCAGCACCCATGTATGATTAAAAAAAAAAAACTCTTCAAAAAATGGGCATAGAAGGAAACTACCTTAACATAATAAAGTCCATATACAACAAACCCACAGCAAACATTCTCAAAGGTGAAAAACTGAAAGCATTCCCTCTAAGATCAGAAACAAGACAAGGGTGCTCACTCTCACCACTGTTATTCAACCTAGTTTTGGAAGTCCTAGCCACAACAATCCGAGAAGAGAAAGAAATAAAAGGAATCCAGATTGGAAAGGAAGAAGTAAAACTCTCACTGTTTGCAGATGACATGATACTGTACATAGAAAACCATAAAGACATTCTCAGAAAACTACTAGAACTAATCAGTGAATTTAGTAAAGTCACAGGATACAAAATCAATACACAGAAATCACTTGCATTCCCATATACTAACAATGAAAAATCAGAAAGAGAAATTAAGGAACCAACCCAATTTACCACTGCAACAAAAAGAATAAAATACCTAGGAATAAACCTACCTAAGGAGACAAAAGAGCTGTATGCAGAAACCTTTAAGACACTAATGAAAGAATTCAAAGACAACATAAACAGATGGAGGGATCTATTCCATGTTTCTGGGTGGGAAGAATCAATATTGTGAAAACGACTATACTACAAAAAGCAATCTATAGATTCAATGCAATCCCTGTCAAACTACCAATGGCATTTTTCACAGACCTAGAACGAAAATTTTCACAATTCATATGGAGACACAAAAGACCCCGAGGAGCCAAAGCAATCTTGAGGAAAAAGAATGGAGCTGGAGGAATCAACTTACCTGATTTTAGACTATACTGCAAAGCTACAGTCATCAAGACAGTACGGTACTGGTACAAAAACAGAAGTATACACCAATGGAACAAGATAGAAAGCCCAGAGATAAATCCATGTACCTATGGGCACCTTATCTTTAATAAAGGAAGCAAGAATATACAATGGGAAAAAGAGCTCTTCGATAAGTGGTGCTGGAAGAATTGGACAACTATGTGTAAAAGAATGAAATTAGAACACTTCTAACACCAAACAAAGACAAACTTGATATGGATTACAGACCTAAATGTAAGACCAGAATCTATAAAATCCTTAGAAGAAAACACAGGCAGAACACTGTATGACATAAATCATAGCAAGATCCTTTATGACTCACCTCCTAGAATAATGGAAATAAAAACAAAGAAGTGGGACCTAATTAAACTTAAATGTTTTTGCACAGCAAATATAACTTATAAATAAGGTGAAAGGCAACCCTCAGAATGGGAGAAAATAATAGCAAATGAAACAATTGACAAAGGATTAATTTCCAAAATATACAAGGAGCTCATACAATTCAATGCCACAAAAACAAACAACCCAATCAAAAAGTGGGCAAAGACTTAAACAGACATTTCTCCAAAGACATATGGATGTCTAATAAACAGTTGAAGAGATGCTCAGCATCAGTCATTATTAAAGAAATGCAAATCAAAACTACAATGAGATACACCAGTCAGAACGGCCATTATCAAGAAATCCACAAACAATAAGGGCTGGAGAGGGTGTGGAGAAAAGGGAGCCCACTTGCACTGCTGGTGGGAATGCAAATTGATATAGCCACTATGGAAGACAGTAGGGAGATTCCTTAAAAAACTAGGAATATGGCAAAACCAACCAATATAATATTGTAAAATAATTAGCCTCCAATAAAAAAAATAAATTAATTAAAAAAAACCAAAAAACCTAGGAATAAAACCACCATTCGACACAGCAATACCACTTCTAGGCATATACCCTGAAGAAACCAAAACTGAAAAACACGTATTCCCCAGTGTTCACTGCAACACTATTTACAATAGCTAGGACATGGAAGCAACCTAGATGTCCATCGACAGATGAATGGACAAAGAAGCTGTGTATATGTCATATACATATACACAATGGAATACTACTCAGCCATAAAAAGGAACACATCGGAGTTAATTCTAAAGAGATGGACGAATCTAGAGCCTATTATACAGAGTGAAGTAAGTCAGGAAGAGAAAAAACAAATATCATATATTAACAAATATATACAGAATCTAGAAAGACGGCACTGATGAACGTATTCGCAGATCAGCAGTGACGACGCAGACACAGAGAACAGGTTTATGGACAAGGATGAGGGAAAGGAGGGAGGGGGTGAGATGAAAGGAGAGAGTAGCACGGAAGCTTATACACTAACGTGTGTAGCCAGACAGCCAACGGGAATTTGCTGTATGACTCAGGGCACTCAAACTGGGGCTCTATAATAACCTAGAGGGGTAGCAATGGGAGGGAGGTGGGAGGGAGATTCAAGAGGGAGGGGACATATGTATACCTGTGGTTAACTCATGGTGATGTATGACAGAAATCAAACCAATATTGTAAACAATCATCAATCAACTAAAAACAAATAAAGCTTTAAACTTCACATGGAAAAATACAGATCTCAACAAATGTAAATACGTGAATGATTATATGTAAAGAAAAAAGACAATTATTGATGCAATAGCTAGTATTACTATAACGTTGGTTTGAAACTCAAAACTCTTCCACATAATTCAGGGGACTAATGCATCTAAAAGAATTACTTATGTTTTAGGGCGCACAATTATACAGATGTAATTCTGTGACATCAACAACCAAGGTGAGGTGGGACAGAGCTGTGAAGGAGCAGAGTTTTTGTATGTTATTAAAGGCAGCAGAAGTAGTAGCAGTGTTAGTCGCTCAGTTGGGTCTCACTCCTTGCAACCCCATGGACTGTAGCCCCCCAGGTGCCTCTGTCCATGGGATTCTCCAGATAAGAATACTGGAGTAGGTTGCCATTCCCTTCCCCACAGGATCTTCCCAACCTGGGGACTGAACCAAAAAAAAAAAAAAAAAAAAAATCAACTGAACACAAAAGAAAACAGGAATGCAAGAAATGCAGGATAAAAAAGCTAGCAGGCATATGGGAAATAAATAGCCCAATGGCAGAAGTCAGTTTCCTTCTAGAAAAATGGCACTGATGAACCTATTTGCAGGGCAGGAAAAGACACACAGACGTAGAGAATGAGCGTGTGGACACAGTGGGGGAAGGAGAGGGTGGGACGAAAGAAGAGAGTGGCATTGGCACATACACACTACCATGCGTAACACAGACCGTGGGAAGCTGAAGCACAGGGAACTCAGCTCTGTGCTCTGTGATGACCCAGAAGGGAGGGCTGTGGGAGGGAGGCTCAAGAGAGAGGGGATATACGTACACACATAGCTGCTTCACACTGTTGTACAGCAGAAACACAACACTGTAAAGCGATTATCCTCCAATTAAAAAATAAATTTTTAAAATCCTAGAAAAGTAAATGTATCAAACTCTCTCACGAGAAGAGACTAGCAGTTGGCAGAATGGATAAAAATACATCCAATTATAATACTGTCTATAAGAGACTCATGTGAGATACAAAGACACAAGGAAGTGGAAAGTGAAAGGTTGGAAAAAGAAATGCCACACAAATAATAACCAAAAGAGAACAGACGCGGCTGTACTAATGTGAGACAAAACAGACTTTAAGTCAAGAAAGGTAGTAAGAGACAAAAAGGGACATTATATGTTAATAAAAGGCTCAATATAGCAAGAAGACGTAACAATTACAAATATTTACACACCAAATTACCATCAAAATATATAATGCAAAAGTTAACAAAACTGAAAAGAGAAATACACAATTCTACATTAATAGCTGGAGACTCATGACCCCACTCACAATAACAAACAGAACCACCAGACGGAAGATAAAAAGAGAAACTGGGAAACTTCAGTTCAGTTCAGTTCAGTCGCTCAGTCGTGTCCGACTCTTTGCGACCCCATGAAACACAGCACGCCAGGCCTCCCTGTCCATCACCAACTCCCAGAGTTCACTCAAACTCATGTCCATCGAGTCGGTGATGCCATCCAGCCATCTCATTCTCTGTCGTCCCCTTCTCCTCCCGCCCCCAATCCCTCCCTGGCATCAGACTCTTTTCCAGTGAGTCAACTCATCGCATGAGGTGGCCAAAGTATTGGAGTTTCAGCTTTAGCATCAGTCCCTCCAATGAATACCCAGGATTGATCTCCTTTAGAATGGACTGGTTGGATCTCCTTGCAGTCCAAAGGACTCTCAAGAGTCTTCTCCAGCACCACAGTTCAAAAACATCAATTCTTCGGTGATCAGCTTTCTTCACAGTCCAACTCTCACATCCATACATGACCACGGGAAAAACCATAGCCTTGACTAGACTTAATACATATTAAAAAAACATTCCACCCAACAATAATAGCATACACATTTTTCTCAAGTGCACAGGGATCTTTGTCCAGAAGAGACTATAAGTTAGGCTACAAATTAAGTCTCAACAGATTTAAAAGACAGATCTCATACAAAGTATCTTCTCTGACTACCACAACATAAACTTAGAATTCAGTAAGAGAGAAAACTGGAAAATTCACAAAACTGTTGAAACTAAACAACACACTTGTAAACAACCAATGGATGAAAGAAGAAATCACAAGGGGAAATTAGAAAATACTAGAAATATTAGAAATTAGATATGAACAAAAACAAAAATACAACATACCAAAGCTTATGCGCCACAGCAAAAGCGGTGCTCCTAAGATGGAAATTTATAACTAAAAATGCTTATATTAAAAAACAAGAAAGAAGGCTTAATCTCCAAAATATACAAATAGGTCATACAATTCAACAAAAAAAAAACACACAACCCAATTGAAAAACTGGCAGAAGACCTTAATAGACATTTCTCCAAGGAAGGCATACAGATGGCCAGTAGGCACATGAGAAGATGCTCAACATCACTAATTATCAGAGAAATGCAAGTCAAAACTACAATGAGGTATCACCTCACACCGGTCAGAAAAGTCATTAAAAAGTCTACAAATAACAAATGCTGGAGGAGGGAGTGGAAACCTTTCTACACTGTTGGTGGGAATGTAAGTTGGTACAGCCACTAAGGAAAACAGCATGAAGGTTTCTCAGAAAACTAAAAACAGAATTACCATATGATCCAGCAATCTCACACCCAGGCACACACCTGATGAAACTATAATTCAAAAAATATATGCACCCTTATGTTCAAAGCAGCACTATTCACAATAGCCAAGACATGGAAACATTAAGTGTCCAATGACATATGAACAGATAAAGAAAATGTGGTATACATATATACAATGCAATATTATTCAGGCACAAGAAATAAAGGAATCTTATCATTTATGACAATTAGATAAACCTTGAGGACATTACACCAAGTAAAATAAGTCAGACAGAAAAAGACAAACTGTATGATCTCAGTTATATGTGGAATCTAAAAAAACAATTTCATAGATTCTGAAAACAGATCAATGGTTGCCAGAGATAGGGATTGGGTATGGGTGAAATAGATGAAGGTGCTCAAAAGATAACAAAGTTTCAGTGGCAAAATAAATAAAAGTCCTGAGAATGTAATGTTCAGCATGGTTCCTATAGTTAGTAATACTGTATCATATATGAAAGTTGCTAAGAGAATAAATCTTCAAATTTCTTATCAGAACAAAAAAATTTGTAACTATGTGTGGTTATGGATGTTAAGTAGACTTATTATGGTGATCATTTCATAATACAGACATATGGTTGACCCTTGAACAATGCAGAGATTAGGGGCGCCAACCTCCATGCTGTCAAAAATCCATGCATAACTTTTGACTCCCCAAAAACGCAACTGCTAATAACTTACTGTCAACTAGAAGCCTTAACAATAACATAAGCAGTTAACACATACTTTTTATTTTATTTATATATCAACATATATTTCATATATTCATGACATACCTTCTAGGCTACAAGGTTTGCCTTCAATTTTTTCTCAAACTGTCACAAATCTCCAAAACTTTTCCCAATATATTTATGAGGAAAAAATCCACATATAAGTGGACCCATGCAATTCAAACCTATGTTGTTCAAGGGTCAACTAATGGTATACTGAATCATTACACAATACACTTGAAATTAATGTCATGTTATATGTCAATTCAGTTCAGTTCAGTCGCTCAGTCGTGTCCGACTCTTTGCGACCCCATGAACCACAGCATGCCAGGCCTCCCTGTCCATCACCAACTCCCGGAGTTCACTCAAACTCATGTCCATCGAGTCGGTGATGCCATCCAGCCATCTCATTCTCTGCCGTCCCCGTCTCCTCCTGCCCCCAATCCCTCCCAGCATCAGACTCTTTTCCAGTGAGTCAACTCGTCACATGAGGTGGCCAAAGTATTGCAGTTTCAGCTTTAGCATCAGTCCTGCCAATGAACACCCAGGATTGATCTCCTCTAGAATGGACTGGTTGGACTTCCCTGCAGTCCAAGGGACTCTCAAGAGTCTTCTCCAGCACCACAGTTCAAAAGCATCAATTCTTCGGCGATCAGCTTTCTTCACAGTCCAACTCTCACATCCATACATGACCACGGCAAAAACCATAGCCTTGACTAGACGGACCTTGGTTGGCAAAGTAATGTCTCTGCTTTTTAATATGCTATCTAGGCTGGTCATAACTTTCCTTCCAAGGAGTAAGCGTCTTTTAATTTCATGGCTGCAATCAGCATCCGCAGTGATTTTGGAGCCCAAAAAAATAAAGTCTGACACTGTTCTCAATAAAAGTATATTTTTTAAAAAGCAACCTCTTTCAACAACTAAAAAAAAAAAAAAGACTATCCACTCCACAGAGAATCTTTTAAAATGGTATAAATGAACTTATTTACAAAGTAGAAATAGTCACAGATGTAAAAAAAAAAAAAAAAACCACACTGGTTACGGTTATCAGTTACCAGGGAGAAAAAGAGGGGAGGAGGGATAAAGTGGGATATGGGGATTGACACAGGCACTACTACATACAAAAAAGATAAGTAATAAGGACCTACTGAATAGAACTGGGAATTCTACTCAATATTCTGCAGGGGCCTATAAAGAATCTAAAAAAGAGTGGATATATGTCTATGTATAGCTTTGCTATACAGCAGAAACAGAACACTATAAATCAACTATATTCCAATAAATATTTTTTTAAAAAAAGATTATCCACAGAGTAAAAAGACAACCCTAGAAGGCTCTGGGAAAAAATATTTGCAAATCATGTATGTGATAAGGTATTAACATTCAGAACATAAAAAACTCCTAAACCTCAACAAAAAAACTCCTAAACCTCAACAAAAAAACTCCTAAACCTCAACAAAAACAACCTGATTCAAAAATAGGCAATGGATTTAAATTGACTTTTTGCCAAAGAATAGACACAAATGGCCAACAAGCACATAAAAAGATGCTCAACATCACTAATCATTACAGAAATGGTAAATTAAAAACCATAATGACACACCACCTCACACCCACTTGTTATTGTTGTTTAATCGCTAAGTCATGTCTGGCTCTTGCGACCCAATGGACTATAGCCTGTCAGGATCCTCTGTCCATGGGATTTCCCAGCTAAGAATATTGGAGCGGGTTGTCATTTCCTTCTCCAGGGATCAAATTCGCATCTCCTGCATTGGTATGTGGGTTCTTTACCACTGAGCCACCAGGGAAACCCTTACACCTATTAGGATGACTTATTAAACAAACAAACAAAAAACAGAAACGCTGGAAAGATGTAGAGAAATCTAGACCTTTATGTACTGTTTGTAGGAATGTAAATTGGTGTCATCACTGTAGACAGAGATTCCTCAAAAAGTCTAAAAAACAGAATTACCAAATGACCCAGTAATTCCACTTTGGGGTATGTATCTGGAAGAACATAAGCAGGGTCTGTAAGAGATACTTGTGCTCCCATGTTCATAACAGGTAAAACACAGAAGCAAGTCATGTATCTATCATTTTACCAATGAACAGATTACCAAAATGTGGTTTATACAAATAATGGAATATGGCCCAGCCTTTAAAAAGGAAAGAAATTCTGCGATTTGCTACAATATGGATGAATCTCGAAGACATTTACTAAGTGAACTAAGCCAAAAAGACAAATACTTTGAGTATACGAGGTACTCGAAGCAGAGACAACAAGCACAGAGACAGAAAGTACACTGTGGTTACGAGGCTGTGGGGAAGGGAGAGGGGAATATGGAAGGTATTACTTCATAGGCACAGAGCTTCAGAGTGCCAACAAGAAAAGAGTTAAAGGGATGGACGGTAGTGACAGCTGCACGACAACTGTGAATACAACCTGACACCACTGAACTGTATACTTAAAAATGGTTAATATGGTCAATTTTATGTTATGTGGATTTTTAAACACACACACACACAAAAGGAAAATTGAGGTGCCTCCCCTGGTGGTCCAGTGGTTGGGAATCTGCCTGCCAATGCAGGGGACACGGGTTCGATCCCTGGTCTGGGTACTGAGACCCACACGCCTCGGGACAACCAAGCCCATGTGCCACAACTACTGAACCTGAGCACCTGGAGCCTGTGCTCCGCAACAAGAGAAAGCCTGCGCACTACAAGCAGAGTGGCTCCCGCTCACCCCAACCAGGGGAAGCCAGCGGGAAGCAACTAAGAAAGACCCAGTGCAGCCATAAATAAATAAATTTTTTAAAAAAGGAAATTAGGGAGGAAAGTATGTCTGCTTCTGTGGCTGAAACCTTAACTGATCTTTAAGCAAGTCATCAGTAGAATAGGTACCCACTGACAATAACAAGTTTCACTAATGCCCAGGAAAGTGGAAGTTCTACTGTGGAAGACACTGTCCACCCTCACAGACTCTAGGAGAAAAGTCAGTGATGTTGACCAACGCAGCAGACCCACTTCCCACTGCAGCCTGGCCCCCAAATCCCCATCTCAAGTTCCCATCAAGTCTTGACCTATTGCCTAGACAATGGCCTGCAGCCCTCTGGGAGCTCTCACCTGCCCTTCACATAGCCACAGACCTCAGGGAACTGTGCCCATGATACACAGCAGGAGCGCCCCATCTCCAACCACCATCCCCACCCCCACACACCGGGAAGCCCAGCAGAGAGAGGCAGAAGCAGACAAGAAATATAAAAGCAGCACCTACTCGGAAGCCATGAACAAGGCCTGAAGGATGCTGTTCACGTAGCACGTGTTGCCCAGGTTGATTAAACCAATCTTGCCCGTGTCTGACTTGGCCATGAGCCGGGGGTAAAAGCCAGCCAGCTCACTCTTCTGCGAGGTCCAGGCATCCTGCCCCAGCAGCTGCTTGATTCGGTCCTCATTGGGAACATGGAGGTCCTGCGTGAGGAAGAAGCCAGAGGGACACTGAGCACCAGGGTTAGCTCTGAGAATACCACCTCCTCCAGGAAACCCTGGACTACAGCCTACCAGACCCGGGTCAAGCACATCACCCAAACAATGTCACAGATGTGTGTGAACAGTCCCCTGCTTTCAAACATACTCTAGGTTTTCATCTTTACATGTGGGCCTCCGAGACGATCTTTCATGCCACACTGCCTTTAGAAAGGGGTAAAATCTTCACTCCATAGATGAAAAAACCAAGACCCAGACAGAGAAAGGATCTCCTTAAGAGGCAATAAATGAAGACTCTGTTACACGTTAAGATGAGTCCAGGATGTGACACACTTTAAGCAATGACAACGCTGGTCCCCTGGCCCAATCCAGCCGTGCTGAGATCTCAACCCTGGCCCTGACTCCGGTCCTCACAGCTCTCTGGCTGTGGTCAGGAAGCCAGCCTGACTCGGTCAGTTAACCTCCCTGGGCTTTTCTGCTCATCTGTCAAATGAGGACACATATATGTCAGTTCAGCCCGCTATACTTTCATGGGGCCTGCTCCTATTTTCACCTTTTTCATGTTAAAGTTTGCACAGTCAGCTTTTACAAATTAGTCAACACCACACACACACCCCGCCCCGGGAACCTGATAACCTCATCCCACAGTCAGGACAGTGGGAGGATCCTGGGGATCTGAGGTACGAGTCCTTGGTCAGGCGCAGGGATTAGCACACTTTACCATTCATTACCCTTTTTCACACCGGACAGCTGCACTGAACAGAGTATAACCAAAGCACTGGCTCTAAGGATGACACAGTCTAAAGAAAAACACCTAAGCATAATAATGCAATATTATTCACCAGATTTACGTGATATTCACGACAGTTCTTCTAGCTCCGTTCTTATTTCCAGATCTTAGCACAGATCCTAGATTTGTCTAAGGTGCCTGAGCTTCAAACCAGCTCAGCACTGAAAGCCCTCATCACTGCAAAAGGGCTCAAGCAGTGGTTTAATACATTTGCTCACTCATTTCCCACGATCGTTCATCAGATCATTTATCAGATTAGTCAGTCGCCTCCCACAGATAGTAAAAATATAGGAGGTGCCTGTGGTAAGAAGCTAGGCATGTGTGCTCGGTCGTGTCCAACTCTTTACGACCACATGAACTGTAGCCAGCCAGGCTCCTCTGTTCATGGAATTTTCCAGGCAAGAATACTGGAGTGGGCTGCCATTTCCTTCTCCAGGGGATCTTCCTGACCCAGGGATCAAACCCACATCTCCTGCGTCTACTGCACTGGCAGGCAGACTCTTTACCAGCTGAGCCACCAGAGAAATCCAGAGAAAAGAAGCTAGGGGTTCAGTAACTTTGTAGTCCCTTATTTTTTCTTCCTACTATCCCCCAGTCCAACTCCACCCCACACACAACATGAACAAATAGGGACAAAAAGACAGAACCAACACCCCGCTCCCGCAACACAGACACCACAAAATGCAAAAATATCCACACTAGAAAAGAAAAACATCAAATGTCATTTTTCCCAAAGAAGGTAATTTTGTACTCATAGCAGAATAAAGAGAATAAAACAAAAACTTTCAAATAACTTTCAAGCTCCTCCTGTTACTAGAAATCTAAATAAAATGTAGCTCCCTCAGCAAGGACCAGTCCCCAGAGAAACTGCCATAATTTAACACAACTGCCTAAGTGAGAGAACTTTCCAGAATTTATAAAGGTGCCTATGTACAGAGGTTGGAAAGACTCCCTGGAGGAGGAAATGGCAACCCACACTCCAATATTCTTGCCTGGAGAATCCCATGGACAGAGGAGCCTGGCAGGTCAAAGTCAATGGGGGTTGCAGAGAGTCTAACATGACTTAGCAACTAAAAAACAGTTCAAAGGATGTATTTTTACATCTTGGAAGACTTCTATAAACAATAAGTCCTATTAATAATTTGGAGACTTGCCTCTCAAATTGGCTTGAAGCAAAAGGTAGTCAAAGCCATACAATAAGTATCACAAATCTTCCTAGATCTATATTAGCTAAAATCCAAGGAAGAAAAATACGTTCTATTAAAACAGATGTTTATAATTATGAAGCATATGCTTGAATCTTTGAGATGACATGAGATTTTACAGAAACTGAGCTTGTGTCAGGCTGCTTGGGGCAAGTCCCTTCTTCTGGGGTCAAGTACTTCGGAGGAAACGTTGAGAAGCCCAGATCTGCTGGACCAAGCAGTCACTCAGCCTCATTTTCTGCCCATCTTCTCGTCTCACCTCCCTTCCACCACACATGACCACCAGCCTAGACGTGCACGTTCTTGCTCCCACACCTTATCCCCTGGCCTCCTCCTCCCAGTTCCTGCCCCTCAAGGTCTAACTCCTATATCCCCTCTCCAGAAGACTTTCCATAATCTTCTCAAGTGGGGGCCCTCACACTACCTACACCTGTCTTACAGAGCTTAACTCCCTACAGCCAGTTGCATAGGTATTTGCAGACTCACCTCACGCCCCTGGATCAGACCACAGCCTCCAATGTGTAATACCTGGGTCTCCCTCAGCGTGAGCTTCCCCTGGTGCCCAGTTTAGGGCCATGCTCCCTCTTTGTTCACACCTCCATGACACCATACGTCGCACCACAGTCCTGTTCATTCACTCATTTATTAGACACACAGATCAAAATGACATGGTCCCTGCCCATCAGAAGCTTGCGGGAACAGTCATTTCCAACAAGTCTGAGTCCTGTATCCTCTGCTCAACCACCTCCAGTGCCAAGGAGCTCATGATCTAATAAAGCAGCTGCTTCTACTGTTGGTTAGTTCTGCCTGCTTTTAAAAAAAAAAAAAAAAATCCTTTCTCATGCTCAATTGGAAGAAGTGAGAAAATCCAAGTAAATGCCAGGTAAATGTTTGTTGTGTTTATCTACTCTCATTCATGGTGGATTGTTCCCTTGTGTGTTTTGTAATCTGGGGATTAGAAACTCATCTTTAGTAGAATTTCATCTTTGTGGCTTGAAAGTGGTTTCTTTTCTGCTTTTATTAGGCAACCCTTGGGTATTACAAGTTTATGACCACTTTTAGTGTTAGTATCTGAGCTTAACTGAAAAAAAAAGATAAGAACCTGAACCCCTAAAACCACATGAGAGCAGTCCAGTGATGACAAATTTCTTTTTTCCCAATCCAAGCCAGAGAACTTTCCTTGATGTCTATTTGGGACCATGTGTGTTTTTCTCGAACATCATTTTGCTAATAGTAAAGCCTTTCTTGGGTCCCGAATTACAGGGGCCCCTTGATACTAACTCTCTCCTGCAGGCAGGCCCTAACCTCAACTCCTGTCCCCGCCAGCTCATGCCCCGTGGGGGCTGAGGTTGGCCATCTCACCCAACCTCCCTCCCCACCGCATGGCTAAAGAGTATCACCTCTCATTCACCACTCTGGAATTTGATTTTCTCTTCCTTTTCGGCCTGTGGATCCTTACTTACTCTCTTGCAAGCTCAGCTATACACTTAAAAAAGATGTTTGTTATATCTTAACAAGCATTTCTGGGGTTTTTGCAATGGGACATTTCTCAGGTTACTTATCTGCTGTGTTACAGAAATGGAAGTCAGATCAGAGGTCTTAAGAGGATCACCACCTACCTGGACATCCGTCACCCACACTTGCACCTGTCCTCTGTGTCGTGCAGTGGGGAGGGCTCGGCGACCCCGGGCTCTGGCTGTGTCTCTCACTATCTCCACGACCGTGAACAAAACACCACACCTCTCAGAGCCTCACTTTCCTCATCTATGAAACTATAACAACAACAGTACCGCCTCATAGGTTTCTAGTGAACGACAGAAGCCAGGATGTATTGGAAGACACTGGCAAGTGTGACTCTAGCTGCAGACACTGGTTACTGTCCTAGCTGTTCAGATGAAGCTGGGTTCAGAAGCCCTTTCTTCCTTGCAGCCTCCTCCTCTGACTGGAGGAGATCTGTCCCTCCTCTGCCTCCTCACTGCTCTTGGGCTGATCCTCACAGGCATTTCGTAAGCGGCTTAGATCAGAGTTATGGGTAAACACATCAGTCACCCCACTAGGCTGTGAGCTTCTCAAAGGGAGGAGATCTGATCTGCCTCATGCCTGTGTCCCCAGTTCCCAGCCTGGACCTGGCAGACAGCAGGGCATAAGTCTGCTCCTGGAGTACTCAGTCTAAGAGCAGACTGACATACAGACAAACAGTGACGATGTGTGGCAGAGGGATGTACTAGGGCTGTGGAAGCTCAAAGAGGCCATGATCCAGCCAAGGGGCAGGGCTGCGGTGGGGGGTCATTCAGAGTCATCAGGGAAGGCTTCCTGAGGGAGGTAACCCTTCAGCAGAGCCTTCCAGAAGGCTTAGGAGGAGCAGCAGGAGCTATCCAGGCAGAACAAGAGAGGAGTTTAAGTTACGTGATTGGCATGTACAAAGGCTCAGAACAATCAAGAAAGGAAGATTCATCTAGGGGAATGGCAGGTGGCTGGATGGGCCAGGGGAGACAACAGGAGACAGTCAAGGGCCAAAGGATGGAAGGCTGCCACCAACCTGCAGTGTGGCCTTGAGCAAAGCCCAAACTGGCAGCTTTGTCAGAGTGGGATGCAGGAACAGTGGGGACTGTCGCTCACCTTGATGGCCTCCATGACGGGTTCATACAGATCCGGGAAGCCAGGAAACCGGAACACCATGCAGTGGACCAGCTCCGCCATCTGCTCCAGGCAGCTGGTCCCTGAGTTGGAGTCCTCCTTGACCAGAGATGCCACCATTGGGGGGATGTGAGGGAGGAGCTGGGACAGCAGAGGAGGGTTAGTCAGCACCAGTTCCCCCACCTGAGTTGTGGGTGGTGGTCAATGCTGGAAGCACCCGGAGCTTCTTGAAAGTGAGAAGGTGTGCCCACCTGACCACTGTACCCCGTACCTGCATGGGGCTCTAAGCTCTGCAGGCAGGTGACTCTTTACAACACACACGACCTTGGATACTCTGCCTCAGTCTCTTCATCTGTTTAATGGGACAAATAATTCCCCGCTCACAGCTGAGGGCAGGCCTGAGCCCCAGCTATCAAGTATCACCCAACCGATCTGCCTGAAGAGCCTGAAGGCCGGAGTGACCCGGGTCACTCTGTCACCCAGGAGCGATGCTGGGGCCTCAGTGTGGTCAGCTGGTGGCAGCTCTGACAGAGCATGAGTGGCACCAAATGTTTAACATGTGAAGCACTTCCTCCTCACGGTGACATGTGGCGATTAATCTCCCCATCTTATAGATGAAGAAATTATATGAGAGAGGTTATGTAATTTGCCAAGGACTTCACCATGGGTTATGGCAGAAGTTGCTGTCTGAGCCAGGTCTGTATGAACCCAAAGCCCATTTTTTCTCCTCTGTGCTATAGAGTGTTAACTTTCAAACCTATAGGGAAGCCACACCATAATATACCAGGGATGGAAGAGTCAGGCCCGAGAAACTAGAAGCAGGGGAGCCCAGGAGAAGGATGAGAAAAAAAAAAAAATATATATATATATATCTCAAGTCCCTTGCATGTAACAGGCTATGACAAATGTGACCTCATCTAACCCTGTTCCACCAGCCTAAGGGTTTACCCCCAACCCACACTCTGAGAGTTAAGTGTCTGGCCCAAGGTCACCATATCCGATCAATGGCAGAGCTGAGACTCAACCCCACGCAACCCCAATCCCTGGTTCGGTGCTCTTCCCACTGCGCAACTCAGAAGCATGTTTTAGCACTGATCAAGGGCCACAAGAATCCTGGGCCTCTTCTGCAGGGCTGCGGGCTGCTCTTCCCAAGGGAGGGCCCAGAAGGCAGCAGAAAGGGCCCGGAGCTGAGGCCAGGCCTCCTGGGTGCTGACGGACAGCAGGATATAGATGACTCCTGATGGACTTCTGACCTACACTGGGTCAGGAGTCAGACCAACTCAGCTAGAATCTTCCCTGTACTACTCACCAGCAGTGTGCCCGCAACATGCAATTTAATCTCCCTAATCTGCAACTTCTTTAGTTGAAAAATGGAGAAAATGACAAAAACCTCTGTCTTGGGGCTACTCTGGGAGTAAAATGAATGAACATGTGTAATGTCTTTCAGGGCCCAGGGGGAGCGTCACACGCATTCTTTGGCCTTACTTTTCTATCTGTAAAATTGGATCTCAAGTCTCATCATCCAGGACCTGGAGATCTTAGCGTTCAAGCCCCAACCCCTTAAGCCCCAAGAGAGACAGCACGTCTGGCCCCTAGCCAGACCAGTGTGGGGTGCAGGGCCACCCACCCCACCCATCCTCGGGGCAACATGCAGGGGCCCTTACCAGGTGGAAGGCCTCATGGGAGTGCTGGAAGGTCAGGAGCATGTACTTGAGGACAGACAAGGCAGCACCCCGGACAATGGGATACAGAAGCTTGGAGAAAACCTGGAAAAAAAAAAAACCCTGGTCAGGAGTCCCACAGACCTGGGCCACCCACTGCCAAGTGTAGCCACAGGCCTGAAAGGGGGCCAGAAACACCGGAATCAAAGCAGCAGACCCATGAGGGAGCAAGAACACAGAGGTGCTCACAGACTCGGGTGGATGGACAGCCGGTGAAACGGACAGCAAGACGGTCAGATATCTGATGGACGGATGGACCAAAAGTGATAAACACACACTTGAATGAAGAGTCAGAGGAATGAATGGGGGAAACCTGAGGCCCAGAGGAAAGCAGTGAATTGTCCCAGGTCACAGTGAGCTTGGGTGGGAGCCTCAGTGCTCTGCCTCCCAGACCTGCACTGCCCCTGGCAAGAGACTAGCGGGAAAGGCCAGAGGCCAGGGCTAGGACAGGGGCCCACCAACCTTCTCAATTTTGGCGAGTGAAACCTCGATCAAGATGCTGAACTTCTTAACAGCAGCCAGACCCTTCAGCAGTGCAATGATCCACTTGTCAATATTCTTCCCCAGGGGCCAGGACACCCAGTCGATCATCCTGGTGAGGGGAGTGACAGTGACACAAGGACCGGGGAGTCCCAAATGCCTGGGAAGGGGCAGCCCAGGGACCAGCCATACTGACCTGAGATCCCCCCACACTGACTCACACCTACACAGGGCAGCCCTGGGATCTGGGGGATGAACAGGACACCTTGGGGAACTACAAATGAGCCGAGCACAGGCACCTGGCAGAGACTGGGGCTCCCAGCCCGGCACAGGGGAAGCCAGGCCCTCTCAGCGTCCCAAACCTCACTCCACACACACTGCGCTGCGGTGGCAGAACAGGGCTTTCAGCTGCCTCTGCCTGGACTGTGGGGCCCAATGGCAGGAGAAGTACTGCCCCCAGGCCAGAAGCTCTGGCTCCAGCAAACCTCTGCTTGTGACCTGGAGCAAGTCACTCTCTTCAGCCTCCGTTTCTTCCTCTGTCAAACAGAGAGGACACCGACCTCACAGGATTGTTGTATGGATTAAGAGGTAACAACGGCTAACCGATAACTTTTATTCATTCTGCCACAGGCACTGCTCAGCCTGACATGTATTAACCCAAGTGCCTCCCACAAGATAACACCTGCATGCACTGAGTATGAAGCTACCACACAGTAGGTGCTCTGGAAAAAAAGCACAAATATCATTATTTTTATACTCGGTAGCTCTTGCTACAAAGAAAAGCAAAGAAGCAGTAAATATCGTAGTAACAGCTACCACGGCGCTATTCTAGGCACCGTGCAGCATCTCATTTTACCTAATTCAACCCTCACAACAACCCTGTAGGATGGGTCCAATTATACTACAAATGACACATGAGGATGCTGAGGCAGAGAGGGGCTGAGTAACTCGCCCAGAATCACACAGGCAAGAAGTGGGAGAGCCAAGACTTGAACTCAGGCAGTTTACTTCTAGAGCCCACTCTCACCCACTAAAGACAAGGAATCTGGGAAGGCCCAATGGAGGAGACAGTGGATCTGCACACAGGAATGGAAAGAATGGGAGGGGTAGAGGGGATGCCAGGCGGATGGAGTCTGCAGAGCCAAAGGCCTGCAGGCAGGAGGGGAGGAGTCATATTCTGAGATCACTGGCCAGGCAGGTGTGGCTAGATCACAGGTGTGGTGATGTTCAAATGAGGTGGGGGATGTGCAAGAGCTCTGTGAGCTGAAGAGTACCCAAACTCTGTTTACCATACTTGCCAAACTCAGAAAGCACTTCATAAAGTACTTTCATCTCCTATCATTGACCCCATGGGAGCCTGACAACTTCTTATACTACCTCTGCTATTACAGATGGGACAACTGAAGCTCAGAGAGTCCACTGATTGGTCTAGGGTCACAGAGTTGGTATCCAGCCTGAGAGCATCACTAAGCAAAGCTCTCTGTGTCTTCCACATCCAGCCCTGGACCAGGCACAGGAAGGGCTCAAAGAAGGATGGATGGACTGAACAAGCATGAGGGCCCGGGCCCTCTGACACTAAATCTAGCCCAGCAATCCCACCCAGTGGAAGGGGCTTCTGGGACACAGAGAGAGACCTGACCACCACTTGTCTCTCAGCCCACCTGCTGATGGCAGTCAGCATCTGGGAGTCCGTCACACTGTCATCATTGCTGAGGTTCCGGACGACACCATCCATGAGCTCCAATGGGAGGTGCTGGACCACACTGGCGAGGGCGCTAGACGGTGGCTCCTCCTCTGGAACAGGGACCGGGGCTGAGCTTAGAGGACAAATGGGCCCCACCCCTCCCCTAGCACCCCATGTCCTTCATGCTGCCAAGGAACTAGGGGCCCTCTGCAAAGAACACACTGGGGCCACCTCCTCGCCTTCTACAGCATCCCAGCCTCTATCTCATCTTAGCTCATTCACTCAACAGACCTTCACTGGCACTGCTTTGGCCCTGAGCTGAGCAAAGAAAAAAGTACTAACCCCTAACTACGCCTGTAGAGGCAAGGCCCTTAGATAGTAACAGTGGAGCTGGAAAGAACAGGAAGGAGGGCAATGTGACTTGAGGGGAGGGAGGACATTCCAGGTGAACCGAATAGACATTAAAAAAAAAAAACTTAGTCTTCAAAATTTGTTGTCCAATTGTAAGAGAGACCTAGAACCTTACACACCCAGCCTTGGTTCCTCCTCCTGCCAGGTGCATTCCCTTCCTTTCCTGTGAACAACCCTATAATCAGGGAAGGCACAAATTTTATTTTAGTCATTTAAACTACAGTCCAATTTCCACAGCTGTCAACAGAGGGCCAAGATTTACAATTCACGGTTGACAGGTACGGGCTCCATCTCCTCTGAATCTACCCCTCTGCCTGCCCTGAGCACCCTACCCATGCTGCCTGGCGCTGCCCAGCTCTCAAGGCCAGCCTCAAAAATCATCACTTGGAAACTCACCTGACCCACAGAGCAGGAAGGCCATCCCCGCTTCCTGTTGACTCACTCATCCCCCTCCCCCGACTCCTCCTGGCCAGAAGAGCAGAACACAGGATCGGAGCCCCCACCTCCACCCAAAGGAGCTCAGGAGGGGCCTGCTAAGGAAAGGAAGGAACGCAGCACATCCCCCCACACACCGCTGTGCACTAGCACGCATCCACCACACCACCATGCGGGCGCGCCGCGCGCAAGACTGCACGCACGGGCCCCGCCGCGGCCCCAGGACACACGCACCTGTGCAGGAGATAACGGCGAACAGCTCCTTGAGGCAGGGCAGGATGGCGGCGGGCTGCGCGCGCCACAGCTGCGCCAGGAGCCCGCTCACCTGCTGGGCCTGCTCCAGGAACTCCACGGCGCCCTCCTCGCCCTCGGCCGGGCAGCGAAAGCGGCCGAGGCAGCGTACAAGCTGCTGGCAGAAGAGCAGGCGGTGAGGGCCGTCGGGGACGCAGCGCGGGTGCCGCGCCAGCAGCCGCGCCACCTGCGCGCAGACCGCGGGGCCCGGGCGCTCGCACACCGTGCGCAGCACCTCGCGCCGCAGCAGCGCGAACACCTCGTCGGCCCCGGGCCCCTCGGGCAGCAGTTGCAGGCAGAGCTGCACGCAGGCCAGCGCGCGGGCGCTCGGCGGCCCGGCGCCTCCCTGGAGGAGGCGCAGCACGCGGCGCGCGCTGAAAAACTCGGCGAAGACCTCCGGGTGGTGGCGGCCGGCCACGTGCAGCAGCTGGCAGCCCACGCGGCGGGGCAGCTCGTCGGCGCCGCTCACGTAGAGGCGCGTACCCAGCGCCAGCAGCGCCAGACACTGCTCGCGCTCCAGCGGCTGCCGCGCCGCCTCCAGCACGCGCCGCACGAGCCCTTGCTTCACGCTTGCCGGGTATGATGATGTCACTACGGCCTCCAGGATCTTGTCCATGGTGGCCAGGCTGCGGGGGACAGGGAGCTGGGTCACAATCTGCCCGATAGGACCGAACACCCCCCCCACGTGGTCCCCTGCATGCTGAGACTTGGGGGCGAGCAGCTCAACCTTTCTGGGCCCCAGATACCTGGGAGGTATCCTAATGAGGTAAAAACACAATGCATGGCACATAATAAGCCCCAGTGGGTTGTAATTATTGCTGAGGCATCTCACAAAGGCATCATCTGAGCCTTCCCCTTTTCCTCCGCCCCTTTGCCTCTCCCCCACCCACACCCACCCCCACCCCCGAGCCTCCCTGACCACCTCGTCCATTCTTGGCAAGGCAGGTAAGAGCTGGATCTAGAAGCTGCTGTCCAGAGCCCTGGCCAAGTCATGTCCTGCAGGAAGATGAGCTCTGCACACACACAAATCACTCCTCCAGGAAGGGAGGGCTGACAGGGCTTCCAGAGATCCCTGTACACTTTATTCTGATGGTCAGCTTCTTGCTCTTTCTCAAATGACCTACCCTTTTCTTCTTTTGTGTTCACTGTGCCTTTCTCCTGAAACATCCTATCTCCCAAGACCTCCACCACGAACACATATTCATACAACCAGGCAAAGTCCTGTTTTCCTCTAAAGCCCACTTAAAACACCTAGACCTTACTGAGAACTCCCTGGACTTCCAGGCTTGAATTCACCCCTCAACTGGATTCCTATAGCCACCTCCATTGGCCGCTTCCTCCACTGCAGCTGGGATCACACAGTGACGGGTTGTACGGATTCGAATCTCCTCCACTAAGGCAGAGCACCTCGTCTCCATGCTCAGCCTGCACAGGGGGCCCTGTCACCTCCCGAGCCTCAGGCCCTAACTCTGGGCTCACTGTGTCCTCCCTGCCACTGGGCGCTTGCACTTGCTTGTCCCACCCTCCCTGGTTGGCTAACACTACGAAACTCTCAGCTCCAGCTTCCTCACAGAGGGCCTGCCTGACGTCCTTGTATGGGTCAAACACCCTGTTAGCAGTTTCAGAGCATCCTATCCTCCTTTAGAGCACTAATCATGAGTACTTGGTTAGGGTCATCCTCCTGCACTAAAACATCCACCTATACTAAAACATAGGTTCCTGAGGGCAGGAACCAAGTCAGGTTTTGTTCACCACGGTATCCCCAGTACCTAGCACCGTGCCTGGCACGCAGTAGGGATCTGCTGAATGAGCAGATGCAGTGTGTGCTGCGAGTTACTGCTGCCTTATTCCTCTGAACCCAAATGGACTTACCTCTGCCCTTCTCCATTTGAGCTGTTTTCTGGAAGACTTCATCCTAAACTGACCCACTTTGATTCCTGACTCTCATGCTGGTTTCCACCGGTTCAGGTCCTAAAAGGCAGGATCATTTCTTTGCTTCTTTTGTTTAATCCTACTCTAGGCAGGACCCAGTATAAGGCTCAGTATATGGTAATTGTTTAATTAAACTTATTGGGTCAGTAAAAACTACTCTCTTAAGACCTGGATTAGGTGTGAAGACATGCCAGAAATTTCATAGATGATGGGCCAGAAACTTATTCAAAACCACAGATACTGTGGGACCCCCAACTATGTGCCAGGCCCTATGGAGACACTCCCTTTTCAGTCCCAGCTCTCCACTGAGACCAAAGCTCCATTACTGCAAGTGTTACAATGTAATGGACTCATTTCTCTCTCTCACCAGACTGTGAGCTCCTCCAGGCAGGGACCAGTCACTGCAGAGTAGGTGCCCCTGAGGAGTTTACTGTGGTTAGAGGGTGCAGCTAGGGCACAGATAGTGGTTCCTGAATGCTGGCCTCACTGCTTCAGAATCACCTGAGCATTTAGTACAAGTTCATATCCCCAAAGCCTGGAATGGTGTTAGACCTTATTCTTTGAGAGTCATCCGGGATCCATTCTGCTGACCATCCAGAATGATAGAGGCTCTCTGAGCCTCTATTTCCACCCTGTAGGGCTGCTGTGAAGACAAATATAAAGGCCTTAGCATGGTGCTTGGCACAAGAAAGTGCTCAGAAAGTGTCAATGCTTTTTGCTTTAGAAGCAAAGTCCTCGCCCTTAGGAGATTCCAGTCTGGTGGTGGAGACAGATGCATTGGTGGAGTGCCAATGTAAGGAAGGCATGCTCTCAAAAGGCCTTTAAAAGTGTCTTTAAAGGTGGGTCTGCCTTCAGCCGTGGTCCTCTATTTCCTGGGCAGTCCCTTGCAGACCATCCCCCAAACCCCTACCCTCTAGACTAGTGGACTTAATACTTCCAACCCAGGCTCCGAGAAACCCTGGTGTTCAGGCAACCAAGGAGAAATCCTAATCAATGAGATATTGACATCATGTGTGGAGGAAAAAGACCTGGGGCAGGCATAAATAGAGTTCTGGTGCTAAGGAAGGCTCTGGAAGTAGAAAGAAAATCAAACTAGGAACGAGGAGTCCTGCATTCAAGTGTGACCTGGAATAAATCCCATTTAGTCCTGCAACTCATTGTGTGACCTTGACCACATAATAGTATAAGCCTCTTTTCTGTAAAATGGGGATAAAAAGCGAGGGATCAGAGGACAGGGAACAATTTCCTGTTGTTCTACTTGATACCTGCCTCATAAGGTGGTCTGTGCCTGGCAGCTGGGAGCTCGGTCAGTGGAGCCATTCTACGAGGGTGTGATCTCCAAGGTCAGCCATGCAGCCTCTGTGCAGTCTGTGGCCTGACCACTCTGGCAAGCCCTGCCTACCCGCCGCCACTCCCACGCAGGCAGTCTGAGGTCAGTTGTCACCATGGTCACCAACGAACCCACTCAGTAATACCTTGGATGCATTCATGCAATGGGGTTTTTAGAGGCATGGACCTCACCTGACCCATCCCAGGCCACAGAAGGGAGGCAGAATAATGCCTGCTCTCCCCATGGCACGGGCGGGGAAGCTGAGAACCAACAAGGGACAAAGACGTGCCTTGGCAGGGTGGGATTAGAACCTGCACTCGGCCTCTCTTGGGGAGGAAGAAGCAGACTGTCACTGCTCCTCGGTGTGTGGCGGGGGTGGGGGGGTGGGGAACTACCTTCCTTCTAGGCTCTGGAGGAGGATACGCCCTGTCAACGCTGGCTCTGACCCAAGAGGCACCTGCCCCATGCCAAATGCAGCAGCAAACAGCAGCCGTGCCCTCCCCCAGAAGAGCCTGAGTCAGAGTAGAAGACTCGGGTTCTCTACCTCAGAATCACCAGGTGACCTTGGGTGAGTCCCTCCTGGGACTCCTCAGCCTTCTCATCTGGAAATGGGGACCATTCTGAGCCTACCACTGATGAGGTTGAGAGGGCAGGGAATTCCCTGGTGGGCTAGTGGTTAGGATTCCGCACTTTCACTGCCACGGCCTTGGTTCAGCCCCTGGTCAGGGAAATGAGATCCCTCAAGTCACAAGGCACATCAAGGGCTAGATACAGTGTTAGCTGCTCAGTCGTGTCTGACTCTTTGTGACCTCATGGACTGGAGCCTGCCAGGCTTCTCCATCCATGGAATTCTCCAGGCAAGAGTACTGGAGTGGGTTGCCATTTCCTTCTCCAAGGGATCTTCCCAACCCGGGGATCAAACCCGGGTCTCCTGCATTGCAGGCAGACTCTTTTACCATCTGAGCCACTAGGGAAGTCCCAAGGGCTGGATAATAGATGAGAAAAGATAAGAGTCTATTCTTGGGACATCTGCACTGAGAAGCAAAACTGATACTGTCTGGAGACAAGGAGACACATACTCCTGATCCAGCTGATTCTAGAAGGAATTTTATCCGTTAACCCTCACTGCCAACTCATCATTTCCATTCTTTCTCTTGAGCTCCAGCCCCGCCCAATATCAGCTCCTTTTTACCTATTGCCTGGACTAGTGCAGTAGCCTCTTTACCAATCCCCGTTTTCCCATCCCCAGTCCAACCTCCACTAGAAGCATGTGTCCTGTAGGAGTACAGAGTCGAGGTCTCAGATCTAGTCCAGCTACTACCCCCATTGTGGCCACAACCATCAAGGCTGGTGTTTTTCTACCTCTCGGAGCCGATGAAGCCCCAAATGGGAGATGACCACCTGCTCACTCCTTAGCCTTTCCCAGCCAGTGCTGCAGCTCCTCCCCACACCCTTGGCTGATATCTCTCACTGCTGACATGGGCAGCCCAGGAGTCCCAGCAACATCCAGCCTGCTCCAGGAGTGGGAAAGCACATGAGAAGAAAACCACGACCCCCTCCCCTGGAAAGCCTAGGTCCCTTTAACTGTCCCTCTTAAGTGACCCTCCGCCTTCCCACGGTGTATTGACAGTCTCTGTTCCTGCATGGTAGAGAATTCATAGTGGGTGAATGTACCCACTGTCCATCACTCATCAACCCCAAAGCACCCTGTGTGTGTGCATGAGTGTGCAATGCTCTGCCTCACCCCCTCCCTGGGCCCCAGATCAGACTTCCCCATCCCTCCCCGTTCTCTCCCACTCACCCTGCAAATATCGGCAGATGAACCTCATTAGATAATAAATTCTATCCTGCCATGCCCCTGCTCAGAACCCTCAAGGCTTTCCCAACCCCTTCAAGGTAAAGTCCAAACTCCTGAGCCTATCATTCAAGTCTTTTCTGTGACACTAAGCTAATATGGGGCAGGGTTACAGATGAACTTGACAAACTCCATTTGGTGGTGGTGAATCTACAGGAATTTAGGCAGTGGGCTTTTTCCTGCTTGACACTTGGGGGACATTTTCTCTGCTGGGAAAGGGCTTCTCTCTTTTCTCTCCTGGCAAATTCTGACTCATTTTTCAATACCCAGGTCACATGACCCCTCCTCTGGGAAGCCTTTCCAAATCCCTCTGCAACTCAAGTCTCTAGGCTTTAGCCTCCCAAGACCGTCTTCACTTCTCTCATCCCTCAGCAGTGGAACCAGATTGATTTTATATCCATCTGCCCCACCAGGTGGGGAACTCTTTTGGGAGGAAGTAGGTCCAATTCCCCTATCTGTGCCCAGTGTCCAGCACAGGACTGGGCCCAGAGGTAAAGAAGTACTAAGTGACAGAGAGATATGTGACACTAAGATGAGATAAAACCAAGGATGTCACCAGAAAAGCTCCTCCCGGGGACAGGCCTGACCCTTGGTCCATTCACTGCCCCCTGGTCAGGTCCAGTCGTGCGTCTCCACAACCCTGAGAATCTGAAAACATCAGCCAAGAGAGACCCTACAGAGGTCACTGGATGGGCCATTCTAGAAATGACTCCAACAACCAGAACTGAAGAAAAAGAAAACAAAGAAGACTGTTCCTGGTTAACTCTCAGGTGGAAAGCGCACAGAATCTCCTGGGACAGGGAAGGGTGCTTCAAGGTCTCACTCAATCTCTTCAGAATCTGGAGCACAGCAACCCCCCCAGCACCCTAGCACTGAGGAGCCCATTTTCTTTCCTCTTTAACCCTCACACCCAGTCTCCCTCCTTTGGCTCCCCCCGGGTGCTGGAGATGTTTGTGGGAGGGAAGAGCGGAACACCAGGCTCTCCTTCCTGACACCCAGAAGCTCTCCATCCCTGGTTCCTCAGGCCTCTGGACAGCAGCATTCCTCTCTGTACTTTTCAACTGAACTTCTACGCAAGGCAGCCCTGGGAAGGATCCCCTTGCCATACTACCGGGAGACCTTCATTTGGGCCACCAAACTGTCACCCCGAAAGAAAGGGAAAAAAAAAAAGGAGGTGGGGAGAGGTTATCAGTAAAAACCATCTACTATTTTACCGAAGGGGAACTGAGGGAAGGAGGTGGGTTATATTCCCATCTCAGAAACACATAAGCAATGGGGGCCACCCCTCACACACTACTTATGGCCGCGCCCCCATCCCCACCCCACCCCAGGCTTTCTGGAAGGGCGGGCACCAGGCTGACATATCCGGGGTCTCCTGTCCGCAAGGCTTCTTGTAGCTGGAGTGCGCCCTGGCCGAGAATGCAGAGAATAGCTGAGCCCATTCCAAGCGCAGGTGGCTTCTTGGGCGCCCCCAGTTTGTAACCCACCTCGGCCCCACCCGACCCGCTCCAGTTATACCACTGCACCTGCTCCCAGCCCAGACTGGGGCTGCGGATCCCACGAAAGGCCAGTGAGCTTCATGATATACTGGGCGCCGGTGCCCTCAACCCGGGGGGGGGGGGGGCGGGGGCAGGGGCGGGGTCTCTATGTACACAATTGATGAGGGAGGAGATGGAGGCCCAGAGAGGGGCAGCTACTCGCCCAAGGTCACACAGCCAGGCCCACTATGCACCCAGACCTCCCGTCTCCCAGCCCCGGATTCTCAGAGCCCCCCGCGCGTGTCCGGGCTCTCGAACCATCAGAAGGATGGTTCAGACACTCCCTCCCCCAACCCGCACACACGCCCCAGCACCCTTACCTTCGGAAGCCTGGTGGCCCCGGCCGCAGGAGTCAGCTCCTAAGGTGGGGAGCTCTGGCCGGGAACGAACCAGGCTGGGCCAGGCGAGGTCAGGGCGGGTCCTTGGCTTCCCCCGGAGTGGGGACGCCCTCCGCCAAGTCCCAGACGGCAGGGATGCTGCTTCCACTGCAAAGCCCAACCTCTCCACCCGGCCCTGCACAAGTCTGTAACTGGGGAGCTCGACTCAGCGGCGTAGCCAGAGGGCTGCGGGGCGAAGTGGGGGGGGAGGGGCGAGGTGCGGGAAAAGGGGCGGAGCCGAGCGGGGGCCACCCCGCGAACCGCCACTCAAGCTGCGTCCCCTTTAAGGCCAGCCGGCCTGAGCGCTGGTGGGGGCGGGGCGGGAGCGGGCCGGCTAACTGCAATGCCTCCCGGGAGATGGAGTTCGACGCCCGGCGCGAGGAGCTACAAAGAGCCTATTGAAGGACTACAAGTCCCAGAAAGCAGCGCGCGGGTCCCGGGCCGCCACGCCCCTGGGCTGGGCTCTGGCCCTCCGCCCCCCTTGCAAAGCTGCGCTGGCCGCCCGCGGAGGGGAGGTTGCTGAGCGAGGGCAGGAGGTGGGTGCGGCGCGGACGGGGGCGTGGGGTGCAGGGACTGCCGGCGAGAGGTCACGGACCCATCTGGGCACCTGTCCTACCGTGAGAAGTCATCTAGCCTACCCTAGCCTCGCCATTCTCATCCGTGCAATGGGAATAGCAACGCCCGTGGCTGCGGGGGAGGGGATGTTTATGGGGAAGAAGGGGCGGAGCTGGTGGAAGGAGCCTGGATGGATGGCGATAGTCTGAAAAGCCCGGATAATAAGGGCCGAGACTGTGGGAGGAGTCCGGTGGGTGGGGCAAGGAAGGGCGGGGTCTCTAGATAAGAAGTGGAACGCGTGTGAGATCGCAGAAGGGGCCGGGGAATGGGTGCAGAGAAAGCCGAGGAAGCAAGCCTGAGTTGGATTGGGTGGAATGAGCCGAAAAGCGTTGGGGAGGGAGCGGTGGAGACGAAAAGATGAAAAGGATCCCTCTCGGCCCTGGAAAAGCCCAGTGTCAGTAGCGCTGATATGACTTGAGTAAGAGGGTGCCCAGATGGGCAAATGTCTATGGATGCACGGAGCATCTTTTCCTTGTGACTAGAAAATAAAGAGCCCATCCTTTGAACCCGGCGTCACACATATGAGTTCATTCAACTCACACCCTGTGAAGACGTCACCATATCTGTTTACAACTGAGGAACCTGAGGCTCAGAGAAGTAAAATGACTTGCCCCAAACCATCCAAGGACTCCTTACTCTCAAGGCACTGCTTTTTTCCCTGCACTGCAGGGAGGTAGAGGTTTATTCCCTGCCATTCACTACAGATTAAATGACGAGTGTCCCGGTCCTTCACAGGTTGTGTGACAGGACCAGCTTCCTCACTGACAACCTCCGAGGCTTATTGTTAGGATAAAATAGGGAGGTAGGTTTGAAAGTCGTTTGTTCATACATTATCTTTCTTGTGAGGAGCAGAAAGACCGTGGAAGAGTAGTGGGGCCTGAGGAAAACCAGAAGGTGAAGCCTAAGGGTGAGTCAAAAGGATGAAGGAAGATTCTGGAAGAAGGTAGAGGATGGTGATGATTGTTGGGAATCTACAGCAGATGAGAGAATACTTTGCTGTGCAAGCCAGGTCAGGTGACTTCCCTTCTCCAGCCCTGTTGGTTGACTTTTCCCTGTTGGTTGACTCCTTCAAAGATCCATGTTTATCATCTGAGTTGGGAAGCACCTTGTCTGTCTGTGAGCACATAATGGCGCAAACAGCATTTGGGCCTTTTAGAGTTACGAACTGGGCAAAGCAGAGCTAAAGATACAGCTGTTGGGTGTGGGGAGGCCAGGAAGGGGAGGTGGAGGGCAGTATCCCCAGATAGTCTCCAGGGCTGTGAGCCAGACTCTTTATCTGGTGGGCTGTGTAAGGTGGGGAAGACTGCTCTAGTTTTTTGGGAGACACATTACTCACTTTGAGTGCTGTTATCCTTGAAGTTTACCTAGCTGTGTTTTATGCATCCCCTACACTTTGGGAGTTACTATATTTACTTCCAGGTAATTACCTGGGCCTTGCCCTGTGCCTCAGATTCCAAACTGAAAATTCAAGAGACTATTTCAAAATAGTTTTAAAAATTCAGGAGAGATTGGTAAACCTCCTATTGGTAGATGACAGTCTGGGACTAGGAAAATGGGGAAAGTTTTCCCCCTTCCCCTGCCTGCCGACTTCTTGGGGTACAGATCCCTGACCTGACAGGGTGGCCAGGCAACTGTCTACTTAAGGAAAGTGAGCTGTGGTAAGGGGTAAGAATAAAATGCTCTGGAGGTGCAAAGAGGGAAGGAATGATTTGCAGCCAATGGGCCTGGCAGATGAATGGCATTTTCTTCACAGTGCAGGCAGAGGGATAGCAGATGCCAAACTGCAGAGATAGGAGAGGGAGTGATGTGGTTGGTCTGTAAAGTAGGGATAATGATAATAATAAGTATCTTCATCTATGAAATTAACATGCATAAAGGGCTTCCTTGGTGGCTCAGTCAGTAAAGAATCCACCTGCAATGCGGGACACCTGGGTTTGATCCCTGGATTGGGGAGATCCCCTGGAGGAGGGCATGGCAACCCACCCCAGTATTCTTGCCTGGAGAATCCCCATGGACAGAGGAGTCAGGTGGGCTGCAGTTCACGGGGTTGCAAAGAGTCGGACACGACTGAGCAACTAAGCACACACACAGTGCGTAGCATAGTAGTAACTGCTCAGTAAACATCAGTCATTATTACTGCCGCTGCTGCTGTTATGATCACCATCATGTGCCCAATAATTGGTCTAGGGCCACACAGCTAATAAGGGGCAGAGCCTGATTCAAATGCAGGCCCAGGTGACACCAAAGCCCACGCACTTTCCTCTTCCCAAAAACATCTGTGAGGCCCAGAAGTGGCTCCTCTTTGTGAACATTCTTGGTAAACCATCACAGGAGTTTCTTTTCTACTGTAGTAGCAGAGACTGGGTTTAGAAGGAAGCAGGGAAAACAAGACCTAAACGGCCATCTTCTCCCAGCCTAGATCTCAGCATGGAGACAGGCAGGCCGACTTTTGTGGTTCCTGTGGGCAGTTTAGTCTAGGTAGGAAGACTACTTGGATGTACGTTCAGTTGCCCTCCACCAACTGTGGGCTATTTTAGCTTAGCCCTGGTTGGCTTCTTCATCCTCCAGAGCACTGAGACGTCAGGAGAAGATCATGAGATGCTAATGCTTCTTAGTAGTAGTAATAACATCTAATATTTATGTAATCTGGCTATTTACTAGGGCCAGGCACTCTGACTGGAACTTTACATCTGTAGTCGCAGGAAAGAAGTGCTCTTTTCTTCCATCTTCCTTCAAAATAAAAATATTCTTAGAATTTTTAAGCCTACAGAAACATTGAAGGAATAGCCTTTCACTGATGCACCAATTCACATTGACAATTTTGTTTTTACACGCATACACTTTTTGCTAAACTATTGAAAAGTTACAGATGTCTTGACACTTGACCCCTAAATTCTTTAGCATGTTATCTCCTAATTATAACATTCTGCACCATAACCATAAGACCATTATCATACTGAAAAAAAACAGCAAGAACTCAATATTATCTACTAAACAGTTGAGATTCGAATTTCTCCAACTGTAAAAAATTACCTCATTTTTTTTAATCAAATGCAGTCAAGATTCATTCATTCATTTTATTTAATTATATCTCTGTAAGCAATTCATTTAATCTAGATAGAGCCCCTCTACCTGTTTAAATTTATTTTAGCAATAACTAGGTTCAACTTGCTTTTTTATTTCTTTTCTGGCAATGTTGTGTACTTATTATTGCATCATATTAGGAGGCATATGATATCAGAATCCTACTATCCTATCCATGAATGCTAAGTTTGGTTATTGGATAAGGTCATAACAGCCTGATCTTTCCATAAAAGGTTAAGTTTTTCCCTCTTGTAACTAGTAAGTGGGCTTCCCAGCTGCGCAGTGGTAAAGAATCCCCCTGCCAATGCAGAAGATACAAGAGACATGGATTCAATCCCTGGGTCAGGAAGACCTTCCTGAGTAGGAAATGGCAACCCACTCCAGTATTCTTGCCTGGAAGATCCCATGGACAGGCAGGCTACTGTCCATGGGGTTGCAAAGAGTCAGACACAACTTAACAACTAAACAAGAAAAACAGCAAATTATGATCTGATATTTGTATATATTGCGGAATGATCACATAGTTACAAAAAAATGTTTTTCTTGTGATGACAACTTTTGAGATCTTCGTTCTTTTGACTTGATCACATTAATCTTTGATGTCTTCTTTGCTGTCTGGAAAGAGATGTTCCAGGCTCACCTTGAACTTTTCCTGTCAAAGTCCTGGAATCACCAGTTTTGCCAGGAAACCATGGTTTCTTTTTATAGGAGTTAAGGTTTAAAAACCAAGATCTCGGGTCAGGTGTGCTCATTGCTACTTGGGGTATCATTTCTAGGCTCTGAGCAGAGCTGAGACATGATAGATGGATGGATGGATAAAAACATAAATAATCATCAATGCCTTGTAGATTGACTGTTAAAACAACTGGTCCTCAGTGTGTAAAAGGAGTAGACTGCATGTAAAATACCTTCATTATGGCGGCTTAGTGGGCAGTAATGTAGGGAATTGCACAGAAAGAGCCCTTGCTTGTTCTAAGGCTCTGTTAGTGTGTGGGCTATTACCTAGGACCTCTGCATCTGGGTTCAGTCTCTTGTTCAGGACCCTGGTTAGAGAAGACCCTAGGCTGCCTCCAAAGGACTAGTCCTCTGAGCAGTGTCCAAACCTGGAACCTCCCAGAGGCCATGACTCAGAGGTCGAGAATGGACACAAAGCCCTGGGCCAGGGATTCATTCTCACTGCGTCTGTGAAATAAAGATAATGTGATCTGTCTTGCCTGCATCCCAGAGTTGTTGTAAAGATCAATATTTATTTTTTTTTAATTGCTAATCAGTCTTTTCAACATGTGTACTGCAAAATTCCTTCCCCTTTTCATTGTCTTAACACCACAGTTTGGAATGTCATTGCTTTACAGTCTGATTTCATACATTACACTAAGATATACTTTTTCAAATACTCTTTTAGATTATCACTCACCAATTTTTCCAAAATAAGATTTTAAACTTTTTTTCTAATCTTTTGAAAAAATACTTTTGGGAGTGGGATTAGAATAGCATAACAACTATAATTAATTTTTAAGTGAAGTGAAAGTGTTAGTCCCTCAGTCATGTCCAACTCTTTGCGAGCCCATGGACTGTAGCCCGCCAGGCTCCTCTGCCCATGGAGTTCTCCAGGCAAGAATACTGGAGTGGATTGCTACTCCCTTCTCCAGGGGATCTTCCCAGCCAAGGGATTGAACCTGGGTCTCTCGCCTTGTAGGCAGATCTCCTGTCTGAGCCACCAGGGAAGAACAGCTTTAAGATACTGCCTCTCAGAATCATCACAGGTCTCTCTTTATTCAAGTCCTATTTATGCTTCAATCTAGTCAAGGCTATGGTTTTTCCAGTGGTCATGTGTGGATGTGAGAGTTGGACTGTGAAGAAAGCTGATCGTCGAAGAATTGATGCTTTTGAACTGTGGTGCTGGAGAAGACTCTTGAGAGGCCCTTGGACTGCAAGGAGATCCAACCAGTTAAAGGAGATCAATCCTGGGTGTTCATTGGAGAAGGGGACAACAGAGAATGAGATGGCTGGATGGCATCACTGACTCGATGGACATGAGTTTGAGTGAACTCCGGGAGTTGGTGATGGACAGGGAGGCCTGGTGTGCTGTGATTCATGGGGTCGCAAAGAGTCGGACACGACTGAGCGACTGAACTGAATAAAGAAATATGCTTCTTTGTTTTCGAAGGGAGCACAGGGGTTTTTTAAGATAGGTGTAATTTAAAAAAAAAAAATATTTATTTACCTGGCTGCAGGACTGACCCGTGGGATCTTTCATTGCAGTGCATAGACTTTCTAGTTGCCCTGCGGCACATGGGATCTTAGTTCCCCAACCAGGGATCAGACCCACATCCCCTGCACTGCAAGGTGGATTCTTAACCACTGGACCACAAGGGAAGTCGCTGGGCAGCACAGGCTTTGAAGAGAGGCCTCACTTGGAATTCTAGCTCTGCTACCGCTAGCTGTGTGATCTTAAGCAGCTGTCTTCACTGTTCTGTGCTTCAGTTTTATAATCCAGAAAATCGAGATAATTATTGTACCTTACCTCACAGCCTCAGTGTGGTGTCACAGTGAGATCATCTACAGGAAAATGCCTCACGTAGCTCGGGACATGTCCTCGGTGCTCGGGAAATGTTGGTTCTCTGCGCACTCACTGGTCTTGCCTGTCAGAATCAAAATGAGGTGGCAGGTAGGAGAGGACAGGTGCCAAACCTCTGCAAGGGGGTTGACTGCTAAATTCCCAAGGTCACTCAGAGCATGGCAGTCAGACGGGCCTGGGCGGGAATCCTGGCTCTGCCACAGATTCTTCAGGGCAAGTCACCTGCCTCTTAGAGCCTCAGATTCTCATTTACGAAATGGAGATAATGTTTTCCTCAAAGGAAGTTACAAGGATTAACTGAGCTAATGTGTCTAATAGCAAGTACCTAGACTCTTGAGAGTCCCTTGGACTGCAAGGAGATCCAACCAGTCCGTTCTGAAGGAGATCGATCCTGGGTGTTCATTGGAAGGACTGATGCTAAAGCTGAAACTCCCAATACTTTGGCCCCCTCATGCGACAAGTTGACTCACTGGAAAAGACTCTGATGCTGGGAAGGATTGGGAGCGGGAGGAGAAGGGGACGACAGAGAATGAGATGGCTGGATGGACAGGAGTTTGAGTGAACTCCAGGAGTTGGTGATGGACAGGGAGGCCTGGCATGCTGTGATTCACAGGGTCGTGGAGAGTCGGACACGACTGAGCGACTAAACTGAACTGCACTGAATAGGTACTCACCAGGCAGTAGCTGTGTCTCTGGTGAGACCTGCGGGAATGGTTTTAAAGGGCATAGTTTTAAAGGAAGACTCTAGAGCAATGCCTTAACTGCCCTTCCTGACAGGACACCCACTCTCAAAGAATTCTATTTCCTTTGTTACAAAGAGGTTGCAACTGGGTGATTTTCAGGCTCTAGAGTGGGATTGCCCTCCACATGGTACCAGGCTGGGCTTTAAGATCCACCACCCCTCATTTGGGCCACAGACTCATTTCAGGAAGGAGAGAATTCCAGCCGCCTCCCAAGTTCCCAGGCCCCCTGACTTTCCCTGCCCAGGTGGATGGTCTGAGGATCTGCCTGGCATAATTTCCTGGTTTTCTCAGAGAGGGAAATGGGCTGATCTTTTTTCTTGGTTCTTTTCGAGTCGAGAGGCAGACTTGGAAATTCTCCTGCTTAAGACAAGTTATTTGTTCAGACACTGGTGGAGTTTCTTTTATATCCTGTTTCATGGTTCAGTTTGTAATTCTCATTCATCTTTTCTAATCTGGCTTTTAAAAAAAACCTGGCTTTTTGTGTTTTGCTGCTTTGTCATTAGATGCATGTCCATTAGATCATGGATTGCTATTGAAATAGCAGGGTTTAGACTTGTGGTGTGTCAGCTATGGAGGGGCTCCAGGCCATCCAGGATCCAATCCCCATATCCTCAGATGTGAGTAAGCAGAGTCCCAGACCAGCCACAGACTAGCTGCCAAAAGACCTACCCCAGTCCGATCTGGGCAGAGAATAAGGGAATGTGCACCTTCCTCTCATGTTAGGGCCTCAGGGTGGGAAGGGGAAACAGTGAGAGGTATTGGACTCACACCGACCTGGATTCAGATCACAGCTTCTCCAGTGACTAGCTCTGTAACCTTGAGCAATCTCTTAACCTTTCTGAGCCTCGGTTTCCTCATCTGTAAAACAGAAATAATAGCACCTGTCTGACAGGGTGCTTGTATAGACATCAAGTGAGGTAATGCAGGTAAAGAATCAGCACAGTAGTATTCTCTATTCTTCTCTATATATTTCTGTTAAAAATAAATAAAATGCTGCTGTGTGTTGGCCAAAGCATTATAAAAGCAGGAAGTGTGTGCTCAGCAGGTGGTAGCTGCTGTCTTGCCAAGCAAGCTGCCTAGCACTATTTTAAAAGGCTGCTTCAGGGATTCTCAAACTTGTGGAAGCTATGAAACAGCCTTTTGTTGCTGTTCCAGCTCACAGCAGCCTGTGCAGGGGAAAGAGGCCGTGTGTCCTGGGCAAGTCCTCAGTCTCCTGAGTCTGTTGTTTCCTGTCTGCCTAACGGAACGATGGCTGCTTTGTAGAACTGCTATATGAATTAAAAGGGCTGGTGGGTAGTAGAATGCTCAGTACGTGTTCATTCCTCCCTCCCTCAGCCCTTCCTCCACGGTTCCTGCAGCACCCACCGTGTGCTCGGCAGTGAACACACAGGGACAGGAGCTGGGTCACCGCTGTCACAGAGATCACAAACCAGGCAGCGGTTTTCACAAACAACTTTCATCATAACCCACGTTATGAAGGTACACTTTATATCACCTTCCAGTTCCTGCCTGTCTCTCTCTCACACACACACACACACACAAATGAAACAAAAGTTACACAACAATATATATAAAACTGGTCATAACCCAGTGTATTATATTATTCATGACACAGTCACAATTTTGTTTTTTTTCCAGTTTATGAAGGCATAATTTTGTGCAGTAAAAGTCACCCTTTTTAGGTATACAGTTAACATGAATTTCTATAATCTTTATACAGTCATTTGACTACCACTACATCAAGATATCAAATATTTCTGTCAGTCCAGAATATTCCTCCCGTCTCAAGATATCGAATATTTCTGTCAGTCCAGAATATTCCTCCCGTCTCAAGATATCGAATATTTCTGTCAGTCCAGAATATTCCTCCCGTCTCTTTGTAGCCAGTCTTACCTCCAGCCTCTCCAATTACTAATCTGACTTCTGTATCTATAGTTGTGTCTTTTCCAGAATGTTGTATAAATAAAATCATACACCATGTGACCTTTTGAGGCCAGCTTCCTCCACTTAATAGGATGCTTTTGGGACTCTCCTGTGTTGTGTGTCAGTAGCTAGTTGGCTTGTATTGCTGAGTCACAGTCCATTTGTCTGTGACCTCTTTTGAGTTAATTTTTCATCTGTGTTGCAAGATATGAGTTGAGGTTCTTTTTATGCATATCGATGTCCAGTGATCTTCGCCTTGAGAGCGCTAGGGAGGAGGGCCAAATGCAAAGCAGATCATTACATGATTGATTACATGATGGAATGGTGGGCTGTGCAAGGGACCAGAAGCCCCAAGAGGAGAGCTGGCAAAGTGGAGGTTTGGGGATAGATAGAGGCAGTGACTCATAGGCTGAACGCAGAGAAAGTGGAAAAAGTGAAGAAGGGTGGTATAAGGAGAGCAAAGGCAGGGCAGGGGAGGGCGGATGCCGTGGTGTCAGGACAGCCGGAGCATAGAGTGTGGGGAGAGGTGGGATCGAAGGTGAGATTGGATTGCACACAGTAGTCAGAGCAGGCAGCACTGCTTCAGGAAAATCAGCCTGCAAATTGAAGTGGAAGGTGGACAGAAAGGAGACAGGGAGCCACATGAGGGTACTGGGGGAGTGGGGGTGAGCCCTGAGCTCCAGGAGTTCCTACAGGGACAGGTTCAGGGAGACAGTCGAGAAAAATGTTAGGGATGCTGAGTCAGGGCTGCCTTGTGGGCTCACGCAGATGGGTGGCTGAGAAGTCACAGCAGGATCTGGGGAGGAGGAACTCTTTGTGAGGCTTCTGGTATCCACAGAAAATCCAGGTGGGCATGTCTCAGAGGCAGCTGGGTACACAGTGGGGCTGGAGCTCAGTGGTGAAAGCCCTCGCCATCCTCAGGGAAGCTCCTCAGCCTTGGGATGCCAGTTCCTGCCCCCTTGTGTCGTCGTGGCTTTCAGAACGAGCCTGTGGACTCGCCACGGTGGGCACCGGGCACTGTGACTAGGAAATAGGGGCTGGAAGGGCTGACTTCTGTGATTCCTGAGTCTGTGGAGAAGAGCACAGGGAGCCCCCTAGTCTGGGGTCAGGAGATTTACCTTCTTTTTTTTCTCAGTTGGAGGATAATTGCTTTACAACGTTGTGTTGGTCTTTGCCATATAGCAACACAAATCAGCCATGGGTATACACATATCCCCGCCCTCTTGGACCTCCCTCCCACCTCCCACTCCATCCCACCCCTCGAGGCTGTCGCAGAGCACCAGGCTGAGCTCCCTGCACTATATAGAAACTTCCCATCAGCTATCTGTTTTACATATGGTAACATGTATTTCAGTGCTACTCTCTGTAGTCGTCCCACCCTCTCCTTCCCCCAGTGCGTCCATAAGTCTGTTCTATGTCTGAGTCTGTATTCCAGGAGTCAGAGACCTCCTTCTAACCAGCCTTGGCCCAGACTGCAACTCCCGGCACTGCCCTGGATGAATGACCAGGAGCCGCACAGCAGGGCGCGGGGGCAGGAAGGCGGGTGCTCTGTTGCTTTGCATGCAGAAAAATAGGACTTTGGGTGCCCATCCAAGGGCCCCGGTATGCCCTGTGGCACCTGATTGTCCTCCCCACCTGCTTTGAGCTCTTCAAAACTGATGTACTTAGGAGATATGGGGTTTGCAGCCCAGAGAATTGTCAGGAAAGACAGCCCAGCCCCTCTGCTGCGCCAAAGCCTGCTCTTTCCTTTCCGTGGAGCTCAGCCACTTGACAGAGCCTGGGCCTTAAAGAGAAAGAGAGACTGGAAATTAGAAGGTGCAGATTACTATCTAGAAAGAAAAGGAGATGCTAGAAGGAGAAAGCAGATGGCCCACTCCTGGGTCCAGCTCCTGCCTGCACCCCCTGGAGGGAAAATTGGTCAGATTCGGGCCCCAGGCCAAGCATACACCTCAGCTGCAAGTCTCAGCAGCGTGGTAACCGCCCCTTCCTAGGAGCCCTCCCCCACCCTTCTCTGTTGGACACCCCCCTTCCCCCCACCCAACCCCCACCCTCCACCACCGTCTCGCAGCCCATCTGCTCCAGGCTTCTGTTGATGATTTTGTAACTTCATCATGGGCTTGTTTCTCTTCAGACACTCCAGATGGCTAATGCCTTTCTGCAATATCAAAGTGCCCCGTTGGACAGGGACAGAATCACCGCCCCCCCACCCTGCCAAAGAATTGGGTGGGACAGCCAAGAGTCCTCCACACCCAGCATGGTCACCACCCTCTGGAGTAAAGCGGTCTTGGTGCAGTTGGGGCTTCCCTGGTGGCTCAGATGGTAAAGAATCTGCCTGCACTATGGGAGACCCAGGTTCGATACCTGAATCCGGAAGATCCCCTGGAGAAGGGAACAGCCACCCACTCCAGTATTCTTGTCTAGAGAATCCCCACGGACAGAGGAGCCTAGTGGGGCAAATAGTCCATGGGGTCGCAAAGAGTCGGACACGACTGAGAGACTCACAGGTTCACAGTGCAGTCAGCCTCCTCAGAAGGCAGATGTTTGGTGACAATTGCCCTGGCCTGCTTGCTACCCCTGCTGGGTGACTTTGAGGGAAGTCCCCCTGCTTGGACCTCAGTTTTCCCATCTGGACAGTAAACATGCCAGAATTCATTCCAGGCCTACTCCTGCAGCTCTTGGTACACTGTTCTTCCTTTTTTCCATCCTTCCTTCCTTTTATTTTATTCTTTCTTTACTATTGAGGTAGAGTTGATTTACAATATTAGTTTCAGGTTTACAGCGTAGCAACTCAGGCTTTTTATAGATTATACACCATTTAACGTTATTATGAAATATTAGCTGTACTCACTGTGCTGTAGCTGGCCATTTTCCTTGTCACTGCTGGTTGTTGCGGTCTCCTCTGCCAGCCTGGGCTCTTCTCAGGGACAGCACTGGGACCGATTCCTACCTGTGCCCCCACACCCAACGTTAGGGAAAGACTCCTGGATTCACTGCACAAGTTGACTCCTGGGAAGGTATCATGTTAGGAGCAAAAACAGTACATCCCCTGATTTCTGGACCCTTAAAGAAAAGTTAGAATCCAAGACTTCAGGTTGAAGGAGACTCGCCAGCCATGGACACTAGAGGCTGTGAGGTCAGTGGGGGGATAGTGGGGGAGAGTTTTAAGGAGTGGGTAAAGAGCCCTCAGGAAGGGTGCTTGGTGGCAGAGGCCTACATCCGCACTAACCACAAAGCAAGGTTCAGAGGAGCCTGGGGTTCCATCATGGTAGGAAAGGGCAAGCCGTCAGGATCCAAGGGCATCTTCATGGCCAGGCAAGTCGTCATGGGAGGGTGAGAATCCAGAAGGAGCGTCACTGAGAGTCCAGAGGGCTGAGTGACCCATTGTGGGCCTAGAAGATAGATGGAAATGGTACTAATCACAGCCATTTGTTGTGCATTCTTTTAGATAGAAAAATAAATAAGAAGGCGACTGATACCGCAGAAGGAGAACAGGGCTTGGAGTTCTACACCTCGGAACATTCGTTAAGTACTGAGAATGGCCCAGTAGTTGGCTCGTAAGCGTGAATACATTTTTCTGTCTTGTATAAAGGCAGCTAGGCTTGAATCCTGCAGGACCCTTCACCACTGTAAGCCTGGGGAGTGAATCCTGGCAGTTTCCCTCACAGTGGGGATGATTGGTGATATTGTGTACGTCAAAGGATAGTGTGTCAGCAAATATATGTAAAAGCAGCCCGCATAAGATTCAGTCCAGGAGCATTTTCTGCCTTGCCTTAGACCAGTGGTTCTCTGTCCTAACTGAACATTTAGAATCAGCTTTAAAATATATCAATGCTGGGGTCACATGCCACACCAATTAAAACAGTCTCTGGAGGGTGGGACCCAGGCTTTGCTCTTTTCATTTCTTTCTTTCTTTTTTTAACTCCCTTAGTGAACCTAATATGCTTTAGATAGTGTGACAGTTATTACCCCTCCAATTGTTCATCCAGTTATTCATTCATTTCAACTCCAAGGACGTACAATAAGAAATTGAGAACCGTGACTCCCCAGATTATGGATTGGGTGTTTGTGTCCCCCAGAATTCATATATTGAAATCCCAGCTTCCACTGGGGTGGCATAAGGTGGTGGAGCCTTTGGGAGATTAGGTCATGAGGGCTCCACCTTCATAAACGAGATTACTGTCCTTATAAAAGAGACTCCAGAGATCTCTCTTGCCCCTTCTCCATATTAGAACACAGTGAGAAGACAGCCCTCATCAGGCACCAAACCTGCCCCTACCTTGACCTTCAACTTCCCAGCCTCCAGAACTATGAGAAATAAATGTTTGTTACTAAAGCCACCCAGTCTACAGTATTTTGTTATACCAGCCCCAAAAGACTAAGACATCAGATATGGTTGGGTAATGGTCGTTTCTTTCTTTTCTCTCTGTAGGTCTATTTTCCTGTACCCCAGCCTTCCTGCCATGTCTGACCCCATCACGCTCAATGTCGGGGGGAAGCTCTATACAACCTCACTGGCAACCCTGACCAGCTTCCCTGACTCCATGCTGGGCGCCATGTTCAGCGGGAAAATGCCCACCAAGAGGGACAGCCAGGGCAACTGCTTCATTGACCGTGATGGCAAAGTGTTCCGCTACATCCTCAACTTCCTGCGAACCTCCCACCTGGACTTGCCCGAGGACTTCCAGGAGATGGGCCTGCTGCGCAGGGAGGCCGACTTCTACCAGGTGCAACCCCTGATTGAGGCCCTGCAGGAGAAGGAGGTGGAGCTGTCCAAGGCCGAGAAGAACGCCATGCTCAACATCACGCTGAACCAGCGTGTGCAGACGGTCCATTTCACCGTGCGTGAGGCACCCCAGATCTACAGCCTCTCCTCTTCCAGCATGGAGGTCTTCAATGCCAACATCTTCAGCACCTCTTGCCTCTTCCTCAAGCTCCTCGGCTCCAAGCTCTTCTACTGTTCCAATGGCAACCTCTCCTCCATCACCAGCCACCTGCAAGACCCCAACCACCTGACTCTGGACTGGGTGGCCAACGTGGAGGGCCTGCCAGAGGAGGAGTACACCAAGCAGAACCTCAAGAGGCTCTGGGTGGTGCCAGCCAACAAGCAGATCAACAGCTTCCAGGTCTTTGTGGAGGAGGTGCTCAAGATCGCGCTGAGTGATGGCTTCTGCATCGACTCTTCTCACCCACACGCTGTGGATTTTATGAACAATAAGATTATTCGATTAATACGGTACAGGTAAAAGGACCCCAGCAACACTGGAGGGGGTCTTCCCAAAGCCAGGATGTTGGAGAGTGTCTCACCGGTGGTGTGAAGCAGGGTACCATACTAATCTGCATTAATCGCATAGCAGGACTTGATTCCCCCCTGTGATGCAGTCCACCTGTAGGAATCCGTGTGTCCTCTTGACACAGCCACCTTTTTCCTTGCCACTTTGAGCTGAAGATGGGCAGTTTGCTGTAAGTGAAGTCTGCCATCATGTCCTACAGGAGGGCGTAGGACTTCCTGGTTAGATAGAGAATAGCACTTTTCCCTTGGACTTCACCTCTCTCTGTACCATGAGGCACTGCCTGCAGCCCTTCCTTTGGTAGAGGGGGTGAAGGGAGAATAAGAGGCTCCCTCTGGTTTCTCGGGACAGGAAGTCCCCAGGAATTTCCATCCTGCCTGCCCCTCCATCGCTGGGATGTGGCCAGGACCTGGGGCTTGCTTGGCTGGCTTGGAAATGAAGTAGGTAGTGGGGGCGGGATTTGAGCTGGCCTGGTATAGAGGAGTGAGTCTCCAGGCAGCGTTCAGTAGATGGGGCTGTCCCTCTTGACGGGGCCAGATCTAAGCATTTGGGGATTCTTGGCTTCAGAAATGAGCTGCTAATCCCTGTGAAGATTTGAAAGTATCTGGAGCCACTACAATGAAAGGCACTTCATAATGTGGCCTGATCCCTGACTTCTTTCTCCAAGAATTTGAAGTGTCATTGAAACAGATCCTTTTCAACAAATATATTATGCACTCTCAGGGATGGAAAATAATTCAGCAGTCAGTTAGTGCTCTCCCACCCCAAGCACACCCCAGCACATTTGAGGCTGAGGGCTTCTCCCCTGTACCTTCAGGAGATAACTATCTCTGCTTGCGTACTCTCAGCAAAGAACATCCTTCATCCCCACGGCCAGCCCTTGTCATGGCTGGCTGTTAGAAAGTCCTTCCTTATCTTGAGCTGAAATCTGTCCTCCCACAACCACTTTCAGTTCCTGGTAGACCTTTCCTCTCACCCAAATGTGTATTTTCTTTTTCAGAATAGTCACTTTGAGAGGCCACATACCTATTCTGAAAATATTGCTACTTGGAATTAGGATTCCCCTTGGGATCTGTCTTCAAAACCAAGGTTAGCCCCCTGACATTCCCTGTAAGTCATCCCTGTCCCTGTAAGTCATCCCTGTTTTTTATGGCTTCACTTTGTTTATGACCCTCCCTCCTCACCAGACACGACCCTGCATAGCTTTTGACCATCTTCGGGTAAGTTTGAAGATTGCTGCCCCAGAGGAAGGAAACCAGGGTCTCGGCAGTGTGTAGCAAGGAGCCCAGGAATGGTTCTGAACCATAACACTGCCCTTGGAGGAAGTGTCCAGCCCCTGTAACACTGCTCTGAGGGATGTGTGGTACTGTTTCTGTGCATAACCAGCCTGTTGACTTCCTTGGGGTGAGACCCAGGGCAAGACACCCTGAGCCACCACTTCCCAGGGGTGATAAGCAGTGCAAGTCTCCAAACTACACGCTATGATTCATCCCTGGAATGAGGGTGACCTTGGAAGTCCCACAGTCTTCCCCAATAGGAGGGGCCCTCAGACAAAGCCAGAGACGCCTGGTGCCACAGGTACCCCAGGGGATGGGCTGAGGAAGGAGCTTGTGTGTTCGGCTGTGGGAAAGGCCACATCCCTTACGTAATAAAGGTCTTTCCCCCCCAGTACAGTGGGACCCCTGAGTCTCATAACTGTCCCAGGCCACCAGACTATTTGGGGAAACCACTCAGGAGAACCCAGATGAGACCAGCCAGCAGAAGCTGTGACCACAGCAGAGCAGTTTAAGGAAGAAATCTCATAAATCACTACTGTCCCATGTTCCTTTTCATAAAAATTCTTTCTCCGTCTTTTTGGTGCTTCTTAATTCAAGCAGCTTGACTTTAGAGAAAGCACAGGACCTGTGAAGCCACTAACTTGCTGTGTGACTTTATGCAAGTCACTCACCTCACTGAGCCACCTGTTTCTCCATCTGTGAAATGGGCATAACAGAAACCCATAACCCTGTCTACCTCACAGGGCTGTTGTGAGGATCAAATGAAATAATGTGTACGAAAATACAGTATAAATGATAGATGGTTGTTATTGTTTTGTGTCTACATATAAGGGGAAAAACCTTGGCTTTGGAATCAGGCTGACCTGAGTCTGAATTCCGGCCCCATCGCATGCTGTGTAAACTTGGACAAGTCCCTGGGCCTCCCTGATTTGTTTTCTCATCTGATGACCACCTCACCTCCCAGTGTTATGTGACCTGGTTGTGTATGTGAAAATTCCTAGCTAGGCCTGGCACAGAGGAACTCAATAAATGAGTTTGCTCTCTTAGAAGTAATGACGGATTGTTGTGCCGAAGACACCACAAGCATATAACAATTTAACAAGCCTTCTGGGGTACCTGGTATATGGGCCCTGAGGATGGGAACAGTCACAGGTAAGTTCAGTGTGGAAAAGATTAGAGGGCCTCACCCTGGGCTTGGGAACTTGGGGAAAGCAAACTTAGTTCTCAGAAAGGGCTTAATGGATGGTCGAGCTGGGCCTCTAAGGGTAGGCTGCACTGTAACAGGAAACACCGTGAGCCAAGGCCAGGGAGCCAGGCAGGGTGGGTGAGTGTCCACTCGGGGCCATAGCAGAAGGGGAGCCACAGGCAGTGCATGCAAGTGCACTGCGCACACATCTCACTTTGGTGTGTGCAGCCTCCTGCTTGGCGCAACAGATAATAAGCCTGCAGGCGGCCCCATCCCAGAGGACCAGTCAGGGTGGACTGGGAGGCAGGTATGCGCTTGTCTGAGCCCCTTACTGCCCTGAGCGAGACCCAGTAGTGATCAGTGATCTCAACTGGACTCAGTTTATTTAGCCTTTTACACAGATGAGAGCTTTGTCCCAACTAAAGAGCACTTCTGGACGCAAGACATTGTCAGCTCTCTGTTCATTCCCTGGGCATGCAGAGGGATGGTCAGGAAGGGTGCTCAAGGGAACCCGAGGGCATTTTGGTGTGTCCATTTGGTGAGGCCACCAAACAGGGCCCCTCCCTGTGGGAAGACCAGCAGAGCTGTCACCTCAGGCATCGCTCCCTGAGACCTCACACCCTCAGGACTACCTGAAGCCCTTTGCCTTTATTGAAGGACAAGCTCGTGATGCCACCCTTGGGCCAGAGCTCCCCGTGCCAAGGTGGCCAGCCCCCTTGCCCACATCTCAGTGCCCTACATGGCCCCCCAGGCTAAGATGCAGTCACTGCTTTGTAAACTGCTGTGTGGCCTAAAGCATGGCACTTCTGTGACTGCACCTCTGTTCACCCCAAGCTTCCAGCTTTGTCTCACAAATTATTCCTAAAACATGCCACTGTAAGTGGGGGCATAGTCAAGGTCAGCCTCAAGCCAATTTCTCATGTGTTAAAATCACACAAAACCTCATAGCCCATCCATTTCCTGAACTGCAGTCTGTTCAAACTGACTGCCTAGGTCTGCCTGTGTCCCACGGGGCTCAGGGCTGGTGGGGCGTTTGACAGGGAAATGAGACCCCATGATCGTCTTGCAGAGCAAAACCACCTTGACAACTGGCCCAGAAGAGAGAGGGGCCCAGGCTCCTTTCCAGGCCTTGTGGGGTCTTGGCTCTGGCAGCTCCATCTGTCAGGACAGCCCTGTGACCTCAGTCTCCTTCAGAACCTTCAGGACAGTGTGGCCTCAAGCAGAGAGCCATGGAGACAGTCACCCCAGTCTGGGGCAAAGGGACCAGGCAGGGCCCTGAGGAGAAGAGTTGCCCTGTGGAAGCCAGAGGATCACTGAGCAACCCATAGCATCCAGGGCACCCTACCATATAACACAACAAGCTCAATGGTGCCGCTGCCTGGCTCGGACTTGTGGGCAGGAAGTACACACCCAGTCAGGTGTGTCTGATCTCATTGCTCCCTCTCCTGGTCCTCTTTCCCACCAACTTCCCTGACCCCTCCACCTCAATATATGTATCTGATAGTATTTCAAAGGCTTTATCAACATTCCAGTTAATTGATAGCCCTAGTGTGTTTGAGCCCTTTCTTATGTCAGTCCCTCCCAAAAGCCTTGGTTCCCTTTTAGTGAGGTGCTGGGTAAAGGCCCAGTGGACTCACAAATCCTCTAAAGATCCTGCTGCATTGCAACATGGTTTCTCCCTCCCCAACCCCAATTAGTTCACTTGATAAGCCCATTATTGGGCTTCCCTAGTGGCTCAGTGGTAAAGAATCCACCTGCCAATGCAGGAGACACAGATTCGATCTCTGATTTGGGAAGACCTCACATGCCATGGAGCAACTAAGCCCATGTGCCACAACTATTGCGCCTATGCTCTAGAGCCTGGGGGCCACGACTGTTGAGCCTGTGCGTTACAACTGCTGAAATCTGTGTGCCCTGGAGCCCATGCCCTGCAACAAGGGAAGCCACCGCACTGGAAAGCCTGCATTCCGCAACTATAGTGTGGCCCCCACTCTCCGCAACTAGAGAACAGCCAGTGCAGCAACACATAAATAAGACCCAGCACAACCAAAAATAAATAAAATTAATAAACCCAGTATGAATTTGCTAATAAACGCCCTTTCTTTTGGCATCTCACAGGTTGCCAAATTTCTTGCCATCCGTAGTCTGCCTTCACAAAGCAAAAGAATGACGGTGCAAGGCCGTTCCACACCTCACCCGAGCTGTCGTGACTCTGCGGCCTCCATATCAGCTCATCCTTCAACACTCTGCTTAAACTTTGCCTCCTTGGCTCGCCAAGCAGAGTTGGTTCCAGCCCGCTTTGTACCACCCTCTATCTGGTGTGGGCTTTTATCAGCATACTGCAGCTGTTCACAGACAGTGGTACACTGGTAAATATTTAACAACTAGCTCTCAGGGAAAAGCAATGATCTGTAGCATCGGCCAGTTTTCATGGTGTAAATACTCTCACCATAGTCAATTTCAAGGCACCAACATGAAGTCACTGATCATGGCGGGAGAGAGGGATACAGTGGGCTTTGGAGAGCCTGAGGGAGCCTGCTCCAGCACACATCCCACTGAACCCTGTGCTTCTGGAGGAAGGGGCTCTGCCTGGCTCTTTGCATCACCGATTCCCAACACACAGAAAGTGCTCAATTATGTTTGAGGGACCTGTGAAATAAGACATCTCCACCTGTGAGATAAGATATCCTCCACCTGTGAAATAAGACATTTTTACCATGTCTTATTACAGTAAGACAAATTTACTCAATTCCATCTTGCTCAAACTTTTTCCTATAACACACAAAAAAGTCCAAAGGTCCCTGGCTCTTTACAGACAGGCTTCAACCTACTTAAGAGCACTGACTCTGGAATTAGACTGCCTGGAATCAAATCCTGGCTTTGCTACTTAATGCCTATATGACTTTCAGCAAGTTATGTAACTTCTCTGTTTCCTTGTCTGTAAAGTGATGGTGATAGTATCTACAACTCATAGTATTGTTCCAAGGGTTTAATGAGGACTACATCTTCAGCTTTTTGAATAGGGCCACGAGTATAGTAAGTACTCTACTCACTACTTCATTACTTACTACCATTACTGTAAGCATTACTATCATCATCATCATCATGATTTTCTGTCTGTATATTTCTCTTTTTTTTCATTTTCTGCTTTGATTTCTTTTTAATTAATTTATTTTAATTGGAGGTTAATTACAATATTGTAGTGGTTTTTGCCGTACATTCACATGAATCACCCATGGGTGCACGTGTGTTCCCCATCCTGAAGCCCCCTCCCACCTTCCTCCCCATTTCATCCCTCAGGGTCATCCCAGTGTACCAGCCCCAAGCACCCTGCCTCATGCATCAAATCTGGACTGGCGATCTATTTCACATATGATAATATACATGTTTCAATGCTCTTCTCTCAAATCATCCCACCCTCGCCTTCTCCCACAGAGTCCAAAAGTCTGTTTTTTACATCTGTGTCTCTTTTGCTGTCTCACATATAAGATCATCGTTACCATCTTTATAAATTCCATATATATGAGTTAATATACTGCATTGGTGTTTTTCTTTCTGACTTACTTCACTCTGTGTAACAGGCTCCAGTTTCATCCACTGCATTAGAACTGATTCAAATGCATTCTTTTTAATAACTGAGTAGAGTCCCTTGGACTGCAAGGAGATCCAGCCAGTCCATTCTAAAGATCAATCCTGGGTGTTCATTGGAAGGACTGATGCTAAAGCTGAAACTCCAATACTTTGGCCACCTCATGCAAAGAGTTGACTCACTGGAAAAGAGTCTGATGCTGGGAGGGATTGGGGGCGGGAGGAGAAGGGGACGACAGAGAATGAGATGGCTGGATGGCATCACCGACTCGATGGACATGAGTTTGAGTGAACTCTGGGAGTTGGTGATGGACAGGGAGGCCTGGCGTGCTGTGATTCATGGGGTCGCAAAGAGTCGGACACGACTGAGCGACTGAACTGGACTGAACTGAACTGAATATTCCATTGTGTATATGTACCACAGCTTTCTTATCCATTCGTCTGTCGATGGACATGTAGGTTGCTTCCATGTCCTGGCTATCATAAACAGTGCTGCGATGAACACTGGGGTACGCATGTCTCTTTTGTCCGTATCTTTCATTGCTATCTTACTCACTCATGCCCTTAGTGTCCCCTGCGCAATCTAACTCCTGACCTTTGCCCAAGGCACTCCTACTGCTTGAAGCATCCCACCTCTCCTCTCCAGTGACCCAAACCCTGTCCATCCACAGTGGACTCCCTTCTCACCCTCCACTACCCTCTCACCAAGCCCTTTCTCCTCTGGCCTTTCAGTGCCCTCTGGTTGGCATATGCACGGGTCTGAAAATCAGATTCTCAAATCACACAGTCTGTTTCTTCACATACTCTTTTAAATACCTAACGTAAACCGACCCCAGGGTTGGGCCTCTGAGAAAGTAAAGATGAACCCTGCACATTCCTGCCTCAGGGTGTGCAGTGGGGGAGAGAGGTAAACAAATTCAAATCGGGTGGGCAGTACTAAGTTTCCTGCTCCAGGTGGAGTAGGCCACAGAGATGGGATAGCCCCAGTGTTCATGCCACTTTACCGTTTAATAAGCAGTTTGCTCTCTTTTATTCATTTAATCCTCACAACAAGGCTCTGAGAGAAGAAGCAAAAGAAGGACTTTTTTTAATAGATGAGGATGAAATGACTTGCCTGTGAACACACCGTGTGTAAGAACAGTGCCAGCACACAGTAGGTAGGTTTAGTCGCTCAGTTGTGTCTGACTCATTGTGACCCCATGGACTGTAGCCTGCCAGGCTTCTCTGTCCATGGGGGGCTTCTCTAAGCAAGAATACTGGAGTTGGTTGCCATTTCTTAAGGGGATCTTCCTGACCCAGGGATCAAACTCTGGTCTCCTGCATTGCAGGCAGACTTTTTACCGACTGATCCACCAGGGTGGCCAATTATGAAACTGAATTCTACCTCATTTGATTCAAGTTAAGTGGCCAAGTCAAGATGAAAACCTAGTCTGAACCCTCCTTCAGGATTAATTCCCCTCAATTGTGAAGCCAAAAACAGAACTAGGCTTCCAAGTGCCAGGACTCTGATCTAGGCTTTTCCACTAATGTTCCAGGTGACCTCGGGCAAATCACATCCAGTCCTGGGTCAGAAAGCATCCTTCAGTTCAATTCAGTTCAGTTCAGTCGCTCAGTTGTGACCAACTCTTTGCAACCCCATGAATCACAGCACGCCAGGCCTCCCTGTCCATCACCAACTCCCAGAGTTCACTCAAACTCATGTCCATCGAGTCGGTGATGCCATCCAGCCATCTCATTCTCTGTCGTCCCCATCTCCTCCCACCCCCAATCCCTCCCAGCATCAGACTCTTTTCCAGTGAGTCAACTCTTTGCATGAGGTGGCCAAAGTATTGGAGTTTCAGCTTCAGCATCAGTCCTTCCAATGAACACCCAGGATTGATCTCCTTTAGAATGGACTGGTTGGATCTCCTTGCAGTCCAAGGGACTCTCAAGAGTCTTCTCCAGCACCACAGTTCAAAAGCATCAATTCTTCGGCGATCAGCTTTCTTCACAGTCCAACTCTCACATCCATCCATGACCATGGGAAAAACCATAGCCTTGACTAGATGGACCTTGGTTGGCAAAGTAATGTCTCTGCTTTTTAATAGACTATCAAGGTTGGTCATAACTTTCCTTCCAAGGAGTACGCGTCTTTTAATTTCCTGGCTGCAATCAGCATCCGCAGTGATTTTGGAGCCCAAAAAAATAAAGTCCGATACTGTTTCCACTGTTTCCCCACCTATTTCCCATGAAGTGATGGGACCAGATGCCATGATCTTTGTTTTCTGAATGTTGAGCTTCAAGCCAACCTTTTCACTCTCCTCTTTCACTTTCATCAAGAGGCTTTTGAGTTCCTCTTCACTTTCTGCCATAAGGGTGGTGTCATCTGCATATCTGAGGTTATTGATATTTCTCCCGGCAATCTTGATTCCAGCTTGTGTTTCTTCCAGCCCAGCGTTCCTCATGATGTACTCTGCATATAAGACAAAAAGGTAGAGTTAAGCTCTACCAGCTAGAAGTCTCTTCCAGCCAGAGTTGGATGGAAGAATGGTCCTCCGAGCTCTGGAGCTGTGCGAGCAGTTAAAAATCCCTTGATGGGGTGGTCAGGGGGCTTCTGGCACTGGACTGGCCCTGCTTGTCTTCTGCCATCTTTTCATCCTGTGAACACACTCAGTGATAGAGCAGTCCTAGAATTTTTGTATCTTCCAGTGTGAAATGCTATACATTATTAAGTGCTTCTGAGGCTAAAATAACCAACCAAAGGGGAATCACTCAGATATCACGTCATACTACTAATATTCCCTTGTGCTGGGTCCCTCAGTCGTGTCCAACTCTTTGCGACCCCATGGACTGTAGCCCACTGGGCTCCTCTGTCTATGGGGATTCTCCAGGCAAGAACACTGGAGTGGAATGCTATGCTCTCCTCCAGGGGATCTCCCCAACCCAGGGATTGAGCCCAGATCTCCCGCATTGCAGGCGGATTCTTTACCATCAGAGCACCAGGGAAGTCTAGTATTCCTTTGAGTGAAGAGTGAAGTCCTAAAACTTTTGTGAGGATGAGGTTCATTCCACTGAAACACAGCACCCCCACATCCTTAAAGGGAGAGGGAGATTAGACAAGCTGAGCCCCCCCCTCCACCAGCATTCCTGGGAGGCTTCCTTACTTGCCTGCTAAGAGAATGGACTGTCAAAACGTGACATTCATTGGCTATTTTGGGCATAGAATCTGAGAATGTTGTGACAGGAGGAAATTTATATCTGACCACCAAAGGTGACGAGGAAAGAGAACTGGCTTTGGGTCAAGCAGACCAGTCCAAACACTGGCTCTGCTGTGTGACCTTGGTAAGCAACACCATCTCTCTCAGTCTCAATGACTTCAATTAGGAAGTGGGGATAAAAATACCTGCTACCTACCTCGTAGAGTGATTATAAGAATGAAATGAGGAAATGCATGGATGGTGCCTGGCTCCCTTATCTTGGCCCTGAATTTTTTGCTCTCCACACTGGAACACTGGATGGGGGGATCACTCTGAAAGCAGGGACCACCTCTCTACCTCTAGATCTCTAGCCTTCAGCACACTGCCTCCAAGGGGAGCTCCTCAGTTCACTTTGTTGAATAAATGACTGAACTCCGCTGCTTTACCCATAAGGAGATGGGTCCAGAGTGGTGGAGGGACTTGTTCCAGTTAGCGGGTCAGGGAGGACCCAGGACCCTTGCCTCCTAGCCCTCGTCTTTCCCATACGCTGCACCTGTCCACACCACATCTTGCAAAGCCCTCTTTGCACACAGGAGCCTTTCTTTCTTTTGGTTTTTGTTTTTTGTTTTGTTGGGTTTTTTTATGGTTGCTTTTTTTTTTGGGGGGGGGGTCTTTCTTCTTTCAACATCTTGGTTGGAGAGTTAGCAGCGTTGGAACCAGAACCCAGGTCTGTCGGGCCCCTAAGCCATGAGCTCACTCTTTGAGGTACACCAACAGCTCAAGTGAGGCCTATGCTGCTTTTTAGATCTGTTCCCCAGCCATGAACTCAGCTAGTTCTGCAAGTGATGAGCATCAGTTGGGAAGGTGTCTCACCACCCTACTTCTCTGCATAAATCTGACCTTGAATAAGGGCCAAAATCTGAGGCTGAAGGCCCAGTGGCCTTGCCTGTTCCCCTTCAGTAGATTTTTCCAAAAGGAGAGAAACAAGACTTACTCTTTCATCAATTCTAAGACATTTTTCACATTCCAACATTTCTGAAATCAGGGGGAGACTTAACAATTGATAGGATCTTTCAATTATAATTGACAATATTTATTCTTTTTATTTTTTATTCTTATTTTTAAAAATATTTATTTGAAAAAATAAATAAATAAAAAATATTTGTTTGGTTGCACCGGGTCTCACATGTGGGATCTTTAAGTTTAGGCATGTAGGATCTAGTCCCCTGACCAGGAATTGAACCCAGGACCTCTGTATTAGGAGCAAAGAGTCTTAGCCACTGGACCACCAAGGAAGTCCCCAATGGCATTTATTCTTAAGTGGTAAAGTATAAAATAAACTTGTGTCTTGAAATTGTCTTAGGTAAATGAAATTCAACATTAACCAGCAGAGGCAATGGCACTGCAGGTCTGCATACCCTTCCCCCTGGGCTAATTTGACCCTGGAAGCTCGCTTCCTTCACTTCTGGCCCACCATCCTTATTTTACAGGTAGGGAAAATGGCCAGGGCCCCAAAGCTAATCGGTGGCAGGGCCGGGTCAACTTCCTGTGGGCTGCCCCTGCTCCTCCCCACGTCATTTGTTTTTTTAATTTTTATGTATTTATTTTTGGCTATGCTGGGTGTTTGTTGCTGCACATGGACTTGCTTTAGTTGCGGCAAGAGAGGGCTACACTTCATTGAGGTGTGTGGATGTCTCATTGCGTTGGCTTCTCTTTTTTCGGAGCACCAGCTCTAGTTGCGGTACACGGACACAGTTGGTGGTGGTGCACAGGCTTAGTTGCTCCACAACATGTGGGATCTTCCCTGACCAGGGATCAAACCCATGTCCCCTGTATTGGCAGGCAGACTCTTAACCACTGGACCACCAGCGAAGCCCAGATGTTCTTTTAAGAAGAGGAAACTTGGACAGAGACAGACATACAAGGGAAACCGTGTGAAGACACAGGGAGAAGATGGCCATCTGCAAACCTAGGATGGAGGTCTCCGAAGAATCCAACCCTGTTAATGCCTTTAGACTTCTAACCCCTAAAACTATGAGAAAACAAGTTTTTGTCCTTTGAGACCCCGAGTTTTTGATACATTGTAATGGTACCCTTAGCTGACTAGGACAGTGAAGAGGCTGAGGCACAGAGAAGTAAAGCAGCAAGGAGGAGGCTGAAGGAGGATTTTGCACATAGGCAGTTGGCTTCATAACTGATGCTCCAAACCACCACGTCCACCACTGAGAAGCCCCCATGGCCAGGGAATGCCTATATGACCACCAAAATAAGCTTAGTTACAGGAATTTCCCGATGGTTCAATGATTAGGACTCCACAGTTTCACTGCCAAGGGCTTGGGGCCGATTCCTAGTTTGGGAACTAAGATCCCACAAGCTGTAGCACGGTTTAATAATAATAAGCATAGTTACAGTATGTCACCATTATGGAGTTATTGACTGTATTCCCCACACTGTATATTTCATACCCTGACCCACTTATTTTGCAACTGAAAGTTTATATTTCTAATCTACCTCACCTATTTCTTTCCTTCAGCTTCTCCCCTTTCCCCACAGGCCTGTTCATTCCCTGTATCTACAACTCTGTTTTTGTTTTCTTTGTTCATTTGTTTTGGTTTTCAGATTCCACATACAAGTGAAATCATTCTGTATTTGTTTTTCTGTCTGATTTACTTCATTTAGCAAAACCTCCAGGTCCATCCATGTTGTCATAAACAGCAAGATTTTATTCTTTTCATGGCTGAGTGCTGCTGCTGCTGCTGCTAAGTCACTTCAGTCGTGTCCAACTCTATGTGACCCCATAGACGGCAGCCCACCAGGCTCCCCCGTCCCTGGGATTCTCCAGGCAAGAGCATCTAGGGGACTTTCCTCATAGCTCAGTTGGTAAATCATCTGCCTGCAATGCAGGAGACCCAGGTTCGATTCCTGGGTCGGGAAGATCCCCTGGGGTAGGAAATGGTAACCCACTCCAGTATTCTTGCCTCGAGAATCCCATGGACAGAGGAGCCTGACAGGCTACAGTCCACGGGGTCACAATAGTCGGACACGACTTAGCGACTAAACCACCAACCACCACCATAGATACAGATGGATAGGTAGATCATTGTTCCATTATTCATTCATCTATCAATGGACACTGACGTTTCCATACCTTGGTTATTATACATAAACATAGGGGTGCATATATATTTTCTAATTAATATTTTCATTTTCATTGGATAAATAACCAGGAGTGGAATTTCTGGATCATACTGCAGTTTTATTTTTATTTATTTTTGACTAATTCTCACCACTTTCTTTTTTTAATTTATTTTAATTGGAGGCTAATTACTTTACAATATTGTAGTGGTACTGTGTTACATAGTGAATGCACCAATGTACACTCTCACCAACAGTGCACAAGGATTTCCTTCTCCAAATCCTCTTCAACACTTGTTATGTATTGTCTATTTGATAGTAGTCATTCTAACAGGTGTGAAGTGATATCACTGTGGTTTTGATTTGGTTTTCCCTGATGAATAGTGACGCTGAGCATCTTTTCGTGTGCCTGTTGGCCATCTGTGTGTCTTCTTTGGAAATTGGGTTGTTTGTAGTTTTGATGTGGCGTTGTATGATTTGTTGGTATATTTTTGGTTTTGTTTTTCAGTTGCTAAGTTGTGTCCCACTGTTTGCAACCCCATGAAATGCAGCATGCCAGGCTTCCCTGTCCTTCACTATCTCCCAGAGCTGGGTCAAACTCATGCCCATTGAGTCAGTGGCCATCCAGCCATCTCATCCTCTGTCACCCACTTCTTCTCCTGCCCCCAATCTTTCCCAGCATCGGAGTCTTTTCCAGTGAGTCGTCTCTTCACATCAGGTGACTGAAGTACTGCCGCTTCAGTCCTTCCAATGAATATTCAGGGTTGATTTCTTTTAGGATTGACTGGTTTGATCTCCTTGCTGTCCAAGGGACACTCAAGAGTCTTCACCAGCACCACAGCTCAAAAGCATCAGGTCTTAGCACTCAACCTTCTTTATGGTCCAACACCCACATCCATATATGATAACTGGAAAAACCACAGCTTTGACTATATGGACCTTTGTCAGCAAAATGATGTCTCTGTTTCTTAATAGGCTGTCTAGGTTTGTCATAGTTTCCTTCCAAGGAACAACTATCTTTTAATTTCATGGCTTCAGTCACCACCCACAGTGATTTTGAAGCCCAGAAAAATAAAAATCTGCTGCTGTTTCCATTTTTTCCCATCTATTTGCCACAAAGTGATGGGACTGGATGCCATGGTCTTAGTTTTTTGAACGTTCAGTTTTAAAACATCTTTTTCACTCTCCTCTTTCATCTTCATCAAAAGACTCTAATTCCTCTTCCCTTTCTGCCATTAGGGTGGTGTCATCTGCATATCTGAGGTTATTGATTCTATAATCTATCTTGATTCCAACTTGTCATCCAGCCTGATATTTTGCATGACATACTCTGCATATAAGTTAAATAAGCAGGGTGACAATATACAGCCTTGACGTACCCTTTCCCCATTTGGAACCAGTCCACTGTTCCATGTCCTGTTCTAACTGTTGCTCCTTGTCCTGCATACAGGTTTCTCAGGAGACAGGTAAGGTGATTTGGTATTCCTGTCTCTAAGAATTTTCCACAGTTTGTTGTGATCCACATAGTCAAAGGCTGCACCATAGTCAATGAAGCAGAAGTAGATGATTTGGGGAATTCCCTTGGTTTTTCTATGATCCAGTGGATGTTGGCAATTTGATCTCTGGTTCCTCTACCTTTTCTAACCCTTACTGGATATATCATTGCAAGTATCGTATCCTATTCAGTAGGTGACCTTTTCATTTTGTTGACAATAGTTTCCTTCACTTTGAAAAGCTTTTTAGTTTGATGTAGTTTTGTTTATTTTTTGCTTCTGTTTCCCTTGGCTGAGGAGACATATCCAAAAAGTATATTTACTAAGACCGATGTCAAAGAGATTACTGTCTGTTTTCTTCTAGAGGTTTTATGGTTTCAGATCATACATTTAAGTCTTCAGTACACTTTGAATTTATTTTTGTGCTTGGTGTGAGAGAGTAGTCCAATTTGATTCTTTTTCATGTACCTGTCCGATTTTCCCAACACTACTGATTGAAGAGATTGTCATTTCTCATTATATATTCTTCCCTCCTTTGTCACAGATTAATTGCCCAGAATGTGGGTTCATTTCTTGGCCATTATGTTTCACTGATCCTCTGCCAGTCGTTGTTATTGTTGTTCAGTTGCTAAGTAATGTCTGACTCTTTGTGACCCCACGTACTGTAGCATAACACGCTCCTCCGTCCTCCACTATCTCCCAGAGTTTGTTCAAATTCATGTCCACTGAGTCAGTCATGCTCTCTAACCATCTCATCCTCTGCTGCTCTCTTCCACTTTTGTCTTCAGTCTTTCCCAGCATCAGGGTCTTCTCCAATAGGAAGGCTCTTTGCTTCAGGTGGTCAAAGTTATGGAGCTTCAGCTTCAGCATCAGTCCCTTCCAGTGAATATTCAGGACTGATTTCCTTTAGGACTGACTGGTTTGATTTCCTAACTGTCCAAGTGACTCTGAAGAGCCTTCTCCAGAACCACAGTTCAATAGCCTCAATCCTCCAGTGCTCAGCCTTCTTTATGGTTGAGCTCTCACAACTATACATGACTACTGGAAAAACCATAGCTTTGACTATACAGACATTTGTCAGAAAGTGATGTCTGTGCTTTTTAATGCTCTATCTATGTTTGTCATCAAGAGGCTCTTTAATTCTTCGCTTTCTGCCATAAGTGTGTGTCATCTGCATATCTGAGGTTATTGATATTTCTCCCAGCAATCTTGATTCCAGCTTGTGCTTCATCCAGCCTAGAATTTCACATAATGTTCTCTGCATATAAGTTATAAGCAGGGTGACAAAATACAACCTTGATGTACTCCTTTCTTGATTTGGAACCAGTCTGTTGTTCCATGTCTAGTTCTTACTGTTGCTTCTAGACCTGCATAAGATTTTTCAGGAAGAAGAACTACATACATACAGATTTCTCAGGAGGAAGATTTCTCAGGAGGAAGAAGAACTAAAGAGCCTCTTGATGAAAGTGAAAGAGGAGAATGAAAAAATTGGCTTAAAACTCAACATTCAGAAAACTAAGATCATGGCATCTGGTCTCATCACTTCATGGCAAATAGATGGGGAAACAATGGAAACAGTGACAGACTTTATTTTGGGGGGCTCCAAAATCACTGCAGATGGTGACTGCAGCCATGAAATTAAAAGACACTGGCTCCTTGAAAGAAAAGTTATGACCAACCTAGACAGCATATTAAAAAGCAGAGACATTACTTTGCCAACAAAGGTCTGTCTAGTCAAAGCTATGGTTTTTCCAGTAGTCGTGTATGGATGTGAGAGTTGGACTATAAAGAAAGCTGAGCATCGAAGAATTGATGCTTTTGAACTGTGGTGTTGGAGAAGATTCTTGAAAGTCCTTTGAACTGCAAGGAGATCCAACCTGTCCATCCTAAAGGAGATCAATCCTGAGTATTCACTGGAAGGACTGATGCTAAAGCTGAAATTCCAATACTTTGGCCATCTCATGTGAAGAGTTGACTCACTGGAAAAGACCCTGATGCTGGGAGGGAATGGGGGCAGGAGGAGAAGAGGACGACAGAGGATGAGATGGCTGGATGGCATCACCGACTTGATACACATGAGTTTGGGTGAACTCCGGGAGTTGGTGATGGACAGGGAGGCCTGGCGTGCTGTGATTCATAGGGTTGCAAAGAGTAGGACACGACTGAGCGACTGAACTGAACTGTAGCATGCCAGGCTTCCCTGTCCATCACCAACTCCTGGAGCTTGCTCAAACTCATGTCCATCCAGTCGGTGATGCCATTCAACCATCTCATCCTCTGTTGTCCCCTTCTCCTCCCATCTTCAATCTTTCCCAGCATCAGTGTCTTTTCCAATGTGTCAGTTCTTCACATCAGGTGGCCAAAGTATTGGAGTTTCAGCTTTAGCGTCAGTCCTTCCAATGAATATTCAGGACTGATTTCTTTTAGGATTGACTGGTTTGATCTCCTTGCAGTCCAAGGGACTCTCAGGAGACTTCTGCAACACCACAGTTGCAGAAGCATCAATTCTTCGGCGCTCAGCTTTCTATATGGTCCAACTCTCACATCCATACATGACTACTGGAAAAACCATAGCCTTGACTAGACAGACCTTTGCCAGCAAAGCAACATCTCCACTTTTTAATATGTTGTCCAAGTTGGTCACAGCTTTTCTTCCAAGGAACAAGCATCTTTTAATTCTTTCTGACCCATGGACTGTAGCCTGCCAGGTTCCTCTGTCCATGGGATTCTCCAGGCAAGAATACTAGAGTGGGTTGCTATTTCCTACTCCACGGGATCTTCCCAACCCAGGGATTGAACCCGTGTCTCTTACATCTCCTTTGTTGGCAGGCACCCTAGCACTAGCTCTATCTGGGAAACCCTTATTAATGTGGGCCTTCTTTTTTTCTTGATGAATTTGCCTAAAGGTTTATCAATTTTATCTTTTCAAAGTACCAGCTCTTGGTTTTACCTTTTCTACCTTTTTTTAGTATTTTTCTTTTTTTTGTTTTTTCTGATCTTTACGAATTCTTTCCTTCTGCTAACTTTGGATTTGCTGGTTCTTATTTTTCTAGTTACTTTAGGTGTAATATTAGGTTGTTTATTTGAGATTTGTCTTGCTTCCTAAGTAGGTGTGTATCACTATAAGAACTGCGTTTACTGCAGCCCATAGATTTTGGATTTTTTGTTTGTTTTCATTTTTCTGTATGTATTTTTTATATTTCTTCTCTGATTTATTCATTGATCCATTGGTTGTTCAGCAGCATATTGTTTAGCTTTCATGTGTTTGTGTTTTTTACAGGGTTTTTTTCTTATAAGTGATTTCTAGTCTCATAGTATTACTGTCCGGAGCAGGCAATGGCAAGCCACTCCAGTACTCTTGCCTAGAAAATCCCATGGATGGAGGAGCCTGGTAGGCTGGGGTCGCTACTAGTCGGACACGACTGAGCGACTTCACTTTCACACATTGGAGAAGGAAATGGCAACCCACTCCAGTGTTCTTGCCTGGAGAATCCCAGGGACGGGGGAGCCGGTGGGCTTCCATCTATGGGGTCACACAGAGTCGGACACGACTGAGGTGACTTAGCAGCAGCAGCAGCCACCCATCCCTCGGCTGCCTCTGGATACAGGTGCTTAGAACTTTTGATTCAATAATCAGTTCCAACTGTACCGAAGAGCTGGAGAACGCTGGCATTGAGGTGCTGAAGTACTCCCAGGTACGACCAAGCCCTGGGCGAGCTTACTACCCTTGGTCATCTATCTGTCCTGCACCCCACTAGTTTTATCAACACAAATTACATCTACCCCTGTCAGTTTATTCCTTTCTAGAGTACTTCCAAGTCTTTTCTTTATCCTAAGAAGCTGTATTTCAGACTGATGTTTTAATGAAGTCTAAGGTGTAAAAGGCAATGGCAAGCCACTCCAGTACTCTTGCCTAGAAAATCCCATGGATGGAGGAGCCTGGTAGGCTGCAGTCCATGGGGTCGCTACTAGTCGGACACGACTGAGCGACTTCACTTTCACACATTGGAGAAGGAAATGGCAACCCACTCCAGTGTTCTTGCCTGGAGAATCCCAGGGACGGCAGAGCCTGATCGGCTGCCATCTATGGGGTCGCCCAGAGTCGGACACGACTGAAGTGACTTAGCAGCAGCAGCAGCAGTATTATGGTCAGGAAAGATGCTTAGTACGATTTCAATTTTCTTAAACTTGCCAAGGCTTGTTTTGTTCCCTGCTGCTGCTGCTGCTAAGTCACTTCAATTGTGTCCAACTCTGTGCAACCCCATAGACGGCAGCCCACGAGGCTCCTCCATCCTGGGATTCTCCAGGCAAGAACACTGAAGTGGGTTGCCATTTCCTTCTCCAATGCATGAAAGTGAAGTCGCTCAGTCATGTCCGACTAGTAGCGACCCCATGGGCTGCAGTTTACCAGGCTCCTCTGTCCATGGGATTTTCCAGGCAAGAGTATTGGAGTGGCTTGCCATTGCCTTCTCTGCGTTTTGTTCCCTGCTGCTGCTAAGTCACTTCAGTCGTGTCCGACTCTGTGTAACCCCATAGACGGAAGCCCACCAGGCTCCCCCGTCCCTGGGATTCTCCAGGCAAGAACACTGGAGTGGGTTGCCATTTCCTTCTCCAATGTGTGAAAGTGAAAAGTGAAAGTGAAGTCGCTCAGTCGTGTCCAACTAGTAGCGACCCCATGGACTGCAGCCTACCAGGCTCCTCTGTCCATGGGATTTTCCAGGCAAGAGTATTGGAGTGGCTTGCCATTGCCTTCTCTGTGATTTGTTCCCTAGCATGTGCTATATCCTGAAGAATGTTCTATGTGACTTGAAAATAATATGTATTCTGCTGCTTTAAATCCATTTGGTCTAATATATTATTTAAGGCCTGTGCTCCTTTATTTTCTGTCTGAATGATCTGTCCATTGGTGTAAGGGGGGTGTTAAAGTCCCCAACTATTATGTTACTGTTGAGTACTTCTTTTATGGCTGTTTTAGTTTTAGTATTTGCCTCATGTATTGAGGTGCTCCTATACCAGGTGCATATATATTTACAATTGCTATGTCCTCTTAGATTGATTCCTTGATCATTATGTGGTATTTTCTGCCTCTTGTAAAGATTTTATTTTAAAATCTATTCTGTCTGATGTGTGTTGCTACTTTGGCTTCTTTTGATTTCATTTGTGTGGAATACCTTTTTCCATCCCCTCATTTTCAGTCTGTATATGTCTCTAGATTTGAAGTGATTTTCTTGCAGGCAGCAAATATATGGGTCTTGTTTTTGTGTCCATTCAGCCTGACTGTGTCTTTTGGTTGGAGTATTTAGTTCATTTACATTTAAGATAATTATCAATATGTATGTTCTTATTACTTTGGCCACCTCATGCGACGAGTTGACTCACTGGAAAAGAGTCTGATGCTGGGAGGGACTGGGGGCAGGAGAAGGGGACGACAGAGAATGAGATGGCTGGATGGCATCACCGACTCAATGGACATGAGTTTGAGTGAACTCTGGGAGTTGGTGATGGACAGGGAGGCCTGGCGTGCTGTGATTCATGGGGTCGCAAAGAGTCGGACACGACTGAGCGACTGAACTGAACTGAACTGACAATCATATATACACATACATGAGTGTTTTTAAGTTGCTGACAATTGGTCTGGCTGGTTGCCATGCCCTGCCTTGTGTACAGGTTGCCAGCTGCTGGTGGGCAAAGTCAGGCCATAAAGCAGCTGGCTACATAACCTGGGGCCCCAGGGTTAGTGCTGGCCCACTGGTAGGTAGAGCCAGGTGCTATGTGGGTGGTTGCAGGACCAGGGGTCTGCTGGTGGATGGGGCCAGTTCCTGACATGCCTTTCTGCTGGACCTAGGGTGTCCCAAACTTAATATTGGTCCCTTAGAGGGTGGGGCTGTATCCCAGGGCAGCTGGCTTAGACGTAGATGGAGCCAGCTCCTGACATGCCTTTCTGCTGGATCCAGGGTGTCCCAAAGTTAATGTCAGCTATATCTGGGGCAGCAGTCTTAGTGGTCCAAGGTGACTCAGTGCTGGTGTTAGCCTGCTGATGGGCAGGACAATGCCCAGAGCTAGTGCGTGCCCACCAGTAGGCACAGCCAGGTCCTCAAGGTCTCTGGCTGTAGGGCCCTGGGGGTCCCAGAGCTGGTGTGAGCCCATTGTTGGGCAGTTCTTGACACAGCTGGCTGCAGGGTGTGGGGTGTCCTGTAGCTTGTGTCAGGCCACTGGGGCATGCTGTCAGATTCCAGGGCAGCTGGCTGAGGGGTGCAAGATGTCTCAGAGCCAGTGGCGGCCTGCTGGTGTGTTGAGTAGATCCAAGCACTAACAAGTTAGAGGAAGGATCCCATAAAGGCACTTGCCAGTACCAGGGTTCTCATGGTAGAATGAGCTCCCCCAAATAGCTGCCACCAGTGTCTGTGTCCCAGTGTGAGCTCCTGTTGCCTCCTGACTCTCTGGGAGACTCTCCAAGATCAGAAAGTGAGTCTAATCCAGGATCCTTTTAAATTTCTGCTTCTGCTCTGAATCCTAGAATGTGTAAGATTTTGTGAGCATCCTTTAAAAGTGTAGTCTCTATTTCCCACTGCCCTATGGCTCTCCAAAAGAAAGTTCTGCATGCCTTCAAAGCCAAACATTCTGGGGCTTATCTTCCTGGTGCAGGAACCCTGGGCTGGTAAGCCCAGTGTGGGCCTTGGACCCCTCAGTCCCCGGAAACAACCTCTGCAATTGTAATTATCCTTCATTAGTGGGTCACCCACCCAGGGGTATCGGTCTTGACTATCCCATGTCTCCACCCCTCCTACCCATCTCATTGTTGTTCTTTCTTTATACCTTTAACTGCAAAAGATCTTTTCAGCCAGTCTTTTAGTCTTTCTCATCAATAGTTCTCTATAAGTAATTGTAATTTTGGCATGCCTGTGAGAGGAGGTGAGCTCAGGGTCTTCCTAATCTGTCACCTTTGTCATCCTCCACTTCCCAAACTTGGAGTGTTTCTATTCTAAGGATGTAGGCACCGTTAGGGCTGGGGGCACAGACCTGAGTCTGTCCTCCTGGTTGTCACTGCCCACTGGGGACAACAGGCAAAGAAACAGATAATTTCTACATCCTGAGATCATTGCTTTATTAGAAGAATAAAGGTGAGGGGGTGAGGGAGAGCTCAGAGAACTAGGGACCATGTTGGAGAAGAAACAGGGGACAGTCAAAGATACCTCACCTAGGAGAATACCCTTATGGTAGATACTGAATGGTGAGTAGAAGTTTCCTAGGCAAGGAAAGGCATTTTAGCCATAAAGGACATTATGTACAAGTAATAATAATAGCTAATATCAATTAAGCACTCATTACATATTAGACATGATGCTGGGCACTGTACTTGCTTTATCTCATTCAGTCTCCACAACAACACCATGTGATAGATGGGTACTATAATCATTTTAATAGATGATAAAACTAAAGCTCAAATCCAACCAGTCCATTCTAAAGGAGATCAATCCTGGGTGTTCATTGGAAGGACGGATGCTAAAGCTGAAACTCCAATACTTTGGCCACCTCATGCGACGAGTTGACTCACTGGAAAAGACTCTGATGCTGGGAGGGATTGGGGGTGGGAGGAGACGGGGACGACAGAGAACGAGATGGCTGGATGGCATCACCGACTCGATGGACACGAGTTTGAGTGAATTCCGGGAGTTGGTGATGGACAGGGAGGCCTGGCGTGCTGCGATTCATGGGGTCGCAAAGAGTCGGACACGACTGAGCAACTGAACTGAACTGAACTGAAAGTCTCACAACTGTTAAATAGTAGGACCAGGATTCCTACCCTGGTCTACTTTCTCAAGAGCCTGTGTTTTCACCACCACCATGTTACCATCTGGAATTGAGTTAATAAAAGAAGTGTAATGTTTTATTAATCATTTCTCTGATTTTTTCCTAACTGTGATTAATGGTTATCAGCTCTTCGTCTAGCCTTTTCTGACCTCAGCGTAGGGGGGAGTTCCATGTCTTGGGACACATGGACTCATGTGACAATGAGATAGGGGAAGATAAGATGTGCCCAGAGCTAGTTTACAGTTGGAAGTTTCTAGGACCTTGTGAAGTTTTCAATATTTTTTGCTTTGTCTTGAAGAAAATCCAGACACAACAGAAAGCATTTCCTATCCAATGGACCCACCATTTTAATAAAAGAAGAGGAAGACCCATTTAGTGAATTCAGTCCAAGTTGACTTGGTGCCCTGCTGGCCAGAGGCCACAGCTTCAGTTTGGAGTGTTTTGTTCTGCTGTTTTTAAAGACTGGGTCAGCAAAATACATCCCAAGATTGTTTGTCTGTTTGTCCCTGTTGCCTCATGACTTCCAGACAAGATTTGCCAAAACTCACTCTCCCACCAGCATTCTCAAAGAAGTGCTCTTTGGAGTGAGATGTGAGACAGAATGAAGAAAGGCTCAAAATGCATGAAGACTTTTTCAGATATTCCTTGCACAGACAGCATGGTTGTGTACAAGAGCAGGACTGAGAAGCATGAGTCCTGGGATCTGGCCTTGGCCGTTTCTCTCACTTCCTTTGTGATATGTTCAGGTCCCTCCACCTCTCTGAACTTGTTTCCTCATGTGTGAAAGAGTGAGATCAATTACTTACTCAACAAACATGAATGAAGGACCTTCCATATACAGGTACCATGCTGAAGGTTGGGGATACTGAGACGTGAGACGCGGTCCCAATTTCAGGAGAGCTTTCAGGTCAAGGTTGGGAGCAACTAGTAAAGGGGGCAAAGAGGAGAGAGGGGAAGCTTTCCTCCCTAGTTGGAGAGGCAGGTGGAAATTGGGATGAAATCTGGGCAGTACTTTAAAAGGTAAATAGAGCTTGCTAGAGCCAGAGATTATGGAAAGGCATTCTAGCAGAGCCCACCTCTGAGACTGGAAAGAACAAGGCTGCCTCTGAAACAGAGGCACTAGAAAAGGGGTGGGTGGGAATAGTTAAGGGTCTGGGCACACTGCCTGACTTCAAGTCCTGGCTCTACCACTTGCTGGCTACACGGCCTTCAGCAAAGTATCTCACCTCTCTCTAATTTCCTCATCAGACAACTGCAGATAATAATTATATTCACCTGACAGGGTTCTATAAGTATTATACAAGTCAATGCACACAAGATGTTAAGAACAATGACTGGAACCTGATATACACTCAATGCATGATAATGATCAATATTGCTATTTTTATTAGTTGAGGCTAGAGACTAACTGGGCCTCCGTGATGGCTCAGACAGTAATGAGTCTGCCTGCAATGCAGGAGATCTGGGTTCGACCCCTGGGTCAGGAAGATCTCCTGGAGAAGAGAATGGCAACCCACTCCAGTACTCTTGCTTGGAGAATTTCATGGACAGAGAGGGGCCTGTCAGGCTACATGGGGTTTAGGCTACATGTTAGGCTACATGGTTTGCAACCATGTGGTTGCAAAGAGTTGGACACGACTGAGCAACTAACACTTTCAGAGACTAACTAGAGTCAAGGCTAAGAGAAGAGACTAAAATATATGCTGGGAGACTTCCCTGGTGTTCCGGTGGCTAAGACTCCATGCTCCGAATGCAGAGGACCTAGGTTTGATCCCTGATCAGGGAACTAGATCCCACATGCCACAGCTAAAAGATCCCACCTGCTGCAATGAAGATCACAGATCCCACATGCCACAACGAAGACCTGGCACAGCCAAATACACAATTTTTTTTTTTAAAGATAACATTACTTCTTTAAAAATAAATAAATAAAATACCATAGAACTGCCATACAACCCAGCAATCACACTCCTGGGGATACACACCGAGGAAACCAGAATTGAAAGAGACACATGTACTCCAATGTTCACTGCAGCACTGTTTATAATAGCTAGGACATAGAAGCAACCTAGATGTCCATCTGCAGATGAATGGATAAGAAAGCTGTGGTACAGATACACAATGGAGTATTACTCAGCAATTAAAAAGAATACGTTTGAATCAGTTCTAATGAGGTGGATGAAACTAGAGCCTATTATACAGAGTGAAGCAAGCCAGAAAGAAAAATACCAATACAGTATACTAACGCATATATATGGAATTTAGAAAGATGGTAACGATAACCCTCGGAGAAGGCAATGGCAAGCCACTCCAGTACTATTGCCTAGAAAATCCCATGGATGGAGGAGCCTGGTAGGCTGCAGTCTGTGGGGTCGCTAAGGGTCGGACACGACTGAGCGACTTCACTTTCACTTTTCACTTTCACACATTGGAGAAGGAAATGGCAACCCACTCCAGTGTTCTTGCCTGGAGAATCCCAGGGACGGGGGAGCCTGGTGGGCTTCCGTCTATGGGGTCACACAGAGTCGGACACGACTGAAGTGACTTAGCAGCAGCAGCAGCAACGATAACCCTATATACGAGAGAGCAAAAGAGACACAGATGTATAGAACAGTCTTTTGGACTCTGTGGGAGAGGGCGAGGGTGGGATGATTTGGGAGAATGGCATCAAAACATGTAAAAAAATAAATAAATAAAATATATGCTGGGACTAGACTGTGAATAGTTTTGTGTGTTCAGTTCAGTTCAGTCGCTCAGTCATGTCCGACTCTTTGCGACCCCATGAACTGCAGCACACCAGGCCTCCCTGTCCATCACCACCTCCCGGAGTTTACTGTGCTATGTTCATTCAATTTAATCACCAAGTGTTTCCTGCGTATCTGGCTCTGGGGATTCAGTGTTAAACTAGAGATACACCCCACGTCTAAGTCCTTGCCACAGGGAAAGGCTGCCCGGCAGTGTTGAGGGAGGGAAGCAGCAGATGTTGAATGTAATAGAAGCAATCCACGCTGGTATGTGCCTTTCATCATCAGGCAGCCACTACATAACAGAAAAGTGGCCTGCCCTGATGGAACCTGCATTCAAATGTGGAAAGATACTCCATCTTATAATTCCAATGACATAGCTATGAACAGACACAGGCACTGAATAAAACTTTCCCTAGGGTTCAGGGGTCAGCAAAATGGAAATAAACATTAAGAGCAACATGAGCTAGGTCACCTTAGAAAGTTAGGTCCTCTCCTCTTCAGCTAGCAACACCCTATGGGAGACCTCCCTCTGTGTATCAGAGGCCATTTTTCTCCCCACCCAGAGATCCTATTCAGCCTATATAGACTGCTCCAATTCCCACCTCCCAGAAAGAAACCCAGACAGACAATTGGTCTTCAGCTTGCCTATTTCAAGCATATCTTTCACACTGATTTCCTCCCTTATACTTCACTGTCCTCTACAATTTTCACAAAGAATCATCACGCCCTTAAAGGAGAGATTTACCTACCTACAAGAACATGACCATACTCTCTTGCTTCAGGGATATCCAGTCACTTAGGAAAACAGATGATAAACTGATTGTCGCAGAGGCTGCTGGTCGTCCCTTAGTATCCATTTTTCCTACTACTTTCTGCAATAGGAACTCATAAATCTGTCCACTCAGAAGAAAGACCATATTTCCCAGCCTCCCTTACAGCTAGGTATGGCCATATGACTAAAATCTGACCAACAGGATATGAGGAGAAGTGGTGCAGGTAACTTCTGGGACATGTCTCTAAAGTGAGGGACTGTGCCCTTCTTTGTCCCTTCCTTCTTTATACTGGCTGGAATGTCAGACACATCGCAGGAGCAGCCATCATGAACGATGACGTGACAGCCACATGCTGAGGGTGGTGGAGCCACAACAGGGAAGGAGCCTGGGTCTCTGACATCATGGAGTGCTGTATCAGCCCAGGACTGACAACCTCTACAGTTTTGTGATTGAGAATGTCAACGTTATTTGGGCTACTCTTTATTTACTCTCACTTACAGCCAAACTGGAGAAGGAAATGGCAACTCACTCCAGTATTCTTGCCTGGAGAATCCCAGGGACATAGGAGCCTGGTGGGCTGCCATCTACAGGGTCACACAGAGTCGGACATGACTGAAGCAACTTAGCAGCAGCAGATAGCCAAACTTAAAACAAATACCTTCACCTTACCCATAAAAGAGAAACACAAATAAGAACAGGGGTTGTTTCATGACACCAAGCCAAGCCATGTGTCAAGATCCCTCTTCTGAAATTGGTCTTGCTGCCCCTGAGCCTGGTGTCCAGTGAGTCTATGAGGACCTCTGATGCTCCAGCTTTCTGCTTGCCCCGGAGGTGACTCAGTTCTCCTGTATGTGTGTGTGTGTATGTTAGTCGCTCAGTCATGTCTGACTCTTTGCAACCCCACGAACTGTAGCCTGCCATGCTCCTCTGTCCATGGAATTCTCCAGGCAAGAATAATGAAGTGGGAAGCCCTCAGACCTCCTGCCTGGGGCTAAAACTTTGTCTTAAACCCTACCTTCTTTGCACGGGTTTAGAAAACTATATGGCTCTGCCAGTCCTTCTATCTATATTCTGCCCCGGACACATCTACCCAGTTGCAGGTTTATGTCTGCTTCACAGGGACAACTTCTTGGAACAAAGATATTCCTGCTATGTTATGGGCCTTGCAGGTAAGGTATTTTCCATAGGAACTGGGGAAGTTCTCTGATGGATCTTAATGAAACCGTACCTAAAGTCCAAACTCTTTTGGCAAATCTGGCATTTGGCAGTTACAGCCTCTGTTGCCTGTACTTTCCCAACAAGTAAATAGGTGAATAAGTGAAAATCCCAGATTGGTCCTCAGCTGTCCCCTAGCTTACATTCAGAATTTATTTCATCATTATGTTTATCTGGTAGAGGAAGACTCCTACTCTTCTCATGATGACTGGTGCAACCTGAATCCATCCGGGAACTCTCAGTGTTCATGAACTACACAGGAAGGGGTATAAGATGTCAAAGTTCATGGGAGAAGATGCAATAAAAATTGTCTCCCAAGAGGCTGCAGCAGGAGAGCATTAGCAAGCTCTCAGCTTCATTCTTCTTATACAGTACATGTAACAAGATATGGGCTGTCAAAGCAATGACGGGCTGGGAGTTGGACAATGGGAGAAGACTGTGTCACGTTGCAGTGAAAGATGAGATATTTGAGACATAGACCGTTTGATCAGAATATATGCCACTGAGCTCAGTGGGGGGGTTTCCAGGATTTATTCCTATGATGTCACTACCCTCTGCAAAGACTCCTACAACTGTGTCCAGCCACAGGCTCAGTTTGGACTCCTTCTGCCAGTGACACTGTAGAGTCCATTCAATCTACACTCTGGCCCCTGGACCCATCTATCCAGTTGGAAAACCACTGGGCAATTTCCAAAGCAGGTCCCCTGTCTGTACCTCACCCTCCTCTCCATGTTGACCTACCGCTAAAGCCTCCAGGTGTTTCTGGGTCAGGCCCAGGAAGCTATAAGAGAGCCTTTACAAGTGAACTTCACTCATTCTCTTTATTCATCCCAAGGTATGAAATCTTCCCAAATCTTTAAGATCTAGTTCAAATGGCTCCTCCTCCAGGAAGCCTTCCTTTGTCCCCCCCCCCCGACAGACAAGCTCCTATTGTTATTATTAATAACAACAGCAATAATAATATTTCATTAAGCCCTTACAAAGAGCCAGGCACCATGCAAACATAATCAGTTGAATCCTTACAATGTCCTAAGTATTATCTCTATTCTATAGATGAAAAACTGAGGCTGAGAGGGCTGAAGTCCTGTGCACAAGGTCAGAGAATTGGTAAGTGCAGAATCGGGATTTGAGTCTAGGGGTGGTCACTAATCACTACACCACACTGTCCCATGAAAGTGAGCAGATACTTCTTGGAACTGCCCTGGCTCTTCACTTGGTCTCCACTAGGGTGAGATAATGTCCTGATCCACTCTGGCTCTGGCAGCCTAGGGTTCTGGGATCATTAGAGGGCATGGCAAAGGGGACACAAGGCCTTCTTGATGGCTCTCTAAGAAGCACCGCCAGGACCTCTGTTGTGGGGTTCTTTTCTAAAAGAGTGTCCTCCCCCACTCAGCCCTTCATGCAGGGTGCAGCTTTAGAATTCCTGGACTCAGCTTCTGAGTATTGATTGTTTGCAGGAGCAAGTCAGCAATTTGTGGTTTCCCAACAATGGCTCTGTGTTCTGTTATAGAACTGGGCTTGTTTGCACTCCATCATCAGGCAGGACACAAGCCTGGGTCTGACCTACCCTTTTGCCTGGTGACCTGGAGCTATTCTGTGGTCAGGTCATCTGCCCCAACCCTTCAGAGTGGAGAACACAGGACAGGGCAGAAGGCCCAGCTCTATTATCACAAAGATAAAACAAAACTGGACTTCTTGCCCAGAGAAGGAATCGTTACGATGCCTATTCTTTTAAATGTGCATTATGGTACTTCAAAGGAAAAAAAAAGTGAGTTTAAATCCAGGGTGGTAGTGTTAACAGGGTAGGGAAACAACTATCCTCATATACTATCAGTGGGGTGTAAACTAATGTGATCTCTTTGAAGGACAAGTTGGTAATATTTATTGACATTTTAAATGTACAAACCCTTTAATGCAGCACTCCTACTTCTAGAAATCTATCTTATAGACATTCTTGTACATTATGCAAAGATATATGTACAAGATGTTTACTCTTGTATATATCATAGCAAAAACGTTAGTACTAAATCTAAATGACTGTCAGCTGGACACAATACACAATGGAACATTTTACAGTCATTTTAAAAAGGAAGTAGATTTGTATGTGCCTAAATGAAACATTCTCTGAGAGGTACTATTAAAAGAGCAAGATTCTGGGGGCAAAAGGGGGGAAGCTGGATGTGAAAAAAGGTGTGTGGGGAAACCTTCCTACACTATTGGTAGAAATGTAAGTTAGTGCAGCCACTATGGAGAACAGTATGGAAGTTCCTTAAAAAACTAAAAATAGAGCTACCATAAGATCCAGCATCCCACTCTGGGGCATATATCTGGAGAAAACCATAATTCAAAAAGATACATTGCACCCTAATTTTCATAGCAGTGTATTTACAATAGCCAAGGAATGGAAGCAACCTAAGTGTCCACTGGCAGATGAATGGATAAAGACGATGTGGTACACATACACAATGGAGTATTACTCAGCCATAACAAAGAATGAACTAGGACTTCCCTACTGGCGCAGTGGATAAAAATCTGCCTGTCACTGCAGGGAACACGGGTTCAGTCCCTGGTCTGGGAGGATTCCACACACTGCAGAGCAACTGGGCCTGTGCGCCATAACCGCTCAGCCTGTCTTCTAGAGTTTGTGAGCCACAACTACTGAGCCTAGCTGCTACAGCTACTGAAACCTGTGGCCCTGGAGCCTGTACTCAGTAACGAGAAAAGCCACTGAAACTACGGAAAGCCTGCACACCGCAACACAGAGCGGGACACGCTGGCCACCACTAGGGAAAGCCTGCAGCAGCCACAAGACCCAGTGCAGCCGAAAAGAAATAAATAATGAAAAAGAGAAGGAAATAATGCCACAGTGAAATAACTGCAGCAACAGGGATGGACCTGGAGACTATCATACCAAGTGAAATAAGTCAGACAAAAACAAAGGCAAAGATAAACATCACTTACATGCAGACTCTAAAAAATGATACAGATGAACTTACTTACAAAACAGAAATAGACTCATAGACATAGAAAACAAACCTATGATTACCAAAGGGGGAAGGGGAGGTGGGGAGGGATAAATTAGGAGTTTGGGATTAACAGATACACACTGCTATGTATAAAATAGACAACGAGGACCTACTACATATCACTATATACAATATCTTGTGATAACCTATAACAGAAAAGAATCTGAAAAAGAATGTATCTATATAATGTGCTAAGTCGTGTTAAGTCACCCGACTCTTTGCAACCCTATGGGCTGTAGCCTGCCAGTTTCCTCTGTCCATGGGATTCTCAGGGCAAGGATACAGGAGTGGGTTGCCACACTCTCCTCCAGGGGATCTTTCCAATTCTGGGATCGAACTCAGGTCATGTCTCCTGCATCGGCAGGCGAGTTCTTTACCACTGCTGCTGCTGCTGCTGCTAAGTCACGTCAGTCGTGTCCAACACTGTGCGACCCCACAGACAGCAGCCTACCAGGCTCCCCCATCCCTGGGATTCTCCAGGCAAGAATACTGGAGTGGGTTGCCATTTCCTTCTCCAATGCATGAAAGTGAAAAGTGAAAGTGAAGTCGCTCAGTCTTTACCACTAGCTCCACCAATAATATCTGTATCTATTGATCTGTCTATATACATATACATACACACACATATATATAACTGAATCATTTTGCTGTATACCTGAAACACTGCAATTCAACTATATTTCAATTTAAAAAATGTAAAACAACATTCAAAAAATTTTAAGGACTTCCCTGTGGTCCAATGGCTAAGACTCCACACTCCCAAAGCACAGGGTCCAGGTTCAATCCCTGGTCAGGAAACTAGATCCCACATGCAGCAATTAAAATCTGGTGCAGCCAAATAAATAAAATGAAAAGAGTCGTGTCCGACTCTTTGCGACCCCATGGACTCCAGGCCAGAATACTGGAGTGGGTAGCCTTTCTCTTCTCCAGGGGTTCTTCCCAACCCAGGGGTCAAACCCAGGTCTCCCACATGGCAGGCAGATTCTTTACCAGATGAGCCACAAGGAAAGCCCAAGAATACTGGAGTGGGTAGCCTATCCCTTCTCCAGTGGATATTCCTGACCCAGGAATTGAACCAGGGTCTCCTGCATTGCTGGCAGATTCTTTACCAATCAAGCTATCAGGGAAGCCTAAATAAATAAATATTTTTAAATAAAAAATGTTATTTAAGATATATAGAAACATTTTTAAAGGGATATATGTACACATATAACACAGAATTCTGGAAAGATGGTAGAAAACCATCAACAATGCTTACTTCTGAATAAAGAGCCTGAGATTCTGGAGTAGGAGGTGACAAACTTTTCAGTGACTACCGGTTTGAACTGATTTGATTCCCCTCGCCTTTTATTATTTTTATTTTAAAAGTATTCAGGAAAGAAAAATATATATATTTATCCAAACCAAACCCTAATGTTCTAAACACTTGGAAATGCCTCATTTTTTCCCCCATAAACTGGGCTGCTACTGTGTCTAGCAGTATGCTCTGAGCTTTATTTAAAGTCCTGCTTTACATATTTTCATGTTTGAGGTAAGTAAGTATCAGTATCTCAGTTTTTCTGGCTGAGGAAACAAAAGGTTTAAAGAAATTACATAACTTCCTGTGATGGTTAATTTTATGTTCCAACTTGGCTATACTATAGTACCCAGTTTTCTAATTAAACACGAATCAAACCTGTGTTGCTGTCAAGGTATTTTGCACAGTCAGTTGGCTTTTAGATAAAGGAGATTATACTCAATAATCTGGACAGACCTCACCCAATCAGTTAAAAAGGCCTCATGAGCAAAAATGAGGTTTCCTAAAAGGGGAAGAAATTCACATATTTGCTGCTTCAGCTCCTACCTGACAGTTTCCGCCTGCTGGTCTCCCTGAAGATTCCACACTTGTCTAGCCAGCCCCCACAATCCCAAAAAGCAATTCATTGAAATCAATCACCCTTCCCACCTCCCTCTCCATATATATAGATATAGATATACAGCTCATGGCCCTGATCTTTTCCTTTGTGCTGCCAGCATAAGGTATTTTTAAAATATTTTATTTCTGCTTTGGTTTTGTTAAATGTCTGATGTCAAAGTAAAGCATTTTGTCACTGCTGACTCAGGATGGATTTATACAGCTGATCTAGTAGTAGCTATTTTTTGCCTAGGATTAAATAGTGTTTCAATGATATGTCTCCTTTGTGAACCAGTAAACTGATCATGGTCAGAATAAGTTTTCTCCAATAAAAATACTTGTTGTCACTCCCCAAAAATTATAAATATAATTACATATATATAACACACATACACATACTTGTTGTTTCTTCTAAAGGTTTTCTTTCTCTGGTACAATCCTGAATGATATGACTCCCTGATATCACAGGCCTAATAATTGATACAGGCAGGGTTCAAATAGAGATCCATCTGACTTTGAGCATTTGAAATCAGAGTGAGCTTGACAGAACACAAGTAGGTTCATGTCATAGCCTATGTGAATCCTTTCATTGAATCTATCATCTACAGGAATAAAAATTCCTAGCAGGACTATGTTTGTTAAATCTTTTTTGTTTGTGAGTAACAGAAGATGCAACTCAAACTGGCTTAAAAAAATTTAAGGCAGGAGGAGTGTGTGGACGGATGCCTCAATGTACTGGAAAAATTAAGAGAAGTTCTGGTTTCACCAGGAATAGTTTCTCTCCCCCATCTCTCAGCTTTGCTATCCTTTTTTTTAAAATTGCAATCCCTTTCTTGGTCATGCTGTCCCTTCATGGTAGCAAGATGGCTGCTGCAGCTCCAGCCTGCACACTCCTAGGTCCAGTCCTAGGGAAGAAGAGAACTCATTTCTTCCATATCTCAACTATACATTATAGGAAAAAAATAAGCATAGGGGTCTCCGGTTTGTCTGATGTGGACGTGTGTCACTGTTAGCAGTGATGAGCCAAGCATCAGTTGGTGGTGGTTTAGTCGCTAAGTAGTGTCCAACTCTTGTGACTCCATGGACTGTAGCCACCAGGCTCCTCAGCCCATGGGATTCTCCAGGCAAGAATACTGGAGTGGGCTGCCATTTCCTTCTCCAAGCATCAGTTTATCTGGTCTAAACTGTGTGTAGGGATACAGCCTGCCTACTCAACCAACACGGACTGAGAATAAGGTACAGTAGATCTCTGAATGGAAATTGGGGATTGTTATTGGAAGTAGGTGAATGAACACTAAGCAGTCCAAAATGTCCATTTCAGTGGTGTCCAAGGTCAGATTCACCTGGCCCCTACCCAACTCCTCCTCCTACCCCAAACAACCTATACTTCCATTTTACCCAGACACTTGCCATTCCTTGAACATACCCCAAACTCTCCTTCCTCTGTGCCTTCTGCTTAGAATGCTATTTCCTTGCCATCTTCCATCCTGAAAAAGGTAACTGTTTCTTTAAGATTATCTCCAACAATAACTTCTCCAGAAAACCTTAGTGTATGCCTCCAACCAAATTAGTCTCCCCCTCTTCTTTGTTTTTATAGAGATAATTTTATTTCTATACAGAAGTGTTTAGTATATTCATCTTGATATTATGGTGATTTAAACACCTGATTAGGGTCTCCTAGTCTGTGAGTTCCTGGAGAGCAAAGACAATAAATCAATCACCTTCATAACCACGTGATTTGACTAGACGGACCTTTGTTGCCAAAGAAATGTCTCTGCTTTTTAATATGCTATCTAGGTTGGTCATAACTTTCCTTCCAAGGAGTAAGCCTCTTTTAATTTCATGGCTGCAATCAGCATCTGCAGTGATTTTGGAGCCCAAAAAAATAAAGTCTGACACTGTTTCCACTGTTTCCCCATCTATTTCCCATGAAGTGATGGGACCAGAGGCCATGATCTTCGTTTTCCAAATGCTGAGCTTCAAGCTAACCTTTTCACTCTCCTCTTTCACTTTCATCAAGAGGCCTTTGAGTTCCTCTTCACTTTCTGCCATAAGGATCATGTCATCTGCATATCTGAGGTTATTGATATTTCTCCCGGCAATCTTGATTCCAGCTTGTGCTTCTTCCATCCCAGCGTTCCTCATGATGTACTCTGCATATAAGTTAAATAAGCAAGGTGACAATATACAACCTTGACGTACTGCTTTTCCTATTTGGAACCAGTCTGTTGTTCCATGTACAGTTCTGACTGTTGCTTCCTGATCTGATACAGGTTTCTCAAGAGGCAGGTCAGGTGGTCTGGTATTCCCATCTCTTTCAGAATTTTCCACAGTTTATTGTGATCCACACAGTCAAAGGCTTTGGCATAGTCAATGAAGCAGAAATAGATGTTTTTCTGGAACTCTCTTGCTTTCTCCATGATCCAGCGGATGTTGGCAATTTGATCTCTGGTGCCTCTGCCTTTTCTAAAACCTGCTTGAACATCTGGGAGTTCACGGTTCACATATTGCTAAAGCCTGGCTTGGAGAATTTTGAGCATGACTTTACTAGCGTGTGAGATAAGTGCAATTGTGCGGTAGTTTGAGCATTCTTTGGCATTGCCTTTCTTTGGGATTGGAATGAAGACTGACCTTTTCCAGTCCTGTGGCCACTGCTGAGTTTTCCAAATTTGCTGGCATATTGAGTGCAGCACTTTCACAGCAACATCTTTCAGGATTTGAAAGAGCTCAACTGGAATTCCATCACCTCCACTAGCTTTGTTTGTAGTGATGCTTTCTAAGGCCCATTTGACTTCACATTCCAGGGTGTCTGGCTCTAGGTGAGTGATCACACCATCGTGATTATCTGGGTCGTGAAGATCTGTTTTGTGCAGTTCTTCTGTGTATTCTTGCCACGTCTTCTTAATATCTTCTGCTTCTATTAAATCCATACCATTTCTGTCCTTTATCGAGCCCATCTTTGCATGAAATGTTCCCTTGGTATCTCTAATTTTCTTGAAGAGATCTCTAGTCTTTCCCATTCTGTTGTTTCCCCCTATTTCTTTGCATTGATCGCTGAGGAAGGCTTTCTTATTTCTCCTTGCTGTTCTTTGGAACTCTGCATTCAGATGCTTATATCTTTCCTTTTCTCCTTTGCTTTTCACTTCTCTTCTTTTCACAGCTATTTGTAAGGCCTCCTCAGACAGCCATTTTTATTTTTTGCATTTCTTTTCCATGGGGATGGTCTTTATCCCTGTCTCCCATACAATATCACGAACCTCCATCCATAGTTCATCAGGCACTCTATCAGATCTAGTCCCTTAAATCTATTTCTCACTTCCACTGTATATTCATAAGGGATTTGATTTAGGTCATACCTGAAGAAAGCTGAGTGCTAAAGAATTGATGCTTTTGAACTATGGTGTTGGAGAAGACTCTTGAGTGTCCCTTGGACTGCAAGGAGATCCAACCAGTCCATCATGAAGGAGATCTGTCCTGGGTGTTCATTGGAAGGACTGATGCTGAAGCTGAAACTCCAATACTTTGGCCACCTCATTCAAAGAGTTGATTCATTGGAAAAGACCCTGATGCTGGGAGGGATTGGGGGCAGGAGGAGAAGGGGACAACTAGGATGAGATGGCTGGATAGCATTACCGACTCGATGGACATGAGTTTGGGTAAACTCCAGGAGTTGGTGATGGACAGGGAGGCCTGGCATGCTGCTATTCATGGGGTCGCAAAGAGTCAGACACAACTGAGCGACTGAATGAACTGAACCACATGATACCTATAACAGCATCTTGCATATATTTATTTGCTTGAGCAAATGTTTATTAGGAATCTGTTTTGTGGCAGGTTCTATGCTGGGTATTGGAAGAAGCACTATTTAAAAACACAACTGTGACTTCCCTGGTGGCAGAGTGGATAGGAATCTGCTTGCCAATGCAGAGGACACAGGTTTGATCCCTGGTCTGGGAAGACACCACATGTCGTGGAGCACCTAAACCTGTGTGCCACATCTGTTGAGCCCAAGCTCTAGAGCCAACAAGCCGCAACTGTGGAACCCACATGCTGTAATTGTTGAATCCCGTGCACCTGGAGCCTGTACTCTGTAACAAGAGAGGTGCAGTGAAGTGAAAGGAAAGTAGCTCCGTCATGCCCAACTCTTTGCGACCGCATGGACTGTAGCCTGCCAGGCTCCTCTGTCCATGTAATTCTCCAGGCCAGAATACTGGAGTGGGTTACCATTTCCTTATCCAGGGGATCTTCCCAACTCAGGTATCGAACTCAGGTCTCCCACACTGCAGACGGATTCTTTACCGTCTGAGCCACAGGGAAGCCACTGCAATTACAAGCCTGTGCACTGAAACTAAAGAGTAATACCCACTTTAAGCAACTAGAGAAAACCTGCACACAGCAGTGAAGACCCAGCACAGCCAAAAATTAACTAATTAAAACACACACACACACAACTAGACCACATATGCTTCTGTCTCAAATGGAATGGAAAAATCCCTTCAGGAGCCACTAAGCTAGGCAACAAATTCAGAATTTGAACATATTCTGACACTGGAGTGTACAGTCTTCATCACTATGCGATACCATCCTCCAATGGTTAGGGCACAGGGAATGGAATCCCACAGGCTGTATTCAATTCCAGATTCTACCAGTTCCTAGAGTATGACCTTGAGTAAGTTGTCACATTTTTCTAAAACTATAATGTCCCCCATCTACAAAGCAGACATAATATTTGGGCTTCCAGGGTAGCTCGGTGGTAAAGAATCCACCTGCCAAGTAGGAGACACAAGAGATGCAGGTTCAACCCCTAGGTCAGGAAGATCCCCTGGAAAAGGAAATGGCAACCCACTCCAGTATTCTTGCTTGAGACATACCATGGACAAGAGAGCCTGATGGGCTACAGCACTGGGGGTTGCAAAGAGTTAGACATGACTGAGCACTCATGTACACATAAGACTGTTGTGAGAATTAATGAGTTAATTCATATAAAGCATTTAGCACAGTGCCTGGAATAGAGTCGGTGCTAGGTAAATGTTTCTATTATTACATTTTCCAGAAAAGTTGAGCCCCTTGGGTATAATTTGGAAGGAAAAAGCTAAATAGACATAGTATAAAATAAGAATTCAATATTGGTGGAGGAAGAAGAGAGAAGAGGGAGTGGGGAATTAAGTTACAGAGCAATAGATGGGGCTTCTGAGGGGAAAAGTCAGCCAGTGAGAAATTCTGAGTGATGGAGTTGACCAAATAATAATAACAACAAAAACAACACTAGAGCTTACCAGAGTCACACAATTCTAGGTGTTTTCCATATAATAACTCAACTCTCAAGATAATACGGTGAGGTACATACTATACTTTTCCTCATTTTATAGATAAAGAAATTGAGTCACAGGTTAAACCATTTGCCCAAAGTTCAACAGCTTGTGACTGGTAAAACCAAGACTTGAAGCCCCACAGTCTGATTCCCAAGTTTTTGTTCTTAATCACTGTGCTGTACCATGGAAGTCAATTTGGGAGAGTAAAAAAAATTTAGATTTAAGAAAATCATCCAAAAGGAGGACTAAGATTTCTGCAGAAATGTGTCCCATCACAGTACTAGTTACTGAACATGTGCTATGTGCCAGGTATTTACACATATCGTTTATCCCACACAGAAACCTTGGGAACTGTCATCCCATTTTCAGATGATGGATTTGAAATTAAGTAATTTACTCAGGGCTACATAGAATGAAGACTGGAAGTTAAAAAGAAGATAGTGGAATTGAAATACATCTGTCTCCAAAAGCTGTGTTCTTGCCCTTGTGGCAAAAATTTGGCAACAACTTAAATACTCAGTGGGGCTTCCCGGGTGGCTCAGTGGTAAAGAATCTGCCTGTCAATGCAGGAGACACAAGAGACTTGGGTTCAATCCCTAGGTAGGGAAGATCCCCTGGAGAAGGAAATGGCAACCCAGTATTCTTGTCTGAAAAATCCCATGGACAGAGAAGCCTGGTGGGCTGTAGTCCATGGGGGTCACAAAGAGACCCCATAGACATGACTGAGCATAGCACATAATAGAAGAACAGTTCAGTAAATTTTGCTATATTCACTTTCTATTCAAATTCAGTTACTAAAAAACAGGATTTTAATAGCGCAGGAAAATTTTCTCATGTTGAGTGATTATTTTACATGAACAGGTAAAACTGTATGTGAACTCAACTAAAATATGCACAGAAAAAAAAGATTAGAAGGAAATACACCGGCTGCATTGAGTGGTAGAACTTTTCTACATCTTTATACTTTTCTATACTTTACAGACTTTCTATAATGAGCATACAATAACTTTATTATCAGAAAATAATAAAGATTTTATAAAAACTAGGCTCCATGTTTTCTTTTTGAGAGCCCTGCTCAGTTTGGCACTAGTGGCGGAGCTACAAAAGAGACTGAAAGCACAACCTCAAGAGCCTCCTGTTTCGGGACTTCCTAGTGGTTCAGTGGCTAAGACTCTGCACTCCCAGTGCAGGGGGTCCAGGTTTGCTTCCCGGTCAGGGAACTAGATCCCACATGCCGCAGCTGAGTTCATAATACTGCAACAACAACAAAGATTCCACAAACTGCAACAAAGATCAAAATTCCCACGTACTGCACCTAAGACCTGCTGCTGCTAAATTAATTTTTTATTTTTTTTAAAGCCGCCTATGTGGGTGTCAGGGTCCTAACAGACAAAGGCTAGAATCCTAACAGCTGAAATGGGGACATTCTAGCTGGGAAACCTTAGAATCTTAAACTTTCAGATTCTCCAAAATTCTCTGTTTCAGTAGAAACAGCTCATTCTGTCTTGCCAGAAGACAGTAGTCCCTCCTTGTCAGGAGAGGCTACAAAAACCCTGAGGCAGGTGCTTGTCTTCTTCCTCAGTATCTGAACGTATCACTCCATCTGTTGTCAGGCTAATAACCATCTCTTGGGGGAGACAACTTCCACACTGAAGGTATTGCAGACCCTGGTTGATACATACTGGAAGATATCAGGGAAACATATGTGGAAATGGTTCAAGGTATTAGACTTAGGAGGATGAAATACATGACCGGATAGGGAAGAACACTTTTCAGGATCATTGGATATGGAGCATAAGCTGATGCTGATTATACTAGGAGACCTAAAACTCCACTACAGGCCTCTGGTTAGAGTGGAGAATTAAGGAAGCCAAGTGATAAAAGGACTTCTAGACCAAGTTCATTGCTCAAGGTGAAATGCGTTCATAGACCCACCCTGTAATTAATTCCTCAGTTTCTGAGAGTAGAGATTGGTAGAGATAGATTTAGCAGATATCAGAATTTTTGCCTTGATTTCACAGAAAGGGCCAGAGTGGAAGCCTTTGATATTACCCAGGTAGCCCACTGCCCCATCAAGTCGAGGGAGAAAATTATAAGCAACAGTGCATCTGGAAGGAATTACAAAGACTAGCACAAACAGACTTAAAGGGTGCAAGAGTGGTCATCCCCATTATACCCTTATTCAAGTCACCTCACTTGCCCCTACAAAAAACAGGTTCTGGCAATTGATGGTGGAATATTATAAACTTAACCAACTTGTAACTTTAATTGTAGCTGCCATGCTGAATGGACTATCTTTACTGCAACTTGAAATCTGACTACTGATCTGACAAACATGTTCTTCTCAATTACCATTGGTAAAGAAGATCTAAAGTGGTTCACCTTTATCTGGAAAGGATACTAGTCTATATTCGCTATCTCGTCCCAGGTCTGTGTTAACTCTCTTGCTCTGTCACAGAGTGGTCTCACTGCAGAGAACATTAGTAGTGGTCTTAGAATGATGGCCTCATGCTAGTGAGCAAGGAAAGAAAAGTACTTTAGATGCCCCAATAAGACACAATTATTCCAGAAAATGCGAGAAAAACTCAATGTAGATTCAAGAGCTTAGCATGTTAGAGAAGTTTTTAGGGGCTCAGTGACCTAGAGTAGGCAAAACATTCCATCTAAGGTAAAGGACAAGGTTTTGTAGTAGCACTCCTATCATTGAAGAAGAACCACGTGCTTGGTGGATTTTGGAGGAAGCATATAACAGACTACCATGCTGCCCTGGTCCACTTACCTGGTGACTTAGAATATTGCCAGTTCTGTTTTGTTTTGTTTTTTCTCAAGGCAAGAGAGGATTCTGCAACAGGTTCAGTCTGCAGTTCAAGTCACCTTAACACTCATGCATATGACCCAGAAGATGTGTGGGGCATAAGGATGCCATATAGCATGTCTGGAAAACTCTATAAGAGCTGCAGCCCTAGAGTTCTGGATCAAGACCATGTCTTCTATGGCACAGAACCACTCATCATTTGAAAACCAGATTCTACATGCAGCAGGGTCCTAGTGGAGAGTAATTGCTTGACTTTGGAATACCATGTGTGACAGGCTGAATAGCAGGCTCCCGAAAGATATCCATATCTTAATCCCTAAAACCCGTGAATGCTACCTCAAGTGACAAAACAGAGTCTGCCTTGTGATTAGTTTATGCATCTTGAGACAGGGAAATTATTCTGGATGATTCAACTGGGCCCCAAATGCAATCATATGTATCCATATGAGAAAGGAGCAGAAGATTTGACATGCACATAAAAAAAAGAAGGCAATGTGACCTTGAAGGCAGACCCTGAAGTAATATATCCACAAATCAAGAAGTGCTGTCAGGTATCAAAAAGACTGGAAGAGGCAGGGAACAAATTCTCCCCTCGAGCATCCAGAGCGAGTATAGCCCTAATGATACCTTGATTTCACCCAGTGATACAGATGTTGAACTTCTGGCCTCCAGAACTGTAAGACAATAAATTTCCATTGTTTCAAGCCACAGCTTTAAGTTTGTGGTAATTTGTTACAGCAGCCATAGGAAATTAGTTCACCAAGTCACTATAAGACAGGAACTGCCCATCATGAGTGAGCATTATCAGGTCCACCAAGCCGTAAGGATTGGAAAACCAATCCATTATAGGATAGAAATGGCGCCTTAGGTATCAGACATGAACAGGTCCAGAAAGCACAAGCATACTATGCCCAGATTCCCATGTACCCTATTTCTGTTGCACTGACACTCATTCAGTTCAGACCTATGGTGTTTGTGGGTAGAAGGGATAGGACCATATAACCAACTGACAGAGAAAGAAAAAATTCAAACCTACTTGAGAAATGTACTGTATCGTCAGTCACTCAGTCGTGTCCGACTCTTTGCGACGCTATGGACTGTAGCCTGCCAGGCTCCTCTGTCCAGGGGATTCTCCAGGCAAGAGTACTGGAGTGGCTTGCCATGCCCTTCTCCAGGGGATCCTCCCAACCCAGGGATAGAACCCGGGTCTCCTGCATTGCAGGCAGGTTCTTTTCTGTCTGAGTTACAGGGAAGCCCCTACTTGATAAATGAGTTGGTACAATTTGTTGGTACTAGTCAAAAAAATGACCCAGAGGGAGGATAAAGGGAGGAGGGAGGTGGGAGGGGGGTTCAGGAAGGGGAACTCATGTACACCCAGGGCGGATTCATGTCAATGTATGGCAAAACCAACCAATATAATATTGTAAAATAATTAGCCTCCAATAAAAAAAAATGTACAACTGCTTTATGACTCAGAGGGTAGTTGTAAAGGATAGTAGTGAAGGGAATCCTGGACAGAGCTAAAATCAGTGCTCTCAGTTGATTACTTTGGAAGGAAAGAAAAGTGGCCTGAGGTACAGTTCTTCATGGTCTCCTGAGCAAAGGTGAATGGCTTGAAGTGAGCAGTCAGAGCCTTGAAAGAAACACCACTGGAAGATTGGACTAAAGAAATCTGGGCAAGGGGCTTTCCTGGTGGCTCAGTGGTGAGGAATCTGCCTACCAATGCAGAAGACCTGGGTTGGATACCTGATCTTGGAGGAACCCACATGCTGTGGAGCAGCTTGGCCCCATGAGCATCATAACTACTAAGCCTGTGCTCTAGAGCCTGGGAGCTGCAAATACTAAACCCACATGCCACAACTACTTAAGCCTGTGAGCCTTAGAGCCCATGCTCTGCAACAAAAGAAGCCACCACAATGAGAAGCCGGTGCACCGCAACTAGAGGAAAGCCTGCTCAACAACGAACAGTCAGCCCAACCAAAAATAAATAAATTAAAAATTTTTTAATGCTTTAAAAAAAAAAAGAAACCTGGGCAAGGAACAGGTGGATGGACATGTGGAAGCTGGTATAGAGATCTTTGTATCCCAAGTTAATGCCATAAGAGAACAGCCACTACAGAGAAGGTGCTCAACAACCAGAAGATGACTCATCCTGCAGATGTCAGTCAGCCTCTCCTCAGCTACTTCAGTGCTAGCACAATATGGCCAGGAGTTTAGTGGCTATGATGACAAAGATGGTGCCTACGCATGGGCTCAGCAGGATGGGCTCCCTCTTATCAAAGCTGATCTAGTTATTACCTTCGCTAAATGCCTAGAAAGTCAGTAGCAGAGACCAAGGCTGAGCTCTAATCCTTAAGGAAACCAGTTCACCTCTTGGTGACCAGTTGATTACACTGAACCTCGTTAGTCTTTTGATTTTTTTTTAGTAAGAATCATTTATTGCAAATTTTTTAAGGTGGAGGGTTAATTGGTACAGTACATAATCTCATTCTTGAAAAATTAAACACAAATGGATAAAAATGGCAAATCAGAATGAGCATGTAAAAAGATGAAAATTAAGCATATTTGTATAGAGAATGTTTCCTGGTGTATCTATATACTAACATTCTTCTCCATCATGTCTTTAAAAATTTATGGCTTGTTTCTTTTCTACATAATAGCTGATGCTTAACAAATAATGAATTAACCCCTTTAGTCTTGGAGGGAGCAGTGAAATGATGCCTAGCCTGTAATGATTTTGCATTCTCTGCCCACAGTGCCTTCACCAGAACCACTATATGAGAACCCGTGCACACACAACGTTGACTCAGAACAAGGGACCTACTTTCAGTGAAGAAGGTGTTGATTTTAGGACCCACTGATCCTATACCTCACCACCCAGAAGGACTGTTATCAGAACGGTGGAGCATTCAGGTAAAGCTTAGTTAAGTGCCAGGTCAGGCACTTAACTAACACTGTGGTAAGGATAAGCAAGCAATTATGATAACTATGTTTCTGTCAAAGGTAAGGCAACTATAAGGGCTTTGGGGGTGAAGGCCATGGTACCCCCCACCACATGAGAAATCCAGACCAGCCAAAGTGCTGGCTAAGATAAGGAAAATCTAGACTGGGTGGTAGAAGACATCAGTGATGAATATCAGCTAGAGCTTTGAGACCAGCTGCAGCAGCAGGAATAACTTGTTTTACTAATCCTCGTAGATTATTAAGTGTTTGCAGGGACTGCAGCCAGCAGCCACACTGAAGAGGACTTTATGACCCACTGGACTTGGCATATATCCAAGGCATATGAGGAAGGTATATGAAAGTGAAAGTATTAGTCACTCAATCCTGTCCAACATTTTGCAACCCCATGGACTATAGTCCAACAGACTCCTCTGTTCATGGAATTCTCCAGGCCAGAATACTGGAGTGGGTAGCCATTCCCTTCTCTAGGGGATCTTCCCAACCCAGGGATCGAACCTGGGTGTCCGGCATTGCAGGCAGATTCTTTTACAGTCTGAGCCACCAGAGGAAGGCATAAGCGGGCCTGAATGGTGCAGGAGGAGAGCTATCTAAAATCTCCTGTGTTTCACTTTGTTCAGTCCAGTTCAGTTCAGTCGCTCAGTGGTGTCCGACTCTCTGCGACCCCATGAATCACAGCATGCTAGGCCTCCCTGTCCATCACCAACTCCTGGAGTTCACTCAAACTCATGTCCATAGAGTCGGTGATGCCATCCAGCCATCTCATTCTCTGTCGTCCCCTTCTCCTCCTACCCCCAATCCCTCCCAGCATCAGAGTCTTTTCCAGTGAGTCAACTCGTCGCATGAGGTGGCCAAAGTATTGCAGTTTCAGCTTTAGGTAGGTAGAATAGGGAAAAAGAGTCCAAAATGGCGGTGGCCAAAAGACAAGGAAGGGAAAAGCCCGCGAAAATAGAACAAAGGAAGGTCCGAGGACCGGAGTGAGGACCTCAGGTAAAACAAACAACACTCCTGGCTGGCCCAATTTACATAGGGCAGGCCCAGGGGTAAAAAGCATATAAAAAGAGGAGTCAAAGCTAGCTCGCTCTCTTTTTCCTGAGCGCTGGGCCGCTCTTCTCTTCACGTCTTTGGACCGACGTGCCCTCACGCCTCGAAGATGGATTTTCCTGCTATCTTCTAAATAAAATAGAGTTGTAACTCTGAGCTGTAACACTGATTTGTCTAAGAGCTATAGCATGGTCCATTCAAGACCTGAGAGCTAGAGGGAGGTGGGAGGGGGGTTCAAGAAAGAGAACACATGTACACCCGGGGCGGATTCATGTCAATGAATGGCAAAACCAACAAATATATTAATGTAATTTGCCTCCAATAAAATAAATTAAAAAAAAAAAAAAGACCTGAGAGCTATAACATGGTCTGTCCAAGACCCGAGAGCTGTGACACACTGATGGGGCTTTAATGTCCATCACTCCAAATTTTTGTTGTGATGAGACAAAGAACCGAGGAACATACACACGCGTGACAACTTCAAGCCCTAACAGTCTCACCTCTTGTTCCAGCTAAGGTGCATAAAGTATACCTTCATGAAGATGCAACCTCACAGTGTGAGGCCTCAGGCCTCTTATTTGCAGTCTTTCAGCCTCTTTGAGCTGCCTCAAGGGATGCCTGTGGGAGTCCACTTAACACTCATTTACTTGAAATCCAAATGTTCCCTGGGGCCATTCTTAACCAATGGGAGAGAGAAGCTGATGGGTACTGCCCACTTTATTCCTCTGAGCAGACCATCCTTAAATGCATTTTATACAGCTTCTCTGAAGGTCTCATACGTTGGAGCCAGGAGCTGCTCTTAATGGTTTTCAACTCGATATTTTCTCTCCCTATTTCATTCCCTTTTTCCCTTCTTCCTGGGATCATCATATCAAATTAAACTATTATAATACTCATATAAGTGTTTGTTTCAGGCTGTACTTTGGGGAAAAACTAGGCTAAGACAAATGCTTTAAGGTTTTAAACTGAATTGAAAGGCTATTTTGGACTTCTGGTTTGGTGGCTGGGATTTGGAGTCAAATGTTTTCTTCCACTGTGCTTTAAGATTAACAATGCTATTATTCATAAAAATGTCATCTACATTTTCTTCCAATGAAATAGGGTCACCTGGTGATAATCAAAAAGGTGTGTTTTTTAAATTTTTTATTTTTTACAAGAGCTTCCCTTGTGACTCAGATGGTAAAGAATCTGCCCCCAATGCAGAAGACCCGGGTTCAATCCCTGGGCCAGGAAGATTCCCTGGAGAAAGTAACAGCAATCCACTCCAGTATTCTTGCCTGGAGAATCCCATGGACAGAGAAGCCTGGAGGGCTACAGCAAATGGGGTGGCAAAGAGTCGCACACGACTGAGCAACTCACACACATAGTTGATTTACAGGCTTCCCAGATGGCTTAGTAGGTAAAGAATCCGCCTGTTATGTAGGAGAGCAGGAGATGTGGGTTTAATCATTGGTTTGGGAAGATCCCCTGGAGGAGGGCATGGCAACTCACTCCAGTAATCTTGCCTGGAGAATCCCATGGACAGAGGAGCCTGGTGGGCTTCAGTCTACAGGGTCACAAAAGAGTCAAACACTACTGAAGCAACTGAGTACATATGAGCACAAAGCACACAGTTGCTTTGCAATGTTGTGTTAGTTTCAGGTATACAGCAAGGTGATTCCGTTATATATATAAATTCTTTTGCTCTCAGAATAGTTTGTTTTCATCTTTCTCCTGGTTGGTATCCAGGATCCATATAATGTTGACATTGGTATGATCTTCAGATATGGATAAGAGGAAGGATCCAAATATGGAGATACTCAATGAAGTCTGGACTCCTCTGGGCTTATGGTTAGAGAGCTACAAAGTACAGAACACTCCTGAAGACAAGATAAGAAGGGACCCCACAGCAAACACTACCAAGTCAAAGGTAAAATTCTAAGGGCTAATAGGGAAAGAGTCTTTTTCTCTTCCATATATAATCCTTCAGAACAGCATGAGAAAGAAAAAAGAAGAAGAGAAAGAACAGGAGAAAGAAGCAGTGTGGTGGTTAGGAATGCAGATGCTGGTATCTAATGGACTGGTTAGAATCCCAAATCCATCAAATCCATCAGTCACCAGCTATGGATTCCTTAACCTGTCCATTATGTTTACATAAATGAGATGCCCCATGTATCATTATGTAGCTCTATGTTTGACAAAGAGATGTGTATGCTAATGACTGAATAATAATTATCATAATTGAATAATTATTAGTAGGATAATTGAGTAATAATAAATAATTATTCATTTCCTAGTTCACAAAAAACTGTGAACCAATCAAATCTTCTAGGATTCTGTGGGTTATACCTAAGTTACCTCAGAACCCCTCAGAGCAAAGATTACTGAAATGGGAGTCCTGGCACCACTAATAAAATACATCATATGAACGGAAACACTGGGATATTCTTTGACACTAAAAGTAAAATTTTAGTTGCTGGCACAGTGGCTTAGTGCTACCAATGAGCTAGAAATGAATGAAAATTGGTCAGTCAGTTCTCGCAAACTCTTTCCTCTGAGGACTCACAATGAGTTGCTCAAGCTGTAAGGCCCCAAAGAAAAAGCAGCTAAAATGAAAATGTTGCCAAAAATACCACATGGGTTCCCTACTTCCTTCAGAAATGCTATAGAAAGTTTCAGGAAATTCCAGAGACAATATACCTGGTTAAGGAAGTGCATACACAAAGCCCTTGTGCTTGAGGGTTGGGCTTAGGAAAAGGCTGGTGAGATTTAATACATAAAGTTGGGGAAAGATGAAAGGGAGCTCATTCAACATTCAGCTTAGCTAAGGCATTAGAGGAGAATGAGGGAAATGCAGGTGGTAAAATCTGGTGTTGCTGAATACGACGCATTGGCTGAAATAATTCCAGGTGGGCCCTCGCTTTGAAAGCACTTCTTAGCCAGACAGGTGGGTTTTAATAATAAGCTACCCAGCCAGCCAACCACGGTGAAGCTTCAGGTATCAGGTGGGATTAGAATGAGGTGTGGCTGATAGAAAAGAAAGGAATAACTAGGAGCCACCTTCTCATTTTACAGCCAAAGTACAGAAAGGAAAAGTGATAGCCTGTGGATATTTAGAAAGTTAGAGGCAGAAATGGGACTAGAATAAGGGCTAGACTCTTAGTCAGCCCCTTTCTTTTGCATAGCAAAGATCCCTGAGAACCATTAGATCAAATTAACATCAACCTATATTGGAGAAGGAAATGGCAACCCACTCCAGTGTTCTTGCCTGGAGAATCCCAGGGATGGGGGAGCCTGGTGGGCTTCCGTCTGTGGGGTCACACAGAGTCGGACACGACTGAAGTGACTTAGCAGTAGCAGCAGCATTCATTCTTTGAATCAACTTTTCAACCATTTTCTCAACCATCAATTCATTTATTCTACAAATGTTACTGAGAGCTCAGAGCAGGAAGTTGGGGTAAACAAAACAAACCAAGTAAGACCTGATTCAGACCCATGGGCGCAACACTCATAAACATATAATTAGGAACAGGAATGGGAAATTATTATCCTAACGGGTGGCCACAGAATCCCTCTCTGAAAAGAAGTTGCCTTTCTTTGGGAAAAAACCTTGATAAGCTCTTGCGTGGAAGAGGCTAGGAGCAGAAAGTGCTCGAAATTGTTCTGCTTGTGGAAGAGATTTGTTGATTCAGAGAGTAAGGGAAATGGTGAGATTGGTACTGCACGAGGAAAGGGCAAAGCGGGGAAGCCAGGGCCAGACTGACTCCTGTGAACTTTAAAGGATTTGCTATGTGACCCACAGCTCTTCAGTCCAGTATTCTGTATTCATAAATACCATGTATGAGCAGGTCTGCCAGGAAACCAGTGAATAAGCAGAATTTCCCATCTGGATTATGAGGTGAGACTATAAGCCACAACTAAGGAAGTACAGGCTTACCTCAAAAATATTCACGGTCGGTTCCAGACCACCAAAATAAAACAAATATTGCAGTAAAGCAATCTCGTGAATCTTGGGTTTCCCAGTGCATATAAAAGTTATCTTTACACTATGCTGTAGTCTATTGTGAAATGGTATTATGTCTAAAAAAAGATGTACATACCTTAATTTTTAAATACTTTATTACTAAAAAAGGCTAACCATCATCTAAAACTTTTTGCTGATGGAGGGTTTTGCCTTGATGTTGATGGCTGCTGACCGATCAAGATGGTGGCTGATGAAGCCTGGGGTGGCTGTGGCAATTTCTTAAAAATAAAACAATGAAATTTGCTGCATCAATCGGCTCTTCCTTTCACAAACAATTTCTCTGTAGCGTGCAAAGATGTTTGATAGCATTTGACCCACAGTATAACTTTTTTCAAAACTGAAGTCAATCCTTTCAAACCCTGCTGCTGCTGCTACTGCTTTATCAACTAAGTTTATGTACTATTCTAAGTCTTTTCTTGTCTCTTTGACAATCTTCACAACATAGTTTCCATCTCAAAAAGCCACTTTCCTTGCTCATCCATAAGAAGCAACTCCTCATCTGTTAAAGTCTTATGATGAGATTGCAGCAATTCGGTTATATCTTCAGGCCCCACTTCTAAATCTAATTCTCTTGCTATTTTCACGTCTGCAGTTACTTCTTCCTCTGAAGTCTTGAACCTATCAAAGCCATCCATAAGGGCTGGAGTCAACTTCCTCCAAACTCCTGTTAATGTTGATATTTTTACTTCTTCCCATGAAATATGAATATTCTTAATGGCATCTAGAACGGTGAATCCTTTTGAGAAGATTTTCAATTGAACTGGCCCAGATTCATCAGAGGAATCACTCTCTGTGGCATTTACAGCCTTAAGAAATGTATTTCTTAAATAATAAGATTTGAAAATCAAAGTTACTCCCTGATCCATGGGCTACAGATGGGATGTTGTTTGAGCAGACATGAAAACATGAATCTTGTTGTAGATCTCCATCAGGGCTCATAGGTGATCAGGTGCATTGTCAATGAGAAGTCACATTTTGAAAGAAATTTTTTTGAGCAGTAGGTCACAACAGTGTGCTTAAAAGAGTAGTAAACCATGTTGTCACCCGGGTTTTATTGTTCTATTTATAGAGCATGGGCAGAGTAGATTTAGCATGATTTTTTTTAATTTTTAATATAAATTTATTTTAATTGGAGGCTAATTACTTTACAATATTATATTGGTTTTGCCATACATTGACATGAATCCGCCATGAGTATACATGTGTTCACCACAACAGTGTGCTTAAAAGAGTAGTAAACCATATTGTCACCCAGGTTTTATTGTTGTATTTATAGAGCATGGGCAGAGTAGATTTAACATGATTCTTAAGGGTCCTAGATTTTCAGAATGGTAAATGAGCACTGGCATCCACTTAAATTCACTAGCTGCATTCAACTCTTACCAAGAGAATCAGCCTGTCCTTTGAAATCTGGAACTGACTTCTCTTCTCTAGCTATGAAAGTTCTAGATGGTGTCTCCTTTTAATATAAGGTTATTCCGTCTACTTTGAAAATCTGTTTTTTGGTATAGCCACCTTTATTATCTCAGCGAGATCTCCTGGATAAATTACTGCAGCTCCTACATCAGCACTTGCTGTTTTATCTTGCTCTTTTATGTTATGGAGATGACTCCATTCCTTAAACATCATGGACCAACCTCTGCTAGCTTCAAACTCTTCTGCAGGTTCCTCACCTCTCTCAGCTTTCATGGAATTGAAGAGTTAGAGACTTGCTCTGGACTAGGGTATGGCTTAAGGGAATGTTGTGGTTACTTTAACCTTTTATCCAAACCACTAAAACTTCCTCCATAACGGCAATAAGGCTGCTTTGGTTTCTCATCATTTGTGTTTACTGCAGTAGCACTTTTATTGTCCTTCAAGAACTTTTCCTTTGTATTCACAATGTGGCCCACTGGTGCAAGAGGAAAACTTTCACATGCCCAACTCACTAAGCTTCATCATTTCTAGATTTTGATTTAGAGCAAGAGATGTGTGACTCATCCTTTCACCTGCACACTCAGAGGCCTTTGTAGAGTTATTAATTGGCCTAATTTCAATATTATTGTGTCTCAGGAAATAGGAGAGAGACAGAGGAATGGCCAGTTGGTGGCGCAGTCAGAACACACAACATTTATCCATTTAATTTACCATCTTCTATTGGCATGGCTGCAAGGAGATCCAACCAGTCCATTCTAAAGGAGATCAGTCCTGGGTGTTCATTGGAAGGACTGATGCTAAAGCTGAAACTCCAATACTTTGGCCACCTCATGCGAAGAGTTGACTCACTGGAAAAGACTCTGATGCTGGGAGGGATTGGGGGCAGGAGGAGAAGGGGACGACAGAGGATGAGATGGCTGGATGGCTGTCCGACTCGATGGACATGAGTTTGGGTAAACTCCAGGAGTTGGTGATAGACAGGGAGGCCTGGCGTGCTGTGATTCACGGGCTCACAAAGAGTCGGACATGACTGAGGGACTGAACTGAACTGAACTGATGGGCATGGCTAGTGGCATACCAAAACAATTACAATAGGAAAGTTGGAGCCCAAGGTAGACCACTCCAAAATGGGCCTCAATGGCATATTATTATTTTGAATTAAAGTTACATAAGAAACAGCCAATGGAGACGCCCGGCTCCGGTGGCGCAGGCGCGGGAGACGCCCGGCTCCGGCACAACCGACCACGTGCAGAATCGTGGCTGAGATGAGCTACCCTGCGCCCAGGGTTAGGGCGGTGGCCGAGAGGAGCTGTACCACGTTCAGGAGGCGGTGGCTGCTTGGGCACCGGAGGGCCGAGAGGAGCTGATCTACATTCAAAGCAGGAGGCGCGGCCTTGAGGAGATACCCCTCGTCCAAGGTAAGGTACAGTGGCTGCGCCTTGCTGGAGCAGCTGGGAAGAGATACTCCACGACCAAGTGGAATATAAGAATCCAGTGTTCTGGGGAGGAAGGAACAAGATGGCGGAGGGATAAGATGGCAAGACCACTCTCTCCCCCACAAATTCATCAAAAGAACACTTGAACGCGGAGTAAAGTCCACAAAACAACTTCTGAATACTGGCAGAGGACATCAGGCTCCCAGAAAAGCAGCCCATTGTCTTCTAAAGGAGAGAGAAGAAATCCAGCTCCACCCACCAGAACACCGACACATGCTTCCCTAACCAGGGAACCCGGACAAGTCACCCGTCCAACCCCACACACAGCGAAGAAACTACGTAATAAAGAGAACTCCACAAACTGCAAGAAGTGGGAAAGGCCACCCCAAGCAAAGCAATATAAGCAAGATGAAGAGGCAGAGAAATACCCAGCAAGTAAAGGAACAAGATAATTGCCCACCAACACAAACAAAAGAAGAAGATATAGGGAATTTACCTGATAAAGAATTTCAAATTTTGATGGTGAACATGATTCAAAATCTTGAAAGCAAAATGGAGTTACAGATAAATAACCTGGAGAAAAGGATTGAGAAGATGGAAGAAAGATTTAATAAGGACTTAGAAGAAATAAAAAAGAGTCAATATACAATGAATAATGCAATAGATGAGATCAGAAACACTCTGGAGGGAACAAACAGTAGAATAACAGGCAGAAGACAGGATAAGCGAACTAGAAGATAGAATTGTAGAAATAAATGAAACAGAGAGGAAAAAAGAAAAACGAATTAAAAGAAATGAGGTCAATATTAGAGACCTCTGGGACAATGTTAAATGCTCCAACATTCGAATCATAGGAGTCCCAGAAGAAGAAGACAAAAAGAAAGACCATGAGAGAATACTTGAGGAGATAATAGTTGAAAACTTCCCTAAAATGGGAAAAGAAATAATCACCCAAGTCCAAGAAACCCAGAGAGTCCCCAACAGGATAAACCCAAGGCGAAATACTCCAAGACACATATTAATCAAATTAACAAAGATCAAACACAAAGAACAAATATTAAAAGCAGCAAGGGAAAAGAAGCAAATAACACACAAGGGGATTCCCATAAGGATAACAGCTGATCTTTCAACAGAAACTCTTCAGGCCAGAAGGGAGTGGCAAGACATACTTAAAGTGATGAAAGAAAATACCCTACAGCCCAGATTACTATACCCAGCAAGGATCTCATTCAAATATGAAGGAGAAATCAAAAGCTTTACAGACAAGCAAAAGCTGAGGGAATTCAGCATCACCAAACCAGCTCTCCAACAAATGCTAAAGGATCTTCTATAGACAGGATACACAGAAAGAGTGTATAAACTTGAACCCAAAGCAATAAAGAAAATGGCTACAGGATCGTACTTATCAATAATTACCTTAAACGTATATGGGTTGAAATTTTCAAAAAGGCTAGGAAACAATTCTCATAGCCATCAATAGTTCAGTGTTGAGTTCATGAATAGTTTTTAAAGTTTGGGACAAACTGTAGTATTTGCTATTTGAAGTACTATTTGTAATTGGCATATTACGATGTAACATTGGTCTTCATTTCCATCTTAAAACGCCTAAAAATGCCTAACAGGTTTTTAGATTTGTGAATTTTAGTTGAAATGTATTTTATGATGTTACTAAACCTGCAGAAATACTGAAATATTTCAGAGAACTTATTCACTGTACATTTAGTTTATTTTATTTATAAAAGTTATGAACTGTAGAAAGTTTTACTTGTTGGGTCAAATGCTTGTTGCATTTGAAGTGCTAGTTACAAGAAAATCAAATACCTTCAATGTATAAATGCTATTAAGTTTTTAAAGGACTCTGGAGTATAAGTAAGTTTGTTTAAAGAAATTTAGTCTGTTCAACTTGAAAAAAATAAATAAATAAAATTGGGGGAAAAAATACAGAAAAAATAAAAAAGAAAAAAAAAAAAAGAAACAGCCAATGTAGGAGGACACTCTGAGTCTCCCTTCTGTCTCCCTGAAAGCAGGAAAGAAATCTTTCCCATGAGAAAGGTGTGCTCCCTGCATTTGGAAGTAGAAGGACACTCTGACTGCCAAAGATAGGGAATTCAGAGCCAAGAAGCCTATATAAATAAACCTGTTACTTATTTAATTTACTATCCCAAGTCCAAGCTCTATTTAGTTTCTTCACTAATTGGGCACCCAAAACCTAAGATTCTTAGTCCTGTCAATTCCTCACAAATTTAGTTTTTTGCTTTTCCTTTTTGTCTAAAAAGCAGGAAAGTCTCCTGTGTGGCCACGTCTTAGGTCCCATTTCTATGGGACCTCCATGTGCATGAATTAAAATTAGTTTATTTTTCTTCTGCTAAGCTGTCTTTTGTCAATTCTGTTATTAGTCCAGCCACAAGAACTCAAAAGGGGTAGAGGGGAAAATGCTCCCCCTCCCCAAAAGTAACATCAAAAATCATTGATCACAGATCACCATAACAAATGCAATAATAAAAAGGTATGAAATATTGCAAGAATACTTAAATGTGACAAGGAGTTGGAAAAATGGCACAATATCTCCCCAGGTTTGAAATCTACTCATTCTGGGTGGTAAACTGTGGGGAAAAAAAGAGTGATTAGGGTAGAAGAGCCCTGGATTGGAATCATGTTCCAGACATTCATGTCATTCAACAAATACTGAGTGCATATGTTGTAGCGGCTGCTCTGCCAGTTTTGAGTAAAAACAGACAATGTCCCTGCGCTCATGGTATGAATACCTAATGGGAAATTAGATCATCACACAAATAAATGTAAAATTGCCCTCAGCTGACAGGTGCTTGAAGCAAGGACGGGGAAGGTTTTCCTGGGAAATTGGTGCTTGATCTAAGAGCTAAAGAATGGAGAGATATCTAGCTTCAGTTCAGTTCAGTTCAGTCGCTCAGTCGTGTCCGACTCTCCGCGACCCCATGAATCACAGCACGCCAGGCCTCCCTGTCCATCACCAACTCCTGGAGTTCACTCAAACTCATGTCCACAGAGTCGGTGATGCCATCCAGCCATCTCATTCTCTGTCGTCCCCTTCTCCTCCCGCCCCCAACCTTTCCCAGCATCAGAGTCTTTTCCAGTGAGTCAACTCGTCGCATGACAATAGGCCCAAAATGGAATCACTTATGCTAAGCTCCTCATCACCAAAATAAGACTTAATTAAACACATTATTGACCAGAGACAGAAATCAACATGTTTTTAGATAGTGATACAATTAACATCACTGTGCAAAGCTGTTAGAGCTTAAAATTGATCAGCAGTTCATTATACAACTTATGATTCATTATTATTCATATTTTGCTCCATTAGGTTTTTGTTCCAATCTTGTGTATATTATAAATGCAAGTTTATTACCTTAAAATTTTCAAAAATGACATATCACAAAATTTTGAGTGAAGAAAAATTTTTCAGTGAATTTTACGCAGATACTTTCTCTGATTGTCCAAGCAACATAAATACCTAGTGCCTCAGAATATAGTTCTGATTCAGATGATGTAAATATTAGACCAACAAAATGACAAAAAATCTCAGTGGTTGATTCTGATATGGAAAGTGAAAATTAAATTCACAGTGCTGAAGAAGACTTTACAGGTGTGTCAGGTAAACTACTGAATGTAATCCACAAAGTGTTGGTGAAATAACAGAATTAATTTTTGGCTGGTCAAAATGAAAACACCAGCCACAGCCATTAGTTTCTGCAAAAATCCCCCAGTCAATATAATTACAGTTTTGTCCTCCCAGAAATGGAATAAAAAACCAGAAAATCAGGAATCACTGTATCATTAAGTGAGTAATCTTCCTGACAATCCCCTGGCATCCCCTATAGGAAAAGAAACCTTGCAATAACCAATCTGCTTTTTTGTCTAGCATAACTTCTTTGTTCTTGCTCCTCTCTGCCTATAAAAGTCATCTTTTCCATATAGCTCTTCAGAATTCCTTTCTATCTGCTAGACAGATGCTGCTTGATTCATAAATCATTGAATAAAACCAATATGATCTTTAAGACTTACTCAGTTGAATTTTTTTTAATTTTGTTTTTCAACCGGGAGAAGAAAGAATATTCCAAATATAGGGAAAGAATGTGTAAAGGTGCAGTGACAGGAGGCAACACGACATGTACTAGAAGTTGAAAGCAAGTCAGTTAGGCTAGACAAGAGAATAGAAGGTGGAGAGGAGTGGATGTCATCAAGGAAGTCAAATGGACAGGATTTGGCAATAGCAGTTAGAAACATTTTAACTGGAAGGAGCAGGCAATCTAACAACAGTGGCCAGATACGTAAGGATGATGATGTGTGTGTATGTATTTCCTCGCTTAATAAATTTTCTTAGACAATAAAAAGGTAAGAATAATTCTGGAGGTAGACAGGATTTGTTTAGCAGCTCAGTGATGTCAGGGCCAGCATGATGTCCCTTTTCCTCAGAGTCCCATTCCATGCATCATCACCAAGTCTAAGGCAGAAAGAATGAAAAAAAGAGGCAAAATCCATAACAACTACCTCTTTTAGAAGGATTTAAAAGAAATCCTTTCCCAGAAATCCTCAGCAGACCTCTCTGTAAGTCCTATTAGACAGAATTGTGTCATCAGGCCACACCTAGCTTCCAGGGAAGCTGCAAGATAAACAGTTAAACTTTTCTAGATTCTTTAGAAGAAAAGGAAAAGGAAGAAGGGGAATTGGGAATGGGTACTGAGTCAGTAAGTTCACAGTGATTTTGCAGGTGTGAGGCAGGGGAGGTGAACAAATAAAATGATTGGTGTCATTCTCTGAGTAGATAATACTGAAATATCATGAGTTCAGTTTTGGATACACTGAGTGTGAGTTGTGTGGTAAACGGAATAATGGCCTCCAAAGATAACCGTTTCCTAAACCCTGGAACTTATGAATATTACCTTAAATGGCAAACAGGATATTGCAGATGTGATTATGTTAAATACTTTGAGATGGGAGCGCCCCAGATGCACTCACAGGTATCCTTATGAAAGGGAAGCAAGGGAGATATGATTCTAAAAAGTAATAGATGTGTCAGTAGAAGCAAGAGGTTAGAGTGATCCAAGGAAGGGACCAAGGAATACAGGCAACTTCTAAAAGCTGAAAAAGAAAAGATTCTCCTCTCAGAACCTCCACAAGGCACCAATGCTGATGTCACCGTGACTTTTGCCTAGTGAGAGTGATTTTAGACATCTGATCTCCAGAGCTGTAGAAGAATAAATTTTTGTTGTTTTAAGTTTGTGGTAATTTGTTACAGCAACCTAGGAAACCAAAGTAAGGTGTCGTTAAAACATCTAAGAGGGACTTTTCTGGTGGTTTAGTGACTAAGATTCTGTGCTCCTAATGCAAGAGGCCCCAGGTTTGATCTTTGGTCAGGGAACTAGACCCCATGTGCCATCTAGTCGCATCACTTTGTGGCAAATAGATAGGAAAAAATGGAAATAGCAACAAACATTATTTTTCTGGGCTTTAAAGTCACTGTGGGTGGTGACTGCAGCCATGAAATTAAAAGACATTTCCTTCCTCCTTGGAAGGAAACTATGAGAAACCTAGACAGCCTATTAAAAAGCAAAGACATCATTTCGGTGACAAAGGTCCTTATAGTCAAAGCTATGGTTTTTCCAATAGTCATGTATGGATGTGAGAGTTGGACCATAAAGCAGGTTGAGTGCTGAAGAATTGATGCTTTTGAACTGTGGTGCTGGAGAAGACTCTTGAGAGTCACTTGGACAGAAAGGAGATCCGACCAGTCCAACCTAAAGAGTATCAGTCCTGAATATTCATCAAAAGGACTGATTCTGAAGCTGAAGCTTCAATACTTTGGCCACCTGAAGCAAAGAGCTGACTCATTGGAAAAGACTCTGATGCTGGGGAAGACTGAAGACAGGAGGAGAAGGGGATGGCAGAGGACAAAATGGTTGGATGGCATCACCAGCTCAATGGACAGAGTTTGAGCAAACTCCAGGAGATGGTGAAGGAAAGGGAAGCCTGGCGTGCTGCAGTCCATGGGGTCGCAAAGAGTAGGACATGACTGCGTGACTGAACAACAATAAAGCGATGGCAGTAGGCAGTTGGATATAACAGTCTGGAGGTGAGAGAAAAGGGCTGGGCCTGAGGTATAAATGAGTGTCGTATTCATCTGGGGACAGGGAAGTCTGGTGTACTGCAGTATGGGGTTGCAAAGAGTAGGATGCAACTTAGTGACTGAACAACAATTCATGTGGGTGGCATTTGAAGCTGCGAGAGGGCAGGCACTCATATGAGGAGAGGGACACTGTCACCTACCTGCTGTTCATCTTTCAGCAAGGTACTTCTCTAAAACATTGTTTATTGAACATTTATTCTGTCCTGGCATTATATCAAGCAATTTATGTGTTCTCGTTTAATCCTCACAACCACTCTAGGAAGAAGACACCACTTTTATTTCTTATTTACTAATAAGGAAAACTAGGTTTAGAAAGTTAGTCATTCGGGGGGGCGGGATAAATTGGGAGACTGGGATTGACATATACGCACTGCTGTGTATAAAATAGATAATAAGGACCTACTGTATAGCATAGGGAGCTCTACTCATTGGTGACCTAAAAAGGAATGGAATCTAAAAATGAGTGGATATATGTATAACTGATTCACTTTGCTCTACAGCAGAAACTAACACATTGTAAATCAACTGTACTCTAACAAAAAAATTTTTTTAAAAAGGCATTTGTCCAACATCAGACAGTACACGAGGAAGACGAGACTAGCTCCATTCTTTGTGCCTCGGCTCTTTTGGCCCGGGTTATCAGCAGTATCCACACACTCTAAGACTTTGTAAGACCTACTGAGAATCTGAACTTTAGCAAGACCCCAAGAGTACACAAAGAAGAAGCCCACAGCGGGCTCCCCCCAGGCAGGTGCTTCCCCAAGCTTTCCCGACGGAATCTCTGCCCAGGCCATTTTCTGCCTGGAGCTAATAATACTCCAGGTGTTCACATTAGGTGCCTCTAATATCCTGAGGTATTTTTATCCACTATTACTCTGGGATTACAATTCTTTCCATTAGTACGTGAACGGGTGAAAAAATACAGTTTTCTCTCAGCTAGGTTTCCCAACGACAACCAGAGCAGACACCCAACAACTTTGCGAACCAAAACAGAAAAGAACAGCCTGTGAAACTTAACCTGTCGCTCTGCAAACCGTGCAGACTCTGGGAGGCTGTCGGGTCAGGGAAGGAGGCGGGGCGGGAAGGGACCGCAAGCGGGAGGTTTAAACGCCCCAGCTCCGGCTCCCTCTACCGCAGCGGCTGAGCGGCTAGGCGCATGCGCGCAGCTCGCGGGCACCGCCTCCGAGGGCCTTCTGCGCATGCGCGGGGCCGCGCAGGCGGGTCTAGTTGATTGAAAGCTGGCGGCGCCGTAGCAATGGCGGCTCTCGGGATCGCGACCAGCGGTGGCAATTGGTTTTCGGCTTTGGCGCTCGGGGTGACGCTCCTCAAATGCCTTCTCATCCCTACCTAGTAAGGGACCCACACGGCCCGGGGCTGGGCGGGGAGGCCCCGTGGTCGGTCAGGACGGGCGAGAGTAAGCGTGGATGAGAGGAGGAAAGGGAACTTGAAGTCGTGAGGTCGTGCTTCTCACTCAGCCCGTTAGCTGTTATTTTACCTATGCACTAGAATCTAGTGACCAGATCATAGCTCAGGATGGCTGAAGTCATGTCTGGCACTGATTTTAGTGTTTCTGGGCTTCAGGGTCCTCTTCCTTAATATGCAGGTAAGCAGCATCCACCTCCACCCTCATTCAAATAGAGTATTTATCAGCCGCCTCCTGTGCTAATATGTACTGTTCTGAGTCCTGGAGAGGCAGTTGGGGAAGACATTTACAGTCCTTGTCCTCGAAGGAGTTGGTGGGGACAGATAGACGAACAGAAAAGTTTCAGGTTGTGATGAGGTCTGTGAAAGAAGCAGAGAGCGACTACTCTCTTTTGGGAGATGATGTTTGAATTGAAAGCTGTAGGGTGCAGAAGAATAAGCAATGTGAAAAGTAGTTCCAGGTGTAGGAAAGAGTAAGTGAAAAGGCCTTGTGGTAAGAAAGAACTCAGTATTCTAGGAACTGAAAGTGACCATTGTGACTGAAGACCGGTAAGGAATGAGATAGGGCCAGGTCACTCAGGTTTAGACCAGTGTGTGACACATGGATGCAAAACCGAGGCTGAAAGCATGGAAGCAACCGCCAGGTGTATACAGTGGGTACTCAGTATTTGTTAATGTTGGCATCCACATTCTGTTCATCCTGATTTTTCTCCTTTGACTTTTCCCCTCTTTCCTTTTCTCCCTATGGATCTCCCTACCCCAGTTCCCAGTTTAGGATTTGGTTTATTGGTATCCTTTAGTTCAAGATCTTGGTGACCTCTTGTTGGCTATGAAAGAGCTGTGTGTATAGAATGTAAACACTGATGTATACATAAGCAATGAAGTGTTTATGTTTTTCACTTTCAGACATTGGAGAAGGAAATGGCAACCCACTCCAGTGTTCTTGCCTGGAGAATCCCAGGGACGGGGGAGCCTGGTGGGCTTCCATCTATGGGGTCACACAGAGTCGGACACGACTGAAGTGACTTAGCATCAGCAGCAAAATGAATTACAGGAGCTTGGGAAAAGAAGGGGTTTGGCAGTTGAACTTTGCAGAACTGAAATAAAAAAGCATCTTTTCCTTTTAAAAGCAAATTGGAAAAAAAATCTTTCTAAATATGAAGAAAGTTCCTTTCAAATCAGAATGAAAGGGAATTTTTCTTTAACTGTGCATATAAAGCGACATTCCTTGCTTTAGTTACTTCAGCCCAGAAATGTGTCTTCAGCGTGGTTATCTTGAATACAACTCTTGGTCCAGGATTAAGAATGTGTACAGTTGTAGTTGATGGTCTACTTCTCAAACAGGAAGCCCCAGAGATGTGAGGGGGAAGCTGCAGGATAAATGCAAAAGTATTCACCAAAATGTTTTTGTTGTTGTTGTTCAGTCACCAAGTTGTGTCCGACTCCCGACTCCTTGTGACCCCATGGACAGCAGCATGCCAGACTTCTCTGTCCCTGTGCCTTTTTATACAGTTCATGGGGTTCTCATGGCAAGTATACTGGAGTGGTTTGCCGTTCCCTCCAGTGGATCACGTTTTGTCAGAACTCTCCACTGTGACCTGTCTGTCTTGGGTGGCCCTGCATGGCATGGCTCATAGCTTCATTAAGTTATGCAAGCCCCTTTGCCACAGCAAGGCAGTAATCCATGAAGGGGACCAAGATGTCTACTAAGTGCTATATTATGAACCATATACTGGGGCTGGGTACCAGAGGGGAGGAAAAAAAATGGATATGATCCCTAAGACTACAGAGTGTAGTTTTGGTTTGGTTTGGGTTTTTTGGCTGCATCGTACAGCTTGCAGCACTGTAGTTCCCTGACCAGGGGTTGAACCTGGGCCCAGTGGCAGTGAAAGCTCTGAGTCCTAAGTACTGGACCGCCAGGGAACTCCTATGTAGTTTAATAAGGACAGCAGTCCCAGAAACAGATCAGCACAAGTGTATAATTACATGACAATGCTTATGTTAAGTGTTATGAAGGGAAAAAACTGTGATGCTATAAGAAGACTAACAGGGAAGACTTATTTTTTTAAAGTGATGGCAATAAAGTACTTTTTAAAGTAGATTTATTTATTTATCTTTATTATTTTGGCTATGCCAGGCAGCACGTGATATCTTAGTTCACTGACTCAGGGATCAAACTCACGTCTCCTGCAGTGGAAGCTTGGAGTCTTAAATATTGGACCGCCAATACTCTGGAAGTCCCGGAGACTTACTTTAGATTGGGTATCAGGAAAGTTCTCTGACATGTAATGAGGCCTGAAGACATACCTAGTAAATGTCTTTGGTTGAACATATGTGTGCATTTCTATTGAGTATGTTGGGGAGGAAGAAATTTTCATTTACCCTTTTGCCCTGGTTTTTCTGGCTGGTCTATGAATTAAATTAACACAAGACAGATCAACAGGAGAAAATCAGACAAAAGTGTAACAGCATGTACATGGGAGAGACTCAGGATAACAGAGTAACTTGCCAAAATGACTGAAACCCCCACCTTAAATACTATCTTCAACTAAAGACAAGTGGATGTTAAGGGTAGTGGTTTGGGACTTCACAGGGGAGAAAGGCAGTCAACTTGGAGATGGAAAAGCAAACGTTTGGTAAACAAATGTTTGCTGGGCCGTAAAGAGACAGTGGGACAAAGTGGACTCTGTTCTCTAGGCTGTGATGAATTTCTTCCACCACACCTAGCCCTTATTCTTGACCAGTGTCAGTGGTGATAGCTCTATTCCAGGGACAAAGCCCTTTATATAAATTCTTTAGGCACTTAAGAGGGTGCTAAAAAGGATTCCTGAGTCTTCTGTTTCTTAAAAATAATTAGCTTAAATTAATCCTTTTGCCAAAGAGTATATATCTAGAAATGGAAATGTTAGATCATAAGATCATTCGTGAATTGTGATTTTGAGAAATCTGTAGGAGATTCAGGTGACATTGTCAGCAGGAAGTTGGAGATGCCTTTCTCTAGAACTCAGGAAAGAGACCAAGGTTGTATATGTGATTTGGGAGTCATCATTCCACAGTTCATAGTGGAAGCAGTAAGTGTGAATAAGATTGTCCAGAGAAGAGTAAGCTTTATAGAAAGAAGACCAAGAACTGAACATAAGGGAACATGGGCTTGATGAATATTGGAATGGCAAGCCATGAAAGAGACATTGAGGAGCTTGGCTAGGACACTCATCACAGAGTTGTCATTGTAGAAACAGAGTTGTCATTGTGGAACTCACTGACTCTGGTGAGTGGTTAATTCAATAAGAATGTATGGAGCCCATCCACACACATATCAGGTGCTGTACAAGATGTGGAGGGGAAGTACAGCAGTGAGCAAACAGAAAAATGAGCTTTTGCTAAAGAAGAACAAAGGGTGGCTGAATATGCACACCAAAATATGCCTCTTTGGCATGAGGATTTGGGGGGACCTATTAATTTGAGGAACTGCAGATACAGGAGAGCTGTCATAGTTACTTTCAATGGAATACATTAGAAAGTGGGCCTGTACCTCAAGGTAGCTTTTACCAGAGATCACTTTTTCACCTAAGAGATTTACCCTTGAGGCAGAGCAACCTTTGTGTGACAGACATTTTCTCTTCTCACTTTCCCAAGAGTTGCCCTCCCCTCTCTTTGAAGCCTCAGGCCCCTTCCCCTCTCCATAGCTCTCAGAGTGGTGAGATGAGCCTCAGTCATCTGGCCACCTTATGAGTCTCGTCTCATATCTTCTGGGACTCCTGTACATTTGTAAATTGTCTTTTTGGGGGACTTCCCTGGTGGTCTAATGGTTAAGACTCGGTGCTTACACTGCAGGTGGAATTCAGTCTCTTGGTCAGGGAACTAAGATCCCATTTGCCCATGGTGTGGCCAAAAATAGATAAATAAGTAAATAGAAATGATTTGTCTTTTTTTTTTCCTCCTGTTATTCTGTCTTTTGTCAATTTAATTCTTAGGTCAGCCACAGAATGTAGAGGGATTGAAGGGAAAACAGTTTTCCTCCTCTATAGAGCACATACTTGGATATATTTATATTTAGTGAGTGGGAGACTAGTAAACAGTATTCGGAGATATGGGGAAGACAGGGCCATTTTTTCCCCCCACCTTTTCTGTCTCATGAACTTACCTACTCATCCTTGAAGATCCAGCTTATGTGAGGCCTTTTTCAGATCATGAATCTTACTAACATTGTTTGTGAACAAGAAAAAGTCATCTCTGAGCAATAGCCTGAGGGCCTTCCATAAGAAAAAGTAAGGGCTTTTAGGTCAACCTGTGGTTAACTTAGAGACCCTTTTCACTTAAGACTCCCCAGCTTTTCCAGAAGGGAGTCTGGCCTCCAAGTAAGTGAAGTGTTTCAGGCTTATATAGTACCTATTTTTGTCTTTATAGGATAGTGAGCTGTGACTGGGTAAGGGGTATTGATCCATTTAAAAGGATACTTTTAGGAATGTGAAATGGATAAATATTTTGAACTCTCATTTTATTCATCTGATTGTTTTGAATAGCCATTCCACAGATTTTGAAGTACACCGAAACTGGCTTGCTATCACCCACAGTTTGCCAATATCACAGTGGTATTATGAGGTAAGTTGTTAATTTTCACCCTTATCATATAAGTATTATTGATATTAAAAGAGTTCTCCCTGTGATCTTAGGTTGAATGGATCATTATAAAAATTGTATTCTTTCCTCATATTACCAGACCAAACTTGGGCCCCCTTGCCTGGCACACAAAAAACCAGTCAGTCTACTGACCTGGGTTATGGTGAAGGAAAATACAGTGTTTATTGCAGGGCACCAAGCAAAGAGAATGGGCAGCTAGTGCTTGAAAGACCTGAACTCTCCAGTGGCTTTCAGGCAGGAGATTTTAAAGGCAGCAGTAAGGGGTGAGGGTCACAGGGTACATAATCAGCTCATGCATAATTTTCTGATTGGTTGGTGGTGAAGTCATAGAGTGATGTTTTAGTTCAGTTCAGTTCAGTCGCTCAGTCATGTCCGACTCTTTGTGACCCCATGAATCACAGCACGCCAGGCCTCCCTGTCTATCACCAACTCCTGGAGTTCACTCAAATTCATGTCTGTCGAGTCGGTGATGCCATCCAGCCATCTCATTCTCTGTCGTCCCCTTCTCCTCCTGCCCCCAATCCCTCCCAGCATCAGAGTCTTTTCCGGTGAGTCAGCTCTTCGCATGAGGTGGCCAAAGTATTGGAGTTTCAGCTTTAGCATCAGTCCTTCCAGTGAACACCTGGGACTGATCTCTTTTAGGGAATCTTAATCATCAACCTTCTGGTTCCAGCCTGGGGTCTATGTGCTGTGGTCAGCATGTAGTCACCATTATCCACCAATTGAGGGTATTAGTTTCTGCAGAACAACTCAAAGATATGAGTACAGTTGTTATCTATATCCCTTCAGGAGGATCTAAAAGTCCTGTGACTGTTGTTCTAATCATTAACTCCTTGAGTTTGCTCTTTGGAAGGCCAAACATAAGTGGGGGCTGTGGTCTACTCTTATACTCTTATACCTGAGTAGACCCCACAGGATTTTGTTTGGTTTCAGTCCCCCCTTTTCTTTGATACTCCTCAATTCCTGAGGAGAACGTGGTTGGACAGAAAAGGGAATAAAGGGACTTCCCTGGAGGTCCAGGGGTTGGGAGTCTACCTGCCAATATAGGGGACGGGTTCAGTCCCTGGTCCGGGAAGATTCCACATGCCACAGAGCAGCTAAGCCCGTGCTTCACAACTTCTGAGTCCACACTCCCTAGAGTCCATGGTCCACAATAAGATAAGCCACTGCAATAAAAAGCCTGCACTCTGCAACTGGAGAGTAGCTCTCACTTGCTGCAACTAGAGAAATCCTCATGTAGCAACGAAGACCCAGCACAGCCAAAAATAAATAAAATCTTTTAAAAAGAAAGGTAATAAAGTTTTGGATAGAGAGGTTAATCACAAACTCTGCAAGGGAGCTCGGTTTTAGGAGGATTCAGTTTCATTCAGTTCTGCCTTCTGACAGTATTAGGGGACCCCTTTACTTCAAAATGAGCTTCCCAAATTTCACATGGGGAATTATAATATTTGCCACATCCTTTATGAAAGAATATTGGATAGGGAAAGAAGGAAAATTAGATTCTAGGCCTGGCTCTGCAGCACCTAGAAAATATGTTTTGTCTCTCTGAGCCTTGGGTTTTCGTCGGTTACATGAGGATTTGGAGTGAATTATTTCTAAGATCCTGTCTCTCCCGAACATTTTGTGATTTATGAGGACAGGAATAATGAAATGTGACGTGTAATTATCTGGCAACATACAAACCATTCTCTGCCATTATTATAAAAACCATGCCTGTGTTTTTATTTCTGGTATGAGTTACTAATTTACATCTGATACTTCATGGAAAACAGACATTAGCTCAGAAATTACTTGATCAAAAACAGCACTCTGATGTCAGGGAGGTTTTTTTTAAGACAACTGCTAAACTCTTTCTGTGAGTTTGTTGTTGCCTTTTGGATTTTTAGGTCAAGTCATAATAGACCTTTATATTGAAAAAGCTTGAGAATAATTGATCTAATTGACCAAATTCCTCTTCACATAATAACACTGCAAGTATTTAATAGGAATGCTAAGGAACTTTAAGTAAATAATAATGCAAACCAGTGGTTTGTGGTTCCGTTTTCTTTTAATATTCTGTCATTCTTTCTGAATGTCCTCTCCTTTACTCCTGTAATTTTCACTACTAGCTATTATGTTAGTACTCCTGAAAGTATATTTAGGCCAGAGCTGTCACCTATTATTCATTTATTTTAGATGCAAGAGGTTTATATGAAAAGAGATTCTAGTAATGGTATACTTCTTTGTTCTTCCTGCTCTCCTCAGCAGTAACAACGAAAGAAATCAATGGGGCAAAACTCAGTTGTCAGTAAGGCTCACAGAGGGATGGTGAGGTGTCTGCCGTGGGTCTGGAAGGATCTTTCTGTCATACTGAGGAGAGTAGATATTGAGCAGTAGATAAAATTGTAGAGCCTTCCTTAGCCATGACTTCTAACCCTCGTTTCTGCTCTGACCTCAAAAGGATTGGTCCCTTGGTTGGGAAGACAAAAACACCCAAGTAAATATTTGTGGAATGAACACAATTGTTTTGAATCTTTCTTGACCTAAAGCAAGTAGACTGACAGTTATTTTTCCAGCAAAAATGGACTTACTTAGGATCAACAGAGATTTCTCTGGTGGCTCAGATGGTAAGAATCTGCCTGCAGTACAGGAGACCTGGGTTTGATTCCTGGGTTGGGAAGATCCCCTGGAGAAGGGAATGGCAACCCACTGCAGTATTCTTCCCTGGAGAATCCCATGGACAGAGGAACCTGGCAGGCTACAGTCCATGGGGTTGCAGAGTCGGGCACAACTGAGCAACTAACACACACACAGGAAATCAACATGAAAAAAAAAATCAACCGAAAATTGCAATTCAGGGTCTGCAACTATGGCAAGGTCCCTGCACAGCAAGGGCAGGAGAGCACTTAGAAAGAGGGGGAAAGGAAGTTGGGCGGGCTGTAGTCAACAAAGAGTCATGGCTTTTCATCGGCTTGAGTTGTGACAGCCTCACATTGGCTGAGCCGGAGAGACTTTCTGCTTCCTGTTGGGCTCTACTGTCCTCCTGGGGCCTGAGACCTCCCCCTTCTGGTCAACATGTAGTCACCATCCTCCACTGAGTGAGGGTCTTAGCTGTTCTAGTAGCTTCCTGAGCTAATGGATTTGGAGTCAGGAGACACAGAATATGAGCCCCAGCTCTACCACATGTAAGTGACAGAATTGGTCACTTGGGAGGAAATGTGAGCTAATAGCTTGCTTGGCTTCCCAGAAGCTGTTTAGGTCAGAGGATGGCTCCAGCTGGAAGTTCCTGAGGTCAGGAGGACCTTCTGGGCTCGGCGTGGGAAGTCTCTGTGGGGAAAAGCAGCAGCAGAGAGACAGGATCTGAGGTGGTGTGGGGTTCGAGATAGCAAGGGAAGGACAGGGGCACTGTCTCTCGGGCACTACTTGTTCCTTTTCTCAGTCCTTTTAACGCTCCCCATTCCCCATTTTATTTAGAATAATAAATATGTTGATAAAGTAGGAAAATCTTTTAGACTTCCAGTAAGATAAATGGCTCTTTAAGGGTAGCGTGAGCTCTGACATAGAAACTGTGGCTGGAAACCACGGATGTTAATAGTCTAAATTCCTGTTGAACTTGAAATTATAAAGACCAGTAATTGCTAAACGTTAAAATATATATATATATTTATATATATCTGCACTCTAGCAAGAAGTCATTTTTAAGCGTTTACTGCCCAATATATCTTTATAAATTATAAAAGTACTACTGTATTAATATACTTTAAAAATAGAAATTAAGGGGGAAGAGGGAGGTGGGAGGGGGGTTCAAGAAAGGGAACACATGTACACCTGGGGCGGATTCGTGTCAATATATGGCAAAACCAACCAATATATTAATGTAAGGTAATTTGCCTCCAATAAAATTAAAAAATAAAAATAGAAATTAAGAAGGATAAGATTAAAAAATAAAATTTCTAATATTTCTTTCCATTTTTTTAGTGGCTCATCTTGTTTATATCCCACATTGGAGATTTGAGATTAGAGAGGGAACATTTCATAAGGGAGAATTTAGTGGGTGGTTTTGTAGATTGAGTGCCCTATACAGAGTGCCTCTGGGCTGGATCAAGGCTGAGGCTTTTGCATTTTATACCTGCCCGGGGCGTAAACAGGCTGCTTCTTCAGTTCAGTTCAGTCGCTCAGTCGTGTCTGACTCTCCGCGACCCCATGAATCACAGCACGCCAGGCCTCCCTGTCCATCACCAACTCCCGGAGTTCATTCAAACTCACATCCACAGAGTCGGTGATGCCATCCAGCCATCTCATTCTCGGTCGTCCCCTTCTCCTCCTGCCCCCAACCCTTCCCAGCATCAGAGTCTTTTCCAGTGAGTCAACTCGTCGCATGAGGTGGCCAAAGTATTGCAGTTTCAGCTTTAGCATCAGTCCTTCCAATGAACACCCATGATCGATCTCCCCTAGAATGGACTGGTTGGATCTCCTTGCGGTACAAGGGACTCTCAAGAGTCTTCTCCAACACCACAGTTCAAAAGCATCAATTCTTCGGCGATCAGCTTTCTTCACAGTCCAACTCTCACATCCATACATGACCACGGGAAAAACCATAGCCTTGACTAGACGGACCTTTGTTGGCAAAGTAATGTCTCTGCTTTTTAATATACTGTCAAGGTTGGTCATAACTTTCCTTCCATTAGTACCTAAAGTTTTCATTCTTCTTTATCAGGAACAAAGAGCTGACAAGTTATTTGAGTGTCTCTTGCCTCATTTTATAACACAGGAGAGACCCTCAATAATAGTCCCTGTGGGCACCAGGTTAGTACCAAGTGAACTCTTAGTGCACTTCCAGAAGGAGAGGAGCTTTCAATTGAAGAGAGCAACAGGCAGAGTAGAGAGAATTGCTATCTCAGCTCTTTAGGTATAAGATCTAGCTTTAGTTTTAGGGACAAGTTATGGAAATAGTAATCACTTTTGTAAATTATAATAAATAATATTTAGCAATACTTAGTTTGTATGTGATTCAGTACTATCCACACGCACACACACAGGTAAGATGTAATGCAATAACTTATGAGGTGAGTACTACCATTCTTGTTGGATGAATGTCGAAATTGAAACAAAATACCAAACTATAGTACCATAAAGTTTATATATAGTTTATGTGTTTTTGTATAGTTTATATATTTTTCATATGATTTATATATATTTTATATGATTTTTTCATTTAATCATTAGCGACTGTTTATTCATTTAACTAATGACTGTTCTTAATATATCAGGAACTTAATGTTCAAGATATAGAAATGACAGAGTGATTTCTGCTCTGAAGGGTCTTATAACCTAGTGGAGCAGAAGATAAGTAGCATCAGTGTAGCATTTTTGTCATTTATAAATATATTTCATAGGTATTATCTCATTTAGTCCTTACAGTATCTCATTTTACAGGTAGAGAAATTGTGTCTCTGGGACAGAACTTAAATTCAAGCTAAAGAATCATTTGTTATACCTTAACTCCATTTTTGGGGCTTCCCTGGTGGTCAGTGGTAAAGAATCCACCTGCCAATGAGGGAGACATGGGTTCGATCCCTGAGTCAGGAAAACACTGTGGAGACGGAAATGGCAACCAGTCCCGTATTCTTGCCTGGGAAATCCCATGGACAGAGGAACGTGGCAGGCTACAGTCCATGGGGTCACAGAAGAGTTAACAGTAAAGCTCCCTTTTTATATTTAGATGAATAGAACCATGTCATAAGCAAATTCATTACTACAAGGTTTCAAGTTAATTTCTTTTGAAGTACAGTTCACTCTAAGGAACTTGAAGACTATATTAAACAACTCAGGAAATGACTTTTAGTGTCCTGTTCAGTCCTAACATAGACATTTTTCTATTTATGGCATATTTTAAGTGTAATTTCATTTTATGTGTGGTTTTTTGTTTTTGTTTTGAAGACCAGAGAATGAAAATTTCCAATCTTTGTATCTTCTTCGTTTATTCAGTTACTTAGGATATATTCTGTCTTCTGTTTTTACCACAGGCAACTTCAGAGTGGACCTTGGATTACCCCCCCTTTTTTGCGTGGTTTGAGTATGCCCTGTCACATGTTGCCAAATATTTTGATCAAGAGATGCTGAATGTCCATAATCTGAATTACTCCAGCTCAAGGACCTTACTGTTCCAGAGATTTTCCGTCATCTTTACAGATGCACTCTTTGTGTATGCTGTCCATGAGTAAGTCTGAGAATGCTATTCCGTGTGGAAGATGTTGAGGAAATGGTATCAAATAGTATTAACCTGTTCTTCACTGTGGGCAAACAAAGTTCATATAATAGCAAATGCTGGGACATTTATAACTGTTGTGTTTTAAACTGCACAATGAATAGTTACAGCTAGTAGAGCTCCAGGACCATTTCTCCTGCCCAGAATGGCTCTGCATACCTCTCTTTCCTTCCCTGTGGCAGGCCACCATATGCTGCTGTGACCTACCCTACTCCTTAGGATACTCTTTAGGATACTCACATAAACACAACAACACAGCACACTCATGCAAACACATGCATCACGGTAACCACCAATGGAGTGTCCATTCTAGTAAACTCAAGAAATCTTACTGAGTGCTTCTAGTTGCAGTCTCAGGATTCGTTCCTTCACAAAGACTCTTTGTTAATTTTAAGCTTTGTTTACATCATATACTTTTATGTTTTGCATCTTTTACTTATAAGTTACTTTTAAGTAGTTGAATACATGTATGTAGAATGTTTTGCACAGTGACTTCCAAGTAGTGAGTTCCCAGCCATTGTTGGTCTCTATTCTGTCCTAATACTTAAGCCTACTCATATGATTGTGACAGAGCAGTAACTAGTGCCCGTTGTCATAAACAGATCATTTCTGTTTATGTGGCCTTCTGGAGTGAACCTCTTGCCCCATTCAGGACAGAGTCCCTTGGGGATGTTTGAACCTCTGCTCATTTTTACGGAGTAACTCCTGTTTGGCTCCCTGACCTTCATTCTGTGTATGACCTGGCAAGAGTTGGAGGAGAAGGTGATATATCATGTACTTCTTTTAACTCAAAATGTTTAAATTCACGCTCCCAGGGAAAGGATATGCAGGCAGAGAGAAGGAGGAGAGTTCATTTCCATCTACAGTGTAAGAGAGAACAGCTAGCTAAGATAAAAACTTCAAACAAGGCACTATGTATAGATTAGTAACTTACTTAATTTTCTCAATTACGCTATAAGGTTACTCTCTCTATTTATGAGGAAACTCAGGTTCCAGGGAGGAAAAGCAGGACACCTTTTCCCAGCCGCTGTCCAACTGCATCTTTATTATGTCTCCTTTCACTTTTAGCTTTCTTTGTTTTCAGGATTTGCTGGTATTCAAATGAAACACGTTTTAAAAAATCTTTTCATAGAACAATACTTCCTTGTTGTCATAATTTTGGAAAACAGCACATATACAGTGGTTCCTACGGCAAAGAATCCGCCTGCAAGGTGGGAGAACTGGGTTCGATCCCTGGGTTGGGAAGATCTCCTGGAGGAGGGCATAGCAACCTACTCCAGTTTTCTTGCCTGGAGAATTCCATGGACAGAGGATCCTGGCGGGCTACAGTCCTTGGAGTCACAGAGTCGGACACGACTGAGTGACTAACACTTTGACTAAAATTAAAAGGAACCCATATTCCTCCACTTAATGCTATCACTATCAACATTTTGGTGCCTATTGTTTCAGCCTCTTTTTTTGTCTGAATATAATTTTTACAAAATAGAAATGGATCATACTGTTGTCTCCTGCTGTTGTCATAATTACTGTATTCTTTACCTTTAAATGACAAACATTTTTTTCATAGGAGTTTTTAAAATTTATTTGGGTAGATGAAAGCTGCAAGTTTGTTTCTTTATTCTTTTTTTTTTTCATATCCCCTCCACCACCCTCTCCCAAACTGTCGCTGGCCTATTCTTAATTTGGCTGGTTTGATGACATATAATTTAGAATGCTGTGTTATCCTAGTCTGCATTTTTTTAGTCTTAAGGACTAAAATAGTGTGTGTCCTCTCAGTTTTCAAAATCTTTTGGGTTTTTGGTGGATGGTTTTTTTAATTTGTTTTATTAAATGAAGACTTTGTTTCAAGTTAGCGTAGCTGAGAAAGACACAGAACTGGCCCTGAGGACTTTCTTTCTGCTACCACCTTTTTAGGTTCAGGAATGGCATGGACACCCCAATCCTTATTTCCTTATAATGACAGGGAAGCAACTAAAATTTTTGTAACCACCTGGAATTACTTGGGAAAGGTGACAGCTAAGGGCATTTTAACTGAAAAGTTGTCCATATCACCAGAACTGGACATTGTCACCTTTCTTTTCCTTCCCTGTTGATAACTGGCAACATTGAGCTGTGATTTGGGTGCAGACATATTGATGGGCTACAAGAAATTCTCCTGGAGTGTCTTTCTTCCTTTTTAAAAAGAAAACCTTCCATGGTCCTTGGGAAGTAAATGTTATACTCTTAGTGAAAGCATCTAGGATATACTGAGTGCTCCATACATAGTAGCTTTATATTTCCTTCATCTTCTCTCTCATTCCTCTATTTTGTCCTTCCTTTTTTTCCCCTTCATATTTGGATTGATATAAACTTTAGTTTTCCAACTGCTGTTCAGCCTGAATGTTCCTTTTCAATCATTCATTTTCAAAATAAAATAGTTCCACATTAAAAAGAAAAGAATGGCATGGACAGTTTCTCAGGAATGGCTAATAAAACACAACAGAGTGTATCAGAGTGCTCTGTAAAAGGATTGTAGTGTTCTAATGAAGATAAAAGTTGTTTCTGATTCTTAACTCATGTTCCAATTTAGGTGCTGTAAATGCATTGATGGGAAAAAAGCAGGCAGAGAACTTACAGAGAAGCCAAAGTTTATTCTGTCAGTACTGCTGCTGTGGAACTTCGGGTTGTTAATTGTAGACCGTATCCTTGATGTTTTATGCACTGTTCCCTTATTTATTTGATACGTACTAAAGGATAAGATTGGGCTTCCCTGGTGGCTCAGAGGTTAAAGCGTCTGCCCCCAATGCGGGAGACCCGGGTTCGATCCCTGGGTCGGGAAGATCCCCTGGAGAAGGAAACGGTAACCCACTCCAGTATTCTTGCCTGGAGAATCCCATGGACGGAGAAGCCTGGTAGGCTACAGTCCACGGGGTCGCAAAGAGTCGGACACGACTGAGCGACGGAACGGAACGGAACGGAACGGAAAGGATAAGATTAATTCTTGCTGTAATGATGATTCTGAAATATGAGCTTCTTTTGAAAGTGGATGTGGGGTGGGTTAGTCAGTTCCCCAAACGGTGGTCTCTACTCAACTTTACTACCCTCTGGCTATAGAGCACTTCGTCCCTGAAAAGTTAGTGATGACGTTCGAGAACCAGGTAAATCACCAGGAAAGCAATATACTGGGACTTAGCTGTCTTTAGATTAATCTAATATACATATCTGAAATAGTTTATATTATTCTAAATTCCTTTTTGTAGAAAGGGCCTGTCACAGTATTGCATGTGGAAACAAGGCTTCATGCTTTTCTTCCCTCTTGGCTTAGCCCATGTTAATAGGCAAAGTTCTTAAATCCAAAGGGTCTGAATGTAACTAAAATCCAAATGACAGGAGGCAGATTTCTAGTTTTCATAGACATAGCCAGGTGTGAGTGAGAGCACCTATACTTTGGTTTAAGTCTGACCTGGACTCAGATCTCAGTCTTGTCATCTGAGTGGTGATAGGCCATAAGTATAGTAATGCTCTGAGCTCTGACTACCTCACAGGTTCATTGTATACTTACTGACAACGAAATGCTGCATGAAATGGCCTTCAGTAGCTGTTAGGTCCCTTCCTTTCTCATCCCTGATTCTAGAAGGCAAAACAAAACAAAAAATCTCCTTTAGCTGTTCATTCTTTAACTTACAGAAAAGATGGGAAAGTGTCCTGGTTTTCTTCTTAAACATAAATTTTAATTTAAAATTTTGTCCAGAATTTTATAGTTTATGCAAAACACTTTTATGTAAAGTCCAAACTGGTAGTAATACTGTTGTCTTTAATTTACCTATAAAGTAAGCATTTGTGACTTTGATACTCATCAGTCTGCTGGCACAGTTCATTGTGAATTTGGTATCCTCTATTTTCTTTCCTTGACCTAAGTCCAGATATTCATTTCCAGTACAATGGCTTTTTATCTGGATTAATGCTGCTCTCCATTGCACGATTCTTTCAGGTAAATACAGGAGAGGCTAATTATATTAGTTTGGTTTTTAGCTTGTAAAGATGATAGGAAATTTATTTGACCAATTTCATTGCCAAGTGCTATTCACACTTTTATTGAGTATTTCTCACAAATTCCATCTTCTCTTTTAGTAATGCTTTTCTCCATTTTACAGATGAGAAAATTATACTCTGAAAGCTTGTTAGGGTGTAGCAGGCCTGAAATAAACTTGAGTTTCTATATTTGGCTTGGATCATTTGTCCAGAAAGGCAGTCTTCCATAGTTTATACCGAATAGTAACTGTGATGGTAGGGCCTTACCCATCAGAAGCATAGTGTAATAGAAAGTATGGGATTTGGGACCAGAAGACCTGGGTTGAAATCCTGAATAACCCAAACGAGCTGTGTGACTCAGACAAGTTATTCAAAAGCATTGGCTGCTTCAGATTGGGTCCATTATATATGTCTTATTGAGTACACCTTGCAAGTATTCTGTGAAGTTGTTAAAATTATCCTCCTTTCTTTAGAGGAAGAAAGCAGATAATTTAGATTTCTGGACGTCTCCTCATCTCTGGGATTGGGTTTTAGGAATCTCTAGGGAGTATTGATACACCGTCAGGTTTGGGAACCATCAACCCAAGGCAAGTCTTCCAACCCTCCCAGCCTCAGTTTTCTCATCCATAAAATAAAATTTACCCTTGATACATTCTGTTTATTAAATGGGACCACTTACCTCACAGGGACTTTGGAAAGATCAAATTCAGTCATCTGTTTTAAAGTTCTTTGTCAACTATGAATGTCTGGATAAGTTTTTTTTTTTTTTCTTTTAACCATTATAAGCCACACTATACATAGATCATAATTGGTGTTCAGTGAGTGAAGGGTGAATGGTTGTTGAACAAATGAACTAAAGTTTAGCTGTAGAACCAGCTGGACTTTCTCTGAATCTTAAATAAATAACAAAACTGGTGGAGAGATTTAGAAGCGTCCCTTTGTTTTTGTCTTACCATTCCTGATTCATCTGTTCTAGACCACACCTGATGAGACAGTGAAAGGAGGAACCTGGCCTTTCACGGTCCCTCTGGCAGTTTCTTTGCTGAACCCCGGGACCATTATCTCATTTGGTCCTTCCAAAATTCCCGTGAGGTAGGTAGAATTCGGACTTCCCTAGTCATAGTCAACTCAATTTGGAGGGTTCCCCTTGCCCCCGCCTTTAATTCTCCTAGGTAGTTTGTTAGGTCAGGTACTGCTGCTGCTGCTGCTAAGTCACTTCAGTCGTGTCCAACTCTGTGACCCCATAGACGGTCTCCTACCAGGCTCCCCCGTCCCTGGGATTCTCCAGGCAAGAACACTGGAGTGGGTTGCCATTTCCTTCTCCAGTGTGTGAAAGTGAAAAGTGAAAGTGAAGTCGCTCAGTCGTGTCCGACTCCTAGTGACCCCGTGGACTGCAGCCTACTGGGCTCCTCTGTCCATGGGATTTTCTAGGCAAGAGTACTGGAGTGGCTTGCCATTGCCTTTTCCAAGGTCAGGTACTACTTGCTACCTTCAGCCCAGTTGTACTCTGTTACCTAATATGTAATGTAAGATTTAAATGATTCTTTGTTAGCATAGTTTATCTATAATAATTCATATTCTGATTCCCAGATCTTCTCTGGAAATCAGCTCCAGCTATTGTATAACTATAAGAGGGTGAAGGTACTTAACTTCTTTGGGTTCCTTAGGGAGAATTTGTAGTGTGTTGTTATGACGATGTATCTTATACCTCAACATCAAACTTAGTACTTAATAAATATTTGTTGAAATAATGAATTTATGAACCCACTAGGCTCACTGTAAAAGCTGCTGCTGCTGCTAAGTCACTTCAGTTGTGTCCGACTCTGTGCGACCCCATAGACGGCAGCCCACCAGGCTCTGCTGTCCCTGGGATTCTCAAGGCAAGAACACTGGAGTGGGTTGCCATTTCCTTCTCCAATTCATGAAAGTGAAAAGTGAAAGTGAAGTCGCTCAGTCATGTCCGACTCCTAGCGACCCCGTGGACTGCAGCCTACCAGGCTCCTCCGTCCATGGGATTTTCCAGGCATGAGTACTGGAGTGGGGTGCCATTGCCTTTTCCGCAGTGGAAAAGCTAGTTGGAATCAATTCCTTCTGTTCTCCTTATACTGGTCTTCCCTGCTGGCTCAGTGGTAAAGAATCCACCTGCCAAGCAGGAGATGCAAGTTTGATCCCTGGGTCAGGAAGATGCCCAGAAAGGGAAATGACGACCCACTCCAATATTTTTGCCTGGTAAATCCTATGGACAGAGGAGCCTGGTGGGCTACAGTCCACAGCATCACAAAGAGTTGAACATGACTTAGAGACTAAAACACCACCAGTGTTATATTTCTCATATTGTACATCATATTCCTAGAACTTATTTATCTTATAACTAGAATTTTGTGCCTTTTGACTGACTTTATTCAATTCTCCCTCCCCCATTTCTCACCTCTGGTTAACTCCAGATCTAATCTTTTCCCTATGAGTTTGTTTTTGAAGTAATAATTGATCTACAACACTTGCTAGTTGCTGTTACATAACATAATGGCTCAATATTTCTATCCATTTCAAAATGATCACCATGGTAAATCTAGTTACAATCTGTCACCATACTGAGATGACAGATATAATTGCTGACTACATTTTCCACACTGTACATTTCGTACCCATGATTCATTTGTTTTGTAACTGTACTTCATCTCTTGATCTCCCTCACCTATTTCTCTTCTCCCCTCACCCATTTATCTTAACCATTTTTCAAATATAATAGAGTTCCTATACCCCTTTGCTCATTTTCATGTAATGTTACCATCGTATGGTACATTCATCAAGACTAAAAAACCAACGTTGGTACATTCAGATTTCACCAGTTTTTCCACTCACATCCTTCTTCTGTTCCAGGATCCAGTCCAGGATGCTACATGATTGTGTTTAGTCTACCCTGAATTTTGAATTGCTGTTTCCCTTTTCAATCTCCTAGAAAAGGCACATGGAAGGAGCATTTCTCTTTGCTGTTCTCCTACATCTCAAGCATATATACCTCTATGTAGCACCAGCTTATGGTGTATATTTGCTGCGATCTTACTGTTTCACTGCAAATAAACCAGGCAAGTTTTAGTGATTGCGTTGTTTTTCTTTTTTTTTATTTTATCTTGACTTAGTGGCTTGCTTTTTAATTTTTATTTATTTATTTGGCCACACTGTATGGCACTTAGTATCTTAGTTCCCTGACTAGGGATTGAACCCATGCCCCCTGAAGTGGAAGCATAGTCTTAACCACTGGACCTCCAGGGAAGTCCTATGAGAGGGATTTATGAGGCACAGCAGATACCTTTCAACTATTGATCCTATAAAAATGGGTGAAAACCCATTCTTACTTTTCTGTGTTCTTGCCACATTATAAAGATTGGTATACTGTCATGCTGCTGCTGCTAAGTCACGTCAGTCGTGTCTGACTCTGTGCGACCCCATTGACGGCAGCCCACCGGGTTCCCCCGTCCCTGGGATTCTCAAGGCAAGAACACTAGAGTAGATTGCCATTTCCTTCTCCAATGCGTGAAAGTGAAGTCACTTAGTTGTGGGCTACTACTAATTTGGGCATGTTATATAAGCTATGGCTTTCCATGCTCCTGGTTAATGATAATGGTCTTTTCTGTAGATGGATCCATCCGATGGAACAGCTTCAGCTTTGTCCGTCTTATTTCCCTGGGACTGATTGTTTTCCTAGTTTCTGCTCTTTCATTGGGTCCTTTTCTAGCCTTGGTAAGTCTTTTATTTGTTATAAAGAAGACACGTTTGTTGTTATTTGGAAAAAATAATAAAGCCAGGGATATATAAAATAAGCAAAACTATTCCTTTTTCACTCCTTCCAACTATGACTCCACAAAGATAGGATGGTTTTCTTTCAGACATTTTTGTGCCTATGCGAATATGTATGTGCATATATTTGTGTGTTTAACAGTATGTCTCACAGAAACACATACACTCACACAGAGTTGATAGTAAGTATTCACAGATTTCTGGATTTGTTTATTTGCTTGTTTGCTGTGTTTTATTTGTAACCCCAAGTCAGTCCTCAGTGCTTTCCCAGTCAGACATTGACAGCAAACATTCCAAAGTGCCTAATACATTACAGATGTTCAGCAGGTGTTTTTCCTTTTTTTGCTTCTTTCCTTGCACTGAATTCATCTTGTTAACCTTAATTGCTGCTAAAACTGGGAAACACTGCATGTCCCGTCAAGCCTTCTGCACCGTCCCCATTTCTTCAGTAAACTTGGTGAAGCTGCAGTCCGTGTTATCCTTTGCCCCTTATCAATTCTTCCATTATTATATATTATACACAGTATCGGACTGGTATTCAAAGTACTTTGATATACCTTGTCGCACATGACAGATGAGAAGGTTGGACAAAAAGAAGTTCTATGAACTGCTCAGCATCACGTAACTATTTCCTTGAAGGAACAAATACTGGAACTCAGACCTCATAACTTTCTTCACACAATGCCACAGATAGTACCCTAGTTCTATTTTTTAATTTAGAAAAGATTGATCACTGTTTAATCTCTTTTCAACAGAACCAACTGCCTCAAGTCTTTTCCCGACTGTTCCCCTTCAAGAGGGGCCTCTGCCACGCATATTGGGCTCCAAACTTCTGGGCTTTGTACAGCGCTTTGGATAAAGTGCTGTCTGTCATCGGTATGGTAGCAAACCTTCTTACCTTTTTTTGGAGGGGGGTCTCTGCACATGGTTTGTGGGATCTTAGTTCCCCCACCAGGCATCAACCCGGGCCCCAGCAGTGAAAGCACTGAGTCCTAACCACTGGACCTACATGGAATTCCCTAAGCCATCTCACTTAGACTATGAATGTTGCAAGGGTTAGTCACATTGAGAAATGGAAAAAAAAAACCTGCTTTGTCTTGTGAATGAGGCTGAACTGTTTGTTCTCCAGCCCCAAGTTTCAGCTCTCAGGATAAACAGAGAAGTGGTTCTAGGGACTAAGACTTCAGTGCAGGAAACAGACTGCATTCCTTATAAAAGCTCTTTGTGGCAATGAGATTGTTGTTCCTTTTCTTGGGAATAAAATATTTACACATTTTTAGTTGTAACCTTACTTTTAAACTTTAAAATGTGAAGAAGTGTTTTAAGAATGTGTAAGTTACGATTCTGGGTATTAAAGCAATAGGGGAAATGGTAGGCATGCATTCAGCATGAGATGAAAAGAAAGAGAAAGCTTAGCCTATGCTTTTAAGTTTGAGATGTGATGAAAAGGAATTTATACCTTCAGACGGTTCTGAAAATAACTGACTGTAGAACAATTCACAGTGTCTCATCTGTGAATACAGCCTAGCGTGATGGGAAATGGCAGGATCAAGAGAAGGGCAGGTAAGCTTCTGTAACCAGACAGATAGTAAATATCTTAGGCTTTGCAGGCCACATAAGGTGTTTTGTTGCTTGTTTACAACCTTTAAAATGTAACAACTTACTGTGAGAAGCAAGCGCAACAATAAGGACATGCCAGGCTGCCAGTAGCAGGGACTTTGGAACCAGACAGTACTGGATTTGATTCTTCCACCTAAGTTGTGTGACTTTAGGCATGTCACTCATTTTTTTGTGCCTCGAGGAGCTAAAAGTAATGGCTGAAAAGCCCTTGGCATGTGGCAGATGTTTAATGCATGGCGGCTGCTATTACTGTTTTGGACACGTACTTAACGGGAAGTCATAATTTGGTATTCTCACTCACCCACTGAGCCCAGCCTTGATATATATGGCATCTTATGAAGTAAGTTCTTAACACTTCTGAAAACTTTAAACGAATGACGTAATATGAGGTACAGGGGCCGCTTGCCTTATCTGAGTCAGGAAACTTGTACCCCATCTTGTGTATCTGTCTCCTCCAGGATGTTGTGAATGGAAAGCCAGTGGCAGGTTAGGCAGTTCTGTTTCAGGCAGGTAATTATTAGCTTTAAGAGAGAATCTGCAGGCTGAAGTCAAAAGGGAAGAGGTGAATGAATAGGAAATATTTTAGTAGTCTACACTTTTCTCACATTTCACTGATTTTCAGTGGCATTAGCTGGGGCCATTCAGGTGCTCAGACCGTCTTTGACTCTTCTGTTAGCTTGCTGCATCGTTATCCTCGGACTTGGTTCATTTAGCAAGTATTTCTTGGAATGTTATGTTATGTGCTGGGCATAGAAATAAATTGTCATTCCTGCCTTTAAGGAACCCAGTGTATGAGAGTATATGAACATATAAACAGATACAGTGCAGCGTGTGTAAGAGACCACCTTAGCCCACAAGAAAATCAGCTTTACGTCCTGAGTTAGGAACTTTCTTAGGTAAGGGAATTAGGAGTTAGCTCTGTAAAGTAAGTAGGCCATTCTATGCAAAAGGAGTAGTCTGTGCAAAGGGACACGGGTGCCTGAGGGGTATGTCAGCTCATTGCAGCCGAACTATATTTAACAAGGTGAAGCAGATGAGTCTGGCAAGGCGGCAGGGGCTAGATCATGGAAGATACTGTGGGCTACGCTTAGGAATATGGACTTTATCCCATAGTCAAGGAAGGATTCAAAGCTGGCTTGTGACATGGTAGTATTTGAGAAAGCTTGCTTCATTTTAGAGATGAGAGCGAATTGCTGTCCATGCTACCTGCCAGCAGGGTTTCCTGTTCCAATGTAGACAACCACACTGTAAACCAGAGGCATTTTAGGTGGAGTATTGTGGGACTGAGTTAATGAACTCTTGCCCCTGAAGCAGTCACAAGATTTAGTAGCATATTCTTTTCTTCCTCAAGGAATTCATTGGTTAAACACAGTGTGAAAGTGTCAGTCGCTCAGTTGTGTCCGACTCTTTGCAACCCCAGGGACTGTAGCCCGCCAGATTTCTCTGTCTGTGGGATTCTCCAGGCAAGAGCACTGGAGTGGGTTGCTACTCCCTTCTCCAGGGGATCTTCCCGACCCAGGGATCTAACCCAGGTCTCCGGCATTGCAGGCGGATTCTTTACCAGCTGAGCCACCAAGGAAGCCACATAACACATGGTGTGTCATTGATCAAAACAAAACAAAATAAACTGTCTATTTACTCTGTAGGTTTAGAACTGAAACTTCTTGACCCCAACAAGATTCCCAAGGCCTCAATGACAAGTGGTTTGGTTCAGCAGTTCCAACACACAGTCCTTCCCTCCGTGACGCCCTTGGCCACCTTCATCTGCACTCTGATTGCCATGTTGGTAAGAATTCACACGCGGTCCTCATTTCCTGAGTTTTCTCTCCTTTTCTTTTGTGTGGCTGGTTGAATTTCAAGTTTTCCCAACCGTAGGATAAATTCCATGGCTGTAATCCTGCTGCAGATGGAGGCATTTCCTAGCAATTCTTAGGGTAACTTTGAACACCATAAGGAAGGATTACTAGTAAAGCCTCTTTGAGAGAGGTCCTCACGAGAGGCTTATAGACCATCTGTTCACCATTAGATGAAGAAGAATGAAAAGTCCAGGGGGGGAACCTGGACCACACCATGGAGAAAGAGGACAGTGTAGTAAGGACATCAGGTTTTTGTTTTCATCCATGGCGAACTGATCAAAAGTCTAAATTTTTCTGGACCGCCTGGATATTTTGTCTTGATAATGAGCTGAGATGTCACAGTGGCTGTTTGAGCATCAGATAAGAATCTTATATGAGTCAGATGCTGTTACAGGCATCGTTCAAAGTTGTTTTTGTTAGTAATCGTGATGAACTCAATTTCATGATACAAGTTTAGTAGAAGTCACTATAAATAACTCAGTCATATCTAATTATACTCAGTTTTAATTTTTGTTTCTGAATAATCAAGCCTACTCACAAGACACCTGACCCCACTTAATTGCATGGCAGTACTGGTAGGTAATTAAGCTCTCTTGGCCTATTTATCCACATGTTCTAACAGAGGTTAAACTTTTTCCTAAAATTTCAGCCTTGTAAGCTGCATGTGGAAGGCCTTGGATTGCTTGTAAATTACACTCCTCCAACTCAGAGTTAGATGTTGGCTTATTAAGATTTTTTTCAATGTGGACCATTTTTAAAGTTTTATTGAATTTGGTACAAAATTTTTATTTTGTGATCTGGTTTTTTGGCCACAAGGTATGTGGGAATTGAACCCACACCCTCTGCATTGGACAACAAAGTCTTAATCACTGGACCACCAGGGATGTCCCTGGTGTTTGTTTATTAATATGCTAAGATTTAATTTATTATTAGCTCCACAATATTGATGAACTTTTGTAGTTTGACCTAATAAGTTCAGTGACTATTAGTTAACTAATTATGAAGGTGTAATAGGGGGTTATACTGGCTATCCTAGAACTTAATTATCATTCCTTATTAATTTCAATGAGTAGAATTAATTTTAATGAGTTAAGTATATATTTCCAAATGCCTTTTTCTGAGTAGTGTTTCTATGTTAACTTTTGGTGGACTGTTCACAAAGTGAATTATCTCAGTTTGATGGAGAATAATGAGCTACTGTTTTTCAGAGATGATGTAAATTATATTCACCTAACGATGTTTCAGTAAAGCCTATTTTAAATGATACTGAAGTTTTATCTTTGCCTATTGTTTCTAGCCTTCTGTTTTCTGTCTTTGGTTTAAACCTCAAGGGCCCAGAGGCTTTCTCCGATGTCTAATTCTTTGTGCCTTGAGCTCCTTCATGTTTGGTTGGCACGTCCATGAAAAAGCCATTCTCCTCGCAGTTCTCCCAATGAGGTAAGCTCAGTTAGTCAGCACTTCTGGCATATTTCACAGTGACCCTGTTGTTTTCCGTTTGATCTGTCCCTTGACGTGTTCAGTGGGATAGGCAAAAATGTGTGGGAACAGATTTATACCTGGACAGAATGGGGATGCTTAACTTGGGATCCTTAGACCTGTGAAAGTTGTAAGCTGTGTAGAACTGCTTGTATTGTTCCTGCATTTTTTGGTAAGGGGTCCTGTGGTGATTAAGAGTCATGATACCAGCCTGTTTTTGCTGAATTTTGAATGGGAGCATAGTATGAAAAAACATGGTATTTGATGTCATCACACCCACAGTTCCTTGTTGGGTGTTGTTTAGTCAAAGTAAGGAGTGAGTCCATTATGGAATAATACCTAACATGCACACAGTGCTTCAGAGTTTTCAGAACTGTTTTTGTTGTTTCCTGGGATTTTGTTTTGTGCTTTTGTATTCCTTCTTTTGAGCCCCACAACAGCCTATAAGACAGTTAGGATAAATGATTATCCCCTGTCTTTATAAAGCCCAGAAACTGGGGCTCAGGGTTTGACTTATCCAAAGTCACACAGCTAGCAAACAGCAGGATTAGGACTTTAACCTGAATCTTACCATAGTGAATCTTAAATTCTTTTCACTGTGCCATGCTAAAAAAAAAAAAGCACAATGTGTCCATTTTATACACAACTGAAACCCAATTACATAGATGGTAATAGAATTAGCCCTTTTCTTAAGCTTTTTCTTAAATCCTGAGAGACATCATTTAAGCTCTGAAAGAACATTAAGTGAATATGTCAGATCAGTACATGTCTTGTCTGAGTTCATTTAGCAACTTGGAATTTCCAAAGCAAAAAATAGGGCAAAATTCCTAATGTCTTTAGTTAGAATTCTAATTGAACACCAGCACACGTGCGGCATTGTCCCAGAGAAGAGCTATAGGGTTGGAAATAAAACTCACAAGTCCAGTTTCCCTGTCTACCACCATTAGGCAGCTCCCAACCCCACAATATTCCTTTCTTTGAGGAGGCAGTTACTCAGAGAGACAAGATTCTTTTTTGAATGTACATTCTTCTAAGTATTGCTTCAAGTTTCCCACTAAAAAAATTAATATTCTCAATTGAATTGGACTTGTAGCAAAGATCAGTATGTTATTTTATGCAAAGCCAGTTCTAGAAATAATGTTTTATATATATATATATATAGCTATTTGCAAGTATAAGCTTCATTTGATGTTTTAATGAATTATACTACAAATTATTATAAGAATTTTTATTTTTAGTCTCTTATCAGTGGGAAAAGCAGTAGATGCTTCGATTTTTCTGATTCTGACCACAACGGGACATTATTCCCTCTTCCCTCTGCTCTTCACTGCACCAGGTAAATAGCTTCTTTTTAAGAGAGATCTATTTGATTGTCATGCCTTTACATCAGAGCCTACAGATCAATGCTATCTGATTTAAACTACCTTAAAGTCTCTTAGAAAGAGAGAGCTCATCCATTTTCTTAAATAAAACCTCCAATATATCCCTAATTCTCAGTATCTTTAGATGTCACAAAAATGCATAGTTAAGCTCAAAAAGCATTCCTAGCACTATAGTTGTGTCATTGTGATTATATTCCCTTCAGTATCATAAACCTTCCTCTTACCAACTTAATTATCACATGTACCTTTTTATTCTCTTAACAGAGCTTCCCATTAAAATCTTACTCATGTTACTATTTACCATCTATAGTATTTCCTCACTGAAGACTCTGTTCAGGTAATCTAAAAAAGTACATTTAAAATTCTTTTTACTCTTGTGAAATGTTTACTCCTAAATGATTAAGTCTTTTACATTTTAATTTTTTAAGTATTAGTAGTAATATCACAACATTACAAAATATCAGCAATAGCAGGAGAAATTACCCATATTCCATCACTCTGAATAAGCCAGATACAAAAAGGACAAATATTGTATGATTTCATTTATATGAAATATCTGCTGCTGCTAAGTCGCTTCAGTTGTGTCCGACTATGTGCGACCCCAAAGATGGCAGCCCACCAGGCTCTGCCATCCCTGGGATTCTCCAGGCAAGAACACTGGAGTGGGTTGCCATTTCCTTCTCCACTGCGTGAAAGTGAAAAGTGAAAGTGAAGTCGCTCAGTCATGTCCGACTCGTAGCGACCCCATGGACTGCAGCCTACCAGGTTCCTCCGTCCATGGGATTTTCCAGGCAAGAGTACTGGAGCAGAAATATTTAGACTCTGCAAATTCATAGAGACAGAAAGTAAATTAGTGGTTACAGGAACCTGTGGGAGTGGTGGTGGTGCTGGATAGGGAGCTATTACTGTTCTACTGTCTCCAAAGATTCTTTTTGGGGTGTTTTGAAAGTGGACAATGGTAATGGTTACACAACCATATCAATATACTTAATACTACTTAATTACAATAAAAAATGGTTAACAAATTTTATATGAATTTACCAAACAAAAATTATGTATTGTTTACCATATTCTTATTCCAATGTCACAGTATCCAGCCCCCTTTCCTCTTCCAAATACATAGCTAGTTCTCCCTCAGCAACTTCAGCTACGTGACAGCATAGATGATGATTGGATAATTTGGATTGTTGAGTTAATAGAATGATATCGTTTTATCACTTTTTTCTAAATGTGAAATTTTTTGCATTCTTTTGACTCTGGCTTTAGCTGCACTGCACATCAAGACAGTGCAGTTGGGCAGCTTTAGTTGAGAAATGTTTGCAAAAGCAGAATGACTCATCTAAAGTCAGACTTCTCTCCTTTTTTCTTCAGAAAAGAAAAGCCTCTTTTTAACTGGATGGAAACTTTCTACCTCCTTGGCTTGGGACCTCTGGAAGTCTTCTGTGAATTTGTATTCCCTTTCACCTCCTGGAACCTGAAGTACCCGTTTATCCCTTTGTTACTAACCTCAGTGTATTGTGCAGTGGGCATCACATATGCTTGGTTCAAACTGTATGTTTCAGTATTGACTGACCCTCCTGTCGGTAAGACAAAGAAGCAATGAGTAAAGGAACTGCTTGGATGTATTCCAAGCAACTATTTCATGGGAAGTTAATCAGAACTTGAAGAAGTTGCTGGTAGCATGAACCATTCATTTCAGTAAATCTGTGGGAGGACCATTCTTGTAAACTTGGCTTTGCCCAGCCTAGCAACCTGATTGTCACCATGGTGAGAAGCCACTTGTCCTCCATAAGCAGTGAAATACATCTGAAACAAATCTCGCCTTCCCCTTTTAAAATTGTCATTGAGACTGCTGTGCTTGCTCTAGGCAAGAAGGGAGTCTGATCAACAGCATGATTATCTGTAGCCTATGATAACCATCGTCAGGATTATAAAGCATAATTAAGATCATGTGCTAAGGGAAGTATAAATAAAATATCATTTTGTATTTCTGCACAAAAAACTTTTGGATTATTTCCAGCTCCTCCATTTTCCTGTTGGTGTGCACACAAGCAAATGGTGTGCGCTAAGCCCCATTCTGTACATCTTGTTCCAGGAGGTGCTTTTTTTTCCCATTGAAATTATGCATCGACAATACTCACAAAGACAGAATTTTTAATGAACTGTTCAGCCTGTCAGCGGAGATTATAAGCCACTCTGCTCTTACATTGAGTTAAGGACATCTTCTGCAGTTCATTTATTCTAAAAGCAAATACTCCAAATTCGATAGGGTCACTCCTTAAACTTTCCTGTGTGAACAGTCTAAAGAGTGTTTTTTTTTTCCCAGCCCGATCTAGTCCTCCCCCAACCTTGAGAGTTCTTCATACACTTTAACCAAGACCCCAGATTGCCTAGTATCTACAGCACATTCCAATTCAGCCAATGTTTATCTAGCTGTCACTAGGAACTTCCACGTTTTATTTACCCATTGTCCTCCTAAGAAGATCAGAGAGAGTCCAAGGTCAGTAGAATCCTGGGATGCTAATCCAGTTATCCATCTCTTAAATTCACTCTATTTTCCAAGTCGTCTTTTGAGTCTCCTTCACAGATAAAGGGGGATTTTTGCCAAAGGAGAGGGGAAGCACAGCCTCTCTAGCCTCTTTTCCTCACCACGGTTTCCCATTGTACCGTGTGCTCCAGCTGTCCCAACAACTTAGAATTCCTGGTGTGCCATGCTATTTCCTACCTCTGCTTCCTTTCATTTCTTGCCACTTCCCTTCTTTCCTCTTTCTGCTGACTTTTACACCCTATCACTTGATTGTCTGCACTTCAAGATTCAACTGCAAAATGCCATTTCAAAATGTTCTGAAATCTGTAAGAGAAAGCAAAGTTACTATCAAAATTTAAACAAGATATATAGAAAAGTGGGAAGGACTTAGTATTCTTGATCACAATATATTTTCCCAGGTTGAGGAGATAGAGCCAGAACTGGGAGGGAACAAGATGCCCTCTTTCTAGCCCAACACTGGCATAGTTCTCCTTGTTAATAATTCCCACCTAGAAACTACTGTTTGTGAAGGGAGCACTTCAGTGTCGGAGAGAATTGCCCCCAACGTGTAGTCCATGTAGTTTCTGTTTGCATTTCATGGGAGAAAAAAACGTTCTATTAAAATCTTTGAAAAAGATGTTTTACTCTTAAGCAGTTAGATAAAATTACTCTTCCAGTATGATCATGGTAAAAATAAAAAATTCTTTTGGCCCACCTACCTGCTTTTTCGTGCTCCAAAGAAGTGGGCTACTGTGCTAATGACAACTGAAATTGGAACAATTTTACAAACCTCAAAAACCTGAATCAATATAGCCTTTAGTTTCTCACAATAGAGTCCCATATTTGGCATCTCCACTTTATAAAAAGGTCAGTAATTTTTTTTTTTTCAGTCTCAGAAGTGTTGACTGAAAAAAAACACACATAACATAGGAGTTGTTTCAGGTTTATTCAGGGACCGTTGTAAGGGCTGTAGCCTAGGAAACAGCTTCTCAGTAACTGAGAGAACTGCTCTGAAGAGGAAGGGGGAGGTTCAAGTATATATGTGACTTTTGGGCTAGGGAATACCTGCACTCAAGTATCAGTTCAGTTCAGTCACTCAGTCGTGACCCCCTCTGCGACCCCATGCCTCCCTGTCCATCACCAACTCCTGGAGTTCACTCAAACTCATGTCCATCGAGTCGGTGATGCCATCCAGCCATCTCATTCTCTGTCGTCCCCTTCTCCTCCCGCCCCCAATCCCTCCCAGCATCAGAGTCTTTTCCAGTGAGTCAACTCGTTGCATGAGGTGGCCAAAGTATTGCAGTTTCAGCTTTAGCATCAGTCCTTCCAATGAACACCCAGGACTGATCTCCTTTAGAATGGACTGGTTGGATCTCCTTGCAGTCCAAGGGACTCTCAAGAGTCTTCTCCAGCACCACAGTTCAAAAGCATCAATTCTTCGGCGATCAGCTTTCTTCACAGTCCAACTCTCACATCCATACATCACCACTGGAAAAACCATATTTTGGTAAAAGATTACTGCTAGTCACGAAGAACAGACATTTAGTGCTCTTCTGTGTATGGGAAAATGCAAGAATCTGGGTTCGTTAAAATTCTTGCTAAGATACACATCTAACTGTAAGGGACCAGCTTGTCCAAAGCACAGAGCATCCTGTTATCAAATTAATTTTCTCCATCTGAAGCAAAGAGTGCTTCATCCTGTTATCACCTTAATTTCCTCTGTCTGAAGCACAGAGTGTACTGTCCATCAGCAACTGTAGCAGGTAAATCCTTGCAGAACTGGCTAATAAGCAACACTATTCTACCTTGTTTGTAGGAGTCAGAACTAAAAACGGTATACTATATACATAAGTGAAATTGCTCAGTCATGTCCGACTCTTTGCAACCCCATGGACTGACCAACTAGGTTCCTCTGTCCATGGAATTTTCCAGGCAAGAGTACTGGAGTGGATTGCCATTTCCTTCTCCAGGGGATCTTCCAGACCCATTCATTGAACCTGGGTCTCCTGCATTGCAGGCAGATGCTTTACCATCTGAGCCACCAGGGAAGCTATACTATATATATAAGACAACTATAAAAAGGACTGGACCCATAGTATACCTATGTACAGGATCCTAGAGCCTCTCAGAAGAGCATTCAGGGAGGATTCATTTTTTTAGTTTTTCTGAACAAATAGATAGCTGATTAGGCAGTGTCGAGGTGTTCACCATTGTGTAAAGCATCCCCTTCCACATGCACAGCTGTTTCTTAGGGCATTTAATGCTGAATTCATATTCTTCCTCTAACTTACCTGTTGGTCTCTGAAACCATATAATGACATTCTAATCCCATTGTGACAACCCTTCAAAGGATACACAGGGGAGGTCCCACATTGTGGCCCTTTCTGCTGAAAGCGTACTACATGACAGGTGTTATACTAGGTATTACCCCCTTTTAATCCTTTGAACTGAACTGAACTGAATCCTTCCTAAAGTTTGAAAAGCAATTCATTATTGCTTCAAATATTTGCTGAATTCCTATTGAGTGTCATGTGCTGTGCTATGTGCTGGAGATCAAAAGATGAACAAAAAGACATTCCTGCACTCAAGAATTTATATTCTAGTATCTAGAGAGAGGTAAGAGCCAGGAAGATGACTCCTAGAAGAATACATAGGTGGAAAGCTGTAGGACATTAGATTCGGGAGTGATTTTCTTGGATATGACACCAAAAACATAGGCACCAAAAGCAAAAATTGACAAATTGGACTATGCCTGAAAAGAAACAGGGCTTCCCTGGTAGTTCAGCTGGTAAAGAATCTGCCTGCAATGCGGGAGACCTGGGTTTGATCCCTGGGTTGGGAAGAACCCCAGAAAAGGCAAAAGCTACTGACTCCAGTATTCTGACCTGGAGAATTCCATGAACTGTATAGTCCAGTGGGGTCACAAAAGAGTTGGACACGACTGAGCAACTTTCACTTTCAAAAGAAACAATAGAGTGAAAAGGCAACCTATGGAATGAAAGAAAATATTTGGAAATCATATACTTGATAAGGGATTAATATACAGAATATACAGGGCTCTTCTACAACCCACCAACATAAACAACCAAGCAACTCAATTTAAAAATGGACAAAGGACTGAATAGATAATTCTCCAAACATACACAAATGGCCTACAAGCATATGAAAAGATGCTCAACATCACTAATCATTAAGAAAAATGCAAATCAATACCACACACTTATAGGATGGCTACTATCAAAAGAATGGAAAATAAGTGTTGGCAAGGATGTAGAGAAAGTAAAACCCTCAAGCCCTATGGAAATGTAAAATGGTTCAGCCATTGTGGAGAAACAGTATGAAGGTTCCTCAAAAAATCAAAAATATAATTTCCATATGAATCATCAATCCCACTTTTGGGTATATATCCAAAAGAATTCAATGTAGGATCTTGAAGAGATTTTTGCACATCTCTGTTCATTATAGCATGATTTCACAATAGCTAGGAGGTGGAAACAACTCAAATAGACATCAACAGAAGGACAGGTAGATAAAATGTTGCGTATACATTTTACAATGGAGTATTATGCAGCCTTGAAAGAAAATCCTGGGAATTCCCTGGTCTGGTGGTTAGGACTCCACGCTTTCACTGCCAAGGGCTGGGATTCCAGCCTGGTTGGGGAATTAAGTTCCTGTAAGTCATGTGGTGAGGCCAAAAAACAAGGGAGGAGGAGGAAATCCTGTCACATGCAACAACATGGATAAACTTCAAGGACATTCTGCTAAATGAAATAAGCCAGTCACAAAAGAACAAAGACTGTGTAATTCCACTCCTGTGTATCTGAAGTGGTCAAAATCATAGAAGCAGAAGGAAGGTAGTTACCAAGGGCTGGGGATAGGAGGGGAAGGGAATTAGCTTTCAATGGCAGAGAGTTTCAGTTTTGCAAGATTAAAGTCCTAGAGATCTGTTATACAACAATGTGAATATACTTAACACTACTGAACTATACACTTAGAAATGGTTAAGATGATAAGTTTAATGTTATGTTTTTTACCACAACTTAAAAAGTTAAAATTTTAATTTATCCAAGAAAAAGTTATTGGATTTCCCTGGTGGTCCAGTGGTTAAGAATCCATTTGCCAACAGGGGACATGGGTTTGATCCCTGGTCCAAGAAGATCGCACAGAGGTAACTATTCTAAATATTTGTGTTAATCCTTCTCATGCTTTTCTTTATAATTTTACTACTAATACGGGTATCTCTAAATAGTATATATTTGCCTAATATTGAACTTTATACATGGAATCATTTATTGTCTTCTAACATCTCTTTTCTCTGATCTCTTAATCTTTTTTTTAAACATGATCCTTTTTTTTTTTTAAGTTCATCATACTGGATATACCTTTGAATGAAAACATGACAATTTATCCTCCATTCTGCTCTTAATGGACACTTTAAATGTTTCTAGTCTGGGGCTATTACTACTGGATATTACTCCTCGTAATATAATATTCTTGTATCTCTCTTAGTCCTGGTTAACATGCCCCAAGGCTTCTCTAGACCCTAGGCTTTGGAGTACAGTCTTCAGTAAATGAAAAAGAAATGGAACACAACTCAAATATCCATCAAAAGGGTAATGGGTGACTGCAATGTAACTTACTTATATAATGGAATACTATACAGTAATCAAAAGGAATGAGCTTGATCTTTATATCATCATGGATGGATCTCAAAACATGTGGAATGATGAAAGTGAGAGAAACAGAAACACTGAATTGTACAATTTAGGTAAATTTTAACGCGTACATAATACATACTAAATATATGTAAAAATATAAAAAGTGAACTGTAAGTGTAAACTCATGATTGTCTCCGAGGAGGATGGGAAAGGGTTCTATATTTATAGTGTTTTATTTCCTTTTAAAATAAATATGACAAAATATTAACAATTCTGGGTGACAGCATATGGGTATTTGTTACACTGTTCTTTGTATTTTTGTTTTTGTATGTCTTAAGTTTCTTAGAGAGAGAGTGGACCGAGAATACTGTGGAGAAGAATGTGTAAGCAATATTGAATATTTGCCTAACAGACCATCTAGTATTCAAAATTAATGTAATCCTAAGGTAGAGTTTTGATGGTTTTCACTCTTTTGATATAATTTTAAAAGAAACACTATGGTTTAAAAAAAATAAAAAGAGTGTGCAAGGACTTCCCTGAGTAGGAATCCACCTCCCAATGCAGCAGATACAGGTTAGATCCCTGGTCAAAGAACTAAGGCCCCACATGCTGATAGGCAACTAAACCCTGATCCACACTAGAGAAAAAAAAAAATATCCGCTGGCAGCAACCAAGGTGCAGCTAAATAAATAAAATTTAAAAGACTGTGGAAAAAAAACCTCTTTCATGTGTCATACTAGTATTTACATAAGGCAGATTCTCAGGTAATTACTAGGTCAAACAGTCATCCTAAAACATTTGCTGCCTTCCAAGAAACTGTTCCAATATACATTCCTTTGGAAGATCCTAACTTTAAATGTTACAGATCTGGGAGTCCTTTTTGTAGGCATAAGAGTCTCATCCTTTATTAGCTGATACTTAATTCTTCCACTTTGGAAATCAATACCTGAGGCATACGGCTTTGCGTTAACCTCTGGTTTAATCAGCATTCTTTTAAGTAAAATGTTGAAGACATTTCAGCTCCTTATAAACAAGGGATGTCTAAACAAAGAGCTTTTCAAAGATCGGAGCTGACCAGAGACTGGACAATTACTTGGCAGAATATTACAGATTCTCTCTCTCTTTTTTTTTTTTCCCATTCTTCAGATCTTTAGGAAACACCTCGTCCCTCAGCGACGTGCAAGGACCTAAAGACCCAGACTGAATTTCGAGAGTTTAGCTAAATGATCCAGCCCTGGGATTCTCCGAATTCTTTATGGCTGGCTGGACCTTAATTTTAGGCTTTGTGAAGGGTGTTCCTGTGCAGATGAACGACGGGAAACTCAGAGAAAGAAAACTAGTTTTTATTTGATGTCAATTAATTACGTTGCTTAAAACTACCCATCAAGCCCACTTGGGGTCTTGGATACAAAAATAAATTCTTGCCGAAGGAACATTCTAGGGCGGAGGAAGGAGAGACAATTGCGGGCGAGGGTGTGTGTTAGTCGCTCAGTCGTGTCTGACTCTGCGCTCTCTGTCCATGGGATTCTCCAGATAAGAGCCCTGGAGTGGGTTGCCGTTTCCTTCTCCAGCGGGCAAGGGAGACGGTGAAAAAAGCAACGTCTCCTAGTCTTCTCCGGGTTTGGCTCGTTTCCTGCACTGCGCGATAGAAACCTAGCCCCTGAGCTTCTTAGCGCCGGCCGGCAGACTAGCGACGGGGGACTCTTCGTAGCCCGGAACCTTGCGCGCGCGGTTCCGGCAGCAGCGCGCCCGGGGAAGCCTTTGCGTGCATCACCGCCCTGCGCCATGCCCTTCAGTCCGGCGCTCGGAGGTGAAAGCTCCTAGCCTGGGCCCCTGCAGTGGTCCCGGTGGTTTCCTTAGTAGTTGAAGGCCTGAGGCCAGGCCTCAAGTGGAAACGGCGTCACCATGATGACTGGACGGCAGGCCCGAGCGCCCTTACAATTCCTGCCTGATGAGGCCCGGAGCCTGCCGCCGCCGAAACTGACGGACCCGCGGCTCGCCTTCGTTGGCTTCTTGGGCTACTGCTCCGGCCTGATTGATAACGCGATCCGGCGGAGGCCGGTGCTGTCGGCCGGTGAGGGCTGCGCGGACGGGATCGGCCGGGAGGAGCTGGGGTCGTAGGGCTGAGGGCCGGCTCTGCCTTAGGCTGGCTGAGGTGCCTCCGCTTTTCCGGGCCTTTTCGCGTTAACTGGCCCCGTCTCGCCTCTCTCAGGTATCCGCTCCCCTTGAGCTTCTCAGAATCGGGCCGGCTAGAGTGTCATTTCAGGAAACTGAGATGCAGTGCAACCCACGACCTCGCAGTGAGTCTGTGAAGGACCCCGGACGGAACTGCTTGCTCCCCTCTCAGTTCGCGTTGTAGGGTGCAAAAATGAGCGCTCAGTCTATCCAGTGCTCTACTAACACCACGTGCATTATAGCATTTAGTCATCAAACGCCGTGGGATAAGACAGTGGGGAAACAGCCTTAGAAAGGTTAAAGCAGTTTGACCAAGGTCGTAAGTAGTACAGTCTGTTTGTAAACCCCAAAGTCTACTTTTAGAACCAGCACTTCTCAGATTGAACGTGCATACTAATAAATTGAGGGTCTTGTTAAAATGCAGATTATAATTCATTAGCCCTGGAGAGAGCGAGGCCTCGTGGTCCCAGTCTCCCAGACACTGCTGGTCTGGGGACCTCACTTTGAGTAGCAGGCTTTAAATCACTGCGTTGTATTTCCCAGTAAGTCCGTGTCCACTTGTCAGAGACCAACCGAGGTAATAAGTGACACACTGTGTGCGTGACTCTTTGCGCCCCCCATGGGCCCAGCCTGGCTCCTCTGTCCGTGGAATTCTCCAGGCAAGAATACTGGAGTGGGTTGCCCTTTCTTTCGCCAGGGGATCTTCCCCACCCAGGGATGGAACCTATGTCTCCTGCACTGGCAGGCAGATTCTTTACCTCTAAGCCACCTGGAAAGCCCAAGAGACACAGTAGCTGTGCTAAAGTCTGTGGATTTCCCAAGGGAAAAGAGGGAAAATTTATGAGATATTTTTGAATTTAGCTGTGATCTGTCAGAGGAATAGGTGGAGAGAGTCTTCCAAGCCATGGGAGGCTACTGAGGGTGAATGGAAGCAAGAGCATGGAAATAGGGGGGCAGCTGATGATGAGTGAGTGCAGAGTAGAGTGATAGGCAACAAAGATTTAGGTACATTGTGGCCATTTAGTCTCCAGGCAGACAGGAACCTTATATACTTTTTGAAAGCTGCCAGAGGAAATACAGTGATTGGACTTGTGTTTTAAAAGGTCGACTTTGTTAGAAACTGGAGCCAAAAAGCTCAGTTAGGAAGAAAACTAATACAGTGGTTCAGGAAACCAGGAGAAGGAAATGGCAGCCTACTCCAGTATTCTTACCTGGAGTATTCCCTGGACAGAGGAGTTGGCCGGCTACAATCCATGGGGTCGCCAAGAGTCGGACACGACTGAGCAACTCATAGTCTTTCAGGCAACCAGGAATCACCTCCCTTGTGCCTCTTTTGCCTTGCAGGTGTATGTATGCCTGGAGGTTGACTCCCAACCCACCAGATGTCAGCATTTCAGGGCTCAAATAGACATCCCATCTGCCTTGGACATGACCCCGCTCCACGGAAATGAGTGATCTTTGTCCATTTCTCCACTAGGAACTATGGAGTGTTCTCCCTTTTTATCACCACTCCACACCTGCCCAGGCCTGTTACATGATGTAATGGAAAGAGGTCCACTTTGGAGTTAAATGGCCTTGCCCCACTGCTTCCCATTTCTGTCACTTTGGGCAAGTTACTTGATCAGAGCTTAAGTTTCCTCACCTATAAAGTGAGAATAATTCATCTTTGCAAATTTTTTGGTGAGAATCTATAGGTAAATGCCTGGCACACAGAAGATGCTAACAGGTTTCCCTTTCCTTAGCTCTTGTTGCACAGTTTACCATATATTTGTTCAGTCTTAACTGAGCTTTTTCTCTGTGCTTGCAGTGTTACACACTGGGTATGGGAGGAGGAATTCTGACCTTCTCTTGCTGCTGCTGCTAAGTCTCTTCAGTCGTGTCCGACTCTGTGCGACCCCATAGACAGCAGCCCACGAGGCTCCCCCGTCCCTGGGATTCTTGGGTCAGTGGGACAAGCAGACATGAGTCTAGGCGTGACAGGTGTTTTGATAGCTGGGTGAGCAGACAGTGCTTTGGGAGCCTGAAGAAGGTTCAGATCAGAGAGATGGTATTCCAGAAGAAGAAAAGGTTGGCTGAAATTTGAAGTCTGTATCACTTAATCTCACCTTGTTGTTGTCAAAGAATGTTTTGTGCCTTTTCTGGGAGACCGAAGAACATGGTGGTTAAGAGCACAAGCTTTCGGATTTGATGCACCTCCTCCTCCCTACTCGCCATTTGATTCTGGAGAAGTTACTTTTCTCTGTGAGCTTGAGTTTCCTCATCTGTGAAATAGGGATGGTATCTACCTCTTTGTGTGGCCGTGAGAACTAGGGGAGATGATGAATGTAAAGCACTTAACCCAGGCCTAGGGGTCAGAGTTCCTGAGTTCCCTGAGTTTCCCTTGTTGCTTTGGAAGATTCAGGCTTTGAGAACTTTATTGAAATCTTTATTCTCAGCAGCATTTATTGAACGCATACTGTATTTATCTAGTTCAATGTCTGCCGAATAGTAATGATCAGTGAGTATTTATTTAATGAGTGTGTAGATAACAAGGAAACATAGAACCATGCAGAGATTTACAAACCAGATGGGCATATCTATGAAAAAGATGAATTCTGATACAAATTTATGCAGATAGAGTAGGAGGAATGGGGAAGGAGGAATACATGGTGGGTTTTTCCAGCTGTGACCATGGAGAGTATCTGGCATTCTCTAGGTAGTTGGGATATTCTGACGATGAAATCAAGCTGTGCAGATCTTTTTCAAGTACACAGAAAATATTAAATATGGTTTTTTCTTAAACTTTTCTCCCATCACCTATTTTTAAAGCCTTGTTTCTGGATACTGCTCACCTGCCCTAAATTTAGACTTACTTAGTATCTCAGTATAGTCTCCAAAACTAAATCTGTATTGATTTCTAATCTAACGTAAGAGCAATTTATTGTGTTCTGCAAAGAGCATTGTGGCTTTCAAGTTTAGGTCAACCGAGTAAAGGAAAAAAGAGGAAAATGATTGTGAAGGGATTGTGAATGTAGTGAGAGGGAGACCACTGCTGAAAGAGAAGAGGCTAGGGAAATGGGGACTCGAGAAGAGGCCAAGCTATGCCTTTAGGGTTTGGGACACTGATACCATTGAAATCTTCTGTGCAGGATATGGGTAAACACAGAGAGTCTGGGTCTTTTATCTGTGTATCCAGTGGCACATGGGAGAACGCAGCACATTTTGGTTTGCTGTATTACAGGCGGCTCATTAGGGAAACGGAGAAGGCAATGGCACCCCACTTCAGTACTCTTGCCTGGAAAATCCCATGGATGGAGGAGCCTGGTGGCCTGCAGTCCATGAGGTTGCAAAGAGTCGGATACAACTGAGCGACTTCACTTTCACTTTTCACTTGCATGCATTGGAGAAGGAAATGGCAACCCACTCCAGTGTTCTTGCCTGGAGCATCCCAGGGACAGGGGAGCCTGGTGGGCTTCCATCTTTGGGGTCACACAGAGTCGGACACAACTGAAGTGACTTAGCAGTAGCAGCATTAGAGGAAGCAGTGGCTGTTTGGGGTAAGTGCTGTGCTATTCAGTGCTAAGTCAGTTCAGTCATGTCTGACTCTTTGTGACCCCATGGATTGTAGCCCACCAGGCTCCTCTGTCCATGGGATTCTCCAGGCAAGAATACTGGAGTTGGTTGTCATGCTCTCCTCCAGGGGATCTTCCTGACCCAGGAATTGAACCTGCGTCTCTTATGTCTCCTGCATTGACAAGTGGGTTCTTTACCACTAGTGCCACCTGGTTCTTTACCACTAGTTCCCTTCTGGGTAAAGTGAAGTGAAGTGAAATTGCTCGATCGTGTCCTACTCTCTGTGATCCCGTGGACTGTAGAGTCCATGGAATTCTCCAGGCCAGAATACTGACGTGGGTAAGCCTTTCCCTTCTCCAGGGGATCTTCCCAACCCATGGGTTGAACCCAGGTCTCCCGCATTGCAGGCAGATTCTTTACCAGCTGAGCCACAAGGGAAACCCAAAAATACTGGAGTGGTTAGCCTATCCCTTCTCCAGGATATCTTCCCAACCCAGGAACTGAACCAGGGTCTCCTGCATTGCAGGCGGATTCTTTATTAACTGAGCTATTGGGGAAGCCCCTTTCGGGGTAAGGGAGAATGCAAAATAGTCTGAGCACTGTCCATTCCCAGGTCATAGTGATATTTTTTATTTTTATTGTTTTACAGTCTTTCCCAAAACACTTTTAATAACTACTGTGAAAAACAGGTATTATCTTTGTTTTAGAGGTAGTAAATTGATTTGCCCAAGGCCATTCATCCATTTATTGCATATTTATTAAGTGCTGTCTGTGTGCTGATATACAAAGATGAGTGGAACATTGACTTTGCCTGGTAGTAGAGGGAGAAATAGTTACTATAGCAATTTACATATTATGAGGGATGAATTCATCCTTTTAACTCCAGGAAAGTTTTAGGAAGGCTTCTTAGCAGAAGTGTCGTGTGAGTTGAGCCTTCAAGGATCAGGACATTGCTGGGCAGAGAAGTAATCATCAGTACATGATGTGTAGAAGTATGAAGGAGCCTAGGTTATGTGAGGAGTTAGAAGAAGTTCAGTGTTGCTGGGCACAGTATGCGTACCAGGGAGTGTCAGAAGATGAAGGCGGAGGAGTCAGCTCATGAAGGGGCTGGGAGGTCACATGCAGGAGATTGGGGTCTTGTTAACCATAATTGAAGAAGGGACTGACAACTAATTTGTGTTTTCGTAAACATTTCTCTAGTGACAGGGTAAAAGCTGGAATCAATGAGAAGTAGAAAATGAGATGAAAGGTAAACCAGTTATATAAATGAGCATGAGTTAAGGAAATATTTATCAGGTAGAATCGACAGTGACTGACTGTAGAGGCTGAGGGTAGAAAATAAATGATAATTAGTATGCTTATTACCCAGGACTTGTATTTCTGGGCAAATGGTCTTTTAGGGAAAAGGTATGAATCGGAAGGAACTGAGTGTGTTTGGGAGAATTCAGGTTATCGTATCTGTCAAATATTTGGGTGTATCTGTTGTTCAGATAGGTATCTGAGTTGGACATTACTAATGGGTTACCAGTACGTGGATAATAGATGAAACTATAGGAATGAAAGTGTGTGTGGGATAAGAGAACGGCTGAGGCATTCTGAGAATTTTGAGGCGCAGCTATAAAATCTACACTTAGCCTTATGTTAAAAAAAAAAAAAAAGATTTATATAAAGGTATTAACTTTATACCTTTATTAAGTTAATACCTTTGGATCTCCCCTTCACATTTAAAATTTTGGGTTTGCTAGATCATGTGATTTGATCCTCTCCAGTCTTATTATAATAGGATGATTTTATTTTTTTGCTGTGCTGACTAGTATGTGGGATTTTAGTTCCCTGACCAGGAATTGAATGCACACCCCCTGCAGTAGAAGCATGGAGTCTTAACCACTGGACTGCCAGGGAAGTCCCAGTAGGATGATTTTTTTTAGTTTTTGAATAGGTAGTACTTGCAAAATTACAAAATTCAGAAGATACAAGAGAATGAGATGTATTTGTAGTGAGTTTGAGTGAACTCCGGGAGTTGGTGATGGACAGGGAGGCCTGGCGTGCTGTGATTCATGGGGTCGCGGAGAGTTGGACACGACTGAGCGACTGAACTGAACTGAACCACTGGATATGTAAATACAAATCGGTATATGGAGACAAACCCAACTGCTCTTAGACCATTTGCAGAGGGCTTTACCCGCTACTCGCCATGTCTGGAACACATCCGGGAACGCAGGTTAGTGCAGGTCTAGGGTCTAAAGTTAACCTATTGAAAAAGAAGACCTTTTTTTTTTCTGTGTCAGTCTACCATTCAAGTTTTTGTGCTTATCCACCTTTTTCCTTGAAGAAACTTATGAAACATGACTTTAAAAATTTTGGGGTTCTGTCTATAGTTAAATTTGTAGACAAAATGTTGCTTTTCATAGTTGCCAGGTATCCTTAGGAAGACGTTCCAAGATTATGGCTGTGTGTTCAGAATACCCATATGCAACAGGTCTTTTTTTTTTTTTTTAAGAATGTTGGAAGAAATTGCAAACTACGTATCTAAAACATTAAACACACAAGACTGAATTTGCTTTCTTTGGAATTTGTGTTTCAATTTCAGGTTTACATCGCCAGCTTCTATATATTACTTCCTTTGTTTTTGTCGGATATTATCTTTTAAAACGTCAAGACTATATGTATGCTGCGAGGGACCATGACATGTTCTCATATATAAAGTCACACCCAGAGGATTTTCCTGAAAAAGGTATTTCAAGTTCATTGTAGAAAACTTTTCTTACTCTGTGCCATTTTCCCTAGTTAATCTTTCGCGTGCCTGTGACTTCAGTGCCTTCTGTGTTCTGTTGACGTCCGCCTCTTTGTCTGTAGACCAGAATTCTCTTGAATTCATATATCCAGTTTCTGACTGAGTACCTCTGCATCCCTCAAAGAGCAAACGGGACTCACGTCCCCCTGCTCACCCAGACCTCCTGGTCTTCTGTGTCCTGCTTCAGTGAATGGCACTACTGTCCACCTGGGTGCTCCAGCCAGAAGCCTGGGAATCATCTTCGTGGCTGTCTCTTTGCCTTCTCATTAGTCATCAACTCTCACCATTCTAATCCCTAAATAATTCTCAACTCTGAACTCTCCTCTCTGCCACTGCCACTACCTTGCTTCAGGCCGTGGTAATCTCTTGTGTAGACTCCTGCACTTGCCTCCAGCTTGCCTCTGCTTTTGTTCTTAGCAAAAATCACATCTCTCTGGATAAATATGGATATGCTTAAAATAGCTATCCATTACCTTTTGGATAAAATCAAGACTGCATAAGATGTCTTCCCCCCACCGCTTCCCAGGCTGAGCTAATTGCCTGGGATATACACTTAACTTAGGCTTTTATCTACCGCATTACACACACAGACTGTGTTCCTCACTGGACTGTAGCTTCATCTTTGTTTCTCCCGCCTCCAGCCCAGAACCTGCACATAGTAGGCATTTAATAAACGATGACTGGCCTGAGCTACACAGGGCCCTGCCTCATCTTGTGTCACTCAGCTCGTGCTGCTTGAAATGCTGTCCTGCGCCTGCCCTGTGTCGCTGTGTATGTGCTGGACCCCTTAGCCTTCCTCCTGCCCCGTTTCCACCCTGTGCGCCTACAGATTCCTGCTCAGGATTCATCGTGCTATAGACAGGGATTTTCTAACCACACTGTATTTATCTTCGTGCAGCTGTGAATGTAACTGTAATACAGCTGTTTCCTCATTTGTGTTTTATACAAATATACAATATAGATATTTGTATACATGAATGAATGTGTGTAGGAAATTTTTAAACTTGTAAGTTTATACATTTTTAGATTTTCCTATTTATGTAAATGTGTAAGCATTTCAATTTAAGCATTTTAAATCTCATCAGACTGAATGGTGTGATCTGTAAGGTCCTACTTAGCTCTGAAATTGTATTGTTCTTAATAATAATTTCCTTATCCTTCAGTCACATATGTCATGTTTATGGTGGATCAGAAGGGTACAGCTTTTTTCTTTGCCAGTGAAGAGCTCAAAGACTAGTGCAAAGCCATGAATAGTGGATGTGTCGGGGATGGGAATACTCAGGACTGCTGGATGTTAGAGATGGAAGGAATCTTGGGAATATTGATTTCTAAGAGGGAGACCCAGTGGCAGTTAGTCCTTAGACCCATACCTCTGGCTCTTTGCCTGTATGTTTCCACTGGCTCCCTCTGACAGTGAGTGTAGCCTCACAGGCTCATTCTCTGAGAAGCAGATTACTGGCAGGTGTGCAAACAGCCTCCTGCACCAATAGTGCAGGCATGGCGAGCTTGACCACCTCAGCTTCTGGCCCCTCCCTGTTCAGTCCTTCTTCCACTCCTTCAGCCAGGATCCCTCTGGCAGCACTTTGCCTCTCTGGACAACCATCTGGACATCAGCATAGATTCTTTCAAAGCAGTTCTTCATTCAGTGGAACAAAATGCCTGGTTGAGGACTAGAAAATAAAGCAGTTCTTATAAGAATATTAAGTGTTAATGTTTCTTTAGGAAGTATGATTTTTTCAACATGATTTTAAAATCTTTTGTGATTTTTCTTTTTATAGATAAGAAAACTTACAGGGAAGTTTTTGAAGAATTCCATCCGGTGCGTTGAAGTCTCCAAAATGCTTGCTCCGGTTTCATTGATACCGGTTATTTCTGTATTTTGTCGAACTGTTTCTATGATCTGAAGTTTATGTTAATCTCTTAACGTTAACACCTTGTGATTAAAATGGTCAATGTAAGCACTCTGACTCCTTTTTGTCAAAAAACAGTTCATCAGAGAATGGTCAGCTTCCATTTAGCTAGTTTTGAGAAGATATCTGGCAGATTTTAAAATGGAGTTTAGTTCTAGTTCAGAGTTGGCAGTCTAAATAGCCTGTGGGCCACATCTGGCTCACTGCCAATCCAGTTTTATTGGACACAACCAGGCTCATTTGTTTATATGTTAATGGCTGCTTCCTTCTGCAGCAGAGTTGAGTGGTTATGACAGAGACCTTATGGTCTGTGAAACCTGAAATATTTAATATATGGCCTTTTACAGAAGAGTTTCACCTGCTCCAGTTATAGTGCAGAGTGAACCAAGCAATCCAGATGATGGAAGGTTTTGTGAGTCATGTAGAAAATTTTGATTCGATTCTAGGCAGTGGAAGGTCACTAAAGGATTTTAAATAGGGATAACATGGTCATGGTTATATTGCTGAGCTCTCTGCAACACCATAGAGGGTGGTTTAAAACTCACGACCAGGAGAATAGCTCGGCGACTGATAGAGCAAAGAGGTCTCAGCTCTTAGTTGGGACATCCTGGGGAAAGTGAGCTCAGTAGCTAACACTGTCTATGGTGGAAATGAAAGTGTTAGTTGGTAAGTTGTGTCCGACTCTTTGCAACCCCATGTACTATTGTAGCCCTTGGGGCTCCTCTGTCCATGGAATTCTCCAGGCAAGAATACTGGAGTAAGTAGCCATTCCCTTCTCCAGGGGATTGAACCTGGGTCTCCTGCATTGCAAGCAGATTGTTTCCCATCTGAGCCCCCAGAGAAGCCCATCTACAGTGGATTAGAAGTAAAAGATCCCACCTAACTAGAATGAGGTTTTACTCTTTATGGCTTATCAAATCCAAAAACTTGTCCAAAGTTTTTGTTTCTAAGCTCAGATTTCATAATCAGATTAAGTTTTGGAGATTAATAAAATTGTCTACATGTGATTTCAGATTAGGTGGCAGTATGAATATAAGCAGATGGACAAAATCACCTCTTCTCTTGAGTCCTACTTGTTAGAAATGAAATCATGTCTGAGAAAGTACTTTAGAAGTTAATAAAGATATGTACAAATACAAGGTATTTTTATTGCTGCTGCAATAAATAAGTTTATCTCTGCTCAATAGGCATAGGAGTGTGAACCACTCAGCGCTGAGGACTCTGCTGCTGCTTAGTTCTGTACAGTGGAAAGGAAGGGAGGACTAGAGCAAATACAAGGTGAGGGTGGGAGAAAAAACAGACCTATAATAATAGCTCTCACATGCCAGATGCTTTTGACTTACTGTTTAATTTTCAAAGCAACTTCATGAGATAGGTAGCACTATCTCCATTTTATAGATGAGGAAATTTAGGCCACGGTGGGTTAAATAACTTGCCCACAATTGCAGTGAAGGACTGCCAAGAGAGAAGGATGTGAACTTCGGTTAGTCAGATGCTAGAACGTCTATTTCTACCGTAGCACACTGACCAGGTGACAGACAGGTGGTCCCTCATGAATCTCTGGCTTCCACCCCAAGCTAGTAAGAGGAGCGAGGAGTTGTGAACAGCAGCAGGCAGCCTAACTGTGACACAGTGATGAGTCCAGGAACTGGTGCTCAGGGGAAGGTAGGGAGGATTCCCAGACATCCAAATCATCTCTTATAGTTGCAGGTCCAGGTCTTTCTGGTCTGGCCGTCATCAGGCTAGCAAACTGCACCATGTCTTCATCACGGAGACTGCCTTCTATCATGTGGAGTATGCTGTGGGTGCACAAATTTAAAAAAACAAGTCAGTATAAGTTCACACCATTAAAGTACTGTCACATGTCTATTGAAATAGGAAACCTATTGAAAAAGCAGAATGGTGCTGTTTGTAGAAAAACTCTAGTGACCTTACAGCACTATGAGAAGAATCTGGTTGTCAGAGATGCAGTACATCATCTAGCTTCATCTCTGCCTTTTACTAACAGGAAAACTACAGAAAGGTAAAGTAAGTTGTCCAGGGCATAGAGAGGTCAGTGCGGAGCCAGGACAAGAAGCTAGATTTTTTTTTTTTTTTAACTTTTGTTCAGTCACCACACAAAAAAAGTGTGTTGAAGTGTGTTACAGTTAGAACTGGCTGCTCTTGTCTTCCAAGAGGTTTGGCAGGTCAAGGAGTGACGTATCTCACTGCTCTGCCATCCATAATTCTTACCTCCAGCCCTGGCTGCAGAATTCTAAAGTGCTAAGGAAATCTGTGGTGTAGAGGAAAGGAATCAGATGTGAGTTACACCAGGGTCCATTCACATCTTGGCTTTGCCATTTCCTGAGTAACGCAGACTCATTTTCTCTCTCAGACCTCCAGGTTTTTTCATGTGTTAAAGGGGATTGTAATTCCATTAGATCATTGATATGCAAGTAATTTTAAACTATAAAACTATTCAAGTGCCAATCCTTTTACTAATACCTTTATTATTCAGTGAATAAACTGAAACCCTGAGAAGTGAGCAAAAACAAGGCTGCACAGCTCATTAATGGTGGAATCAGAACTCGAACCCAGAGCTCTTGACCCAGCCCCCTTACATTCAAGAAGAACCTCTGAAAGTCCACTCAGGGAGCTTCAAGAGGAGGGGGTGTAGCTGGCAGTTGGGTGTAGGTTTGAAGTTGTTTAGTCACTGAGTCATGTCCAACTCTTTTTCAACCACATGGACTGTAGCCCCCAGGCTCCTCTGTCCATGGGATTTTCCAGGCAAGAATACTGGGGAGGATTGCCATTGCCTTCTCTAGGGGATCTTCCTGACCCTGGGATTTAACTCAAGTCTCCCTCATTGGCAGGCAGATTCTTTACCACTGAGCCACTGGGAAGCCCAGGTTTGAGGTAGGGAAAGGGAAAATGGCTGAGAAAATACCTGGAGCAGAACTCTCTAGACTGTGTATTTAGGGTCCATGTGTACTGCCCATCATTACAGGGTAGCCTCAGGAAATATGGTAGAGACTAAATCTGATGGAGAGAACACCCAGATCAGACTTCCCTGGTTAGGAATCTGCCAGCTAGTGCAGAGGACACAGGTTTCATCCCTGGTCCAGGAAGATTTCACATGTCACGGAGCAACTAAGCCCGTGTGCCACAACTACCGAGCCCACTCGCTTGGAGCCTTGCTCTACAATAAGAGAAGCTACCCCAGGGGCTTCCCCTGTAGTCCAGCGGTTAAGAATCAGCCTGCCAATGCAGGGGACACAGGTTAGATCCCTGGGCCGGGAAGATCCCTCTAAGCCAGTGCGCCACAACTACTGAGCCCATGTGCTGCAAGTGCTGAACCCTGTGCACCCTGGAGCCCATGCTCCGCAACAAGAGAAGCCACAGGAGAGAAGCCCATGCACCACAGCTAGTTAGCCACACTCACCGCAACCATAGAATGCCTGCGTGCAGCAATGGACACCCAGTGCAGCCAAAAATAAAAATTTCCAAGTATTTTCACATTTACTGTAAAAAAAAAAGAGGCTACCCCAGTGAGAAACCCGTGCACTGCAATTACAGAAAGTCCACGCAGCAACAAAGACCCAGCACAGCCAAAAAGAACAAGAAAAATGCCCAGCTCGGGGGCCAGTCTTGCTTTTTTTAATCCCCTTACCACTTAGGTGGGGTTTCACTGGTGGCTCAGCAGTAAAGAGTCTGCCTGCAATGCAGAAGACTCAGGTTCAATCCCGGGGTCAAGAAGATCCCCTGGAGAAGGAAATGGCAACCCATTCCAGTATTCTTGCTTGGGAAATCCCATGGACAGAGGAGCCTGGTGGGCTACAGTCCATGGGGTCAAAAGAGATGGACACAACTTAGCAACTAAACAATTACGTGACTTTGGGTGAGACACTTCCTCTATCTGGATTTAATTTTCTTACAGGTAAAATGAGGATAAAAATTCTGCCCAAATACCTATATCAGGTGCTTTGAGATTCCCATGGACATGGACAGGTTTATCACCAATGAAGCCAGCTAATGGGAACAGGGCTGGTATGTGACACGGGATCAAAACCAGCAGGTGCTGTGGCCAAATTTCTCCCAATCTTTACCCAGGAGTGACCCGTCCCAGATCCCTTCTAACCTCCTACCCTGTGTGGCACCACCTGCTTGTCTAGCTTCTTGCTCACCTACACCTCACAACCCCAGCCCTTCTGGGCTCAGATCCCAACATGGATGTATATGTCCTCTCCACTGGGCTTCCCAGCAGGCATGTCTCCATGCTGGTGTGCCTAGTACGAGTTAGAGTGTCCACACGGTGGTCCTTTAACTTTCCACTTGGCTGGCTGCAACTTGGGATGGCCAGAGCACCTCTGCTAGTTGCGGGACTGTGGTGAACAGCCTCACTCATGTACCCCAGCAGCTTCACCCATATATATATCCCCGGATGCCATATAAATATAATTCTCCATATCCCATAACTTGAAAAAATGTTGGAAGCAGTGCCACACACACACAAAACTCACATTCAACACCTGAGTAAATGCATGCCTTGGGTAAGGTTCTTCATTTATAAAATAGAAATAATAAAACCTATCTTCCTAGAATTGTTATGAAGATTTAATGAGTTCATCCTATCTCAAGCATTTAGGGACTATACTGACATTTATTACGTGCTCAAATAGAAGCTATTATTAATATGCAACATCAGAGATTCTTGTTTTAGAATTCATGGATGGGTCTCTGAAGTCGCATATATAGTCATATATATGTCTATATGCCTGGACTCTAGGGAAAGAGTCCTTGGCTTTAATCAGAGTCTTAAAGAAGTCAATGGTGAGAACACACTTGTTCAGTTCATACAGCTCCAAATATTCACATGAAGTGATGCAAAATATTAGTTGCTCAGTCATGCCTGACTCTTTGCAACCCCATGGAATGTAGCTCACCAGGGTCCTCTGTCCATGAAATTTTCTAGGCAAGAATACTGGAGTGGGTAGTCATGCCCTTCAGGGGATCTTCCTGACCCAGATTGAACCCGGGTCTCCTGTAGTGCAAGCAGATTCTTTACCGTGTGAACCATCAGGGAAGTCCAAATATTTGCATACTTACTAATAAATGCACAGATACATACAAGTGCACATAAGGCATGCACACACCAACCACTTTTCCTTATGTTTCCATAATAGCTCACCATCATTACTCACCAATTCTGGGTCAGAAGGAGAGTAAGACAGGCCTGGCCTTGGGCCTTCCTGGATAGTAGTCTCAATACCCAAAAGCGAGGGTGGCTGTCTGAGAGCCTGGCTTGCCCTCTCCCACTGGGTTCACCACTGCTCCCTTTCCTCCCCTGGAATGCCCCTTGGTGGACATTAGCACAGCCACCATTACCTTTCCTACATGGCCTGTCCCATTTTCTCCTGGTATCTCCTTGTCACCTCCTCAGCTTTCAGGGTAAGATGGGTGAGTATGTGATGAAGGTTAGCAAAGTGCAGGTGGAACTGGGCTTCCAGGTCCAGCTGACCCGACACCTGCTCCTCCTCAGCCTCTTCCATCTCTCCAGCTTCAGTCTCAGCTCCATCGGCTTTGCCCCCTGCCACCTTGGCCTGCCACTCCTGCCGGGGCAGCAGCCCGTGCTCCACATCCATGCGGATGGCCTTGAGCATGGTGAAGTAGCTGTACAGATCGGAGACGCCCGCCTGGGCCTGGTACCCATGTGTGCTCAGCTGCATGTCCCGCAGAAGGCTGGGGATCATCACCACCTGCTCCATGTTGCGCACCACGGCCAAGTACCGGTCCATGACAGTCAGCAGGCAGTTCTTGGGGTAGCGCTTGGTCAGCACCTGCATGATGGCTTTATCTTCCATATGGAATCCAGCAGACTGCCTCGGCCTCTGTTTCCAGGCTGTTATTTTTATGTCAGTATGCACAGCAGTTTGACAGGATGCCAAGACCCAGCCGGTAGGTCAACACAGCCCTCTTTTAGGCCAATCCTAGGGCTTGGGTCCCAACGTCCTGTATCAGGTGATCCATCTGCCCAGGGACAGAACTGCCAAACTTCTGACTGTCATTTCAGTGCTCTGTGACTGCCTCAGTAAGAGCCCGGCTCCTCCTTCATCAGCTTGCAGAGCCATTTGGAGGGCAGCCTTTGCCTTGGCAGCTGGTGCACTTGACCCTGGGGCAATAATTAATTCTCTCAGGTCACCTAAGACCAAGCTGCCCATTGACTATCTGTGTCTTAATGCCCAACTTGCTTCTTTCACTTGGGTGCCTCAGCTGTGAAATGAACAAGGGAAGAGGGTCATGCAATAAAAAGGCTTAGTGTGGGGCAAAGAGCTCTCAGACGGGAGCCAGAAGTCTGGTTCTGCAATTTCTCAGTCATATGTTGTCATTGTTTGCTAGTTAACACTTAAGAGCACTCGCTTTGCCACAAGTACTACACTGAGCTCTTTCACCCGGTCCGTACAAGGAGTGCTTTAACATTCTCATTTTACCAATGAGAAAACTGAGGTGCACGAAGCTAAAGTTACTTGCTCATGGTGCCATTGGGGCTGGGATTCCAGCCTGGGACCACCTCTCTCTTACCTCCAGGTAGGATTCTAGACTGATATGTGAAGTTGCATAAGTTATTCAAGTTAACAGGATCCATCTCCTTGTCTGTAGATTTGAGGTGTTATTGTAAGGAGACAAGGCTAAACAAAATGCTTTGTAAATCACAAAATGTAGTCCCCAGATGTATTATCCGTGTATTTGCTGGATTAATGCTGAGGTCCCTCTCAACTCTAGCCTGTAATCCCATGAGTTATAAAGCTTCGTCTTTACCATTGACCCAGTGTTTTGGCCAACAGTCTTGAGAAGATAACAATCCCTTGCGTTGCCACATTTTCACAGTTGGCAAACTGCACTTGCTATGCTTATTAATAGTTAGAAAAGTGAACCCTAATGAGAGGTTCAAAGTTTCACAAGTTAGTAGCAGAGTCAAGTGAGCAAGGCCTTCTGAGTTCTGAGTCAGGCCCTGCTTGCAACTCCACTTTGAGAGGAAAGATTTACTAAGTACCTTCTGCCCCAGCATGGGAGGAGAGAGGAGGAGGAGCGCATGGGACTCATCTTGTCTCAACTAGGCCATCTTCACCCCCACTCCAGGGCAGGGGCCCCTCTGCACCCTTCTGACTGGTGCTCACCCACTGGACCACTTCCTTCTACTCCTATGGCCGGAGCCATGAGATTGTTCGTCTTTACGTTGAACTGGAATCTAACTCACTACACAGTCCCACCACCCCTGCCCCATGAAATCAAAACATTCACCCTATCCAAAAGTCATGGGCCTTAACTCTGCTTATATGACCACAACAGAATAGTGTGAACAAACCATCTTCCAGCCTTTAACTTGCTTAGTCACACCGCAGATTGAGCAGAAAAACATTAGAGTCCCCCTTTCCAAATGAGGAGACTGAGACTCAGGAAAGGGGAGTCTCAGACATGACAGGAGGAGGCCCAGCCCAGCTCTCCAGGCCTCAGAAGAAAGTGACAGCTGTACCTCTCTCCAAGCCCCCTTCATGGACTGGCCAGGCATATGGCCGCAGATGATCTGTGGTCAACCTGCATTGCACAGTTGGCCTTGCTTCTCTAAGGCACAGAGGGCAGCCAAGTCCAGCCACGGGGCTGCTGTGAGGGCAAAGCTTCCACTTGTAACCCTTTCTGTACTGCAGGTTGTAAGCAGAACTCAGAGCACGGCCAACTCTTCTTTCCTCTGGCTGTGTGACCCTGGGCTAGTCCCCACTCCTCTCTAAGTTTCAGCTTCCTCCTATGTTGTAATAATGATAAAAGCAAGCATTGACTGAGGATTCGCTATCCTAAACTAAGCTGATACATGCAAAATGCTTAGAACAGAAGTCAATTCTCCCAATAATCCTATGGCGTAGATAGGCTTTGTTCACAGAGGAGGAAATTGAAGCATAGGGAGGTCAAGTAATTAGTCTTAAGATGCACACTATTAGCTTTTAGACAAACAGAAACTGGAATTAGTGGTAAATTCTGCCCACTGATATTAACAGTTATGCGGACTAGAGATAACGCTTGTGTATAATACCTGACATATTGCAAAACCTCAGTGAACACGCACTGCCTCCTGGCCATTCCTATTTCCTATGCTAGGCTCCTAATTTCTCCTTTATTCTTCCATTCTAGGGCTTGCTACACACACTTCAGTTCCCTTTGTACCTATCCTGGTGCCCAGCCCTGCAAATGCTCGGTAGATGCTGGCTGACCGATGACCATTAGACTCACTTTCTGGTGCACTCTAGAGTCCTTGGTTATAATGTCCAGTCACCTTGAAAAATAGGGTCCCTGGCTTGGAAAGAGGCAGTAGTGAGGCCTTTGACCCGGCGAGAGAGTCCAAGTGTCTGCAGCCACACGTGGCCCAGACATGGCAGGTGCCCAAAACCAATTCATGGGCCTGACTCTAAAAGGAGTCTCTTTTCCAGAATTCTAGGAGAGGTATGCCATACTCCTGTCCTGGCAATCTTCCTCATACACACTGTTCTTTCTCAATATGTTAATGTAAACAAACAGTTTGCAATAAACATTAGCCGGAGGACTTCACTGGTGGTTCAGTGATTAAGAATCCAACCTTGCACAGGTTCCATCCCAGGTCCGGGAACTAATATGCCACATGCCGTGGAGCAGCTCAGCCTGTATGTCCCAACTAGAGAGTCCATGCACTGCAATGAAAGATCCCACATGATGTAACAAAGATCCCGTGTGCCACAACTGAGACCTGATGCAGCCAAATATGTGTGTGTGTATATATATATATGTATGTATAAAGCATCCACAGCGATTTTGGAGCCCCCCCCAAAAAGTGAAATGAAATTGAAAGACACTCCTTGGAAGGAAAGTTATGACCAACCTAGATAGCATATTAAAAAGCAGAGACATTACTTTGCCAACAAAGGTCTAGTCAAGGCTATGGTTTTTCTAGTGGTCATGTATGGATGTGAGAGTTGGACTGTGAAGAAAGCTGATCACCGAACAATTGATGCTTTTGAACTGTGGTGCTGGAAAAGACTCTTGAGAGTCCCTTGGACTGCAAGGAGATCCAACCAGTCCATTCTAAAGGAGATCGATCCTGGGTGTTCACTGGAAGGACTGATGCTAAAGTTGAAACTCCAATACTTCGACCACCTCATGCGAAGAGTTGACTCACTGGAAAAGACTTGATGCTGGGGGGGATTGGGGGCAGGAGGAGAAGGGGATGACAGAGAATAAGATGGCTGGATGGCATCACCAACTCGATGGACGTGAGTTTGAGTGAACTCCGGGAGTTGGTGATAGACAGGGAGGCCTGGCGTGCTGTGATTCATGGGGTCGCAAAGAGCTGGACACGACTGAGTGACTGAACTGAACTGATATGTATAAAGAACCTAAAGGGGTGGGATGGGATGGAGGGTGGGAGAGAGAGAGGTTCAAGATGGACGGGACATATCTATATACATTTATGGCTGAGTCACGTTTTTGTATAGCAGAAACCAACACAACATTGTAAAGTAATTATCCTCCAATTAAGAACACATTTAAAAAGAAGATTCACTAGCCCGATATTAACTCCACCAGTCAGCTACATGGAGAATTTGCATAAAACTATTTCCTAACCTATGAGTGGAAAACAGCAAGTTTTCTAAGTTAATAAAGTAGAAAAATATAATTTTAATAGATTACTTAAGTAAACATTTGATTAATTCATTTTAGCCCTAAAATACTTTTTGCTTGCTTTTTTACTTTTCTGGGAAAACACCACACCATGCCAGTTGGGAATCGAAGTTCCCTGGCCAGGGAATAAACCCTATGCCCTCGGCAGTGAAAGCACAGAGTCCCAATCACAGGACTGCCAGGGAAGGGAAAACATTCTTAAAATATCTTTCCTCTGGCAAATGGGGCTTCCTTTGTATCTGAACATCCAGGATGGTTGGGCAGTGGATTTAGCTGGAGACCAGGAGTCTGGACATTGTGGTTTGGGTTCTGGGGCTGCTTCCAGGTCCACTTGTGACTGGGTTTCCTGGGCCCTAGCATCCACGACTGTAAAGGGAAGGGTTTGGAGATCTCTGAGGTAAAGGCCTTCCAGTCCTGGTTGTAGAATTCCTTCTGAATCCATGTTTGGGTCACTAAGGATATCATTACCCAGGTCTAGTGGCCTCCTCATTAATCCAGCTCCAGAGTCACTGACTCAGGTCTGGAAAACATGATGTTCTGCTTGCAGACAGGGCTGGGAGAACTGAGCTGGGGTGGTGGGCTGGGCAGGAAGGCCCCATCAGCAGCAGCCTCCTGGGCCTCCCTTTCCCCATTTATTCAACAAGGGGGCTGGTCTTCATTAAGTCCTCTACAGCTCAGACTTTGGGGGACTCCACCAAAGCACAGCCCCGCTGTGGCCCACTGTGTTATTCTGCCCCTGTGCATGCATCATAGTCTCATCTCAGCCTCGTCCATCCCCAGACTTGCTCATGGACATGGCCCCAGGGATGGAAGGAGCGCTGCACGCATGAGTGAGTGAGCAAACTGATAAAAGGGGGATAAATGAACTCTGTGTGTGTGTGTGAGTCACTCAGTCGTATCTGACTCTGCAACCCCATGGACTGTAGCCCGCCAGGCTCATCTGTCCATCGAATACTCCAGGCAAGAATGCTGGAGTGGGTTGCCACTGCCTTCTCCAGGGGATCTTCTTGACCCAGGGCTCAAACCCGGGTCTCCTGCATTACAGACAGATTCTTTACCATCTGAGCCACCAAGGAGGCCCCGCAATGAGCTGCATGAGTGAACAAATGCAGAACAGACCAAGTAGCCCTGTGAAGCGGGGCAGGAGAGTCTGCATGGTCAGGGCTGTCCTGCCAGCAGCCTACAGACAGAAACTGTGTCCAGGCCCACCTGGCAGATGAAAGATAAAATGTTCCTGAGTCAGCAGCTGCCAGCTGACTCCAGGTATCAGGGAACTAAGGGCACAGGCTGGACTCAGACAAATTCTAGGAGTGGGGAGAGGAGGAAGGCAAGAAAGAAAGGAGAAGAACGTTAGATCTTCTCAGGGGATGCAGGGGGGCAGGAGAGGTGGCCCTTGGTTCCAGAAGGGTCTGCTGGACTCAGGGGACCCTGCCATGTCTCAGCATTGGGAGGTTATCTTATGCGGCTGGGCCACTGCAGGTAGAAGTAGCAATGGAGAACAAGGAGGTAGCAGAGGGTGGGCTAGACCTCAAGCACCATTCTGTTTCCCCCAGACTTCCCTCCCGCCCTCAGGAGGGGAAGATGAGGCTGAATGAGCCCCTTTACTGGAACGGCCTCTGCAGAGCTGCCTGTGACCTCACCCTCAGGTTACCTGATCACCCCAAGTTAGAAAAACTGAACTGGCCCCAGATGGACTGGGGTCAAAGCCCCCAAGAGCCAGGCCAGGAACACCATGTGAATATTGTGTAATGGATAAGCTGATCAAGTCGTGTTCTGGGGCGGCCAGACTCCAAGAAAGCGTGGCAGGGCTTGAGCCCAGGCAGCTACAGAATGGGCTCACACCTAGGCTGTGACAAGTTTTCTAGCTTTAAAGATGATTCATATACCCACACTCAAGGGAATTCCCTGGTGGGCCAGTGGTTAAGACTCTGCTCTTCAAATGCAGGGAGCAAGGGTTCGATCCCTGGTGGGGGCACTAAAATCCCACATGCCAAAAAAAAAAAACCAGAATACACACCCTCATATCACCTGATGTCCATGGATCTTGGACTGTTTGTCCCTCCAGTTCTGATCTACTGGGGAACATATGGGGTCAAGTCACTGTGTGTTCCCACTCCCAGCCTTACCAGGAGGAGTCAAAAGAAAACCAGACAAAGTCCTTACCCTCCAGAAAAATACTCGCTCTGTCACTGGGGGGACTTCGTGTGTTGAGAGCCTGCCTGCTTTGTGTCTGTGATGTGCTAGGCCTGGGGTTATAACAGGGCATGAGGCAGACAAGGCACCCCACTCAGGCAGTTTGTATCTAATGAGAAGAAATCCACAATGAACATATGCCAAGATAAATATGACCGTTTCACATAGTGACATGTACCAGGAAGAAAACAAATTAATGAGCTAGAGCCTTGCTACTATACAAGTGTGCTCTGCAGACCAGCAGCATCCAAGAACCAGGCAGCTCACCAGAAATGCAGAGTCTCAGGCCCTGCCCAGGATCTCCTGAATCTCCATTTCAATGAGATCCTCAGGGGATGCCTATGGTCAAGTGGTCAGGAATTCATTCCAAGCATGGCTATTACCCCAGGGGAAAAGAAATATTCATTAACATATTGAGACCTGAATATTCTGTTTCTGGAAGCTCTGTCTTTCAGGTAGAGGGAACAACCAGTACTACCAATCAGAAATAATCCCCTTAAAGCCACATCTGGAACTTCCCTCGTGGTCTGGTGGTTAAGACTATGCCTTCCAATGCAGTGGGTGTGGGTTCAATCCCTAGTCGACGAAGTAAAATCCCACATACCTCATAGTCAAACAACCAAAACATGAAACAGAAACAATATTGTAACAAATTTAATAAAGACTTTAAAAATGGTTCCTATCAAAACAAACAAAAAAAAGCTTCCCTTGTGGCTCAGTGGTAAAGAATTTGCCTGTCAATGCAGGAGACGTGAGTTCAATCCCTGGGTCAGGAAGGTCACCTGCAGGAGGAAATGGCAATCCACTCCAGTATTCTTGCCTGGAAAATCCCATGGACAGAGGAGCCTAGGGGGCTATAGTCCATGGGGTTGCAAAAGAGTCAGACACAACTTAGCAACTAAAACAGTAACAAATTTTTTTAAAATCTTTATAAAGAAAAAAACCACAACTAGCTTACTGGGGGAAGAAGGCAATGGCACCCCACTCCAGTACTCTTGCCTGGAAAATCCCATGGACGGAGGAGCCTGCAGTCCATGGGGTCGCTAATACTCAGACACGACTGAGCAACTTCACTTTCACTTTTCACTTTCATGCACTGGAGAAGGAAATGGCAACCCACTCCAGTGTTCTTGCCTGGACAATCTCAGGGACAAGGGAGCCTGGTGGGCTGCCGTCTATGGGGTCGCACAGAGTCGGACACGACTGAAGCGACTTAGCAGCAGCAGCTTACTTGGGAACCATAAGCAAGTCACCGCACCTCTCCAGGCCTCAGTTTCCCACCTGGAAAATTGAGGAGTTGAACTAAATAGAGGCTCTTTCGAACTAAAAATAAAACAAACAGTCCTCTGAATGGAGGATTTTGAGGCATCAGGAGTCAAATGACCAGCTAAGAAAGCTATCTGAGGAAGCAGCAGGGCCTTGGAGTCCCAAGACCTACATGTAAGACATGACTGAGCAACTGGGTACGCACATACATACAGTAAATAAAAACTGAAATGGGAATGAAAGCAGCAACTTAAGGAGCCATCTCTGGGAAGGAGGAGGATGAAAGAGAGGGTATACACAGGTACTTTCTATTTGTTAGGTCTTATTTCTCAAGCTGAGTGATGGGTACATGGATATTTATATAATTCATTCTCTCATACTTATTAATACATTAAGTACTTAAAACAACAAAAAAAAGGAAAAGTGGGAAATGTTTTCCAGGTAGAGGTACCAGCTTAAGCAAATGTCCAAGGACACAAAGTAGCAAGAATATTGCCCCCCTGTCCCAAACTTCACAGCTCAGTTCATTCAGTTCAGTTGCTTAGTCATATGCAGAGTACTGGAGCTTCAGCTTCATCATCAGTCCTTCCAATGAATATTCAGGATCGATTTCCTTTAGGATTGACTGGTTTGATCTCCTTGCTGTCCAAGGGATTCTCAAGAGTCTTCTCCAACACCACAGTTCAAAAGGATCATTCTTTGGTGCTCAGCTTTCTTTATAGTCCAACTCCCATATCCATACATGACTACTGGAAAAAACATAGCTTTGACTAGACAGATCTTTGCTGGCAAAGTAATGTCTCTGCTTTTCAATATGCTGTCTATTTTGGTCATAGCTTTTCTTCCAAGGAGCAAGCGTCTTTTAATTTCATGGCTGCAGTCACCACCTGCAGTGATTTTGGAGCCCACAAAAATAAAGTCTGTCACCGTTTTTATTGTTTACCCATGTATTTGCCAGGAAGTGATGAGACCAGATGCCATGATCTTAGTTTTCTGAATGTTGAGTTTTAAGCCAGCTTTTCACTCTCCTCTTTCACCTTCATCAAGAAGCTCTTTAGTTCCTCTTCACTTTCTGCCAAATGCAGGTGACATCTGCATATCTGAGGTTACTGATATTTTTCCAGGCAATCTTGATTTCAGCTTGAGCTTCAACCAGCCCGGCGTTTCGCATGATGTACTCTTCATGTCCCAGATGTTCAAGCAGGTTTTAGAAAAGGCAGAGGCACTAGAGATCAAATTGCCAACATCCACTGGATCATGGAGAAAGCAAGAGAGTTCCAGAAAAATACCTATTTCTGCTTCATTGACTATGCCAAAGCCTTTGACTGTGTGGATCACAATAAACTGTGGAAAATTCTGAAAGAGATGGGAATACCAGACCACCTGACCTGCCTCTTGAGAAACCTCTATGCAGGTCAGGAAGCAACAGTCAGAACTGGACATGGAACAACAGACTGGTTCCAAATAGGAAAAGGAGTACATCAAGGATGTATATTGTCACCTTGCTTATTTAACTTATATGCAGAGTACATCATGAGGAACGCTGGGCTGGAAGAAGCACAGGCTGGAATCAAGATTGCTGGGAGAAATATCAATAACCTCAGATATGCAGATGACACTACCCTTATGGCAGAAAGTGAAGAGGAACTCAAAAGCCTCTTGATGAAAGTGAAAGAGGAGAGTGAAAAGGTTGGCTTGAAGCTCAACATTCAGAAAACAAAAATCATGGCATCTGGTCCCATCACTTCATGGGAAATAGATGGAAAAACAGTGGAAACAGTGTCAGACTTTATTTTGGGGGGCTCCAGAATCACTGCAGATGCTGATTGCAGCCATGAAATTAAAAGACGCTTACTCCTTGGAAGGAAAGTTATGACCAACCTTGATAGTATATTAAAAAGCAGAGACATTACTTTGCCAACCAAGGTCCATCTAGTCAAGGCTATGGTTTTTCCCATGGTCATGTATGGATGTGAGAGTTGGACTGTGAAGAAAGCTGACCGCCGAAGAATTGATGCTTTTGAACTGTGGTGCTGGAGAAGACTCTTGAGAGTCCCTTGGACTGCAAGGAGATCCAACCAGTCCATTCTAAAGGAGATCAATCCTGGGTGTTCAGTGGAAGGACTGATGCTAAAGCTGAAACTCCAATACTTTGGCCACTTCATGCGACGAGTTGACTCACTGGAAAAGACTCTGATGCTGGGAAAGGTTGGGGGCGGGAGGAGAAGGGGACGACCGAGAATGAGATGGCTGGATGGCATCACCGACTCTGTGGACATGAGTTTGAGTGAACTCCGGGAGTTGGTGATGGACAGGGAGGCCTGGCGTGCTGTGATTCACGGGGTCGCGGAGAGTCGGACACGACTGAGCGACTGAACTGAACTCTGCATGTAAGTTAAATAAGCAGGGTGACAATATACAGCGTTGACGTACTCCTTTCCCAATTTGGGACTCCACAGGAGCTTTTCCAAATCTTTACTCCCCCACTTCCCATCTCACCCCTTTCGCCCAGCCTCAAGCTCCGCGGCTGACCTTTCCGACCAGATAAGCCCCCTCCCCATCGGATAGGCTCTCACCCGTGGCAAGTGTACACCTCCCATGTGACCGTTCAATACACGAAGGCATGCGACTCCTCAAACCCTGCAGACTCCAGGAAGACTGGGCGGGGTTCCAGCTCCAGAGCCGGCCGCGAAGCTGGGGGCCGGCCGCTGCAGCTCCGGACAGCAGGGGGCGCTGCGGGGCAGGCCACGACCGCGGCTCCGCCCGCGCCAGCCTCTGGGTCCCTGGGCGGAAACACACTCCTTTCCAAGCGGTAATTGTCCGTCTCGTTTAGATAAAAAAGGGTTGAACCATGGGGAGAGAGTGGGAGGAAAAGCGTTCTAAGACCCAGTTCGCTAGATAGGCGTCATTAATGTTTCCGAGCTCTCTGTTAAAGAAAGAGGTTTGATTCCACAGCTGGAAATCACGGAGCCGATTTCTTTCTTGCCTGACAGCTGTCTTTTAGAACCGATTCTGCGCACTCGTGCTGTACTCTTGCCGGGATGAAATCTTGTCAGGTCTCATAGCTTTCCGAGAGTCTCCCGTTTATAATTAGGTAATCTACGTGCCGGGGGCAAGCGTTAAAGCAAACCTTGCCCGGATCCAGCTCCCTCTGGCTGGGACACCCACTGGCTGGGGAGGGCACCGGGCAGTCTCCCTTCCCTGCGAACCTTCCGTTCCTCCAGCTCCTTCCCGGGCTGTCTCTGGCTCTCCAGAGTTGGGGGCAGAGGGAGCGGAAAAGTCACAGCCAAGAAGGTCTACCCACGGCACTGCCCTCCGGTCTTTCGTTTGTTCCCTCCCTAAGTAGTGCCTGACTCTTTGCGACCCCATAGACTGCAGCACGCCAGGCTTCCCTGTCCTTCCCCATCCCCTGGCGTTGGTGCAAACTCATGTCCATGAAGTCGGTGATGCCATCCAACCATCTCGCCCTCTGTCGTCTCCTTCTCCTCCTGCCCTCAATCTTTCCCAGCATCAGGGTCTTTTCCAATGAGCTGGCTCTTCACATCAGGTGGCCAAAGGATTGGAGCTTCAGCTTCAGCATCAGTCCTTGCAATGAAATCAGGTGTGGTTGATTCCTCTAGGATTGGCTGGTTTGAACTCCTTGAAGTCCAAGGGGTCTCTAGAGTCTTCTCCAGTACCTCTGATCTTGATAGATTCCAGATGCTGACACTTTCCCTTAGGCTCCTTGGAGACCCACAACACCGTTCAGATGCAGCACCCCTGAAAAGAAGTGGACTTCCTCTTTCAAGCTGCTTACAGCCCCTCAGCTTCTGCATCCCTCCTCACAAGTCCAGCCTCATTCTGTGGGAGTCCCTTAAGTGGAAGCTCTCTTCAACAGGGTCCTCTCCAAGAAGGTCTCATTTTTTTTTTAATGATTTATTATTTTTCCTGATTCTTTGTGGAATCTTAAGTTCCCCAACCAGGGATCGAGCCTGCGCGCTCTGCATCGGAAGCATGGAGTCTTAACCACTGGACCACCAGGGGAATCCCAAGAAGGCCTCATTCTGCTCCTTACCGTGGGGCCTACATGTGCCCTAAGAGAATCACACAGTCCCCTTGCTTAGGAACTACCCCCCAACTCACCAGATTCCAGATCCCACAGCCTCCCCCTTCCAAGACTCCCCAAATAGTTCTCCCAAAGACTATTTCCCCTGGTTTGAGGGGGAGGGGGAAGGGTCCTTCCCCTTCCTGGTGAGGTGTGGGTTGGGGGACAGGAAGAGTGAATGCCCTGACATCTCTCTGAAGAGAGTCTTCGGTAGGGTTCCTGGGGGACGTTCTCTCTTTGACAGGCAGGTAACTGAGGACATGGCTCTTAGCCCTGCCGCCTCCCCGCCTCCTGAGTTCTGAACTCATTTTAAGTTCAGCAGTTCTGGCCTTTGAGGCCTCAGCTGAAATTCTGAGGTGAGTGGAAAAGTCTTTGATTATGTCTTATTAGTTTCCAACCTTGGCCTGAGAGCACTGCCTCTAACCTCAACCCAGAAAAGACCTCACCAGAGGATACGCCCAGAACACAAACCTGTCCCTCCCCTGGTAAATTCTTCCTGCTCCAGCCATTTCCAACAGGCAAGTTGCATATCAGCTCCTGGGCTTTACAGCCACTTCCCAAACCTCATGCCTCCTCTCACTTTGCCTTTCCTTCCACCAGAGGAGTTCTACTCCACTTGCCTCACTCCTTGAGGTCTTTGAAGACCAGAGTCAAAAATGTCTCCTCCAGAAAGCCTTCCCTGATACCCCCTCCTCCGTACTTCCACAGGCCTTGCCACAATTCGTGTTCTGATTACCTCTATCTGTACCCATCTCCCCAACTTGATTGCGAGCTCTTTGAGGGCAAGGATGGAATTGTTTTGCTGAGTGTGTTTACATTGTTTGTATGAAAAACAGTTTCAAAAAGCAAAATCACCTATAATCCCAGAACTTTTAAAAATTTTAGTTGATTTACAATGTTGTGTTAATTTCTGCTGTACAGCAAAGTGATCCAGTCATACATATATGTACATTCTTTTTTACATTCTTTTCCATTATGGTTTGCCATAGGATACTGAATATAGTTCTCTGCGCTGTCCAATAGGACCTTGTTGTTTATCCTTTCCATTTAACAGCTCCATCTGCTAACCCCAACCTCCCACTCCGTCTCTCCCTCAACCCCTCCTCCTTGGCAAACAGGAGTCTGTTCTCTGTGTCTGTGAGTCTGTTTCTATTTCCTAAATAGGTTTATTTGTGTCATATTTTAGATTCCGCATATAAGTGATATAACATATGGTATTTGTCAATTTCTGACTTACTTCACTTCGTATGATAATCTCTAGTTGCATCCATGTTGCTGCAAATGGCATTCTTTTTTCCTTTTTATGTCTTAGCAGTACTTCACTGCGGAGAAGGCAATGGCACCCCACTCCAGTACTCTTGCCTGGAAAATCCCATGGATGGAGGAGCCTGGTAGGCTGCAGTCCGTGGGGTCGCTAAGGGTCGGACACGACTGAGCGACTTCACTTTCACTTTTCACTTTCACACATTGGAGAAGGAAATGGCAACCCACTCCAGTGTTCTTGCCTGGAGAATCCCAGGGACGGGGGAGCCTGGTGGGCTGCCGTCTATGGGGTCGCACAGAGTCGGACACGACTGAAGGGACTTAGCAGCAGCAGCAGCAGCAGTACTTCACTGTGGAGAAGGCAATGGCATCCCACTCCAGTACTCTTACTTGGAAAATCCCATGGACGGAGGAGCCTGATGGGCTGCAGGCAATGGGGTTGCCAAGAGTCGGACACGACTGAGTGACTTCCCTTTCACTTTTCACTTTCATGCATTGGAGAAGGAAATGACAACCCACTCCAGTGTTCTTGCCTGGAGAATCCCAAGGATGGGGGAACCTGGTGGGCTGCCATCTGTGGGGTTGCGTAAAGTCGGATACGACTGAAGCTACTTAGCAGCAGTAGTAGCAGTACTTCACTGTGTGTATCCACCACTCTTCTTTATTCACCCTTTTGTTGATGGACATTTAAGTTGCTTCCATGTCCTGGCTATTGTGGATAGTGCTGCTATGAACATAGAGCTACATGTATATTTTTGGATTAGAATTTTATCTAATTGCTGGCTCATCTGATGGCTCTATTTTTGGTTTTCTGAGGAACCGCCATACTGTCTCCATAGTGGCTGTACCAACTTACACTCCCATCAACAGTGCAGTAGGATTCCCTTTTCTTTTACATCCTCCCCAGCATTTGTTATTTGTAGAGTTTTTAATGGTAGCCATTTTGGCTGATGACCAGCACTTACTTTTGATATTACAGAAAGGACAAAGAATCTTCCTTCTCCTGTGTGTCCCACCAAACTTACCTCCAGTGACAAACACTTTTAAGAGGGTGATATGATTTTTTACTGCCTTTTCCTGGCACACATGGGCACACACACACAGAATTTTATTTCTTACGATCAGCTTCGTCTACAATTTCCATTTTCACTTAACAGTCTGTCTTGGATATCTTTCCATATTATTGCATATGATTCTACCTCATTCCTTTTTAAAATTATATATATGTGTGTGTGTGTATATATATATACAGAAAATTTTCCATTTTAACCATTTTAAGTGTATGATTTAGTGACATTAATTACATTCACCATATTGTGCAACCATCACCACTATTTCAAAAACTTTTCATCATCCCATCATCTCTGTACCCATTAAGCAATAACTCCTCATGCTCCCTGGCCCCTCTCTTCATAACCCCTGGTTAGGGTGACCTCAAATCTACTTTCTGGCTCTACAAATGCCCCATTTAAAAAAAAAAAGACTGAATATTTTTCCACAGTAGGAGATGTTATCATTTATTTAACCATTCTCTAGTAAAAGATGTTTTGGTTGTTCTCAAGTTTTCGATAACAAGCAATGCTGCTACAGATCACGCAGAAAGTTGAGGAATGGGTTGCTGGTTGCCGAGACACAGGGTGTGTGCATTCAAAAATCTAGCAGACACTTTTCAGCCTGTGCATCGCTTTTCACAGGAAGGTTTCTGACCCCCGTTTCCAGATAGTCTGGTTTAACAAGAGTGCACTGGGGCCTGGCATCCTGAATTTTTAAAGACATCCTACCTGATCATTGTGATATGAGAACACACAAAGAGAAACAGAGCCGTGCGGCCATGTTGCCCTCAGCATCTGCCCTCTTCCCTGGAGCAACGTCATAAACTGTGACACCCCAACCCACAGCCTGCTGCCAACAAGCCAAGGCTGCCCAGATGAGTCTTCAGGCACAGTGAGCAGGCCCCTAGGGTGACAAATCCTCTAAGGAAATCTTGATGGATTGTGTGTCTCCCAACCTGGAAGCCCTGAGTCACCCTGGTTACCAAGCAGCTCCCAATTCTGTTAGCTTTGCCCTTTGTGGGAGGCAAACTCAGCCCTCATTCAAATCAGGGCCCATCAAGGAAAAGTTTATCTCCCTGGGGAAATTATGACTCACACAACAGGAGTGGTGGGTGAAGGACAGAGAGGAGAGGAGAAGAGAAAAGAGATAGAAACAAGGCTGAATTCATTCCGGGGGTGGGAGGAATTCAAAGGTGAAGGAAAAAAGAGTAGAGAGGGAAAGAAAGCAAAATGACTAGAATTTGAGGGAAGTCAGAGAACGAAAGAGAAACGGGAGGGGGACCAAGAAGGAGGAGAAGAGGAGAGAAAGAAAAGACAACGTGGAGCAGAACATGGGATAGTTTTTCAGCTGGCATTTTGGATCAGTCCAGAAAAAACCGCTCGTCAGATCTCAGGAAGACTCCGGTGTTGTCTGGCTTGGTTCTCAGGCCCTACCAATAAGCCAACTTGCATTTTCAGCCTCACCAGCATTCCCCGGCAGTCTTCTGGGGGTGAGTGGTGGAGGTCAGCCTCTGAGCAGCGGGCAAAAACATACTGAGGAGCAGTCATACCCTGTGTGTCCAGGTAGGGATATGGCTTCCTAGTCATTTGGCAACAAGGAGTAGATCTTCAAAAAAGGTGCATACTCCTTGCTCAGTGTCTTAGCTATAAAGGATGCTCCTTGCAGTGTTAGTTATGGTAAAGGAGAAAAAAGAATGAAGGCAGAAACGAAATGTGGTTTAATAGATTTATGATACATTCTTATGACACACTGTGATATAGCCATTACAGTAGTATAGTTGAGCCCTTAATAAAACGGGGGAAATCCTCACAACACTAGATGAAAAAAAAAATAAGTACATGTTTAAGTTAATCTTTAAAATGGTATGATTCAAACTTCCCTGGGGGTCTTGTGGTTAGCACTGTGTGTTTACATGCAGGGGATGCGGATTTGATCCCTGGTCAGGGAAGTTCTGCATGCTACAGGATGTGACAAAATAATAATAATAATAAAGGTATGATTCCAATTTTGTTCATGGATATGGGTATAATGGGGATTGCACTGCCTTTGCCCTGACTCAAAGTCTCCTGCAAGTTCAGTTCAATACTGTGCTAAGAGAAAATTGTCTTGTTTTTCTTTTTTGTCACTCTCATGTCTAGCCTCTACCCCTTCCTCACTAGCCTCATGCTCTCCCTGTAGGGGACATTCCCATCTAAGTCTTGCCAGGGCGGTAATTCCTAGTCCCTGCTCACACTGCAGAAGCCCATATGATTGGATTCCTCTTCTGCCTGCCCCTGGTGTAGCCGGAGGCCCACCGGTGACCACGACAGTGAAAGTCACTTGGTTTTGCTGTGTGATCCTGGCTAGGCTCCTGCCACTGGGCCCCCTGAGCCCATCCCCTGGGAATACTGATGTGTGCGTGCTAAGTCGCTTCAGTCATGTCCAACTCTGTGCAACCCCATGAACTGTAGCCCACCAGGCTCCTCTGTCCATGGGATCCTCCAGGCAAGAATACTGGAGTGAGTTACCATACCCTCCTCCAGGGGATCTTCCTGACCCAGGGATCAAACCTGCCTCTCTTATGTGTCCTGCATTGGCAGGTGGGTTCTTTACCCCTGGCACCGCCTGGGAAGCCCAGGGAACACTGATAGTCAGTCTAAGAAATTTCCTTTTGGTTTAAGGAATTGGCCTTGGTTACCCACCAGAAGCCTAGTCTGACACTTTCCCTGGGTTTAGCTGCTGGAAGTTCAGCCACCGCTGCCCACTCAGTGGGCAGCCCCCCTCCCTTCCTTGGGTTAGGGTGTCCTGGGGCTGCGTGAGAAAGTGCCTGTCTGGGGTAATCAGGTGGGGCCTGCACCCTGGAGCTGGGCAGCCAGTGAAGGAGGAGCTGGATGCTGCTGCTGCTGCAGAGCTGGGCAGCCGGTGAAGGAGGAGCTGGATAGGATGCAGTTAATTCTTCTCCAGGAACCCAAGGAGGAAGAGCGGGCAGAAGTCCTGAACACAGGCCACAGGAAGGGCTCTTCTCAGTGACAGCGGGTAAATAGTAACTAGCTCCCAAAAAACTGGCCCTACAAGCCAATAACTGCCAGCATGACCTGAAAAACAAGGTCTGGAGAAGAGATAGGAGGGTTTCCAGCTCTCAGACAGGACCAGAGAGAGGCCAGGAACCCAAGTGATAGCTCAGAGAGGGAGGTGCCACCCGCTAGGAGTGAGAATCCACTGACTCTGGAGGTCCCAGGACTTGCAGTACTGTCTATGTCAGCTGTGCTGATCTATACTATCTTTGCTGGGCAGGATTCCGTCAGAAGCCTTTAGATGGAAAGGGTCTCTGGGTATCCCTTGGGGAGCATTGAGGGAGAACAGCTGAAAAGATGATCCCCATTTCACAGCTGGTCTGGTAAGGGGAGCCAGGGGCAAGCATGGGTAGCAATGTTTGTTGCTGTTGTTGTTTTTTAGCAATGGGTTTTTTAAAAAAAATCTTTTTGGGACTTCCCTGGTGGTCCAGTGGTTAAGAATCTGCCAATGCAAGGGACACAGTTTCGATCCTTGGTCCTGGAAGATCCCACATGCCAGGCAGCAACTAAGCCCAAGTGCCATGACTACTGAGCCCTTGAGCCCATGCTCTGCAGCAAGAGAAGCTACCAGATTGAGAAGCAGGTGCCCCGCAACTAAAGTGCACTGCAACTAGAGAAAGCCTGAATGCAGCAATGAAGACCCAGAGCAGTTAAAAAAATAAATGAATGCATAAAATTAAAAAAAAATTGATTGTTGTATAACTCAGATACAGAGGAATGCACCCAAGTCATTTTCACAAAATGTAAACACGCCTGTGTAGCCATTACCTGCTGCTGCTGCTGCTAAGTCACTGCAGTCGTGTCCGACTCTGTGTGACCCCATAGACGGAAGCCCACCAGGCTCCCCCATCTAGGCCATGACAAAAACATAACTCAGGCTCTCAGAAGTTCCCCATTTGGTGACAATGATAATTTTAAAGAGGAAAGTAGACAGGGTCTGAGAGCAAAGGAGGAAGGAAAGAAAAGATCCTCCCAGGTGCCAGTTGACTGATATGTGGTCCTGGAAACACAGCAGGAGACCCGCTCTGTCTGTATTAGCACCAGCTGTTGAACTGGCCTACATGCAGAGCTCCAGGATACACAACCGGTGTTCAGAATCTGCCCTTGGGAACTTGGTGAGCCATGGGCAGCCCTGCCAAGAAAGGCAAGGAATTGGCTGTTTGGAGAAGATCACAGACCAGGTAGGACTGGGCTGAGAGCCTGACGGCAAAGAGGAAAGAGAATTGCTTCCGGGCTGTAAGGGCCTGGGAATGCTTGGTCCCAGGGGAGTGGCTGCCACAGTTACTATTTGTTCCCCCACATTTCTGTTTGTCCAAGAATGATTCATGTAGGTTCCACTGATCAGTCCCTCCTTCTCTTCCCTACTGTGAGCTGCTGTGCCAAGGACAGAGGGGCACTGGGGGACATGCACAGCTGTGATGCTAGGGAGACATGAGTCTGAACCCCAGCTCTAGGCTGTGTGACTCTGGAAAATTTCATTCCCTCTCTGACTTCAGTCAGAGAAATGGGACAATAACCTCATGCAATAGCTGTGAAGAGGAAATGAGATAAGCCACATAAAATGCCTAACATTGGGCAGGCACTAAAAAAATGCTTGCTCACTTTTCTTTGTCCTTTCTCCATTTAATAAATATTTATCTGGGGCCTGGTGTAAAGCAGGCAGCTTTGCTAGGTGCTGGAAAGAGAGTGGTGAATAAAACCAGTATGGAGACCGGCTCCTGTTATGGAGCTTAGACTCTAACAAGAGAGAGACATTCAATAAACAAACATATACACGTTGTGAAAGAGAAGCACAATGTGTTATGAAAAAGAACATCAGGATTTCCGTGGTGACACAGAGGATAAGAATCCCGCCTGCCAGTGCAGGGTACATGGGTTCGATCCCTGGTCTGGCAAGTTTCCACATGCTGCAGAGCAACCAAGCCCACGTACCACAATTACTCAGCCCGTGCTCCAGAGACCGAGAGCTGCAACTACTGAAGCCCATGCACCTAAAGTTTTTGCTATGCAACAAGAGAAGCCACTGCAATGAGAAGCCCGTGCAGAAGGGCCGCAGCTAGAGAACAGCCCTCGCTCTCCACAACTAGAGAAAGCCTGCGTGTAGTAATGAGGACCCAGCACAGCCAAAAATAAATTAATAATAAAGAAAGAAAGAAAGCAGTGTGTACATGTCAAAAAAAAAAAAAAAGAATATCAGTGGTGATTTCCTTCCAACAGAGTGGTGAAGGAAGGCCTCTTGGGAGAGGTAACACTTAAGCTAAGACCTTAAAGGATGAGAATGAACCAGGCGTTTTGGAAAGCAGGACACAAAGTGGGAAAATGGCACAGATTTTGAAGCCAGATATGGATGGGTTTCAAATCTTGGGTCTACTACATAGCAGCTGTAGGACTTTAGGTAAGTCCCTTTACCAGTTGGGGCCTCAGTTTTATCTTCCTTAAAATGGGCTAAAAGCACTTTACAGAATTGTGACAATGAAACCCAACTGTGTACATCAAAAGCCCTGCCTGGAGTCTCAGTAAAAATCAGTTCCCTTCCTGTACCAGCTCTTGATTAATTGTTGAGCAACTGGCATAGAAATGATGCATACATGCATTTAACGCACGCGCGCACACACATACAGACGTGCAGTACATACACACCATCAAAAACACACACAGGCAGGACACAGGTACCTCCTCAAACTGGGGATTCAAGGAGAGGTCCATGAAGGGACTCTGCAGAGATATGGCAGGGACTGAGGAGAGAAGCAAGGAATAGTGCAGTCCCTCAGGGCAGCTACCTGTGGGGGCCTGAAAGGAAGACAGTGGTTACCAAAACCACAGAGAGGGTGTAGAGAGGGTGCCTGAGGGACACAGCTGACTCACAGGGACCCGGCAGGGAGGGAGCCGGGGAATGAAGAGTCTGATCCCACCTCCCTTTTCCCTCTGATCTCCTCTTGACCTCACAGTGGCCAAACTCAGATGCAAGCTGGAGGGCACAGGTATTGTATGGCATGCTCAGTGACTCAATCGTGTCTCTTTGCGTCCCCATGGACAGTGACCCACCAGGCTTCTCTGTCCGTGGGGCTTCTTTGGGCAAGAATCCTGGAGAGGGTTGCCATGCCCTCCTTCAGGGATCTTTCTGACTCGGGGATGGAATCCACATCTCTTTTGTCTCTTGCATTGGCAGGCGGGTTCTTTACCACTAGCGTCGCCTGAGAAGCCCTCTGTTCTTTACACATGATTTCTTTTTAATTTTTAGAAATTTATTTTTATTGTGTTCTATTTGTTTGGCTGTGTTGCTCAGCTTTCGGGATCTTAGTTCCCTGACCAAGGATCAAACCTGTGCCCCCTGCAGTGGAAGCCCAGAGTCCTAACCACTGGACTACCAGGGAATTCTCATGACTTCTTTTTTTAAAAAAATAAGAAATACTTCTAGACAGAGTTCAGAAAAGAAAGAAAGCAAGCAATGAGGGAAGGAAGGAAGACAGGCCCTTGTCCAACAACCAGTACCTGACACCGTGATTGACACATAGTAGGCCCTCAGGTATCTGTTTCCCCATCTCTAAAGGGGAATAGCACTACCTGCTGTTTGTTCTGAAGATGAAATAAAACTCTCAAAGAACCTGGCCCAAAGTCAGACCAGTCCGGTTCAGTCATGGACCAGTCTATAAAGACCTGGATATTCCTCAAAGGGCGTAGGGCGGAGGGAAAGGAAGAGGGTCCTTGTGGGTTGGCAGGGGTCTCCGCCACCGCGGAACTCACAAAGGGAGCCTTGTGAGGGAGTGGTGGCAGGATGCTTCGAACGACAGCTGGGCCCAGGGCTGCCAGGCCTGGGCTGGGCTGGGTTGGGCATTCTGCCACAGGCGGCCCTCTGAGGGCCCTTTCATCTGAGTCCCAGCTGCCACTTGGCTGGCTGGCCCGAAGCCCAGCAGCCTGGAGAGGAGAGGGGTTGGCAGCTTTGTCTCAGGAAGAAGAACAAAGAGGATAGTAGGGGGAAGCAGTGCTTGCTCCTGGATTCAGGCCAAAGGGAAACAAGATCCAGTTCTAGGCAACACCAAGGTACTGTTTGAATTCCTTTGTTGCCACAGCATTAAGCAAGACAGTTTCACAGAGTTGGTCTCAAACGATATCCCAACCCCCACCACGTTACAGGTGGATAACTGAGGCCCAGAAACCAGCAGGGACCTAGACAATTTTACAAGTAAACGGCTGAGCCACAGCTGGAAACCCAGTCAGTCTCTTGTCCCCTGGTGCTGAAGGATTCTGAAAGAGGCACTTCACTTCTGGAACCCCTGGGGTTCTCATACGTAAAATAGAGGTGTTAATTCCTATTTTGAATGGTGAGGGTCAAATGTGCTAATGGATATAAAAGGAAGAAGAGGGCTATTTGACTTGGGTCTTAAAGGCTATGTAGAAGTTTTCCAGAGAGAAGGAGCTGGTGAGGAAAGGCATTCTGAGCACAAGGAACAGCATAAACAAAGTTCAAGAAAGTATAGGAATGTAGATTGCTTCAGGGCAGCTGGAGCTGGGGGAGAAACCGGAAATGGGGCCCAGGCTTCTTGATGCTGTCAGAAGTGCCCACTGCCCCTCCAAGTGTCCAGCCCTCCTTTCTGTGGTGATGACCTTTCGGAACTCAGCCTCCCCATGGAATCATCCTGGCCCATGCAGCTGATCAGCCCTCTGGGAGGAGTCAGACAATGTGAGGAGAAGGGGCTTCATGTGCTGGGCAGAGCCTGCCTGGCCCATGGGAGGCTCCCTAACCCAGATGTGGCAGGCAGGGAGGCCTGCTTTGAGGAAGTCACAGCTGCCTCCCCATGGTTTAATCCTGTTTGCAAGTGGTAGTATTCAAGGTATACACTTGTACCCAGTGTCTCAGTCCATCCAGGCTGCTATGACAAAAATACTGTCAAATTGAGTGGTTTATAAAGAACCTTTATTTCACACCATTGTGGAGGTTAGGAAGTAGAAGATTATGGTGCTGGTGGATCTGGTGTCTGATGAAAGCCTGCCTTCTGGTTCATAGATGGCCATCTTCTTTCTGAGTCCTCATATGGTGGAAGGAAGGAGCCAGAGAACTCCCTGGGGGTCTCTTTTATAAGAGCACTAATCCCATTGTTTCATGACTTAATCACCTCCCAAAGGCACCACCTAACATCATCACATTGATGATTAGGTCTCAATGTGACTTTTGGAGAGAGACAAATGTTCAGACCACAGCACCCAGATACAAACCAATTCTTTACAGTCACAGAATTCTGGAGTAAGAAAGACATGGAGTTTAAGCTTGGTTCTGTCAATTACCAGCTGTGTGGCCTTTTGGCGATTCACTGAACTCTGAGCCTCCTCGGCTCCTTCATCTGCAGAGTAAGTCTAACTGCTTGGAAGAACTTATACAAGAGTCTGTGTTCAGTGTGGGTGCTCAACACATGATCATTTTCATTTCCCTCCTTTTCCTGGCACAGCTGACCCCTCTGCTGGGAGGAGTCCCTGGCAGGCTTCTCTCAACAAAGCTCTCCCTGCTTCAAGACCCAGCTTCCGGGCCACCTCTTCCATGAAGCCTTTCCAGATCCCTCAGACTGGAAAGCTGACTTCCTCTTGGGTTGCCTTGTGCTTGGCCTATGTTATCGTGTTGTTTTGCTCTTTCATACTTTTTCATGTTCACTGCAACTAGTGATATAAATATGTATTAAGAAAAACATTTCTTATTTAAAGATTTATTTGCTTGTTTTGACTGAGCTAGGTCTTCGTTGCTGTGTGGGCTTTTCTCGAGTTGCAGCAAGCAGGGGCTACTCTCTAGTCGTGGTGTACACAATACGCTGCAGTGACTTCTCTTGGAGCACAGGCTCTAGGACATGAGGGCTTCAGAAGTTGTGGCTTCTGGGCTCCAGAGCACAGGCTCAGTGGTTGTGGCACACAGCTCAGCTTCTCTGTGGCATGTGGAATCTTCCCACATCAGGGATCAAACCTGTGTCTCCTGTACTAGCAGGTGGATTCTTTACCACCAAGTGCCACCAGGGAAGCCCAAGAAAAACATTTCTTAATCAGTAATTTCCCCTCTCTATTTCTATCCCACTCGTATGGAATAACCAACAGCAACATTCACTGTGTATCCTTCTACACTTCTCTGGGTACACTTTTCACATGTATGTGCTTGTGCTCAGCCGTGGCCGACCCTTTCGACTGTAGTCTGCCAGGCTCCTTTGTCCATGGGATTTTTCAGGCAAGAATACTGGAGTGGGTTGCCATGCCCTCCTCCAGGGGATCTTCCTGACACAGATATTGAACCCACATTGCCTGTGTCTCCTGCATTGCAAGTGGGTTCTTTACCCACTGAGCCATCAGGGAAGCCCGTATGGTCACATAAATAGATAGAAATTTATGTGAGGTTTATGTTTATGTCTTTACTGAATTCCCATAATATACACTGCTCTGATGCTTATTTTTAATTTCTTAATAAATCATGAGGGGCTTCCCAAGTGGTGCAGTGGTAAAGAATCCATCTGCCAATACAGGAGACACAAGAGACACCCAGTTTGATCACTGGATCGGGGAGATCCCCTGGAAGATGACATGGCCACCCACCGCAGTACTCCCATTAGGAGCCTGGCAGGCTACAGCACATGGGGTCACAAAGAGCTGGACACGACTGAAGTGACTTAACATGCATGCTTGCATGGGTTTTGGGGAAGATAACTGAGACAAAGTGCCGTTTTCATCACATTGTATCAAGGATACGCATTATCATCATAATTTGACTCATGCTGTTGACCTGATCACCTGAATAATCACCTGGCAAAGCTGTCTTTGTCATTTTCTCCACTCTTCAATCCCCTTCTCTTTCCATGCTGTCCTCTTTGGAAGGTCACCATGCAGGCCGATACTACAGAAGAGTTATTCCCCACTTCATAAGGATGATGCTTTTTTTTTAATAGTTATTTTTAATTTTTTAAAGTTTTATTTATTTTTGGCTGCCCTGGGTCTTGGTGGCTGTGCAGGGTCTTTCTCTAGTTGCTGGGGGAGGGGGCTATTCTCTAGCTGGGACGGGAGGGCTTCTAGTGCCCATGGGCTCCAGCAGTTGTAGCTCACAAGCTCCAGAGCACAGGCTCCTAGTTGTGGCCCCTGGGCTTAGGTGCCACGGGGCAGGTGGCATCTTCCCGGACCAGGGGGACCAGGGATTGAACCCAGGTTCTCTGCATTGGCAGGAAGATTCTTTACCGCTGATCACCAGGATTATATTTTACCAGCAAAATAACCTACACAACAGGTGCCTAGCATGTGCTGCACTTTCAGCAGCTGATCTGAGGTGAATAATCCACTCTCTCTCCCCCGAGACTCACTTTTCTTACCTGTAAAATGGGTGTTTCTCATCTTTTACCCCCAGGACTGTAGTGAGTGGACAGTGTGGAAGGCGTCAGTGTCAGTTCCCTCTCCCTTCCCCATTTGGTTGTCCAGCAACCCAGACAAGAGAGGGGCAGTGACCAGCCTAAGGTGTCACCGCAAGGCCGCCAACTGCAGCCCAATCAGGGCGCTCACCACACCCTGGGTAGGATTCCGCCACCCCCGGGCGGGAGCCAGGTGCACTTCTGCCGGCCACAAGTACCCTGCACGGGCCGGCACCCGCGGGGCTGGGGGAGATGAGCCTGACCTCGGCGCCCGACTCCCGGCCGAGCGGCCGGGCCGCGCCCCCCGCGGGCCGGCGGACGGTGAGTGCGAAGCCCGCAGCGGGCGTGCAACCCCGCCCCGTCGCCCTCCCTTGCCTCACTCCTCCCAGGGCCCTCTAAGCCTTCCTTCCCCTAAGCAGGTCTGGGTTCCCCTGCTTCGGACGCGCCCCTCTCGGCCTGCGGCTGGGGACTCTCCAGCTGGGCTGTTCCTGCGGCTCCGATCTCTCCTGCTGCCCCGGGTCTCGGAGCCGGTTCCGGCTCAGTCCAGCCGCTGCTGGCTGCCCTCTTTCCGGCTTGGCTGCCTTTGTGTCTCCTCCCTGCCTGCTTTGTGTCTCTTCTCGCAGCCCCTCTGGCTTGCCCCTCCTCCTTCCCTGCCCCACCCCTCCCGCTGGTGGGAGAAGCCCCCACTGGGGGCGGGCCCGAGTATCGTCCCCTCACCCCCACCCCACCGCACCCCTTCTGCAACCTGGACCCCTGCCTTCTGGCTGGCTCCTGACTCTTCCTGCTTGCCTGTTTCCTCCCAGAATTGGCGGGGCCGGGGTGTGGAGGAGGGAGTGTGGACCAAAGGGGAGTATCAAGAAAAAGCCCAGTCCACTCTGGTATCAGAACATTCTCACCTCGCCCGGGCTAGGTGCCATCTCGAAGACTTGTAGGAAGGGAAAGCAGACCCAGCCGTGGGGTGACTATGGCATTTTCCAGTCAGGTGATGACAGCCTTATTGTTGTTGGCTGTTGACATAGTCACCTGGTCAGAGGCGTGGCCACCCAAGGTGCCCAATAAATGTCTGAATTAATTACCAGAAGAGGGAGGAAGCCTGAAAGGGCGCCTGATGCGAAGCAGGGCAAGACTGGCCTTTATTAGAACCCCAGGAGCTCCTGTGAGTCAGTGCTGAGGGTAAGTGCTGTTCAATTCAACAGACACATTGAGCAGCCCCCTGTGCTGAGCCCTGTAGTATGTACTGGTAACATGAAGATGAATCTGGGAATAGTCCTCCCTTAGGAGCCTTCCCCAGTAGTGGGGGATTCAGATGAAGCAATAAAATTACAAGAGAGAGAGAATTACCGTGACGAGGGAAGTACATGGGCCTCTGAAATCACAAGCAGACAACCCATCCAGAAAATTCCCAGAGCAATTAACTTGAAGGCTGAGTGGGCTGACTGACAGGACCGTGGGTGGTAAGCGAGTGACGTCCTGCGGACAGTGGGGCCCAGCGTGCTCCGGTTGGGTCGGGGAGGGAGACCAGTAGGTGGCTCTGGTAGTTGATTGTCAGGGTTACAAAGGGCCTTGTAAACCTTGTTAAGGAGTCTAGAGTTTACCTTTAAGGAAATGTGGGATCACTGAAGTGGTTAATGCAGGTAGTGACTAGATCAAATTTGCACATCCGAGAAACTGCTCTGGCTTAAGAGTTGAGACTGGATTGGGTGAGGACATTCCAGGGAGCCAGGAGCTGTGGATCTGACCAGGCATTTAGAATCTCCAGGATTTAGTGACTCATTACCTGTGTGTGGGGAGGTTGAGGACATGAGCAGAGTGCAAGATTACAGTCTAGGTTTCTGGCTCTGAGACAGGATGCAGTGGGGAAATGTCCAAGTTGTGGTGTGGGGAGAGATCTTGGGGCTTGGGGACATATGACTGGAGATGTCCCTCTACTGACTAGACTAAGAGTGACGTAAGGAAATGTATGAATGTTTGGTGGGGTTAGAGTTGGGCCTGTCTGATTCATCCCTGTGTACCAGCACCAGCCTGGTACCCACATTTCCCCAGTTGATGCACACAGGTCAGGCTTGCCCATCGAGGAATGCTTCAGCAGGGTGACTGGGTAGAACAGGTCGGGAGGAGGGGCTGTGAAGAAGGGCTGGTAGTCTAGAAGAGGGATGGGAAAGAAGTCTTCATCTGCTAGAAACGAATACAGCAGTATTCATGGATGACGTAGGAGGTTTGGGATTCCCAAAGAGGTTTGGCATTTTTAGAAAACAAGGAGGGAAAAGGGACAGAATTAAGAAGCTTGGGAACAGGGCCCAGGTCTTGGGTGTTAAAGAAATGGGGGTGAAGATATCAGGGCAGGGGACTATTTTGTTTAGTATCTGGAAATGAGCTTCAGAAACAACATTTGAATTGATTGGATTCATTAAACCTTCAGAGCTGAAGAGACTCAGAGTTCTCTTCATCCATTTTGCCTCCCTAAGTCATGGATGACTAAGCTTAAGCTCAGCGTGGCTCAGATGGCAAAAACAGTCTACCTGCTATGCAGGAGACCCAGGTTCGATCCCTGGGTCGGGAAGATCCCCTGGAAAAGGGAATGGTAACCTATTCCAGTATTCTTGACTGAAAAATCCCATGGATGGAGGAGCCTGGTGGGCCCCAATCCATGGGGTCACGAAGAGTCGGACATGACTGAACGACTAACACACTTAAGCCAGGAGAAAGAAGTGAGGTGCCCCAGGAACATAGCTAATAACTTGGCAGCAGTGGGGCTGGGTGTTGGGAGGGTGGGAGGAGAGCACTCATACTGTCCTGCAGTCAGACTGACACGGATTTGATCCCAGCTGCCACTTCCCAGGTGGCGCTAGTGGTAAAAAACCCACCTGCCAATATAAGAGACAGTTCAATCCCTGGATCAGGAAGATCCCCTGGAGGAAGGCATGGCAACTCACTCCAGTATTCTTGCATGGACGGAGGAGCCAGACAAGACTGAAGCAACTTATAACACAGCACAGCGACTTTCTCACTTCCTCACTGGGTGATCCTTCTTTCTGAGCTTTCCTTGCCTGTGACGTGGGGATGTTAAGAGCACCTGTGAGCTTTCAGTGGTGGAGGAATGAGGAGAATCCATCACCAATCCACTCAGGGGTTAGAGTCTGCAACTTCTCATTTAACTGCCTGCTTTACAGAACCACCTTTGGGTTAACCAAACACACTTGCCAAGGAGCCTGGAGGTTTATGGGAAAAGGAGAGAGTCACAGGTCCTGGGCTTATTTTTCTCAAGGCTGAATTGTTTGGCTGCTGTCAGAATGCATCCTCTTTTCTCCCCTCTTCATTCCAGCTAGCATAACTGTCCCTTGGTAGGAACTGTTGCTATGGCAATTTGGCTTTTCCCCCGAAATCTGGCTGCCTTGAGCTCTCTTAATTCTGGTACTTTAATCTTAGAGGTAGAGCCCGCAGACAAGTTGAAAAAGAAGTCACACCTAAATCAGACTGACGGACATTCCTATACCCCTGGCCCTGCAATGACCTGTAGTCAAGTCTCCAGTTTGGAAAGCCAGCTCCCCCCACAACACTGCAGATCTTTTCCACACCAACAGCCATCGCATCCCCTAGGAGACCTTCCCTGACAACCTCCAGCACTCGTCCATGGAAAGAGCCAATCCCTTTTACCTTTGAGTCGTCCCCCTCAGCACCTACACATTGAAACCATCTGTCTCCTTCTCTCCTCTGTGAGCTCCTCAAGGGCAGGAACTGTGTCATGTTCATCTGCTTAAGAAAAGGCTTGGATGGAATAGGTCCTTCCTACATTTTGTTGGATGACTAGGAAATGAAGAGTGGAGGTGTTCGACGGTTGAAAATTAACTTCTGTGATGACTAAGTGCAAGCTTCAGGGTAAATCAGATCTGAGTTCAAATCCTGTGACGTTAATAACTGGTTGATCTTGAGCAACTTTAACCTCACCTCCTTAAGCCTTAGTTTCTTCATCTGGAAAATGGGGGTTTACTACGTTCTTCACAGGATTGCTGTGAAGGTGGAGTTAGTAACTTTGCACAGTTAGTAGACCATGAGGGGAGGTCCGCTTGTTCCTCATTGTTCCAGCTGCCTGACTCAAGTAGGTGCATACAAGCTTAATTGAATGGATTTTAAATGATGAAAGGTGTTCAGGAAGCTGGTTTGCAAGGATAATAACTGATGTATCACCTATGTGTAATAGTCACTAATGGAGTATTCGGGTATTTTTGTTAGGTCTGTGGGGCAGCACTTAGTATCCCCCAAATGAGGCCTGACCCTCAGTCTCTTTTCAAGTCCCTGTCTGTGTTGGCCTGTGGGCGTCTCCAGGCAGATACTGCGTGGGTCTTACCCACATTCTTAGTGCTCAGCCTGAGAGAAGAGGCCTCTAAAAATTCCAATGAACAGCTAAATCTAATTTATGTTTGCACCATACGTTACCATTTATGAGGCAGTTTTACACCTGTTGTATTTGGTTTTACTGACCTTGTCTCCACCAAGGATATTCCTGTTATTTAATCCCATGGGCCCTTATTTTGAAAAAGTACTCATCAAACAAATTCTGTTTGTTAGTGTCATGCCAACTGCTAGCCAGAACTTCTGATCTATATGAAATAAGAATTTTTATCACCATTCCCAGCACAGGATGTGGACACACAGTAAGTATCAAAGAAATGATTCCTGGATTGAATTCATGTATGGTTTCTTTAACCTTTCTAAAAGGTCAAAAATGTATTTCTCGCTTTTCCCGATGCCTTAAAAAAAACAAAACAAAATTATGTCATATATCTAAGCATTCCTGTCAGGAGCTCATGTATTTACAAAAGCTCCAAATCCTTATTTTATGAATAAGGAATCTGAGGCCTAGGGAGGGGAAAAGTCTTGCCACAGGCCACACACTTTAGCAGTATTGTCCCTGAAACTTGCTTCCACAGCAACTTCCTCCATTAATATTATGTGACCTAAATGAGAAAATTCAAATGCTTGAAATCGGTATTCTTATCTCAAACCAAAATATTTCCCTTCCTTAAAATGCCTACTCTCTGTAGCTATACAGCATAAATAGAACCCCCTTCTGTAAGATGGACATTCCAGTAAGCTGAAGCCAATTCTTACAGCTCCCCTAAATTCTGTAGGGTATTATTCTTTGGATGAAAATGAATCATGAGCTCCCTGGAGGTGGCACTGTTGGTCACTCTGCCTCTTGTGTCCCCCAGGAATCTCCAGTCGTGGAGCTGAACGTAGGGGGTGAGTTCTATACCACCACGTTGGGCACCCTGAGGAAATTCCCAGGCTCAAAGCTGGCAGAGATGTTCTCCAGCCCCGCCAAGGCCTGCCTGGATGCCGAGGGACGCTTCTTCATCGATCGCTGCGGCACCTACTTTGGAGCCATCCTGGAATATCTGCGCAGTGGGCAGCTGCCCACCCAGCACATCCCGGAGGTGTACCGTGAGGCTCAGTACTACGAGATCAAGCCCTTGATCAAACACCTGGAGGACACGCCACAGATCTTTGGTGAGCAGGTGGCGCGGAAGCAGTTCTTGCTGCAGGTGCCAGGCTACAGCGAGAACCTGGAGCTCATGGTGCGCCTGGCGCGTGCCGAGGCCGTGGCGGCGCGCTGCTCCCGAGTCCTGGTGTGCCTGGTACGGAACGAAAAGGAGGATGCAAACTGCGCAGACGCCCTGCGCTCCCTGGAGGCGAACAAAAGGTCAGTGGTCAAATTCGGGCCTTGGAAGGCAGCCCTGGATATCAGTGACCTCCTGGACTGCCTGAACATGGACATTAAGGCCCAAGGGTACCAGGTATGCTATTCACACAACAGTCCGTTACCAGCCAAGGTCTCCGACTACTTCTATACGTTCAGCTTCAGCTGGTGGTGATCCCCAGGGGCCGGGGCTCTTTGTTATGGGCTGCGGTGGGAAGTATGAAATTAAAAGTTGCCTTAAAGAGCCATCTTTCTTTAAATTAGAAACAAACAAACAAAACAAAACAAAACAAAAAACCCACGACAGGAGTTCCCTAGTGGTCCAGTGATTAAGAATCCACCTGCCCAATGCAAGGGACATGGGTTTGACCCCTGGTCCGGGAATATTCCACATGCTGCAAGGCAACTAAGCCTGTGGGCCAGAACTACTGAGCCTGCCGCTCTGGAGGTCTGCTCAGCAACCAGAGAAACGGGCACAATGAGAAGTCTGCCCACGAAAGCTGGGGAGTAGCCCATCCCCCAGCTTCCCACAACCAGAGGAAGCCGGTACACAACGAAGACACAGTGCAGCTGAAAACAAACAAGTAAACTTTAAACAGAAAACCAAGTAGACATAAAAAACTTCCATGGTGGTCCAGGTGAGTTTTGCCACCAAATATTTGTTTCCCTCTTGGGGTTCTTTCCATCCACTGCAACTGACTCCATTGTACTTGCCTCCTGAGGTCCAGCTGTTTCCTCTTTAAAGTCTCATGTACCTGCCAGACCCTTCCCTGAAGTCTAACAGCAATGTGGAGATGAGTTGGAATGTTTCAACAATGCTTTGCCTGGAGATGCAGGATGACAGCAGAAAAGTAATAGGATGTCATGAATCTAGACAGTCAGATCTAAAAATGTAATCCAGCCAGCCTCAGCTTGTGGTCCAGTCTTCTAGGCCTGGTGTCTGCCTTCATGAGGAAGATGCCACGTTAGTACTTGGAGTCAGTGCTGCTCAGATCTTCTCTCCTGGGTGCGTGAGTGTTGGCTGCTGAAGCCTCACAAGTGTCCTCCTCTGTAGACCAGCAGTTCTCAAAGTGTGGTTCCTAGACCAGCAGCGTCTCCAATACCTGGGAACTTGTTAGAAATACAGATTCGCTAGTCCCTACCTCAGACCTACTGAATCAGAAACTCTGGAAGTCTGCCCAGCAGTCTGTTTTAACAAGTCTTCCAGGTAATTATGATGCACCCTAATTTTGAGACCTGCTCTAGGAAAGAATTGCCATCTCACTTGTGTGGAGGTTCAGAAGACTGATCCCTCACCTCAAGGAGAAACAGGTCTGATGTGGTTCCTATTTTAGAGCTCCTTGTGGGATCAGGCTGAAGTCAGCCTTTGCTGGACACCACATTCCTGTTTAGTGGTCTTCGACTTTGCCCTGCTTCACTCACTCCGCTTCACTTGAGAACACATCCTCACTAAGCCACTTAAACAAGAGACTCTCTCAGGTTCTACGTCTTAACCAAAGACATTAGGTAACTTTAAGGAAGAAACCTTCATCCTTCTCCAAGTTCAGGTCTGGTGTAGATGGCCCCCATTCCCTACCTAGTTTGACTACCATCCTGGGTTCCCTGGGACTGAAGGTCAAGTTTAACTGCCAAGCTGTAAGGAATTAACACTGAATCAGGAAATTTCAAATTTAAACATAAAATTTCAAAAACAAAACAAACAAAAAAAACCCATAAAATTTCTCAGAACATAGTTATTTTCAGTGAGCATTTTAATTCAGTAACTGCATCTGCTTATATATATATATTTTTCTCAAAGCTTGTTCTGTATTTTTCATTTTTTTGTATTTAATATGGCTGACAGTTTAAAGTAGAAAAATTCTAAATGTCTATTTGAACTTAATGTCATGAATTAATTCAACATTATTCATAAAGAGCCAGAAAAACATTCCTACCCTTTGATCAGTAATTACACGTCTGAGATTTGATTCCAGAAATACACTCTGCTCCATAAGATCTAAATAGGATTGCTTAAAATCTCACTTTTATGAATTATGGAAAGATCAGTGTCCTCCCCAAGATTTCTGCACATACCAAGAGGGCCTGTCTTCCTATGGTCAGTTCTGGTTCTCTGCTTCTGCTAGATTCATTCAGCACTGGGATCAACTAGATTTATTAACCTGTTGTGCTGTCCTACACAATGCTTACCCAGAGTTAACACTCAAATCTTTTCCTTAATTTTTACAGATGCCACTTGCACCAGCTATTTGCTCACATAACAGGCAAATAAAGAGAAGGGAGTTTACCACACAGAAATGCAAACAACTTCAGATTTAATATTGGGCATATCTATTCTTAAAAGTGTCTTAGTCACCCTATCACTAGAGGCTTTTCACTAGTAGATTGTATTTGTTTTCTACTCTTTCTTTCCTCCCTATTCCTGCCATGCTTCTCTCTGTGTGTGTGTGCTCAGTATGTCCAACTCTTTACAGCCCTGTGGACTGCAACACACCAGGCCTCCCTGTCCCTCACCATCTCCCAAAGTTTGCCCAAATTCATGTCTCTTGCATTGGTGATGCCATCTCATTCTCTGATGCCCTCTTTTTCTGCTGCCCTCAATCTTTCCCAGCATCAGGGACTTTGAAACCCCAATTAAAAAATGGGCAAAGGATCCGAATAGACATTTTTCCAAAGAAGATGAACAGATGGCCAACAGGCACATGAGAAGATACTCAGCATCAGTAATTATTAGAGAAATGCAAATCAAAACTGCAATGAGGGACTCCCTGGTGGTTCAGTGGTAAAGAATCCACCTGCCAATGCAGGAGATATGGATTTGATGCCTGGTCCAGGAAGATTCCAGAAGTCGAGGGTCAGCTAAGCCCATGCGCCCCAACTACTGAAGCCCAAACACTCTAGAGCCTGTGCTCCACACGAAAAAATCTGCTGCAGTGAGACGCCTGTGCTCCACAACTAGAGTAACCCGTGCTTGCCACAACTAGAGAAAAGCCCATGCAGCAACAAAGACCCAGCACAGTCAAATAATTAAGTTAAATTATTTTTTAAAAAATCCACAATGAGACATCACCTGAGATCTGTCAGAATGGCTGTCATCAAAAAGACCACAAATAACAAATGCTGGCACAGATGTGGAGAAAAGGGAACCCTCACACACTGTTGGTGGGAATATAAATTGGTGCAACTCCTATGGAAAATGTTATGGCAGTTCCTTTAGAAACTAAAAATAGAACTATCATGCTGCTGCTGCTGCTAAGTCGCTTCAGTCGTGTCCAACTCTGTGCAACCCCATAGGTGGAAGCCCACCAGGTTCCCCCGTCCCTGGGATTCTCCAGGCAAGAACACTGGAGTGGGGTGCCATTTCCTTCTCCAGTGAGTGAAAGTGAAAAGTGAAAGGGAGGTCGCTCAGTCGTGTCCGACTCTTAGCGACCCCACGGACTGCAGCCTACCAGGTTCCTCCATCCATGGGATTTTCCAGGCAAGAGTACTGGAGTGGGTTGCCATTGCCTTCTCCAAGAACTATCATCCGTCCGTCCGTTCCGTCTCTCAGTCGTGTCCGACTCTATGTGACCCCGTGGACTGTAGCCTCCCAGGCTTCTCCGTCCATGGGATTCTCCAGGCAAGAATACTGGAGTGGGTTACCGTTTCCTTCTCCAGGGGATCTTCCCGACCCAGGGATCGAACCTGGGTCTCCCGCATTGGAGGCAGATGCTTTAACCTCTGAGCCACCAGGGAAGCCCAAGAACCATCATAAGACCCATCAATTCTATTCCAGGGTATATAATCTGAAGAAAACAAAACATGTGTACACCCCAATATTCATAGCAACGTTATTTACAATAACCAAGATATGGAAGCAACCTAAGTGTTCAATAGATGAATAGATACAAAAGATGTCTGTGTGTCTACACACACACACACACACACACAATTGAATACTACTTAGCCATAAAAAAGAATGACATTCTGCCATTTACAACAATCTAGATGGACCTAGAGGGTGTTATGCTTAGTGAAACCAGTCAGACCAAGACAAATACTCTGTTAACACTTGTATCTGGAAGCTAAAAACTAACACAAATATATATATATAATAAAACAGAAACAGACTCACAGATACAAAGAACAAGCTAGTGGTTACAAGTGGGGAGAGGAAGGAGAAGAGGCAACATAGGGGTATGGGATTAAGACATACAGTCTACTATATATAAAATAAGTAGCAGATATATTGTATGATACAGGGAAACGTCATTATTTTGTAATTACTCTAAATGGGGTATAATCTATAAAAGTATTGAATCACTATGCTGTACACCTGAAACCAATATAATATTGTAAATAAGTATACCTCAATTAAAAAAAAAAAACAAAAACCCATCTCTGTTCATTTGTAGGGGTATATATATCCTTGCCTGGAGAATCCCATGGACAGAGGAGCCTGGTGGGCTGCAGTCCATGGGGTTGCAAAGAGTCGGGAACGACTGAGCGACGAACACTTACACTTACATGAGACTATTTGGGCTTCCTTGGTGGCTCAGTGGTTAAAAATCTCCCTGCCAACCCAGGAGACATAGGTTTGATTCCAGTGTCAGGAAGATCCCCTGGAGAAGGAAATGACAACCCACTCCAGTATTCTTGCCTAGGAAATCCGATGGACAGAGGAGCCTGGCGGGCTATGGTCCATGGGGTTGCAAAGGAGTCAGACACAATTTAGTGACTAAACAACAACATAAGACTTTTCAGATTTGCTGGCATTAACTAAAGAAAATTACAGCCGGAGGAGAAAAACTTAAAACTCATTGCCAAATATAACTGCCATTATAATCCAAAGGAAAAACACAGGGTGAAACCTTTGAGAGTGCCCTCATGAAGACATCCTAGTTCATAGCACTGTGTCAGGTTTTCAGGTCTCATTGTTTTCTTGGAGCACATTTTTTTTTTTTTCTTCTGCTTATTTTCCTTGTCTTCCCTGGCCCCTTTCCATTCATTTTTTTCCCTTTTCTGCTGTGCTTAGTGTCCTGGAAGGCCCATCTCTAGGTACTGCATGCTCAGGCCCCTTTCTGGTTGGTCAAAGACTTGGAAACTATGACAGCAGAAGACTGGGGACAAGAAGACCTGGGATGTTGGTATAAGGATGAATGTCTTGGAATGGTGAAAACATTTGTGTTTCCTATGAATGCCCACCAGAGGGCACCCATTGTAGACGAGGCTTTTTGAAAAATGAAGGAACATAACAATCCAACCTCTGCATGCCAGTCAGCCTCTTTCCCCAGTTCAGTGGAGTCATGAGAAAGGCGGCCATGATGGCAGGGGTGGAGTCTGTGCATGGGCTCTATGGTATAGACTTCTCGACAAAGCCGATGTAGTCAGTGATGAATGTGCAACAGCAGAGGCCAACACTTGAGTCCCTGATACAGTATTATTCCCACCGGCGGACTAGATACTTGATGGTAGGTTGATAGTCCTGCAGATCAGTTAGTTGTACTGAACTGTAACAAACTGTTGGGAGAAATGCTGGCATCACTAAGCAAATGGCATGGACAGCTTTGTTTGAGGATGTTTGCAAAGCTGCTTAGGGTTAGGGTGCAGGTTTATTTCATCGTTGTTGTTGTTCTTGTTTAGTTGCTAAGTTGTGTCCAGCTCTTTTGCAACCCCACGGACTGTAGCCTGCCAGGCTCCTCTGTCCATGGAATTTCCCAGGCAAGAATACTGGAGTGGGTTGCCATTTCCTTCTCCAGGGGATCTTCCCGAATCAGGGGTCGAACCTGGATCTCCTGCATTGCAGGCTGAGCCACCAGGGAAGCCCAATAAAGCTAGTATCACCCTCCAATCCTGGAGACATTTCATGGTGATTAAAAAAATGCCTCCCAGGGGCTTCCCTGGTGGTCCAGTGGCTAAAATTCTGTGCTCCCAATGCAGAGGGCCCGAGTTTAATCCCTGGTCAAGGAACTATGATCCTCCCATGCCACAATTAAAATTAAAAGATCCTCCATGCAGCAATGAATATCCTGCATGCTGCAAATAAGACCCAGCACAGCAAATTAAAAAAAAAAATGTCTCACACTGGGTTCAAAGGCAGATTTGTTCCTGACTAGTATAATAAAAGGAAGTCGGGGGAAAAATATAAAGATACTGTCCCCTTCAAAGGGCAGGTTTGCTAGCATTCCCTCTTTTAAGATTGAGGGTTTCCTAAACTCAGTGTCGGAGACGGCAATGGCACCCCACTCCCATACTCTTGCCTGGAAAATCCCATGGACGGAGATGCCTGGTGGGCTGCCATCTATGGGGTCGCACAGAGTCGGATACAACTGAAGCGACTTAGCAGCAGCAGCAAACTCAGTGTTCTTCATCTGTGTTGCAGATATACTGTGCATGGCATTGACCTGCATCACCCTTATGGTGTTTAAAGGTCAGGGGGAACCAATACAAACATAAAGTTCATGCTGTCTGCTACACTGGGAATAATAAGCTGCCTAAATCCATTTGGGCTTGTTGTCTCCTTACCAGCTGATTCTATGCAGTTTATCAGCTTAGGGACTCTCTAACCATATGACAACTTCCTGACCCCCAAAGCTAATACCTTAAGACTATAACCATTAATTCTTTCTCATAGACTATAGGCAGTTTTTCTGGTTTTATTTGGTCTCACTTATGTATGCACTTTTCACTTTCATGCATTGGAGAAGGAAATGGCAACCCACTCCAGTGTTCTTGCCTGGAGAATCCCAAGGACAGCGGAACCTGGTGGGCTGCCATCTATGGGATCGCACAGAGTCGGACACGACTGAAGTGACTTAGCAGCAGCAGCAGCAGCATGCATCTGTAGTCAGATGGTGGCTCAGCTAGGGTAGGGCTGATCTTAAATAGCCTCAGCTCCGTGAAGTTGGCTTTGTTCCATGTGGTCATTCACTCTCCAGCAGACTGCTGTCTGGAGAACCCTGACTAATAACAGCTAACTGTAATGTTGCTGCCACCCTACCGTTCATGGATACCTTATTCATTTTCATGGTATTTCACACATTGGTTCTGACTAGGAAGCTTATTTTATAATGAAAAAAAATATAGCAAAGAAGTTTCTTGGTCTTGCCAGGTATCCCATCATTCAGATGTAGCTATGATTTATAAAAAAGAAAAAGGTGTAACAAGCTTTTGCAGACTTAATTGTGGGAGCTGAGAGACAACACATTATGAGTTGGGAAGCTGTCTTACAGGTTTGTGGTATATGCCTCATGTCAACAACTAAAATATGTACTGTTTCTTCCACTGTTAGAATACATGATTCCAGAACTGAGAGGTAGGAGTGGTTCTTGTCACTTTTACATATAATAACTCATTTATGAATTCTTATGTTCAGGGGATTTGGAGTACTTAGTCCCCAAAGGAGGAGTAGTTTCACTGAAGAACAGAGTCACTGTTCCATTACATTGAAACATACCATGACACTGCCCTGGTCATTTTGGGCTCTTCTTGATGAGCCAACTGGCAGAGATAGAATTACTATACTAGTCTGAGTGATCGACTCCAATTTCCAAGGGGAAATTGGGTTGATGTTATACAATAGGGGCAAGAGAGACCTTATTTGAAGCCCAAGGGATTCACTTGGGTGCCTCATTGTATTTTCATGTACGGTAATGAAGGTCAATTCTTCGGCGATCAGCTTTCTTCACAGTCCAACTCTCACATCCATACATGACCACTGGAAAAACCATAGCCTTGACTAGACGGACCTTTTTTGGCAAAGTAATGTCTTTTGAACTGTGGTGTTGGAGAAGACTCTTGAGAGTCCCTTGGACTGCAAGGAGATCCAGCCAGTCCATTCTAAAGGAGATCAATCCTAGGTGTTCATTGGAAGGACTGATGCTAAAGCTGAAACTGCAATACTTTGGCCACCTCATGCAATGGGTTGACTCACTGGAAAAGACTCTGATGCTGGGAAAGGTTGGGAGCGGGAGGAGAAGGGGACGACAGAGAATGAGATGGCTGGATGGCATCACCGACTCTGTGGACATGCATTTGAGTGAACTCCGGGAGTTGGTGATGGACAGGGAGGCCTGGCGTGCTGTGATTCATGGGGTCGCGGAGAGTTGGACACGACTGAGCGACTGAACTGAACTGAACTGAATGAAGGTCAAAGGAAAATGTCATCAGTTCAATATAGTTTTTCATTTCAAAATGAAAGCAGAATATTCTTGTTTTCTATACCAGTCTGACCTTGGCTTCTCAACTTTGTTCCCATCCTTTCTTTCTGTTTGCTTTATGCAGTTTACTCTCAATATGAACTGAATTCCCTTTGTTTTTCTAAGTGCACCAAACTCCTTCCTGCAGGCTTGTATCTAATAATAACAATGATAATCCTTTGTATCAATGATGTATAAATAATAACGATGATAATCCTTTGTATCAGTGATGTATAAATGATTTCCTGTCTCTGAAATTGGGACATATCTTAAGATTGCTGTTGGCCAATTGTTCATGTGTAGACTGGGTCATGGGGGCTCAGTGGTAAAGAATCCACCTGCCAATGGAGGAGATGTGGTTCAATTCCTGGGCCAAGAAGATCCTCCGGAGAAGGAAATGTTAACACACTCCAATATTCTTGCCTAGGCAATCCCATGGAGAGAGAAGGCTGGTGAGCTACAGTCTGTGGGGCTACAAAGAGTCGGACACAACTAAGCAACTAAACAACAACAATATCAGCAAGACTGGGTCATAGCCATTCATGTTGCCATCACTTCAATTGAATTGTATGAGTGTTGTTTTTAATTGTCATTTATGGTATCTTTAAAAACACAGCAGGATGACCTAGGATACAGATTTTTGTCTAAAGAAGTTTATGTCAGCTATTTTCAGTAAGTATACCTAAATCTAAGTAGTACGAAACCACTGTTTTTAATTTCAGCATTTTTTGTTAGTGTTTTACAATTGCTGGCAGCTTATTTTTGATCAAATATGGTAACAATAATAATAATAGCTTGGACTTCCCTGGCAGTCCAGTGGCTAAGACTCCATGCTTAGGCAAAGCAGGGCACTAGGGTTTGATCCCTGGTCAGGGAACTAGATCCCACATGGCACAACTAAGAGATCCCATGCCACGATCAGTAAAAAGTGAAAGTTACTCAGTCATGTCGGCCTCTTTGCGACCCCATGGACTATACAGTCCATGGAATTCTCCAGGCCAGAATACTGGAGTGGGTAGCTTCTCCCTACTCCAGGAGATCTTCCCAACCCAGGGATTGAACCCAGGTCTCCCACATTGCAGGTGGATTCTTTACCAGCTGAGCCACAAGAGAAGCCCAAGAATACTAGAGTGGGTAGCCTATCGCTTCTCCAGTGGATTTTCCCAGCCCAGGAATTGAACTGGGGTCTCCTGCATTGCAAGCAGATTCTTTACCAGCTGAGCTACCAGGGAAGCCCTATGACCAATAGATCCCGCACGCCACACAAAAAATCCCACATGCTGCAACAAAGATGGAAAGTCCCTCATGCTACAACTAAGACCCAGCACAGCCAAATAAATGAATATTTTAAAAACTAATAGCCACTAAAATTATTAAGGGCACTGTTTGCTAAGTGCCTTTCATTTCACCGGACATATTTGTATTTGTGGTAGTCTCTTCAGTCTGAGATGCCTTTCTTTCTTTCTGGAAAATTCACTATTTTAAAGCCAGATTAAAAATCATTTCCTCTGTAAAACTTCCCTGAGGCATCCTGAAGTTAGGTCTGTTTGAAGCACTTGGCTCTGTTATCCAGCACACTTTGCCCACTAATGATCAGTTTGGATGTCTCCCTTTCCAGTTAGACTGTAGAACCTTGAGGGTAAAAACCATCTTTTCAGCCTTTTGGACTCTTCTCTGACTACCATAGTCTTCTTTTTATAAGCACTCTACATTAATTCATTTCAAAGAATGAAACCACAAACATCTGTCAACTAAAAACTGGCACTTGCCAAGAGCATTTGCCAGTGACTGAACAACAAGGGCATTTGCCATCTGCCTGTGTTGCTGCAGTTGCTGACCTTTGACACTCCCTGAAGGGAGTTTAGGGTGGAGAGTCAGGCAGTCTGTGCTCCAGTAAAACTGGTGGGACAGCTCTTTTGGGCATGTTCAGGAACTGGTTTCATGATCCCAATTCTTGCATCTGATGAACTCCTTATCGCAAAATTCAGACTTAAATTGAAGAAAGTAGAGAAAACCAATAGACCATTCAGGTATGAACTAAATCAAATCCCTTATGATTATATAGTGAAAGTGACAAATAGATTCAAGGGATTATATCTGATATACAGGGTGCCTGAAGAACTATGGATGGAGGTTTGTGACATTGTTCAGGAGGCAGGGATCAAGACCATCCCCAAGAAAAAGAAATGCAAAAGGCAAAATGGTTGTCTGAGGAGGCCTTACAAATAGCTGAGAAAAGAAGAGAAGCAAAATGCAAAGGAGAAAAGGAAAGATATATCCATTTGAATGCAGAGTTCCAAAGAATAGCAAGGAGAGATAAGAAAGCCTTCCTCAGGGATCAATGCAAAGAAATAGAGGAAAACCATAGAATGGGAAAGACTAGATCTCTTCAAGAAAATTAGAGATATCAAGGGAACATTTCATGCAAAGATGGGCTCAATAAAGGAGAGAAATGGTATGGACCTAACAGAAGCAGAAGATATTAAGAAGAGGAGGCAAGAATATACAGAAGAACTATACAGAAAAGATCTTCATGACCCAGATAATCACGATGGTGTGATCACTCACCTAGAGACATAGATCCTGGAATTTGAAGTCAAGTGGGCCTTAGGAAGCATCCCTAGAAACAAAGCTAGTGGAGGTGATGAAATTCCAGTTGAGCTATTTCAGATCCTAAAAGATGATGCTGTGAAAGTGTTGCACTCAATATGTCAGCAAATTTGGAAAGGCCAGCAGTGGCCACAGGACTGGAAAAGGTCAGTTTTCATTCCAATCCCAAAGAAAGGCAATGCCAAAGAATGCTCAAACTACCGCACAATTGCACTCATCTTATATGCTAGCAAAGTAATGCTCAAAATTCTCCAAGCCAGGCTTCAACAGTACATGAATTGTGAACTTCCAGATGTTCAACCTGGATTTAGAAAAGGCAGAGGAATCAGAGATCAAATTGCCAACATCTGTTGGATCATCAAAAAAGCAAGAGAGTTCCAGAGAACTGTGTACTTCTGGTTTACTGACTATGACAAAATCTTTGACTGTGTGGATCACAACAAACTGTGGAAAATTCTGAAAGAGATGGGAATACCAGACCACCTAAACAGTCTCCTGAGAAATCTATATGCAGGTCAAGAAGCAACAGTTAGAACTGGACATGGAAAAACAGACTGGTTCCAAATCAAGAAAGGAGTACATCAAGGCTGTATATTGTCACCCTGCTTATTTAACTTATATGCAAAGTACATCATGAGAAATGCTGGGCTGGATAAAGCATGAGCTGAAATCAAGATTGCTGGGAGAAATATCAATAACCTCAGATATGCAGATGACACCACCCTTATGGCAGAAAGTGAAGAAGAACTAAAGAGCCTCTTTATGAAAGTGAAAGAGGAGAGTGAAAAAATTGGCTTAAAGCTCAACATTCAGAAAACTAAGATCATGGCATCCAGTCCTATCACTTCATGGTAAATAGATGGGGAAACAGTGGAAACAGTGAGAGACTTTATTTTCTTGGGCTCCAAAATCACCACAGATGGTGACTGCCACCATGAAATTAAAAGATGCTTGCTCCTTGGAAGAAAAACTATGACCAACCTAGACAGCATATTAAAAATGTGAGACATTATTTGCCAACAAAGGTCCATCTAGTCAAAGCTGTGGTTTTCCAGTAGTCATGTATGGATGTGGGAGTTGGACTATAAAGAAAGCTGACCACTAAATAATTGATGCTTTTGAACTGTTTTGTTGGAGAAGACTCTTGAGAGTCCCTTGAACTTCAAGGAGATCCGACCAGTCCATCCTAAAGGAAATCGGTCTTGAATATTTATGTGGAAGGACTGATGCTGAAGCTGAAACTCTAATAATTTGGCCACCTGATGTGAAGAACTGACTCAATGGAAAGGACCCTGATGGTAGGAAAGATTGAAGGTGGGAGGAGAAGGGTATGACAGGGATGAGAATGTTGGATGTTATCACCGACTTGATGGACACGAGTTTGAATAAGCTCCGGAAGTTGGTGATGGACAGGGAAGCCTGGTGTGCTGCAGTTCATGGGGTGGCAATGAGTCAGACACGACTGAATGACTGAACTGACTGACTGAATCCTTGCATCTCCTCATATCTAGAAAGCACTAAATCCCTCCGTGGTGATATCAGCTCCTTGTGACTAGCAGAAAAACTAGTCACTTGATTTGTTACTTGACTGATTGCAGTGAATTCCCCCTTCACTAAAATTTTATATATTGACCTTCCCTCCACTGCCTATTTGGAGTAGTCTCTCAGAGCTATCTGAGATGCTGTCTCTTGGCTTCCCTGGTGGCTCAGCTGATAAAGAATCTGCCTGCCAATGCAGGAGATGCAAGAGACATGGGTTTGATCCTTGGAACAGGAAGATTACCTGGAGAAGGAAATGGCAACCCATTCCAGTATTCTTGCCTGGAAAATTCCATGGACAGAGGAGCCTTGCTGGCTACAGTCCATGCGGTCACAAAGTGTTGGACACAACTGAACACACATGCCTTTTTCTCTTGGGCTGTAGTCCTCATTTTGCCCCAAATAAAACTTAGCTCACAGCTCCCAGGTTGTGCATCTTTTTAGTTGACACAGCTAAAGCATAATGCAGGATGTAAACCTTGACCTTAGATTTATTAACACCAGCATGTGAGCTACACTTTGTAGTGCAAAGTATTTCTGCATTATTTCATTCCACTGTCACTACATCTTTGTTGGGTTAGGTGTTACTGCAATTGTAGTTGAGGCTACTTGTTCATTAAGTGCCAGCTGTAGTGAAACAGGAGGGAAGGGGGCAGGGCACAACCTTTAAAATAATGACAATAGCTAAGAGTTCCCTGGTGGCCCAGAGGTTAGGATTCCAAGCTTTCACTGCTGTGGCCTGGGTTCAATCCCTGGTCAGAGTAATGAGATGCTGCAAGCCACATGTCATAGCCAAAAACCAAACAAACACATAAAAAGAATGACATAACCATTGAGGATGAGACATAAACTGGTTAGAACCAAGTAGGTCCAAGATGGCAGAAGATTCACCTTCCAGTAGACCTGGAGCCTCATTATATGTTCATTGTAGTACCTTAGCATCTGCTAAATGACACCCTTACAGGCACCATGGCAATTCTGAGCCCAACCATAAAAGATCAGAAAGTGGGTGGTGGCCCATTTCCTGGAAATTCCATCCCTTCCCCCAAATAGTTGGAATAATAATCCTCCCACTCATTAGTCTACGAGGTTACTCAGCCCATAAAAACTAAACACCTCATATTTCAGGGCCTCTCATTTTATGAGTGGACACACGCTCTGTCTGTGGAGGCTGTTCCTCCCAGGGTTGCTCTTGCCTTTTGAGACAGACCACATTCTGTTTATGGGATGTGTATTTCTCTAAATAAATCCACTGCTTACCTATTACTTTGCTTCTTGCTGAAATCTTTCTGTGCTGAGACATAAAGAACCTGAGCTTCAGTAAGTCCTGATATGAGGTGAGCAATTTTAACTGAAAGACAGTGGGTTCAAGTCCCACCTCATGGGTTCAAGTCCCAATCAGAGTTTTGGCTGGATTCAAATCTCATCTGAGTTGTGTGATCTGAAGCTTTGTTGCTTGATCCTTGGCCTCAGAATTCTTTCTACTTTCCCCTAGCTATCAGACGATGGCTTGATTCCTTAAAGGATAGGTAGCTTTTCAATAACTGGAGTGAGAGAGCAGGAAAAAGTACCCTAGGCCAGGAGAGGTTTGGAGGGGTGGCATACAGCTTTGTAAGCAGATCGGGTGAGGGATCCCTAGAAAAAGATGTAAGAAAAACCATTTTGACTTAAGCCATTGTTTGATCTAAGCCTGACCACAATGCTTGTCCTTGAACAGGTCTCAGTAATTAATTATCTTGAGAGAAGTGAGGGAATGAAGGAAAAAAAGAAATAAGTTTTCTTGTTCCTTGCGATCAAAAACCAGTTTTTTCCTTAAAAGATATATGTAACAATCTGATATGTCTTTGTGGAAGAACTAATGTTCCCCACTCATGTGGAAGATTGAATGATGATGTCGACCCTCCTGACTTCAATCAACTAAAGCTTGGGCCCTGTAGACCTCTGCCCCAATCCAATGCTGAATTCTCCTCTGCTCAAGCCCCTTCATGAATGAATATGCATGCACCCTTAGGCTTCTAAGGTAGGTCAGAATCTGCCCACAGTGCAGGAGACCTGAGCTCGATCCCTGGGTCAGGAAGATCCCCTGGAGAAGGGGACCGCAATCCACTTCAGTATTCTTGCCTGGAGAATTCCATGGATGGAGTGGCCTGGTGGGCTACAATCAATGGGGTCTCAAAGAACTGGACACCACCGAGCGACTAACACTTAGCTTAAAGCGTCCCCAATTTTGCTGTTTGGAGACACTGCTTTGGGGAAGATTGCTTGTGCTCTCCTTACTTGCTGCAAGTAATATGTCCTTACTTCTTTGGAACTTTGGTTAGTTGGGTCTTCAGGCTTGACACCAACCAGAAGGCAAACTCAGTTTTTGAGCAACAGCTCGATGAAAAGGCGAGCACAGGGGACAGACAGATAGCAAATACTGAGAACAGCAATGGATGATGGAGCTGTCAGTTTGACCTCTTTATGTTATCTTCCGAGTCAGAATCCTCACACAGCTCCAGGTTTTATCTCTAGCTCTGGATAGCTCCACCTCTGCCCTTTGCACTGTAGCACTTCCCCCCACCCTCCATTTCCCCCTGCTAGTTTCTCCGTCACTCAAACCCAACAGAAAGCCCCCCAAAGCTCCCATTGGCTCCTCTAGCCTTTCCGACCCGCCTCCTCCAGCCAGAAGCCCCGCCCCCTGTGCTACGCTCCGGCTCCGGTTTCCGTTCCTCCAGTGCAGCAGGCGTAGGTCGCTAAATCCGGACGCACAGCGACAAGGCAGTCGAGCAGCAGGAAGCGGCCTCTCTTTCCCGGAACCCCGCTGCCTTGTGGGACAGCGGCTGGTTCCTCCCTCCTGGGCAAGTTTTTCCGTATTCCTCTGCCCCTGCCAGCCGACGGGTACGGAAGCTGAGAAGGTGCATGGGCAACCATGGCGGCCCATCTGAAGAAGCGGGTTTATGAGGAGTTCACTAAGGTGGTTCAGGTAAGCTCTAGAAGGAAAGGTCCCAGGACTGGTCGGGAAAAGGGGAAGGTTATCCACGCCCCAGACACTTTGCCAGAACTGGCGCCACAAAGCTGGGTAGGGGAGCTAGTGCTCCCAGTGCTTTGGTAGGCTGCCTCTCTGACTACACTTTAGTGGGCGTGTTCATTGGCCGCTGCTGTTGTCAGTATTAACATGTGCAGTCTGACACTAAAAAAACTATTAGAAGAAGCAAACATCACCTTACAATTTACGAAAGTATCTTATTTGTTATCTCATTTTATTCATGTTCCATTCAGTTCAGCAGCTCAGTCGTTACCGACTCTTTGCGACCCCACGGACTGCAGCACGCCAGGCCTCCCTGCACATCACCAACTCCCGGAGTTTACTCAAACTCCTGTCCATCGAGTGGGTGATGCCATCCAACCATCTCATCCTCTGTCGTCGCCTTCTCCTCCCGCTTTCAATCTTTCCCAGCATCAAGGTCTTTTCCATTGAGTCAGTTCTTCTCATCAGGTGGCCAAAGTATTGGAGTTTCAGCTTCAGCATTAGTCCTTCCAATGAATATTCAGGACTGATTTCCTTTAGGTTTGACTAGTTTAATCTCCTTGCTGTCCACGGGACATTCAAGAGGCTTCCCCAAACACCACAGTTCATTAGCATCCTCGTTTTACAAATGAGGACTTTGAGACTTCTGGTGGGGAATTGACAAATTTCCTCCCAACTCCCGTTACCAAAAAAGGACCCAAAGCCAAGTTGGCTGTATGCAGAGTTCTAAGGGTTTGGAAGAGGAGTCTATAGGAATCCTCAAGACCCAGTCACAGCAGGCGAGGGTCACAGGCTTCATAGGGGTTGAAGTTTTCGTTGGTGGAACAGCTCACCAGCAACCTTTTATAGCTCACCTATAAAGGAGGGCAGTACCATCCTTCCTCCTTTGGAGTTGTTTCAGGACTAAGGGGCCCAAACCCTGTCAGCAGTTAGTTAGTGATTCTCTACGTATTTCCTCAAAGAGATTGCTAAAGTAGAGGTTGATCCCAAGTCATACCTTGTGTCCTGCTTCTCTGACTTTGTGTGTCCAAATCACCTGGGCTCTTGTTAAAATGTAGATTCTACTTAGTAAGTGAATTGGCTGGAGGGGGCAAGGCAATAATCTGCATTTCTGAAAAAGCCCCCGGTTGATGCCAGCCAGTTGCAGGTTTCCATCCATAGACTTGTGGCCTAGCAAGATGTAGACTGTGCAGCAGGACGCTGATCCTTAAGTATTTCATTTATTCCTTCAACAAGAGTTGAATAAAAGAGTGGTTATTATGTATCATTAGGTATGGTGAAAGGTGCTGAGCTATAAAATCCAGTACACATTAGGGTCCCTGTCCTTTTGGAACTCACAGGCGAGCGGGAGATTGGAGCACCATATCTGAGGTTATAGTACAGAGAGGTAATTGCATCGACAAACCAAGTCTTTTACTGTTTTACAACTACTTTTTGTGAAAACTAGCCAAACTCCCTTGCCCTTCGTGGTTTAACAGTGTTCCTTCACTGCCTTTTTCGTTTTGTGTGTGTGTGGGGGGGCATATTTCCAATGTGTATAGGGAAGTTAGTTGGCTTCTTATTCTTGTTTTTTTTTTTTTTGAAAATAACTTTGATACTTACCTTGTCACTCTCGTTGCTCCTTTTTATGTGAAATTCGTTTTCTTGAACTTTTAGAATGAGTCAAGATTCAGGAAAGCTTTACAGAGCTCCCTCTTCCGTGGCTTGCTTTTTGGGATTTCCTGGCTCTGGTTTCCTTTGCCCCCATTTAAAAAACAAATTGTGCCAAAATAAACATAACAGAATTTATCATTTTAACCATTTTTAAGGGTGGAGTTCAGTGACACTAAGTACATTCACTTTGTTGGGCAGTATCATTTCCTTTCTTTATTCTGTTCCCTCTTACCGAGACTACCCACCGCTCCTCCAGAATACCATGTGTTTGGACCTTTCCAGACTTTTGTCTCTGTTGTCTCTTTTACGTAGAATGGATGTCATTTTTCCCTCTCTTTTTTGTCTCCACTCGGTGGATTTACGTTTTTGCTTTAGTCTCTCCTCCCCTGCTTCTGTGGCACTCATCTATTTGTGCTTATCACCCGGTGCTACTGTAATTACCATAATTAGTTTCTCCCTACCAGTTTGCGCTCCTTGAGGGCAGAGGTAACGCTTGGTTCATCTGTGTTCCCTGGATAGACCATAGGGCCTGGTGCACTAAAATATTGATGGTTGAATGATAGCAGATATTGGTTTGTCCTTCTCCTTATGTACTCCTTAGGGAAAAAAATCTTCCCAGTTTTTTGACCTAACTGCTGATAACACCGGAGAAGGCAATGGCAAGCCACTCCAGTACTCTTGCCTAGAAAATCCCATGGATGGAGGAGCCTGGTAGGCTGCAGTCCGTGGGGTCGCTAAGGGTCGGACACGACTAAGAGACTTCACTTTCACTTTTCACTTTCACACATTGGAGAAGGAAATGGCAACCCACTCCAGTGTTCTTGCCTGGAGAGTCCCAGGGACGGGGGAGCCTGGTGGGCTTCCGTCTATGGGGTCACACAGAGTCCGACACGACTGAAGTGACAGCAGCAGCAGCAGCAGCTGATAACACTGAAGAATGAGTGTGTGGAATAGAATAGAAATGGGTAAGGATTTTAAGAGCTCATTTCTTTGCTTCGTTGTTTGTAAATGGTTACCACAGAGTAATGACATGAGATCTTAGTGCTTCCGTTATTTTTCCTCTGCCATGAAGATGAGAGAGAATTGATATATATGTGGTGCATATGATTTATTTGTACAATAAAGATATTGTAGTTTAGGCTTCTCAGGTATCCCTATGATGTAAGTTGGTATTCCTTTTTATAGAAGGAGAAGACCTGTAGCTACCAGTGATAATTTCACTCCAATTCCTTTGATTTCAAAGCTCTTAGTCTTATTATCATGTCATGCCATGTTCCCATCTAGAATAATCCGACTCTCTAGTCTGTGGAGGTGTAATTTTATAAAGAGATGATTCTTCAAGGTATCATTATGGTGCATCAAGTGTTAATGAAAATTATTGATTACAACTTTAATCTTATGTTGTGATCCTCTCTATATCTACCCACCAGGGCCTTACTTAAGCCCTGGAGTGAAGGTTCCCTTTTACATGAACTTTTTGACACTCCTTATATGTAACAGATGCATCTGAAATAGTTCTAGTTATGTACTATCCTTGAGAGAATCGAGAAGATAGTTACTCAGCTAATTTTGTGTGTTCTGTGGTTCAGATGAGGATTCCTGATTGAGAAAGACTAGCGGTAGGTCATCATTCCTATTTTATAGATGATGAAACTGAGAATCTTAAAAGAGAGCAGCAGAGTTGGACCTCAGAGAGAACTCCCAATTCGACATCAGTCATTTAGTAAACATTTATTAAGTAGCTGCACTTTGCTAGGTGTGTGGCAATGCATTTCCCCCCTACACTGTCTATTCTTCTAATAAAAGTAGAATGATTTGGGTGAAAATAGTCATCTGTTGTGAGAGGAAGATTTTTTTCCCTCAGTGTAAGCTATAGACTATTCCTGTTGGTTCTGGGTTTCTCAGGAGGGAAGATGAGCCTAGTAAGTGCTTTAGCACAGTCTGAATATATTTGTTGAATAGAGATTTCTGTTCTGATAAACAGTGGAACAGATCCTTTGTCCTCTTAACCCCGAAGCTACAGCAATCCCAAGAGATAGGCAGAACAAAGTATTATGGACCTACATTACAGAGAAAGAGACTTGAAGAAATGAAATGACTTGTCCAAAGCCATTGGAGCTAGTGAAAAGCAAAATTGGGACCCATAACTTTGTCTCCAGTTGGGTCTTTTCCTGGTTCATAACGCTGCTTTTTTGTTTAGGCTAGGTCTGTTACCCAAATACATTATTTGGTGTAGAAAAAGTTAATTTTCATCAATTGAGGTAAAGTTAGATTTGCAGACTCTTTGTTTTCAGCCAGGTTTTCATGTTTTATCTTCCTTACCCTTTTGCAGCAACAACAGGAGGAAGTTGCTACTAAGAAACTCCGAATGACAAAACCTAGTAAATCTGCAGCACTCCACATTGATCTGTGTAAGGCTACCTCCCCAGCAGATGCTTTGCAGTACCTGCTTCAGTTTGCCAGGAAGCCTGTTGAGGCAGAAAGTGTGGAGGGAGTCGTCAGGATTCTCTTGGAACATTATTACAAGGTAAGAACGTCTTGGGACCTGATGGCAGTAGGTATGAGAGTTGTATTATGTCTGCAGAATGAGTTAAAATGGCAAAATAAATAAGGCGTTCATTCAGCAGTCTTTTCCTGAGTGTCTTCCATATGCTAGGCACTGTGGATACCGAGATGAAAAAGATCCAAAAGATCCAAAAAGATCCTCTCCTTAGAAGCTTAGGGTAGCTAGATGGAGACAGATGTGAATGATAAAATGCATCAAATTGCTGAGGATACTGAGAGTTCATTGGAGCACAGAGGAGGAGTTAACTTCAACCAGGACCCTTCTGTAACCCGATTTGCCTCTGGTATATAGTCTTCTCTCTGCTGTTACTGCTTTAATTCAGGGCCCCAATATCTTAACTGCACTAGCCCCTCATTTTTTTTCTTTTTTAAGTTACATAGCACTTTATTTCTCTGTTTACATAGGCTAGAAAAAAGCATCAACTCATGCATGATTAAATACAGAAAATAGTTTAAAGAGAGAAAATGAAATTCACAAAATGTATTTCGTTTTCAGTTTTTGTTTGTGAGATCTGAGGTAAAAGAAGAAATGATTTGTAAATTTTTGAATCACAGATGACTTAGAATTTGAAATTTTAGTATGAAATTTATTAAGCTTATAGTAAAGTAGAGACAGTACTATAATGAACTCCCAAATAACCCATCTTTGGGGTTAAACAGTTATTAATATTTTGTCAAATTTGCTTTATTTGCTTTCCTGAAGTTTTTGTTAAAGTATCATAATATTTTCCCCTAAATAGTTCATTAAATATCTCTTAAAAAGGTACATTGAGAAACGATACAACCATCTAAACACCTCAATATAATTCAGTTATTCCTTAATGTCATCTAACAAATAGTTCATATTCAAATTTCTCTGGTCGTGATAGTTTAGTTGCTAAATTATGTCCAACTCTTGTGATCCTATGGGCTGTAACCCGCCAGGCTCCTCTGTCCATGGAATTTCCCTTCGACAGAGGATAGTGGAGTGGGTTGTCCTTTCCTTCTCCAGGGGATCTTCCCAGGGATCAGTCCTGTGTCTCCTGCATTGGCAGGCAAATTCTATACCACTGAGCCACCAAGGAACGCCCAAATTTCTCTAGTTGTTCCAAGAATATCTTGTTATAGTTGATTTGTTCAAATCAGAATGCAAACTGTGTCCATGCATGGCATTTGCTTTTTGTAAAATCTGGAACAATTTTTATTATTTTGGTGATATGACCTGTTAAAGAAATTTGGTCAGTTGTTTTGCAAACTGTCTTGTTTTCTAAATGTGTTTACTTCCTTGGTTAACTTGCTCCTCTATCTCCTATATTTACTATGAACTGGAAGTTAGATCAATAGACTTTGTTAGATCCCAGATAAGCATATTTTTGAAAATTTTAAGAATACCTTATAGATGATTTGTATTTCATATTTGCATCAATCAGGATGTATATGTATTGAAGTCCTTCATTGCTTCTTATCTTTTTCCCTTTAATCTCTTATTTTTATAAACTATCTTTGTTTAAATATTTTATGTATGATCTAACAAATCCTTTTCTTCACGTATATAATGTTGTAGCTTAATCAGAATCGTTGCAGTTTTCCAGTGTTTTTAGAAGTCAGTGTCTTTTCCCATGTTGTTACCTCAGCCTAGAACCCCTCTCCTTGACATGACCCTGGTCTGGTCTGCCATTTTCTCTGTCAAATATATTCCTTTCTCAGTCTTTCCACTTATCTTTCCTTCTGCTTGGAACACTTCCCTCAGGTGTTCATATGTCTGTTTCCCAACACTGCATTCAAGTCTTTGCTCAAATGTTACTTTTTCATTAAGGTCTTCTTTTATCCCTCCATTTGAAATTGAATCTGCCTATCTCACTTCCAGCACTTTGTAGCCCCTTCCTTTATTTTGTTTTCTCCAGAGCACTTAACATCTTCTAATATTGTATTTAATTTTCTCATTTATTTTGTTCCTTGTCTATTTCCTTGTATGAGGATATAAGATTCTCTTGAGCAATATGGGACTATTTTTTTTCTTCCAGTTTTATTGAGATATAATGGACATATAGCACTATTTACATTTAAGGATACAGCATAATGATTTGACCTGCGTAAGTCATAAAATGATTCAGTTCAATTCAATCCAGTCATGTCCAACTCTTTGTGACCCCATGAACCGCAGCACGCCAGGCCTCCCTGTCCATCACCGACTCCTGGAGTTTACTCAAACTCATGTCCATTGAGTCGGTGATGCCATTCAACCATCTCATCTTCTGTCATCCCCTTTTCCTATTGCCCTCAATCTTTCCCAGCATCAGGGACTTTTCCAATGAGTCAGCTCTTGCATCAGGTGGCCAAAGTATTGGAGTTTCAGCTTCAACATCAGTCCTTCTAATGAACACTCAGGACTGATCTCCCTTAGGATTGACTGGTTGGATCTCCTTGCAGTCCAAGGGATTCTCAAGAGTCTTCTCCAACACCACAGTTCAAAAGCATCATTCTTCGGCGCTCAGCTTTCTTCATAGTCTAACTCTCACATCCATACATGACTACTGGAAAAACCATAGCCTTGACTAGATGGACCTTTGTTGACAAAGTAATGTCTCTGATTTTTAATATGCTGTCTAGGTAAGTCATAACTTTCCTTCCAAGGAATAAGCGTCTTCTAATTTCATGGCTGCAGTCACCATCTGCAGTGATTTTGGAGCCCCCCAAAATAAAGTCTCTCACTGTTTCCATTGTTTCCCTACCTGTTTACCATGAAGTGATGGGACTGGATGCCATGATCTTAGTTTTCTGAATGTTGAACTTTAAGCCAACCATTTCACTCTTCTCTTTCACTTTCATCAAGAGACTCTTTAGTTCTTCTTCACATTCTGCTATAAGGGTGGTGTCATCTGCATATCTGAGGTTATTGATATTTTTCCCATCAATCTTGATTCCAGCTTGTGCTTCTTCCAGCCCAGCATTTCTCATGATGTACTCTGCATATAAGTTAAATAAGCCAGGTGACAATATAAAGCCTTGACATACTCCTTTTCCTGTTTGGAACGAGTCTGTTGTTCCATGTCCAGTTCTAACTGTTGCTTCCTGACCTGCATACAGGTTTCTCAAGAGGCAGGTCAGGTATTCCCATCTCTTTTAGAATTTTCCACAGTTTACTGTGATCCACACAGTCAAAGGCTTTGGCATAATCAATAAAGCAGAAATAGATGTTTTTCTGGAACTCTCTTGCTTTTTTGATGATCCAGCGGATGTGGGCAATTTGATCTCTGGTTCCTCTGCCTTTCTAAATCCAGTTTGAACATCTGGAAGATCACGGTTCACGTATTGCTGAAGCCTGGCTTGGAGAATTTTGAGCATGACTTTACTAGCGTGTGAGATGAGTGCAATTGTGTGGTAGTTTGAGCATTCTTTGGCATTGCCTTTCTTTGGGATTGGAATGAAAACTGACCTTTTCCAGTCCTGTGGACACTGCTGAGTTTTCCAAATTTGCTGATATATTGAGTGCAGCACTTTCACAGCATCATATTTTAGGATTTGAAAGAGCTCAACTGGAATTCCATCACCTCCACTAGCTTTGTTCGTAGGGATGCTTTATAAGGCCCACTTGACTTCACATTCCGGGATGTCTGGCTCTAGATGAGTGATCACACCATCGTGATTATCTGGGTCGTGAAGATCTTTTTTGTATAGTTCTTCTATTATTCTTGCCACCTCTTAATATCTTCTGCTTCTGTTAGGTCCATACCATTTCTCTCCTTTATTGAGCCCATCTTTGCATGAAATGTTCCCTTGGTGTCTCTAATTTTCTTGAAGAGATCTCTAGTCTTTCCCATTCTATGGTTTTCCTCTATTTCTTTGCATTGATCCCTGAGAAAGGCTTTCTTATCTCTCCTTGCTATTCTTTAGAACTCTGCATTCAAATGGATATATCTTTCCTCTTCTCCTTTGCCCTTCCCTTCTTTCCACAGCTATTTGTAAGGCCTCCTCAGACAGCCATTTTGCTTTTTTGTATTTCTTTTTCTTGGGGATGGTCTTGCTCCCTGTCTCCTGTACAGTGTCATGAACCTACCTCTATAGTTCATCAGGCACTCTATCAGATCTAGTCCCTTAAATCTATTTCTCACTTACACTGTATAATCATGAGGGATTTATTTAAGGTCATATCTGAATGGTCTCGTGGTTTTCCCCACATTCTTCAATCTAAGTCTGAATTTGGCAATAAGGAGTTCATGATCTGAGCCACAGTCAGCTCCTGGTCTTGTTTTTGCTGACTGTATAGAGCTCCTCCATCTTTGGCAGCAGTCTGATTTTGGTGTTGACCATCTGGTGATGTCCATGTGTAGAGTCTTCTCTTGTGTTGTTGGAAGAGGGTGTTTGCTGTGATTAGTGCATTCTCTTGGCAAAACTTTGTTAGCCTTTACCCTGCTTCTTTCTGGACTCCAAGGCCAAATTTGCCTGTTACTCCAGGTATCTCTTGACTTCCTACTTTTGCATTCCAGTCCCCTATAATGAAAAGGACATCTTTTGGGGTGTTAGTTCTAGAAATCTTTTAAGTCTTCAGAGAACCATTCAACTTCAGCTTCTTCAGCATTTCTGGTCGGGGCATAGACTTGGATTACCATGATATTGAATGGTTTTCCTTGGAAACGAACAGAGATCATTCTGTCATTTTTGAGATTGCATCCAAGTACTGCATTTCAGACTCTTTTGTTGAATATGATGGCTACCCCATTTCTTCTAAGGGATTCCTGCCCATAGTAGTAGATACAAATCTGAGTTAAATTCACCCATTTCCAGTCCCTCTTAGTTCGCTGATTCCTAGAATGTCAGCATTCACTCTTGCCATCTCCTCTTTGAACACTTCCAATTTGCCTTGATTCATGGACCTAACATTCCCGGTTCCTATGCAATATTGCTCTTTACAGCATTGGACCCTGCTTCTATCCCCAGTCACATCCACAACTGGGTGTTGTTTTTGCTTTGGCTCCATCCCTTCATTCTTTCTGGAGTTATTTCTCCACTGATCTCCAGTAGCATATTGGGCAACCTAGGCTGCAGTCCATGTGGTCACTAAGAGTCAGGCACGACTGAGTGACTTCACTTTTCACTTTCACACATTGGAGAAGGAAATGGCAACCCACTCCAGTGTTCTTGCCTGGAGAATCCCATGGATGGGTGAGCCTAGTGGGCTGCCATCTATGGGGTCGCACAGAGTCAGACATGACTGAAGCGACTTAGCAGCAGCAGCAGCAGCCTACCTGAGGAGTTCATCTTTCAGTGTCCTATCTTTTTGCCTTTTCATACTGTTCATGGGGTTCTCAGGGCAAGAACATCGAAGTGGTTTGCCATTCCCTTCTCCAGTGGACCACATTCTGTCAGACCTCTCCACCATGACCGTTCCGTCTTGGGTGGCCCCACACGGCATGGCTTAGTTTCATTGAGTTAGACAAGTTGTGATCCATGTGTTCAGATTGGCTAGTTGTCTGTGATTGTGGTTTCAGTCTGTCTGCTCTCTGATGCCCTCTCTCAGCACCTGCCGTCTTACTTGGGTTCCTCTTACCTTGGACATGGGGTATTTCTTCACTGCTGCTCCAGCAAAGTGCAGCCACTGCTCCTTGCCTTGAATTTGGGGTAGCTCCTCTCGGCTGCCACTGCTGACCTGGGACATGGGGTATCTCTCATGGCCTCCGCTCCTGACTTTGGACGTGGAGTATCTCTCACGGCCTCCGCTCCTGACCTTAGACGTGGGATGGCTCCTCTTGGCCGCTCCTGCGCTGTGCAGCCACAGCTCCTCCACCACCACAATACATTTAATGACCATCTGTCATCTCACATAGATACAAAATTAAAGAAATAGACAAAAATTTTTTTCTTTTGTTGAGAACACTTGGGATTTACTCTCCTAAAAACTTTCGTATGTAACATACAGCAGTGTTAATTATATTTATCATGTTATTCATTACAACCCTAATACTTATCTTACAATTAAAAGTTTGTACCTTTTGATTGCCTTCATCCAGTTCCCTCTGCCCACCTCTGCTTCTGATAACCACAAATCGGATCCCCTTTTCTATGGATTCATTTGTTTTTAAAGTATACTTAAGGGCTTTCCTGGTAGCTCAGCTGGTAAAGAATCTACCTGCAATGCAGGAAACCCTGGTTCAATTCCTGGGTCAGGAAGATCCCCAGGAGAAGGGATAGGCTACGATCTCCAGTATTTGTGGGCTTCCCTAGTGGCTCAGCTGGTAAAGAATCCGCCTGCAATGCGTGAGACCTGGGTTCGCTCCCTGGGTTGTTCCCTTCCCCCACCTCTGCTTCTGGTAACCACAAATCTGATCCCCTTTTCTATGGATTTGTTTATTTTTAAAGCAGAACTGACCTACAACCTTATGCTAGGTCCTGCTACACAGTGTAGTGATTCAGTATTTCTATGCATTTCAAAATGACCACAATAAATCGAGTTATGCTCTGTCACCATACGAAGATATTCAGTTCAGTTCAGTTCAGTCGCTCAGTCGTGTCCTGACTCTTTGCGACCCCTTGAATCACAGCACGCCAGGCCTCCCTGTCCATCACCAACTCCCAGAGTTCTCAAACTCATGTCCATTGAGTCGGTGATGCCATCCAGCCATCTCATTCTCTGTCATCCCCTTCTCTTCCTGCCCCCAATCCCTCCCAGCATCAGAGTCCTTTCCAGTGAGTCAACTCGTCGCATGAGGTGGCCAAAGTATTGGAGTTTCAGCTTTAGCATCAGTCCTTCCAATGAACACCCAGGATTGATCTCCTTTAGAATGGACTGGTTGGATCTCCTTGAAGTCCAAGGGGCAAAGATATTAGTTCTTGACTGTGTTCCCTATGCTGTACATTTCATGCCCATGACTCGTTTATTTTGCACCTGGAAGTATGTATCTCTTAATCTTCCTCACCTGTTTCTCCCACCTCCCCTTCTGGCAAACACCTATCTATCTCTGTATCTATGACTTTATTTCCATTTTGTTATGTTTGTTCATTTGTTTTGTTTTTCAGATTCTACATATAAGTGAAATCATACAATATGTCTTTCTTTGACTTATTTTACTTAGCATAATACCCCCTAGATCCATCCATGTTGTTGTAAATTGCAAGATATCATTCTTTTTTTATGACTAAGATTCCACTGTGTATTTATATATTACGTCTTTTTTACCCATTCATCTATTGATGGGCACTTAGGTTACTTCTGTATCTTGGCTGTTGTTACAATGCTGCAACATACAGGGGTGCTCATATCTCTTGGAATTAGTATTTTTGTTTTCTTCTGATAAATACCCAGGGATAGAATCTCTGGATTGTATGGAATATTTTTTAAACTTTTTGTTATGGAACAAATCTATATACAGTTAGAGAGAATAGTTTAATTAATTCACATGTAATTATTACCCAGCTTCAACAGTTATCATTTCATGTCCAGATTTGTTTTATTCTCACCCCCCGAGCCCAGCTCCTACTGTCTACCTCCATTTCCTCCACTTCCACCCTCTGCACCAGATTCTTGTGAAAACAAATTCCTAGCATCATATCATTTTACTCTTAAATTTCAGTTTATATTTCTAACAGTGAAGACTCTTTTTAGGGACTTCCCTGGTGGTCCAGTGGTTAAGACTGCTTCTACTGCAGGGGGCGTGGGTTTGGGCTCTGATTGGGGAACAGAGATCCTGCATGCCTTGTGGTATGACCAGAAATTAATAATAAAAAGCTTCTTTTTAAAAACATAATACTGATACCATCTCTAGAAGAAGTGTTATGTCAACCCTAAGCTGTGTAACCAGGCCGTGCTGCTTGCCTTAGTCTAGCAGATTCTAGCCCTAAAGGTAACGAGCGATAATAAGTTGGTCCAGATATAGGTTGATGACCATAGTGTTTTATTTATCCTTTCTTCTATTTTATCCAGAAGTGTGGTATCTTGTATTTTAGTGGGTAATTACTTTGGCTTCTGCTTTTCTACTACAAATTTTTCTGTGGCCAGGTAGCAGTATCTGAACTTATTTCATATGAGGGATTCTTCATTTATTCTACTGTATTAGTTACTATGGAGGATGTTAAAGAACTGTGAGACATGTTCTTTGTCCTTTAAGGACTAGTAGTGTAGTTGGTAGACCAAATAATACACGTGGTATATAGATAGTTAAGGGCTTGAGTTATTAATTTACTCATTTTGTTCATTCATTCAAAATGTTCTGGAGACTAATTCTGCCAGGCCTTTGCTTCATGTTAGTGATACAGAGATTAATATATGATCCCTGATCTGAGTCTGATTGGGTAGATTAGACAATAAATGGATAATTGCACACTGATTTCCCAGGCAAGAATGCTGGAGTGGATTGCCATTTCCTTCTCCAGGGGATCTTCCTGAACCAGGGATCAAACCCATGCCACCTGCCTTGGCAGGCGGATTCTTTACCACTCAGCCACCAGGGAAACCCAATACAGTGTTGCAGGTATTATGAAATATGGGATAGGTTATGATGTAACTTTTAAAGAAGAAGGTAATCAGTTTTACGTGGGAGCATAGGTCTAGAAGGGCATCATAGAGTAGTGATGCTTGGTGGCAGTTTAGTCACTAAGTCGTGTCCGACTCTTATGACCCCATGGACTGTAGTCTGCCAGGCTCCTCTGTCCGTGGGATTCTCCAGGCAAGAATACTGAAGTGGGTTGCCATTTCCTTCCCCCGGGGATCTTCCCGACCCAGGGATCGAACCCAGGTCTCCTGCATTGCAGGCAGATTCTTTACCGACTGAGCTAGGGTGATGCTTGAGGTGAATCTTAAAAACAGATTTTGACTAGTTGGAAAACAAGAGGAAAGGCGTTTTAGAAAGAAGGAAGAGTTGTGAGCAGAGACTTGGAGATGTGAAATAATCTGTCCCATTAGAAGAAATACAGGTAGTTGGGCTGGTGTGCATTTTAAATTGAGAGCTCTTTAAGAGATAAGACTGGAAATCTTATCTAATAGAAGGTTCTTAAATTCTGCCTTGTGGGTTTTTGTTTTAGCTACGTCACTCTGGGGGGTGGTGTGGCAAATGGAGGAATTGAATGAGGGCCAGGTAAGACGGGACTTAGGGTGACCAGCTAGAAGACTGGTAAGTCTGTAGCACGATGAGAAAAACCTGAACAGGGACAATGTTAATGGTGAGAAGAGCAGTTATTAGAGAGGCTTTTGACAGAGGCAGTTGTAAGCTTAGTCATGAAGGGTTCAGTTCAGTTCAGTTCAGTCGCTCAGTCATGTCCAACTCTCCGCGACCCCACGAATCACAGCACGCCAGGCCTCCCTGTCCATCACCAACTCCCGGAGTTCACTCAAACTCATGTCCACAGAGTCGGTGATGCCATCCAGCCATCTCATTCTCTGTCGTCCCCTTCTCCTCCCACCCCCAACCTTTCCCAGCATCAGAGTCTTTTCCAGTGAGTCAACTAGTCGCATGAGGTGGCCAAAGTATTGGAGTTTCAGCTTTAGCATCAGTCCTTCCAATGAACACCCAGGATTGATCTCCTTTAGAATGGACTGGTTGGATCTCCTTGCAGTCCAAGGGACTCTCAAGAGTCTTCTCCAACACCACAGTTCAAAAGCATCGATTCTTCGGCGATCACCTTTCTTCACAGTCCAACTCTCACATCCATACATGACCACGGGAAAGACCATAGCCTTGATTAGACGGACCTTTGTTGGCAAAGTAATGTCTCTGCTTTATTTTTTTTTAAATTTTTTAAAATTAATTTATTTTTTATTGCAGTCAAATTATTTTACAATATTATATTGGTTGGTTTTGCCATACATTGACATGAATTCACCCCGGGTGTACATGTCTCTGCTTTTTAATATACTGTCAAGATTGGTCATAACTTTCCTTTCAAGGAGTAAGCGTCTTTTAATGTCATGGCTGCAATCAGCATCTGCAGTGATTTTGGAGCCCAAAAAAATAAAGTCTGACACTGTTTCTACTGTTTTTCCATCTATTTCCCATGAAGTGATGGGACCAGATGCCATGATCTTTGTTTTCTGAATGTTGAGCTTCAAGCCAACCTTTTCACTCTCCTCTTTCACTTTCATCAAGAGGCTTTTTAGTTCCTCTTCACTTTCTGCCATAAGGGTAGTGTCATCTGCATATCTGAGGTTATTGATATTTTTCCCAGCAATCCAGCTTGTGCTTCTTCCAGCCCAGCCTTCCTCATGATGTACTCTGCATGTAAATTAAATAAGCAAGGTGACAAAATACAGCCTTGACGTACTCCTTTTCCTATTTGGAACCAGTCTGTTGTTCCATGTACAGTTCTGACTGTTGCTTCCTGCATACATAAAACCTTTGACTGTGTGGATCACAATAAACTGTGGAAAATTCTGAAAGAGATGGGAATACCAGGTCAGGAAGTCATGAAGGGTACCAGGGGATAATTTCAGAAAGTAGAAAAACTTGAGTAAAGTATCCAGATGAAGAAAGAATGTTACTGGGTCAAATACTCTCATTCCTTTTTGTTCTGTCCTTGCCTTCCTCTTATTTGCTAGACTTAGTATTTCTGCTTTCTTGGCTGTTTCTGTGTGTTTGGAGGTCAGTGACTCCATTCCAGACTGTAGAAAGGCTGTGTAGCTTTTCTGTCCTCTTACTACAAAATTAGGGTTATTTGACTAGTGTATTGTCTCTGAAAGACAGTTACTTGATTTGATGATGTTCTTTCAGTCCGTAAGCAATTGACTTCTCTTTGTATTCAGAACTGAACTTGGTATCTCCATTCATTCTCCTGTATGCCATATAGCAGGAAATGTACCACCATCGATATAGAGCCTTACATCAGAAAACCAAGAAAGATACTCGATACCACCCTCACCCTTTCCTCTCCCCATATTCCCTTCCTCACCAACTCATGTTGATTTTACTTTCTAAGTATCTCTTGAGTCCATCTACCTCCCTGTTTCCACTATTAACCCAGTAATCTAAGTAACTATCATATTTTTAGAACTTTATTATGAACTGTAACACAAAGAATATGTAGGAAGAACTCATACAGCCTATTGATCAACATGAACACAGTGTGTGACTGCCAACCCGGTTAAGAAATGGAATATAATGAGCCTCCCATAGGTCCCCTCAAAACTCTGTAATTATTTCTCCTCACTTTTTCAAAGATAACCATCACTCTTGGCTTTACGGGTAAAAGCTTCCTTTAAAAAGATTTTTTTTATCATTTAAACCTGTACTAAATGCAGCCCATGCTTCCTTCCTTCCTCCTTCCCTCCTCTACTTTCTGTGTGTATCTTTTTATGTGTAACTCTCGCTCAAAATTCTATTTTGAGATTTATCTCTGTTGTTAACTTTAGCTCTAGGTCATTTATTTTTATCACAGTATAAGATTTCATTGTATGAATGTACCATAATTTATTTATTCATTCTATTATTGATGGACATTTAGATTGTCTCCAGTTTTTAGCTATTATAAGAAGTGTTGCCATAACATTTTTGTACAAGTCTTAATATGCATAGTTTGTGTTTCTGTCTAGTGTATTTCTCTATTCTTATGCCAATACTATGCTGTCTTAGCATAGCATTATAATAAATTTTGACATCTGGTAGGGTAATTTCTCCTATTTTCTTCTTCTTTAAGACTATATTAATTATTCTTATCTTTTAATTTCTTTATAAATTTTGAAATCAACTTGTGAAAATCTGCCTGAAAAGAAAATTTCTTGTTAGAATTTTGATTAGGGTTGAGTTAATTCTGTAATTAAGATGCAATTTGCTGATTGACATTTTATAACATTGAGTCTTCCATTCAATGGACATGGTATGTCCTTTATTTTAATGCTGTTTTTTGCATAGAAGTTCTGTACATCTTTTTGTTAGTTATTCCTATATAGTTGATATTTTGTTATTGTAAATGATGTACTTAAAAATTTATTTTTAAGTAGTACATAGAGGATATTCAGAAATGCAGTTGGTTTTTATTAAACCCTATATCTAACAACTTTGTTAAGCTCATTTAACAATTTTAATAAATTATATGTATGTTCTTTTAGATTCTTTTTTTTTTTTTTGACGTTCTTACTGTCATTTTATTTTATTTTTTTTTTCGTTTCACATATGACAACATACATGTTTCAATGTCATTCTCTCAAATCATCCCACCCTCACCCTCTCCCACAAAGTCCCAAAGACTGTTCGATACAACTGTGTCTCTTTTGCTGTCTCGTATACAGGGTTATATTTCCATTTTTCTAAATTCCATATATATGTGTTAGTATACCGTATTGGTGCGTTTCTTTCTGTCTTACTTCACTCTGTATAATAGGCTCCAGTTTCATCCACCTCATTAGAACTGATTCAAATGCATTCTTTTTAATGGCTGAGTAATACTCCATTGTGTATATGTACCAAAGCTTTCTTATCCATTCGTCTGCAGATGGACATGTAGGTTGCTTCCATGTCCTGGCTATTATAAACAGTGCTGCGATGAACATTGGAGTACACGTGTCTCTTTCAATTCTGGTTTCCTCGGTGTGTATGCCCAGGAGTGCGATTGCTGGATCATATGGCAGTTCTATTTCCAGTTTTTTGAGGAATCTCCACACTGTTCTCCATAGTGGCTGTACTAGTTTGCATTCCCACCAACAGTGTAAGAGGGTTCCCTTCTCTCCACATCCTCTCCAGCATTTATTGCATGTAGACTTTTGGATAGCAGCCATTCTGACTGGTGTGAAATGGTATCTCATTGTGGTTTTGATTTGCATTTCTCTGATTATGAGGGATGTTGAGCATTTTTTCATGTGTTTGTTAGCCATCTTTATGTCTTCTTTGGAGAAATGTCTGTTTAGTTCTTTGGCCCATTTTTTGATTGGGTCATTTATTTTTCTGGAATTGAGCTGCAGGAGCTGCTTATATATTTTGGAGATTAATCCTTTATCAGTTTCTTCATTTGCTATTATTTTCTCCCATTCTGAAGGCTGTCTTTTCACCTTACTTATAGTTTCCTTTGCTGTGCAGAAACTTTTGATTTTAATTAGGTCCCATTCGTTTATTTTTGCTTTTATTTCCAATATTCTGGGAGGTGGGTCTTGGAGGATCCTGCTGTGATTTATGTCGGAGAGTGTTTTGCCTACGTTCTCCTCTAGGAGTTTTATAGTTTCTGGTCTTACATTTAGCTCTCTAATCCATTTTGAGTTTATTTTGGTGTATGGTATTAGGAAGTGTTCTAGTTTCATTCTTTTACAAGTGGCTGACCAGTTTTCCCAGCACCACTTGTTAAAGAGACTGTCTTTTCTCCATTGTACATTCTTGCCTCCTTTGTCAAAGATAAGGTGTCCATAGGTGCGTGGATTTATCTCTTGGCTTTCTATTTTGTTCCATTGATCTATATTTCTGTCTTTATGCCAGTACCATACTGTCTTGATGACTGTGGCTTTGTAGTAGAGCCTGAAGTCTGGCAGGTTAATTCCCCCAGTTCCATTCTTCTTCCTCAAGATTGCTTTGGCTATTTGAGGTTTTTTGTATTTCCATACAAATTGTGAGATTATTTGTTCTAGTTCTGTGAAAAATATCTTTGGTAGCTTGATAGGGATTGCATTGAATGTATAAATTACTTTGGGTAGTATACTCATTTTTACAATATTTATTCTTCCAATCCACGAACACGGTATATTTCTCCATCTATTAGTGTCCTCTTTGATTACTTTCACTAGTGTTTTATAGTTTTCTACGTACAAGTCTTTTGTTTCCTTAGGTAGATATATTCCTAAGTATTTAATTCTTTTCTATATCTAACAACTTTGTTAAGCTCATTTAACAATTTTAATAAATTATATGTATGTTCTTTTAGATTCTTTACGAATAATCATGTCATCATATAATGGCTTTGTCTAGTACTGATATAATATCAGCTATCTCTTGCATGATATACCTATTTCTACCTTTTATTTTCAACTCTTCTTTTTAAATCACTTTTTATGTTGTGACCCAACAACATATAGTTAGTTTTTTAAGGAATTTCACCTGACAGTGTTTAGTTTTTAATTGGAACATTTAATTCTTTATATTTAATGTGTTTATTGACATGTATGGGTTTAAATCTACCCTCTTGTGAAATGCCTTCTGTTTATCTTACCTGCTAGTGTTCTTTTTTTCCTCTCAATTATTACCATCTTTTGCATTGGCTATTTTTAAAAAAATTCTCTCCTCCACTGCTTTTTTATTAGCTTGTATTTTTATTATACAATTTACTGGTTAACCTAGATATTATGTTAATTCTTTTTAAGAATTAATTAATTTTATTTTTGACTGCTCTAGGTCTTCATTTCTGTGCATGAGCTTTCTCTAGTTGTGGTGGGTAGAGGCTACTCCCAAGTAGCAGTACAGGGGCTTCTTATTGTGGTGGCTTCTCTTCTTGCAGAGCACAGGTTCTAGGGCACTTGGGCTTCAGGAGTTGTGGCACATGGACTCAGTAGTTGCTCACAGGCTCAGTAGTTGGGGTTGCGTGGGCTTAGTTGCTCCGCACCATGTGGGGTCTTCTGGACAAGGGATTGAACCTGTGTCCCCTGCATTGGCAAGTGGATTCTTAACCACTGAACCACCATTCACTCAGTTACGGCCGACTCTGCGACCCCACAGACTGTAACCCGCCAGGCTCTTCTGTCCATGGAGTTCTCCAGGCAAGAAACCTGGAGTAGGTTGCCATTTCCTTCTTTTAGGGAAGCTTCCTGACCAGGGATCTAACCTAGCTCTCTTGCATTGCAGGTGGGTTCTTTACCATCTGAGCCACCAGGGAAGCCCAATAAATCATTTTCTTAGTCTCTTTTGCCTTGGAGCCGAGATCCAGGTCCAGGCACCGGACCTACACCCAGACAATTAGATTCACCTACTCTGAACTTCTGATCAGGGTCTGGTGATCCAAAAAAACAGAGCGAAAATTTTCTGGTGATAGCAGCAGTAGCTTCAGCACCCAATTTCTGGGGGCTCCAAAAACAGTGGCGCTGATAGCAGTGTTGAGGTGCCCCGTGTTGGGGTGCCCAGTGTTTGTGGTGCAAGTTGCTGCAGCTCATGTCAAATATGACTGCACAGTGGAAGAAAGGTACTTTTAATCCCAGAAGCTTACATCTGGTTAGAAATTAATGACATCAGGAAGGTGTGAAAATATTCTCATTCACTTTTCACTATTTGGATGTAACACACAGATTGAGAAAAACTTTCTCCCCCAAAGCATATGCAGCTAATTTTTCAGAAATAAAACTTTAGAATACTTGGATCATTGAGTCTTTTTTGAGATATTTCCCATGTTCCTGTTGTTGGTTAGCTGAGAGCAGAGCATCAAGGTAACAATAGCTTCTTTTGTTGCAGGAGAATGATTCGTCTGTGAGACTGAAAATTGCCTCATTGTTGGGTTTACTGTCAAAGACTGCAGGATTTTCACCAGACTGCATTATGGATGATGCCATTAATATCCTGCAGAATGAAAGTAAGTTGCAGTTTAAAAGCTATAGAGGGAATTCCCAGGTGGTCCAGTGATTAGGACTCTGCACTTCCACTGAAGGGGCAGGAGTTCCTTCCCTGGTTGGAAAACTAAAATCCTCTGTGCCTCACTGTGCAACCAAATAAATAAATAAAAGTTGTATAATTAGAGCAGAAATCTTTCATTCCTTTTGGATAAAGTATAGCGCAAAGTTTTGTTGTGTTGGTGGTTATTGAAAAGAAATTTGAGGATGATTCAGTAAAACCATGTACATATATTTACCTTAGAGTTAAAATACAGGTTTGTCTCTTAATAGCTATCATTTGTTGACTTCTACTAAGACTACCGCACAATTGCACTCATCTCACACGCTAGTAAAGTCATGCTGAAAATTCTCCAAGCCAGGCTTCAGCAATATGTGAACCGTGAACTTCCAGATGTTCAAGCTGATTTTAGAAAAGGCAGAGGAACCAGAGATCAAATTGCCAACATCCTCTGGATCATCGAAAAAACGAAAGTTCCAGAAAAACATCTATTTCTGCTTTATTGATTATGCCAAAGCCTTTGACTGTGTGGATCACAATAAACTGTGGAAAATTCTGAAAGAGATGGGAATACCAGACCACCTGACCTGCCTCTTGAGAAACCTGTATGCATGTCAGGAAGCAACAGTTAGAACTGGACATGGAACAACAGACTAGTTCCAGAAGGTCAAGGTTGTATATTGTCACCCTGCTTATTTAACTATGCAGAGTACATCATGAGGAATGCTGGGCTGGAAGAAGCATAGGCTGGAATCAAGATTGCCGGGAGTAATATCAATAACCTCAGATATGCAGATGACACCACCCTTATGGCAGAAAGTAAAGAAGAACTAAAGAACCTCTTGATGAGAGTGAAAGAGGAGAGTGAAAAAGTTTGCTTAAAGCTCAGCATTCAGAAAACTAAGATCATGGCATCTGGTCCCATCACTTCATGGGAAATAGATGGGAAAACAGTGGAAACAGTGAGAAACTTTATTTTTGGGGGCTCCAAAATCACTGCAGATGGTGACTGCAGCCGTGAAATTAAAAGACGCTTATTCCTTGAAAGGAAATTTATGACCAACCTAGACAGAATACTAAAAAACAGAGACATTACTTTGTCAACAAAGGTCCGTCTAGTCAAGGCTATGGTTTTTCTAGTAGTCATGTATGGATGTGAGAGTTGGATGGTGAAGAAAGCTGAGCACTGAAGAATTGATATTTTTGAACTGTGGTGTTGGAGAAGACTCTTGAGAGTCCCTTGGACTGCAAGGAGGTCCAACCAGTCCATCCTAAAGGAGATCAGTCCTGAGTGTTCATTGGAAGGACTGATGTTGAGGCTGAAACTCCAATACTTTGGCCATCTCATCCTAAGAGCTGACTCATTTGAAAAGACCCTGATGTTGGGAAAGACTGAAGGCAGGAGGAGAAGGGGATGAGAGAGGATGAGATGGTTAGATAGCATCACCGACTCAATGGACGTAAGTTTGAGTAAACACCAGGAGTTGGTGATGAACAGGGAGGCCTGGTGTGCTGCGGTTCATGGGGTCGCAAAGACTCGGACACGACTGAGCAACTGAACTGAACTGAAGAGACATATACCTAAGGTAGTTTACATATGACATAAGATAGATAACATTGTCCTTGTTTTATAGGTGGGGAAGCTGAAACTCAGAGAAGTTAACTGACTTGCTCAGGGTTACGAGTCTGTAACAGTTGATGTTTTATTGACTGTGCCTACCAACCCAGCAGGGGCTTCCTGGGTGATTCACTGGTAAAGAACCTGTCTTTACCAGCAAAGATGCAGGAGGACAGATTTGATCTCTGGGTAGGGAAAATCCCCTGGAGAAGGTAATGGCTGTCCACTTCAGTACTCCTGCCTGGAAAATCCCATGCATGGAGGAGTCTAGTGGACTACAGTTCATGGGGTTGCAAAGAGTCAGACGTGACTGAGCAACTAAATACACACACCCACACCCACACCCACACCCACACCCACACCCCCACACACACCCCTGGTCATGGAGTCCTCCACCATTTAGTTCCTATAAAAACAGAAACTAAAGCAGACTTGAGTTCCCAAGTCTCATATGTTGTTGCCTTTTCTATTTGTTCCTTGTTGGATGTGCACTAAACGTCTCATTGGTTAGGTGAAAAGGAAAACTGTTTCACCATAAGAATTTTTTTTTTATTATATTTGTCTTGTTTTATTTAGGATTTTCTAATAGAGTTAGTGCCTCTTTGCTTTGATACTTATTGTGAAATTTGAAAAAAGAAATCTTTTGCTACTGTTTCTGAAAATATTTTAGTTTTGTTTGAATTGGTTGTAATTTCAAAAAATAGTGTTATTTCACTTTAGGGTATCCATATTTAAACAAATATGATTATTTAAATATTGGACAACAGTTTATTCAATAAACTTAAGAGGTTATGAGAATAATAAAAGGCCAGTGAACTCAAGAGATAATCTAAATTCACTTATTGTACAACTAATGATACAAATATAAATGGCCCATTGGTTGAAATTGAAAATTTTTTTTGTTAGAAACAACTTTAAATTTTAGTTGTATTGAATTTTGACCCAAGACTTATAATTCACAGAAAACAATCAAAATACCTTAAAAACTTTTTTTGACATTTATTGAACGGCCAATGTAATGATATTAAGGGAAAAATTAAAAAATATTCCTGCTGCTGCCATACAACTATTTTACGTAGTACCTTTTACTTACATAAGTTTTATATGGTTGTACTTACAGTGAATGTATTATTTTATCTTTTAGTATATTTACTTAACATTATATATAATTTTCCCATTTTTATACATTACCTTCATAAAAATTAGGGTGTTGATAATATATTAAATACTAATAGATATTTCTTTGCCCTTGTAGATAGTGGCAAAAAAGTATTTCTTTTAAAAGCACCAAAGCAATTACATTGCCTCAATATCCTTTTTTTCCATGGAAAGTTCTTATATGAGCTATACTTGGAAGAATTTCTTACTTATTAATTGGGGATTTCATAGAGTCATAGACTGTTTGAGATATAAATGGCCTTATAGTGCTCATCTTGTCTAATTGCTTCATTTTGCAGATGACAAGACTGTTAAGTCCCAGAGAGATGAAATGAGTTGAAGTGAGTTGATCTAGCTAAAAGTAGTAGCAGAGTTGAGAACGTAGTGTGGCGCTCTTTCTTATGGACTACAATTTAACTGAGAACACTTTACCTCTAAAACAGATACATTATAAGAGAGACTTAGTTTTAAGTCAGAACTCATTCTAGCCAAATTATGCAGTATTCATGGAAATAGCGGTTTTACTTTTTTTAAGTATTCTAATGTTTCTTATTTGATTGTCTCTAAGAGATGTGGTCTAGGACTCTTCCTGGTTTCCTGTTCCTGGCCCACCTAGATTCATAGAAGATAGAATTGAAAGGGACTGTAAGTTTCATCTAGTTCAAGCCCTTTATTTCAAGGCTGAGGAAGATGAACTCCAGGAAATTAAAGTGACTGCTGAAGTCACTTGGTATTTGCGACTTAAAATTAAGAGTTTCCTGATTATCAGTCTTAATATTATCAAATCCAAGAGTGTGGTCTGCACCTTGGACCAGAAGTCTTTAAGTTCATCAGACGCATGCATTTTATAACTCTTGGGCAAGCGTTGCTTCTCGAGTACATGCTACACCACTAACGGTAACATCAAGCTTGTTTTAGAGGAGGTATAATTAGCACACTGTGGGAGCAGAGGAGAGAATGGGATCAGTGCTGACTGGTGGGCTCTAGAAAGGCTTAGTGAAAAGGTAGGTTTGGAAAGTCCAAATCCTCCAAATTTGGGGAAGAGTGGTACCAAGAAGGAACATGATGATAGAAGATAGAAGACTGGCAAAGTATAAGAGATGTCTGAAGAACCAAGTTGTTTGAGAGATCAATAGGAGGGAAGTAAGGGGCCTTTGGAAGAAAAACATTGGTAAAATGTTCTGAAGCCAAATGGTAGTAGTCTTGAGTGCTGAGGATTTTAAATGTTATTTTATAGGCAGTGGGTACCTAGTTCTCCTTGAACAGGCATGAAGTGATCAAGTCTAGTTCTATAAGGACAATTTAGTGGTTGTGTGGAATTTGCTTTGATGAACTGGATGGATCGTCATTTATTGTGGCTATGTCCATCTAACCTGAAGTTACAGTGTAGGCCTGGAACTCATTGAAGAGTCCAGGATTTAAGATTTAGATTATATTTGTGATTTATTAGAGGCAAGAGTTAAGTTCAAAAAGGTCTAGCTGTCTTTTTATGGTTGTCATGCAGAATCTTCTTTTTGAAGAAATAAATTTTAGAGCAGTATGGTGGTATTGATTTCTTCTCTTCTGTTTTCTCTTAGTACCTTCTTTTCTCTTTGTGACCTCTTTCATATTGGAGACTTACCTTTCCTTTTTTAATCTATTCAACTTAAAAAAATTCTTATATTCGTATTGAAATATAATTGATTTACAGTGTTGTGCTTGTTTTGTTTTTTCATATTATTTATTTGACTGGTCTGGATCTTGGTTGCTGCCTGCAGAATCTTCAGTCTTTGTTGAGGCATGCTACATCTTTTAGTTGCATCTTGTGGGATTTAGTTCCCTGACCAGGGGTTAAACCAGGCCCCCTTCTTTGGAAGCATAGAGGACCACCAGGGAAGTCCCCTACAATGTTGTGTTTATGGAGACTTTTCTTAATGATCCTTGGCTTTGCATTGGAGTTTAGGATGAAGCACTAAAAAACTGATTGAGAGTTCTTTGTGAATGAATGGGGCTTGTCAGCTGGTAGGCTCCACTCTAACATGATCCTCAGTGTCTTTGGAGGACTGTTAAATAGTAGTGTCTTCTGCTGTTTTTTGTGGGCCTGTCAACTTTTGACTCTCCTGCTGGGAGGACAGATGCCTGACTGCCATGTTTTTTTTAGCCAAAGCAGCCGAAGAGTGCTAGGGAGGGAGTCTCATTTTCAGTATGCTGATTATCTCTTAATCTCTTTATTATCAGTTGAGTTCAGTCCCTCAGTCATGTACAACACTTTGTGACCCCATGGACTGCAGCATGTCAGTTCTCCCTGTCCATCACGAACTCCCAGAGCTCACTCAAACTCATGTCCGTTAAGTCAGTGATGCCATCCAAACATTTCATCCTCTGTTGTCCCCTTCTCCTGCCTTCAATCTTTCCCAGCATCAGGGTCTTTTCAAATGAGTCAGTTCTTCACATCAGGTGGCCAGAGTATTGGAGTTTCAGCTTCAGCATCAGTCCTTCCAATGAATATTCAGTACTAATTTCCTTTAGGATGGACTGGTTGGATCTTGCAGTACAGGGGACTCTCAAGAGTCTTCTCTGATACCACAGTTCAAAAGCATCAATTCTTCAGCGCTCAGCTTTCTTTATAAACTCTCACGTCCATACATGACTACCGGAAAAACCATAGCCTTGACTAGACGGACTTTTGTTGGCAAAGTAATGTCGCTGCTTTTCATTATGCTGTCTAGGTTGGTCATAGATTTTCTTCCAAGGAGCAAGCGTCTTTTAATTTCATGGCTGCAATCACCATCTGCAGTGATTTTGGAGCCCCCAAAAATAAAGTCTCTCACAGTTTCCACTGTTTCCCCGTCTATTTGCCATGAAGTGATGGGACCAGATGCCATGATCTTAGTTCTCTGAATGTTGAGTTTTAAGCCAGCTTTTTCACTCTCCTCTTTCACTTTCATCAAGAGACTCTTTAGTTTCTCTTCATTTTCTGCCATAGGGTGGTATCCTCTGCATATCTGAGATGACATTATTGATATTTCTCCCAATAATCTTGATTCCAGCTTGTGCTTCATCCAGCCTGGCATTTCTCATGATGTAGTCTGCATAGAAGTTAAATAAGCAGGGTGACAATATACAGCCTTGACGTACTCCTTTCCCGATTTGGAACCAGTCTGTTGTTCCACGTCCAGTTCTAACTGTTGCTTCTTGACCTGCATACAGATTTCTCAGGAGGCAGGTCAGGTGGTCTGGTATTCCCATCTCTTTAGAATTTTCCACACAGGTCAGAGGCTTTGGCTTAGTCAGTAAAGCAGAAGTAGATGTTTTTCTGGAACTCTCTTGCTTTTTCAATGATCCAGTGGATGTTGGCAATTTGATCTCTGTTCCTCTGCCTTTTCTAAATCAGCTTGAACATTTGAAGTTCATGGTTCACGTACTGTTGAAGCCTGGCTTGGAGAATTTTGAGTATTACTTTGCTAGTGTTTGAGATGAGTGCAGTTGTGTGGTAGTTTGAGCATTCTTTGCCATTGTGTTTCTTTGGTTTTGGAATGAAAACTGACCTTTTCCAGTCCTGTGGCCACTGCTGGCCTTTCCAAATTTGCTGGCATATTGAGTGCAGCACTTTCACAGCATCATCTTTTAGGATTTGAAATAGCTCAACTGGAATTCCATCACCTCCACTAGCTTTGTTCATAGTGATGCTTTCTAAGGCCCACTTGACTTCACATTCCAGGATATCTGCTCTAGGTGAGTGATCACACCATCGTGATTATCTGGGTTGTGAAGATCTTTTCTGTATAGTTCTTCTGTGTATTTTTGCCACCTTTTCTTAATATCTTCTGCTTCTGTTAAGCCCATACCATTTCTCTCCTTTATTGAGCCCATCTTTGCATGAAATGTTCCCTTGATATCTCTAATTTTCTTGAAGAGATCTCTAGTCTTTCCCATTCTATTGTTTTCCTCTATTTCTTTGCACTAATCACTGAGGAAGGCTTTCTTATCTCTCCTTGCTATTCTTTGGAACTCTGCATTCAAATAGATAAATCTTTCCTTTTCTCCTTTTTGCCTTTCACTTCTTTTCTTTTCATAACTATTTGTAAGACCTCCTCAGACAACCATTTTGCATTTCTTTTTCTTGGGGATGGTCTTGATCCCTGTCTCCTGTACCATGTCACGAACCTCCATCCATAGTTCATCAGGCACTCTATCAGATCTAATCCTTTGAATCTATTTGTCACTTCCACTGTATAATCGTAAGGAATTAGATTTAGGTCACACCTGAATGGTCTAGTGGCTTTCCTTACTTTCTTCAATTTAAGTCTGAATTTGGGAATAAGGAGCTCATGATCTGAGCCATAGTCAGCTCCTGTTTTTTTTTTTTTTTGCTGACTGTATAGAGCTTCTCCATCTTTGGCTGCAAAGAATATAATGAGTCTGATTTTGGTATTGACCATCTGGTGATGTCGTGTGTCGAGTCTTCTCTTGTGTTGTTGGAAAAGAGTGTTTGCTGTGACTAGTGCGTTCTCTTGCCAAAACTCTGTTAGCCTTTCCCATGCTTCATTCTGTACTCCAAGGACAAATTTGCCTGTTACTCTGGGTATTTCTTGACTTCCTACTTTTGCATTCCAGTCTCCTATAATGAAAAGAACATCGTTTTTGGGTGTTAGTTTAAGAAGGTCCTGTAGGTCTTCAAAGAACTCTTCAGCTTCTTCAGCGTTACTGGTAAGGGCATAGACTTGGATTACTGTGATATTGAATGGTTTGCCTTGGAAACGAACAGAGATCAGTCTGTTGAGATTGCATCCAAGTACTGCATTTCAGACTCTTGTTGACTATGATGGCTACTCCATTTCTTCTAAGGGATCCTTGTCCACAGTAGTATATAAAATGGTCATCTGCGTTAAATTCACCCATTCCAGGCCATTTTAGTTCACTGACTCCTAAAATGCCTATGTTCATTCTTGTTATTTCCTCTTTGACCAGTTCCAATTTGCCTTGATTCATGGACCTAACTTTCTAGATTCCTATGCAATATTGCTGTTTATAGCATCAGACTTCCATCACCAGTCACATCCACAACTGATTGTTGTTTTTGCTTTTGCTCCGTCTCTTCATTCTTTCTGGAGTTATTTCTCCATTGATCTCCGGTAGCATATTGGGCACCTACCAACCTGGGGAGTTCATCTTTCAGTGTCCTATCTTTTTGCCTTTTCATACTGTTCATGGGGTTTTCAAGGCAAGAATACTGAAGTCGCTTCTCCAGTGGGCCACATTTTGTCAGAACTCTCCACCATGACCCGTCCATCTTGAGTAGTCCTACACGGCATGGCTCATAGTTTCATTGAGTTAGACAAGGATGTTATCCATGTGGTCACATTGGTTATATTTATACTTATTATATATTATCTTTATGATATTTCCTTCCTTTCCTCACCTAGCATCTGCCAGATTAGATCCTTTCTGTCCTAATTTTTAGAGAAAAAAAAACTCTACTTCAGTGGTTGATTAGCCAATTGTATAGCATAGGGAAGGAGGTGGAGGTCCAGCTACTTCTTATAGAAACTTTAAACAAATCCATGCCTCACTTCATTTTGGGGTGTTTTATGGTTGTGTTTTTTTTTCTTTTCTTTTAAATCTGTGATTCCTGAATCTTGCTTGGCATATGGCTAGAATTTACTCTGTTGTGATGCCCTCCTCAGTAGGCATTTAGTATTAGATTTCTCAGTTTTGCCATAGATTTTTTTCATTTGCTTGCCATCTCTGAAAAGTTTGTTGACTTTTCTCATCTGCTTACTATTCTTCTTCTGTTTTCTTAGTCCTTGTATGTTTAAACTTTTAAAGTTTCTTTATATGTTAATGAGGTTTTAAGAAAGAATTAGTGATAAACAGAGGTGTTCAGTCTAGTGTGTCTTACTGGAAGTGTTTTTAAGAGGTGATTTTCCCAGTGTTTTATAAGCTTTTTTTTTTTAAGCTTTAGTTGTTTATATATCATTGTCATTTTTGACATTTGTTTCCCATCTACATTATGGATTTCTTAATGTTTTTCTTAAGTGGACAGTTATATTTTAGTTAAATAAAATTAAAGAGACTATATTAGTAATAGTAAGAGGAAATTAATGTCATCAACATAGTAACTATCATTTTTATTTTGTTCTTTATAATCATGCATACCTCTGAGATATTGCAGATTCTGTTCCAGATGATCACAGTAAATTAAATATTGCAGTAAAGTGAGTCACCCGAGTTTTTGATTTCTCAGTGCAGATAAAAGTAATGTCTATACTATACTATAGTTTATTGTGTGCAATAACATTATGTCTAAAAAGAATGTACTACCTTAATACTGTACTGATAAAAAATGTTAACCATAATCTGAGCCTTTAGCAAGTAGTAATCTTTTTGTAATTGTAACATCAAAAATCATTGACCACAAATCACCATAACAAATATAATAATAAAAGTTTGACATACTACAAGAATTACCAAAAAGTGACAGAAACATGAAGTGAGCAATGCTGTTGAAAAATGGTGTAGAAGGCTTGCGTAATAATCAGGATTGAGGCAAACCTTCAATTTATAAGAAATATAGTATAGTATCTACAAAGTGCAGTAAAATGAAGCACAATAAAACAAAGTATGTCCGTACGTTCAGTTCAGTTCAGTTGCTCAGTTGTGTCCGACTCTTTGCAACCCCATGAATCACAGCACGCCAGGCCTCCCTGTCCATCACCAACTCCCGGAGTTCACTCAAACTCACATCCATTGAGTCGGTGATGCCATCAAGCCATCTCATTCTCTGTTGTCCCCTTCTCCTCCCGCCCCCAATCCCTCCCAGCATCAGAGTCTTTTCCAGTGAGTCAACTCTTCACATAAGGTGGCCAAAGTATTGGAGTTTCAGCTTTAGCATTAGTCCTCCCAATGAACACCCAGGACTGTAACATAAAAATGATTTTCTGCCTGCCTCCTAGATCCTCTTGCATACCACTAGCGTAGAACCATAGAACCATATTTTGAAACAAAGAAGAGAATCTGGTTAAGGTGATTGATAGCGATTTACTTGGAATTGTCTGTTTGCCCATTTATGAAGCATCCATTGAGCATGTAATGAGGCATGCTAGATTCTGAGAATACAAAGGTGAGTAAAACATAGTCCTTGCCCTTAAGGATCTTTCAGTTTCTTGGTTTTGCCTGATATGCAAATAAGTATCATAAAGTTACAGTTTATGTAAAGGGTTCAGTGGAAACATGAAGGAAGAAATGGTCAATATTTTTGGGGGAAGAGAGAAAAGCACCATACAGGAGGTGACATTTCAAGGTTAGGAGGTGCTCTCTGGGGAGTAGGATTGAGAATGGAGCAGGATGTAGATGAAAGCATTCTAGGTAGGGAAGTGGGCCTGAGCAAAGATAGGGAGACATGGAATCATAAGTAATTGGGAAAAAGGAGGCTAGGGAAACCTGAAAGAGATGAGGCTAATAAATAAAGTAGGGAGGACTAGGCATTGTGGAGGGGCTAGTATGTATGTATGTCCTGTTAAGGAATTTAGACTTTATTTTGAAGGCAGTGAAAAGCCTTTGAATTAGTCAAGCACTGAACATTTTTGGAGAACTATGTCGCATCCTGTGGAGGACTCAAATTTTTAGACATGATCCCTTTAGGAACTTAGCTTTTAGTTGAGGGGAATCATGAATTAAACAGCAGAACTCAGCTGACAAAAATCTGCGTTCTTTATACCCAAGTAAATTTACCTTCTATAGTAATCTCCTTTTGAAATTTTAAAACCTAACTTTCCATCTTCCTTTCTAGAGTCTCATCAAGTCCTTGCTCAACTATTGGACACTTTGCTTGCAATTGGCACTAAACTCCCAGAGAATCAAGCTATCCAGATGAGATTAGTTGATGTAGCCTGCAAGGTAAGAATATAATGGTTAGACACACCATTGCTTCTTTATTGAACACTTTTGCATTATCTGGAGAAATGATATGCGCTATCGGATCTGCTTACCTCCATCCTAAGTCTATAACTGAGAATTGCCAAAGACTCTTAAATGGTTTTAAGAACTGCTTCATTTTTTGCTTGTTTCTTGATGTTGGATTAGGAATAAAGTTGAGTAACTTGTTAAAAAATGAACTTCCTCGTTGACCGAAAAGAAATGAAAATAATTATAGGAAATACCATGTATTCCATGCCTAACATATGCTCTCTGCTTATTATGGTACTATTTTTTACCTTTATGAAAGAAAAGTAATTTTATTCCTATGGTGTATGCTCATTGTTAAAAACAAAATTAACTAATACAGAAATAAAATAAGTGAAAGCCACTCCATCTTTCCCTGTCAACAGTTTGGAATGATACTTTGATTTGTTCTTCATAGTCCTTTAGGGAAGTGCTGTTATATCTCTTTCACTAAGATGGGAATTGAGGTTGAAAGAGTTTAGTTTGTCCAAGTTTTCATTCTTAGGAAGTTGCAGAACCAGGGCATAAACTCTTTTCTGATTCCAAAGCCAAATTCTTTTTAATTTGGGACTTTTAATTAGCTTTCTTTTGTGCACAGCACCTGCTCCTAAACCTTGTAGAATTGGCTTTTCTTTGAATCTTCTTGATAAATTTGTTTTGAGAATATAAGGAGACAAATATGTTTGAATTGTGGAAGGGTTACATTCATGGAATTAGAAAACTATTTCTGAACCCCAGGAAAGAGTATTTCACTTATCTGAATAAACAATGACAACAGCAATGAAAACCCATAACACTGTGAGAAGTATGAAAAGCTTAAGTGGGAGAAAACTAGGGATTACATGTTTGAGAGAGTAAGTATGTCTTAAATGTGAGAGAATATATGTATCTGGAAGGTTGTGCTTATGAGAGAGGTGTTTTACTCAGTGGATTATTCTGCTTGAAGCAATAGTTTCTTGAATTTGTTCTAAAGAAATCTTTTATTATAAAAATTAATACTTATGGAAATTTGGAAAGAAGTATAAAGAAAGAACTACACTCATAATTCATTATGTAAAGGCAACCATTATTATTAGCCTTTTGATGTATCCGTTCTGATTTTTTTTCTGTATACAGATTGTTTGCTTTTCTTTTTCCCCATATAGCTATAATCATATTCTATATTCATTTTTGCTTTTTGACTAACATAACAAATATTTTCTTTATATTGTAAATGTTTTATAAATATTTTTAATGGATGCATGATATTATGTCCAGTAATCAAGCCATAGTTTGTCCTAACCATTCTCTTATTAGTGGAAATTTATATTATAGCCATTTTTAAAAAATGGTAAATAATACCACACAGTGAATGTGATTAGTCTAAAGTATTTCCTGTATCTAGGGTTATTTCCTAAACATACATTGTCACGGTAGAATTACTGGATGTAAGCATTTAGAATTTTTGTTTTTTTTTAAGGCTTTTGATACTTTTGGCAAATTGTTTTCTACAATATTCTAGTTTAAGCATATCCACAGTATATGAGAGTGCATAATTTCACATATTATTCTATCATTTGGATATTAATGTTTAAAAGCAAGATGTAAACCTGTTAATTTGGTAAGAAGGAAATGGTATTTCATTTTAAAAAATTTCCTATTTTTTCTTCATTTGTATGTCCTGTCTTCAGTTCAGTCACTCAGTCATGTCTGACTCTTTGTGACCCCATGGCCTGAAGCACACCAGGCCTCCCTGTTCATCACCAACTCCGGGAGCTCACTCAAACTCATGTCCATTGAGTCAGTGATGCCATCCCACCATCTCATCCTCTGTCGTCCCCTTCTCCTCTTGCCTTTAATCTTTCCCAGCATCAGGGTCTTTTCAAATGAGTCAGTTCTTCGCATCAGGTGGCCAAAGTATTGGAGTTTCAGCTTTAGCATCAGTCCTTCCAGTGAATATTCAGGACTGATTTCCTTTAGGATTGACTGGTTGGATCTCCTTGCAGTCCAAGGGACTCTCAAGAGTCTTCTCTGATACCACAGTTCAAAAGCATCAATTCTTCAGTGCTCAGCTTTCTTTATAGTCCAACTCTCACATCGCTACATGACTACCGGAAAAACCATAGCCTTGACTAGGTGAACCTTTGTTGGCAAATAATGTCTCTGCTTTTTAATATGCTATCTAGGTTGGTCATAGCTTTTCTTCCAAGGAGCAAGCGTCTTTTCATTTCACGGCTGCAGTCACCATCTGCAGTGATTTTGGAGCCCCAAAAAATAAAGACTCTCACTGTTTCCCCATCTATTTGCCATGAAGTGATGGGACCAGATGCCATGATCCTAGTTTTCTGAATGTTGAGTTTTAAGCCAACTTTTTCACTCTCTTTTTTCACTTTCATCAAGAGGCTCTTTAGTTCTTCACTTTCTGCCATAAGGGTGGTGTCATCTGCATATCTGAGGTTATTGATATTTCCCCTGGCAACCTTGATTCCAACTTGTGCTTCATCCAGCCTGGCATTTCTTGTGATGTACTCTGCATATAAGTTAAATAAGCAGGTTGACAATATACAGCCTTGACATACTCCTTTCCTGATTTGGAACCAGTCTGTTGTTCCACATCCAGTTCTAACTGTTGCTTCTTGACTTGCATACGGATTTGTCAGGAGGCTGGTCAGGTGGTCTGGTATTCCCATCTCTTTCAGAATTTTCCAGTTTGTTGTTATCCACACAGTCAAAGGCTTTGGCGTAGTCAGTAAAGCGATGTTTTTTCTGGAACTCTTGTGCTTTTTGATGATCCAGTGAATGTTGTCAATTTGATCTCTAGTTCTGTCTTGAGAATGAGCTTTTCCTGTTCTTTTCTAGTTTTTCATATGGACTTTTTGTGCATTTCTTCACCATTTGTAGAGGCTCATAACTAGGTAGAAATTTGAACTCTTTGGAAATGGCATATCTGGCACAAGCTTTTGCAAATTCAAATAAAGAAAGGCTGACTATGATTCATAGCTATAGTTACTGTTTCTATTGCTTAATGCTATTTTGTCTGTGATTTTTGTCATATAGTAATCTTTGAGATATGATTCACATTAAAATAACATTTCCCCTTTTAATAGAAATAATGCAGAGTCCAACTACAATGGGATTAAATTAGATGAGTAACAGAAAAAATTAGGAAAACCACAAATATGTGGAAATTAAACAACATGCTCCTATTTAACCAGTGAGTCAGAGAGAAAATCAGCGGATAAATTAGAAAATACTTTGAGGTGAATGAAGGCACTGTGTGGCAAAACTGGGCTGCAGCTACTGCATGCCTAGAGGGAAATTTATAGTAATTAGTGTCCATAGCAAAAAATGAGAAAGATCTCATTCCAGTACCTTATTCTTTTACCTAAGATGCTGGATAAAGAAGAACACATTAAATGTGAAAGCATGCAGAAGGAAGGAAATAAGAAAGACTAGAGTGGAAATTAATGAAATCAAGAGTAGGAAAACAGTAGAGAAAAATCAAAGAAGCAAAAGCTTGTTCTTTGTAAAGATCAACAAAATTGAGAAATCTTTATTTTTGGAAAGGAAAAAATAAGGCTCAAAGTACTAGAATCATAAATGAAAAGAGGCTATTTCTGCTGACCTGACAGAAATGAAAAAGATTAAAAAAAATACTATGAACAATTTTATGCCGATAAATTAGATAACTTACGTAAAATGCACAAATTACTACTAATTCCTACAGAGATACGAACTGCGAAAACTATCTCAAGAAGGAGTAGACAATCCGAATATACTTATAACAAGTAATTAAATTAGTAATGAAAAAAGCAAAAACTTACCTACAAAGAGAAGCTCAGGCCCAGATGGCTTTGAATCAAACATTTTAAATAAGAATTCATACCAATTCTTCACAGATTTTCTTAAGAAGTAGAAGAGAAAAGCAGCATTTCTCCACTGATTCTATGAGGCTAGTATAACCTTAGTACCAAAACCAAACAGAGACACTTTAAGAAAAGCAAATATGTGCTAGAGAACTTATTGGACAAGAAGCCAGTTAGGATGTTATTGCACTGGGCTTTCCTTGTGGCTCAGATAGTAAAGGATATTATTGTAGTAGCCTGCATGAAAGGTTTGGCCACCTCGTGCGACGAGTTGACTCACTGGAAAAGACTCTGATGCTGGGAGGGATTGGGGGCGGGAGAAGAAGGGGACGACAGAGAATGAGATGGCTGGATGGCATCACCGACTCGATGGACATGAGTTTGAGTGAACTCTGGGAGTTGGTGATGGACAGGGAGGCCTGGCGTGCTGTGATTCATGGGGTCGCAAAGAGTCGGACATGACTGAGCGAATGAACTGTACTGAACATGAAAGGTTATAATTTGAATTAAAGTGATGGAAAGATGGAAACATATGGATAGATTTGAGAAATATTTGGGAAGTAAGATTGGCAGGACTTGATAATTGGTTGAGCATGGAGTGGCGGTGAAGGAGTTGCTGAGGATATTTCCCATTTCCAGCTTATGTGCCAGATTAGATGGTGGTGCCTTTTACTCAGAGAATTCTGGGAAAGCATTTGTTTGGGTGTGGGACAAAGTCCAAATAACCCAACAATTGCAAACTTACTAAAAAAAATTATGAAAATAGTACAAGAGATTTCCATATACCCTTCTTTTTGATTAATCAATCATTGACATTCTCCTGCATTTGCTTTATCATTCTCTATGTTGGGGGCTTCCCTGATAGCTCAGTTGGTAAAAGAATCTGGCTGCAATGAGGGAGACCTGGGTTTGATCCCTGAGTTGGGAATATCCCCTGGAGAAGGGAAAGGCTACCCATTCCAGTGTTCTGGCCTGGAGAATTCCAAGGACTGTATAGTCCATGGGGTCGCAAGGAGTTGGACACGACTGAGCAACTTTCACTTTCACTCTCTCTATGTATATTTTACCGAACCATTTAAGGGTAAATTGCAGACATTATGCTTCTTTCCCACTAAATACTTAAATTTTTATTTCTTAAGAAGGAGAAAATCATTTTTATAAACCCAGTTTTCAAAATCAGGAAATTTAACTCTGGATTTTGTCTGGTTTTTTTTTTACTGTGTGGTCTGTGAGATCTTCGTTCCCCAACCAGGGATTGAACTCATGCGCCCTGCAGTGGAAACATGGAATCCTACACTGGACTGCCAGGGAATTCCCAGGAAATTTAACTTTGATATAATGCTAATCTGTAGTAGTATTAGATTTTATTTAAATTCTACCTGTTGTCTTATATTATATTTTATATAAATTTTTCTTTTCTGGTCCAGAATCACACATTGCATTTAGTTTTCATGTCCCTGTTTTCTTTAATCTGGAAAGGTCCCTCAGGCTGTCTTTGTCTTTCATGACCTTAACTTGAGAAGTATAGGCTGTTTACTTTGTCTTTTTTTTTTTTTAAGTTTTGGCTGCATTGGGTCTTCATTGCTGCATGTGGGCTTTCTCCAGTTGCAGCTTTCAGGCTCTAGAGCGCAAACTCGGTAGTTGTGGCACACAGGCCTAGCTGCTCCACAGTGTATAAGATCTTCCCAGACCAGGAATCAAACTAGTGTCCCTAGCATTGCAAGGCGGATTCTTAACCACTGGACCACCAGGAAATCCCTAGAGTGTCTTTCAACATGGATTTATCTGGTATTTCCTCTGTCTAGACTCAAATTACACGTGTTGGTGGGAATAATACATTAATAATACTGTGTCCCTCTCAGTGTGTCATATAAGGCACACGTGAGGTCTGACTCATTATTGGTGTTAACTTTGATACTTAGTTAAGGTAGTGTCTGCCATATTTTTCATTGTAGAGTTATTTCTTCCTGTGATTAGTGAGTAATATGTGGGGAGATACTTTGAGATAATGTAAATGTCTTCTTCCCCATTCTCTATTTTAGCAACTATTAATAAATCTTGCTGAGTCATTTATAACTGATTATTACAAAATGGTGATATTCTAATGCTGTTATTCCATCTATATTTTTTACTTGGCATGCTATTGTAAGAAAGTTTTCCTTCCCTCTCTTTCCCTCCCTCTCTTTCCCTCCCTCCCTTCTTATCAATCTCCTAATTTATTCAAAATATTATAATCTGTTCTATCATTTTTTGAAGTTCATATTGTTCCTTTGTATATTTTTAAAATATGGGATATGAATCTGTCATATTTTTTGTTTCATAGTAGAAAGTCATGCTTTTGGGTATTCTTAACATCTCAAAATTCATTTCTGTCAGTAATTATTATTGTCAGTAATCCTTCGAGGTACTGTGTGCTGTGTTATGCTTAGTTGCTCAGTCATGTTCGACTCTTTTCAACCCCATGGACTGTAGCCCACCAGGCTCCTCTGTCCATGGGATTCTTCAGGCAAGAATACTGGAGTGGGTTGCTGTGACCTTCTCCAGGGATCTTCCTAACCCAAGGATTGAACCCGGGTCTCCCACGTTGCAGGCAGATTCTTTACCATCTGAGCCACTAAGGAAGCCTAAGAATACTGGAGTGGGTAGCCTTTCCATTCTCCAGGGAATCTTCCTGACCCAGGAGTCGAACGGAGGAATCCTGCATTGCAGGAACATTCTTCACTAGCTGAGCTATTGTACATCTAATCCTCATTTGATAGATGATGAGATTTAAATTTGGCCAGGAAATTACCAAGTCTTTTCTTCTGTAGACTTTGCATAACTGAAATTGGAGGTCTTCTACTGTCTTTCTTATTTTGAAGATTTTTCTAGGGAATAAATATCTTGTCATTTTTTGTATATATGGCTTCCTTAGAGCCTAGTTTAATTCTTTGTCTCTCTTTTTCTATCTCACCTCTTCTGGTCTCTCTGTTTCTTTTTTGTTCCTTTAATTCTGTGGCAAAAGTACATTAATCTCTTCAGGCAACTGAGACATGGCAGCATTTTAACATTTATCAAATACTACCTGAGCAAATATTATGTGTTCTTTGTTGGGAGAGGTTGTCTCTTAGAATAATTTCCATTGCTTGGTATGTTAAATTTTTATCTGTGCTTAAGAATAATACATGTTAATGGGAATTCCTTGATGATCCAGTGGTTAGAACTCAGCGCTTTCACTGTTGTGGCCCAGCTTCAATCCTTGGTTGGGTACTAAGATATTGCAAGCTGTGTGGTGCTCAGCAACACGCCCCTCCCCCCCAAAAAAAAAGAAAAAAAAATCCATATTGAAACTGAATGAGTCAGTAAGTTATTTTTGTCTTATTAAACCTCATTCTTGGATTTTCTTGACATACTTAATCATTGATTTTTTATTCTTTAACAGTAGTTTTAAACTGATTGGTTTAGCTTATTTTTGAAGTGAATTAGTCTTATTGGGGAATGTGGTTTGCTTTTACTCCATTAATATAGAAATGATGGTATTTTAATGGCCTAGGTATAGCACCAAAATAGCATCATTTGCAGAGCAGGCACTAAGCATCTATTAGTGATGAAATCCGTGATGTAAGTAGTGACCTGTGGGGGAAGGATATCATAAAACTAATTGCTGCCCTAAGGGTGTGATTTAGACTTTGTTTCTTTGAGGCTAGCATTCAGTGTGCAGTAACAGGCTAGTTATGCGTCAGTGTTGCCTTGGTTACCTTAATAGGAACTAGAAGACTTTAGTTTGTTGTTTGAAAATCAAAGTATTTGTAATAATGGTAGCAACTTTCTAGGGGATGGTGATTCAGTTGACAGTTCAGTTACTACAAATGATGCTTCCATACTAAATAAAAATAGTTTATTTAAAAAAATAAACAACATTGCTGTATTAACTGTGACAGTGTCACTGTCAGCTTCATATCTGGAAATTTCTCTTAACTTCTCAGTTTCAGTGTGTCATTTTGTTGGATAATTTTGAGCATTGTGAACACTTAAGAGCGTTTATGTTTCACATTTCTTTAACGTAAATAACTTGGAGACATGAATTAACTCTGATCTCAAATGTTGTATTGAGTCATTTTTATAAGGAGACAGTCCCTCTGTGAGAGCCCCACCCCTCTGCACCTGCACTTCCTTACTAATTTCCTTGTTCTCTCCTCTGAGTAAGCCTACCTGCCCAGCCCACCCTCTCATAGAACATAGCTTCTATGAGAATGTCTAGGTCCCATTTAGTTCAGGAGTCTTCTCCCAGAGCATTCTGATGTGAACCATTACCATGCTCACACCTTTCCGGACAGATTGCCCTCTTGTTAGACAGCCATCACTAGAAAATTCATGCTTGTGTATTCCAGATCAGCAGGCCTGTTTTATCCAGGTGGCCTCACTTTTACCTCTGACTCTTCTCTATTTTCTTTTTTTGCCACCTGCTTCCCTTTTCTTAAGCAGGCTGGGTTCGTTTTAATTTGATTTTGGCTGCACTGGGTGTTCGTTATTGTGTTCAGGCTTTCTCTAGTTGTGGCACGCGACTGCTTACTTTTGGTTGTGGTGTGTGGGCTTCTCATTGTGGTGGCTTCTTGTTACAGAGCGTGGACTCTAGGCAGGCTCCGTAGCTGCAACATGCAGGCCCTAGAGTGTGTAGGCTTCAGTAGTTACGGCACGCGGGCTCGGTAGTTGTGGTGTGTGGGCCCTGGAGTGTCGACTCAGTGGTTGTAGTGTGTGCGCTTAGTTGCCTCTCAGCATGTGGAATCTTCCTGCACCAGGTATCGAACCCACGTCCCCTGCCTTGACAGATGGATTCTCTCTTTTTTTAAATTGTTTATATGGTTGTGTTGGGTCCTAGTTGAGGCAGGTGGGACGTCCTTTGCATTGCAAGGTAGATTCTTGACCACTGGACCACCAGGGAAGTACTATTATTCCTTCTTTATAAATGAGGAAACTTTGACTCTTGAGAGGTCCAGTGATTTGTTCAGTATTACACGTATAGAGTCAGAACTGAAATTTGAACCTAGGTCTTTTTTTTTCAATTTATATGTATTTTATAATATGGAAAATTTCAAATTATTCTTTGCAGTTTTTGGTGTGAATTTGACAATTATTTTTATTTTGCAATCTTTTTCATCTGTTTTTTTCTCTTACTTTCTGTTGTAGTCTGCTGTAATATTTTAAAGAAAATCCCTGATATGTTACTTAAATCATACATAATTCAGTATGTATCTCTAACTAATAATAACTGATATTTTTTAATATAGCCATGATACAATTATTAAGTTATTCCACATCATCTCATACCAATTCATATTAAAATTTTCTTAACTGCATTAAATATCTTTTTATAGTTTTGTGGGGTTTTTTTGGTTTAGCATATGTTATATTTGGAGAGTCTCTTAAATTTCTTTTAATCAGTATCAGTGCCCCATTTTTTTTTCCTTTAAATGCCACAGTTTTATTGAAGAAACCAGATTGTTGGTCTTGTCGAATATCCTACATTCTGGATTTGTTTGATTGCTTACTTTTGATATAAATGTTGATAGTGGGAACCCCTACAGATTGGTTTCTTTGTGTTTTTGATCTGACTCAATTAGTCTTTGATATTTTCTTGCTTTTTGGCACAACATGTCCCAACTTCTTACATTATTTCTTGCCTAGGTTTGAGGCTAGTTGTTTCACTGAAGTCTTATCAGTTCCTGTTACTGCATTATGCAAGTAGTTTATTTCAGTAGCAGTGGGATGATGAGAAGTGCTGAAAAAAGATTGACAATACTGAGTGTTGACAGAGGTGTATCATATCTGGAACATTTACATATGACTGGTGAAAGTGTAAATTAGTTAAATTAGTACAACCACTTTGGAATAGTATTTAGCAGTATCTTCTTAAGCTGAACATATGCATTTTCTGTGACCCAGCAATTTCACTTCCAACTGTATATTCAACAGAAATGTGAAAAAGTATACCAAAAACCACATTCAAGAATAATTATAGTAATATTATATTTAGAATAACCCCAAACTGGAAATAGCCCCAATGTCTATCAACAGTAGAAAGGATAAATGGATTATGGTGTATACACAAATGGAATACCTGATAGTAATGAGAATGAATCAGCCATTGCTATGTGCCATACTATGGATGATTCTTACCAACATAATAGTAAGCAAAGGAAGCGTAGCAGTATTTGATTTTATAAGTTATAAAAATAGGCAAAATTTTGTGTCAGAAGTCAAGATAATGGTTACTTTAGTTGTTTTTTAATATTGCATTAGTTTATCTCAATATAATTGATTTACAGTATTATATTAGTTTCAGGTATACACACAGTGATTCAATATTTTAATAGTTGGTTGTTGCTAAGTCATGTCTGACTGTTTGCGACCCCATGTGAAGTGCTGCACGCCAGGCTTCCTTGTCCTTCACCATCTCCCAGAGTTTGCTCAAACTCATGTGCATTGAGTCAGTGATGCCATCCAACCATCTCTTCCTATGTCATACCCTTCTCCTGCCCTCAGTCTTTCCCAGCATCAGGTTCTTTTCCATTGAGTCAGCTCTTTGCATCAGGTGGCCAAAGTATTGGAGCTTCAGCTTCAGCATCAGTCCTTCCAATGAATATTCAGGACTGATCTCCTTTAGGACGGACTGGTTGGATCTCCTTGCAGTCCAAGGGATTCTCAAGAGGCTTCTCTAGCACCATAGTTCAAAAACATCAATTCTTTGGTGCTCAGCTTTCTTTATAGTCCAACTCTCACATCCATACGTGACTACTGGAAAAACCTTAGCTTTGACTGTGGGGACCTTTGTTGGCAAAGTGATGTCTCTGCTTTTTAATACGCTGTCTAGGTTTGTTGTAGCTTTTCTTCCAGGGAGCAAGCATCTTCTAATTTTATGGCTGCAGTCACTGTCCACAGTGGTTTTGGAGCCCAAGAAAATAAAATCTGTTACCTTTTTCACTTTTCCCACTTCTGTTTGCCGTAAAGTGATAGATGCCATGATCTTAGTTTTTTGAATGTTGAGTTTTAAGCCAGCTTTTCCACTCTTCTTTTTCACCCTCATCAAGAGGCTCTTTAGTTCCTCTTTACTTTCTGCCATTAGAGTGGTATCATCTGCATATCTGAGGTTGTTAATATTTCTCCTGGCTATCTTGATTCCAGCTTGTGAGCCATCTAGCTCGGCATTTTGCATGATGTACTCTGCATATAAGTTCAATAAGCAGGGTGATAGTATACAGCCTTGATGTATTCCTTTCCCAATTTTGAACCAATCCATTGTTCCATGTCCAGTCCTAACTGTTGCTTCTTGTCCTGCACACAGGTTTCTCAGGAGACAGATAAGGTGGTCTGGTATTCCCATCTCTTTAAGAATTTTCCATAGTTTGTTGTGATCCACACAGTCAAAGGCTTTAGTGTAGTCAATGAATCAGAAGTAGATATTTTTTGGAATTCCCTTGCTTTTTATGTCATCCAACTGATATTGACAACTTGATCTCTAATTCTTCTACCTTTTCTAAATCCAGCTTGAACATCTGGAAGTTCTTGGTTCACATACTTCTGAAGCCTAGCTTGAAGAATTTTGAGCATTACCTTGCCTCACATGTGAAATGAGTGCAGTTGTACAATAGTTTGAGCATCTTTGGGATTGCAATGAAAATTGACCTTTTCCAATCCTGTGGCCACTGCTGAATTTTCCAAATTTGTTGGCATATTGAGTGCAACACTTTTACAGCCTCATCTTTTTGGATTTGAAATAACTCAACTGGAATTCCATCACCCCACTTGACTTCATACTCCAGGATGTCTGACTCTAGGTGTGTGACCACACCATAGTGATTATGGAGGTCATTAAGACCTTTTTTGTGAAGTTCTTCTGTTTATTTTATGCCACCTCTTCTTAATCTCTTCTGCTTCTGTTGTGTGCGTTCATGCTAGGTTGCTTCAGTTGGGTCCACCTCTTTGCAGCCCCATGGACTGTAACCCCCCAGGGTCCTCTGTCCATGGGATTTCCTAGGCAAGAATACTGGAGTGGGTTGCCATGCCCTCCTCCAGGGGATCTTCCCGACCCAGGGATTGAACCAGCATGTCTTATGTCTCCTGCGTTGGCAGGCAGGTTCTTTACCACCAGCCCTGCTTGGGAAGTCCCCTTCTTCTGTTAGTTATCCTTATATTATCTTTGGCTTCCCTGGTATTTCACCTGGTAAAGAATTCGCCTGCAATGCAGGAGACCCGGTTTGATTCCTGGGTCAGGAAGATCCACTGGAGAAGGGGACGGCTACCCACTCCAGTATTCTGGACTGGAGAATTCCATGGACTGTATAGTCAATGGGGTCGCAAAGAGTTGGACACAGCTGAGCAACTTTCACTTTATCTTTGTAGCTTATTCATTTTATACATAGTAGTTTGTACTTCTTAATTCCATACTCCTATTTTGCTTCTCCTTTTCTTCCTGTTGATTCCCACTAATTTACTCTCTGTATCTGTAAGTCTGTTTCTGTTTTGTTACATTCATTTGTTTATTTTTTTTAGATTCCATTATAAGCAATAATATCCAATATTTGCCTTTCTCTGTGTGACTTATTTCACTAAGCATAATGCCCTCCAAGATCATCCATGTTGTTTTTGCAAATGGCAAAATTTCGTTGTTTCTTACAGTTGAGTAATATCCCATTGTGTGTATATGTGTTTATGTGTGTTCATTGTGTGTGTATATATGTGTGCACACAAACACATACACTAGGTCTGCTTTTTCCATCAAATGTCTGTTGATGGACACTGGGAATTGCTTCCATATCTTGGCTCTTGTAACTAATGCTGCAGTGAACATTGGATGCATGTGTCTTTTCCAAGACATGTTTTTGTTTTCTTCAAATATTTACCCAGGAATGGAATCGCTGGATTATACAGTAGTTCTATTTTTAATTTTTTGAAAAATACTGTTTTCCATCGTGGGTGCATCAATTTTCATTCCCAGTAGTGTACAAGGGTTCCTGTTTATCCACATCCTCGCCGATGTTTGTCATTTGTATTCTTTTTGATGATTGCCGTTCTGAGAAATGTGAGGTGACATTTCATGATGGTTTTGATTTGCTTGTCTCTGATAGTCAGCTATGTTGAGCATCTTTTCATGTGCCTATTGGCCATTTGTAGGTCTTTGGAAAAATGTCTGTTCAGGTCTTCTGCTCAGTTTGTATCAGGTTGTTTGGGTTTTTTGTTTGTTTGTTGTTTTTGATATTGAGGTGTATAAACTGTTTACTATTCACAGATATTTTCTCCCATTTACTTGGTTGTTTTTTCATTTTGTCAGTGGTTTCCTATGCTGTGCAAAGGCTTTTAAGTTTAGTTAGGTCCCATTTGTTTATTATTGCTTTTGTTTCCTTTGCCTTGGGAGAGAGATCCAACAACAAAAAAAGCCATGATTTATGTCAATGAGTGTTCTGCCTATATTTTCTTCTGGGAGTTTTATGGTTTCTGGTCTTACGTTTACCTCTTTAATCCATTTTGAACTTACTTTTGTATATGGTATGAGAAAATGTTCTGGTTTCATCCTTTTACATGTAGCTGTACAGTTTCTCCAGCACCACTTATTGAAGAGACTCTCTTTTCCCCATCGTATATTCTTTCTTCCTTTGTTGTAGATTAATTGACCATAAGTTTGTGCGTTTGTTTCTTGGCTCTCCCGTCTCTGTTCCCTTGATCTCTGAGACTGTTTTTGTGCCATTGATGTAGTGTTTTGATAATGGGAGCTTTGTAGTATAGTCTAAAGGCAGGGAGCATGATTCCTCCAACTTTGTTCTTTTTTCTCAAGATTGCTTTGGTGATGGTGGCTATTTTCGATGGTAGTAGAGTAGTTACTGGGATGGGACATGAGAGTTTCTCATGTTTACTTCTTTATCTAGATGCTTGTTTGTGTGTGTGTTGTGAAAATTTATTGAACTGTACATTTAATATTTTTGCATATTTCTGTATGAATATTAAAATTAAAAAATGTTCTGTTTTTAGATTTGATAGTAAATAAAATACAACTTAAGGGGTCACATTTAAAGTAACTTATTCTTTACAAGGCCAGACGCTTGCTGTTGGGAGTATGATGTTGAATAACTAGGAGTCTTCATGACTCATGATTCTTTTTGGAAGACATATACTCAAAAGACATGAAGGGAATTCACTGGCAGTCCAGTGGTTAGGATTTGGCACTTTCACTGCTGGGTCCTGGGTTCAGTCTTTGGTTGAGGAACTAAGATCCCACAAATTACACAGCATGACCAAAACAAGCAACACCCCCCCCTAGAAAAAGAAAGAAAATATGAGACCTGACTAGTGAGAATGTAGTGTTTGAAGTCATTCCTAAAGTTGATGCAGTGCTTTTGTTTCTGTTTTTTGTTTATTTTTAAGATATCTTAATCATGTCCTTTTGTTCTCTCTTTTCATAGCACCTGACAGATACTTCTCATGGTGTAAGAAATAAGTGTCTGCAGTTACTTGGCAATCTTGGTTCTTTGGATAAAAATGTCACAAAAGATGCAGAAGGCCTAGCTGTCAGAGATGTTCAGAAGATTATAGGGGATTACTTTAATGATCAGGACCCACGTGTCAGAACAGCAGCTATAAAAGCCATGGTAAGGGCTTCCCTGGTGGCTCAAGGGTTAAAGCGTCTGCCTCCAATGCGGGAGACCCAGGTTTGATCCCTGGGTCGGGAAGATCCCCTGGAGAAGGAAATGGTAACCCACCCCGGTATTCTTGCCTGGAGAATCCCATGGACGGAGAAGCCTGGTAGGCTACAGTCCACGGGGTCGCAAAGAATCGGACACGACTGAGCGACGGAACGGAACGGAAACATGATTATGGAAACTAAATGGAGTCCGTTTTTTTATTTGTACTTTTTTTTTTTAAGTTAATGGCTAATGCCACCTTGGATAGAAACATTCTGAATCCCCCCAAGATACACTTTATCCACACTTTCAGGAAGGTGTTGGTGGCATTACAGAACTCAAAGACACACATTCCTTTATAACAGTTGCTTATCTTGTGGGCTTCTCTGGTAGCTTTTACCTGCACTTCTGAAACCTGGAAGGTACAGCTTGTATCCCAGGTCCATGAGAGGGATGTTACCTGGTACTGTGGTACAATAGGTACGTGTTGTACCCTTGTATCTCAGGAGTATAGGTGGAAGTTATGGGGAGGAGTAATCCTTAGGGAGAGATGGTGTCAACCATTTCTTCCTCAGCCTCCTTATCACACATTTCTTATTATATAGCACTGACTTTGGCCAAAGGGAACTATGTTAATGGGATGTGATGGGAAAAATGTGTGAGATTGAGGGGAGACTTTGGAAATATTGACTCCCCGACCCTAAATACTTAAACTGTATCTTTATTGTCTAGTTGCAGCTCCATGAAAGAGGACTGAAGTTACACCAAACAATTTACAATCAGGTACCTTAAATGCTTGCTGTCTGAAAGGAGGGAGGTGAAGGTATCATGAAATTGAGAGGGGTCACAGTGGTTGTCAGAATTTGACAACATAGAGCTTCATCTGGCTCACAGTGGCAGTATTAATTGTGATGCTGTATCCACAACATACATTCTAAGAAGAGAACGGGGATGTGTAATGAACAGCACGAGTACATGTGAGGAGGACATTTAGGAGGACTTCGGTAGCTGAGTATGAGCACCAGAGTATACAAAACAGAGTTCAGAGTAAGGAGAGTGGTAGTCTCACTGACGGCTGGTGGCTTGGAATGGACTTCAAACCTGAAGTCAATTCTGGGCACCACGCTTGAGAAACTGGAGTATTTCTGGAGGAGGATGAACAAGACCATGGGATCAGATGAAAAGATATCACACGATTATTGTAGCATTGATAAGGAAAAGCACAGTAAAGTTACAGTATCATTAAGACAAGCTGATCGAGTGCCTAACTAAAAGACCTTACAGTTTTTCTTGTAGAATAATTGGATGTATCCAGAGAAAAGAAGTCTAAATCCATGCTCAGAGTCCAGTTTTTGTTAGCCTATCGAGTGGTTTTAAGTGTTTAGTGGTAGCTGATAATAAACCCAGTCACTATGACTGCTGTGTAAACCAAGTATGTTCTTTTACAAATGAAGTAGAATGAGTTCAGAATGGTTATGATGGTGTGACCTGTAGGAAAATTGTGTGGGAAGCCAAATAATTAAAGGAAACTTGTAAAGATACAGAGGAAGAAGAGTTAGTCAGATGATTCAGGTGTTCAGTGACGTAAGACTGTGTTGGTTAATTAGGCAGGCGATGCTGTAGGTCTCGAGAAAGTGAGGGTGGAATGCTGGGGGATGTTCTGAGATATGAGGCAGCAGTAGTTACCATACTGAATTCCCTTTTGATTATGTTGAGTTTGAGAGGTGATGGGATACTGTTGAGGAGGATTTCAGGTCTGGAACTCAGGAAAGATCAGAGCTGGAGGTGGATATTTGGAGTTACCAGTATCCAGGGAGAGGAAGAAAATCAGAAGAAATGAAGGATGGAGCCAGGGGCAGGCCAGACATTTAAGGAAGGAGCCCTAGAATGGAACTGAGGAGCAGCTTGATAGGGGAGGAGGGAAAACATATTCTGGAAGAGGCAGGAGGGCATTCTCATAGTCAGCAGTGCTAAAATGCTGGTGGAAGGGCATTTAGGATAGGGCTGAAATCTGGTCATTGGACTAAACAGCAAAGTGGCCATTAGTGAGTTTAGAGAGAGCAATTTTAGGAGAGTGGTGGGCTTGGGGAGCGCCAGATCAGGGTCCGTTGAGGTGAGCCAGTTTAAAGTGATTATTGACAAGGAGTGAAGAAACTTGACTGATGGGAAAGTGGGGTGGAAGTTGGCAGAAGGGAGCATAGCATTAAGGGTTTGTTGTTGTATTTTAAAGATAGTTGCTAAGTATATTTATATGTTGGGGAGAGAGCTAGTGTTTTGGGAGAGCTAGTATTATGGTGGTCTTCCCTGGTGACTCAGTGGTAAAGAATCTACCTCCAATGTAGGAGACTTGGGTTCGATCCCTGGGTCGGGAAGATCCTCTGGAGAAGGAAATGGTAACCCACTCCAGTATTCTTGTCTAGGAAACCCAATGGACAGAGGAGCCTGGCGGGCTATAGTCTATGGGGCCACAAATGAATCAGACTGACTTAGCAACTAAACAGCAACAACACCAAGTGTTACTATGAAAGAGGCAAAGAGGAGTAAATGATAGAGTAAGTTCCTTGAGGCAGAAAATCAGATACATGAGCTGATTCATCAACAAATGTTATTGAGAACCTAATGCTGGCTATGTAATACCAAGCATGTTAGATGGGACCTGTGCCCTTCCCATTCTCATAGATAAGACGGCAATTAATAAATAAGCAAGCACAGTTGTAGCATATGAGTATATGAGCATATGAGTATTGCTGTGAGATAAAGCAATAGGATGCTATCATAGAGAACCACAAGGAAGATCTTTTTGGAGGATGGTAAGGGATGGTCATGTGAGGAAGTGATGGGATACATAGCAAAAGTAGGATTAGGAACTGGAAAGGATGCTTTTCCCTCAGATACTGAGAAAACAAGGTGTGGGAGAATACAGGAATAAATGAGCTTATAACTGTTATGGAGTGACTGAGTGGGTTTGTGCCTGAGAACCTTAATTTTTCT